>NC_081414.1:382114782-383530615 GCF_030272615.1 Cryptomeria japonica | reverse complement strand
TATCTATCGCTGCTTCGCAGTGTCTAAAAAGTCTTTATATATTGACCTTGTGAAATAGCGAAAAGGTTTCACCATTTCATAGGCTTGAGAATCCCCTTGTATTTTATCACTGCGAAATGACGATGTCTATCGCTAAATCGCAGGCTCAAGTGACGGTTAAAGCTTAACTATCACGACCCTGCGATAAAGGCTTCCTCGTATGTAACTGTGTCGCCATCGCCATTTCACCGGTTTGGTCTCACTTGAGGCTTTGACCGCCGTGAAACTACGATGCACTTTTAGACTTATCCGCCAATGCCCTCCCCAAAGGTTTATCGAAAGGTGATATTGCTATTTCGTGGGAAGGACAAAATGTTAAGTCCTTCACTCCATGAAATAACGAAAGATTTGAAACTTTGCACTAATTGGTAAGAAAATAGGGGAAACTGGCCCTTGGATGTTTTAAGGAGCCTTTGGCCGATGATTTTAAGTGATTTCGACTGGTTGACCCGGTCAACACAAAAGTAGAAATTTAGAGCCTAAGAAGGATTAAAAGGTAGAAAACCTTAGGATTTAGGGTTTTAGAGCTCTTTTAGGAGGTTTATAGCAGTATTTTAGTAGTAAAGATTGATCGCAGATTGGTAATTTTCAAGGCTAAGGTTGACATGAATTTAGTCAACATTACCTAAAATTAAATTTGATCCAACTTCTCTTGCAACTTCTTCTTTGTTCATTTGTGGATTCAATAAGGTTAGTTGAGAAGCTTTAGGCATAGTAATATTTCTTTAAAGTTGGGACTCATTATCATACCTACCTTGGCACACATTATGTCAGAACCTTTACCATATAATATTCTCTTAGAAACACCATGGATTCATGCTTTTGGAGAAGTCACATCTACTTTGCATAGTTCTATTAAGTTTATTGCAAATAATGAGGCAATTACAATCAAAGTTGACCCCGATGCCATAAATCTATGTCAAATGGCAATAAATGGTAGAACATTGGTAACTCTTACCTTTAAGAATTTCATTCCATCGTTATTCTAACACACAAATATCTACTTTAGTTATATCTATTAGAGACGATGTCCCTAAAAACACTTTTTCTAAGACTTGAGACTCTCCTAAGGTTGAAATTCTTGCTATTACTTTTTCTTCTCAACAAAATGCATGTTGGACAATGATTGGGGATCTTTGGACTTCACTGAATCTTTCATCAAAGAATACAAAGTTAATCTAATCAACCTTAAAATTCTAAAGATCTCACTTACACCTATAATAAAGGATGACTACACTTCTATAAATTGGGATAACATATATAATATTGAGTCTACCATTAATATTGATCCTCTTCCTTTCGAAGAGTTTCAATTACGTTATGGCTTAATTAGGATTTGATATTTTTTAGAAATAAGATGTGGAGGTAGATGTTGATGAAAATAGGTTAGACAACAGAGAGGGGGGGGGGGGGGTGGTCAATCAGTTGTCACAAAATTTACAACAACTTACTTTAGTATCATATATGATAATTAACAGTGAAAGCATAAATCAACAACACAACATGAACACACATAACACCAAGATTTTTAATGTGGAAAACTTGGTCAAGGGAAAAACCACAGCGGGAACCTACCCACAATATGATGATACCCTATTAAAAGTATATGAAATATTACAATGGAGAATGCACATGCATTCAAGCACATTGCCTAGAGCTCACTCCTCAAAAACAACCCTAGGAAGACTCAATGTCTTACAAACACATTCAGATTACATCCGGAAGATCACGAGCTGATGGAATAGCATCTCCTCATGCTTGGTTATAGTTCTGGTTAAGCACATATAAATTCTTCTCACACTTTTGCTCTACCTCCGAAAGATCAATACATTCATCCATGACACTCTCAATTATAAATATATTACAGTTATTTATACATGAAATCACCCTTGGACCAATATCATCAAGTTCGGCTCAACACATATCACCTAATTACAAACATTAGCCATACACGCTACAATATCACATGCGGACCAAAACAATATCGTCTAATACATAGCATGTACCTAAATCACTACCTTGAATATGAAACACTTCCAAGAATTATGCATCAAACATTTGAAACACGCTACACACATCATGTCAGCCAAGAACATGAAGAACACTATAGGAGTTGAGAAAATACAACACCACAGGAGCCCAAATAATCTCTGCAAGCTGAAAAACCTATTACAAGGAGAAGCAAGGAAGCAAATACAGAAAAACAAATACACAGAGAATATGCTCAAAAAGAGAGAGCTCAATATTCACAAAAATATGTAATGTGATTCTTACAATGAAAAGAAAGAACTCAACCTTTAATAGGTCAAGAAACCCTAAAAGGGAAAACCTAGGTTTGCACATAATAATTAATTAAAATAATTAATTATATGCACCTAAAGTTAGCTTAAGTGTAAAAGAGATAAAGGGAACTTAAATAATTAAACAAATAATGTTTAATTAATCAAATAAATACTTGAATACTCTAACACCCCCCCTTAAGATAGACTTAGGGAGAAGCTAAAACCTAGAACAACTACTGAAAGCATGAAAGATGGGTCCCGACAACAAGGCCTGATCAGGTACCCAAATACAATGAAATCTCTATGAACTGGAGAAATAGAGAAAACCACGTGGGAACAAAACTCTACTCCAAAAAGAGATGGAAAAGAACACCACTGAAGCATGAAGAACCTACAAAATCTATCAAAGAATAACTGCTGATCTGAAGAACCTCCACTGAAATAGAACATGACCAGGTAGAGAAGACTATAATCTGTATGAGTGCCCTCAAATGACACTACTCAAATCAGAAGGCAAACAAGGCAAACAACTGAAATCGAAGATACAGATGGCATGAAAACACCAAAGTTTGAAGAGATGATCAATCGAACCATTGAAGCATTAGAACCAAACAGGACAAACCTCCCCATAATGCTGACAAGGGAGAGGGACAGGAACACTGAAAAGAACAGCCAAGAAAAACTGCATGACAAAGAACCAGGAATATCAAAGGTGCTGAGAAAAGTACATGATGTCGTGGAAGGAACACTCACTTGACACACATCATGAGGCGAATATCATGGAAGGAACACTCACTAGACAAAGGAAGATGGCAAACAACAGGCAAACATCAACCCCCTCATGGCACTTTATCAATAGTGCATGTACAACAAGACACACGATGTGCAGGATCCCAAGTAAACAATGCATGATGGCACTTTATCTCAGTGCGTTTGCATAAATACAAGCTACAATGATAAGAAGACTGGAAATAGAAATGTGAACCAAAATAGAGACATCCTGCTTAGAGAAGAGATCCCAGGACCTGAAACAACCACAATATCCACCAGAGTGCTGAAAAGAAAAAAAATTAAATAAAATATGCATGGAGTAGAATCTGGAAATAAAACTCAGATGGATGGAAAGTACACAACACATGCTTTCCGAAAATATAAATTTTTCGAAAAATGGAGGTCAGATGCTCAATCTATGGCTCCCGGAGTGCAAAAACTAGACCTCACTTTGACTGGAAAAAAACATAGTCAAACAGAAAAATTGGAAACAATTACCAACACCAAGAGGTCGGGCTCGGAACCAGCTTTCCGACGCCTATTTGTTTTCTAAAAAATGACTCTGTATGCCCAAAATAGGGCCAAAAAACCAAATCCCCCCTGAAAAAGGCCAAAAAAGGAGGTCTGGTGGCTCTTTGGTGGTCCAGTGGCTGGGCGGTGGTCGGCCGGAAAAAAAAAAGCTGGGTGAGGGCTGCTGGGGCGGCGTGTTGCAGGTGGCAGCCGGGGAGCAGGCGACGGCTGGGGAGCGGAGCGGCGCGGGGAGCGAAGCTCGCTGTGGGTGGCGGCTAGAGTTGGGGGAGCCGGAGGCTGGGGAGGGTTGGGCCGGCGGGAAAGAAAACGTCGGCGGTAGGGGCCAGGAGCCAGCAGGGGGCCGGAGATGGCAGCGCGGAGCCCGAGCTGATGGTGATGACACTGTACCTCCATTTGCAGGGCCTGCAACAACGCAGGGGCCCCAGGGTACCCTGTGTACCATGGGAACCCCCCTAAAAAAATTTTGCTCAATTTTTTGTTTTGAAACCCTATTTTTCTTTTTTTGATTTTTCGAATATTTTTTTAACAAAAAAGCAAAATTCTAGCCTGCATGCCATAAAAAGGCAAAATATACTTTTTTTTTGAAATTTTTTTCTTGAACTGCGTGTCAGGGCCGCACGACCTGGATCTGGAGAAAAAATACTCCCAGAGGCTCATGAACCAAAATAGGTCAAATTTTATATGACCATAGGGGTTTTTGGGCCTTTTGAACACAATGGTGAGGTCTGTTTAGGCCCAAAGTGCTCAGAAAAAAGGTTAAACCCTAGGTGCATAAAAAAATTATGAAACCCCAGATCTGCTTCCAAAGCCAAAAATTCTCAAAACAAGAATAGGTAGCTACAGATCTGAAGCTCTGATACCATATAGGAGTTGAGAAAATACAACACCACAAGAGCCCAAATAATCTCTGCAAGTTGAAAAACCTGTTACAAGGAGAAGCAAGGAAGCAAATACAAAAAAACAAATACACAGAGAATATGCTCAAAAAGAGAGAGCTCAATATTCACAAAAATATGTAATGTGATTCTTACAATGAAAAGAAAGAACTCAACCTTTAATAGGTCAAGAAACCCTAAAAGGGAAAACCTAGGTTTGCACATAATAATTAATTAAAATAATTAATTATATGCACCTAAAGTTAGCTTAAGTGTAAAAGAGATAAAGGGAACTTAAATAATTAAACAAATAATGTTTAATTAATCAAATAAATACCCGAATACTCTAACAAACACCACCAGATCAAGGAAAATCATCAATAATGCACTCAGCGATCAATGTAGACCACCAACATGAATAACACATGATCTAGAAACATCCACGAGCATCATAAATTGCCACAACAATATCCACACCAACTCAAATTACTAGAATCATCGTTATCATCATACCAAACTTCAAGAACATAAACTAAACTGACGGTCAACCTGAAAAAATCACTTGCGGAGCTTCAAACCACGAACCACTTGAATTGAGGACACACATCAACGTCCCAAACATATTTTCGAATCTGCAAATCAAGTTATTACAATGCGGAGCAATGTAGATCAAAATACTGAACACTGACAACACTGAACAATAGAAAAACTAGCCACAACACAGATACTCATAACTCCATCAAATCTTCATGCCGACCTTTGACACTTGCACTAAATCAACTAGAGATATCACTCTACAAACCCTTTAATCCGCAAACATTGATCATCAATATACAACATAAACCAACTAACTGAACTTCACTGCATCACTGCACTAGATAGAGAAAATACGTTGACAATAATGACAACACATCTCTCAAACACTCAAAGATATCTCATAAGCATATATTTGCAGCATACCAACAACAATCTCCAACAATCTCCCCCTTTGTCATTGATGGAAACATATGATGTGAAAAATAATCAATGTCAAAGAAATCGAAATCAAAATCAACAAATCTCTCAGATAACTCTCTTGCACTACAAATATTCTCTCCCCCTTAGATCATTACACATTTTTTCACTTGAATCTCTCCCCCTTTGACATCAATGACAAAAACACATATTTGCAAATAAAAAATCTCACAAATCTGAACATTTGTCTCACAAATCTGAACATCTGACTACTCCCCCTAAGTAGCATCCTGGACTCATCAATCCAGATCACAATATATAGCTATGAAATGCACCAGATTGATGCATACCAATGCACATTAGTTTTGATCAGGAGGGGCAGTCAACCCTAACTTCTCTATGAGATACTCAAAAGTATCCTTAGGCAAAGGCTTCGTGAAAAAATATGCAATCTATTCCTTTGTGGATACATATTCCAGTCTGATTTCTTTCTCATTTACCTTCTCTCAGAAAATGAAATTTGATAGATATATGCTTGGTCTTTGAATGCAATATCGAATTCTTAGAAATGTTAATGGCACTTGAATTATCACAATAAATAGCAATAAGCTCATCATACACAATTCCAATATCTTTCAACATTTGCTTCATCCAAACCACCTGAGTACAATTGTTAGGAGCAACAATATAGTCTGCCTTTGCAGTAGATAAGGAAATGGAATTCTACTTCTTACTCATCCATGAAACCAATCTCTTACCCAAGAAAAATGCACCACCACTAGTACTCTTTCAGTCATCAACATCTCGTGCCCAATCAACATCAGTAAACGCACTCAAAGTAAAATCATTATCTTTAGTATACCATAAACCAAAATCAATAGTTCCTTTCAGATATCTAAAGATTCTTTTAACAACAGCAACATGAGATTCCTTAGAATCAACTTGAAATCTAGCAACATGACAAACAACATTCATAATATCCGGTCTAGTCTGAGTCAAATATACCAATCCACCAATCATAGTTCTATATCTTGTCTAATTTTCTTTAGGGGAATCATCATCCTTAGTCAATTTACATCCGATCACCATCGGGGGTACCAATTCTAATCCAAGCTTCTTCAACAATTCCTTCACATACTTTGACTAAGATATGAAGATGCCTTTATCTAACTGAGTAATTTGCAATCCCAAAAAGATTTTTTTTCACCAATCATAGACATCTCAAACTCATTTTGCATTTCATCAACAAACTTCTTGCACAAACTATCATTCCCTCCAAAAATAATGTCATCCACAAAAACTTCAACAATCAAAATGTTATCATTATCAATCTTGAAATATATATTACTATCAATAGTACATTTGTTAAATCTAAGCTTCAGCAAATACTTATCCAATCTAGCATACCAAGTTCTAGGGGCTTGCTTCAATCCATACAAAGCTTTATTCAAACAAAAAACCATATCTTTTTCATCAGTCAACTGAAATCCATCCGGTTGCTCTATGTACACTTCTTCTTCCAACTCACCATTAAGAAATGCTAACTTGACATCCATCTGATATACCTTGAAATCCCTGTAAGCAGTATAAGCAAGAAATAATCTAACAACTTCAATTCTTGCCACTGGAGCAAAAGTCTCCTCAAAATCAATTCCTTCCATCTGTGAATATCCTTTACAAACAAGTCTTGCTTTATTCCTAACAACTTCACCTTCCTCGTTCAATTTATTCCAGAAAACCCATTTAGTTCCAATTACATTTTTGTCTTTCGGTTTGGGAACAAGGATCCATGTATTGTTCTTTTCAATCTGATTCAATTTTTCTTCCATCTCTTTCACCCAATGTTCATCTTTGCATGCTTCACTCACATATTTAGGCTCAATCTTAGAAATCAAACAATACTCGACCCGATCTTCTCCAATTCTTCTCCTAGTCTAAACACCTTTATTTTTATCTCCTATAATCTGAATTTCTAAATGATTTAATCTTACATACCTGGGAGTCTTAGGATTTTCTTGAATTTCAGACTCTTGACCTTTTTCTTTAGCATTTGCACTAGTTCCCTCACCTTGATTCTCTGGATTTACCATAACAATTTGAACTTGGTTATGGGTCTGAAATTGCTTTTCTTTATCAGAACTATCATTTTGATCATCTAAATCATATCTAGAGCATCAAGGCTGATACTCATTACCTTCATCAAATTTCATATTAGCACTCTCAACTATCTTCCTCAATCTCTTATTATAGCACCAACATGCCTTTCTTTTAGTAGAATAACCAAGAAATATTCCTTCATCACATCTAGCATCAAACTTCCCTAAATATTCATCCCTTTATATATAGCATTTACTTCCAATTTTTTTGAAATATCTAATAGTAGGAGTATGACCAAACCATAATTCATAAGGAGTCTTACCAGTATCACCTTTGATATGCACCCGGTTAAGAGTATAAACAATAGTAGTCACAACTTCTCTCCAATAGACATGTGGAACATTTCCTTCAATCATCATTGTCCTAGCAGCTTCCTGAATGGTTCTATTCTTTCTTTCCATAACTCTATTTTGCTGAGGGGTTCTCAGAGAACATAATCGTCTCTTTATCCCATGCTCTTCATAGAATGTACTGAACTCACTAGAGATGAATTCACCACCTCTGTTAGATCTTAGACACTTCAACTTTAATCATGTCTCTATCTCAACCATAGCTTTGAAAATATTGAATTTTTCTAACGCTTCAAACTTTTCCCTTAAGTAACTCACAACATCCTTGAATAATCATCAATCAACAACATGAAATATCTATCTCCTTGCAAACTTCTGACTCTAGAGGGACCACACAAATCAGTATGCACAAGATCCAACAATCCATTAGAAAAATGCTTTTTACTTTTGAAAGAAACTATGGTTTGCTTCCCCAATTGACATTCTTTGCATATAGAGTTAGTAAGCTTCATCAATTTAGGAAGATCTCTTACTGCTTGAGTAGAACTTATCTTAATCGTGCTACCAAAATTCACATGATACATCCTTCTATGCCATAACCAACTTTCATCAATTTGAGAAATCAAACAACTTTTACCAACAACTTTCAAGTGAAAGGTATTACCTTTTGTCTTTGTGCCTGATGCAATCTCATTTTCAGAAATACTCAAGATTCTACATTTCCCATTCTTGAATTGAAGATCATATTCCTTGTCAACCATCTATCCAACACTCAGAATATTATTCTTTAGGCCTTATACATATAAGACATCATCAATATTGTGCTTACTATCAAGAGAAATAGAACCTCTACCACAAATTATACCAGCTTTATCATCACCAAACCTAACAACGCCACCATCATACTTTTCCAAGCTCACAATATTTTTCTTATCACCTGTCATATGATTAGAGAATCCGTTGTCAATCACCCATTCATCCTTCTCTTCAACTTGTGCAACCAAAGTTGTTTCCTCATTAATGCAGCTAGCTGAATTAGTAGGTATTGGATCATTTTCCTTGATAGCTATAAACACTCATTCATTATCACTTGAATTTCCTTTATCAGATTCATCATTTTTCACACCTTCATCAGCAACATAATAACATCTCTTCTGAAATTTAGGCTTGTAAGTTTTCTTATGAACTCTTTCTAGACACCTTGAAGCAAAATGTCCTATCTTATTACATGAAAAACATTTAAGAGGAAACTTTCCTTCATACTTACTGGCTCCCTTGGGCAATCTCCTACCAATCAATGCTTCAAGCTCCTCAAGCTCTTTCTCTTCTTCTTCAATTTCCTTCATCTCTTTCTCATATCTAGATATCCTTCTTGAAGAGCTTTCACTCGGATCAAATCTTTGCTTGTCCTTTCCGAAAATAGTGGCTTTGAATGTAGATTCTACCTTAGGAAGAGAATCTCCAAATTCACTCAATTCAAAGGCCGATAACTTAGAAATCAACATGTCTCTAGTCATATTTGTCACAATCCAGATCTCCTCAATAGAAATAACTTTATGTTTGTATGATGCAGGTAAGGATCTGAGCACTTTAGCAACAATCTCTGATTCTTCCAAATTTCCACTGGCACATATGATATTACACATTAATTCATTCACCTTCTGCATAAAATAAGTAATGTTCTCATCTTTTCCCATTCTCAACATCTCATACTTTCCTTTCAAACTCTGCAACTTAGCAATCTTCACATAGCTGTCTCCTTCATATAGGGTTTCCAACTTCTTCCAAAACTCATGAGCAGTCTGCAATTCCATCACATTTGTCATTTTTAAATCAATCAAAGCACTCAATAGTGCTTCCTTAGCCCTGATATTTTGTTCAAATTCCTTAATCTCATTTGAAGTTGAAGGACCATTTGTAGGAAAATTATATTTGTCTTTAGTAAATTTCCAGTAATCTTTGCCAATGCATCTCAAGCGACACTCCATCCGTTTCTTCCAAAGTGAATAATTTGTTCCATCAAATCTCAGACTCTCCTTCTTGTAAGTTGCCATCCTGGATCACCTCAAGCTATTAAACTTCTCAAGAGGAACCTACTCTGATACCAATTGATGAAAACAGGGCAGACAACTAAGAGGGGGGGGGGGTGAATTAGTTGTCACCAAATTTACATCAACTTACTTTAATCTTAGATCTGATATTTAACAGTGAAAGCATAAATCAATAACACAACATGAATACACATAACACTAAGATTTTTTACGCGGAAAACCCGGTTAAGGGAAAAGCAATGGTGAGAACCTACCCACAATATGATGATACCCTGTTAGAAGTGTATGAAATATTACAATGGGGAATGCACATGCACTCAGGCACACTGCCTAGAGCTCACTACTCAAAGACAACAAAGGGCGACAACCCTGAGAAGACTCACTCTCTTACAAACACATTTGGATTACATCTAGAAGATCATGAACTAACGGAATAATATCTCCTCATGCCTGGTTACAGTTCTGGTTAAGCACATATAACTTCTTCTTCTCACACTTCTGCTCTGCCTTTGAAAGATCAATACATTATTCGCACATACATTCATCCATGACACTCTCAATTATAAAGATATTACATTTATTTATACATGACATCAACCTTGGACCAATATCATCAAGGTCGTCTCAACACATATCACCTAATTACAAAAATATAACCATACATGCTATAATATCACATGCGAACTAAAACAATGTCGACTAAGACATAGCATGGACCTAAATCACTACCTCAAATATGAAACACCTCCAAGAATTATGTATCAAACATCCACAACACACTACACACATCATGTCGTCCAAGAACATGAAGAACACCACTGGATCAAGGAAAATCATCAATAACACGCTCACCGATCAATGTGGACCACCAACACAAATAAAATATGATCTAGAAACATCCACAAGCATCATGAATTACAATAACAACATCCACATCAACTCAAATTACTAGAATCATCGTTATCATCATATCGAAGTTTAAGAACATAAACTGAACTAAGTGTCAACCTAGAAAAACACTTGTGGAGCTTCAAACCATGAACCACTTGAATTAAGGACACACATCAATGTTCCAAACATATTTCCAAATCTGCAAATCAAGATATTACAATGCGAAACAATGCAGACCAAAATACTAAACACTGGCAACACTGAACAACAAAAAAAATGGCCACAACACATATACTCATAACTCACTTAAATTTTCATGCGGACCTATAACACTTGCACTGAATCAACTAGAGATATCACTCTACAAACCCTTTAATCCGCAAACATTGATCATCAATATACAACATAAACCAACTAGCTGAACTTCACTGCATCACTACACTAGAGAGAGAAAATATATTGACAACAATGATAACACATCTCTCAAACACTCAAAGATATCTCATAAGCACATATTTGCAGCATACTGGTAACAACAATCTCCAATAGTTGTGGGCATGATGAGAAAGGTATTAAAGTTTTATTAGAACCTGATCCAAATGGTTCCAAGATAGGAATTGGATACCACCCTGCCACCTCTAAAGCAAGACCATGGTTAAATGTCCATATGGTGTCTTGTGAAACTCTTTTTCTCAAATTAGTTCATCCTGAGTATATCAAAAGCATATTAGACTCTATTGTAGTTCTTCTAGATATTCTTCTTGGAGGAATTATGCAAGAATTCATAGGGGTCTACTTTGATTTACCTTCTTATCATAATAAATGTCAATTTTTCATATTATTTGAATAGTCAAGCATACTTTGGAGAAATCGTTATCAATTTTGATGAAAAAAGTTCTCTTTTTAATGATAATGAAAGTTTTTCTACACTGCATTGTTGTGAAAATAGGTGTTGTACACCTTGCATAATAATGTTATAATTGTAATATTTATTTATTATGCGAGTTTGCCATGGACATGTAAAGTAAATTTTATTCACTTGATGTTGCACATGGATGTGTAACATGTAGAAATTCCTTGGGAATATTGTTGGGACCACTTGATGAGTTGTATTGTAACATTTGAATATTATATTGTATTTATTTAATATTGGGAAAATATATTTAAAAAGAGAAAACTTAGTACCCAATATTAAATGCGTGGTCAAGGGTAGTTGTGAGCAACTTTACCACTAGTTGTATTTGTGTGAGCTTGGGTCTATATAAGAAAGAACATGTTTAGTGGTTAAGGTTGGCTGGTGGTTTTGGGTTGTCATTGTATTGAGTCCTTTGGAGGTTTTGCATTTGTGAAGCATGGCATGGGATGCGTGGATTCATGCTTGGACACATGGGAATGCATTGGAGGGCTTGATGTTTGGAAGGTATTCATTGTCACTCTATGATGCTTTATGGTTGAATAATACAATGGAGTATGGATGCTTTTGGAGGCTAGGTTTTTCCCTCACGAGGGTTTTCTTAGGATACATTTTGTGTTATCTTGTGGCTTGTCTATTTGATCTTTGCATTATGGTGATTTCATAAGCTTGTGTGCATACTTTTCTCTCATGGGTTATGTAGGAAATGAACTATTTAAATGTGGGTTGAAAGCATTATTTTCTAACAAGTAGTATTAGAGCTTTCATGGTTGATTTAGAATGATAAACCTAGTTTGAGTGGAAGAGGTGCATAGTGGAATCCATGGCTATGCATGAAAATATTGCTGGCATTGTGTTGTCATTGATGTCAACTGGTATGCAAGTTGATGTTAACGTATGTAGATTGTTAGCATTTTGATGTCAACTGGTAAGTATGTCAAATGGTAAGCAATCAAAAAGACAAATTGAAGGAACCGGATAAGAAGATGAAAGGATGTGAAGTGCTTGCCACTTTGGCAAAATGTTTGAGGACTGTCATCGGTAGTATGTTTACATGTCCTAACTGACATAACAAATAAGTGCACAATATGAAGGTTAACCGATCAGTGTATACCGATAGCATGTTTGCTCGATGACTAAGTTTGAACCGACACAATCAAGTGAGCTAGATGCTCACAGAAATGTCAAGTGGACTTTAGGTGGCGAACATGCAGTGGTAGGTGAATGGTGCATCAATGAGGTAGTTGCCGACTAGGTCAGTATTAAATGAAGACTGCGGAAATCACGGATCAATTGCAGAGGATTGCGGCTCAAAGCAGATTGAAGATAGATTTTATTCTTTGATATTATGATCAGAGCAGGATATCTGATCATCTTGTTGATCTGGAGAAGGAAACAATTAGATCATTTATTCTGATCAATAAAATCCAAGCCGATGAACAAGATCCAGTTTGCTAAATATAGTAAATGTTTATTGGAAGAATAAAAAAGGACAAAGACTTTTTTGTTGATTGGTTGCAGGTTGTCGATTCAAGAGATGAGATCCGATTTGATATGGATTGAGTCGGTGAAGAAAACCCTAGGCGGGTAAAGTTTGAGTTTTGTTTTGGCGGGAAAGCATATGTATAAATATGCAGGTCAAAGACATAAGATGTGGGATGTCGGATGTGTGATGAGAAAGTGTGATTCTTCCAGGTGAGAGCTGATCAATCTGAGTGTTGATAGCTAAATATTAAAGTGACTAAGTGATAGAAGAAGAACTGGCTAGAAGGGCTTAATAAAAAAGGCTTAAGGTAACCAATAAACTATTATAGAGCATAATAGTCTATTAAACCGGTAGAGATTGAATTGGTAAGGTAGTAGCAGAGAGTGAAGGAGAGCAAAGAAAGTGTGAGAGGAGATCCGACAAGGCATAAATTGAGCTGTAGAGGATTCAGATAGAAAGAATAGAGGATTGGTAGAGAAGAAGCAGTGTGACAAAAAAGAGTTCAACCAACAGAGAGAATTGGTTGCAGCGGTTACAAAACTCATTTGTAATAAGGTGTTTATCATTGATGGTATGATGAAATAATAAGAAATTGGTCAAATACTAAGAGGGGGGGGTGAATCAGTAGATAGAAAAATTGATACTAACTTCACCAATCTCAAAATCAATCTCTCAAAGTAAACTTAGAACTATCAATGCAATATCACTGTCAAGATAAAAACTCTCAAGATAAACCGATTGACTGTTACAACAAACTAATAGTAAACTTCAAACTCATAAACATCCAAATGCTTTTGTTGATATAAGTAAAACTTCATTTCACAATGCTTCCAGTTATCATGCTTTTATTGATATCAGTAAAAATTCATTTCACAATAGCACTAAGCTTGTTAGAGCTTACCTGGTTAGGGGATTTCAATTCTGCTGTAATTGTTAGAAAACAACACGAGTTTGATGATCTGTTTAAGTATCACTACACTTGCTTGTTCAGATCCTTTTCATGCTCCTATCTTCCTTTACTCAAACTACAGATACATCATCTGGTTCGGCAACCACACACTCAACTAAAAATTTTCCAACTCTGAAACTAAACAACTCATCGACCTTATAAACAAATCAATTGGGTTGGTAACACAACAAAAACCTAATTCTCATAGAGATTACAAACAAGTCGGTTCAAGTATGACCGTTGGATTACATAGAAATCTCTGTACATCAATCAAGAAAACCTCGACCGCTCCTTGATCACCACTTTATTGAACTTAGTAACTCTTCACACGCTTTGCATTACATGCAGCATACTTGTTCATTCCCTAGACAAAAAATGTTACATCAATGCGCCAAAATCACTTGAAATTGTCTTCATACAATAATCGTACGTATCATAATCATTACCACTCATCATCAGATCATAAACCAATATAACCAATTCACCAAACTTAATTGGTTAGGGTTTATCAAATCAACAGGTAGGGTTTACTGGTTCATCTCTCCAATATATAGCAATACCGGTCCACTCCACAAATTCTTTTGACCGGTTATAGTTTCCTTCACTAGTTCATCCTACCGATTACAAAACAATATTACAACAATTTCAACACTATCATTACCAATTAATTGACATCAATGACAACATAACATATCATTAATGCAATCTTCCTACAAATGCCAACAATCTCCCCCTTTGGCATTGGTGGCAATACAAATATCAATACCATTGATTGCTAATATGATTGTGAATAGGAATCCTTGTTTACATTACCAAGTATTCACCATGCTCTCCATGTATTCATCTTGTCACTGGTTCTCCTCCCCATAATCACATAATTCTTCTCCCCCTTTGACAACAATGCCAAATTGAAAGTAAAACATGTAATATCAAATTTCACTGTGTAGCATCAATAACCTGCAACTTGATGCTCCCCCTATGGAATAACTCCACTTCTACACCAATCTCGCTGTAAAATTTTGCAAGTAGCTCCGAGACTGATGGAATCTACATCATGCTTAACTGACCTCATGAAGGGGTAAAACCCCTAGATGACTTCTAAGATACTCAAAAGTAGTCTTAGGCAGAGGTTTAGTAAAGATTTATGCAAGTTGCTCCTTGGTAGAAACATGCTCCAAGATCACATCTTTACTTTGCACTTTTTCCCTTAAGAAATGATACTTCAATTCAATATGCTTGGTTTGTGTGTGCAAAACAGGGTTCTTGGAAATATTTATGGCACTTGTATTATCACATAAGATCTTTACAGGTTCTGAAATCTTCATCTTAAAACCTTCCAAAATGTGCCTCATCCAGATAGCCTAAGTACAATTCATGTAAGCTGTAACATACTCAACTTCAATAGTAGATTGTGATGTACAACTCTGCTTCTTACTACTCCATGAAACAAGTCTTCCTCCAAGAAAAAATGCTCCACCAGTTTTTATTTTCAGGTCATCAACATTTCCTGCCCAATTTGCATTTGTGTACACCTTCAAGTCAAAATTTCCTCCATATGGATACCATAATCCATAGTCAACAACACCTTTCAAGTATCTAAAAATCCTCTTGGTTTCTATTAGATGTGTTTCCTTAGGATTCTTCTAGAATCTAGCAACTATGCCAACTGCATGAGCTATATTTGGCTTGTTGTGAACAACAGTGCAATTTTCCAATCATTGACCTGTATTCCTTCTCATCAACAGATGTGGATTCATCTTCCTTAGACAACTTACAACCTGTAACCATTGATGTCATAACTGGTTTACAGTCACTCATACCAAATATCTTCAAAACCTCTTTCACATACTTAGACTGTGTGATGAAAATACCATTCTTCATTTGTTGTATTTGCAAGCCTATGCAATTTTTTATTTCTCCCACTAGAGACATTTCAAACTTATTATTCATTTCATCTACAAAATCATTTCTCATGTCATCATTACCTCCAAATATTATATCATCTACAAAAACTTCGCTAACCAATATTTTATCTCCTTCAGATTTGAGATATATGTTACTATCATCATTGGTTCTCAGAAAGCCTATCTTCATCAGATGTGTATGAAGCCTTTCATACCGTTCTCTCGGTGCCTTCTTTAATCCATATAAATCCTTATGAAATCTGCATACCATGTCTTTCTCATCAGTCAAAGCATAACTATCTGGCCGCTTAATGTATACTTCTTCTAGTATCCCATTCAAAAATGCTAACTTAACATCCATCTGGTATACCTCTAATTTCTTATGTGCTGCAAATGCAAGTAAAGTTTTGACACCTTTCAGTCTTTCCACTGGTGCAAAAGTCTCATCATAATCTTCTCCTTCCTCTTGTGCATAGCCTTTGGAAACCAACCTAGGTTTTTTGTGAACTACAACACCATCTTCATTCAATTTGTTCCTAAATACCCACTTAGTCCCTATCACATTTTTATTTACTGGTCGGGGTACTAGGGTCCATGTGTTGCTCTTCTCAATTTGATCTAATTCCTCCTCCATAGCTTTAACCCAATGATCATCACCAAATGCTTCCTTAGTAGTTCGTGGTTCAATAGTGGAGATCATGCAAGAATTCTATCTAATTCTTCTTCTGGTTAGTACTCCAACATCCTTATCCCAAATAATCTGTTCAAGATTGTGATTCGGTCATACCATGGTCTCGGTGTTAGGTCCCGAAGATAACTGAGAGCAGGGGGGGTGAATCAGTTGTCAAATAAATTCAAAACAAAAACAACTTAACCAACTTACTGCTTAATACCGGTGAACCAGTCTTTTATACCGGTGGACAGTTTTATCATATAATTGCAATACCGGTAAAGATTAATGCATGAAACAAAAAGACAAAGTCATCCACAACACTTAACACCAATATTTGTACGTGGAAACCCTGTAAGGGGAAAAACCACGGTGGGAAACCTTACCCACAATCAGATGATACTACTACAGATAGTAAGTGTATACAAATGGGGTCTGCACATGCAGAAAGCCCAAGCACCTAGAGCTCACTGCTCAAACACAAAATAGGAGTCACATTGACTACAATTGGATGGTTAAATCCAATAAGGATGTACTGCTCAAAATAGCATCTTCATATGCTGGATTCAGTACCGGTGTAGTTCTAATATGCTTTCACAAAAACCTTGTTTCACCTTCAAATGATGTCTGCGTCTATAGCTCTGCTTAATCTCGCATATACCTTCACACAATCCTTCTTCGTATTCCACATCCGATCTTACATTTATATCATAACCTAGGACCAATTTTAGTAGGTCGGCTCTAAGAGATATTACAATAAAATCAATTTACAAATAAATTAATGCCTGATGCAATAAACGATTCAACATGTCGGCTTAATGCATTTACAACAATAATAAGTCATCTCCATAGTGTGCCATGCTGATCTGGAAAAGATAAACCTGCCGATGTATAACCTGGACCTATTTGCCGGTAACAACAAATATGCAAATACAAATATGCTAATAAATTATTTTCCAAGACAAAGTGTCCAAACGATGTCTTCAACATAACCAAGTGTTTTCCATGCCATTCCAAGTGCTAGTGATCATTATATCCTGTCAGTGTACCAGATACCGGTGACTGTGCATAAGTCATTTGCTTGCCGGTGAATGTTGCTGATTCTCCAAAGTGCTAGAATTGATAAGGTTTAGTAGGTGTTGACATCAATGACAAAACCATACCAAAATACCAACAATCTCCCCCTTTGGCATTGATGGCAACACAAGATGGAAAAACCATCAAAGTGCCAAAACAGAAATGCTAAATACCAAAATACCAATAATTACCAAAATATAAGTAATCTTTCTCAAAGTAACAATCTCCCCCCCTGAGAGTGACATGTGTTTCCTTGTGTTTTTCCATACCAATCCCTCCCCCTTTGACATCAAATGCCAAAGTTACTACAAAACCAAGTTCATTACAAAATATCAACCAATTTAGTATACTAACTACTCCCCCTGAGAAGTAGCTTCCTCATCAAAGCTGGAGTAAAAGATTTCTCTGTTAATTCTGTCGATTGATGACAAACATCAACTCTCTAAGTATCTATTGGTGGGGGAATGACCAAGCTGATCTCTAAGATATTCAAAAGTCTCCTTAGGTAGAGGTTTAGTGAAAATATCTGCAATCTGCTCTTTAGTATTCACATAAACCAGTTTTATTTCTTTTGCTTCAACATTTTCCCTTAGAAAATTCAGTTTGATGGAAACATGTTTGGTTTTAGAATTTAGTACCGGATTCTTAGATATATCAATTGCTGTAGTGTTATCACAATAGATAGTTATTGGTTCCTTGCATTTTACCTTTATGTCTTTCAACATTTGTTTAAGCCACAGTACCTGTGTACAGTTAGTTGCTGCTGCAACATATTCTAATTCTGCTATTGATAAGGATGTACAACTTTATTTCTTACTCAACCAAGAAACTAGTCTGCTTCCAAGAAAAAATGCTCCGCCAGTGGTGCTTTTTCTATCATCCACATCTCCTGCCCAATTTGCATCTGTGTATGCACATAATTCAAAGTTTTCATCTCTAGGATACCATAATCCAAGATTTGTAGTGCCTTGTAAGTACCGGAAAATCCTTTTTACTGTTGATTCATGATTTTCTCTAGGATTTCTTTGAAATCTTGAAACAATACATACTGCATTCATGATATCAGGTTTGGTCTGTGTCAAATACAGTAAACCTCCTATCATAGATTTGTACCTAGTTGGATTAATAGGTGTAGATTCATCCCTTAGTGATAGTTTGTCATTTGTAGTCATACATGTACTTACCGGTTTAGAGTTCTCCATCCCAAATTTCTTTAGTAATTCCTTTAAGTACTTGGATTGACTCAAGAATATACCTTTATCAGTTTGTGAAATCTATAATCCTAAAAATAATTTTATTTCTCCAATCATAGACATTTCAAATTCTTGCTGCATTTCAATAGAAAAGTCTTTACATAATCCATCTTCTCCTCCAAAGATTATATCATCAACAAAAACTTCTATAGCCAAGATATCATCATTAGTCACTTTATAATATAATTTGTTGTTAGCATTACCTTTAGAAAAACCAATCTTCAAAAGATACTTATCCAATCTTGCATATCTTTGTTATCTGTCAAAGAAAATCCATCAGGTTGTTCAATGTAAACTTCTTCTTCTTCAAGATCTCCATTCAGAAATGCACATTTAATATCCATTTGATATACTTTGTAGTTCTTATGTGCTGCAAAAGTCGAGAATAATTTGACTGCCTCAATTCTAGCTACCAGTGCAAAGGTCTCATTATAATCAATTCCTTCTTTCTCAGAATATCCCTTACACACTAGTCTTGCTTTATTTTTGATAACCTTACCATCTTCATTAAGTTTGTTTCTGGATACCCATTTGGTTCCAATTACATTTTTATCTTTAGGCCAGGGAACTAATGTCCAAGTGTTTTTCTTCTCAATTTGTTCTAATTCTTCTTCCATAGCTTTAATCCAATATTTATCTTCACATACCTCATTAACCGATGATGGTTCAATTTGAGAAATAAGACATACCTCTTCATTTGCCAATCTTCCTCTTTTCATAACTCCTTTATACTTGTTTCCAATTATCTGATCTTCAGAATGATTCAATCTTACATACTGGGGTGTCTTTGTTTGTTGTTGTTCCTCAGTCATAGTGGAATTTTTAGATGATACCAGTGTAACTGGATCTTCATTCTGTATTGGTGGGTTCAGTGTAGGTTCATTTGTTAGAATTTCTATTTCCAGTTCAGAATCTATATACCTTGAAGTTCCTCTAAATTGTTCATCAATCTTCACATTTGTACTCTCAACAATTTTCTGCAATCTTTTGTTAAAACATCTATATGCTTTACTCTTAGATGAATAGCCAAGAAATATTCCTTCATCACTTCTAGGATCAAATTTCCCAATATACTCATCTCTTCTAATATAGCATTTGCTTCCAAATATTCTAAAATATTTAAGAGTAGGAGTAATACCAAACCATAGTTCATGAGGGGTCTTACCGGTTTTACCTTTGATGTGAACTTTGTTGAATGTATAGACCACTGTACTTACCACCTCTCTCCAATATACATGTGGTAAGTTTTCTTCTGATAACATACTTCTAGATGCATCCAAGATAGTTCTATTTTTTTTTCAACAACTCCATTTTGCTGTGGTGTCTGAGGTGCTGATAGCTGTCTTCTGATTCCATTCACTTCACAGAATGCATTAAATTCCTTAGATGTAAATTCTCCTCCTTGATTTGATCTTAGACATTTGATTTTCTTACCGGTTTCATTTTCTACCATAGCTTTGAACAGTTTGAACTTCCCAAGTGCTTTCAATTTTTCTTTGAGAAAAGTAACCCAACACATTCTAGAATAGTCATGAATGATTAGCATGAAATATCTATCACCTTGCAAGCTTTTAGTTCTAGCTGGACCACATAAATCAGTATGAATTAATTCAAGAGCATTATTGGATTTTTCTGGAATACTTTTAAAGGTAGTTCTAACTTGTTTTCCAAATTGACATTCCTTACATACTGTATTGTGAGGTTTGACCATTTTAGGTAAATCTCTAACTGCCTTAGTAGTACTGATTTTCACCATGCAATCAAAGTTTACATGACAGAGTCTCTTATGCCATAACCAACTTTCATCAATATGTGTAATCAAGCATGTCTTTTCACCATTATTCAAATGAAAGATATTTCCTCTAGTTTGATTACCGGTTGCAATTTCTAAACCAGTTCTATTCATGATTTTGCATTTTCCATTTTTGAATTGTAACTAAAATCCTTTCTCAACTAATTGACCAACAATCAAAAGATTATACTTTAAACCTTCAACATAGTAAACATTGTCAGTATTATGCTTACCATCAAGAGATATTGTACCTTTACCTTTGATCAGACAAGCTTTATCATCTCCAAATCTCACTAGACCTCCATTATATTCTTGAAAGTTCAAGAATTTACCTTTATCACCTATCATATGATGTGAGCATCCTGAATCAATGATCCATTCATCCTTTACTTCAATTTTAGCTGCCAAGGCCTGCTCTATTGGTTGGACTGTAGGTGCTGGTTGATCTTCTGTTACAGCAACAAAAACCCATCCATTGTCTACTAGATCCTCATCAGAATCATCAATCACTCCTTCATCAACAAGATAACAAGATTTATCTTTATTCTTCTTAAATTTGTATCTCTGATATTCAGGGTTAGGCTTGTATGTTCTTCTAGCTTCTTCTCTTAGTCTGGCATGTCTATCAGGGCATCTTGAAGCCATATGACCAATCTTATTACAGTTAAAACATTTAAAGGGTGCTTTACCTTCATACTTACTTCCAACTGGACCTTTAGGCATTTTCCTTGCAAATAGTGCTTCAAGTTCTTCAAGTTCTTCATTTTCTTTCCTGCTTTCTTCAAGTTCTCTTGCATAAAAGGTTTTCCAATCAGATTTGTCAAATGATGATGCAGATGATGTTGATGCTTTAAAGGCTAAATATGTCTTTATAGTAGCAACAGGATCAAATTCCTCAATTTCAAAGGCTGAAAGTTTTCCAATCAATGTATCTCTAGTTACTGATGTATTAGGTATTGTTCTTAACTAATTTATAGCAGTGACCTTCATTTTATATTTTGGTGGCAATCCTCTTAAAAATTTTGAAACAATTTCATCTTCACTTAAGGTTCCTCCACAACATTTAATATCCAAAACAATTTCATTAACTCTTTCCATAAAAGCAGAAATCCTTTCATCTTCTTCCATTTTCAAATTTTCATACCTGACCCGAAAGCTTTCAAGCTTTGCAATTTTGACTATGGAATCTCCTTCATTCAGTGTTTCCAAATGATCCCAAATAGCTTTAGTAGTTGATCTATCTGATAATCCCATGATTTGTTGATCTGTTAATGCGCTCAAAAGTGCTTCTCTTGCTTTGCAATCATTTTCTTCTTCTTTAGTCAAGTTAGGTGGATTAGGCTAGCTTTGAGTAGGAGCAGTATAGCCATTCTTTGTAACATCCTAGATGTCCTTATGCAATGCAATTTAAATGTGTTTCCATTATGATCTTCCATATGCCATATTTGGTTCCATCAAGTTTAGGACTATCCTTCCTGAAATAGTTAGTAGACATTGGATCTCCTCAAGCTGTTAAACTTATGCAAAAGAGGACTAGGCTCTGATACCAATTGTTAGTTCTTGAAGACAACTGAGAAGGGGGGGGGGATGAATCAGTTGTCAAATAAATTCAAAACAAAAACAACTTAAGCAACTTACTGCTTAATACCGGTGAACCGGTCTTTTATACCAGTGGATAGTTTTATCAGATAATTGCAATACCAGTAAAGATTAATGCATGAAACAAAAAGACAAAGTCATCCACAACACTTAGCACCAATATTTGTACATGGAAACCCTATAAGGAGAAAAACCATGGTGGGAAACCTTACCCACAATCAAATGATACTACTGCAGATAGTAAGTGTATACAAATGGGGTTTGCACATGCAAAAAGGCCAAGCACCTAGAGCTCACTGCTCAAACACAAAATAGGAGTCACATTGACTACAATTGGATGGTTAAATCCAATAAGGATGTACTACTCAAAATAGCACCTTCATATGCTGGATTCAGTACCAGTGTAGGTCTGATATGCTTTCACAAAAACCTTGCTTCACCTTTAAATGATGTCTGTGTGTATAGCTCTGCTTAATCTCGCATATACCTTCACACAATCCTTCTTCGCATTCCACATCCGATCTTACAAATAAGATCTTACATTTATATCATAACCTGGGACCAATTTTAGTAGGTTGGCTCTAAGAGATATTACAATAAAATCAATTTATAAATAAATTAATGCCCGATGCAATAACCGATTCAACATTTTGGCTTAATGCATTTACAACAATAATAAGTCATCTCCATAGCATGCCATGCTGATCTGGAAAAGAAACTTGCCGGTGTATAACCTAGACCTATTTGCCGGTAACAACAAATATGCAAATACAAATATGCTAATAAATGATTTTCCAAGACAAAGTGTCCAAATGATGCCTTCAACATAACCGAGTGTTTTCCATGCCATTCCAAGTGCCGATGATCATTATATCCTGCAGGTGTATTAGATACCGGTGACTATGCATAAGTCATTTGCTTGCCAGTGAATGTTGCTGATTCTCCAAAGTGCCAGAGTTGATAAGGTTTAGTAGGTGTTGACATCAATGAAAAAACCATACCAAAATACCAACACTTGATACTCACTTTAATCCATATAAAGCCTTATGCATTATGCATACCATGTATTTCTCATCAGTCAAAGCATAACCATCTGGCCACTCAATGTATACTTCTTCTTCTAGTATCCCATTCAAAAATGTTGACTTAACATCCATCTGGTATGCCTTGAATTTCTTATGTGCTACAAATGCAAGTAAAGTTATGACACCTTTCAGTATTGCCACTACTGCAAAAGTCTCACCATAATCTTCTCCTTCCTCTTGTGCATAACCTTTGCAAACCAACCTAGCTTTGTTGCGAACTACAACACCATCTTCATTCAACTTGTTACTGAATACCCACTTAGTACCTATCACATTTTTATTTACCGGTCGGGGTACTAGGGTCCAAGTGTTGTTTTTCTCAATTTGATCTAATTCCTCCTCCATATATTTAACCCAATGATCATCACCAAATTCTTCCTTAGCAGTTCTTGGTTCAATAGTGAAGATCATGCAGGAATTCTATCTGATTCTTCTTCTGGTTAGTACTCCAACATCCTTATCCCCAATAATCTGTTCAGGACTGTAATTCATTCTCACATGTCTTGGAATAACATGATCATTATCTTCAGGTTCAGCTTCTTCATTATCATCATCTTCTTCAGAATTTATCTGTTCCAGTTGAACTGGTACATCATTATTTTCTTTACCAATTTCAGGTTTCACAGTTTCTGGTTCCAAAAACAAAATGCAAGGATCTTCATCCTTTTTCTCCAAAATGGTTTGCTCTGAGACTTCAAGATATTCATCCACTCGAACATCAACACTCTCAATAATTCTTTGTGTCTGGTTGTTAAAACACTTGTAGGCCTTACTCTTGGTGGAATAACCAAGAAATATACCTTCATCACTTTTAGCTTAAAATTTGCTAACATAATCACCTCTCTTAATAAAACATTTGCTACCAAATATCTTGAAATAACTAACATTAGGTAATCTTCCATACCAGTATTCATAAGGAGTCTTGTCCTTACCTCTTTTTACCAGAATCCGGTTCATAGTGTAGATAGCTGTGCTGACAGCTTCTCTCCATAAAGTTTTCGCTACACCTCCTTGTATCAACATCGTCCTAGTAGCTTCAACGAATGACAAGTTGTTTCTCTCTGTGATACCATTCTGTTGTGGTATCCTCGGTGCAGAAAGCTGCCGTTTGATACCATTTTCTTCATAATACCTAGTGAATTCCTTAGAAGTAAATTCACCGCCTTGATCTGTCCTTAGACACTTTATCTTCTTACCACTCTCCTTCTTAGCTAAGGCCCTGAATGCCTTGAAATTACCAAAAGCTTCAGTCTTATCCTTCAAGAATGTGACCCACATCATCCTTGAGCAATCATCAGTGAAGATCATAAAATATCTATCACCTTGAATACTTTTTGTCTTTATTGGTCCACAAAGATCCATATGAACCAAATCTAACAAATGTTCCGCTGAAAAATATTTTCTCTTGAAATTTGAGGATGTCATCTTTCCCAACTAACATTCCTTACATAGAGCATTAACCGGTTTGTCCAACTGAGGCAAACCTCTCACTATCTTGGACTTACTCACTTTAACAATGTTATCAAAGTTTATATGACAAAATATCCTATGCCAAATCCAACTATCATCTATGTTTGCAATTAAACAGTTGTTGACTTTAGGATTAAGGTGAAACAGGTTACCTTTAGTTTGCTTCTTAGTTGCAATCAGTTCACCTTTTCTCCCATAGATTTTGCATATAACGTTCTTAAACTCCAATGGGTATCCTCTTTCATTGAGTCGTGCCACACTCAAAAGATTGTACTTTAAACCTTCAACCCAATAGACATCATTTGCACTGCTCTTTCCATTAAAAGAAATAGTTCCCTTACCTTTAACCATGTAGGGTGAGTCATTACCAAATCTTACAATTTTGCCATCAAATTCCTTCAAAGAAAGAAATTTTCTCCGGTCACCGGTCATGTGATGTGAACAACCACTATCAATGATCCAATCATCAGAGTTATCCATTTGAGATACTAACGCCTTCTAATCAAATATCTCCTCTTTAATAGCTACAAACACAATGTCTTCATTAGCATCACCATCAGATTCCTCACCAGTGATACCACCATCAACAACAATAAGACAATCTCTTTTTCCTTTACCCTTATACTTCTTTAATTTCTCTCGTTTGTGCTCATTATCACCATTAGGACAATTAGCAGCTATGTGTCCAATCTTGTTGCATGCAAAACATTTCAAAGGTAATTTACCTCTATATTTACCTGTACCTCTGGGCAACCGCTTGGCCAACAATGCTTCAAGCTCAACTAAATTGTCTTTATCATATGCTTCTCTGCTGGATCTAGGTTCATAACTATGATTGACATCCCTACTTTTCCTCATAGATGGGTTAGTAACAAAAGCTCTAAATGCAGACTAAGATTTATGTACACTACCATCATAACCATTTAATTAAAAAGCAATAAGCTTGCCAATGATGGAGTGAAGAGTTACCTTAGTTTTGTCAATGGACTTTAGCTCCTGAATGGCTGCAACTCGGATAGCATAGATCGATAGCAGGGTTCTCATTACCTTACTAATCACTGTGGCATCTTCCACTTTACCTCTTGCACTCTTAATTTCACCGACTATCTCTTTTATCCTTTGACCATACTGCTGGATATTCTCACCTTCAGCCATCTGCATGTCATCAAACTTTCCTCTTAGACTCTCTTCTTTAGCAATCTTAACATGTTCATCACTGCTATAAATCTCTTCAAGTTTTTTCCATACCTCATATGCAGTCTCCAGACCATGAAAATCTACATACTCTGCATCAGACAAAGAACTGATAATAGCCTCTAATGCTTGATTGTTTTCTTGTTTCTCTTTCTTTTGATCATCAGTCAAAGTCCCACTAGGTGCAACATATTGAACAACAACATGTTCCCAGTATTGATTTCAAAGACTCTTGATATAAATTTTCATTCTATCACTCCATATCCTATAGTTCTCTCTATTAAAATTTGGACCTTCCTTCTTCATCATGATTTGTAAGATCTTTACCTCAAGTTGTTAGGCTTAGACCTTAGAGGAACTGATATGCTCTGATACCAATTGATGGTATGATGAAAGAATAAGATTCTGGTCAACTACTAAGAGGGGGGGTGAATCAGTAGATAGAAAAACCGATACTAACTTCACCAATCTCAAAATCAATCTCTCAAAGTAAACTTAGAACTATCAATGCAATCAAGATAATCCAGTTGACTGTTACAACAAACTAACAGTAAACTTCAAACTCATAAACATCCAAATGCTTTTACTGATATAAGTAAGACTTCGTTTCACAATGCTTTCGGTTATCATGGCTTATCAAAGTGGATTAAGTAGTTGAGCAAATCAACCATAAGAATATAACCACAAAAACGTTCACCACTTGACACAATATTTTTGACGTGGAAACCCAAATGGGAAAAACCATGGTGAGATGAGACTCACAAGATTACTATCTGAACTCTTCTGAAGTTTGCCCTGTTAGGATCCTATCATGTTAAAGCTTTACAAAAGTCTTGTTAAGAATAGATCCTATTAAGAACCACTCGGTTAAGGGATTGACTATAATGCCTTGTTAGAAGCAATACCCTGTAAGGAGTAACCTTGGTAGAGGATTTGAAATCCAAGCTAATGGATCACCTGGTTAGAGGATTTGAATAAAACCAAGCTTGTTAGAGCTTACCTGGTTAGGGGATTTCAATTCTGCTATAATTGTTAGAAGACAACAAGAGTTTGTTGATTTGTTTGAATAGAACTACACTTGCTTGTTCAGATCCTTTTCATGCTCCTATCTGCCTTTACTCAAACTGCAGATACATCATCCAGTTCGGCAACCACACACTCAACTAAAACTTTGCCAACTCTAAAACTAAACAACTCATCGACCTTATAAATAAATCAATTAGGTCAGTAACACAACAAAAACCTAATTCTCGTAGAGATTACAAACAAGTCCGTTCAAGTATGACCATTGGATTACATAGCAATCTCTGCACATCAATCAAGAAAACCTTGATTGCTCCTTGATCACTGCTTCATCGAACTTAGTAACTCATCACACACTTTGCTTTACATGTAGTATACTTGCTCATTCCCTAGACAAAAACCGCTACATCAACACGCCAAAATCACTTGAAATTGTCTTCATATAATAATCATACGTGTCATAATCATTACCAATCATCATCAGATCATAAGCCAATATAACCAATTCACCAAACTTAATCGGTTAGGGTTTATCAAATCAACATGTAGGGTTTACCGGTTCATCTCTCCAATATATAGCAATACCGGTTCACTCCACAAATTCTTCCTACTAGTTATAGTTTCCTTCACTAGTTCATCCTATCGGTTACAAAACAATATTACAACAATATCAATAATATCATTACCGGTTAATTGACATCAATGACAACATAACATATCATTAATGCAATCTTCATGCAAATGCCAACAATCATTGTATTTATTTTATATCTCATTGTTTTTCACTGAGTGGGTGCTCCTTGAGTTGGTGCTCAGAATAGATTAGGGGTTGGTTCTCCTTTGGGTAGGTGCCCATAAATTGTTACGGGTTGGTGCTCCTTGGGTTGATGCCCTAAATATTGTAAAAATATTATTTCATTGTGAGGTTGGATTGTAGTAGTAGATCTCCAACAATATTTCTCACCGAGATTTTTCCATTGGGTTTTACACGTATATCTGGTGTTATGTGATGTTCTCTTGTGTGTGGTTTCTTGTTAGTGTTTTCATTATCCTACTGGTTGCACACATTGTTTGAAATTTTTTATAATCAATGTTTCACCCCCCCTCTTAGTGATATTTTGTGTTCTACAATTGGTATCAGAGAAATAGGTTCCCTAGTTGAAAATATTTCTCCAGCTTGGGTAGATTCTGGTGTATGAGCACAATGGTCAAGTTTGAGTCAATCCTTACCCCTCTGTTTGATGGTTCAAAATATTTCACTTGGTCTTGTAGAATGGAAGTCTATTTTTCCTCCTTAGGTTATGATGTTTGGATGTCAGTTGTTAATGGTTACTCTATTCCTCCTAGTCTTCCTACTGATCCTGAAGCAAAAAGTAGTTATGAATGCAATGCTGAATCCATGAAGGCTATTATTAGTGGGCTTTCTGATGATGTATCTTTAAAGGTGGATAGATGTAAATCTGAAAAGAGCTTGTGGGATAGACTGAATAAAATTTATGGTGAAGAACCTTGCACTTTTGAATCAGATTGTGGAAGCAAGAAGATTTATATAGAAGATGAATGTGCAGTTGATAAAAGTAGATCAGTTAGTTGTTGCAACAAAGATGAAGAGGAAAATCATCTATTTATGGTGTTAGATACTTGATCATTCCCAAAGACATTTAGAGGTGGGGGGGGGTGTGAATCAGTGTCTAACCGGTAAATAGAAGATTTAAACTTGTTTGCAACTATATAACCCAAATATATATACCGGTGAGAAAATAATAATGCAGTAAAGAAAAAAAAAAGTATAACCATCAATGCACACCATAACAGAGATATTTTTGGCAAGGAAACCGGGTAGGGGAAAAACCTCGATGGGATTTGTGACCCACAATATTTACTCACTAGCCAATATGAATAAATATTACTTATACAATAGGGGCCTGCACATGCAGGAAGGCCAACAACCTAGAGCTCACTGCTCAATCACAAAAAAGAGTCCCACTGACTACAATTGGATGGTTAAATCCAATGATAATGTACTGCTCAAAATAACATCTACAATGTTGGATTCAGTACTAGTTTAAGCTTTGTCAGATACCTTTGCCATAAACCTTGCTTCACTCTGCTCTACTCTTATTCACTCATAAAATAATTATATCATAATGCATATATAGTTATTCGCTCTCATATACCGCTAACATTCATTACCTATTTACATTTCAAAATGACCTACAAGATCTCATATATATGAGTCTTTACAATACATCATGTCGGCTATACAATATAATTACAATACAGAACAATATTATTTCCATGTCAGCTTAGAGTGCCAGTGTGATCTACTGTCGGTGTAGACTGGATGCCGGTGTGAATAAACTTGTAGTGCCTGTCGATGCTGGTAAATGATGTATGTTGCTGGTGTAACCTATGAACCATATTACTAGTTGGTTGCCATCAATGACAATATCAACCATTCTCCTCTGAGTGTATAATGCCAACAATCTCCCCCTTTGGCATTGATGGCAACACTCATGAGAAAAATCCAAAAATTGATATCCAAAAAATGAGTGTGCTCCCCTTGAGCAAATGATCTCCTTCTGTACATTTTTATCATACACCACTACTCCCCCTTTGACATCAATGACAAAGGACGTCAAAAGAATCAAATAATTCAAAATTTACCTAGAAACCTATAACCGGTTATGTAAAATTTGAAAAATATTTGCCAAAAGTAAGTTAAGGCTCTGCAAAAATTTTGTACAGTCAGAAATTGTGGTCTTAGTCTGTCGGATCATACCAGTCAGATAATACATCTGTTTCTCTGGTGACCTATTGCCTTCAATGGATGTCTTGGTTAGCTCATTTTGGTGTGTTAATAAGTTTTCCAATCTAGGACCAAGCTTGTTCTTCAACTCCCAGGTTTTCATTCTCAACCTTGCCTTCTCTCTTTCTAATTTCTCAATCTTCTCTTCATAGGTTGCCATTTCCTGATCCAAAACTGAAGTAAGTTCTGAAGAACCTATCATATTGTCAGCTATATCATCACTTTCCTTCTTGGAATTAACAGGATGCACAACTAATAGAGCTTCTACCTTTAATTTCTTGTTAAGCTCCATAACAAACATTCTCTTTGCCTCTAATTTTAAGTATAAATCATTTCGCAAAACATCTATGACCTCTATGAGAACTTTCTTGTATATGTCTAGATACAAAATAATACTTTCTTTTATGGTTTCCTTATCTGAATCATTGAAAAAATGATAAAATTTACTCACATTACCAAGGTTACCATCTTGGGTGATTTCATTGATCAACTCTTCTAGTGAAAGAGTATTTGGTGCCTTAGGTTCAAATTTCTTCTTTAGAGTCACCTTCTTCTTAGGACCACTAGGCTCTCTTACAACCTGTTGTTTCTTTATTTGTGTCCTTGACTTCTTGGGAGATGGAGCAAGTGCCGGTGAGGGTTTTCTTTTCTTCCTGTCCACTCTTTTGAATTCAGCTATCTGATCAGTGTCAAAACCAAATGAAGTAGCCACAGGGGAAATGTGAGCTACCAGTTTCTACTCTAATCAAATTTCTTTCACACTAGCAGCAATACCACCAAGACTCATCGATCCTTTTGTAACATCCTTTACCAACTTAGAAGCATCTTTCATTAGTTTCTCTCTTTTCTTCCTCTGCTTTTGCATGTCTACTTCCTTCTCAATAGTTTCTGCATTTCCAAAAATTTCCTCTGATGGTTCTGATGGAGCATCTAAGAGTATTCTAGCATATGAATCTAAGACGTGAGAATCCACCTCATATCCCATTTCAGTAATCCAGACAGTTATGGGTCTAACTGCCTCCATCCAAATTTCATCTCTTTTCACTACAAAGCATATATGTTAATCATATTTGTCCACAATGCTTTGGGGAATCCTTTCCCTTTGTCTCATTTTAGCTTGAAACTTCTTAAATTAGTCTTTCACCAACTCATCACCTTCAGATACCATACCGGTAATTGCCTTGTTTATATGTTTTTCAACAGAAGTATCATAGGCAAAATCCTTATGTCCAATACTGAGAATCTCTTGTGAGAAGTAAAGCATTAAACACACAATTAGACTTCCAAATTTGAAGGTTTCTTTCTTATCACCGTTGATTTTGTGCAAATTCTCTAACAGTTCATCCTTTAACCATTCATAGATGTCATTTTTAGCATTGTTTAATATCATCTCATGAGCACTATGAATGCAAGAACTAGATACAAAATTCAGTCTGTTAGTATGAGCAACTTTATAACCAATGACCATACTTGCAAATTTAACATTCTTATCCTTTATATCATTAACCCTAAGCGATCGGTTGTCAAATGTAGCTCCAGTTAAGCTCATAACCTCTTTGTTTGGTATTTTCTTCCTCTTGTCAGGCCTAGTGCCGGTGGATGGTAAACCAGTAATAGCCCTTATAGCTTCCTTAGTAATCTTAAAAACTGAGTCCAACCACATAAATTCACCATGAACCCTGCTAAGAACATAGCAGACGGTTGCATCTGAGAATTATTACATATGGAAGATATAAATGAAACCTAAATCCTCAACTACCTTGTGTTCCAGATTCACTACCCCATTCTTGCAAGTGATAACATTCATGTACATGTTATTTAAATCTTCGGACCCTAAACTCTCTATGTTACAATGAATGTATTCCTTAGGGTCTTCAGCAAATGCAACTCCCTTCGGAATTTTAGAAAATGCACCAATGGAGTCATCCAGTTTTTCTATCTTAGGAATGATTTTGAAAATGGGTCTAGGTCCTTTTATGTTCTCCACAATGATAGGGTTTGCAACGAATTCGGGAACAAAAGATGAAGAAGCCATTGTGTAAGATAAATACCTTTTAACTAAGAAATCCTTGAATGCTTTGAGAGACCTTTGCTACTTTGCCTTTAGAATACCTTTGCTCAATTTCGCTCTCTTCAAATGCTTGGATGCTTGGTAAGTTGAAATGAGAAGTTACAGTGCCTTTATAACCAAAAAGTAACTTACAACCGCAATAAATGCTTCGTCGGTGAAGTGAAAAATCCACATATCTGCCGGTATAGAAGAATTATAATTTCTTACCACCAACCGAGGGTAAATGCATGATTTTCAATTAGTTTCCTTACCACTAAGTATTATTCCTTAGTTAGATGAAGAATCTCCTGTCGGTGCAGGATTACCCTGTTCTGTCAGTGCAGAGACGGATTCATCAATTCTCTAATCTCTCTTCCTGATCCATTGCTTAGAAAATTATTGCTTGATTTTAGTCACCTTTTCTTTTCCTTTGTCATTAGATCCTTTGTTGCTCGCCAGTACAATCTTACTTCTACAAAATTTTGCAATATGCCCAATCTTGTTACATGCATAACAAGTTACATTGTTTCTCTAAATATCTTTTCCATAACCTTGACTAGTTTGAGTTCTGGATTGATTAGATAAATGTCCAAATCTACCACAAACATAGCATTTCACATTCATTTTGCAATTGTTTGAGTTATGACCATTTTTATTGCATTTGGAACATTGACCAGTGGGTAAGTTTGTATTCTGATTATTCCTAAATCTGCACTGATTTGCTCTATGACCAAATTTGTTGCAATTAAAACATTTCCCATTGAATTTATAAGCATTAGGTTGTCTTACCGGTTTGTTGTGATCATGATTGTTTGCAGTCCCGAAACTTTCTCCATGTTCAAATCCAAGTCCAATTGTTTCTCTATCAGGTTTATGACTTTTCAGCATATCATCAAGATTATCTGAACTCTTCTTGAATTTGTCTTTGTATTCATTTGCAGTGACCAACTCACCTTCTGAAGTGATAACTTGTCTCATAAGTTCCTCTTTGTCATGTTGCATGTGAATCAAGTCTATTTTAAGCATATCATTTTCATAACTAAGCCTTAGAGATTCATCCGATCTTTCATCAAGTCTTCTGGCCAAATCTTCTTCATTCCTCTTTCTATCTTCAATATCCTTGCATAATCTCATGGTTAAATCTTGCATCTCATTCTTCATGTTACTGTTCTCTTGTCTCAATTTCTCTGCAATATCTCTAAGAGTTTCATTTTCTTCATCATCTTGATTTTGCAATTGCACATGTAATTCTTTTCTCTTATTCTTTGCTATAACTAGGTTATCTTGAAGTGCTTTGATGAATTCCTGAGTAATTTTGAGTTCATCTTCCAGTTTGATATTCTTCAATTTTTCTTCATCAAAATCTTCAAGAGCTCCTTCCAACTGTTGCCTCAAAATTTCCATCGGTACCAGTTTCAGAATCTTCCTCAAGCTGTTAGGCTTCTGCAAATAGAGAACTAGGCCCTGATACCAATTGTTAGATACTTGATCAGTCCCAAAGACACTAAGAGGGGGGGTGAATCAATGTCCAACCTATAAATAAAAGATTTAAACTTGTTTGCAACTATATAACCTAAATTAATATACCGGTGAGCAAATAATAATGCAGTAAAGAAAAACAAAAGTATAACCATCAATGCACACCATAACATAAATACTTTTGGCAAGGAAACCCGATAGGGGAAAAACCTTGCTGGGATTCGTGACCCACAATATTTACTCATTGGCCAATATGAATAAATATTAGTTATACAATAGGGGCCTGCACATGCAGGAAGGCCAACAGCCTAGAGCTCACTGCTCAATCACAAAAAGGAGTCCCACTGATTACAATTGGATGGTTAAATCCAATGACAATGTACTGCTCAAAATAGCATCTGCAATGTTGGATTCAGTACCGGTTTAAGCTCTATCATAAACCTTGTTTCGCTTTGCTCTACTCTTTTTCGCTCATAAAATAATTACATCATAATGCATATACAATTATTCGCTCTCATATACCACTTACATTCATTACCTGATTATATTTCAAAATGACCTACAAGATCTCATACATATATGAGTCTTTACAATACATCATGTCGGCTATACAATATAATTACAATACAAAACAATATTATTTCCATGCTGGCTTAGAGTGCCGATGTGATCTACTGTCGGTGTAGACTAGATGCCAGTGTGAATAAACTTGTAGTACTTTCCGGTGCTGGTAAATGATGTTTGTTGCCGGTGTAACCTGTGAACCATATTACCAGTTGGTTGCCATCGATGACAACATCAACCATTCTCCTTTGAGTGTATAATGCCAACATATGGAACAAGAGACACAAAGTGAGATGCATACATCAAAGAATGATAATGAAACTCAATCTAAAATGCAAGATGTATTTGGCAGTGATGAAGAAGAAGTTGAAGCTGAGTTATATCTTGAAGGAGAGCTAGTGCGTGCACTTGATGAACTTAGTAAAGTGAGGAAATAATACAAAAAGTATAAGAATTATTTTATAAAGGAACAAGATAGATTAAACAAATGTCTTCAAGAATCAAAACAAACTATTGCCAATCTGAAAGCTCAAGTGGATGTTGCTAATAGGATATATGAAGGATCAAAATTAGATTATGATACCAAGAAGTACAGGTGTAAAGAGTTGGAATCAGAAGTGGAAACAAAGGGAAAGGAGTGTAAGAACCTAAAAGATGAAATAGCAAATCTCATAATAGTGCTTGAGAAGTGTCAAGATGAGATAAAACTGAGTAAGAAGTATGATGGTGGTACCAAAGCACTGGATGGAATGTTAAGTAAACAAAAGTACTTGAAAGATACCATCAGATTAGGATGTGAGGTTGGAAAATGTTCTACCGGTGAGGAATCATCAAAAAGTGACATAAGTTTTGTCTCTTCAAATGATAATGGTAGTAGGAAAACTTTCACAGTTAGAAATTCTCCAAGGAAGAAGATTGACTTGACCACTACTGCTAAAAGTTTGAAGACTCGGACTGTTACAACAAAGAAGAATAATGTAGATCCAAAAGAAAAAAGCAAGTTGAATGATGATGATTCCATTAGAGATGAGAGCACAAGAAAGTCTAGAAGACCTCCTTCTAGAAGAAGATCAAACAATGTTGTTTCACACAAAACTGAGAATAGGTGAAGGCCAAGACATATGTCTACTGTAAATGAGCATCCCATGATCAATAAAAAAGGAAGAAGGAATGGAGAAAACAATCCTGCAAGATCTCCACATGATTGACAAAATAAATTTGTAAGCAATAATCCATCCTTCTTGGGGTATTGTCTTTCATTTAAAAGTTATGGCCAGAGGGCATGTGAATGTAGGAAAGGGTCTAGGAATGATCAAGGTGCATTTTCTAGAAATAAAAATGTAATTTGTCAAAGATGTAATGCATATGGACACAATATTTCAAGTTGTAGACACATGCATAGATATGCTCCCATCTATGATAGTAAGAGTCCATTTGCTTCTCCAAGAAATGTAGATGTTGTATGTTATAGCTACAATAAAGTTGGTCATAGAAGTCATGAATGTAGAAGAAAATCACTCCAGAATTATGGCAGACCCTACACTTCCTCCTTCAATAGAAATGTAAGGTATAACAACTATGGTCAGTATTGAAGAAGTAGAGCATATGAGAAATAGAGACATGTACGGAACAAAATGAAAAATGCTCCTAGAATGTCAAGAAATCAATTTGTTCCATCAGTTGTTGATCACAATGGATTTATAGGAGGCCCTCTAATCATTTGTTTGGTGAGAATACAATGTGCTACTACTGCAACAAATTTAGCCACACTGCAAAGTATTGTAAGGCGAGAATTGCCAAATCAAGAAAGATGAAAGGTGCCGCCCAAAATGTTGCACCTTAGAAAAGAAGGGAAGTCCAACAAGTATGAAAAATGAAACAAGAGGATATGGCCATGGGTTAGCACTGTGCATTCAATGCACATGTGACATATTCTAAGGCTTAAAGGAGATGGAATATTTTAGGGGGAGCTACACATTGGTCATACCTTTTTGCCGCCAATTTTTTTGAAAAGGATAGGATGCTACAAGTATAAGCAAGACCATGTTTAAATGGATGCAATGGAATAAGAGCTACATTAGATTGAAAAGAATAAGACTTGGGAGTTAGTTCCTAGACTAGCAGATACAAATGTCATTGGAACTAAATGGGTCTACTGGAACAAGATGAATGCATAAGGTAAGATTGTCTAGCATAAAGCAAGATTAGTGTGTAAAGGGTATTCTCAAGTAGGAGGTATATAATTTGAAGAAGGACAAAGTTCCAACAACAAAGACACATCTTGCAAGGATATATAGTTTACTTCTTCAAGTGAAATTAAACAAAAACATACATTTACAGTTAGAAAAGCTACTAAGAAGAAGACCTATGCTGAAGCTGCTAGAAATCAGCTTGTGAACATGAATGCTCAAACTTTGAACTGGAAGGCTCACTCATTGTACCTCAAGAATGGTATGTACCCAAAATCCATGGTTACTATTACTAGTGTAATAAGTTTGGACATAGAATTGTTGAGTGTAGTTTGATGCGTAATCCCCCTCATAGTTTTGAAAGTAGAAACCCATTTGTTGCACTCTGGGCGATGAATTCTATTTGTTATCAATGTAATGGGTTTAGTCATAGGAGTTATGAATGTAGAAGAAGTCTACTGGTGTCCTACAATAGTTTTTAAAATTCATCATTCAATGTCAATGTGAAATGCTATCATTGTCAAAAGTTTGGCCACATTGAAAACTCAAAAAACTAAGCAAAAGAAGTTTGTACCGGATCAGAGACTGGAACCAAAATCGGAGTAGAAAGGTGTTGCAGGAAAGGAGACAAAAGCCAAACCGGTTTGGGTTGAGAAAAATAAGAATAAAGCATAATCAATTCTAATTGTATAGATTGCACTACATGCAAAAAGAAGAAATTTATGGGTTGTAGACAATGGATGTTCCAATCACATGACCAGAGACAAAAATAAGTTCATCAAGTTTGACGATTGGAATGGAGATTCAGTGAGGTTTGGAGACAACTCTTCCATCAAAATAAAAGGAAAAGGTACTCTGAACATAGATGGTAAATTAAAATCACATGATGTTTACTATGTGGAAGGCCTAAAACATAATTTTCCTAGTTTGAGTCAGATGTGTGACAAAGGATATAAGTTCACTTTTGACTCTACCGATTGTTAGATAAGAAAGCAGAGTACCAGACAGATTGTTGAAGAAGGAAAAAGGATAGTTGGAAATGTGTACAATCTAAAGGAAAATTTATCTCTCAAATCAAGTATGCCAGAGATATGTTGAAGAAGTTTTAGATGGAGGCGAAAAAACCAGCAAGTACCCCCATGGTGACCATATGCAAGTTGAGCAAGGTTGATGAGTCACTAGTAGTGGATCAGACCCTGTATAGATTCATGATGGGTAGTTTGTTATATCTTACTGCCTCAAGACCGGATATAGTGCAGACAATATGTATGGTGGCAAGATTTCAAGTTGCACCTAAATAGTCACATGTGAATGCAAATTGAAGAGTCTTTAGGTACCTACAAGGAACACTTAATTATGGCTTATGCTATTCGAAGCAAGGAGATTTAACTCTACAAGCCTACACTGATGTTGATTGGGCAGGATGCATTGATGACCAAAAAAACACAAGTGGTGGAACATTCGTTTTAGGTAACCAGATAGTTTCATGGCACAACAAGAAGTAGGATTCAATCTGTTGGCAATTGACACTCAGTTGTTTGGTTTCACTATGTTGTCATTGATGGAAACATGGTATCTTGTTTCAAATTCATGTTTTGGTTTAGTTGTGTACCGGCAAGCACTTCCCCAGCATCGACACCGACATGATGAAAGGATTTCTTTAGTTACTAGAAATGCAGGCCGACATGGTTTAGAGTAACGTTATCGGTATTGGAGGCCGACATCTCTTGGATCCAACATCAGAAATTGTTTTTGATATTCATGTATTTATGTTTTCTAGCCGACATGTATATTGATATTGTAATTATCTTTGTAAGCCAACATAAGGCATGATAAATTGTGTAGGGTATATAGGTCAGTTGGATTAGATCATTTTGAAAAATTTAATATGATGCGAATATGTATTAGGAAGGAAATTGTAAAGGAGATGCAAAACATATGATAGAGATCATGTATGTGAGGATATTTATGTAAGGGTTACTCCAGTAAAAGGTTTAGGGTTTTATACCGGAACTGTATTATGGAATAGAAGATGCTATCTTAGCACTTGAATCATTTCTCCAGATTGTAGTATGGATTTATATGTAGTCAATGAGGCTCCTTTTGTGATTGAGAAGTGTGCCCTAGGTTGTAAGCCTTCCTGCAAGTGCAGGCCCCTATATTTTGTAATATCTCTTCATATGGCCAGTGGATTGATATTGTGGGTCACAAATCCCACCATGGTTTTTCCTCTTTGAGGTTTTCCACGTATAATTATGTGTGTTATGGTATTCATTTATGTGATTGGCTTATTGGTTGCTTGACTTCTTTCAATTCTATATGTGCCAATATACTGGTTGGTGTGTGCATGCTTTAATAAGGTTAAAATTGATCATACCAGTAGAAAACTGATTCACCCCCCCCTCTCATTGTTATTGGATTCCAACAATTGGTATCAGCGCCTCGTGCCTCAGAGGAAGTTTAACAACTTGAGGGAGATCCTGAATCTAGAACCCATGGATATGGGTTTGGGAAAGAAAATTGAGATGGCACTTGATGATTATGATGCTGAAAGGATGAAGAACTTGAAGTTATAAAATGAACTTAAGGAACAGTGTCAGAAGCTGAGTCAGGAGAACATGGTTATGATGCTGAAAGGATGATGAGGAGAAAGATGCACTTAAGGAACAGTGTCAGAAGCTGAGTCAGGAGAACATGGTTATGAGAAATGAAATGCAAGCTATAACTATGAGAATGTCTAAGGAGATTGAGGACAGAAAGAAAAAAGGAAGAAAATCTTGTTGTATCTCTAAAGAACAAATTTGAAGAATGTGGTAGGTTGGTTCATGAGAATGATATGTTGAGAATTGATTTAGTACAATCCCAGAGTAATGAACAAGAGCTTGAGAGACAAATGATCATTCTGAGAGATGATCTAACTACTGCAAGTGAGTATAGAGAAAAATTCAAGATTAGTTCAACACAACTAGATGAGTTATTGAAGAGACAAAGGTAGAATGGAGATTCCAATGGACTTGGATTTGAGCAAGGATAGAGTTCTGGTACTGCTAATGAAGATCAAAACCATAAGGCACCGGTAAGGTAGTTCAATTCTTATAAATTTAATGGTAGATGTTTTATTTGCAATAAATTTGGTCACATGGCTAGGGAATGTAGAAATAGAGCAAATCAGAACAACAATTCTGCTCTCGGTCAATGTTCTAAATGCAATAAGTATGGTCATAAGACAAAAGATTGCATAATGAATGTAAAATGTTATGCATGTGGAAAGTTTGGACATATGGCTAATCAGTGCAGGTCAAGCAATTATACCGGTTTTAGCAAAGCAATTCAAAAGAGCAATGTTACATGTTATGCATGTAATGAGGTTGGACATATTGCTAAATTCTGTAGAAGCAGAAATCCACTTGTTGGTAATGGAGGATCAGATGAGAAAGGAAAAGAAAAAGTTAGTGAAATCTGACAAGATCATACCCAAACATGGCTCAAAAAGACTAAAGATCAATCTGCAGATGGGAATGCACCGGTTACTTATCCGACAGAAAAGGTTGCTTCTACACCAACATATAGCTCATCCTGTAATTGAGGCAGATGCCTTAGGGGTAGGCAAAATTCATGAAGATTTTCTATATGCCACAGGAAGAGGTTCTGGAAGATGTTCCAGACATTGGAGGTGCTTATTTGGTATGGATATGTTTTGTTTGAGATTCAATATCTTTCATCAGAAGTCATTGATGTCAATGAAAGATTAGAGTTTTTCCTGGAGGATAAAAGGTTGAATCTACTTCATCCTTGATCACCTTGCATTTAGAGAGATTTAGCATGATTAAGAGTTATTTAGAGTGATTAAAGGCGATTCAGTGGGATCAGATATCTTCTTGAGCGATTGGAAGAAGTCTTTAGGGTTTTTCACCAGAATTGATTCACAGGTATTTTTCTTTAATCATGGAAGCAGGATCATCATATGTACCTATCTTTGTTGCAAATCTGACTATAGTTGAGGTCAAGGACCATCTCAAGCCAATTTTCAAGCGGTATCCACATGTAGCTACCCTAGAAGATTCAGTTGGTGCTTTTTTTCGTGTCCTAGAAGGAGTTGTATATGTCGAAGATGTAAGAGCTTACATCCATTGTCACATTGAGGATTTGGGAATGTCTGATATCAAGGGAATGTACATGAATGAGCTAATGGAAGATTCTAGAAATATTAAGCCTAAGTACAAGCACATTGAGGATTTAGGGTTTATCAACATTCTGGACATTCCAGAATTCAAAGATGAAATCGTTAGGTATGTTTTGAGCAGAGTACATGGAGAGTTTATCTGGCTAGATAGACCATATAAGATTACAAAGGAGGCCATTGGGGCAATCACCAATTTACCATAGGTTGGGCAGCATCCGGATAAGAAGGTTTCTAATGATTATGTCAACAAGATTATAGGTGCAACATTAGACAGGCAATATATGAGAATAAGCACTATCAATGACACAAACATCAGATTCGGTAGCATGGTCATCGGTTATAAGGTAACACAATCAAACTTACATAATTATATTTCTAGCTCCTGCATTTTTGTAGCTTACAAGATGATGAGAGAAGATGAGAAATTGGATCTATGTGGTTGGATGTTGGATGAACTATTGATAAACCTAGGAAAGATTAAAGGAGAAAATAAAGGGACTTTCCAGTATAGTAACCTAATTGTTTGCTTAATGCTATTTTTCATAAATGAGACTCTCACTTTTGGGAAGAGACAATGGGCATTTGATATCTCAGTAGGGAGGCAACTGAAACAATAAATTGCTACATTGGGTAGTCAAAGGGATGACAAAAAATGGAGATATTTTAAGGCATTCCAGAAGGCTATGGAATATAGAAAAAGGGTTCCTAAGCATATTGTTGAGAAATACTCAACTGACATATGCTTCATGGTGAAGAAAGATGAAACACTCATGGAAGTGGTCAAACCCCGGAAGATCTGGATTGAGGAGATGGGCTATGAAGTGGATACATAGATTTTAGATTGTTATGCAAAAATGTTGATTGATGCACCTACTGATGAAGCTGAGAAGCCCCGTGTTATTGCAAAGTAGAAGACACCAGAGGTTGAAACTGAGTTCAACTGGAAGAAGAGAGAGAAGCAGAAAGGTAAGGCAAGTAAGTCTGTAGAAAAAGTTTCATAGGACATCAAAGCATTGATTGATGTTGTCCCGGAGAAAGGCAGGAAGAGAAAAGAACCAAAAGTATTTATTGAGTCTATTATAGCAGAGTCTACATCTGAGGATGACACACCCCTGGCTTTCAAAAGGGTTACAAGGAAGAAAATAGAAGAAACCAAGGTAGATGATAAAAATAAACCGGCTAGGAAAGTTACATTCAAGTTACCGACACAGAAGAAAGAACCAAAAGTAACACCTTCAGCTCCATTTGGTACTGGAAGAAGGAAGAAGAAGGGAGACATTGATCTGGCAATTGAATCTAGTAATGTAACTATCATTCCACCAAAAACTTGTGCAGAGTTAGTTAATGAGATTACTATGGATGGTATGTTAAATAATGTACAATTTTATTATGAACATTTAGAGGATGTTGAACAAAGAGAGATAGAGGAAGCAGTATTGTTATATTTGGATATTTATAAGAAAACCTTGATATAAATTGAAGACCAAATACTGACAGAATTATATGATATGTTAGATGCTAGGAGATTATCGGCAATGCAAGAGGACAAGCATATTAAGATACAAGAGTTGTTATATGTTTTTGTTTCTATTTCTCTAGAAGAAATGGATAGGACACTTGAGGTGGCATATAGGAAAATCTTTAACAACAAACATAGAATAACCAATCTTATGCTAGGAAGGGTAAATGAGATAATCAAGGAGACCCACAAGGCATGGGTTAAGTTCTTTGAAGAGAACCATGGCTTTTATACTTCACCAGAATAAAAAACAGAAATTGCAGACACCCGATTGAAGGAAAAGGAAAGGGTATTATGGGTACTTCATGCTCAATTTTGAAAAAGATTAAGATAGTGGAAATTAAGCCCCCAGTAGATACAAATGTACAGACAAATATTGAGATACCAACAAATACATAGAGTGTAAAAGTTGATAATGTACAAGATACTAATGTTGAGGACAACAGTCCTCCAGATATAGATGTATAGGATGAGGTTACAAATCCTAGAGAGGAACTGACACCTACTGAGACTGCACCAAGTGGCGAAGCCACCAGTGCAAGTGGGGAAACTATAAAGGATAAAACATTTGAGGAGAAGAAAGAGGAATCTAACAGGGAACCGATAGTGAGTCCATCATTATTGTCAATCGACACCTCGCAGGTTGAAAAGAAAAAAATAACCGAGATGAGTCCTATTGAACTCATGATGATGGTTGCACAGAAATTTATGAAGGAGGGATCTATGAATAAAGGGATTATTGATCAGTCTATCACTATTTTGTATAGACTAGTCCCAGAGTGTAAGATTGACAGAGAAGCAAGCCCATCTGACAAGCTTAAGACAATTACTGGGCACATTTCAAAGGATTTTCAATCCTTGTAGTAAATTTCAAACCGGCAAGCACTGGAGAGGTTCACACAGGAAAAAAGAGCTACATTTGATCAAGTAATTGAGTTTGAGAGGAAGAAGATTGATGAAAGGTTGAAATTAATAGACAATTCTTTAAAGCAATGTACAAATATTTATAGGGAATGTTGTAACATAGATGTACTTATAGTTAATTTGGATAAGAAGATTAAGGAATTTTAGGAGAAAATTGTAGGTATAGCCAATTCTTTTGATGGATTGAATTCATTGACTACATCCATTGATGGTCAAACTTTGGTTTTGGAAGCCCAAATTTCTGTTATTGAGAAAGAAAAAGACAAAATCATAAGAAGAGCCAGAAGTCTTATACGCTTGGTGAGTCCCTGATTGGATTCACTTAGTGTACATAAGGAGTGTATGGATATGGTTGGTAAGCCCACACCGACAAAGTTAAGTGAGAAAGAGTCATTTTCTCATATACTAAATGGACTTGTATCTATCTCTGACACTTTCAAATCTGGTTGGGATACTTATCTTGAGCTATTGGAGAAGGCATATCCAGAAATTTTCAAATATGGTAAGCTCTGGTAAGGTATTTTTGGGATATTCATTTGTACAATCTTTTTCATTCTTCGTCCCGATTTTGGATTTTTGCTATTCTTTTTGGAATTTTTAATGGCATTGATGTCAAAGGGAGAGTATATAGATGTGAAAAATAAAAAAAGGAGATGTATACATTAGGGGGAGATGTGGAGATATGGAGTATTTTTTATTCTGATCATAGATGAATATTCAGCTCAGGGGGAGCAAGTTCATTGATGTCAACCGGTATGCAAGTTGATGTTACTGGTAAGCAGATTGTTGGCATGTTGATGTCAATCGGTAAGAAATCAAAGAGACAAATTGAAGGACCTGAATAAGAAGATGAAAGGATGTGAAGTGTTTGCCACTTTGGCAAAATGATTGAGGACTGTCACGAACATTATGTTTACATGTCCTAACAGGCAGAATACAAAACTGCATGATATGAAGGTTAACCAGTTAGTGTATACAGGTAGCATGTTTGGTCAGTGACTGAGTTTGAACTGACACAATCAAGTGAGCTGGATGCTGACAGAGGTGTCACATGGACTCCAGGTGGCAAACATGCAGTGGTAGGTGAATGGTGCATCGACGAGGTAGTTGCCGACTAGGTCGGTATTGAATGAAGACTACGGAAATCACGGATCCATTGTAGAGGATTGTTGTTCAAAGCAGATTGAAAGGCAGAGATTTTATTCTTTGATATTATGATCGAAGTAGGATATTTGATCATCTTGTTGATCTAGAGAAGGAAATGAGTAGATCATTTATTGTAATCGACAAAATCTAGGCCGATGAACAAGATTCAGTTTGTTAAATATAGTAAACGTTTATTGGAAGAATAAAAAAAGATAGAGCCTTTTTTGTTGATCAATTGCAAGTTGTCGATTCAAGAAGATGAGATCCAATTTGATATGGATTGAGTTGGTGAAGAAAACCTTAGACGCGTAAAGTTTGAGTTTTTTTTTGGTGGGAAAGCATATGTAGAAATATGTAGATCATAGACTTAAGCTATGGGATGTCGGATGTGTGATGAGAAAGTGTGATTTTTCTAGGTGAGAGTTGATCAGTCTGAGTGTTGATAGGTAAATATTCAAGTGAATGAGTAATAGAAGAAGAACTGGCTGGAAGGGCTTAACCGACAAGGCTTAAGGTAACCAGTAAATTGTTACACAGTATAACAATCTATTAAACCGACAAAGGCTGAACTGGTAAGGTAGCAACAGAGAGTGAAGGAGAGCAAAGAAAGTGTAAGAGGATATCTGACAAGGAAGAAATTTATTTGTAGAGGATTCAGATAGAAAGAACAGAGGACTGGTAGAGAAGAAGCAGTGTGACAGAAAAGAGTTCAACCGACAGAGAGAATTGGTTGTAGCAGTTACAAAACTCATTTGTAACAAGGTGTTTATCATTGTATTGATTTTATATCTCATTGTTTTTCACTGAGTGGGTGCTCGGTGCAGGGGTTGGTTCTCCTTGAGTTGGTGCTCCTTTGGGTAGGTGCCCATAAATTGTTAGGGGTTGGTGCCCTAAATATTGTAAAATTGTTATTTCATTGTGAGGCTGGATTGGAGCAATAGATCTCCAGCAACATTTCTCACTGAGGTTTTTCCCACTTTGGGTTTTCCTCATATATCCAGTGTTATGTGATGTTCTCTTGTGTGTGGTTGCTTGTTAGTGTTTTCATTATCCTACTAGTTGCACACATTGTTTGAAATTGTTTATAATTACTGATTCACCCCCCTCTCAGTGATATCTTGTATTATATAAAGATTGGGACATTACAAGGTATGGAACACACTTGTAGGTTGTTTTATTGTATATCTGAGGGTTTTATGTTTATTGTTGTGTTGGGTTGTTTGTAGATTTGGGGTTTGGAAAATATATGGTCAAATGGGTTTCCTTTGGATATGCATTTAAATGAGGGTTTTGGGAAAAGTTTGTAGAGATGACCTTGTGGGACAAAATGAACCTTGCCATTGGATCCAAGTTGACTGAGAAACAAAAAATGATATATAGTTTGTCTTAATTTGGTTACAATTGAAAAAAATAAAATTTGTTTTGTTATCATGATGACCGTCAAATTCAATGCAGTCTGCAGAGAATTAAAAAATATCATGTCTACAAAAAATTTCGCACATACAAAATAAAATATGTCAGGGGGGGTACATATTTTGAAAAAGGTTGATTTTTTTTTTTAAAGTTATTGAGTGGGGGAGGGTCATAACCCCACCCAGACCCCTCGTGGTACCCACGGTACCACAATCTACGGGCACCATAGGCTATAGAACGCAGTACCTACGGTACTCTGTAGGCTGTGGGTGTTGTGGTACATGCTATGGCCCCAGCTCGCTGACGGTGGGTGCAGGTCAAACCGACCCTCGCCCGGCCAATGAAAAAAATGCCAATAAAATTAAATTCTGCCATCATACTCTTTTTGTATTTATTTTTATTTTCCCAATATAAATAAATTTTTAAAATTTCCACCAAAATTTTGATTTTGAAAAAAATAATTAAACCAAAATGGATATGATTTCGGGTTTTCCACAAATTATTTCCATAAAAAGAAATGGGCTGATTTTCTTTAACGGAGCATAACTTTCACCCAAGATGTCAAATTTTGGACTTCTTATACTCATTGGAAATTTGGTAATGAGAACCACAATTTGGTAGAGGTTTGGTTCCTTGATTTTGCCAGTTTTACATGTTTTTGGAGCCTAGAAGCCAAATGTTCTCTGTTACACAGTTTTGGTCATAACTTTTGCATACGGAATCAGATTTTCAATTTCAAATAAGCATTGAAGAGCATGTTTAGTCTACTATAGTGTGGTGTTGTTATTTTATCAGTTTGATGGGTATGGATAGTGGTGTCCTTGTTTGATCACTTGTAGGTACTTGAGATTCGAGGTGTGAATGTGAATGTATCCGGATGAGTCATGAGGCACAACCTTGAGGGAGTACATATTTTTATGAGATATTTATGATGCTACAATTGAATATTAGATTTGGTGCTCTTTAGTATAGATTAGAGGTTTTTTCAGAGTTGGACTTTGATGGTGACAGGTACATAGGATGTCCTCGGTTTGAGGACATGGTTGGACATGTTTGAGACTTGGAGTTTCATGTGAGTGATAGTTGAGTGTGGGTAGAACATTGGTGATGATTATGGTGTCATGGGTATGCAGGAACATGTTTTGTATTGGCACAACATAGTCATGTTTGTAGTGATTTGCTTTGATGTTAGGACTGTTGGATGTTTGGGGAGATTGTTGTTAGTATTGATAAAGATTATATTCCTACAATTTAAATATGTAGTTGTTATCTCCACTAATTATTTATACTAGGATATTATCATTATTATTTTGGTGTGATGACATATTTTTGGTTTTCTAGAATTAAGGGCTAGTTGATATTTTCATGGAAAAGTTGAGATCTTTTCTCAACTAGCCCTTGATTCTAGAAAACCAAAAATATGTCGTCACACCAAAATAATAATGATAATCACCTAATACAAATAATTAGTGGAGATAACAACTACATATTTAAATTGTAGGAATATAATCCTTATCAACTATGCTGCAAATATGTGCTTTAGAGATATCTGAGAAATGTGTTGCCATTGATGTCAACATATTTCTTTGTCTGTGACAGTGATGCAATGGAGGTTAGTAAGTTGGTTTGTTTAGCATGTTGATGATTAGAGTTTGTAGATTAAAGGGTTTGTAGAGGTTTATTTATAGATAATTCAATGCAATTTTCAAAGGTTCGCATGAAGATTTGAGTGAGTTATGGATATATGTGTTGTGGTTGGTTTTTCTATTGTTCAGTGGTGACAAAATGTTACTATTTTGATTTGCAATTCTCCGTATTGTAATATATTGATATACAAATTTGGAGTAATGTTTGGTACATTGATGTGTGTCCCCAATTCAAGTGGTTCATGGTTTGGAGCTCTGCAAGTGATTTTTCCAGGTTGACAGTTGTTACAGTTAGTGTTCTTGAAGTTCTATATAATGATGATGTGATTCTAGTAATTTAAGTTGTTGCAGATATTGTGGTGGTAATTCATGATGCTTGTGGATGTTTTTGGATCGTGTTCCTTTTGTGTTGGTGGTCCGCATTAATCAATGTGCGCATAAATGATGATTTTCTCTGATGTGTTGATTTTCTTCATATTTGGAGCCGATCAGATGCTTGCAACGTGTTGTAGATGTTCGATGCATAGTTCTTGGAGGTGTTTCATATTTGAGGCATGTGATATGGGTTTGTGCTATGTCTTAGCCAACATTGATTGGTTCACATGTGATATTGTAGCACGTGTGATTATATTTTTGTAATTAGGTGGTGAGTGTTGAGTCGACCTTGTGAAGAGTTGTTGTCATGTATAACTAAATGTAATATCTTTGTAATTGAGTGTCTACAGATGAGAATCATAAATGTATGTGTGTTGAATGTATACATATTTTGTAAGTAGAGAAAAAGAGTGAGAAGAAGTTGTTATGTACTTAACCAAAAGTGTAACCAGACATTAGGAGATGCTATTCTATCAATTCATGATCTTCCAAATGTGATCTGAATCTATTTGTAAGACAATGAGTCTTCCCTCGGTTGTAGACCTTTCTTGTTTTTTAGTAGTGAGAGCAGTGTGCTTGAATGCATGTGCATTCCCCATTGTAATATTTCATATACTTCTAACAAAGTATCATCATATTATGAGTAGGTTCCCACTATGGTTTTTCCCTTGACTGGTTTTCCACATCAAAAATCTTGGTGTTATGTGTGTCCATGTTGTGTTGTTGATCTATGCTTTCATGTCTAATAATCAGATCTGAGAATAAGTTTAATTTGTGTAAGTTTGTGAGATAAATGATTCACCCCCCTCTCAGTTGTTTGCCTAGAATCAGAGCTATTTCATCAATTGGTATTTGAGTTATTTCATCAAGGAGGTTGTTGCTTATCTCCTTGATGCTTATTTAGTTCCTTGACTATGGTACTAAGTTGTGGACATGTTTGGAAAATCAGATCGGATGTTGATTTGGTGTTTGAGTCATTGTGGTCTATGAGATTATTCTCTTTGATATCTCAGTTTGTAGTTTATTAATGTGATAATGAGTTTGCATGTTCAATGTTTTACCTACGAGTTATGCAGTTGTGTGGGTTGATCACCTATTCATTTGTAGTGGGATGGGTTGGATGTGGACTTGCTATATCCACGAGGTTTGATTCATTATGGTGCATACTTATTAGTTGACCTTGTTTGTGGTTATTAGTGCATTGGTATATTTTCTTTGGGATGAGAGGATGGATGATTTTTATGTTAGGATAATCGGTGGACAACAGAGAGGGGGGGGTGAATCAGTTGTCAATAGATTATGAAACTTTAAGAACACAAAACCTTTTATCAGAATGCATAAACCAAATACTAAAATAGAAGATATAAAAATTAAGCACAAACATAAATCATAGAACAATTACTATCCATTCACAACACATAACATCGAGATTTGTATGTGGAAAACTCGATAAAGGGAAAAACCATGGTGGGAAGCCTACACACAGTCAGATAATATTTTTGTAGTAAGTATGTGATTACAATAAGAGGGGCCTACACATGTAGGAAGGCACGTTGCCTATAGAACACTTCTCATCACAAAAGGAGCCTCAATAACTACAAAAAATTTCCAGACTACAATTCAGAAAGATGAATGAACTGCAAGAATAACATCTCCTATGCCTGAGTACAGTTCCAGTTAAGCTCAATACCAGAGGTCTTAAACCTCTTACACAAACCCAATTCGATCACCTATGATCAACAAAAATTTTTGCATATGATTACAACCTTATTCGCACATAGATAATCCCATAATCCACATACCACGATCTACAAAGAGATCTTACGTAATATTTATACCAACCTGAGACCTAAACAATTAGGTCGGCGACCTAAAAGATAATACAATAAATCCATTACATAATCCCACAAACCAATGATAAACCAAGTCAGACTAAGACCAAAACAACATAAACCAAACAATAAATCGAACCAGTAATGCATCGAGAGCATCAACCAACACGTTACATAAACCGGTCCATAACCTAACATAATAGAATAGCATTAGGTCCGGTTCTAAATGCAACACCACTAATCAACTGGAACACGAACATGATAACCATCAACATCTTGATAACCTTCTATAAGCCGCACCAACACCACTTATCAGATTCATCAAAAGATCTTCAACAAAGCTCTGTTGGTAAAACCCTTACCGGTAACCAAAAGGCTTACTAGAACAAATGATAGCTTCTGAATCATCAAATCCCAAATCAACTAAATGTGATACGCATTAGGAACACATGAATAACCAATCCAAACCAATTCCACAAGTCAAAACATACTGAAGAAGATCTCTAGATTAACATCATAAACCAACCACGCTACTCGAACCCGATAGTCAGCAAAACAACTAGTGTTGACATCAATGACAAACATTAATGAAAAACATAATCAATTCCTCCAAATTGCCAATATTTTATAGTACCTGAATAGTTGGTGTTAGAACTTGTATCATGTTGTTCATCATGATCTCATGATAGCTTAGTTATTCATCAGTTACACTTTCAGTGGGAACTTTTGACAGTGATGTATTGATGGTGTAGGATCAATTCTTGATTGGTGGCTTGTTGGCAGTTGTATGTATCTCCTTGGATTGGAGATCAAGGTTGCACTTGGTGTTATTGACTTTTCAATTGTATGTGTATACCTATATTTTCTTCATGTAGGAGATGGTTATCACGATGCTATGGAGAGCTTGGTATCATGGTTCAGTGGGAGTTATGGCAATGATGTATATTCACCATTGGATGTTGGATGATCTTCTTAGTGTCCCAACATTGGAGGAGCTCTTGATCCTATTGTTGCAGAGGGTCTTTTACATTTGTAGGTGTACTAGTAGGAGATGGTTATCTTCATGTTGATTGGAGATGGTTATAGATGGCATTTGGTTTTGAGTATGTTTGTTATTATGTCATGGTTTACGCTTGATTATCGGTTTAGAGTTCAGCATGATACATTTCTCTTGAGACCATGTTATCTTCGTTTGGAGTATGTGATCTTCATGATATTTGAGGATGTGTACATCCTGGAGGATTAATGGAGCTCATGTGGTTGAGGTGTTGTTTATGCTTTCATTTGACATGTTATCCTTGCTTGATAGGATGGTTGATATTATTTCATGATGCACTCTTGATTCTAGATTAGAGGTTTGGCATGATATGGTTATTTGATATGTTCATATGGAGAATGTTATTTCCTAGGAGGAGATGGTTAGATCATGTTTATGTTACTGATTTGACTAGTTGGATCTTTGACATTGATCTTGGTTGGTTCTCTTTGTATTGAGTGTATGATCATTTTCTTGATAATTCATGATGGTGCTATGTTGCATTTGAAGTTTGGCATGGATTGATCGATTACAAGTGCTCATGGATACATTGAGATGTTTGTGATGCTAGTATTCTCTTGTGATTAGAGATATGTGTTGGGACAATTGGTTGTTTTAGTAGGAAGTCCGAGGAGCATTAACTTGGTATAGACTTGAGAGGATATTGTTCTTAGTGTGAGTAATGATAGCTTGGATAGCTTGATGAGAATTCTCATTCCCCACTCTTGTTCTACTCGGCAATTTACTACTTGAGAGGTATTGCCCATTGTTTCCTTTCAAGTGCATTATGTATATGCTTATCTTTCATAGATATGGATCTTGAGCTATGGAGATTGTTTAGTTCTAGAGGGTTCATTTTAGAGATGTATAGCATAGGTTATCTCCTTGTGCATATGGTTTAATATTATGATATTATTTTGAGGATGTTAGGAGATGGTTTAGTGGGTTGATTTCCTTTATTGGAATGGTTATTATGAGTTTTATCTTCTTGGTTGTAAGAGGCTTACATCCATGTTGGCATTACATGATACTTATGTTGGTTTGATCTAAGAGATTGAATGAGGGTTTGGGTGTTGCTTTGGCTTCTGTTTTGGGGTGTTTTGAAGAGGATCATAGTACTTGACATAATGTTGCTTATTTGATGTGTTGATAGGACGGGTTATGGTTTATAGGTTGTCTCTCTTTATTATATGTTTTTTCTCATGTTTTGGGGGGATGGTGACATATTGTGGGAGAGTATGCAGCAGTTGGGTTGCATGTGCGGATCAATGTGATTGTTATTGGTATTATTGATTTATTTATCACACCTTGATATGAGTGGTTATTGGTAGATGTGATATTCTTTGAGCTTCATTTCAGATTTGGTATTACCCATGCAGTGGGAGTTTCAGGTTATGTATATACTTCATTGACAGGTTTTGATATAGGGAGCTTGATTGTGGTTTTTGGGTTGATATGAGATTGACATGAGTTTGTTGATGTTCTTTATACCTAGGAGGTATGGATGGTTGGATGTATCAACACGTGTTGTGGATGTCACTTCTGATCATGTGGGTTTTTACTTCATAACAACAACTTGGAGCCTTTGTTATCACATTGAATTGTATGCTTGTGTTCATGGATTGGTGCATCTTCACCTTGGGTTGTTCCTTTTATTCCATAGGTGGCATGTTGGAGGATGAGAGGATTTCTTGCTTGATATTGTGGTCACTTATTTTGATTGCAGGTATCTTGTTGGAGCACGAGAGAATGTTGGAGATTCATGTGGTTACATGTATGGCTCTGATGATTCACTTCATTGATCAAACTTTATTCAATGTATACAATAAGTGGGAGAATGTTAGGAAAATAGGTGTTGTACACCTTTCATAATAACGTTATAATTGTAATATTTATTTATTATGTGAGTTCCCCATGGACATGTAATGTAATATTTATTCATTTGATGTTGTACATGGATGTATAACATGTAGAGATTCCTTGGGAATATTCTTTGGACCACTTGATGAGTTATATTGTAGCATTGCAATATTATATTGTATTTATTAAATTGGGGAAAGATATTTAAAAAGAAAAAACTTAGTACCCAATATTAAATGTGGGGTCAAGAGTAGTTGTGAGCACATGGTTTTACTTTACTACTAGTTGTATTTGTGTGAGCTTGGGTCTATATAAGCAAGCACATGTTTAGTGGTTAAGGCTGGCTAGTGGTTTTGGGTTGTAATTGTATTGAGTCCTTTAGAGGTTTTTCATTTGTGAAGCATGGCATGGGATGTGTGGATTCATGCTTGGACACATGGGAATGCATTGGATGGTTTGATGTTTGGAAGGTATTCATTGTAACTCTATGTTTCTTTATGGTTGAATAATGCTATGGAGTATGGATGCTTTTGGAGGATAGGTTTTTCCCTCATGAGGGTGTAAAGGGGAAAATTTGATTTGGAAATTTGTAACATAGAAGGAGAAATCAGCAAATCAATTTTCACTTTGGGGGAGTGAAGCAGACACTGGCTAGGAGGGACCTCAAAGAGATCAGTCCAGACTAGTCAGCAAGAGTAAACACAATGGAAACATAGGGACATGATGCAATGCATAATAGATTGAATTATATCATGAAAACTAATTACAACCAACCAGTAACAATCGGGTTACAAAACCCGACTCACAGGCCTGCTAAAACATGCTCAAAATATAAGACAAGTCACAACTGAGGCCTCAAATCTTAAGATCTATCTTCTATGCTCAATATAACTTTTTGATTACATTATAATGCTCTATTAAAATGATTTATATGATCCAAGGGGATCTGGTCAGCCCAAAAAGGGATCAAAACCCGAAGAACAAGACCTAATGTGCAAAACCAAGAAGGTCGGCCTTCGTCAAAGAAATTCCTCCAGAATATCCAAAGGATGAACTATAGATCATGGGAAAAGGTCGACCACATGCCAAGGAACATTGAAATAAATGGTTAGGGATCCGCAAGCTCTAGAAGGGATCTGGTAGATCACCAATGCAAATAGGTCCAGGCAACCGATAACATAAAACTATCTCGAAAACTGGTAGCGATAACTTGCCGAAAAATAATCCAAATGCTCAACGGTTTGGAAATAAGAAAGATGATCAAGTCTTAAAGCAAAATCCAACTCCACAAGTTTCAGTGAGCCAAATGTGGGACACATAGTAAGAAATGTTGAAACTGCAAACAAAAAGCAAAACATAAAGGAAATATTTTTGGTTGATGCAAGATTGTTATGAACTGTGGATGCTCGTACATTAGGGAGGAATTCTTTTACATTCAAAAGAGTGGAGGAATCCACTAGATTCAACCACAAATCAGATAAGGACTAAATACTAAGTGGATTGATTGATTATGATGTGTTTTTCCCTCTTTTGTAAATTGAAACACTGATTTAGGGTATAGTACCTAATTTGGAGACAAAACTGAGAAAATAATGAGCTATAAATTTGGGTATTTGTCATGCACCTGAATCTGATTAATATAAGTTGATTCGGATCTGCCCTAAGATAATGCCTCAAAAAAGCAGGGATCGTGACGTGGCAACATGGTCCTTCATATTTTACACACACCAAAATGGGTTATTCCATCTCTATGTCCGAAGCTTAAAATGAGAAGTACAATTGCGCACTTATTTCCTACACACAGAAAGAAGGAGAAAAAGTTGGGAATAGGGGTTTGCCTCAGTCAAACCCCAGTTTAGGAATTGGGCTTGGATGAAATATTGCAAATACTTGAAATAAATGATGGAAAGGTATACCTAATATTTGCAATAAATGATAATGATTCTATGCTTCTTGAGTGTAATCACCTATGTTGTATGAAATGGCATGAACATGACAAAACCCTAACACACACACATCCTTAAAAATGAATGATGTAATGTTGCTCCACAATTGGATGGATGAAGAGTATGCAGCCTTGAAGACCTCTAGAAATGCTTGATTTCTTGAATGTATTTCTCCTTTCCTTCTCTTTGTATTCACCCTTGTTGTCATCCTCTGCCCAAATGAGAGGGGAAGACCTCCTTATATACTTGCATGTCATCAAACATATTAATTTTTTGACATAGGCTGACATGGAGAAGTAATTCCCGCTCAAATTTTGGATAGGGCCTAAGGTTCAAATCTGGCTCCAATTAGGGAGGACTATGGTGTGGTTTCATGGTTCCATTAAGGACCAAGGTGCCACGCCCTAGTCCCACCCTAAATTGGGCTAGGGTTAAGGGGTCCCAACAAGGTACAAGATGAAAATATGACATTTATTGCATGGCAGAGACATAAATAGGTCCTGATAAAGCATGCAGATGAGAAAACTAAGGTGAGGGCCCCAAATGCGGTAAAAATTGCAAAGGGTGCAATTTTAGGACGCTATAGAGGGTTTTCCAAAGATACATCTTGTGTTATCTTGTGTCTTGTCTATTTGATCTTTGTAAAATGGTGATTTTGTAAGCTTGTATGCATGCTTTTCACTCATGGGTTTTGTAGGAAATGGATTATTTGAATGTAGGTTTAAAGCATTATTTCCTAATATACATCTTGAAGATTATAGTACTCTTCTTAAGAGAGATACTTTTGATGTTTTCATGGACACTAAGTCTTTTAAAAAGGTAATTAAGATTGGGAAATGTCTTTCTCTAGAATAATATAAAACACATGTTCAACTTTTATATTCTTATTCTAATATATTTGCTTGGTCTTATGATGATTTGCCTAGTCTTGATAATTTTTATGTGGTTCATAATATCATTATATATTCCAATGCTAATATCGTCAAGCAAAATATTCAAAAAATGAATCCTAAGGTTGCATTTATGGTCAAGACTAAGATAGAAAAGATTTTAAAGGTTGGTTTCATTCATCCCATTGACTATTCACCTTGGATATCTAATATCAATGTTGTCAGTAAACTTGATGGACGTATTCATGTTTACATTGGTTTTCGTGATCTCAACAAGACTTAGCTTAAGAATGGTTTTTAGTTGCTTAATATTGATATGATTGTTGACTCGATTACAGGCCATGCCTTGATATCTTTTATAGATGGCCTCTTAGACTATAATCAAATCCTTATTAATCGAGAGGATTAATATAAGACAACCTTCAATACACTTTGGTGTACCTTCTATTATATATGACTGGTCTCTACTAAGTGAAATAGGTTGATGCATACAACTCAATGCATATGCTTAATAGACCAACACATCCTAAATTAAGTAACTTGTTGACTTAGAGAGGATAATTTAATTATTAACTAGAGATGTATCTACTCGGATAATTTTAGCACTATATGTGCAACCAAGGACTCTCCAAGCCACTTATCAATTTTGTAAAAGGAACTAATTAAATTCAACAGTTAACTGAAATAGAAGCAATGTTGGAATATAAATCTATTTGAACAACAATTACTATGGGTAACTAGTATGTAACTCAACAATGGTTGGAGGTAGTGCGGTGTTATTACTGAGGCAACTTTAACTCGCAATCTAGGCTAATAATATTATTAACAAATTATATGCATCTAATTGAAGAAGGACAATTATAACAACCAATATATAAAAGTAATGAACAATCTAAACTAATTTTAAATTAATGAAGCTAACTATAAGAAGATTACACTACCTCAAGTGGCCCTTGCTTCAGGGATGCAACCTCTAATAAAAAATTAGTATTAACTCAACACATCATCAATAATTCACTTTATTCATCTTCAATGGTACATAACAAATAGTAATAACTTCCCTAATTAATAAGAAATCTAGACAGAATCTAGTTTCTATCATATATGTGGAAGATCTCCCAAACTCTGACAAAAATTTACTTTATACATAATTTGAGAGAGTGGGCTAGTTACATATTATAAATTATTATAAACACTTATCAATCCTCCCTAACATTGAGGATGACTTATTCTTTTATGAAACTCAAAATGACAACTAACTTATCAGGATTGTAGCATCCTAAAATTGTACCCCTTTGCAATTTTAACTGCATTTGGGTCTTCATCTTAATGTTTTCACCCCTTGGCCTGATTGAAGACTTGATTATGCTCATACCCATCATAAATACCATAAAAATTGATTTGGACCCCCTTGGGCACCTTGATCCTAACCCAAAATAGGGGTGCCATGGTCCTTCCTAAGTTTGGGCCCCTTTAAACCCATTTTTTTCATTTAAAAATGGAGTAGGATTCCCCTCTTCATGTCTTCTCATGTCATAAAATTAGTCAATTTTCCCAATGAGAAAGTATATAAAGAGGTTTTCCCCTCTCATTTGAACATCTGGCAATCAAGAAAGCTTACATGAGATCAATCAATCAAGCATTCAAGAGTGATTGAGCATTATCAGTCTTCCTTCAAGCTTTGGAGTAGTAGTAAAGTCAAGATTCAAGCATTGAAGTGGAGATTTGCATCCTATTCCATCAAAGATTTCATAAACCCTAATCCCATGTGGAGGCAAGAAAAAATTCACAAGGAGGTATCATCATTCAATTTTCAGTCATAATTCAACATCTCCCTCAAAAGGATAATCTTTCATTATAGTCATTTCAGTTACATTTATTTCAATACACCTAAGGTAAGCTCCTATTCCCAACCTATTTTCCCTTTTTTTTTGTGCAGGAAACATGTATAGAGCTATGATCTTCAAGATAAGCTTCATTCACAGAGATGAATCAACTCTTTTTGGTGTGCCAAAAAGTAGGAGGACCATGTCGTCGAGCATCATGGTCCCAATTTTTAAGGATCTTTTTTGAGGATCAAATTCGACTTGGCTTATACTACTCAGATCCAGGTGCATGCAAAAATATTGCATCTGTAGCTCACTATTTCCTCAATTTTACCTTCATTTTTTAACACTTTACCTTAATTCAACATTTCAACTTACAAAAAAGAGGAAACCCCAAAATCAAAATTAATCCAATCCATTCAGTATTAAGTCCTTATATGATTTGTGATTGAATCTAGTGGATTCCCTTCCCTCTTTTCAATGTAAAGGTCCTAAGTGAAAAATTAGTGGTTTTCATCCCTCTAATGGTGGAAACCCTAAATTTTTCCCCCTTTACAAGGATTCTTGATCCTGTTTGGACTCTTATTCAATTAGAAAATGGAAAGATATAAATGTGCAGGCATTAATATGCATGATTTAATAAAGAAAAAAATTGAATTATCCCAGGAACTCCTCCACATCCTTCATGCATCTATTCTTTAAAGACAAGGTCAACAAGTGTGTTTTGGTTGGCATCCTCTGACTTCTTCCACACAAGTCATAGGGAACATTATTCCTTCCTAACTAGTGTGGAACTAGTTATAAGAGGAGTGGAAGATGAAATGTCAAGGGGATCCAAGTAATCTTGGTATCCAATGAAGGTTGGATGTATCTAATTTCCATTGATTCTAGTGCAATATAGTTATAAATTGAGTGGGGCTCTCTCCTTTTGAGATTAGGAGTAGGTTTACTTCATATGTTTTGACAATACACCTTTGTTTCCTTACCTAACCCAACAACCAATGCTTTGAACCTTCTATAATCCTTTGTCCTACATTGAACAATTTTCTCAACTAGTTCTTATTTATTAATGAGGTCAACCCATTCATATACAATATTGTCTAGCTCAACTAATCCTACTTTGATTTATAAAAGATGTGACTTTTCCCTTTCCTTCTATGCATGAACCAATGTTCCCCTTTCTTTTTCATTCTTAATGCAAGATGTAAAGGCCTTAAGTTGAACATCTCCCATGTATATTAAGGGGTTCCAATTGGCATTATAAGGGATAACTAGATTGTGAAGGTAAAATTCACACATTTTGTCCTTCATTTCTATTGTGGCTTTTGAATAAGCAATTAAGAATGATTTAGTTGTAATTATAGAAATAAGTAAATCACTAATTGTGAAGGGGGGAAATTTGATTTAGTAATTTGCAACATAGAAAGGAGAAATCACGAAATCAATTTCGCTTAAAAACCTTCACATTCAAAAGAGGGAAGGGAATCCACTAGATTCAATCACAAATAAAATTAAGGACTGAATACTGAATGGATTGATTGATTTTTGTGGGGGTTTTTCTATCTTTTGTAAGTTGAAATGTTGAATTAAGGTAAAGTGCTAAAAAATGAAGGTAAAACTAAGAAAACAGTGAGCTACAGATGCAAGATTTCATGTGCACCTAGATTTGAGTAGTATAAGTTGAATCAGATCTGACCCTTGAAAAAGCTCCTAAAAAAGTCAGGACCATGATGCATCACAACAGTCCTTTGAAATTTTTACATGCCAAAAAGGGTTGATTTATCTTTGTGAATGAAGATTATTCTGAAGAGTACATCTCTGTACCTATTTCCTACACACAAAAAGAAGGGGAAAAAGGTTGGGAATAGGGGCTTGCCTTAGGTCAAACCCGTGTGTTGGAATTAACCATGAAATTGAAATAAATCTAATTGAAATGACTAAAAGGAAAGGATCTCCTTTTGAGGGAGATGTTGAATTATGACTAAAAATTGAATGATGATACCTCCTTGTGAAGCTTTTCTTGCCTCCACATGGAATTAAGGTTTCATGAAATAGGATGTAGATCTACACTTCAATTCTTGATCCTTGACTTTATTGTTTCTCCAAGGCTTGAAGGAAGATTGAAAATTCTCAATTGCTCTTGAATGCTTGAATTATTACTTTCATGTGTATAATGTATGGTTGATTTATGAATGTGGATTCTTGTTGATGTCAAATAAGAGGGGAAATCCTCTATATATACTTTCCCATCAAGAAATGTAATTAATTTTTTGGCATGATCCAACACAGAGAGGGGAATCCTGTTCATATTTGAAATATTGAATTATGTTTTGAGGGGCCTTAAATTAGGGTGGACCATGGCATGGCGCCATGGTCTTGCCCTATTTTGGAATAGGTATAGGGTGCTTGATGGGATGCATTTTGAGTTTTATGTCATTTGTGGTGTGTATGAGTATATTGGGTCTTCAATCAGGCCAAGGGGTGCAAAAACTAAGGTAAAGACTCAAATGTTGTCAAAATTGCAAAGGGGCCTACAATTTTAGGATGCTACATTTAGCCCCCACTTTAGTGGGAGTATGAATTCAATCATACTCTCGGTAAAGTACAAAGGGTTCACATTGAAAAACATTCACCAAGTCATCGAGGCAAGATACACCAAGCCCCCAATGGACTTTAGGATCTTACAACTTTAATGATAAGGTAAAAGGGAAGATCATGAGAGAGAGAAAGAGAGAACCATGACTACAAACTAGTAAGGTTCTCTTACTATGATTCATGAAAAGAAAAATACCAAAAATTACAAAGCAAAAGACAAAGTTCACTAAGTAAATTTAAGTATTGAGATATGCAAAAGAGAGAGAATCATTGAGAGGAGTGTATGCCCCCACGTTAAAGCGATTGCGTACACCTTATCAAGAGAATTTGCTTTAAGGAAGGATACACCCAAAATGACAAGCATGTTATCACAATAATAAGCTACCAAGAGAGGACAAATCAAAGGATAATGAACACAAAACACAAAGCAGGGGGCGGTTTCACTTAACTTTGGAGTCGTATTCTTTTTATGAAAAATAATGTATATCATGTGTATATATGCATAGAATTTTCCTCATCATCCAAAGAAAGGAAACCACCATGGAAGAAAGGGACACATGTGTCTTTTGAGTCAACATAGGAGAGACCAAAATAGATCTCATTGCTTTGCATCGTCCTCAAGTAGACAACACTAGGGACTACAAATAGAAGAATGGAGAGAAAAATAAAAGAATGTCACAAACAAGTAAGAGAGGAGAGAGAGAATATATTGTGCTAATGAAGCTAATCAAGAACGTCATCTAACCCCTAATCTTGCTCATCCTTATTTTAGGAAGGTGGACAACACGAAAGAGGAGCAACATTGAGCACAGTAGATGGAGCTATCACAAGTTTCAAACAAGGACCATGCTCTAATGATGAGTCACTTTATCTGTTACTTGGAGCTTGGATTAATGCTTTTGAAAATTGTTTAGATAAATTCATTGTCATCAACATATTCATAATCATCATCAGAAATATTAGGATCAACATTTTCATCATTAACAACATTCTCACATGTTTCTTCATCAAGATTAACAAAAATAGGAGCTCTTATAGGAATAGAACTTGAACCATCATTTGTCTTAAGCATTTTTCATCTTGGAGAATTAGGTTTAACAACTTCATTAGGATAAGGTTGAAAAAATGGAATTATGTCAATAGTTGGTGTATTGGGAGAAGAAATGGTTTGGGAAGCAAGTTCATGAGCTCTCGCATGAAGTCTATGTCGGTGTTTTCTTACAGAATGGTTTAGTTTAGTTTTAGTCGAAGGTTGTAAATGTTTAGGTTCATTTGGTATAGGATTGTTTTCTTCTTTGAAGGAAGGATGCATAGGATAAGGTCTTTTAGGTTGAGCAATAGGAGAGGTTGGTCGCATCCCTTTGTAAGATGTAGGAAGAAAAATTGCACCATATAGAGGAGGAATGGAAGGTTTAGGAAGGAGACTAGGTCCATCATGAGAAGGAGGAATAGGTCTACCCTTAGGAGGAATAATATGTTTATCCTTAGAAGGAGGAATAGATTGACGCTTAGGAGGAAGAGCTTTCCTATCCATGGGAGGAAGAATGGACTCATCTTTAGCAGAAGGAATAGATTCTTCTTTAGGAGAAATAATATTACTTTCCTCAGGAGGAAGGATAGACTTATCTGTAAGAAGAGGCACATGATCATCAGTTGGAGGAAGATTAATTGTTGGATTTCTAGGCTTTAAAGAGATAATCACTTCTAGGTTGAAAAGGATGGAATTGTTCGGACCAAAAATAATCAAGACAAACATCTCCATGCCTCATTATAGGTTGATATATGCTATGATTAACAATTATGATTTTATTATCATGAGGAAATTTCAAACACTTATGAATAGTAGAAGTGATCACTTTCATGGAAGAGAGCCAAGGATGTCCCAACTTCACATGAAATTGATCGGATTAGGAATGATAGAAAAGACAACATCTAAGTATTTAGTGCCAACATCAATAGGAAGTGTGATAGAACCAATAGCAAGACAAGAGAAGCCATCAAAAACTCTAACTATCACATCAGTTTCATCATATGTCACTTGATGCAATTGTAAAGTATAAAGAAACTCTTCAGTTATCACATTAACCATGCAAGCTGGATCAATGAGCACCCCTTAGGAGGCTATGCCTTTTATTTTCATAGTTATGTATAATGGGCCATTGGGTGCTTCAATAGTCTCACTAGGATCAAATGTAATGCATAAGTCCTTAGGAGGTTCTATTTGATCCATAAGGTTCACCATATTATTAGAATCAAGGCCAACATCATCAGGAGAGAAGGCAAGATGATCAATCTCAATCACATTAGTGGAATGGGAAGGTAAAGGATCAGTGAAGATTTGAAGGTTTTGATTAGGAGGAGCTACGGATTTGTTTCCTTTATTATTCACACCAACGATAGATATGGTATTGTTATCAATCAAGTCTTGGATCTTACTTCTCAAGGAATAGCATTTTTCAATGTCATGACCGGGTTGACGATGGTATTGGCAAAAGGATTTGGAATCAAAGGTAAGTGGTAAAGGATTAGGTGTATCAATTGGTTTAATAAGGGGAAGTTTCAATACATTCCTTTGCAACAACTACAACATAATACTATGCAAAGATTGATTAAGAGTGAATTATTTTCTAAGGTATTTGGACAAAGTAGGCACACCTGTTGTTGTGGTTGCTACTTGAGTGTGTTGGCAATTGAAACTCATCGGATTCATTTTGTTGTCATTAATAGAAACAAGATTAGATGGAAGTCATATGTTGGCATTAGGAGGCATATACCGGCAAACACCGGCTTTGGAGCATTCAGGGCTACACCAGCACCGACATCAGTACTTGAAGGAAGTCGACATCAAGGGAGATTTATTTTGTAAATTATTTTGTAATTATTGTCGAGGCCGACATTGAATAAATTTTGTAATACATTGTAAGCTAACATAAGGCATATTGTTTGTAATGGGTATATAGGTCAGTCTGCTAGGTCATTTTGGATATGACAAAAGATATGATATAGGATGCGACATAGGAGAATATAGCAGAATTGTATAATGCGAAGTATATGTAAGTAAATCATTTGTATACAAAATTTATATCATGCAATGATCTGTAGATATCTTGGAAATCATTCTTGGAGGAGAAGAGATATCGGTAGTAGTGTCCATGGTTTATGAACCGGTATAGAGCAGAGCTAGAACCAAAACTCTATTTGGCATAGCAAATGCATTTTTGAGTTCATTTTTATTGTTTTACTTCAGCAGAAACTTGTATTCAGTGAGACTCTTTAGTGATGAACAGTATGCTCTAGGCAGTGTGCCTTCCTGCATGTGCAGGCCCCCATTATATGTAATATCCTTTCATATGGCTAGTGAACTGATATTGTGGGTCACAAATCCCACCGTGTTTTTTCCTCTTTGAGGTTTTCCACGTATAAATTATGTGTGTTATGGTGTTCATTTATGTGGATGATTTATTTGTTTCATGTTATATGTTTATATGTTTACCGGTTTATATGTGTATAGTATAAAAGGATAAAATCTTGTGTTAGCGGCAGAACACTGATTCACCTCCCCCCCCTTCTCAGTGTTCTTGGATCCCAACAATTGGTATCAGAGCCTAGTACCTCAGAAGAAGTTTAACAGCTTGAGGAAGATCCTGAAACCGGAATCTTTGAACATGGCTATGGACAAGCAACTTGAGATGGATCTTGAGGATTATATTGATGTTGAAAGGATGAAAAACTTGAAATTGCAACAAGAATTGAATTCTGCAAATGAGTTCATTCTTATCCTGCAAGAAAGGTTATCATCAACTCAAGCCAAGAGAAAAGAACTTATGCGAAACCCGGATGATGAGGAGAAGAATGCACTTAAGGAACAATGTTAGAAACGAAGTCAAGCAAACATGTTCATGGAGAATGAAATAAAAGATCTGACTATGAGGCCATCAAAAGATATTAAGGATAGAAAGAAGAAGGAAGATAATCTTGTTATATCTTTGAAGAACAAATTTGATGAATGTGGCAAACTGACTCATGAGAATAATTTGTTGAGAACTGATTTGGCTCACTCCCGGAATAATGAACAAGAACTTGAAAGACAAATAACTACTCTGAGAGATTATCTAACTACTGCAAGTGAGTATAAAGAAAAATTCAGGATTAGTGTTGCATAGTTGGATGATTTATTGAAAAGACAAAGGCAGATTGATGATTCTAGAGGACTTGTATTTGTACAAGGTGAACGCTCCGGTACTGCAAATGAAGATTGGACAACCGGTATGCAGAACTCATCAGAACAGAGGAAACTGGTAAGGCAATCTAATGCTTATAAATTCAATGGTAGATGTTTTGTTTGCAATAAATTTGGGCATATGGCTAAACAATGTAGAAATAAAACAAATCAAAACTGCAATTTTGTTCCCAGTCAATGCACAAATTGCAAGAAATATGGTCATAGATCAAAAGATTGTAGAATGAATGTTAAATGTCATGCATGTGGAAAGTTTGGACATTTTTCTAATCATTGTAGGTCAAGGAATGACATCGGATTTTTCAAAGCAATTCAGAAGAACAATGTTACATGTTATGCATGCAACAAAATAGGTCATATTGCTAAATACTGTAGAATCAAGACTCAACCGGTTAACAATGATAAAGATTATGAGAAAGGAAAGAAGGAGGTAGATAAAATACAACAAGATCACACCAAGAGATGGGTTAGAAAATATGAAGAACCAAGTGGAGATGAATCTACACCAGTAACTCCACCGATAGAACATGGTATTCCTCCACCGGTAGGAAATTCCACCGGTAACTGAGGCATAAGCCTTAGGGGTAGACAAAGTCATTGCAAAATCCTGCATATTACCCTAGAGGAGATCTAAGGAGATCTGGAGAGTTGTGTTCGTCATTGATGAAGGTTCACCTGGCACAAGACTGTGAAATCGACATCCTTAGGGTTTTTCGTGAAGCATTTATTACAAAGAAATATTAGGGTTTTATTCACTGATAAAAAGGGGCAAGTGAATTCATTTTCACTCACCGAGCATTCAAGCATTTAGAGCGAAGAAAAAATCAAATTAAGAGAAAGTAAAGGCATTGTGAAAGGATTTCGAGCAGAAACACTCAATCTTCCACCGACGTTCACTTTCAGGTATTCTTCAAAATGGCATCTGGATCTTCAGCTCCTACTTTCATCGCAAATCCCACCATTGTCGAATTCAAGGATAGGTTAAGGCTTCAAGGAGGTTCCTAAAATTTCTAAGAAGGAAGACTCTGCGAGAGCATTTTCTAGGGTTCCTGATGGGGTGATGTATGTTGAAGACGTAAGGGCATACATTCACTGCACCTTGGAGGATCTAGGCACAAAGGAGATCAAAAGCATGTATCAATCCATGATACTAGGAAACTCTAGAACCATCAAACCGGAATACAACGCAATTGAGGATTTAGGGTTAACCGATATTCTATACATATCGGAATTCAAGGATGAAGTCATCAAATACGTTCTGAGCAGGGTTCACAACCAGTTTATCTGGCTAGATAGGCCTTACATGATCACTAAAGAGGCTATTGAAGCAGTCACCGACTTACCCAAAGTTGGACAAGAACCTGGCAAGAAAATTTCCAATATTGAGGTTGATAAACTCACCGGTGCAACTCCTGATAGCAGATCAATGAGGATCAGCACAATCACCGACACTGATGTGAAATTTGCAAGCATGATAATAGGTTATAAGGTAACTCAATCCAACCAATTGAATTTTGTTGCTAGTTCATGCATTCATGTTGCATATCAAATGCTAAGGAATAATGCAAAATATGATTTATGTGAATGGATGAGGAGTGAATTGATGTTGAACCTTGGGAAGATCAAGGGAGTTAAGAAAATAACTTTCAAATAGAGAAATTTGATTGTTTGTTTAATGCTTTACTTCTTGAATGAGCTACCTAGTCTTGGCAAGAAGCATTGGGCTCATGACATACCAGTAGGTATGCAGATCAAGTAAGCAATCATCGGTCTTGGTATCGGCAGAGATGAGAAACTTTGGGTGTATTTTAAAATATTCCAAGAAAACATGAGGCAGAGGGAGAGAATATCAAAGAAAATTATGGAGAAGTACTCCATTGATATCTGTTTTATGGTGAAAACTGATGAAACCCTTATGGAGGCAGTTGAACCTAGGACAATCTGGATTATTGAGCTTGGATATGAAGTGGATGATAGCATTTTTAAACTCTATGCAAAAAAGTTGCTAGATGCCCCATTGGATGACAAAACAAAGCATTTTGGTACAACAAAAGAGAAGGCACTTGAAGTCAAAACTGGTTTTAACAGGAAGACAAGAGAGAAGAAAATAGAAAAGATGTTTGCATATGTACATGATGTAATTAATAAGATAGACACTCAACTGGGTTCTCGATCCAAACCGGCAACAGAACTGGCAATGGCTAGTATTGTAGATGTGAAGAAGCCTGAAACTTACATTTCTACCATCACTTCTGATTTTGACCCTGAGGACAATGAACCTCTAGCTTTCAGAAGGGTACAAAGGAAGAAAGTGGATCAACCACTGGTAGAGAAGAAGAAGGTAGAGCCTAGGAGGAGACTTGTTAGAAAGGCAACTAAACCTACTGCACCACCACCTCTGGTAAGGAAGCCTATACAAAAGAGGAAACCGGTCACATCTACACCGGAAACCACAAGCAAAAAGAAGAAGAGTGATGATACTGGAATCGGTAAGACTAAAAAGACCTATGCTAAGCTAATTGATGAAATTACAAAAGATGGAATTTTGAAAAATGTATCTATGTATTATGAAGATTTAGAGGATGATGAGCAAAATGAAATAGAAGAGACTATTTTGTTACATATGGACATTTATAAGAAATCCATAATAGAAATTTTGAAGGAGATACCTCTACCTTTGTATAATAAACATGATGCTAGAAGACTTGACACTGTCAAGAGAGATAGGGAGATTAAGGAAGTAGAACTTTTGGAAATGTGTGGTTCTATAAATAATGAGGAAATGAAAAGATGCATAGATGTTGCAAATAGGACAATTTTCAGTAGTAAACCCCGACAGATAAGTCTAATGATGGGCAGACTAAATGAGGTGATAAATGAGACCAGTAAGGGTTGGACCAAATTCTTCCAGAAGAATCCAGATTTTCTTACATCTCAAGAATAATTTGCAAAGGCTACATCCTCCACCATTCCTGACAATTCAAAAGGGAAAGGTATTTTGGGTAGTTCAACTTGAATTTTTACCACACCAGCAGTAAAGGAGAGTGTACAGTCCATACCAACTGAAACTATTTTTGTGCAAGGAAATGTACAGGATACTGTAAATACTGTGGATGATACTCCACTGGCAGTCTTTGACATTGCACCAAGTGGCGAAGCCACCAGTGCAAAAGAGGTTGTAGAGGATAAGGTAAAGGAAACTGAATATATATAGGCAATTAAAATTGATTCCTCGACAAAGGTTTTGGCAATTGACACTTCTTAGGTTGAGAATAAATCTGCCACTGAGATGAGTCCCACTGAGTTGATAATGATGGCAACTTAGAAAATATTAAAGGAGGGTACTGCAGACAAGGGAATAATTGATCAATCAGTTACAGTATTGCATAGATTGACACCTGATTGTAAGATTGAAGATGGAGCAAGCCCTTTCAGTGAGCTCAAGACTCTAACATAATATATTTCTAACAATTTTCAATCTCTGAGGCAGATTGCAGACCGACAGGCTCTAGAAAGATTCACTATAGCTAAAAGAGAAGCCTTTGACCAGATCATAGAAACAGAGAAAAAGAAAATTGAGGCCAAACTCATTCTTATGGAGAATTGTCTAAAACAAGGTACAAATATCTATAGGGTTTGTTGTAACATAGGAATTCGTACAACTAATGTAGATAGCATATTAAAGGAGTTACATGATAAAGTAGCTAGCATTGCAAACTCTTTTGATGGATTAACCACATTGACCACATCTGTTGATGGACAAATTTTGTCCTTGGAGAACCAATTTTTTTCTTTTGAGAAGGAGAGAGATAAAGTCATTAGGAGAGCAAGAAGTCTTAGAGGATTGATGAGTCCTAGATTGGATTCATTGGGTGTTCATAAGAGAGAGTGCATGGACATGATTTCTAAACCCACACCGATAGATGCCAAAGATAAGGAAACACTTGCCCACTTACTAAGTGGACTAGCATCTATATCTAACACCTTCAAAACCGGCTATGATACATATCTTCAGTTGTTGAATAAGGCTTACCCCAAAAATTTGAAGTTGGTTAAACTCTAGTGAAATTAATAGTATTCATTTATTCTTTTGTTCTAAATTCTTTCAATTCTTTCACTGGTCTTTGGCATTGATGCCAGAGGGGGAGTATGTATATACGTGAAAAATATCAGAAATATCAGACAGGATCACATGGGAAGGATTTCAGGATATCAGAAGGAGTGTATTGCTCAGAGGGAGCATAATTCAGTTGAACCGACAGGGAGTCCATTTTTCACATGAGTGTTGCCATCAATGCCAAAGGGGGAGATTGTTGGCAATTGACACTCATCGGATTCATTTTGTTGTCACTGATGACAATAAGATTAGATGGAAGTCATATACCAGCATTAGGAGGCATATACCGATAGACACCGACTTTGGAGCATTCAAGGCTACATCGACACCGACACCGCACCGACATCAGTACTTGAAGGAAGCCGACATCAAGGGAGATTTATTTTGTAAGTCATTTTGTAATTATTGTCGAGGCTGACATTGAATAACTTTTGTAATACATTGTAAGCCGACATAAGGCATATTGTTTGTAATGGGTATATAGGCCAGTCTGCTAGGTCATTTTGGATATGACAGAAGATATGATATAGAATACGACATAGGAGAATGTAGCCGAATTATATAATGCAAAGTATATGTAAGTGAATCATTTGTATGCAAATGTTATATCATGCAATGATCTATAGATATCTTAGAAAGAATTCTTGGAGGAGAAGAGATACTGGTAGTAGTGTCCAAGGTTTATAAACCGGTACAGAGAAAAGATAGAACCGGAACTCTATTTGGCATAGAAGATGCATTTTTGAGTTCATTTTTATTGTTTCACTTCAGCAGAAACTTGTAGTTAGTGAGACTCTTTAGTGATGAGTAGTATGCTCTAGGTAGTGTGCCTTCCTGCATGTGCAAGCCCCCATTATATGTAATATCCTTTCATATGGCCAGTGAACTGATATTGTGGGTCACAAATCCCACCGTGGTTTTTCCTCTTTGAGGTTTTCCACGTATAAATTTTGTGTGTTATGGTGTTCATTTATGTGGATGATTTATTTTCTTCATGTTATATGTTTATATGTTTACTGGTTTACATTGTTGGTATTATGGATGACTTTGTCATGTGTTGCATTGGTTTTGTCATTGATGTCAACACTTGTCTTCTTGGAGGTTTACATTATGTTCAAAAGTATATGGTTAGTGGCTTATGTGCAGTCACCGGTATGTGTTCACCAGTAGGTTATACTATTCACCGACAGTGATGATGACTTGTTATCATCTAGAGATCATTTGGTTATGTCAAAGACATGAATTGGAAGTTTGGTTTTGGTGTTTTTCTTATTGGTCTAATCGGGTTGACAGATTTGCCTTTACCGGCAGATAGGTCTAGGTTATGGACTGGTACATGTTATCTATTCTATATCAACATGACACATCATGGAGATGATTTATTGATTGGTAAATGTATTGAGATGACATGTTGTATTGCATCAAAACTTATTTGTAATTGATTCAAATGTAATATCTTTAGTGAGCCGACCTACATTTGGTCTTAGGTTTTGTATATATGATTGTAAGATCTTATTGAAGATTGTAATGATGAGTGTATTCAAATATTGAAGATTGAAAATAAGCAGATCCTTGTGCGAATCACGCAGACATTATTCAAAGGTTGAAGGGAGGCTATGAAGGTGTTTTGACACTCATGTTTAGAGCTTAACCGGTACCGAATCCAGCATTGTAGATGTTATTTTGAGCAATACATTATCATTGGATTTAACCATCCAATTGTGTAGTCAGTGTGACTCCTAATTTGTGATTGAGCAATGAGTTCTAGGCAGTTGGCCTTTCTACATGTGCAGACCCCATTTGTATACAAGTACTATCTGCAGTAGTATCATCTGATTGTGGGTAAGGTTTCCCACCGTGTTTTTTCCCTTACTGGGTTTCCACATCTAAATCTTTGTGTTATGTGTTGTGGATGTTGTTTCTCTTTATGTTTCATGCATTAAGTTAAACTGGTACTACTATAACTATTAAATTGTTTTATCGGTACTTAAGTTTGGTTTACCAGTATTAAGGTTAAATTGGAATAACTTGCATTTGGATTACAATTTATTGACAGTTGGTTCACAACTAATTCACCCTCCCCCCTCATAGTTGTCCTTCCTGAGACGTAAAAATTGGTATGAGAGATCAGTCCTCTTTTTGTAGAAGCCTAACAGCTTGGGGAGATCCTATGGCAACAAATATTTTCAGGAAGGACAATGTGAAGCTTGATGGAACTAACTATGGCATATGGAATATCAGAATGGAAACACATTTTGAACTGCATTGGAAGAGATATATGGGATGCTACTAAGAATGGCTATGTTGCTCCTATTCTGAATCAACTCATCCACCAACATTGGCTAAGGATATGGACAATGATTGCAAAGAAAGAGAAGCACTTCTGAGCGCATTATCAGATCAACAAATCATGGGATTATCAGAACGATCTACTACTAAATATATTTGAAATAAGCTAGAGACATAGAATGAATGAGATACCACTGTCAAAATTGCAAAACTAGAATGTTACCGGGTCAGGTATGAAAATTTGAAAATGGAAGAAGATGAAAGAATTTCTGCATTTATGGAAAGAGTTAATGAAATTGTTTTGGGAATACAATATTATGGAGGATCCTTAAGTGAAGATGAAATTGTATCTAAAGTTTTAAGAGCATTTCCACTGGCTTACAAAATGAAAGTAACTGCTATTAATGAAATGAGAACAATGCCTAATACTTCAGTTTCTAGATTTACTTTGGTTGGAAAACTTTCAGCATTTGAACTTGAGGAATTTGGTCTTGTTGCTACTATAAAGACTTATTTAGATTTCAAAGCATCATCATCATCATCTGACAAAACTAATTAGAAAGCACTTTATACAAAAGAACTTAAAGATATGAGGCGAGAAAATGAAGAACTTGAAGAACTTGAAGCACTATTTGCAAGGAAAATGCTTAAAGGTCCAGCAAGAAGTAAGTATGAAGGTAAAGTATCTTTCAAATGTTTTAATTGCAATAAAGTTGGTCATATGGCATCTAGATGTCCTGATAGACATGCAAGACTAAGGGAGGAAGCAAAAAGATCATATAAACCTAACCCTGAATATCAGAGATATAGATTCAAGAAAAACAGAGATAAGTCATGTTACTATGCAGATTAAGGTGTTACAGACGACTCAGATGAAGATCCAGCAGATAATGGATGGGCTTTTGTTGCAATAAAGGAAGATCAACCGACACCTATTGTCAAACCGGTAGAGCAAGCACTGGCAGCAAAAAATGAAGAAAAAGATGAATGGATTATAGATTTTGGATGCTCACATCATATGACTGGTGATAAAAGAAAATTCTTATCATTTCAAGAAATTCATGGAGGTCTAGTAAGGTTTGGAGATGATAAAGCTTGTTTAATCAAAGCAAAAGGCACTATATCTTTGGATGGTAAGCACAATACTGACAATGTTTATTATGTAGAAGGTTTAAAGAATAATCTTTTGAGTGTTGGTTAGTTAGTGGAAAAAGGATTTCAGTTACAATTCAAGAATGGGAAATACAAAATCATAAATAGAACTGGATTGGAGATTGCAACCGGTAATCAGACTAAAGGTAATATCTTTCACTTGAATACCAGTGATAAAACATGTTTGATTGCACATATTGATGAAAATTGGTTATGGCATAAAAGACTCTGTCATGTAAATTTTGATTGCATTGTAAAGATCAATTCAACTAAGAAAGTAAGGGATTTACCTAAGATTGTGAAACCTCATAATCCGGTATGTAAGGAATGTCAAATGGTAAAGCAAGTCAGAACAACATTTAAGAGCATTACTAAGAAATCAAATAATATTCTTGATTTAATTCATACTGATTTGTGTGGTCCAACAAGAACAAGAAGTCTACAAGGAGATAGATACTTTATGCTAATAATTGATGATATTCTAGAATCTGTTGGGTTACTTTTCTCAAGGAGAAATCATAAGCTTTTGGAAGATTCAAGTTATTCAAGGCGATGGTAGAGAATGAAACTGGAAAGAAAATCAAATGTTTAAGATCAAATCAAGGAGGAGAATTTGCATCTAGGGAATTTAATGCATTTTGTGAAGTGAATGGGATCAAAAGACAACTATCAGCACCCCGAACACCCCAGCGGAATGGAGTTGTAGAAAGGAAGAACAAAACTATTCTGGATGCAGAAAGAACAATTTTAATGGAAGCAAGTCTACCTCATGTGTACTGGAGAGAAGTAGTGAATACAACGGTTTATACTTTTAATAGAGTTCACATCAAAAGTGAAACTGGTAAGACCCCTTATGAACTATGGTTTGGTCATATTCCTACTCTTAAATATTTCAAAATATTTGAAAGAAAATGTTATATTAGAAGAGATGAGTATATTGGCAAGTTTGATCCTAGAAGTGATGAAGGAATATTTCTTGGCTATTTATCTAAAAGCAAGGCATATAGATGTTATAATAAAAGGTTACATAAAATCATTGAGAGTACTAATGTGAAGATAGATGAACACTTTAGAGGAGATTCAATATCTATAGAATCGGCAGTTGAAATGATTATAAATGAACCGACACAGACTCCACCGATATAGAATGAAGACCCAGTCACATCGGCATCATCAGAAAACTCAACAGTGACTAAAGAACAACAACCTATGAATGTTAATCAGAAAAAAACCAGGTATGTAAGATTGAATCATTCAAACAATCAGATAATTGGAAACAAGAATCAAGGTGTTATGACTAGAGGAAGACTGGCAAATGAAGAGGTATGTTTAGTTTCTCAAATTGAACCAGCATCTGTTATTGAAGCATGTAAGGATGGACATTGGATAAAAGAAATGGAAGATGAATTAGAACAAATTGAAAAGAATAATACTTGGACATTGGTTCCCTGACCTAAAGACAAAAATGTAGTTGGAACTAAATGGGTATATAGGAATAAACTTAATGAAGATGGAGAAGTGATCAGAAACAAAGAAAGATTAGTTTGTAAAGGTTATTCATAGAAAGAAGGAATTGATTATAATCAAACATTTGTACCGATAGCCAGAATTGAGGCAGTTAGACTATTTATTGCATTTGCAGCTTATAAGAAGTATAAAGTTTATCAAATGGATGTAAAATGTGCATTTTTGAATGGAGATCTTGAGGAGGAAGTTTACATTGAACAGCCTGATGGATTTTCTTTGATAGATAATAAGGATATGGTTTGCAAGTTAAGGAAAGCTTTATATGGATTGAAGCAAGCTCCCAAAGCTTGGTATGCTAGATTGGATAAATATCTTTTGAAGCTTGGTTACACAAAAGGTAATGCTGACAACAATTTATATTACAAAGTTACCAATGATGATATTTTGGTTATTAAAGTCTTTGTAGATGATATCATTTTTGGAGGTGAAGATGGATTATGTAAGGACTTTGCTAATCAAATGCAAAAAGAATTTGAAATGTCTATGATTGGAGAGATAAAATTATTTCTAGGTTTGCAGATTTCACAAACAGATAAAGGTATATTCATATGTCAAACAAAGTACTTGAAGGAACTTTTGAAGAAATTTGGTATGGAAAATTCCAAATTGGTAAGTACTCCTATGACTACAACTAATAAATTGACATTGAAGGATGATTCAGCTCCTATTAATCTGACAAGGTACAAATCTATGATTGGAGGTTTACTGTATTTGACACAAACAAGACCTGATATAATGAATGTAGTATGTATTGTTTCAAGATTTCAAAGCAATCCTAAATAAAATCATGAATCAACAGTTAAAAGGATTTTCCGGTACCTACAAGGCAAAACAAATCTTAGTTTATGGTATCCTAAAGATGAAAATTTTGATTTATGTGCATACACCGATGCAAATTGAGCAGGAGATGTAGATGACAGAAAGAGTACCATTAGCGGTGCATTCTTTCTTGGTAGCAGATTGATTTCATGGATAAGTAAGAAGCAGACTTGTACATCATTATCAACAACAAAATTAGAATATGTTGCAGCAGCAACTAATTGTACTCAGGTATTATGGATTAAGCAAATGTTGAAGGATATAAAGGCAAAATGCAAAGAGCCAATAATCATTTATTGTGATAATTCAGCAGAAATTGATATATCAAAGAATCCAGTATTTCACTATAAAACAAAGCATGTTTCTATTACGTATAATTTTCTGAAAGAGAATGTTGAAGCAAATGAAATGAAATTGGTTTATGTCAATACTAAAGAGCAAATTGCAGATATCTTTACAAAGCCTTTGCCTAAGGAAACATTTGAATATCTCAAAGAGTAGCTTGGGGTAATTTCCCCACTAGCAGAGACTTAGATGTTGAAGAATTGGCATCAAACCAGTAGGAACTAACAGAAAAATCTTTTTCCGGCTTTGATGGAGGAGAGCTACTTCTCAGGGGGAGTAGTTGGTAGCATGTTAAGTTTTGAATTCTTAACTACTTTGGCATTTGATGTCAAATGGGGAGAGATATCTATAGAAAAACATTATTCCTTGGGGGAGAGATTATTCATTGAGGGAGAGATATACTCTTTGGATATATGTATTTTGGTTTTGGTTTCTATTTCTATTATAAAACTTTGTATTGATCTATCTTTGGGAGATTGATTGGTTTACTAGTTTTGGCATTCTATTTTTGGTACTTCGATCTTTTTCCATCTAGTGTTGCCATCAATGCCAAAGGGGGAGATTGTTGGTATTATGGATGACTTTTTCATGTGTTGCATTGGTTTTGGCATTGATGTCAACACTTGTCTTCTTGGAGGTTTACATTATGTTCACCAATATATGGTTAGTGGCTTATGCGCAGTCACCGGTATGTGTTCACTAGCAGGTTATACTATTCACCGGCAGCGATGATGACTTGTTATCATCTGGAGATCATTTGGTTATGTCGAAGACATGGATTGGAAGTTTGGTTTTTGTGTTTTCCTTATTGGTCTAATCAGGTTGATAGATTTGTCTTTACCGACAGATAGGTCTAGGTTATGGACTGGTACATATTATCTATTCCAGATCAGCATGACACGTCATGGAGATGATTTATTGATTGGTAAATGTATTGAGTTGACATGTTGTATCGCATCAAGACTTATTTATAATTGATTTAAATGTAATATTTTTAGTGAGCTGACCTATACATTTGGTCTTAGGTTTTGTATATACGATTGTAAGATCTTATTGAAGATTGTAATGATGAGTGTATTCGAATATTGAAAAGCGAAAAATAAGTAGATCCTTGTGTGAATCACATAGACATTATTTGAAGGTTGAAGGAAGGTTATGAAGGTGTTTTGACACTCATGTTCAGAGCTTAACCGGTACTGAATACAGCATTGCAGATGCTATTTTGAGCAGTACATTATCATTGGATTTAACCATCCAATTGTGTAGTCAGTGTGACTCCTAATTTGTGATTGAGCAGTGAGCTCTAGGCAGTTGGCCTTTCTGCATGTGTAGACCCCATTTGTATACACATACTATCTGTAGTAGTATCATCTAATTGTGGGTAAGGTTTCCCACCATGGTTTTTCCCTTACAGGGTTTCCACGTCAAAATCTTTGTGTTATGTGTTGTGGATGTTGTTTCTCTTTATGTTTCATGCATTAAGTTAAACCGGTACCACTATAACTATTAAACTGTTTTACCAGCACTTAAGTTTGGTTTACCGGTATTAAGGTTAAATTGGAATAACTTGCATTTGGATTACAATTTATTAACAACTGGTTCACAACTGATTCACCCCCCCCCCTCTTAGTTCTCCTTCTCGAGACCTAACATATATGTGTATGGTATAAAAGGATAAAATCTTGTGTTATCAGCAGAACACTGATTCACCCCCCCCCCCTCTCAGTGTTCTTAGATCCCAACATAGTGTTGTTGTTGTCATTGAATTTGATGAATCCCTTATTCAGTTTGAACTTAATAAAAGGTTGTTGAGCACTTTCACTTTTATCACCTAGAGACATTGAAGAGGATTGTTCCAATTGACTCATGGTAATATGATAATTGTGAAGTACATCACACAACTGCATAAAGGAAGTAAACTCAGAAAAGAGAAGTTAATCCTTAATATCTTTTTGCAAATTAGAAATAAAAATTCTTTGAATATCTTGATTAGGCATAGGAAAAGAAATTTGAGAATAGAAATGTTTATATCTACCAATAAAATTAATCGCTTTTTCTTTAACACCTTGTTTACAATGCATCAAATCAGTCAAAGTAATTTTAGGACCAATATTATTATAAAATTGATGAATAAAAGCATTAGCCAATTGTTCAAAAAAAGTTATAGCATAAGGAGGCAAAGAACAACACCATTGCAAAGCTTTATCCCTTAGTGTTATAGTAAACAATTTAGCCAACAATCTTTGGTCATGAGAAAAGTCACTACACAAAGTTTGAAATGTTTTAACATGAGTCAAGGTATCACCTTTTCCATTATAAAGCTCTAATTGAGGGACTTCCACATGTTTAGGAGGGATAGCTCAAACAATGTCATTGGATAATGGGATCGATTCACAAATGTGGGTACATTATACTTAGATTGATTCATAGAAGCAATTTGTTGTTGCAAGGAAGATATTGTTTGGGCTATACTTTTGTTAGTAGCTTCAGTAGAAGGATTGAAATTTGACATGTTGGATTGAGAAGGAGGGGTAATATTGTTGAATGAAGGAGGAGTAACATTATTGAAGGATGGAGGAGATTGAGAATAAGGAGGGATATTGTTATAGAAAGGAGGTGGAACACTATGATAGGTAGGTATGGGAGATTATTAGGTAACAAATGCAAGGCTCGTAGTTAGAGGAATGAAAGAATTGTGATTAGAGGGGTTGCCCCCATGACTAGCACTTGTAGGTATGACATTTTGAGTAGAGGTATCCATGGTGTTGGATGTAAATGTAGGAACACTAGCCATAGGGGTAGTCAATGGAATGGAGTGATTAACTTGACTATGAGGTTGTGTGTAACCAAGTACTTTAGCACAACTCTTCATAGGTATAATATTAGAATCAACAATATGAGCAATAATATGCAAGACATCAACACCAATTTTATCACTTTGAACTCTTGTTTTCAATCCTTCAATCAATGTGAGAGCTTCTCTTTTCGGGTATTGTTGACTCATTCATTGTTGAACATTTTCAAATTGATTGTCAATATTCTCTAATTAGTCAACGAAAACCCTAATTAGTTACTCCTGCACATCATGAGAATTATCTAAAGAATGAGGATAAACGGGGACATTTGTAGGATTGGAAGAACCACCAACATCCTCATGAAACAATTTATCCAAATTAGGCTCCATCTTCTTGGTAATTAAACCTTGGGAATCCTTAATTCTAAAACTTCTTCTCATGGGGATATTATAGGGTGGACTAATAGTAGTAAAACTCATTCACTAAGGCAGGGAAATTAGAAATTTGAAGTTTGAAATTTGCAAAGTAATTGAACAATGCAAAATTTTAGAAAAAAATTTATGACTCAATTAAATAAATAAATTGATTGAAAATATAGAGAATAATTGTGAAAAAATTATGCAATCCCCTAGGAAATTGAAATTTAAAATTAGGGCTTTGCTAAAACAACCTCTTAATTTAAAATCAAAATTACCCACTAGGAGATAGAAATTCAATTTAAAATTATGGCTAAAAATATCCTCTTAATTATTAAAATGTAAATTGAAAATGATCTAAAGGAAATTTAAATTTAAAATTAGGGCCTTGTAAAAAGAACCTCTTAATTTTGAAATTTAAATTTAAAAAGTGATGTTGTAATTTAGAAATTGAAATAATCAATTTAAATCTAAAAATTAGGGCTCTTTTAATTAAACACTTAATTTTAAAATCGAAATTTGAAATTGTCCACAAGAAATTTAAAAATTAGGGCCTTGGAAAAAGAATCTCTTAATTTTAAATTTAAAAAATAGATCTAAGTTTTAAATGATGAATCCAAAATTGGGAAATGCACAAGGTTAATTTAAATTTTAAAATTAGGGCTTTTTTAGTTAACCACTTAATTGATTTAAATTTAAAATTTGAAATTTGATCCAAGATTGTAAATTTTAATTTGAAGCCACTCTAAAATGATAAATTCAAAATTTAAACAACCCACAAGCTCAATTTTTTTTTTTTTTGAAAATTAGGGTTTTTGCAATTAACCACTTAATTTTAAAATTTAAATGTGAAACTTGACTTGCAAGTGAAAATTTGAATTTTTAAATTGAATAACACTCAGATCTAAAACAATTAACCTGAATTATGCAATTCACAAGCTCAATTTTTAAAATAAAAATTAGTGTTTTAGTGAAATTAACCTCTAAATTTTTAAAATTTGCAAGGAAATCAAACTTGTAAATGAAAATTTGAATTTTAAATTGCATATACACTCAAATCTAAAAACAAAATTCAGAAGTAAGCATAGGACATGTTGGGTTAACCAAAATGTGAAGGGGGAAAATTTGATTTGGCAATTTGCAACATAGAAAGGAGAAATCACCAAATCAATTTTGCTTAAAAACCTTCACATTCAAAAGAGGGAAGGGAATCCACTAGATTCAATCACAAATCAGATTAAGGATTGAATACTTAATGGATTGATTGATTTTCGTAGGGATCTTTCCTCTCTTTTGTAAGTTGAAATGCTAAATTAAGGTAAAGTGCTAAAAAATGAAGGTAAAACTGAGAAAATAGTGAGCTACAGAAATGGGATTTTGGCGTGCACCTGGATCTGAGTAGTGTAAGAAAAATCAAATTTGACCCTAAAAAAAGATCTTAAAAAGCTGGGACCATGGTGCATCACAACCGTCCTCCAAACTTTTCACACACCAAAAAGGGCTGATTTGTCTCTATGAATGAAGCTTATTTTGAAGAGTACAAATTTGTATATGTTTCCTACACACAAAACAAAGGGGAAAAAGGTTGGGAATAGGGGTTTGCCTTAGGTCAAAAACCTGTTTTGGAATTAACCATGAAATTGAAATAAATGTAATTGAAACGTCTAAAAGGAAAGGATCTCCCATTGAGGGAGATGTCGAATTATGACTGAAAACTGAATGATGATACCTCCTTGTGAATTTTTTCTTGCCTCCACATGGAATTAGAGTTTAATGAAATAGGACGTTGATCTCCACTTCAATTCTTGATCCTTGACTTTTTTGTTGCTCCAAAGCTTGAAGGAAGATTGAAAATCCTCAATTGCTCTTGAATGCTTGAATGCTTGCTCTCATGTGTATAATGTATGTCTAATCTATGAATGTGGATGCTTGTTGATGTCAAATGAGAGGGGAAATCCTCTTTATATACTTTCCCATCAAGAAAAATGATTAATTTTTTGACATGAGCCAACACAAAGAGGGGAATCTCGCTCATATTTGAAATGTTACATTGGGTTTTGAGGGGCCTCAAATTAGGGTGGACCATGGCATGGAGCTATGGCCTTGCCCTATTTTGGGGTAGGTTCAGGGTGCTTGATAGGGTGCATTTTGAGTTTTATGGCATTTGTGATGTGTAGTAGCATAATCAGGTCTTCAATCAGGCCAAGGGGCGCAAACACTAAGGTGAAGATGCAAATGTGGTCAAAATTACAAAGGGGTGCAATTTTGGGATGCTACACTAATAAATTGAATAATTTTAAAATACAATTTTTCTTAGAAATACAGGGCATATACCTAGGCTAGTGGCTTATAGCTCTTTAGTGGGTTTGCTAAATCAACCATCTTTTCTAGATTGATTGTCAACTTTTTCACCTTTGCATCCCTTTCTTCCAACATTTCCTCATGTTTGGCCCTAATTGCTTTTTTTACTTTCTCAATGTTATTTATACCAATCAAATTTTAAGTGAGCATGGAATAAAGAAAGTCCAACAGTTAATGTTGTACATAGTTGGGGTGTCATAGGAGCATTTTATTCCTTTATAGGAGGTGGCTCAGTTTTCAATTGCTCTAGTATAGCTATATTTCATAGCTTATCTATCCCTACTCCATTGTGCTAATAGACTATCAAATATGTTTCTAGATTTTTAACTTCCCCTTGCAATCTAGTTTCTCTTTCCTTTTAGCCCTTCAACTGCTCTTCCAGGTCCTTGATTTTCTTAAGAGCTTCCTACAACTCACTATCCTCTTCTTCTCGCTTGAGAATATTTTGTGGTCCAATAAAAATGCTAGGTCCAACATCTATCCTAGCATTGTCATTACCAGATCTTGTAGAAGAGATTGTCATCATCATTTGTTTTGTTCTCTAAGATAGATTGCATATAAACCCTTCATGTATTCTCTTTTAGAATTAGTTTCATCAATATTGAAAAGATCGTCATGTTTCTAAGGATTTTGCTCTCTTGTAGTCACTTTTTAATTGAGGAAATGAGAAGGCCTCTCTAGTACTTTGATCTTTTCTTTTTTATGCTTCTTCCATTGATTTTTCTTTTCAATCCTCGGTTCTTCCAATTTTTCATCATGCTTTTCTCCCTCAATTTCCTCTCTTCATGTTTGTTTCCTAGACTCCTTCTTAGGTTTCTACTTCTTGGATTCCTCCCTAACCCTATGTTTCTTATAATTCTTTTCATTTTTCTATCTCTTATGCTTCTTTTTAACTAAGAGGATGAAGCAAGTTCCCTTCTTTTTCTAGTTTTTTGTGTAGATGGAGGAATAGTGATTCCAAGCAAAGATGCTACAATTTTCTCAGATGTTGTAAGTGATTTTTCAAACATTGTAGATGAAACTTGTTGCAAGTCCTTACTGCTATGTTCATGTTCCAATTATTTACTCCTATGCTCGCTAGGGCTAGGGGCAGGTGATGTAGGAGGTGGTAGGTTATCCCCAATATTTTTTGACACATTTCTTTAAGTATTTCAATTTATTTTACCTCCCTATTTTTTTAATGTTTTCCTCAGCCCTATTATTTTGAAAATAAGTTGGAATGTGTCATAAGAGTCTATTATGAATGTCATATTAAATCTTCAACTCTTTGCATGTAACATTTTCAAATTGAGTTTATAAGCTTCTTTGTACCAAAAAAATAACTAGACAATGGTGTGACAATGATGAATATGTCCTTGTTCTTCTAAACTCTACACCAATCCTAGTGAGCATATGGTGCAAATAGTTTGGAACATTGACCAACTTATTGTGATGTAGATAACTTAATAATTTGAAATGGGCGATGTAAAGAAGGGAGTGCAACAGTCACAAGAATATTGATCCATGACAATATGTTTGCACAGGATCTCTACCAAAATGAATGTGCCAACATAGACACCTAAAACATTGGCATCCTAGAAATTCATGAAAACACACCACAAATTGAAAACAAAAGAAAAACAAGATCAAGAACCATCTGGCTCCTCTAGTCACTTTTGGACATACTTGAGTAGAATGGGAACATAATCTAAAATAAATCAATAAAGATAAGACTCACTTGACCAAATAATAGATATATTGATCTTTACCATTGTTTGATCATTGGTTTTATGATAGCAATGTCTTGTTTCAGAGATGAAATGCCTTGTGTAAGACCAATATATTTACTTTTTAGCGTTCCCTTCCTCGTGTAAGACAAATTGATAAATGATTCATAGGGATTGTTGTTGTTTGATTAGACATGTGATTGGTTTAATTGCAGACTTGGTTGATAGATTCTATATTGTTCAATGATCTGTTAAGCTCGATATTTTGATATATTTTGTGATAAATACTAAGAGGGGGGGGGGTGAATTAGTATGCCAATAATCTCTGCACTTAAACACTTTGCAAGACTAATAGTAAACCGGTAAAACAGTTTAGCAGACAAACCGGTTAACACACATGCAAACCAAATAGCTAATAATGCATTCACCCACAGAAGCAAAAACACCATAACACAAGAGATTTTGACGTGGAAGCCCAAATGGGAAAAACCACGGTGAGATGGAACTCACAAGTAACTATCTGCAGAATAGGAACCAGATAGGTTAAGGTCAGACCGGTTAAGGTCTTACAATGTTCTTTACCAGAACAGATCCTGTTAGGAATCTCAATCTTTGTTAGAAGATAAGTCCGGTTAAAGACTACCTTGCTAGAGTATTTTAGATCCACAGATGTGAACCACCTTGTTAGAGGATTTACAAAAGGCTTTTGGGCCTACCTGGTTAAGGGCTACATACTTGTCAAAGATGTGAGTAATCAACAAGTGTTTGATCTAGCTAGTAGCACAGACTACTCAGTTAGATCCTTGATAGCTCGTTCCTAATGCACTCCAGCATTACTTCAGTCTTATACACATTCATATTCTCTCCAACTCCTCAACCACCTTAAACCCTAGCAACAACATAAACTTTTTCTACAAACACATCAACAACCTAAAACCCTAGACATGATGTCCTTATAAAGGAATCTGATTTCATGTCGGTCCAATAGGATTACATAACAATTTCCTAGGTTCAATGAACCTAGACATACTTGGTACCACGATACAAAAAGCACCATTTAGGTGTCGACACTGTCAAACAATAGGTGGATGGTAACTCATCATAGAGTATTACTAGTTCATATAAAATGTCGATTGCTGGTTTGACAAAAATGAAGACTGGTAAAAATGTGTTATGCCGCTTTAATCCTTCGTACCGCTTGGGATCCACGAACCACTTGGGGTCAACATGTTGCTTCAGACCGGGAAACACATTTGCAAAACACCAATAGTCTAAAGACTATAATACAACATACCGGTTGGAAAAAAATCCGGTTGTGCTCTAACTCATACATATAAAGGAGATCTCAATGCAAGTGTGTGTCCATCAATGACAATCACAACATAAACATCAAAAATGCCAACAATCTCCCCCTTTGGCATTGATGGCAACACTTAAGAAAATAAAATTTTGACATCTAAGTGTTTTACAACAAAATCATGCCATTAGCAAAATTGCTCCTCCTAAGAATATACACTATCCCTTTAACAATACAATGTATAACACTTTTTCATATAGAGCATAGACATTGAGATATTCAAAGCATATATCAAAATTTTGATTACCAGATACTTCTCCCAAATAGAATTCTTCCCCCCCTTTGCCAACAATGACAAAGTACAGCTGAACAACCCTGTTTTCATTTGATATTAAAATAATAAAAGTTTATGACAATAAGGAATAATACTTGTCAAAAACATATTTAAAGTCCTGCAAGAATTGTTTCATCGACAAAGACCAGGAATCAAGTAGGGAGGTCGCTACTTCTTTCTCTGTCTGCATCTGGGAGACCTGTTCTTCCATGGCATCAATTATGCTCATCTCCTGTGTAACTGTTAAGGCATCCAAGTTTAGATAGCACTTCTAAAGAATTTGCAATCGTGGGAGTAGAACTAGTTGTAGCTCCTACAAATCTCTAGACCGGGTGCTGATCTCTTGCTCCATTTTTGCTGACTGGATGTGAAACCGGTGAATGATTTGCCCATAAGTTGTAAAGGAATCATAAGGTGGCTTGAATGTGCTCATGTAGGACTACAAGTCTGTTTGAAGCTTTTGCTTCTGAGCTAGCACATCATCATAGAACAGATGGGGTTGGCAGATCTTGCTGAGTAGCAGATTCCCCTCATCTAGAGCATCCCTTATATCCTTTTGTTCTTTCTTCAGTTCAGACCGAAGCTCATTCAACTTCTTCACCAGAGCTATATTAAGAGCTTTTTGATGCCCTTCTTAACATTTGCCTCTACTGCCTCTTCTAGGCTCTGCACCTGATCATCCACTACTGTGCATAGGAGCTTAAGTTTAGCTAGTGATGAATCGGTGCTGGGAAGATTTGTACCAGGTATCAAACTGGTAAGAGTGTCCACAACTGCTTGAATTACATCCTGCTCCTTCTTCCTTTGAATAATTTCAAGATGCTCTTGAGCAACCTTGATTCTCTGCATTAGCTCCTTTCACTTGTAGACTGGAGATCGATAGGACTGGTGAGATCAGCTGGTTTGGCTTGACTCCCGGTTGCCTTCAGAGTCTCCATCTGGGTGCTCTTCTCCGCTTCTCCTGCCTTGTCCTTTTCTGCTTTCTTCTTCTCCGCTTCTCTCCTCTTCTCCACTTCCTTATCCTCCTCTACTTTTTTCTTCTCTGCTTCTTTCCTTTTCTCCTCTTCTTTGTCCTCATCTTCCTTCTTCCTTTTCTCTGCTTCTCTCCTCTTCTCCTCTTCTTTTTCTTCCTCTTCCTTCTTCTTCTTCTCTGCTTCCTTCCTCTTCTCCTCTTCCTTGTCTTCCTCTTCTTTCTTTTTCTTTTCATCTTCTTGCTTCTTTTTCTCTTCTTCATCCTTCTTCTTCTTCTCCTCTTCATCTTTCTTCTTCTTCTCTTCTTCATCCTTTTTCTTCTTCTCTTCTTCTTCCTTTTTCTTCTTCTCCTCTTCATCCTTTTTCTTCTGCTCGGCCTATTCCTTTGCCGCTTCCTGTCTATCCTCGGCTTGCTTATCAACCTGTTCAGCCTGTTGCTCCTGTCCTGTTGCCTCAGATGGTGTTTCCTGAGTAACATCTTCTACGTCCAGGGCATCGACATCAATAGTGTCGATCGGTTCATCAACCGGATTTCCTTCATCATCAAGTACTTCATCTAGTTTGGATATAACCAGTTCTTTCTCACCTTGTCAGTTGGCTTCAGCCACTCGATGCATCTTCAGAGTTTCTAGAGCATGAGTGTGTGTATCCTTGAGCACTTCCTTACCCTTCCCTTCCAATAACAGGATTCTTCTTCTTCTCATGAAGAAAAGACCTTTGTATTTGTTCATTACATCAAACAGTTCTGAATTTGATACATCAGGAAAATGTTCAGCGAAAACTTTTTCTCTCATTTCCTGTTCCTGCTCTATGGCAATGCGCCATTTATTGTCTAAGGACTTATACAAAGAATCTATTTTTTCGGATCTAATTTCTGAAGGCGACCAATCATTAACACATAAATACTGAATTATTTCCTTTTCAACTGCTTCCTTTTCATCATCATTAAAGTCATCAAAATACTCAATTAAATCATGTAGCAATTTTCTCCTAATATTCTTTATTGTTCTTTGACAATGTGTCAAAGGTTTATAGGAGGAGATATCAATATTTACTGGTGCAGATGATGTCAGTTCATTCTTTGTCTTCTTTCTTGTCTGTCTCGCCTTCTTGGGCTGCTCCTCAGACACAGTTTCCTCTGAGTCTGGTGTATTTCTTTTTGTCTTCCTTTTCCACTCGAAGACTTTAGCCGATGCTGCTACCGGTTTCTTCTTGGTCGGTGACCATTTGGTCACTTTTGGACTTGCTGTTGTAACTAGTGTTGATGTTGCAGGCACTACCTTTGCCTTCTTCACTACAGGTTCTTTTCCTTTCTTTGCAAAGGGTTCCTCGACTGGTGTAACCCTTTCCAGATAGGTTCTGGTCCTCTTTTCCTTAGGGTCAAGAGGTGAGGCAATAAGGGTAGAGGCATATCCTTCTAGCATATCATACATCACCTCATAGCCCATTGGCTCCACTTCTTCCTGTCTGGGCTCGACAGCCTCCATTATGCATTTATCCACTTGGATGGTGAAACAGATATCGTCTTCATATTTCTTGACGATGTCACCTGATATCCTCATCCTTTGGATCATTTTCCATTTTAACTCATCAAAATACTTGTTCAGAACATCAGGGTAACCGGTTCCAATTGCTTGAATGCTTTCCTTGATTTGCTTGGTCATCGGTTGGTCAGCAGACCACTAGACATCTCCTACTCCTGGAAAGTAGCCTTGGAAATAGAAGAACAACCCAACCAGTAGTTGTCCAAACTTGAACCTTTGTGCATAATCTTGTTTGATCGACTTCAGATTCAACAGGAGTTGTCTCTGCATACCGGTGCACAGGTCAAATGATGCATCCTCCTTTATCATCCGGTAAGCGGCATTTACCGTTGTAGCAGATACAGAGTTAATTCTGCTGGTAGAGAATGTTTGGTAGCCTATCACCATGCAGGCATACTTAACTAGATCATCCTTAATAGAATTGACTATCATGCCTCGTGAGTCGCTCACTGAACTAGTGAGCTTGGACATTTCAGTTTTGCTTACCGTCCTTAGGGCTGGCACTTCCCCTGTGTTGTAGAAACTAGTGACTACATGAATTGTCTACGGCGTGATATCATGTGTTCTCTCTAGGTACATCTTGTCACCATGGACTCTGCTCAGAATGATCCTTATATGATCCTCTGTGAAATCCTCCAGGAAGTAAACAGCATTGTGGAGCTTCTTCTTCTCCAAAATATTATACTCCGATTTGATCTTCTTATCCTTTCCACAAAATAAACCTAACTGGGAGTGGATAGCTAGAGACCCTAGGTCTTCAATCTTGCAATCTATGTAGTCATAAATTCCCTCTTCTACTATCACACTAGCCGGAACTTGTGATAGGACATTATACTTAGACTTTCGTTGAATAAAACTTGTAGACATGGCAGATGCATTAGAAATGGTATGAGATGCGGAAGCCATGATAGAAATTTTAAGAACTCGAGAAATACCTTTTGAAACACGTGAATTTAGGGCTTGCAGATTCTCCTTCACTTCACACTCTGTTGATTGCTGAATCACCGCTTTGTGGTCTCCACTTGACCGTTTGTAGTTTGAATTTGAATCTCCTTCGCGGTTTCTCAATTTCTCAAAATCTCAACTCAAATCGCCTTTTCGTCGCTCTGCTCTTTGAAAAACTTTTCTTCGCTCGAAAACTGATAGTGAGAAATTATTTGAAAAATGCTTTTAAGCATATTCCTCACCTACCATCATTAATGCTCCTCCATTAGGGCGTAAACCCTAATTTGCCTTTTTACCATTTTTGGTCTTCTGCCAAATGACAGGTATCACATACCGGTTAAGGTCCTTTACCGATGTAAACCGAGGGTTCGAAACATTTCGCCATTTGCTCCCCCTAAGCTTTTTTGAAGCTTAGTTTGTCGATTCCATGATTTCCAAACTAGGTGCAGAAACCGGTTCCTCTTGTAACACCGTTGGTTTCTTCTTCCAGGTTTTGTTCATGTCTGCTTGAACAGTGTCAACATCAATGTTTCCTTCCAGAGTGACTGATATATCATCAGATATGTTCTTTCTTGATCTACAGAATCTGGCAATGTGACCCAGTTTGTTGTAGTGATAGCAGACCAATCCAGGTTCTCTCCAAGGTCCATTGTTCATGTTTCCATTCTTCCTTTTGCATGTTGTAGCAGTGTGACCATAATCATGATAGACCATACAGTTTTCTCTCCATCTAGTTGCCGCTTGATAGCCATCGCTTCTTTGTTGATGATTAAAGGCATTAAACCAGTTGTGATTCCGGTTCACAAAAGGTTCAGGTCCTCTGAGGATATCTATCAATGTTGTTCATAACTGACCTGTATTCAAATGCTCTATGCCCATACTTGTTGCATGCAAAATAGTTACCATTGAATCTATAGGACCTAGGATTATCATTTAGGAAATAAGGAAAATTGTTGTAAGCCTTACTCCTACACACATTTGCAGTATGTCCTTCTTTAAGATAGTTGAAGCAAATAGGTTTAAACTTTTGCTTACCTTTATCCTTTGATGTCGGTTGTTTCTTTGATGTTCCAGCATTTGTACCAGAGGTCTCACCTTCCTCATGACCAGAATAACCAAGTCCATTGGTATTCTTGACCGGTTTGGCAAATTCAAGCTTTTTCTCTAGCTTGACAATACTCTTGTTGAACTTAGCAAGTATTTCCTTTGACTCAAAGAGTTCTTTGGAAATAGCAGCATTTGTTTCCAATAAGTTTTCATTCTCAAAGATGGCAATGTTCAGTTCTCCTTGCATGTCTTCCTTTTCCACTTTGCTTACATGGAGTTGAGCAGTTAGGGCACTGATCTCTTGTTTCAGCTTGGAGATCTCATGATCTCTTTCTTTCACCAGATCTTCAGCTTTCCTTCGGTTCTCAAGCTCTTGACACATCCGGATAGTCAGTCCTTCCAACTCCTTTCTCAGGTTGGATTTTGATTCATTCAACTTATTTACTTCTACAATTAGGGCTTCCATGTTTGCTTCATCTGAAGAACTATTTTCAGATAGCTCCATCAGCTTTTCAGCATGTTCTCTCCTTTTTGCTTGAGATGCCTTGTATTTGACAATAAGATCATCATAGGCTTGCTCAGACTGAGTGAGCCAATGTGTAAGTTCCCTTATAGAGTATTCCCCCATATCTCTTTCCAAGTGGTTAAACTTATAGAAAGGTAGGCTCTGATACCAATTGATGAATACTAAGAGGGGGGGGTGAATTAGTATGCCAATAATCTCTACACTTAAACACTTTGCAAGACTAATAGTAAACCGGTAAAACAGTTTAGTAGACAAACTGGTTAACACACAAGCAAACCAAATAGCTAATAATGCATTCACCCACAGAAGCAAAAACACCATAACACAAGATATTTTGATGTGGAAACCCAAATGGGAAAAACCACGGTGAGATGGAACTCACAAGTAACTATCTGCAGAATAGGAACCAGACCGGTTAAGGTCTTACAATGTTCTTTACCAGAACAGATCCTGTTAGAAATCTCAATCTCTATTAGGAGATAAGTCTGATAAAAGACTACCTTGCTAGAGGATTTTAGATCCACAGATGTGAACCACCTTGTTAGAGGATTTACAAAAGGCTTTTGGGCCTACCCGGTTAAGGGCTACAAACTTGTCAAAGATGTGAGTAATCAACAAGTGTTTGATCTAGCTAGTAGCATAGACTGCTTGGTTAGATCCTTGATAGCTCGTTCCTAATGCACTCCAGCATTACTTCAGTCTTATACACATTCATATTCTCTCCAACTCCTCAACCGCCTTAAACCCTAGCAACAACATAAACTTTTTCTACAACCACATCAACAAACTAAAACCCTAGACATGATGTCCTTATAAAGGAATTTGATTTCATGTCGGTCCAATAGGATTACATAACAATTTCCTAGTTTCAATGAACCTAGACATACTTGGTACCACGACACAAAAAGCACCGTTTAGGTGTCGGCACCGTCAAACAATCAGTGGATGGTAACTCATCACAAAATGTCGGTTGGTAAATCATCACAGAGTATTATCGGTTCATATAAAATGTTGACTGTCGGTTTGAAAAATATGAAAACTGGTAAAAATGTGTTATGCCACTTTAATCCCTCGTACCGCTTGGGATCCATGAACCGCTTGGGGTCAACATGCCGCTTCAGACCGGGAAACACATTCTGCAATACACCAATAGTCTAAAGACTATAATACAACATACCGGTTGGAACAAATACCGATTGTGCTCTAACTCATACATATAAAGGAGATCTCAATGCAAGTGTGTGTCCATCAATGACAATCACAACATAAACATCAAAAATGCCAACTTTTTGTGTTTGTGTGTTCTTATACATCTGTCATTTCAAGGGGATAGTTTATTGTGGATTGTGAGCAATGGATTGTTTTTTAGGATTTTGATTGTTTTTCAAATTTTTAGGGATTTTTTCAGGACATTATTTTAGTTTTTAGGGATTTATTCATAACATTTTTCAATTTTTAGGGATTAATTTAAAAAAAATTCAATTTTTATGGTGTAGGATTTTGCCCCTAGTCAAACCTAGGACAATTTATCATGAGAATGGGGAGGTGGACTGACTTGTTATGGTTGAACAGGTAGTGATGATAGATGAAAAAGCTATAACCTTCTACACATGGTGCCTTTTTACCAGGTTTTCACCATGGTAATTGCCTAAGGTGCCACTAAAGTGGTTTTCACCATAGGATGGATTGTTTCTCTTTACTTTTTTCCTCTTTTTAATTTCTTTAATGTCATTGATGCCTGTTTGCTAGGTTTTCACCTAGGTGATTTTTTTTATCTTTTCTCTTTTTGTGTTTTTGACAAATATTTTTTGAGAGTTATGTGTAAAATTTGCAAAGATGGATGTTATTGATGGGATCCAAGAATGGTTCACCTTCTGGATTAGCCATCTAATAGGTGCCCAATCTATAGATTGTTGTAATGATGTATGGACCTAACCAATTTGGTTTGAACTTGCCTAGTTTCTCTCTTTCTGTCAAATTCCTTTGGTTTTCTTCAAGGACTAAATCTCCTATCTCAAAGAATAAAAATCAAACCCTTTTATTGTAGCCATTATGGAGTCATCTTTATATGCTTTCAAGTGGTTTAGTGCATTCTGGCACTTTTCATTCAACAATTCTAGCTCCTGTATTCTAGCTATTTGATAGTCTTCATTTGATTTAGGTTTTGCAAGGATACCCTCAATTATGGGAACTAAATCTTAGTCAAGAGTATAGCTTCTAATCCATAGACCAAGGAGAATGGAGTGGTTCTTGTTGAGGTATGAATGTTGGTCGTATATGCCCATAAGGTAGGATTTCACTAAAGGTGTTAGTCACAACCAACATCATTGATGACTTTTGTTTGACACCTCATCTTGACTATTGCTCTAGGAAAGTAGGGGGTAACAAAAACAAATTTGGATGTGAAATTTTTCATGGAGCTCACAAACATCTTGATTCTTAAGAGGGCATCTAATTTTTATGATAATGAATAATGGGACTTTGTATCAATATATGATATAGTTGAATAACAACTTGGAAATTTGTTTACCATTGACATAAGGTGAATTGGTTCTACCCACTTCATAAAATAATCTATGGTAGTGAGGATAAATATATCTCCTTTAGAATTGGATTGATTTTCCTAATGAGATTAAGTCCACATTGAGATAATTGACATGGAGATGTTATGGGCTACAATTCCTAAGTCGGTTCATGTATCAGGTCCCAATGTATTTGGCATTAGTAACATTTTTGAACAAATTTATAGCAATATTTTTCTATTGTTGGCCAATAATATTCAAATTGCATAAGCTTGTTTTATAGGGTAGGGCCACTAGAATGAGTGCCACAAATACCATCGTATACTTCCTTCAAATTCATTTGTGCTTCTGTTGAGTCGAGACATCTAAGGAGAGTTCGATTTAGACTTTTCTAGTATAGGGTATCAACAATGATAACATATTTGGTAGCTTGTCAAATAAGGGGTTTTTGTTGGTTTCTGGATAAATTGAGAGAAAGGTATTGGTCGCTGAGATAGGAATGATCTCACACACAAATTCAGACCAATGGAATATCGAATGTTGGGATCATTAACTATTCCACCAAGAACTTAAAGTGTGTTACATTATTGGGCATATAAAGAAAAGATCCTATGGTAGCCATTGCATCAAAAACTTTCTTATGAATCCTTGGAATCTATTAAAACACAATTTTATCAAAGTACTTCTTGAATTCATATGCCATGTGCTTGTAGGGCAAGAGTTTTTCATCTTTTATGAGATAATCATTGTTGATCTATTTGACCACAAGTTGGGAGTTTCCATAGACATGAATATATTTTATTTTCCATTAGACTATTGTGTGGAGACCAGTGGCTATATTTTTTGTACATGCAAAGTTTAGTGTGTAGTATTTTGGAATACTATCCCCTTGTGGTGTGATAAATAGGATACATAATACTCCATCATGGGTGTAGGATCCATCAAAACAAAGCTTTCATTAGTTTGATGAAGTTAATGTGAAAACTAACTCATCTAGTAAATCTAATAAAATAGGGTGATTTGTTGGGATTGAAGCATCTGCGAGCTAGTTTGCTATCACTGTGCTTTTATGGGTTTTCTATCAACATATTCTATGTCAAACTTGTTGAGAATCATTACCCACTTAGCTAATCTCCCTAGAAGAGTTTCTTTGAGTAGGAGATACTTTAGAGGACCAATCCTTATTGTGAGATTTGTCTTATGATTAAGCATGTAATGCCTAAGCTTTTAAGAAGTGAAGATGATCACTAAGAATGCATGCTCTATCAGGTTGTAATTCAACTCATACCCTACTGTAGGTAGCTAAAATTTATCTATATTCCTCTATTTCTTAAGGTAATTAATTTAATTAATTTACCTATTCAACATTGCCTCTAAAAACCTCATCTATGAATTATATAAATACCTTTGTTTATTTAATTAAAATATTCATCACCTCTTTCCTCCAATTTTGAATTAAAATTAATTCAAAAATCCTATTTACCCTCATCCACTTGCATTCTCCTAACTTTCCCACCTTCTTCATAATCCTAATCCTAATATCCACCTATCCCCTCCACTAATCATGTGCACACACTTAATCATTGATTAAGTCAAATTCAACTCCTCCCATCACATCAAGCACATGGGCTTCTTACACAAGCATGTGGGCTTGCCCCCTCATGTGCCCTAAAAGGTATTCCTCTCCTTCATCCTCAACCATATATATCTTTATCAATCAATCTTTAATCATTCATCCTTTTCATCCCAAATCATTTATGTCAAACCCTTAGCCATTTTTATCTTCTTCCTCATCATCACACAATCTCTCTCTCTCTCTCTCTCTCTCTCTCTCTCTCTCTCTCTCTCTCTCTCTCTCTCTCTCTCTCTCTCTCTCTCTCTCTCTCTCTCTCTCTCTCTCTCTCTCTCTCTCTCTCAAATCATGTCTCACCCATTTTGGATTGGAGCACTCTTATGATATCAAAATATTGAGTGAGCATGCATCAAAAAAAAATATCATAGGCAAATCTACACAATAAGGGGTTTGATATAATTTTTTATTCTCTTTTAACCTCATTTATCCTAATCTTGATGTTACTTTGATTTATGATTTTGGGTTGATTTCTTAGTTATTTCAGTCTATTTTGAAAGCATATTTCTCTGCACACTTTTTGGCATGCTCAGTAGGACCCATGTCACTGGTCTCTTTTAATCATTTTTTTTGTTTTTAGTCTTCCCAGCTTCTAGGTCATGGATCAACATAATTTCACTCACTTTGATGGATTTGCTCCTAGATTAGCAGATTCATTGATTAAAGCCCAAAAATGATAATTTTATCAATCAGCGGATTCACTCTATGAACAAGAGGAAGTTCTCTACAAATTGATGAAGACGTCATTTATTTTAGTAAATCCACATCTATGTTATAGTGGATATGCCTTTATGTTATAGTAGATATGCCCCTATGTTATAGTGGATTTGCATGTTATAATAGATTTGCCTTTGTGTTATAGTGGATTTATGTGTTATAGAAGATATACCCCTGTGTTATAGCAGATTCATGTGTTATAGAAAATTTGCCTCTGTGTTATAATGGATTTGTGTGTTCTAGCAGATCTGCCCCTGTGTTATAGTGTATTCACATGTCATCGGCAGATTCGCTCTATGTAATAGCATATTTGTGTTATCAATGAATTATCTTTGTGTTATAACAAATTTTCACTATGTTAGAGGATTTACATTCTAATACATTTTTTAGAAAGCTTTATTTGTGTTAATTGCTAACCTTTGTTGTTGTGCCTTTGCTAGCACCCTTTTGTAGCTTCCTTTGCCTATCAAAGACCCCTCAAAAACTCATAACAATTTTTTTTCACAAGACCAAAACATGGAAAAAAGGGGGTGCAAAATCAAAACTACTCACATCTTTTGTAGGTTCACAGCCAAAGACAATTATTGTCAAACTAAACTAGGAACACTTCAATTATTTAAGGTAATATACGACTATCTTCTATCTTTGGTTTGCTTGTACATTTTAGTTTTCTCGAGTTAGTGTGTGTGTATCCTCTCCCCTTGCCTTTGTGGATCTTGGGTGTAAGAGAAACACACACAAAATGAATCTAGCTTTTAGAATTGTGAGCAACTATGCTCCAGTAAAAAAATTCAAATTTTAATCAGAGAGCTCACTCACACTTCCATCGAAGTCCCAAGAGATTTATGGAATTTCAACACTTTGATGATGAAATAACTGATGGGAACAAGCTTCTCAAGATAATGATACCAGATGGGTCTCTTTGGATGGTTTAACGCATCAATTTTTTTCAGAATATCCATCCTTGATTGGACTATTTCACACAACTCACGACGAATCAGAGCAACCAAATTTTTTTGACCTTCTAGAGGTTAATTAATATAGAGACACTCTTAACTTTAGCAGCTCTTCTCCCCATGCTAGAGGAAATGAGGAATATTATGAAGAAAGCCCAACAAAGAGCTAGCAAGAATAGAAAAAATAGCTTCACATTCTATTGTGTTTCCTCAATATTGGAGCCTCAACAGTCCAGCTGATTTTTCAAAGCAAGCTATTGACTTTGATAAAATAATTTTGCATATCCAGGGAATTGAATGCAGTAACTCTAAATGGAATATTAGATGAAACTCTTCTTAGAGAGCAATCAGCTCATTTTTCATACACTGAGGGAACAATATGAAAGAATGGAGAACCCCCGCAAAGAGGGATCAGTAACAAGGCTTTGGAAAAATCTAGGTGGAAACGAAGTGTTGCATGATTCAATATTAGAATATTTCAAGCTTGCTGATTTATGTCTTACCATGATATTGGGTTCAGTGGAAGATGAGAGAGTTTTTCAGTGCTTTGGGGTTCCTAAAATCAAAGCTAAGAAACAAACTAGACAAAAATTTGAAAAATTGCTTGAGGCTCTATACATCTAGGTATGATGTCCACAATTTTCCTTACGATAGGACACTAAAAATTTGGAGGTCCAAATGTGAAAGAAGAGGTTTGGGCAACACTTCAAACCAAAGTGCTAGTGGGACTATTGACTCATGTACTGGACCTACTGGTAGCATTACGATGCAGTTCAGTGAAGATATGCAGATTCAGAGTGAAGAAAACACATACAAGAATTAAGAAAGCTCTTAATTTGATAAGGAGGAATGGCAACCGTATGAAATTGGTATTTATTAATCTTATTACGGTATCTCATCATTCATATTACAAAAGCATATTATTATGGTTGATAACTTGATGATATTTTATGAGTCTGTCAATTTCTTGCAATTAGAATTTAATATTGATTTGTAATAGCATTTTTTCAACTTTCTATTTTCAAATTTAAAATAGCATAATAAAAGACCATAATGTGTTTATTGATATAGATATGTTTATTTAGACATCTTGAGAACTTGGATTTTCATTAATTCTTTCAAAATATAGCCATATGATACAATTCATTCAATACACGACTCTATGTGATTCTCCATGCAAAAGTCAATACCAAAATTCCATAAACCTTTGCAAATGACCCTGAATTCCCTTTTATAGAAATAAGGGAGAAACAATAGCTTCAAGTCGATTTGCAACATGTGAAGACTCAACATCAAAATCAATTACTAAGGCACTAAACAATGAATATATCAACCCGACTGTCGTCAGTATCACAAACTCAACACAAATTTACATGGTCATCATAGGTTGGATTAGCAATTTAGCAATTTAAAAACTACTACATGTCTCTCATTCAAAAAATAGAGTTCAAAATTAAATATGAATTCAATCCATGACAAATTAATTATAGATAATAGAACCTAGAAATCAGAAATAGAGAAATGTTAAAACTTGCGAGAATTTGAGAATACAAATTTCTAAGGCTGAAGGTTTGCACTGTGCATCATAGGCTGGATCAGCAATAGCGAGTGCTAGTTTTTTCCTGTTCATAAAATAGAGTTATTTCAAGTGATGCCAAATTCCAAACAGAAAAAATATAAAACCTTAAAATTAAGGGTAAAAGCATAAAATTGTGCAATACATACTATGATTCTTGATATTTATGTGTCATCTTTTGTAGGGTGCTCCACTCTTCGTCTGATGGAAGTCCAATATTATTTAAACTATGGTAAGTCAATTGCAACTTCATCAACAATCCATATTTAGAAGAGTGACCTAACATCACCGTTTCACCCAATACTGTATTCAAAGTTGTAAATGGTTTGATGAATTCCATAAAGCTTTGGGGAGTTGTGTCCTTAGGAAGCAAGTCTAAATCAAACTCCATTTTTTCCTCCATGCTTTTTTTGTAAGCTTCTTTTCCAATGAATTTATTTGATGGGTCAATGGACTTTGAAAAACCAAGTTTAATCAAAGTGGTTGTCTTTTCTTGCATCTTCAATATCTTTTTGCCACCTTTATCCATAATTTATGATGTTTCCCTTAGTTTCTGGCATTTTTTAAGGATAGATGATATCTTAACTGTGGCATCAATATGGCTATTAATTCCCTTGGATGCCAAATAGTTGTCACTAGTACTGTAGACTACTTGCAAAATTTGTTTTTCCATATCAAATACAAGAAGGGATACAACCCTGAGGAAGGCTCACTACCTTACATAGATCAGACAACAATCTAGTTTAGATGAAATGAAAGAATAACATCTGCAAATGCCCGATGACAATTCTAGTTAAGCACATTTGTCTGCCCTGCAACACTCTCTGCTCTACACTCCACACTGAAAGATGAATTTGATGAATACTAAGAGGGGGGGTGAATTAGTATACTAAAAAACACTGCACTTAAACACTTAAACAGTCTAAAGATAAACCGATAAGACAGCTTAACAGACAGACTGGTTATCACAAAAGCAAACCAAAATGCAAATAAAACATTCACCCACAAAAGCAATACAACCATAACACAAGATATTTGACATGGAAACCCAAATGGGAAAAAAAAAATGGTGAGATGGAACTCACAAGTCACTATCTGTAGAATAGAAACCAGACTGGTTAAGGTTAGACCGGTTAAGGTCTTACAATGTTCTTCACCAAAACAGATCCTGTTAGGAATCTCAATCTCTGTTAGGAGAAAAGGCTTTTGGGCCTACCCAGTTAAGGGCTATAAACTTTTCAAAGATGTGAGTAATCAACAAGTGTCGTATCTATCTAATAGCATAGACTACTTGGTTAGATCCTTGATAGCTCATTCTTAATGCACTCCTGCATTACTTCAGTCTTCTACACATTCATATTCTTTTCAACTCCTCAACCACCTTAAACCCTAGTCACAACATAAACCCTTTTTGCAACTAACCTAAAACCCTAGACATGATGTCCTTTTAAAGGAGTCTGATTTCATGTCAGTCCAATAGGATTACATTTCAATTTCCTAGGTTCAATGAATCTAGACATACTTAGTAACATGACACAAGAAGCACCGCCAGTGTGTCGGCACCGTCAAACAATTGGTGGATTGATAACTCATCACAAAATGCCGGTTGGTAACTCATCACAGAGTATTACTGGTTCATACAAAATACCAGTTGTCGGTTTGACAAAAATGAAGATGGGTAAGAATGTGTTATGCCTCTTTTCTCCCTCGTACCGCTTGAGATATACGAACCGCTTGGGGTCGCCATGCCGCTTCAGACCAGGAAACACATTCTGCAAAATCACCAATAGTCTAAAGACTAGAATACAACATACCAGTTGGAACAGATATTGGTTGAGCTCTAGCTCATACATATAAAGGGGATCTCAATGCAAGTGTGTGTCCATCAATGACAATCACAACATAAACATCAAAAATACCAACAATCTCCCCCTTTGGCATTGATGGCAACACTTAGGAAAATAAAATTTTGACATCTAAGTGTTTTACAACAAAAACATGCCATTAACAAAATTGCTCCCCCTAAGCATATACACTATCCCTTAATCAATACAATGTATAGCAATTTTGCATACAAAGCATAAACATTGAGATATCAGAGCATATAGCATATATCAAAGCATATAGAAAAATTTTAAAGCCAGATACTTCTCCCCTATACTTCTCCAAAATAGATAGAGTACTTCCCCCCCTTTGCCAACAATGACAAAGTACCGCTGAACAACCCTGTTTCCATTTGATATTAAAATAATAAAAGTTTATGACAACAAGGAATAATACTTGTCAAAAACCGATTTATAGTCCTACAAAAAAAAATTCATTGATAGAGACCAGGACTCAAGTAGGGAGGTGGCCACTTATTTCTCTGTTTGCATCTGGGAGACCTATTCTTCCATGGCATCAACTATGCTCATCTCCTGTGTAACTATCAAGACATCCAGGTTCAGATAACACTTCTGAAGAATTTGCAGATGTGGAAGTAAAACCAGTTGTAACTCCTACAAATCTCTAGACCATGTACTGATCTCTTGCTCCATTTTGGCTGACTAGATCTGAAACAGGTGAACGGTTTGCCCATAAGTTGCAAAGGAATCGTAAGGTGGCTTAAATGTACTCAAGTAAGACTGTAAGTCCGTTTGAAGATTTTGCTTCTGAGCTAGCACATCATCATAGAATAGATGGGGTTGACAGATTTTTCTTAGAAGCATATTTCCCTCATCCAAAGCATCCCTTATATCCTTTTGGTCTTTCAGCAGTTCAGACCGGAGTTCATTCAACTTCTTCACCAGAGCAATGTTAAGAGCCTTTTGATGCTCTTTATTGACATTTGCCTCAGCTGCTTCTTCCAGACTCTGCACCTGATCATCCACTACTATACATAGTAGCTTAAGCTTTGCTAGTGATGATTTAGTTTTGGGAAGATTGGTACTGGGGATCAAACCGGTAAGGGTGTCTACAGCCGCTTGAATTATATCTTGCTCCTTTTTCCTTTGAATGATTTCAAGGCGCTCTTGAGCAACCTTGATGCTTTGCATTAGCTCTGATTCACTTGCAGACTAGAGATCGATAGGACTGGTGATATCAGCTAGTTTGGCTTGACTCTCGGTTGCCTTCAGAGTCTCCATCTGTGTGCTCTTCACCGCTTCTGCTACCTTGTCCTCTTCTGCTTTCTTTTTCTCTAGTTTGCTTTTCTCCGTTGCCTTGTCTTCTTCTTCCTTCTTCTTTTTCTCTGCTTCCTTCTTCTTTTCTTGTTCCTTGTCTTCCTCTTCTTTCTTTTTCCTCTTCTCCTCTTCTTTCTCTTCCTCTTCCTTCTTCTTCTTTTCTTCTTCCTTCCATTTTTCCTTTTCTTTATCTTCCTCTTCCTTCTTCTTCTTTTCCTCTTCCTTCTTCTTCTTTTCTTCCTTATCCTCTTCTTCTTTCTTTTTCCTCTCATCTTCTTGCTTCTTTTTCTCTTCATCTTTTCTTTTCTCCTCTTCCTCTTTTCTCTTCTCTTCCTCTTTCCGCTTTTTCTCATCTTCATCCCTCTTCTTCTTCTCTTCCTGTTCCTTAGCCGCTTCCTGTCTGTCCTCGACTTTCTCACTGCCCTGTTTGGCTTGTTGCACTTGTCCTGAGTGACATATTCTACATCCAGGGCATCGACATCAATAGTGTCAATTGGTTCTTCAATTGGGTTTCCTTCTTCATCAAAAACTTCATCCGGTTTGGATATAACTAGTTCTTTTTCCGCTTGTAGGTTGGCCATACATGCTTTGTGAGCATGGATAGCATGATCCATATATTCATGAGTTTCTTTTTCAACATCATCAATTCTTCCCTCTAATAGCCAGAGTCTTCTTCTCCTTGTGAAGAAGAGTCCTTTATTTTGGTCCAAAAGATCAAATAATTCTGAGTTTGAGAGGTCGGGAAAGTAATGTGCAAAGACTTACTCCCTAATCTCTTGTTCTTTTTCTATGGCAATGTGCCATTTATTATCTAATGCCTTATATAAGGAATCCGGTGTCTAAGATTTAATCTCTGATGGCGACCGGTCATTCTTACACAAATAAATAATAATCTCCTGTAGTACTTGTTCTTTCTCCTTATCACTAAAATTATCATAATAATCTACTAAGTCATGAAGTAATTTTCTCCTAATATTCTTTATTGTTCTTTGACAATGTGTCAAAGGTTTATATGAGGAGATATCAATATTTATTGGTCCAGACACTGTCGGTTCATTCTTCTTCATCTTCTTCATCTGTCTGGCCTTCTTTGGCATCTCCTCAGACTCAGTCTCTTTAGAGTCCGGTTCATTTGACTTAGTCTTCCTTTTTCTTTCAAAGACTTTTATCGGTGCCACTTCCGGTTTCTTCTTTGTAGGTGACTGCTTGGTCACTCTTGGAGTTGCAGTAGTAGCCGGTGTCGATGCTGCAGGCACTGCCTTTGCCTTCTTTGCTGCCGGTTCTTTTCCTTTCTTAACAGAGGGTTCCTCGATCGACGCAATCCTTTCCAGATAGGTTCCGATCCTCTTTGCCTTAGGATCAAGAGGTAAGGCAATAAGGGTTGAGGCATACCCTTCTAGCATATCATACATCACCTCATAGCCCATTGGCTCCACTTCTTCTATTCTAGGCTCAACAGCCTCCATTAAGCATTTGTCCACCTGGATGGTGAAATAGATGTCATCTTCATATTTCTTAACAATGTCACCTGAGATCCTCATCCTTTGACTCATTTTCTGTCTAAACTCATCAAAATACTTGTTCAACACATCAGGGTAACCGGTTCTGATTGCTTGAATTCTTTCCTTGATCTGCTTGGTTACCGGTTGGTCAGGAGACCACTGGACATCTCCTACTCCAGGAAAGTAGCCTTGGAAATAGAAGAACAACCCAACCAATAGTTGTCCGAACTTGAATCTCAGTGCATTATCCTATTTGATCGACTTCATATTAGACAAGAGTTGCCTCTGCATACTGGTGCACAGGTCAAATGTATAGGAGTTGAGAAATACAACCCCATAGTAGCCTGAAGATCTTCTGCAAGCCGAATAACCTGTTACAAGGAGAAGCAATGAAGCAAAATCTGAAGAACAAACAAAACACAGGAAAAATATTCTCCAAAAAAGAGAGCTCCAATTCACCAGAAAATGTATATTAAAAGATAATATAATGAAAAGAAAAAGTAACCTCTAATAGGTCAAGAAACCCTAAAAAGGGAAAACCCTAGGCTTGCACATAATAATTAATTATATGCACCTAATGTTAGCTTAAGTGTAAAAAGATAATTGGAAACTTAAAGAATTAAACAAATAATGTTTAATTAATCAAGTAAAGACCCAATTACTCTAACACCCCCCCTTAAGCTAGACTTAGGGAGAAGCTAAAACCTAGAACAACTACTGAAAGCATGAAAGATGGGTCCCGACAACAAGGCCTGATCAGGTACCCAAATACAATGAAATCTCTATGAAACAGAGACAAGGAGAAAACCCAGTGGGAAAAAACTCCTCTCCAAAAAGAGATAAAAGAACATGTTGAAAGAAGAAGAAGGAAGGAAGGCATCATAAAGACCCCCCAAGGACAACTTCCTTCACCCCAAGCATAGAGCGCAACTGAAGATAGCGCGGTGATGCAAAAGGTTTCGTGAAGATGTCTGCAACCTGCTCAGAAGTGGGAATGTAGTCCAAAATGAGAACACCATCCTGAATCAACTGACAGATGAAATGCATGTAAAGCTCAATGTGCTTCGTCCGCTGATGCTCTACCGGGTTGCAGGAAATATGAATAGCAATCTGATTGTCACACCAAAGAATAGTGGGACTATTAGGAGGAAAACCAAACTCAGTCATCAACTGCCGAAGCCATAAGATCTCCTGACTAGCGAGCACAGCAGAGCGGTAGTCAGCCTCTGTAGATGATAATGCATGAGTAGTCTGCTTCTTGCAAGACCATGTGATAGGACCAGAGCCAAGACAGAAAACAAAGCCAGAAGTAGACTTCCGATCAGTGACATCACCAGCCCAATCTGAGTCAGTGTAGCCAACAATGTGTGGTTCCCCTGATGTATAATGAATGCCATGAGAACTAGTGCCCTGAATGTACCTCAAAATACATTTGGCAGCTTGCCAATGACTCTCATGAGGATCATGGGAGAATCGAGAGACAAGACCAACCGCAAAGGAAATATCAGGATGGGTGTGAGTTAGGTACAACAAACTACCAACCAACTACCTGTAAAGTGTAGAATCGACTGAAGGAGTGGGACAAGCTATGGTCAAACCAACCCCTGACTGAAATGGTGTGGGAGCAGGCTTGCAATCAAGCATGCCAAAGCACTGAAGCATGTCAAGAGCATACTTCTACTGGTAGAGAGAGATCCCATCAGAAGACTGACTCACCTGAAGACCAAGGAAATAGTGCAACAGACCGAGATCTGTCATCTCAAACCGATCCACCAAGGCACGCTGAATATGCTGAATCATAGAGGATGAGCTACCCGTGATGAGAAGATCATCAACATATAGCACAAGAATCAAAATGTCACCCTCAAGACGCTGAATGTAGACGGTGTGATCAAAATGACTGCGGGAGAACCCAATGGAGAGCAAGAAAGAGTCCATCTTCTCATACCAAGCCCGAGGGGCCTGTTTGAGACCATACAATGAACGTTGAAGTATGCAAACCAAAGAACTATCCTGCACAAATCCCTTAGGTTGTTCCATGTAGATTTCCTCCTGTAGATCCCCATGCAAGAAGGCACTCTTCACATCCATCTGAAAAATAGGCCAATGCCGAGAAGTTGCAAGAGAGAGTACAAAGCGAATGGAATTCATCTTGGCTACAGGGGCAAATGTCTCGGAGTAATCAATACCCTCAACCTGTGAAAAACCCTTTGCAACAAGACATGCCTTGTACTTATCAATGGAACCATCAGCAGCATATTTAGTGTGATACAACCAACGATACCTAACCATCTTTCTTCCCTTAGGAAGAGGACAGAGATCCCATGTATGATTTCTCATCAAAGAAGAATACTCCTCCTCCATAGCACAATCCCACTCAGGGTGACCTGTCGCCTCTGAAAACTTCTGAGGATCATCTGAAATAGCATGACTCAAAAGACTAGAACCCACTGTGTGAGAACGAGTGCGACGAGTATGTGAAGGATCACCAGCCAGAGGACCTGCCGCTGCAATAGTAAGGCGAGCCCACTTGGGCATCTGAGGTGGAGCAGGTGGAGGTGGGGATGGTGGGGGTGGGGATGGTGGATCATCAGCACCATCATCAAAATCATCCTCAAAAAGATCCTGAATGGTGCAGTGGCCGGAGTAGGCAGAGGAGTAGACACAAGAGTTGGGGTATCCACTGTGGGAAGACGCTCATCAAACTGAACATCCCGTCGAAATAGGACCTCTCTGGAATCAAGATCAAACAACCTGTACACATTAACATCCTCACAATAGCCAACAAAAATGAGTGGTCGGCTCTTCCGCTCCATGGCTCTCCTCTGAGCATCAAGAATAAAGGCCCATGCCTCACTACCAAATACCCGAAAAAAGGAAACATCAGGCTTGTCATGAGACCAAGCCTCCTCAGGAGTCATATGTCGAATAGCCTTGTGAGGCATCCGATTCTGAATATAGCTGGCACAATTGATTGCCTCAGCCCAAAAAGACGAATCCATGGACCTGGACTGAATCATACAATTCACCATCTCCCGTAAAGTTCTGTTCTTGCATTCAGCGAAACCATTCTGCTGAGGGGTGTAGGGAACAGTAAACTGATGCTGCAAACCATGCTCAGTGCAAAAATCTCTGAAAGCTTGATTCACATACGCCTCCCATTATCTGTACGTATCCGTCGAATAGAACAGCCAGACTGCTTCTCGACAAATGTCTTGAAGATTCAAAATGAATCAAAGACATCAGACTTGTACTTAAGAAAGTACACCCATGTGCGTCTGGAGAAGTCATCAATAAACGTGAGTACATACTTGGCCCCTGAAAAAGAAGGAGTGGGAAATGACATGAGATCACTGTGAATCAACTCCAAGGGTGCCAAAGCACGAGAGGCTCTCCCCTTTGGAAAGGGATCTTTGTGATGCTTGCCAAGAACACAACCATGACAAACACCATCAGTGCAGGAAATTTGTGGGAGCCCAAGAACAAGTGCTTGTGTATCTGTAATTGACATGGCCCAATCACTCATGCCAAAGCTTACTCACTGAATCTGCATGTGCTATGAGAGATGAACCTGTACCCAAAGAGGGCTCAAATTCATCAAATCTATAGAGACGAGATGCAGAATCCACACTACCAAAAGCCACAACCAAATCAGGGTCATGGAGGTCCCGAATAACCACATCATGTGGTGAGAACTCAATTGTCTTACCAGAGCCAGAGTGACAAATCTGATAAATGGATAGGAGGTTCGTCGAGATGTCAGGGACAACCAGAACATCCTATAGAGTACCCCCATCCAAAGAGACAGAACCTGAACCCAAGACGGAAAGCTGAACTGAGTCACCCACTGCAATCTGTGAAATACCACAAGAGGCAAGAGAAGTAACCAACTGCTGAGTGTGTCATATGGTGAGAAGCACCAGAATCTAGAATCCAAGTGGACCCAGAGGTCGAAGCTCTAGCAGTGAGAGCATGACCTTTCCCTGTGGAAGGAGAAGACGCCTGAGGGGAGGAAATGTGATGTTGCTACATGGCTTCCTCTAAAGCCTCTAATCATTTCCAACACCTGGAAACTGGATGTCCGTCCTTTCCACAAAAATTGCAAGTGTCTGATGATTTCTTCTTAGTCTTGGAGGAAGACTCACCGGACTGTGAAGATTTCCCTTGTTTGGGAGGAACTGGTTTTGAATCAGACTTAGGAGCAGGCTTGGAGGAATTCTCACTACCTGCAGAAGGCTTTTTTGGCTTCAATTTCTGCTTCTCTTTGTCCTTCTCCTTAGAGGACTGAGCAACCAATGCTTTGTTCTTGGAGCCTGAGAGCATATCCAACTGAGAAAGATGAGACTACTCACGAGACAAGCGCTCACAAAAGACATCAAAGTTAGGCATGGTGAAATTAGTACCCAAACCATCCATGGTGGAGTAGAAAGCAGAGGCAAAAAACTGAAAGCGACCCCAAAGCTTTGAAAGAATCAAATGAATGCACTCTGTATTAGTCTTGTTCTTTCCACATCCCTGAAGAACAGATCTGGTAGTCTTGAATTTGTTCAAAAAATCCTCAATAGTGGGAAAGGTATCAGGTAACAATGAAGTCAACTCTGCCTCAATCTATAATGCCCGAATCTCATTGAACCTCCCGAAGAGAGAATCAAACTTCAACCACATATCTCGAGGAGTAAGCAACTCATCAAGGTGAAATAGAAGACTGTCGGAGACATGCAAAGCGATCAAACCCATGGCCTCATCCAGCTTGTTCCGGTACATAAGAACCTCATAAGGATGGTGAAGGTCTGGCTGAACCTCATCCAAAGTAGCCCACAACCCTCATGACCTGAGAAGCCTTGTGATGTGGGGCTTCCAGGTGTGATAGTTGTGTGAAGTCAACAACTCAACTGAAGGATCTGCCATAAGAACAAAGAAAAAACTTTGCACCTGCACCTGCTTGTTGGTTGTTTTTATTATGTGATCTTTCAGAATAGACAGAAGATGCAGAAGGGTTTGTTTGTTTTCAGAGTTTAGGTGTTCCTGATTTCTGATATAAATGACAAAAAGTGAGAAAAAAACACCCCCCCACAATGGAGAAACCCAAATCCTAGTACATAGTAATGAGAAGGAAGTAGTGCATAAGCAAAAAAATTCAAACTGATATCTCATGTACCTAGTGAAAATTCTGAGAAAAAAGATCAAAAATTTGAATAGAGCATGCTGAGAGCTTTCCAACACCTATTTGTTTTCGAAAAACAGAGTCCGTTTGCCCATTCTATGTCCCCGGAAGTGCAAAACAGAAGCCCGACTTTGACTGGTAAAAAACACAATCAAACAGTAGATCTAGGAAAAAAATCTACCACCACGAGATCCGTCTCGGAATCATCTTTCCAACGCCTATTTGTTCACAAAAATCTAACTCTGGATGCATGATCTAGGCCCAAAAAACCAACCCCCTCTCAAAAAGACTAGAGAGGAGGGGCTGGTGCTGCTCCGGGCGGAGGTGGGGCTCAGGCCGAGTGGAGGTGGCGCTCGGGCCGGGCGGAGGTGGTGCTCGGGCCGAGCGCAGGAGGTGCTGGGGTGAAGTGGAGCTCAGCCCGGTGGAGCGGAGCTCAGCCCGGTGGTGGTGGCTCACCGGCGGGGCGGGAGCGGCGGTCGAAGCGGAGGGAAAGTCGCTGGCAAGAGATGGAGCAGCGGTCGGCGGCGAGAGCAAAAGTCGGCGCGAAGGGAAAGTCGTCGGCGGGAGAAAACCTTGGTCGGCAATGTGTACTTCACAGGCGGTGGGAGCCGGAGCCGGAGCCTGAGCCGGAGGCCTGTGGCGCCAGTGGGGCCGGCCTGACAGGTCCGTACGGCACCGAACTGTCAGGACCGATACCCTAAAAAAAGCTTTGTTAAAAAACTTTTTTTTTTTTTGAATGCATTTTTTTGGATTTGTTTGATTTTTTTTGTAAAATTTTTTTGAAAAATCAAAACAATTCGGCCTACATGCTGTAAAAAGGCAATTTTTTTTTTTGGAAATTTTTTTTTCTCGATTTGCGTGTCAGGGTCGTACGACCTAGCTTGGAGAAAAAAATCACCTAGATGCTCAGGGGTCAAAAATGGACAAATTTTATATGACTATAGGGGTGTTTGGGTCTTCTGAGCATGATGGTGAGGTCCGTTTAGGCCCAAAGTGCTCAGAAAAAAAAAAAAGCCTTAACCCTAAGCACACAAAAAAATGCCTAAAACCCTAGATCTGCTTCAAATGCAAAATTCTCAAAAAACAGGAATAGGTAGCTGTAGATCTAGCTCTGATACCATATAGGAGTTGAGAAATACAACCCCACAGTAGCCTGAAGATCTTCTACAAGCCGAATAACCTATTACAAGGAGAAGCAATGAAGCAAAATCTGAAGAACAAACAAAACACAGGAAAAATATTCTCCAAAAAAGAGAGCTCCAATTCACCAGAAAATGTATATTAAAAGATAATACAATGAAAAGAAAAAGTAACCTCTAATAGGTCAAGAAACCCTAAAAAGGGAAAACCCTAGGCTTGCACATCATAATTAAATTAAAATAATTAATTATATGCATCTAATGTTGGCTTAAGTGTAAAAAGATAATTGGAAACTTAAAGAATTAAAAAAATAATGTTCAATTAATCAAGTAAAGACCCAATTACTCTAACAAAATGATGCATCCTCTTTAATCATCCGGTAAGCGGCATTTACCGCTACAGCAGATACAGAGTTAATTCTGCTGGCAAAGAATGTTCGGTAACCTATCACCATGCAGGCATACTTAACCAGATCATCCTTGATGGAGTTGATTGTCATGCCTCGTGAATCACTCACTGAACCGGTGAGCCTTGACATTTCCATTTTGCTTATTGTCCTTAGGGTTAGCACTTCCCCTATGTTGTAGAAACTGGTGACTGCATGAATTGTCTGTGACGTGATATCATGCGTCCTCTCTAGGTACATCTTGTCACCATGGACTCTACTCAAAATGATCCTAATATGATCCTCTATAAATTCTTCCAGAAAGTATATAGCATTATGGAGTTTCTTCTTCTCTAAGATATTGTATTCCGGTTTGATTTTCTTATCCTTTCCACAAAACAAACCTAGTTGGAAGTGGATGACTAGAGACCCTAGGTCTTCAATCTTGCAATCAATATAGTCAAAAATTCCCTCTTCTACTATCACTCCAACTGGAACTTGTGATAGGGCATTATACTTTGACTTCCTTTGAATGAAACTTTCAAACTCAATGGATGCACTAGAACTGGTATGAGATGTGGAAGCCATTGTAGAATATTTTAAGAACTCGAGAAATACCTTTAAAATGTGAATTTAGGGCTTGTAGATTCTCCTTCATTCCACACTCCGTCGGTTGCTGAATCACCGCTTTGTGTTCTCCACTTGACCGTTTTCAATTTGAATTTGAATCTCCTTCACGATTTGTCAATTTCTTGAAATCTTAGCTCAAATCGCCTTTTCTTCGCTCTGCTCTTTGAAAAACTTTTCTTCGCTCAAAAACAGATAGTGAGAAATGATTTGAAAAATGCTTTTATACATGTCTCTCACCTACCACCATTAATGCTCCTTTATTAGGGCATAAACCCTAATTTGTCTTTTTACCATTTCCGGTCTTCTGCCAAGTGACGGGTATCACATACCGGTTAAGGTCTTTTACCAGTGTAAACTGGGGGTTCAAAAACATTTCGCCGTTTGCTCCCCCTAAGCCTTTTGAAGCTTAGTTTTCTGATTCTGATATTTCCACACTAGGTGTAGAAACCGGTTCCTCTTCCAACATTGTTGGTTTCTTCCTCTAGGTTTTGTTCATGTCCACTTGAACTGTTTCAACATCAATTCTTCCTTCCTGAGTGACCGGTATATCATCAGATATACTCTTTCTGCTTCTGCAGAATCTTGCAATGTGACCCGGTTTGTTGCAGTGATAGCAAACCAATCTAGGTGCTCTCCAAGGTCCATTGTTCATGTTTCCATTCTTCCTTCTGCATGTTGCAGCAGTGTGACCATGACCATTATAGATCATACAATTTGCTCTCCATCTGGTTGCCTCTTGATGGCCATCGCTTCTTGGCTGATGATTGAAGACATTAAACCGGTTGTGGTTCCGGTTCACAAAAGGTTTAGGACCAACTCCTTGGGTCCTTTGAGGATATCTTCCAGTGTTATTCATCATAGACCTGCATTCAAATGCTCTATTCCCAAACTTGTTGCATGCATAACAATGACCATTGAACTTATTGGATCTAGGTACATTGTTAATAAAGTAAGGAAAATTATTGTAGGCTTTGCTCCTACTTACATTGGCAGTGTGTCCTTCTTTAAGGCAGTTAAAGCAAACAGGTTTGAATTTTTGCTTACCTTTTCCTTTGAATGTCGGTTGCTTCTTTGATGCTTCAGCATTTGTTCCTGAGGATTCTCCTTCCTCATGTCCAGAGAAACCAAGTCCATTGGTATTCTTTACCGATCTAGCCGACTCAAGCTTTTTCTCTAGCTTGACAGTACTTTTGCTGAACTTAGCAAGTATTTCCTTTGACTCACAGTGTTCTTTGGAAATAGCAGCATTTGTTTTCAACAGGTCTTCATTCTCAGAGATGGCAGTGTTCAGTTCTCCTTGCATGTCTTCCTTTTCTACCTTGCTTGCATGGAGTTGAGCATTTAGGGCACTCATCTCTTGTTTCAACTTGGAGACCTCACAATCTCTTTCTTTCACTAGGTCTTCAATTCTTCTCCAGTTCTCAAGCTCTTGACACATCCAGATAGTCAGTCCTTCCAACTCCTTTCTCAGGTCGGAGTTTGATTCATTCAACTTATTTACTTCTGCTATCATGGCTTCCATATCTGCTTCATCTGCAGAACTATTTTTAGATAGCTCCATCAGCTTTTCTGCATGTTCTCTCCTTTTGCTTGAGATGTCTTGTATTTGACCATAAGATCATCATAAGCTTGCTCAGACTGAGTGAGTCGTTGAGTAAGTTCCCTCAATGTGTATTCCCCCATATCTCTTTCCAAGTGGTTAAACTTATAGAAAGGTTGGCTCTGATACCAATTGATGAATACTAAGAGGGGGGTGAATTAGTATACCAAAAAACACTACACTTAAACACTTAAATAGTCTAAAGATAAACCGGTAAGACAGCTTAACAGACAGACCGGTTATCATACAAGCAAACCAAAATGCAAATAAAACATTCACCCACAAAAGCAATACAACCATAACACAAGATATTTGACGTGGAAACCCAAATGGGAAAAACCACGGTGAGATGTAACTCACAAGTCTCTATCTGCATAATAGAAACCAGACCGGTTAAGGTTAGACCGGTTAAGGTCTTACAATGTTCTTCACCAGAACAAATCCTGTTAGGAATCTCAATCTCTTTTAGGAGATAAGTTTGATCAAGGACTACCTTGCTAGAGGATTTTAGATTCACAGAGGTGAACCACCTTGTTAGAGGATTTTACAAAAGGCTTTTGGGCCTACCCGGTTAAGGGCTACAGACTTGTCAAAGATGTGAGTAATCAATAAGTGTTTGATCTATATAATAGCATAGACTGCTCAGTTAGATCCTTGATAGCTCATTCTTAATGCACTCTTGCATTCCTTCAGTCTTCTACACATTCATATTCTTTTCAACTCCTCAACCACCTTCAACCCTAGTCACAACATAAACCCTTTTTGCAACTAACCTAAAACCCTAGACATGATGTCCTTTTAAAGGAGTCTGATTTCATGTCAGTCCAATAGGATTCCATTTCAATTTCCTAGGTTCAATGAATCTAGACATACTCAGTAACACGACACAAGAAGCACCGCCAGTGTGTCGGCACCGTCAAACAATCGGTGGATTGATAACTCATCACAAAATGCCAGTTGGTAACTCATCACAGAGTATTACCGGTTCATACAAAATACCAGTTGCCAGTTTGAAAAAAATGAAGATTGGTAAGAATGTGTTATGCCGCTTTGCTCCCTCGTACCGCTTGAGATCTACGAACTGCTTGGGGTCGCCATGCCACTTCAGACTGGGAAACACATTCTGCAAAATCACCAATAGTCTAAAGACTAGAATACAACATACCGGTTGGAACAAATACCGGTTGAGCTCTAGCTCATACATATAAAGGGGATCTCAATGCAAGTGTGTGTCCATAAATGACAATCACAACATAAACATAAAAAATGCCAACAGAATTCGCTTGTTTGCACATACACCACTCTCTGATAATGCAAACACAACACCTATATCCAAATTATATGAATATGACACCTATTTATACAAATCATCAACCTTGACTACAAGGTCGGCTCAGCCCTTAAGACCTAATTACAAAATTACATCATACAATACATAAATAAACCACTGTACCAATACAATGTCATGACAACATAGTATGGACCCAGATTAGATCCACGAACATGCAACACCACCAAAAATATCACCTAGATCAATCTGAAACACGCCAAACCACGAAAAATGTTGCATAACATGAAGAATATCATCGGACCCATAAGATCTTCAATAACATGCACAATGATCAATGAGGACTAGCAAAACAAATAGGACACAATTAGGAAACACCAACAATTACATTACAACCATCCACCAAGGTTTACTTTAGTGGCGAATTTTTCACATCGGCAACCTTGGAAATGGTGAATATATTGTACCAACTAGGGGTGGCCATGTTGCCAGAACATTATCAATTTCTGTCAAATTCATGGCCCGATCGCAATATGTTTTATGTAAATAATTGTTTCTATGCGAGGATTTTGACCATACAATATACGGTGGACACACGGTAAATTAAGTTATTTTGCCTACACTCTCTGAGGTTGCCTTAATAGACGACCATAATTCGCCTATAGGCATATGAAGATTTGTTGGCCAGGAGGACCCAATTCACCTGACATTTGTTTGATGCGTGTCTCCATTCACCCTAATTTTCACCAACTTTATTGTATTTTCCAATTAATTGGACAACCCATAATTGCCTCAAAAATTACATAGGTTGTGTTATAGTTAAGCAGGATTTGCCAAATATTTGTATATCGTATAAAATTCCTATAGAATTCACCATATAAGGATTGGTATAAATACATTCAAAGATCAGATCTATCTCTACACAATCAAGTGGGTTCTAGGCTCTAAATTCAGATCAATAGAAAAGTTTCAAACCATGGAAAATCATTGTTGTTGACTGCATTGGTGTATGCTAGTGACCTAAAGGTGAGCGATCATATTTTTGAAGTGTTATAATATTATTTTGAAGTTATCTATATATGTTTGCACTATTGAGTTCATTCTTATTCGGTGGGGACTCGTCAGTGCCAAGTGGTCAGCCAGGAGACCTCAGACATCTAGATTGTAGGTCGTAGGGCCAATGAAACATATATTATACTTTATAGTCTATTATTACTTCTTCAACAAATTGATATTTTTTTACAGCCTTTATTTCGTTGGAGATGTCGAATAGGAAGAAGGGTAGGAATCCTAAATGTGGGGAAGGCCATGAGAGGCTAACAAAACGCAGAATGTTGTCTTCGTACTTTGGAATTGGCAAATATTGTGGTGAAAATCAAGAAGGTACATCATCACAAGTACAAGTACAAAATTCACAACCTACACCGCATGTTGAAGATGGCGGCGAACCTGATATCTCAGATCAGGATAAAATTGAAAAAGATTATCTGGTAGATACCCAAGTTTGCTAGAATGATATAATTGACATGGGTGATAATGCCACAGATGATAATGCACGGAAGGGGAAAAGAAAAGACAAATCAAAAAAGGATTGGGAGTGGCATATGGCAGTGAGGGATTTTCAAATTAATTGGGCATCAAAGTATCCATTCATTAAACCAATTGAAGGTGAGCCTCCATTAGAATGCAAGTGTAAGATTTGCACTTGGAAACATCACAAGGAAATTAGGTTGCATCTAAAAATTGACACCATAGAAAAGCATATGGGTAAAGTTTATGAAAAACAAATGATAGACGAAGTTGAAAAATTAGTGATAAGATGGAAAACAAAGGAGAAATGTAAGCATATGAGGACTGCCGAAGAGTATTATTTTCATGATAAAATATAGATGAAGCCTGCTGAAGTTAAAGGTTCTATTGAAGCTATTTTTGGAAAAGCAATGCAAATAGAACAACTGGGAAAAGTTGTTCAAGTAAGTGTTGTTTTTTTATATTTTGAGCAGAGGGCGTGCTATGACAAATTTCTCATCAATTAGTGGTTTATTACACTTTTTCAAAGTTCCTAACTATCCTAATAGACACTGGTCAGTAAACAGTGGATGGGAATGGGCATGTTGTCTTGTTGAGGTTGAAAAAAATATGTAAAGGAAAAAATAAGAGAGTCAAACTTTATTGCATTTTCTTTAGACGAAGTTACGGCAGTAGATAATACTTTGTGGGTATGCATGCATGTTTATACTGTACAGAATCATGGCTGCCAACCTCATCTACTATCTGTTTCTAAAATCAAGGATAGTACGACAACAGATAATTTATTTCAACTAGTAAAGAGATGTTTAATTGAATATGGAGGTATGGATGACATGACGATTGCCAAAAAATTGGTGTGCGTTGGAGCGGATGGAGCTTCAATAATGCAAGGTCACAAGAATGGTCTTTGTACAAAGATGGAAACTTCTTATGCACCCTACATTAGTGGCATTCACTGCATGGCTCACAGAATGAATATAGCTTTTGGAATTGTGAGCAAGTATGCTCCAGTAAAAAAAAATTGACATTTTAATCAGAGAGCTCACTCACACTTCTGTCAAAGTCTCAAGCAATTTATGGAATTTCAACACTTTGTTGTTGGAATAACTGATAGGAACAAGCTTCTCAAGGATAACGATACCATATGGATCTCTTTTCATGGTCCAACGCATCAATTTTTTTCAGAATATCCATCCTTGATTGGACTATTTCACACAACTCGTGACGAATTAGAGCAACCAAAATTTTCCGACCTTCTTCAGAGGTTAAGTAATATAGGGACACTCTTAACTTTAGCAGCTCTTCTGCCCATGCTAGAGAAAATGAGGAATATTATGAAGAAATCCTAATAAAAAGCTAGCAAGAATAGAAAGAATAGCTTTAGATTCTATTGTGTTTCCTCAATATTGGAGCCTCAACAGTCAAGCTGATTTTTTGAAGTAAGCTACTAACTTTGATAAAATAATTTTGCATATCTAGAGAATTGAATGGAGTAACTATAAATGGAATATTAGACAAAACTCTTCTTAGAGAGAAATCAGCTCATTTTTCATACACTATGAGGGAACACTATGACAGATTGGAGAACCCCCACGAAGAGGGATCAGTAACAAGGCTTTGGAAAAATCTAGATGAGAACGAAGTGTTGCGTGATTCAATATTAGAATATTTCAAGCTTTCTAATTTATGTCTTACCATGATATTGGGTTCAGTGGAAGATGAGAGAGTTTTCAATGCTTTGGGGTTCCTAAAATCAAAGCTAAGAAACAAACTAGACAAAAATTTGAAAAATTGCATGAGGCTCTATACATCTAGGTATGATGTCCACACTTTTCCTTATGATAGCGCACTAAAAATCTGGAGGTCCAAATGTGAAAGAAGAGGTTTGGGAAACACTTCAAACCAAAGTGTCGGTGGGACTATTGACTCATGTACTGGACCTAATGGTATTACTGAGATGCAGTTCAACGAAGGTATGCAGACTCAGAGTGAAGAAAACACATACAAGAATTAAGAAAGCTCTAAATTTGATGAGGAGAAATGGCAACTGTAAGAAATTGGTATTTATTAATCTTATTATTGTATCTCATCATTCATATTACAAAATCATATTATTATGGTTGATAACTTGATGATATTTTATGAGTCTGTCATTTTTTTGCAATTAGAATTTAATATTGATTTGTAATTGTATTTTTTCAACTTTCTATTTCTAGATTTAAAATATCATAATAAAATACCATAATGTGTTTATTTATACATCTTGAGAACTTAGATTTTCATTAATTCTTTCAAAATATAACCATATGATACAATTCATTCAATACACGACTCTATGTGATTCTCCATGCAAAAGTCAATACCAAAATTTTAGAAACCTTTGCAAATGACCCTAAATTCCCTTTTATAGAAATAACAGAGCAACAACAGCTTCAAGTCGATTTGCAACATGTGAAGACTCAACTTCAAAATCAATTACTAAGGCACTGAATAATGAATATATCATCCCAACTGACGCCAATATCACAAACTCAACACAAATTTACATGGTCATCATAGGCTGGAGTAGCACTTTAGCAATTTAAAAACTGCTACATGTCTCTTGTTCAAAAAATAGAGTTCAAAATTAAATATTAATTCAATCCATGAAAAATTAAATATAGATAATAGAAGTGCCCAAAACCTAGAAATCAGAAATAGAGAAATGTTAAAACTTGCGAGAATTTGAGAATACAAATTTACAAGGCTGAAGGTTTGCACTGTGCATCATAGGTTGGATTAGCAATAGCGAGTGTTGGTTTTTTCCTGTTCATAAAAAAAAGTTATTTCAAGTGATGTCAAATTCCAAACAGAAAAAACATAAAACCTTAAAATTAAGGGTAAAATCATAAAATTGTGCAATACATACTATGATTCTTGATATTTATGTGTCAGCTTTTGTAGGGTGCTCCACTCTTCGGCTGATGGAAGTCCAATATTCTTTAAACTATGGTAAGTCAACTACAAATTTGTCAACAATCCATATTTAGAAGAGTGACTTGACATCGCCGTTTCACCCAATACTGCATTCAAAGTTGTAAATGGTTTGATGAATTCCAGAAAGCTTTGGGGAGTTATGCCCTTAGGAAGCAAGTTTAAATCAAACTTCATTTTTTCCTCCATGCTTTTTTTGTAAGCTTCTTTTCCAATTAATTTATTTGATGGGTCAATGGACTTTAAAAAACCAAGTTTAATCAAAGTGGTTGTCTTTTCTTGCAGCTTCAATATATTTTTGCCACCTTTATCCATAATTTCTGATGTTTCCCTTAGTTTCTGGCATTTTTGAAGGATAGATGATGTCTTAACTATGGCATCAATGCGGCTGTTAATTCCCTTGGATGCCCAATAGTTGTCATTGGTACTGTAGACTACTTGCAAAATTTGTTTTCCATGTCCTCTTTTGAATAAACATGTATGCTCTTCTCAATGTGCACTTTGATCTTCCAATAAATTAATCTCAGACTTTCATTCAATTCAAACCATTCACACAACTTGTCACTCCTCTATATTATTTTCCCCCAAATGTTTTCTTATATATACTTCATATTTTTCACATTATCTTTCAATCTATCCTCCGAAGTTTTAATTTTATCATTTGCATTCTGTAGGTCATCTTTCATTTGTGCACATTTTTTTCTTTCTTCCTCTACTTCCTCTTCCAAATGTTTTATTTTTTCCTTTTCATGATCCAATAGGTCTTGTATTTTTTTTATTTTGGCAGCAACAGACTCATAACTTTTGTATAATTTTTGTGAACTAGCTCTTTCATCATCAAATTTTTTACTGCTTTTAGCCATTTTTTCCCTCACTTCCTTCAATTCTGCCTCCATCTTTTCCCGCTCTACAATGTCTACTGCAGAGCCCAAATTTTTTATCCTTTTCTATAAATCATTGCACTTGTTATCTGTTGCTTTCCTCTTTGATTTTTCATTTGCCAGGTCTGCCTGTAACTTTTCTATTTGTTTCTCCATCATATTTTTTTCTCTCTCCACCTTTGGCAGTGAAGTGTAATCAATTTGTTAGTCTTTTTTGACACACTAATTTTTTCCACATTTTGTACTTTGGAAAAATCCATTTGGAGGGTGCTAACTTGAAATTCAAAGGGATCTATCTGACTATGTAGTGGATTTTTTATCTTTATTTGGGGGAATAATAACCATGAACTCCATCATATCTTTGTGTGGGTCATATGTTGGAAATACCCTATTCGTTGCAGGTTGTTCCTCTAAAACTTCAATTAGGGCAATCCTCTGCAATGCTCTCTTTTTTTCTTCATTTGCATTTGTTGCATGTTCAAACTTTTCATAGTAATCACGTAATTGAAAATATGGGCTTGCTGAAGCAATTGATTATTTGAAATTTGAAATAATAGAGGCTCCAGTTCCACCTATGCATGTGGTTTTAACTAATGCATTATGAGGAGTACCAACAACCATTCCTGGTCCTATCCCACTGTCACTTGCATGTGTAGTTTTTCTAGTCCTTTGAGGGGTCTGTTTTGAAGCTGTAAATGATAGCTTTGTAGCGGCAGTGGCACTTGATATAGGATTCTGAATAGTATGAGTATCTACCACTAGTGGCCTCTTGCAACAGATATTTTTTTGTTACACTTGTCTAACACCAAGACAACTAGTATCAGTAGTAGTACCCATGCCAACCCCACCAGTCACATTGGCACTTGACTAAACACTAATAGGAATAATATCCCCAGATTCCCCACTAGTGGCAGTGGCACTTGATTCACCACCAATAGGAATACCATGATGTGGTGGTGGTTGTGGATTTGAACCTCTAACAATTACAGGTGGGGCTGGAGGGTAATGAGTAGTACCTTTCCATGATGAATCTGATGAATCAAGTCCATTGACTGGTTTAACATGAGCTTTTGATTTTGAATCTGATGGAATTTGTACCTCAAGTGGAAACAAAATGCCTTTTCCTGTGGGATCTAGACCACCACCTTCAAAACCCATTTTTTCCATAATGTTTGCCCCTTTACTATATTTTTCTTTCATGGACTCATTGACTCCACCAAATATTGTAGGGACTATAGTAGTTGTTGGAGTAGCCTCAACCTCATACTCATTTTCATCATCACTCATGTCATATGCTATTATGGGATGATCCATATTCCACAATTTTCTAAACTCTTCATCCTCGTCGATGGACTCAAATTTTGCACTGGTCTTTGGTTCACCAAGATTCTTCCTCATAGTCAAAAAATCATTTATTTTGGTTTGAGTCCAAAATCTATCTTTACATTCTTGCAAAATTGCTTTGGGAATAGATTTGTTAGATGGATTAGTAGATTTTTGGTAGAAATTGTAGGACCTCCTATTTTGGATGCCCTACTATGTTGTCCTCTATGTGTGCAATGCCATAATTTGTGATGACAATTCTTTTGTTGAAATGTTATTGTCAATGGCAATTTTCTCCATCTCTTTTTTACCTCATCCCAGGAGTCCATGTTTCTAAGCTTTTCTAGCAATGGTTTACTTTCATGTTGACATAACCTTTCAGAGTTCCTATTTTTCATATGCCTTGCTTGAACTACACCAGTTGGATCATACTGCCAAAGACCCTCATCACCAAAGCTAAAAATTGTCAAAAAATCATGTGCACATTGAATGCTTTTCTCTCAAATGTGAACCCTCCACATTAAAAAGGCAAGGAAGGAAATATGATCTTCTTTTGATGACCATGAAAGAGCCTATCTATGCTCTCCAACTACCATACATATTCCAATGTCAATACCCTCTCTATCACATGTATTGGAAGTTTGTAGGGTTTTACTGCTGATCTGTAGAACCTTAACATAGTGTATTCTTCCATGAACAACCAATGAGCCAATTCTATTTGACTTCCGAGTTGAATGCAATCTCTACAAGACCCATGCAATCTAGGCATTGGAGTGCTTGTAATGACATGAAACATTAGTGCCAAAAAGAAGTCTACAAAATGGTTGTAGTTTTTTCTGTTATCATCCACCCTTATCTTAGGTGTCCATTCATATATTGGACACTCTATTCTATTATGAGTTTTCTCATCAATCTTATGGTTCACAATGTGAAGATTGTTGGTCCTGAATATTGCACGATACTTGGATAGAAGAAGATAGCACAAGTAGGATGAGAACCTAAATGTCTTACATGAACCTTTTTTGATCATTTGTAATTGTTTTTGCTTTGATTGAACAATGTTCTCAACAAAATTATATCTTACTGGTTGACTTAGACAATGGATATTAAAAATCATTTCAAGAAGGCTAGCACCCACTTCCCTATCATTTTCCAATCCCAAGAAAAATGTCAGCAAGGATATAGTATCCTGAACCCATGGAAAAAAATGTTATAATCATAAGGAGGCTTATGATTCTGATCCAATGGAGTACCACACACTATTAGAGCTCTGATAAATGAATCTCTATGACTTGGATTGAGACTCTCATATTTCTCTGCCATCTTTCCTAGGTCAATATGGACGTTTGAGTTTAGTGCTTCAAACCCTAGGCTCAACAAATGAGTAAATTCTCCCTTGGTTCGACAAACGAGCAAATTCTCCCTCAGTTATGGATAGAATTTTATGTTTTGTATTTTTATTGACAATTTCTTTTTATCTTCATCAGAATTTTTGGCGCAGACCATGACAAATTCAGGACAACGGAATACTTTAGGTAACACCATGCTTCCCAATCCAGCATCCCACGATGCAATTTTATTTGTACTTTATTTAACATTGTGTTGAAAACAGTAAATTTTGCTTTGTTTGGATCTCCCACCTTATTATACAATGCATATCTAATTTCTATGATATGATTTTTACTATGGATAAGAGGGTCATAAATATCATGGTATTCATCAGTGAAACCTGGTGTTTTAACCAAATCGGTTAGGTACATTTTTTTATTCACTTGGCTTTTTGTTGAACTACTGATTTCCGGTTTCCCCATTGTTGTTACTGTTAATGGCTCAAAATAATACTAGATACAAGCCTAAAAATGCTAACTCTCAAATTGAACCATGAGATTCAAAAAAATAAAAAGTGCAAGATGTAGGTGTTCTAGATTTTACCCGAAATTTCTATTTCACTAGATTGGCGCAAACAAACTCTATTGCATTCCTCAATCTAGTAGCTATTTCTGAATCTCCTTGGATTTACTAGTTTGTCCAAGAAATTAAATACGATTACGAGTCACTTATTTTGAAAACACTGAAAAGTTCAAAAGTAATACCTAAAGGGCAAAATTTCTAGAATCTTGTTGTAATTTTATAAATTATTATTAATATTTATTCGTCGTCGAAGGAAAAAACATGCATTGCTTCAGTCTAAATTCTGAGGACAATGGACACATCACCAGACACGAGTCACTTGTATGGACTATTTTGAAGTATTTTTAATCCTTTTCAACTTTCGCCTAAAATAGAGCTTATTAGAGTTAATTATAGTTAATTAAATGTAAAATGTTCAATTTCGGGCGAAGTTCTCAAAAATGTGTTTACTTCCCACATTTGGGTCAAAATCCACCCTAAGTCGTTGATCTATGCTCATCCAACAGACGCTGGTATCTATTGTCAGTTGTCGTGGGTCCTAGGATATTTTGCCTTTTTTTGCCACGTCACCAAACACAAGTCACTTTTCCTGACTGTTTTTGAAGTCTTTTTAATCCTTTTGAACTTCCATCTGAAATAGAGATTTTTTGACTTAATTATAGTTAATTAAATGTAAAACATTCAATTCTGGGCGACATTCTCAAAAATGTGTTTACTTCCCACATTCAGGCCGAAATCCATCCTAAGTCGTTGATTTGTACTCATCCAACAGATGATGGTATCTATTGTCAGTTGTCATGGGTCCCAGGACTTTTGCCATTTTTTGGCCTCGTCACCAAACACATTGACACTTCATCATCCCATGGGCAGTTGGTGTTTCTGGGTGAAGTTTGGAAAAAAGGTTATCGTTTCCACTTTCGGCCTGAAATCCACCTTACGTCATTGATCTATGCTCGTTGCTCATGAAAAGGCATGCTCCGAGACTCCGATGGATTTAATTTTCAAATTGTTTATCAAAGTGATAGTCTGAGACTCTGATGGATTTAATTTATTTCAAGAAAAAAATTACAAAATTAAAGTTTTTTTCTATTTAAACAAATGCCACGTACTGGCAGTACTTGCCTTTATAGTATTATAATATCTGCATATTGTAATAAAATAATTTTCTATGAGCCTATGAATTTATAGATAATAAATAAGATATAATATAATATAATGTAATGTATTGTAAATATTATTTAAAAATATTCAATTTTAAAGTATAAATTATATTAATGAAAGCATTCCTTTAGGGATAATCCTAAGGTGTGTTAAAGCGTTCCTTTAGGGCTAATTCTGAGGTTGTGTGTGGTAGTGGGAAATTCCTCTCAGAGAGACTGGTTTGGTGAAGGAGAGAATTGAAATCTGCAATGGAGGCAAATTTCTTCTTCTCCTCTAACAAGAAGCTTGTCCCATTTGTGGGGAAGGTGACAGACAAAAGATTGAAAGGCCTATTCAAATGTAAGGACAAAAAGCTTGTTGATGCGGTGAAGATTATCCTCTGTGAAGACATTGCCTATGTAGGGCATTGCTATCAAACTAACAGTGAGATTTTGGCCCTCATAGAATCATGGGGATTTGACGTTGAGGAGGTGTTTAAGGTGCGGAACACCCTCACCACCCTCATCGAGGAAGATAAACTGGTGAATTTGGATGCAGTAATTGCGAGGGTGGTGCCGCAGGCAAGACTCACTCCTATCAAAGAGAGCTCAGAGAGGGTTCCTACTATCCCATTTGTTAGGTGGCAAGAGGAAGGGTTGATGAGGAGGTGTAGAAGATGAGCCAGACGCAGATGGGTAGCAGTGAAATTTTGTGCCAATCTTATACGTACAGAGGAATAAATCCATGCCCTGCATGTGATTGCTCAAGCTAAAGTTGGAAGAGAGTTGTGCCTAAGAGAGGCAACTGAGCAGGCCTCCAAGGTGGTGTTTAGTGTTAAAGAGGACCTGGAGCTTTGTTTCCTACTAGGTCTTCCTGCTCCTGAAGAGTCTTAATTCTCTCTGGTTTGATGTGCTTTTTTATATGTGCCCTGCATGTTCTCCTTGGGGGTTAATCCCCTTTCTCCTCTTATGTATATTCTTTGAAATTTTAAATTCTTTAACTATGGATAGTTGGACGGGTTCTGCTATGTCGTCCAAATTGGGGTTGGTTTGCAATAGGGGTTTAGAATAGGTGTTTTGTAGTCTGGTGGTTTTGTGCATGGCAGAAAGATAAAACTACCCACCACATTTTGTATCTTTCTTATATATTAATAAAATTATAAAATTATCGAAAAAAAAAATTCATGAAAGCATATATAATTATAATTTCTATAAAAAAGTAAAATAATATTTATCTATATGGAAACAATTTTTTTTTTTGGATTGTTAAAAGGCCAAGGGCCGCCATTTTATTAATAATTAATAAAATGCTACATTTTACAAAATACATTCACTGCGGGGCACCGATAGGAAAGAACAAAGTCAAGAAAACCTTTGGTCTTTCCTGAGACTATTAAGTCCAGCATAATTCCAAAAAATCCCAAATCAATCTAAATTACAAAGTTTCTCTGCCCTGGACTTAGCGGAAGAACTAAGGCGAGCATTTAGCATTTAGCTCCCCATTTACATGTCCAGTGATCTATTACATAAATAAACATAACATTATATTACATCAACTATGAATTATCCTTTCACTATCTAATGATATGAATCATTCTCCATATTTTAATCTTGTTCACTGATATCTATTCTTTCCCAGTTAGCTTCCACTCTTCCTGCCATGGTCCTGCAAAAACCACTCAACAATTCTTTTGCAATCTCCTCTACAAGTTGTTAGTCAAAAATATGCTTATAAAATAGAGTATATGAATCCATAGTGATCATCAATTAGACAACTTTAACAATTAGGAATTATCAAAAGCATAATGCAGAATGCCTTCAAATTACCAAAATACCCATGTATGATTACCTATTTATATCAAGTATGATTAACTGTAGAATTTCAAAGTCTGACAGAGCTAATATATTAAAGCAAAAATAACATTTTGAGGGTTTAAATTTTATAACTATTTTAACAAAATTATGTCTCAGGCTACCCATTAAGCTAGGCCTACGCCTTGGCCGGAATTTCCAGTTTCTCATTTACCCAAATCCCTTCCTCTGTGGGGTAGTTTTCAAACCAATCCTCACGACTGGGTCCTTGGACCTAAAAGAGCTAGAGGAGAAAGTTTAGGTTCCGTGTAATTTCAGCTCTCCTCAATCCAAATTCACCTGCATCATAAATTGCCAGATTAGGCATCATTGGGACCAAACGATTGTTTAGTATAAGGATATCATAGTGCCTTGGTTTGGGAATAGTTAATTCATCATCAATATTAACCAACACTCTATCCAATTCCACAAGGATTGCTAGGATGAAAACCTCCCTACAGATTCTCTCAACCACATCTCTATACCGCTTAGTATACATGGCAACCGCAAGAAATATTTCGGCAATATCAGGATTAGCCCTAGTCCTGTCATCACTTTTCATGAAATCATTTCCTAATATCTTGGCCATTTCATGAATAACTACTTCATTCGGATATTGCAAGATTCCATGCAATCTTTCATTCGTAATCTCTCCCCAGAAGGCCATTTGCCTTTTCGAGCTTTTGAGTCTTATCGGAGTATCCATCTATAGCAGGGAGCTTTGTGAGCTTAATCTTAGACATTGGGGTACGATCAAATGTCGCCTTAATGCTGAATTTAAAGGTGAAATCTTACCTCAAGTAATAAATTTTGAGGGGACATATCAAAAATATGTATGAGTTGTGACTGTCAGCCTGACTGTCAGCCTTTATGCATAAGCCTCATATGCAACAAGGGACGGGACAAGGTCAGGAATCAAGATCGGCCACATAGAAGGTAAATCAACATCCAGCCTCAAAGGCTATCACCGAAAGGACAAAAGCTAGCTTCATTCCTCAACAATAGAGAATGAGTGATTAGTATCATCATTGCTATGTCAGAGCCAGCCTAGTTTCAAATCACAAAATAGCAAGTTGTGTTGGCAATAGAAGGTGGATGAGATCTTTAAGGATCTAAATAATAAATGCATTACTATAGATGACAACGACTACGCAACCCTTAAATATATTTAAGGATAGTTTCCAGCATTAGCAATGGTTAACTAGCAGTTATAATGTATGTTGCAGTTTTTTGAATGGTGCAATGTAAGGGTTGCATAGTCGTTGCCACTACAGACCAGGTATAAATTTATAATTATACACATATGAGTAATAGAGTATGTGAGAGAGAAACATAAAAGAGATAAATAAATATATAAAAGATCAATGTAATAGTGACACAAATAATAAATAAAATAAATAAATATATAAATATATATACATATTAATATATATATATACATACATATATACATACATATATACATAAATATATACATATGTGTATATATATATATACATATGTGTATATATATACATATGTGTATATATATATATACATATATACATAGATATGTGTATGTATATATATGTATATATGTATGTATATATATATATGTATGTATGTATGTATAAATGTATACACACACAGATATATATGTATGTATGTATGTATGTATGTGTGTGTATATATATATATATATATGAAAGTATATATATGAATATATATATATATATATATAAAGAAAACAACGGAAAATATATAAAAATAAAATAACAGAATATACAAAACAAAATATATATACATACGAGTATAAAAAAGATAAATGAAAAGATGAATAAATATAATGTAATAAAGCAGTATAAACCGATCAATAAATATTTTATGTTCTCTATTTTATTTTATATTCTCTCAAAATATTTTATTTTATTTTTTGTGGTATAAGACTTTAATGAGAGGACAATTTTTTAAGCATAATCGAAGTTTAATATTATACATTAGCCTAAAATTACACATTGGATGTTGATTTGAAGGCCTTAGTAACCTTCGATAAACTGGAAACTAATGATAAGAAGGTGACTGCTCTAAAGGGGTATAATTCAATTAATTTAAAATATTTGAATTAATTTTTATTTAATTATATATTTATTAAATCAATTTTAAACATTTAGATTATTTTTTGTTAATTTATATATTTATTAAATTATTTTTAAAAATAAACTTTAAAATCCACCTTAACAAATTAAATATAAATGATTTTAGGGGATCTTATGACATCTATACGAATTGTTTTTTGTTTTTTTTATAAAAGTGGCAGAGTGACTAAACATTATTTATTAAATAATAATAGTGTTTACAATCCTAGTTCAAAGAAAAGGGCATACTGACAAGAAAGAACCAAGAGAAGAAAACCTTCGGTTGTAGCCCTTAAAAAGCCTAAGCAAGAACTACCCAAAAACCCATAATTGACCCACCCATGCACCCAAAATACAAACCCCATTACAACAAGAAGAAGAAGATACATAGCCCAAACCACCACCCAATAACAACCCCCAATACATCTGAAAACCTGAACAAAAAGAGTCGACCCAAGCAGAGAAACAAACAACTCATGATCCTGTAAACCAATTACTAGAACTCTCATCTGGAGGATCTCCAAGAGGAGGCATCACATCATCCAAAGGAGGAGGAACCACCTATAAAGGCTCAGCAACCTGGGGAGCAGCCAATAGAGATGCCCGCAAATCAAGAAGAAAATGAATTCTCGTGAAAGTCTCAAGAGCGAGAGCCAAAATAGGAGGCACATGATCAATAAGCCTTTCCATAGCCAGCAAAGAGTCATCATAATTACCACTAGCAAGTCCACATTTGGTCACAAAAAGAGGTTCTTCACACCAACCATTAGCCAGTAACTCATTAAGAGGCAGGAAACCACCCTAAGGGAAGTCACCATAATCAAAATGATAAGAAGACAAAATATTAACCAGATCATCCAAAATAAAACATGAGGGCAAGAGGAACATATCTGCAATGATAGACACCATAGAAGAGTCCAAAAGAAAATGCATACAAACATTAAGAAAATGAGAAATCACCTCATGCATACAATAATTTGCATTTTCCATAATCCAAACTCTTCCCACGATCTTTCTGACTGCATAAGAAACCTCGGGAGAACAAAGATTAAATATTTTACCAATTTTTTCATCATCATAAACATGATCATCCTAAAAATCACCAAGAATCAGAAGAGCTAAGATTCTATATCGACACGACAGTGTTGGAAATGACATGAGAAACCCAAATAATTCCCAAAAACAGCACACCAAAACCAAAATAAAACTCTTAAAACATATTAAAAAAATTATATTAACTATGTGAATTCTATTTTAAATTAACCCTTTGAATTATATTCAACAGGACCATAAATACATGTACATGTACCTAGTTAGTTGGACTTTTTTTTATATTGAAATTATGTAGAAAAAATTACAACAAGTTAGTTGGACTTTTAATTCACTTGTTTTTTGTGAAATAAACATCTTTTTTTATATTTATAATCAATGATAACCAATGTACAAATAATTAATGAAACGAATTGGATTTTTTTTTTCATATTAAATATAGAGGAAGATACATTACATAAAAAAGATCACAATATTAAATTTATTTCTATTGTTTAACAAAATATTGAAATAACGTAGCTCATAGACAAAAAAAAACGTAGTCATAGACATTGTGATCTTTATTGGATGCTATCACTTGCAGCCAATCCCTGACATTATGTTTTTTCAAATACTTCTTTGTCAAGCACTTCAAATATCTTTTAGAAAAGGTCGTCTCAAAAGTGACATTGAGTTTGTTCTTTAACTTTAGAGAAGAAATTAGAATAGACCTATTTTTTAATGGTGAAAATTAAATCTTATATCCACACAAATTAATAACTATTTAAGCTATTTCAAAACATAATGATTGTGCTAAGTATCCTACCATGGCATGATGGCAGCAACAAATAATAAAATGAAATAGAAAGCATTTTTATATCCATAAGAGGCAAACTGAAATGAACTGGAATTTGCAAATTATCATTAATATATATGTTTCACAAATTTACAATTTTTACATGCCAAGGTCCCACAAAAAATTTAAATCCAAAATGAGTGAGGTTACAAGGAAATAGCCAAAAAAACAAAACTACTAGGGGGTCGGGGCTAGGGCATAGGTAGTGGACACATTCATGGTTTACCCTAAGAGTCTTTCCCTCCCTCTATGTAGAATTATTCAAGCCATCTGTAGTCTAGAAATTCATCCAGGAGAACCCATTTCCAAAGAAAGTCCCTACCAATCCACACTCATTTCCTATGACGTGTCAATTGCTCCACATTCAACTTCAAAAGAAAAGGTTGCCTGGCCACTGTTTGGTCAGGGAGGAGAAGCTTGGTTAATTCATTTTCCCAAGGGATCCCCACCCATACTTTTGCAAAGATGAAAAAAGTAACGTCGTCTCCAAGGAAGTCTTCTTTAAACATCTTCCTTAACAGCAACAACATATCCACCTTGTCTCCTCCAAGGTCCAGAAGAGACGCCAAGAACCGAGATGTAACATCTGTGTTAACACGGTATCTATTTTTATTTCGCAGAAACTCTCTACCCAACACCATCCTGACAGCCTCATTAGTGAACATCCCAACCTCCTTAGACACTAATTAGAGGGTTGGGTCTCTAACGGAGCCCAAAAAGGCCCTTTGGTCCTCCGCAAACATGCTTCTCAAGAAGATAGGAGTGTCCATCTTAAGAAATCAGAATACCAAATTATACATCCTGAGCCTATAGACCTAAACCATGTTGACAATCGACACTCAATTGGTTGGTTTCACTATGTTGTCATTATTGGCAACATGGTATCTTGTTTTGGCTTCATGTTTTGGTTCACTTGTGTACCGGCAGGCACTTCACAATCATCGGCACCGATAGGATGAAAGGATTTATTTGGTTATCGACAATGCAAGCCGACATGGTTTAGAATAAAGTTATCGGTATTGGAGGCCAACATCTCTTGGATCCGGCATCAGCAATTGTTTTTGATATTCATGTATTTATGTTATCTAGCCAACATGTATATTGATATTGTAAATACCTTTGTAAGCCGACATAAGGCATGATAAGTTGTATAGGGTATATAAGTCAATTAGTTTAGATCATTTTGATATTGTATTGGGATATATATGGATATGATATAATGTGAACATGTTTTAGGAAGGAGATGTGAAATATATTAGAGAGATCATGTATATGAGGATATTTATGTAAGGGTTATTCTGGTAAAGGGTTTGGGGTTTGAGACCGGAACCGACAGAGCTTAACTGGAACTATATTCTAGCATAGAAGATGTTATCTTAGCAGTTCACTCATTTCTTTGGAATGAAGTCTAGTTTTATATGTAGTTAGTGAGGCTCCTTTTGTGATTGAGTAGTGTGCTCTAGGTTGTAAGCCTTCCTAAAAGTGCAGGCCCCTATATTTTATAATATATCTTCATATGGCTAGTGAATTGATATTGTGGGTCACAAATCCCACCATGGTTTTTCCTCTTTGAGGTTTTCCATGTATAATTTTGTGTGTTATGGTGTTCATTTATGTGATTGGCTTATTGGTTGTTTTACTTCTTTCAATTATGTATGTACTGGTATACCGATTGGTGTATGCATGTTTTAATAAGGCTAAAATTGATCATTCTGGTATAACACTGATTCACCCCCCCCCTCTCAGTGTTATTGGATTCCAACAATTGGTATCAGAACCTTGTGGCTCAGAGGAAGTTTAATAGCTTGAGGGAGATCCTGAATCCGGAATCCATGGATATGGGTCTGGAAAAGCAACTTGAGATGGCACTTGAAGATTATGTTGCTGAAAGGATGAATAACTTAAAGCTACAAGATGAATTGAATTCTTCTAAGGAATTCATTCTTGTCTTATAGGAGAGGTTGTCATCTATTCAAGCTAAGATGAAGGAACTTTTGCAAAATTAGGATGATGAAGAGAAAGATGCACTTAAGGAATAGTGTCAGAAGTTGAGTTAGGAGAACATGGTCATGAAAAATGAAATGCAAGCTATAACTATGAGATTGTCTAAAGAAATTGAGGACCAGAAGAAAAGGAAGAAAATCTTGCTGTATCTTTGAAGAACAAATTTGAAGAATGTGGTAGGTTGGTTCATGAGAATGATATGTTGAGAAATAATTTAGTAAAATCCCAGAGTAATGAACAAGAGCTTGAGAGACAAATGATAATTCTGAGAGATGATCTAACTACTGCAAGTGAGTACAAAGAGAAATTCAAGATTAGTTTAGCACAGCTAGATGAGTTATTGAAGAGACAAAAGCATAATGGAGATTCCAGTGGACTTGGAATTGAGCAAGGACAGAGTTCTGGTACTGCAAATGAAGATCAAAACCATAAGGCACCAGTAAGGCAATTCAATGCTTATAAATTTAATGGTAGATGTTTTGTTTGCAATAGATTTGGTCACATGGCTAGGCAATGTAGAAATAGAGAAAATCAGAACCCTGATTCTACTCCCGATCAATGTTCTAAATGCAATAAGTATGGTCATAAGATAGAATATTGCAAAATGAATGTTAAATGCTATGCATGTGGAAAATTTAGACATATGGCTAATCAGTGCAGGTCAAGCAATTATACCAGTTTTAGCAAAGAAATTCAAAAGAACAATGTTACATGTTATGTATGTAATGAGGTTGGACATATTGCTAAATTCTGTAGAAGCAGAAATCCACCGGTTGGTAATGGAGGATCAAATAAGAAAAGGAAAGAGAAGGTTAATCAAATCTGAGAAGATCATACCCAGAGATGGGTCAGGAAGACTGAAGATCAATCAGTAGATGGGAATGCACCAGTTACTTATCTAGAAGAAAAGGTTACTCCTGCACCGGCAGGAAGCTCATCCAGAAACTAAGGCAGATGCCTTAGGGGTAGGCAAAATTCATGAAGATGTTGCATATTCGTCAAGAAGAGGTTCTAGAAGATGTTCCAGACATTGGAGATGCTTATTTGGCATGGATATGTTTTGTTCGAGATCCAGTTTCTTTCACCGAAATTCATTGATGTCAATGAAAGATTAGGGTTTTTCTTGGAGGATATAAGGTTGAAACTACTTCATTTTTTATCACCTTGCATTCAGAGAGATTCAGAGTGATTAAGAGCGGTTAAAGGTGATTCGGTGCAATCAGATATCTTCTTGAGCGATTTCATCATCGACTAAAAGAGTTTGTTAAGATTTTTCACCGGCAGCGATTAATAGGTATTTATCTTTAATCATGGAAGCAAGATCATCATCTGTTCCTATCTTTCTTGCAAAAACCCGACTCTAGTTTAGGTCAAGGACCATACCAAGCCAATTTTCAAGCAGTATCTGCGTGTGGCTACCTTGGAAGATTCGGTTGGAGCATTTTCCCCTTGTTCTGAAAGGAGTTGTGTATGTCGAAGATGTTAGGGCATACATACACTGTCACATTGAGGATTTGGGGACATCTGATATAAAGGGCATGTACATGAGTGAGCTAATGGGAGATTCTAGAAAGATCAAACCTGAATACAAGCACATTGAAGACTTAGGGTTTACCAACATTCTGGACATTCTGAAATTCGAAGATGAAATAATTAGGTATGTTTTGAGCAGAGTACATGGAGAGTTTATCTGGTTTGTGTTATGCCCTGCATATCTATCCCCCATTAGTTTCCTTGTGTTGAAAGATGGGTCCCCTATTTTTTCCTTGTGTTGCTTTGTTCTTTTGGTTTTTGTTTCTTTCACCTTGGAACCCCGGAGTCCCAGAGTCCTGAGGTCTCTTTCCTTGTTTCTTTGCTTTGTCCACCTCGGAACCCCGGACCTTTGAAGTCCCGAGGTTGGTCCCTTTGTCTTGTGTTTTGTGTTCTTCACCTTGGAACTCCGAAGTACCGAAGTCCCGAGATGTGTTTTTGAGTTCTTTACCTCGGAACTGTGGAGTCCCAGAGTCCCGAGGTGCGTTGTGTTTTGTCAACCCTAGAACTCCATAGTACTAAGGTGGATCCTTGTGTTCTTTCTTTCTCTCCTACCCCAGAACCCCGAAGTCCCAGGGTGGGATATTTTTTCTTTGTTTTCATTGTCGAGCCCGGAACCCCGAGACCCCGAAGTCTCGGGGTCCATTTTAAGGCATTCATACGGACGAGTTTGGGGGGGGGGGGTATAAATATAAATAGTAAAAATTTTAAAGCTCATTTGTACATTCAACCTTCAGAGCTCTTGCTTCCTTGCCCCCCTGACAGTGTGCCTCCGAACTTCCGAGCTTCCTTTTCATTCTTGGGCATTTCATTTCACCAGGTTGGTGATTTTTCTTGCCCTCTTTGTCGTTTGTAGGTTAGATCTTTTATCTTTTTTGTTGGGGATTTATTTGTTTTCTTCTTTTCTTGTTTTTTTGTTTTCTTGTGTGTCCTCATGTGTCCTAGTTCCAACCTCGGACCCCCAAAGTTCTGGGTTGATTTCTTTTCCCTACCCAAAACCCTAGAGTTCTGGGGTTTTTACCGAGCCTACCTTTGATGAGTCTGGAACCCTGGAGTTCCGGATTATCCATTTTTATGAGGAAATGCTACCACTTAGCCTGGAACCCCAAAGTTTTGAGGTCCATCCTTACAAGCCCTTATTTTTCTGAATCCTATTGGGTATCTTTAATTTGGCTCGGGACCCCGGAGTCCCGAGATGAGTCTAAACTTCCTACCCCAGAACCCCGAAACTCTAGAGTTCTGGACCATTTGTTATTTATCAAGCCTGGAACCCCGGAGTTCTAAACTTCATCACGCATACCCAGCCCAGAACCCTAGAGTTTCGAATCTTGTTTTAAAGTTGTCTATCCCAGTACCTCGGAACTCCGGAGTCTTGAGATCCCTGTTACAAAAGAGAAAATTTCCTACCTTGGAACTCTGAAACCCCGAAGTCCCGAGGTGAATGAACTTTTAATGTTTTGGATAAGGAACTAAAACTTATTTTTCTTCTTGTAGATTCAAGAAGTTAGATGGACTCATCTTCCAACAAGAGAGGCAGGGATATTGATCGACTTCCAGCGACCATGAAATACCACTATCAAGGACAGGTCTATGCCTCAAAGTTGGACGATCAAGTCAAATGGGTCACTAACACTGAAATTGGCCATGTCGAAATTGAGGATATCATAACTAAGCTAGATAAGCCAAGATTGGAGGCCCCACAAAGGAGAATTAAAAGATCAGGCCTAGTAGAGGCGACCATCTTTCCACAATCGGTGCAGGCACCTAAGTTCATAATGGCAATTGCCCAATTTTATGACTCTGACACTAGAAAGTGCATCGATGCACAGGGAAAAATAGTCATAGATTTGTCCCCTGACATGCTGGGATTCATGTTCGGTATCCCAACCAGAGATGAGATATTCCTCTCAACCGAAGAGGAAGCCTTAAAGGTATGGAATGACAAAGTCACTGTAAACAAAAGGCATATGAATGAGAACTGGTTGGGGGAAGAAAGGAAAACTTGCCTAAAGGCAACAAAAATCCTAAGAGAAGACTTTAAGGAGCCACAAAGAGGCCTGATTATCATCCTAAGCAGGGCCTTTGGCAAGCCCGATTGTAAACACTTTCATATGTGGATGTTTCAGTTCATGACTACCATCTTGGTGGGAAAGCAATATTTTGATTGGCCTCATATCCTCTTAGACAACATCTGCAAGAAAATGAAGGAGGTCCACCAGACCAAGAAATTATTCTTCACATCTTATGTCATCTAGGTGGCCGGAAGAGCTGGAAAACTCCTAGGCTTACAGGTGGAGGGTCAATTAGGGGACGAAGAAGGACAAAAGAAAGTATGGGAATATTATTCCCCTCCCCCTAGTCAATGCAAAGGCTCATTTCAAAAGGATCAATGATGCCTTCATTTTTCTTGTAATAATTAAACTAATGGGAGATACAGGATATCAGATTAGCCCAGAGGCTATGGCTATTATCTGAGAGTGGGCATGTTGGTTTATCCAAAACCCACGCTCCACTTACATTAGGGTCAGTGGATTTATAGGAAACCTAATGCTTCTCCCCAGGTACTATAATGACAGGATAATTTTGTTAGAATATGTCAGGCAACTACTAGGCCTCTACTCCCTCCTGTCATCTAAGCACAAAACAGGCATTGATTTTTCAGTATCTATTGGATACTTCTCCTGCTCCAAGATACAGGTGGCGAAGTTGGCAAAGCCAGAGCTTTAGGATTTGAACCTGAAAGAATTTGACTATGCTAGGGAATTATATGATCCCTACGGAAAGCTCAAGCAAGCTATGCCTAAGGTATATGAGGGACATAAGCCTAGACTAGGGGATTTTTGGGCCAACCTCCAAGACAGTTTTGAAGTGAGGGAGAAAAATTATAACAGGTTATCAGTACCACAAATAAGAGATTTCAAAATTGAAACCAATCTCCCTAAAGACCTAGGGGATGATGGGGACTTGCTTGATGATTCTTACAAAGTGTTAGAAATTGATAAAAAGGCCCTCTCCCCAATAAGGTGGTCCGCAAATGAGAAGGTGAATATAGAAAATATTTCCTAGGTGGTCATCAATAGGACCAAACAATGGCTAAGTCAAAGGGTCAGGCCGATTGCCTCAAAGGGAAAACAAAAGGAGTCTACCTCGGGGTACCTCAGTCAAGGGGTTATAAGGAGTATGCTCAGAAGACAAGATCAAACTCAAGAAAGAATACATCTACTGACCCCGATGAAGAAGTGGGGCCCCAGGATAGCAATGAGGATCTAATGAGAAAGCTTAAGGAGAAGATGAGGGAGTCTGAATTATTAAAGGAAGCTACAGACCTGGGGGTAACAGATGGATTAGGAGCAGTGCCACTTGCTGAAGTCCTTCCGCCAAGGACAGCTATAGGGCAGGTAGCAGGAGAAGGTGCTCAGGAGAAAGAGGAAGGAATAGAGAGATAAATATGTACCCACTCAACCTCCTCCAACAGTTACAGTGGATGTTCTAGTTACCAGCGCTCCTGTACCACCATCAGTTAATGTAACCATAGGGCAGTCGAGGATACAAGGATTCGGGTCCAGCACTAAAGATGTTACTATTAGAAATGTAGAATCAGATTCAGATCAGGAAGAGGATCATCCTGAGCAACATCAACCTCTTGGAGAGGAGAAAGAATGAGATGAAGCAGAAGATCTACTAAATGAGAGCTTAGTCTTAACTCCTCAAGACCAAGAAGACCTTTTTAAAGACACAGCTGCCAAGCAAGGTGGAACAAAGGCGGAAGCAAATGAGGAGATAACATTCAATGAAGCAGTCAGTGATAAGTTAGGAGATTTGCACAAGAAGCAATGGCTTAATACTAATATTCCTCTCCAAACAAATTTGGCTCGTCAATTCGCTTCACCTCATGATCTTAAACAAATAGATGCAGAAGAGAGGGATGAAGTAGAGGAACAAGAAGAGGTGCATATTGTAACTGCTGACATAGTGTCACATCAAGGTGACAAAGATCAAGACATACCACAGTGGCTAGAATTTACTTTTGAGAAGAAGAAGAGAAAGGCAGAGCTCCCTAAGGTGACATTGCAGTAGGTAATCACGGAGGAGCCCCCAAAGGTTAAGAAGCCAAAAATTGTATATCACTTATCAAGAATAGGTACTAGTGAAGTGGTTGTAGATGTGGTAGTTCCACTCTAGGCTAAAGGTCAAGATTCTCCTAAATATCAAGTATCCCAAGTGAATTTGGGTAAACAAATAAAGTGGGGAGAGCTAGACACTCTAGAACTAGGCACTAGTGTTGTCAAGGGGCCCGTGGAGAAGGAGCATACCTCCAACATGGAGCTTAAAGAATAGTTGGGGCAATACAAGAAGTTGTTATTAGAAATGAGAAAACCTCTAGACTCTTGTAGGGCTGACAACCTATCATCAACCTCATCACTGCTAGAGGGAGAAGTGAAGGCATTAGTGGAGGTGATATGGGTGGCCGCTGCAGCTAAATCATGGGCCCAAATAAATGCAACTAAAATTAGATTATTTTTTGCAGGATACCATGGGGATATACTGAGAGGCAGTACAAGTAGGCAAAGCATTAGCTTCTTGTTCTACGCAATGGGAATGAAAACTAAGTATTTTTAATAAGCAGTTTCGAATTTATAATAAAGTTTTGCATTTAGGAGAAGAGGTAATATGGAGGAGGATCTCTTGGGAGGAAATAATGGTAATAATTTGCAATCTTACGCATACATTTTGGAACTGAAGATCGAAATGCTTCAGCAGTATGTGAAGGATATGGCAGAGATCCGAGTCCCTCTCCTTAGAGAAATTTTGAAATATGAGAATTTTGTAAAGCATATGCTCGGAACTTTTGGGTTAGGATTAACAAACACCTGGATAATGGAGGAAGAGAAAGTTTTGAATCAGTGGGATGCATATGAGGCCTAGCATTTGGGACCTTTGGCTCAGTTTGATGTCGTTCTCATGGACAGACATACGTACCTGATTACCCAATGTCAAGAGGTGCAGAGACAATAGGGGAGTTAGAGAAAGGAAAGAAGCATGCAGAGGAAGTTTTGAAGAAATAAAAATTAAATATTAAACATGTAGTTGATCCTCCTATTCAATTTGTTGCATGCATTATCGATAATTATAGATCTTTTATTAAAAAGTGAAAGATGAACACATAGCTGCTAAAGATCGCAAGCCTTTCGCATGACTCCCAACTTTATATTTCTAGCTGCAACTCCAACTCACGTTCCAATTTTGAACAAAATTTTGCATGACTATGAAAGCTTGGCTCACCCAGCATGGTCTTTGTAGTGCTCATGCAACCTCCATTTCGTAGTAGTTAACTGGAGTATTAAGGCATAAACTTGCAAGTTAACTGCAACTCCTAGTTTTGAGTTCTTAATTTAGGTTAGATTTATTTCCAAGATAGTAGGATAGAAAACTTCTATAAATTGAGAATTTGGATTCATTTGTAAGGGTCCCCAAATTGATGATTTGTGGCCCACTTAGAGATTTTTAGATTATTTTGCAGGTTGTTAAGAATTTGAGTTATTTTTGTTACACATGCTTTGAAATTAATACAAGAAGCAGCTTGTAGATTGCTTGATCTACGTCTATATTCTACGAAATTATTTTGTGTAATCTGGTAATGTCTGTTATTTGGAATTAGCAGTGTGGTTTGATCTTCTGTTTATTTCTTTATGAATCGTATTGCGCACATGAGTGGTGTATGAGAATTATTGTGGTAGGCGATATTGTTGATGATTTTATTTCCATAAGTCTGTGAAATTGATGATTTTGCAGGTTTACTAGAGGCCCATTGTTGATTGCTAATTTGAATAATATTTGATAATTTCTTGGATTGAGGGGAGCTAACTGTGTAGTTTATTAAGTTGTTATTGAATTGGTTTCATTGTTTTTTTCTTGTTTCCTTTACTCTTCGCAGTTTATTTTCTTGAGAATCTTAAATCATAAAAATACAAAAAAAAGAGGAAGTTGAGCCATCAACGATCAGCGGGATTTAGTTTCGACCAGCAGGCCCCCCCTTAATAGGTACAACCATTGGGCTCCCCATCACCATCGTGACCTGACTATAGAGACCTTGGAGTAGTGATTTTTCCTAAACTCGTTGCTTTTCAAGAGAGGTGGTGAGTGTTCACATTAGCTACCTGATTGTTGGTGGGTGTGTCAAAAATAGTCAACAACAGTTGGATAGACCTTACAAGAACACCAAGGAAGCCATCAGGGCACTCACCGGTTTACCTCAGGTTGGGAAACATCCAGATAAGAAGGTTTCTAATGATTATGTAAATAAAATCACTGGCGCAACATCAAATAGGAGATCTATAAGAAGAAGCACTATTACTGACACAAACATCAAATTCGGTAGCATGGTCATCAGTTATAAGGTAACTCAGTCAAACTGACTGAATTCTATTTCTAGCTCTTGCATTTTCACAGCTTACAAGATGATGAGAGAAAATGAGAAATTGGATCTATGTGGTTGGATGTTGGATGAATTAGTGATAAACCTAGGAAATATTAAAGGTGAAAAGAAAGGAACTTTACGGTATGGAAACTTAATTGTTTGTTTAATGTTATTTTTCATGAATGAGACTCCTAGTTTTTGGAAGAGGCAATGGGAATTTGACTTCCCGGTAGGGAGGCAATTAAAATAGTCAATTGCTACATTAGGCAGTCAGAGAGATGATAAAGTATGGGGACATTTTAAAGCCTTCCAGAAGGCTATGAAATCTAGAGAAAGGGTTCCTAAGCATATTGTTGAGAAATACTCAATTGACATATGCTTCATGGTAAAGAAAGATGAAACACTCATGGAAGCGGTCAAGCCCCAAAAGATCTGGATTGAGGAAATGGGCTATGAAGTTGATGCATAGATCCTTGATTCTTATGCAAAAATGTTGATTGATGATCCTATTGATGAGGCTGAGAAGCCTTGTGTTACTGCAAAACAGAAGACACAGGAGATTGAAATAGAGTTCAACCGGAAGAAAAGAGAGAAGTGGGAAGGAAAGGCAAGTAAGTTTGTTGAGAAGGTCTCACGGGACATTAAAGAATTAATTGATGATTTCTCGGAGAAAGGAAGAAAGAGAAAAGAACCAGAAGTGTTCATTGATTTTATTATAGCAGAGTCTACATCTGAGGATCACACACCCCTGTCTTCCAAAATGGTTATAAGGAAGAAAATAGAGGAAACCAAGGTAGAGACTAAAAAGCAACCGGTTAGGAAAGTTACATTCAAGTTACCAGCACAGAAGCAAGCACCAAAAGTAACACCTTCAGCTTCATCCAATACTGCAAAAAGGAAGAAGAAGAATGACATTGATACAACAATTCAATCTGGTAATGTAACTATCATTCCACCAAAATCTTGTGTAGAATTAGTTGATGAGATCACTAAGGATGGCATGTTAAAGAATGTATAGTTTTACTATGATCATTTAGAGAATGATGAACAAAGAGAGGTAGAGGAAATAATTTTGTTGTATTTGGATATTTACAAGAAAGCCTTGATAGAAATTGAAGATCAAATCCCAACAGAATTGTATGATATGTTAGATGCTAGGAGACTATCAGCAATGCAAGAGGACAAGCACATAAAAATTCAAGAGTTGTTATATGTTTGTGTTTTTATTACTCCATAGGAAATGGATACGACACTTGAGGTGGCAGATAGAAAATCCTTTAATAGCAAACATAGAATAACCAGTCTTATGTTAGGAAGGGTAAATGAGATAATCAAGGAAAACCACAAACCATGGGTTAAGTTCTTTGAAGAGAATTGAGGTTTCTTTACTTCACTGGAATCAAAGACGGACACTGCAGACACCCTGGTTGAAGGAAAAGGAAAGGGTATTATGGGTACTTCACCCTCAATTTTGAAAAACATTAAGATAGTATAAATTAAGCCCCCGATAGATACAAATGTTGAGATGTCAGAAAATACTGAGAGTGTAAAGGTTGATAATGTACAAGATACTAATGTTAAGGATAACAGTCCTCTGAATACAAATGTACAGGGTTAGGTTACAGTTCCTACAAAGGAACTGGTAGTTACAGAGACTGCACCAAGTGGCGAAGTCACCGATGCAAGTGAGGAAGCTATAAAGGATAAAACATCAGAGGAGAAGAAAGGGGAATCTGGTAGGAACTGGTAGTAGGTCCATCAATGTTGTCAATTGACACCTCATAGGTTGTAAAGAAAAACATAACTGAGATGAGTCCTACAGAACTCATGATTATGGTTGCACACAAATTTATGAAAGAGGGATCTACAGACAAAGGGATTATTGATTAGTCTATCATTGTTTTGCATAGAATAGTCTTGAATTGCAAGATTGATAGATAAGTGAGCCCATCCGGAAAGCTTAAGACAATTACAGAGCACATTTCAAAGGATTTGCAATCCTTGCAATAGAGTTCAAACCAGCAAGCACTTGAGAGGTTCACACAGGCAAAAAGAGATGCATTTGATCAGATGATTGAGTCTGAGAGGAAGAAGATTGATGAAAAGATAAAATTGATAAATAATTCTTTGAAGCAGTGTACAAATATATACAAGGTATGTTGTAACATAGATGTACTTACAGTTAATGTGGATGAGAAGATTAAGGAATTCCAAGAGAAAATTGCAAGTATAGCCAATTCTTTTGATGGATTGAATTCATTGACTACATCCATTAATGGTCAAATTTTGGTTTTGGAAGCTCAAGTTTATGCTCTTGAGAAAGAAAAAGACAATATCATAAGAAGAGCCAGAATTCTGAGAGGTTTGGTGAGTCCCCGATTGGATTCACTCGGTGTACATAAGGAGTGTATGGATATGGTTGGTAAGCCCACACCGGCAGAGTTAAGTGAGAAAGAGTCATTTCTTCATATCCTAAATAGACTTGTATCTATTTCCAGCACTTTCAAACCTAGTTGGGATACTTATCTTGAGCTATTGGAGAAGGCATATCCAGAAATTTTCAAATTTGTTAAGATCCAGTAAGATATTTTTGGGATATTCATTGTACAGTGCTGGATCTTTGGCATTCTTTTTGGAAATTTTGATGGCATTGATGTCAAAGGGGGAGTGATATAGATGTGAAAAATAAAAAAGGGAGTTGTATACATTAGGGGGAGATATGGAGATATGGAGTATGGAGTATTTTTTATTATGATCATAGATGGATATTCAGCTCAGGGGGGGAAGGTTCAGGATGAAACCGGCAGATGAAACCTTGACCATTTTTCACATGAGTGTTGTCATCAATGCCAAAGGGGGATATTTTTGGCAATTGAGACTCAATTGGTTGGTTTCAATATGTTGTCATTGATGGCAGCATGGTATCTTGTTTCAGCTTCATGTTTTGGTTCACTTGTGTACCGATAAGCACTTCACAATCATCGACACCGGCACCAGCACCGACACCGGCAGGATGAAAGCATTTCTTTGGTTACCGGCAATGTAGGCTGACATGGTTTACAATAAGGTTATCGGTATTGGAGGCTGACATCTCTTGGATCCAGCATCGGCAATTTCTTTTGATATTCGTGTATTTATGTTATCTAGCTGACATGTATATTGATATTGTAAATACCTTTGTAAGCCGACATAAGGCATGATAAGTTGTATAAGGTATATAGGTCAACTGGATTAGGTCATTTTGATATTGTATTGGCATATATGTGGATATGATATAATGTGAATATGTATTAGGAAGGAGATGTGAAATATATCAGAGAGATCATGTGTGTGAGGATATTTATGTAAGGGTTATTCTAGTAAAGGGTTTAGGGTTTCAGACCAGAACCGACAAAACTTAACCAGAATTGTATTCTAGCATAGAAGACGCTATCTTAGAAGTTCACTCATTTCTCCATATTGAAGTCTGGATTTATATGTAATAGTGAAACTCCTTTTGTGATTGAGAAGTGTACTATAAGCTGTAAGCCTTCCTACAAGTGTAGGCCCCTATATTTTGTAATATCTCTTCATATGGCCAGTGAATTGATATTGTGGGTCACAAATCCCACTGTGGTTTTTCCTCTGAGGTTTTCCATGTATAAGTTTGTGTGTTATGGTGTTCATTTATGTGATTGTCTTATTGGTTGCTTTACTTCTTTCAATTATGTATGTACCGATATACCAATTGGTTTATGCATGTTTTAATAAGGCTAAAATTGACCATTCTGGTATAACACTGATTCACCCCCCCCCCTCTCAATGTTATTGGATTCCAACAAACCCGAGGCAAAATTTAACTATTGTGAGCTCCGACAATTTATCTACCAAAGGCTAATTGAAGATGAAAGAAGTAGAGGTTTGTCTATAAATAGATGAAGCTCTTGATTGTAATAATTCCTTCTCTAACCATATTAATTCCTTTAATTTTTTTTAAATCTTTCGTATATCTCTGCAAATCTTTCCCATAATTGCACTAGTGTGGGAAATTGGAAACAACTCTAAACCAGTACCAAATACCATATTGGAAGTTGTGTTGAAGTTGTTGGGGCAGAGTGGATTGCAGTTAGTGACAAGACATATATTAAATGACCAACATTATCGACCATGACATATGATACATATCTATTGAATCCAATTCCATTCTGAACACTTTCTGGAGAACTACATTCTCTTCAAAAATTTTGGCCTAAATAAAACTTTAGTCATTGATCTACGATCATCGAACAGTTTAAAATCATTGATGGATTTTAGGTACGTGTGACGTGTCAATGAGGTCATGCTTATTGATACATCATGCAGAGTCTAGACTCAATGTGATTTGATGTGATGTGCCTTGTCTATTAATGGCAATGAATTCATGAAATCGCCAATAAAATATATATTTTTCCATAAATAATGAAACATTAGCCAAACAAATTAAATAGTTTTCAGACAGTGGATAAAAATCGCCAATACACTTAAATAATTTTTCCTTCAGAGTAAAAAATTTTGCCCATACAATTATATATTTGTTCCTTTAAACGAAAAACATTCACCTCCTACAATATATATTTTCCCCATAGAACAAAGTATTATTTGCCAGAATTTTATGAAATTTTTCATACCCTAGAAAAAATCGCCAATAAAAATTAATTTTTTTCCTACTTTGAAAAAAAAATTCGCCATCAATATGAAAAATTTCCCCCCCCCCCCCAAAATAACGCCTGATTTGCCAGGATTTTACACTTTTTCCCAGGGGGGGCTTTCTTAAAGTTATCCCTATCATCTGCAATAGCTGCACCAACACCACTTAATCAAATATTCATCGATCAACACGTTGACACTCAAGAACACTTAATAGCAGCAACTGGGACAAGAAAGATAACTTTCGGAGCACCAAATCATGAACCATCTAAATTGAAGATACACATGAACATCCCACACACTCTCCCCAATCCGCAACCCAAGATATAATCATTCTGGAGCACAACGGATCAAATACCAGAACACTGAAATCTATAACCCAATCAAATGACCTCATATAATCATAAAACCAACAATGAATCAAGTATCTCTAGTTGATTTAGAGCCAATCCTCATAGTGAAATCTATAACCCGATCAAATGACCTCATATAATCATAAAACCAACACTAAATCAAGTATCTCTAGTTGATTTAGCATATCAAATAGATAAACCAACCAAATCAACTCTCTGCAATCATTGAAACACCAAAACCACTCTCTGCAATACCAGGAAAACAAGAATATGTTGACATCAATGACAACAACATATCCTAGCAGTAGCAATATCCAACAATCTCTCCCTTTGGCATTGATGGCAACATATGAATGTGAAAAACAATCAATGCAAAGAAAGAAATCAACACCAACAATTAGTTGGCAAATGCACACTCCAATGAGATATTGTAGGTGATTGAAGGTTTTGTCATTGATGGCAACCTTACAATCCTATGACACAGGCAAGACAATTTACCAGCATCGGCAAGGTCAAACTCTACACCAGCACACAGACCATCGGCAGTGAAAGGAAGTATACCGGCACAGAAGCCGACAGGAATTTTGTTTATAATATATTTTGTAAATTATTGTAAAATCATTGTAAGCCAACTTGGCAAGTTGTAAAATGACTCATATATATAAGACATCATTGTAGAACATTTTAGCATGAAAGAAAGGAAGAAGATAGGCGAACTAAGGTAGACCTATAATGCGAATTATAGGTTAAGGGTTTATGTATGAAGCAAAGCTATAAACCGGTACTGGATCTAGCATAGTAGATGCTATTTTAAAGCAGTACAAGACATTGGATTTATATAATCCATTTTGTAAGTCAGTGAGACTTCCCATTTTGTAATTGAGCAGTGAGCTCTAGGCACTTGGCCTTCCTGCATGTGCAGGCCCCTCTTGTAGTAGTAATATTCTCTTATCAGCCAGTAAGTGAATATTGTGGGTCACAAATCCCACCGAGGTTTTTCCCACACCGGGTTTCCTCGTTAAACTACTGTGTTATGGTGTGTTTTTCATGTGGTTGTTGTTATCTCTATTTATTGCATTATTTCTTGTTTATCAGTATACAGTATTGATATGCTCTACATGTTTTGAGTTAAGAAAAACTTATAACCGGTTAGATACTTATTCACCCCCCCCCCCCCCCCTCTCAGTATTTTTGGGAATCCTAACACAATCTACCCCTTAGATCATGCACACAAAGCTTCCAAGATAAGGCAATTTTTTCACATGCTTCTCTCCCCCTTTGACAGCAATGCTAAAGACAAAAAAAATTAGTAATCTCTCCCCAAACACAAACCAGTGAACCACACACTGACTACTCCAACAGAGTAGCAGTACCTACTCATCAATCTAGATAAGAAGATAGGACTATAAAGTCCACCAGATTGATGCATTTCAATGCATCTAGTTCTCATCAAGAGGGGAAGAGACCCCTAATTTGTCTCTCATATATATAAATGTATCTACAGGCAAAGGCTTAGTAAAAATATCTACAATCTAATCCTTTGTAGATACATACTCCAATTTGACTTCTTCCTCATTGACTTTCTCCCTCAAGAAATGATACTTAATTAATATATGCTTCAAGTTTTAGAATGCAATACCAGATTCTTGGAAATATTAATAGCACTTGAATTATCACAATATATAACAGTAGGCTCGTCATAAACAACTCTAATGTCCTTCAACATCTTCTTCATCCAAACTACTTGAGTACAGTTGCTAGAAACAACAATGTATTCATCTTCTACAGTAGATAGAGAAATAACATCTTTCTTCTTACTCGCCCAAGAAACCAACTTATTTCCCAAAAAGAATGCTCCACTAGTAGTGTTCTTCCTGTCATCAACATCACTTTCCCAATCAACATCAGTATAAGCACATAACATGAAATAATCATTCTTTGGATACCACAAACCATAGTCAACTATCCCCTTCAAGTATTTGAAAATCTTCTTCACAACAGTAACATGAATTTTTATAGGATCAACTTGAAATCTTGCACAAAGACAAAAAGCATGCATAATATCTGGTCTAGCCTGAGTCAAGTATAACAGTCCACCAACCATAGATCTATACAAGGTCTGATTAACTTTCAGAGATTCATCATGCTTAGACAACTTGCATCCAGTCACCATAGGAGTTTTAACATGTTTGGAGTCATCTAACCCAAACTTCTTCAACAATTCCTTCACATACTTAGATTGAGAAATTAAAATGCCTTTAACAATCTGTGTAATCTGCAATCCTAAGAATAATTTCATCTCACCTATCATGAAAATCTCAAACTCTTTTTGTATATCATCAACAAACCTCATACTCAAATCACCATCTCCTCCAAAAATAATGTCATCAACAAAAACTTCAACAATCAAAATGTTATCATTTTCAACCTTAAAGTATAAATTACTATTAGTAGTACCTTTACAGAATCCCAACTTCATCAAATACATGTCCAATCTAGCATACTAGGCTCTAGGAGCTTGTTTAAGTCCTTACAATGCTTTCTTCAATCTACATACCATGTCTCCTTCATTTGATAATGAAAACCCATCTGGTTTCTCAATGTAGACTTCCTCTTCCAAATCACCATTCAAAAAGGTTGACTTTACATCCATCTGATATACCTTGAAATTCTTATAAGAAGCATATGCAAGAAGTCATATAATAGCTTCAATTCTAGCTATCGGATAAAAAGTCTCCTCATAATCAATTCCTTCCATTTGTGAGCATCCTTTACATACCAATCTTGCTTTGTTTCTAACCACTTCACTGGTTTCATTCAATTTATTTTTAAATACCCATTTTGTACCAATCACATTATTGTCTTTTGGCATCAAAACAAGCTCCCATGTGTTGTTTTTATCAATCTTATTCAACTCTTCTTCCATAGCTTTTATCCAATTCTCATCTTTACAAGCTTCAACAACATCTTTAGGTTCAATCTTGGAACTCAAACATATTTCTTCAGCAACAATCCTTCTCCTAGTCATCACACCTTTATTTTTATCACCAATAATCTGATTTTATGAATGATTTAATCTCACATACCTCAAAGTCTTATGATTATTCTAATTCTCAAGTTTTTGAACTTCTTCACTAGTAATAACAATATCTAGATTAACTGTCTCTATTAGATCATTTTCCTTTAGGCTCTAAGTTTGTACTTGTTTTGAAATAATATCCTAATCGTCAAACTCATATCTGCATGCTCTAATCTTCTTTCCATGACATTCATCAACCTTCACATTTGCATTTTCCACTATCTTCTTCAACCTCTTATTGTAACACTGGTAGGCTTTGCTCTTAGTAGAATATCCTAAGAAGATTCCTTCATCACATCTTGCATCAAAATTTCCTATATACTCATCTCTTTTGATATAACATTTGCTTCCAAAATCTCTAAAATATCTAACTGTAGGAACATGACCAAACCATAACTCATAAGGAGTCTAACCAAAATCACCTTTTATATGTACCCAATTGAATGTGTATACAATAGTGCTAACGGCTTCTCTCCAAAAGGCCTTTGTAACATCGCCTTCAATCAGCATAGTCCTAGAAGCATCCAAAATAGTTTTGTTCTTCCTTTCAACAACTCCATTCTGCTAAGGGGTTCTAGAAGTAGATAATTGTCTTCTAATTCCATTCTTTTCACAAAATAAATCAAACTCATTGGATATGAATACTCCTCCTCTATCAGAATTCAAACATTTTATCTTCAATCCTATCTTTATCTCCTTCTTATCTTTTAATATCTTGAATTTCTCCAGTGCTTCTAATTTCTCCCTTAGAGAAGTAACCCACATCATTCTAAAGTAGTCACCAATCAGCAACATGAAATATTTGTCACCCTACACACTTCTCACTCTTGTAGGACCATACAAATCAGTATGCACAAGATCTAATAATCCATTAGATGTATACTGCTTACTCTTAAATTAAATTCTTATTTGCTTTCCCAACTGACATTCTTTACATATTGAATTAGAAGGTTTCACAATCTTAGGCAAATCTCTAATAGCTTGAGGAGAACTTATCTTAATCATGTATTCAAAATTAACATGACACATCATTCTATGCCACAACCATCTTTCATCTATCTGAGCAATCAAATAACTTTTGTCACTGACGTTCAAGTGAAAATTATTACCTTTAGTCTCAGTTCCCGATGCAATCTATATACCAGAGGCATTCAGAATATTGCATTTACCATTATTGAATTTTAAATCATATCCCTTATCAACCATCTGTCCAACACTCAAAATATTATTCTTCAAACCTTTAACATATAAGACATCATTAGTATTATGCTTACCATCCAAAGAGATAGAACCTCTACCATGAATTAAACAGGCTTTATCATCACCAAATCTTACTATACCACCATCATACTTCTGCATATTCACAAATTTATTTTTATCACATGTCATATGATGTGAACAACCACTGTCAATTACCCATTCATCTTTCTCTTCAATGTTAGCAGCCAAAGCTTTCTCCTCAACAATGCAGCTTGTAGAATTCACTAGTACCAGATCATCTTCCTTGATAGCAATAAATACAAATTCATCTTTTGAATTCACTGACTCTTCATCTATCACACCTTCATCAGCAACATTATAATATTTCTTTTGATATTTGTACTTCCATTTAGGCATATAGGGTTTATCTTACTTATCATGCCTCTTATATCTATCATTCTTATCAAATTTATAATGCTTATCATACCTTGGCATTCTTTTAGGACACTAGAAGAAAAATGTCCTATCTTATTACAAGAGAAACATTTCAAAGGTAACTTCCCATCATACTTACCGACTCCCTTAAGAAATCTCCGAGCAATAAATGCTTCAAGATCTTCCAACTCTCTTTCATGTTCTTCCATCTCTCTCATTTCTTTTTCATATCTGGAAACCCTAGATGAACTTTCTCCCAAATCATACTTTTTCTTCTCAAATACAGAGGCTTTAAATGTAGTCTTAGATTTATCATGTGATTCTCCAAATTCACTCAACTCAAAAGCAACAAGTTTACCAACTAGCGTGTCTCTTTTCATAGTAGTCATAGTTTGGATCTCATCAATAGCAGCAACTTTAGATTTATAAGCAGGAGGCAAGGATCTCAACACTTAAGCAATAATCTCATCTTCTTCAAGAGTTCCACCGGCACATATGATGTTCATGGCAAGTTCATTCACTTTAGCCATAAATGATGATATGTTCTCATCCTCTCCCATCTTCAGCATCTCATACTTTCCTTTCAAACTCTACAGTTTAGCAACTTTGACATGTTTATTTCCTTCATACAAGGTCTCTAACTTTTCCCAGATCTCATGTGTAGTCTACAATCCCATCACATTAGTCATCTCTAAATTAGTCAGGACACTCAATAATGCTTCTTTAGGTCTTATGTTGTGTTCAACATCCTTGATCTCATTTGCAGTAACCGGACCATTCTGAGGAACAGTGTAGGCATTATTTATAATCTTCCAATAGTCTTCTCCAAGACACTTCAAATGACACTCCATCCGGTCCGTCCATACAGTGTAATTATTTTCATCAAATCTCAAACTCCTTTTCTTGAAAATATAGGTTGCCATCTCGGATCTCCTGAAGTGGTCAAGCTTTTTCCAAAGGATCTAGCTTTGATACCAATTGTTGGCAACAACAATGAAGGAAAACTGAGAGGGAGGGGGGTGAATCATTTTTCACCGAATTAAACAATTTAGGCACAACTTCAAATCTGATCAACTACAGTAAGAAAAAAGATAAACACAATAACAACAACACACATAATACCAAGATTTTGACGTGGAAAACCTGGTTGAGGGAAAAAACACAATAAAAACCTACCCACAATAAGATGATACTCTGCAGTAGTATAAGAAAATATTACAATGGGGAATGCACATGCATTCAGACACATGACCTAGAGCTCACTGCTCAAATACAATAAGGGCTACAACCTTGAGGAAGGCTCACTACCTTACAAAGATTGAACAATAATCTAGTTTAGATGAACTGAAATAATAGCATCTCCAAATGCCTGATGACATTTCCAGTTAAGCATATTTGTCTACCCTACAACACTCTTTGCTCTACACTCCACACCAAAAGTTAAATTCACTTGTTCGCACATACACCACTCTCTGATAATGCAGACACAACACTTATATCCAAATTACATAAATATGACACCTATTTATCCAAATCATCAACCTTGACTACAAGGTTGGCTCAACCCTTAAGACCTAATTACAAAATTACATCACATGATACATAAATCAACCACCAGACCAATGCAATACCATGACAACATAGCATGGACCCAAATCATGTCATGGACCCAAATCAAATCCATGAACACGAAACAACACTAGAAATCTTGCCAAGATAATCTGCAACACACTACACCACCAAAAATGTTACATAACACATGAAGAACATCATCAGACCCATAAGTTATTCAATAAAATGCACAATAATCAATACGGACTAGCAAAACAAATAAGATATGATTAGGAAACACCAACAAGCATGTTAGAACCATCCATAATAGTTGCACCAACACCACTTAATCAAATCTTCATTGATCAGCACGTTGATACTCAAGAACACTCAACAACAACAACTGGGACTAGAAAGATAACTTGTGTGGATCACCAAATCACGAATCATTTGAATTTAAGATACACATGAACATCCCAAACACACTCCCAAATCCACAACTCAAGATATAATCATTCTAGACCATAATGGTTCAAATACCAGAATACTACAACACTGAACATTGAAAAACCAATCCTCATACTAGAATCCATAACCCGATCAATTCACCTCATATCATCATGAAAACAACACTGAATCAAGTATCTAGAGTTGATTCAACATGTCAAATAGATAAATTAACCAGGTTAACTCTCTGTAATCACCGAAACACCAAACCAACTCTCTACAATACTAGAACACAAGAATATGTTGACATCAATGACAACAACATATTCTAGCAGCAACAATATCCAACAAGTCTAGTGTAGTAGGTATTCCTTCTTGTCTAGTATAGCTTGTGAGTGTTTTTGGTGTGTCTTCTTGTGCATATCCAATATTTATCTCCTATCAATCCAATCTGAGTCATTTTTCGTCTTCCTATTTATTGTCTTTAGTATTTTTACCATCTTAGCTAGTCTAGTTTGTCATCTTCATCCTTCAATGGAATCACCCTATCTTTCAGCGAACTCGCCTTTCCTAATCAATCCATCATTTAGTGGATTCACCTCCTACTCTGATGGATTCACTTTTCTTGGTTATTCCATCCTCCAATAGATTCACCCTCTATTCTGATGGATTGACCCCTCCCATTTATCTCTATCCTTCAATGGATACACCCTCTACTCTGGTGGATTTGTATTTTCTGTTCATTCCATCCTCCAGTGGATTTGCGTCCTAGTTTAGTGGATTTGCCTCTTAGTCTAGTGGATTTGCCTTCCGAGTCAGTCCTTCCTCTAACAAATTCACCTACTAGTTCGACAGATTCACCTCTCCTAGTCATCTCCATCCTTCAGCGAATATGCTCTCTGGTCTAACAAATTTTCCTTTTCCAATCATCTCCTTCCTCCAACGGATTCACCTCCTCGACTGATGGATTCACCTCATCGTCTGATAGATTCACCTCTCCCAGTCATCTCCATCCTTCAGCAAATCCTCTCTCTAGTTTGGCAAATTTTCCTTTTCTAGTCATCTCCATCTTCCAATGGAATCACTTCATTTAGCGAGCCTGCAAATACTTAGAGTAGTCAATATTCAGTCATTCTAGCAGGTTCATCCCATAGTCCATCGGGTTCATCCTATCTTTAAATAGACCCACCCCCATCCACAAATCTACATCATAAATCCAATCAATCTGCATTAGTTTTTGACCTCCTATCTATAAGTTGATCATGCCTACATCTTAATCTACCATAATCCTTTTTCCTTATATAAGACCAATCTTGTCTGGAGTAGGCTAATCCGTTGTTGTTGCCAAATCACCTCAGTCTAGAGGTCCTATTGACATTGACTATCCCATTGTCTATGAACATAAGTTTGTCTTAGGTGATAACCTCATCCATTGAAGTATCAATTAGGCATTTCAACTCATTCCCAAGCATCAAGTAATCCTTTAGAATTACATATTCCTTCATCCACCATCAGTCAATCAATCCATCCTTAGCTAACTAATTCAATCCTTCATCTAAAGTCTTCTTTATCACCCGCATTATCTTTCCATCATCTTCATTGTTAGTCCTCATCCTAGTCTAAGCTTAGTTCTTATCCTTATTTGATCTTAATCCAAATCCTAGTCTAATATTTTCATTCATCCTAATCTGAGCTTTATTTTACCATCCATCTTCACCCTTCATCCCTATCTAACTCATCAACTAATAATCATGTTGCATTCTTATTCTGATGAATTTGTTCATCCTTCATTTTTTTTCACTTCACCTCATTCTAATTATGATGAAAGTCTTTTTGATCAAGATGAGTATGAAATTGAAAACCTTGATGCCATCATCCTTAGTAAGCTTGTGCCCAATGTTAGATACCAAAATCCAATCGTTCATCTTGTCTATCCTGCCATTCCTCCATACATATCCACTCATCAACCTTGCCATACCTTTGACAAGGTAAATCCACTATGTCACCTATCCACATCTCCTTCTTATATCACACCCACATATCCCTCATATGCAACATCCATGCCTCCACCTTCTCCCATGGTCCTATCCCAACCTCCATCTTTTGAAAGTCCAAACTATCCCACCATCCCCCAATCCATTATGTAATCCATAATCATATTCCCCTAGTTAATCCTAATCCTTCAACCCATCTCCATTATCCCCCTTCTATTCCTAATCCACTATCCACTCCTTCATACATTAATCCACCATCGTCCACCCTATCTTATCCCAATCCACCACCCTTCATTCCCTCCTCCATTTCTACAACTTCCCTTCTGCAATCGACCTACATTTATTAGTCCACTTCATATGGTATTGAACCAAGAGAAAATAAACACAAAGTTCAGTGGTTAGTTTTAATCCAAATAATCATAAAACACACAATTAAACACAAAAGAACCATTATACCTACATAAGATAATCTCTTTCTTCTTGGATTGAGCCTTTGGTGAAGTAGAGTTTTCTCCCCAAGCTCTACTTGATTGGATTGGCTCTTGATTTGGATGTGGAGTTCTCTCCACTACACAACAATAAGATTGGATGGCATGATGGATGAAGGATGCATGAAGTTTGTAAGTGTGGATGGATTTGACTATTGTGGGGATGCTAAAGGATGGATTTCTAAGCACAAACTGGAAACATGTAATTGCACATGAATGAGATATGGAAATGAGGGGAGGAGACCCCAATTTATAGATTTGAGAGGGCCAAAATGGATGGTGGATATTGAATGAAAGTGATGGGAAGGATTGAGAGGATATGGTGTGGAGACCAAGAAATTTTCCATAAAGGCATTTCTTGTCTCCACACTCCTCTAGATGCATGGGGAAGAGATCCCTAGGCACATTGGAAGAATAAAAGGTATTAAAAATTCCTTGGGAAGGGACAAGGGAATTAAAAATTCCAAAATAGAAGATTGTATGGGGAGAAAAAAAGAGAAAAGGAATTAAAAATTCCTTGGGAAGAGAGGGCATGGGAATGTGCAAAGAATTTTAAATTCTTTGATATGACCAAAGTAGATGCATTTAAGGCTTTGGAAGGAGGGGCCAAACCATTTATGGAAAATGGTTGACTTGCTCCTGATCATGGTGATTAGGATTGTGCAAATGATTAAGGAATGAGATTAGGTGAGTTAATGAGATATTAGAGAGAAAGTGGTTAAGTTAGGAGGATTTGACAAGAGGAGAGAGAATGAGTGAAAGAATATAAATTGAGGGGTAATGATAATCATTCTTCTGGGAGAATTAATTAGGTTAAGCGAGGATTAGAAGAAGTGGTTTGTAAGAATCACATGATTAAGTTTATTAATTAAGATTAATTAACTAAGAGTAATTTAGAAGAGTTAATGATTTAAGAGACTTTCAAAGAATGAGAAAAATAAATAATTTATTGACAAATTATTATTGGACTATAGTGATAAAATTAATTAAAATTGATTTAATTAATTTTAAGAGAAATAAGGATAGCATAATTAAATTAAATTAACTATGTAGAAAGGCTAATTTAATTTAATTAATTTTAGATGTCTACATTTTTTCCCTCTTTTACGCAATGACAAAATTGGCAGTGAATAAAAGGCAGAATAAGATGCCCCAACATGAAGATGCAGGTAGTATATGCCCCCTCGAGAACTTAACTAGATGTTTTTTAAAAAATTTAAGAAAATTATTGAAAAGAACATAATGACAAGGAGAAGGGGAAAAGAGGAGAGAAAAAGAGGAGAAAAGAGAATTTGGAAGAAAAAGGCACAAGGGTGAAGAAAGGGGGAGAAAAGGGGTAGAGGGAGGTCCTATATAAGCCATCATTGTCACACACACACACTTTGGAGAGCCTAGAGAGCAAAGCACCTAGGAGCTATGGCACACATTCCTCACCATGAGCATCACGCTGAGAGTCTACAGGAATTAGTGACTGGCCAAGTATGGCCCACTGGTAGGTATCTCAACCTTGACTTTGTGATTTAGTAGGTTATCATTAATTAGAGGGAAATAAATGAGGGGAAAAGTTAGAGGGGCCTAGACACCGATCACCATTTTGGCATCTACAGAGGGGATCAATGCATGCAAAGGCAATCCTCATCCACATAGATGAGACATCATCTTCATAGACTTTGATCTCTCGATCAACGTCTCTGCTGCAAGGAAGGGAGGAAAAAGGGGGTGGACTATAGATCAACTTCTACGCCCTACTTTTCAATGCAAGGGTCATAGATTCGGATCTCCGCCTAAGGAAAAATGACGTCTTCGCTCAGGGAAAAAAGGGGGAAAGGGAAGAAACAAAGATAAGTTCTGGGGTGTTGAAAAGATACCCTAGGGCTAGAAGTAGGCTAGAATGAGCTAGAAATGAGAGCTAATTAAATGGTTTGCTTGAGTGCAAAAGGATCCAAATATTTTGAATTCATGGGTGCATTAGCCTCCCACAATGGCATTGTACAGACAGCTAGACCATGCAAAGTGAGCTACAATAGCATGGCTACAATTAGGGTATGTTGCACGATGGTCGTGGATTCATTGTTATGTGGCTATGATGACGGTGTTAGTGGAGAGGTGGAACAACAAGACTTGCACTTTCCACCTACCTACAAGTGAGGCCTCCATCACTCTTCTTCATGTGTGGAAGATCCTGAAGGTGTTATTCAGAGGGGTGATTCTAGAGTATTGACTAGAGCATAGAGAGGATTATCTTCGATGATTCTACCTCATAGACGATCTGCCTATGGATCAGACATGGATGAGGTTGCGAACAATGATGGAGCGACGATGAAGGATCTCCCAATTGGTTTCTTTCATCTACGGATTCATTAGTGGGAGGATGATGCCAGACCTAAGTGGGCATGGGTTCTTGATCGGATGGAGAAGATGTGTTTATTATATGCTCAAGGATGGGATCTAGTATGCGTGGGGTGCAGCCATGCTAAACCATCTTTACCATGATATGCACATGGTCGTATATCGAGGTTATAAGAACCTCGAAACTGGTGTGACGCTCTAACACAGATGGGTTTGGGAGCATATTGAAGTCACACGGCCGATTGGGGCACATGATCAGTAGAGGAGATACCCTTACGTCGACAAATATAGGGGAATTCTGAATTATACCCAGGTCGGTGCTATATGGTTCTAGAGGAGGGCCTTTGATGAGATGAGGGAGTTCACGTGGCACCCATTCAGAGATATAGAGTGATGGTGGGGGACTATATGTTGGCTTAGGTAAAAAGAGAGTGCTAGTTGTTTGGAAGGACAATACATGTCATTGATTAGTACCTACCATCAGGTTATGAGACAGTTTAGGCAGCGGTATGACATAGTAGGACACGAGCGGACTCATCCATGGATTACCCAGGATATAATGACCTTGGGAAATATGATTGGACCATTCAATGTACAACTTGTCTAGGAAAGGGCGGTGATGGTGGTCTATGATGAGAGGCCCAAGATAGATGATGTTAGATGCACAGGGGCCTATATAGCATGGCGGGAGGCTCACAAGCTAGTTTGGCTCAGCAAGCTACAAATCTTAGAGGAGGATGAGCTTGCACCCTTGATTGACAAGATAGTGGGGGGAGAGGGAGATGGAGCTACAGAGGGGGAGGGAGTAGCAAGAGCCAAGGTTCGTCCACAAGTGCAAAGGGGAGGGAGGACATAGGTACCATGAGTAGAGGTACCTCTATAGGTTCAGGCATCGACAGGGCAGATAAGGGCACCTTGTCAACAAGATCCGTCAGGAGTGGAAAATCCAATGGACATCCCTGGAGGAGATGGAGGAAAGGAGGGGGGATAAGAATGAGAGAAAGTGGTAGGGCAGGTACCTCAAGTTGTTTTGGAGAGGAACATTGAGAGAGCCCAAGTATAGAGTCTACAGGATTAGTTGGCAACAGAGAGGGTGGGAGTTGATCAGGAGAGGATGAGGGAAGACAACCTATAGGAAAATTTGGATCAGGTGAGAGAGGAGGGGCATTCCCTATGATAGGATTAGAAGGCATCTGAGTGAGATAGTTACGCGATGGAGGTGGAGACCATGTTAGAGTTGTTAGAGGTGGTGAGGAGTGGGGGAGATGTTAGGTAATTGGGTGAGGAGATACAAAGGATGAATGAGGAGTTAGATACTCTTAGGGCGAGATTGAGCAGAGTAGAGGCAGAGTTTGTCAGACTATGGGGGGAGAGAGATGTGGAAAGATGGACACTAGATATCAGGCAATAGATGACATTGTTTATCGAGGTCATGGATGCAATGAGAGCATCATATTGGTCCCTGTGAGAAGCTCAGTACTACATGAGCTTATACAAGAAGTCAGTGCCAAAGGATTAGAGAGCTCCCTCCTATGTAGAGAATAATTAGTCTACAAAGATGCAAACATAGATGCAGGCCTCAAGAGAGTCTGTGGGTATGAGAGCTCCCTGACCACCAACAGTTGGGCCTTCAGGTGGTGCAGCAAACAAGGAGAATGCAGGCTAGCACTCCCATATATATGTTACATTTTGACCCTTCAAGAATATCATTGTATTGTTGGAAATTTGGAGGAATTGATTATGTGTTGCATTGACGTTTGTCACCGATGTCAACACTAGTTGTTTTGTTGTCTACCGGCTTCCAGTAGAGTGGTTGGATTATCATGTTAATCTGGAGATTTGTCTCCAATTTTGGTCTGGTTATTGGAATTGATTTGGATTGGTTACTCATGTGTTCCTGATATGTATCATATTCATTTGGTTCAGGATTTGATGATTTGGATGCTATCATATGTTCTAGTAAGCCTTTTGGTTACTGGCAAGGGTTTTACTGGTAGTGCTTTGATGAAGATCTTTTGGTGAATCCGATAAGTAGTGGTGGTGGGCCTTCTAGAAGGTTATCAGGATGTTGATGGTTATCATGTTCATGTTCTAGTTGATTGTGGTGTTTCATTTGGCTTATGGTGACCTATTTTAGGTCCGGTGGTTATTCTGCTAGGTTATGGACCGGTTTATGTAACATGTTGGTTGATGCTCTCGATGCGTCACTAGTTGGATTTATTATTTGGTTTATGTTGTTTTGGTCTTAAGCTGACTTGGTTTATCATTGGTTTACAGGATTATGTAACGGATTTATTGTATTATCTTTTAGGTGGTTGACCTAATTGTTTAGGTCCTGGGTTGGTATAAATATAATGTAAGATCTCTTTGTAGATCATGTGTGGTATGGGTTATGGGATTATCTGTGTGCAAATAAAGTTGTAATCATATGTAGAGGTTTTGGTTGATCATAGGTGATCGAATTGGGTTTTTAAAAGAGGTTTAAGACCTCCGGTATTGATCTTAACCGAAACTGTACTCAAGCATAGGAGATGATATTCTTGCAATTCATTCATCTTTCTGGATTGTATTCTGTATTTATTTTGTAGTCAGTGAGGCTCCTTTTGTGATGAGTAGTACGATCTAGGTCATTGTCTTTCTTGCATGTGTAGGCCCCTCTTATTGTAATCACATACTTGTTGCAGACGTATTATCTGACTGTGGGTAGGCTTCCCACCGTGGTTTTTCCCTTTACCGGGTTTTCCACTTACGAATCTCAGTGTTATGTGTTATGGATGATTGGTAATTGTTCTATGATTTATGTTTATGCTCAATTGTTATCTTCTATTCTGGTATTTGGTTTATGCATTCTAGTAAAAGGTTTTGAGTTCTTAAAGTTTCATAATTTGTTGACAACTGATTCACCCCCCTCTCAGTTGTCCATTGGTTATCCTAACAATTGGTATCAGAGCCCGGTCCTCTCTGCAGAAGCTTAACTGCTTGAGGAAGATCCTATGGCATCTAATAGTTCATCTGCAGTTATTTTCTGGAGAGAATCCGCTAAGCTTGATTCAACAAATTACAGAATATGGAAGATTTGAATGGAGACTCATTTGAGATGTATTGGGAAAGAAATTTTGGAGATCACTGAAAAAGGCTATACCCCTTATAATACGGCATCTGGAAATCCTCCTCTGGCAGACTTGGATAAGAACATTGAAAATGATTGTAGAGCTAGAGAAGCCCCCTTGAGTGCACTTTCTAGTCAGCAAATAATGGGATTAACTGACCAATCATCTACAAAGGCTATATGGCATAAGTTGGAGACTCTAAATGAAGGTGAGCCTACTATTAAAATTGCTAAACTTGATGGTTACTGGGTGAGGTATGAGAACCTGAAAAATAGAAGAAGATGAAAGGATTACTGCTTTTATGGAAAGAGTTAATGAAATTATTATGGGAATTCAGTGTTGTGGTGGATCTCTGAGCGAAGATGAGATTGTTTCTAAAGTATTGAGAGCTTTGCCACTGACTTACAAGATGAAGGCTATTGCAATTAATGAGCTGAGAACAATGTCTAACACCTCTGTCAACAAGGATACTTTGGTTGGAAAGTTATCTACGTTTGAGCTTGAATAATTTGGTCATTAAGGAGATGCAAAGACTGGATATTCTTTTCATACATATACATCATCAACCGACAAGAGTGATTGGAAAGATTTATATGTGAAGGAACTGGAGGAAATGAAGAAAGAAGATGAAGAGTTTTAGCAACTTGAAGCCCTATTTGCTAGAAAAGTACCTAAAGGTCCGACAAGAAGTAATTATGAAGGAAAATCACCTTTTAAATGTTTTGCATGTAATAAGATAGGTTATTTTGCATCTAGATGTCCCGAGAGGAATTCAAGATTTGAAGACAAATCTAGAAGATCTTTTAGGCCTAACCATGATTATCAGAACAAGAATAAGTATAGGAGGAACAAAGACAAATCATGTTACTATGCAGATGAGGAAGGTGTGACTAATTCTGATGATGAACTAGTACAAGATTCAGCTAGTGGATCCAGCAGTAGAAAGGAATGGGTATTTTTGGCTATCAAGGAAGATGCTCTGGAACCTGTCATTCAAAATGAGGAAAAGGCCCTTGCTGCTAAAATTGAAGACAAGGATGAATGGGTGATACACAATGGATGTTCACACCATATGACTAGAGAAAAAAGGAAGTTTCTATCGTTGCAAGAATTTGATGGTGGTCTGGCTAGATTTGGAGATGACAAAGCATGTATGATCAGAGGAAGAGGAACTATATCATTGGATGGTAAGCATATTACTGATAATGTTTATTATGTTGAAGGTTTAAGGAATAATATTTTGAGTGTAGGACAGTTGGTGGATAAGGGATTTCAATTACAGTTCAAGGATGGAAAATGCAAAATCATCAACAGATCTGGATTGGAGATTGCAACCGGTACTCAAACTAAAGGTAACATCTTTCATTTCAACTCTAGTGAGAAGACATGTTTGATTGTACAAATTGATGAGAGTTGGCTATGGCATAAGAGCTTGTGTCATGTGAATTTTGATTGCCTTGTAAAGATCAATTCACCTAAGGTTGTTAGAGATATATCTAAGATTGTGAAGCCCTATAATCCGGTGTGTAAGGAATGTCAAATGGGAAAGCAAGTCAGAACTTCTTTTAAGAGTATACAAGACAAATCTAATGATGTTCTTGATCTTATTCATACTGATTTGTGTGGTCCTGCTAGAATAAAGAGTTTTTCAGGATGATAGATATTTTATGCTAATCATTGATAACTATTCTAGAATGATGTGGGTTACTTTTCTAAGGGAAAAATCTTAAGCTTTTGAAAAGTTTAAGATCTTTAAAGATAAAGTTGAGACAGAGACAGGGTTGAAAATTAAATGCTTAAGATCCCATCAGGGTGGTGAATTCACATCCAGTGAATTTAATAGTTATTGTGAGAAGTATCGGATAAGGAGACAGTTGTCTGCACCTCAGACACCTCATCAGAATGGTGTTGTGGAAAGAAAGAACATAACTATCTTGGATGAGGCTAGAACTATGATGATGGAAGCTAATTTGCCTCATATCTATTGGAGAGAAGCTGTGAGCACAGTGATATATACATTTAACAGAGTTCATATAAAAGGAAACATCGATAAGACACCTTATGAGTTATGGTTTGGTCATACACCTATAGGTAGGTATTTCAGAATCTTTGGTAGTAAATGATATATCAAAAGAGATCATTCCATTGGAAAGTTTGATCCTAAATGTGATGAAGGGATATTTTTTGGTTATTCTAATTAAATAAAAGCATATAGATATTATAATAAAAGATTACAAAGAATTGTGGAAAGTGTTAATGTCAAGGTGGAGGAGTTGTACAAAGGTCAAATTAGGACTTATGAGAGAGAACCAGAAGTGGAGATTATCTTAACTAAACTGGTAGCACATGTACCAAAACATAATGTTGAACTAGTTACCCCATCAGTATCAAAAAATTCAACAATAACTGAAATCAGAGCAGAGAAACAAAAAGTCAGAAGACTCATAGGTATGTAAGGTTAAATCATTCAGAAGATCAGATCATTGGAGACAAGAACAAAGATGTAATGACAAGAAGAAGGTTGGCATCTGATGAGGTATGTTTAATTTCTCAAGTTAAACCAGCATTGGTTAGTGAAGCTTGTAAAGATGAATGTTGGATGAAAGCTATGGAAGAGGAATTAGATCAGATTGAAAAGAACAACACATGGACTTTAGTTCCCCGACCTAAAAATAAGAATGTTATTGGAACTAAATGGGTTTTTAGGAATAAATTGAATGAGGATGGACAAGTTGTGAGGAATAAGACTAGATTCGTATGTAAAGGATATTCTCTGAAGGAAGGAATTAATTATGATGAAACTTTTACTCTAGTAGTTAGGATTGAAGCTGTGAGATTATTTCTTGCTTATCTTGCCCATAAGAAATACAAGGTTTATCAGATGGATGTTAAGTGTGCATTTTTGAATGGAGATCTTGAAGAGGAAGTTTATATTGAGAAACCCAATGGATTTTCACTTTTAGATGACAAAAAAATGGTTTGCAGGTTAAGGAAATCTTTATATGGATTGAAACAAGCCCCTAGAGCTTGGTATGCTAGATTGGACAAATATCTTTTGAAGCTTGGTTTCACTAAAGGTAATGCTGACAGTAACTTATATTTTAAGATCACTGATGATGACATATTGATTGTTGAAGTCTTTGTTGATGATATCATTTTTGGAGGTGAGGATAAGTTATGTATGGAATTCTCTGAAAATATGAAGAATGAATTTGAGATGTCTATGATTGGGGAGATGAAATTTTTCTTAGGTTTGCAGATTACTCAGAATGATAAGGGTATTTTCATCTATCAAATTAAGTATGCTAAAGAGTTGTTGAAGAAATTTGGTATGGAAAATTCCAAACCGGTTGGTACTCCTATGGTTACAAGTGAGAAATTGACAAAAAATAATGCATCAGCTCCGATAAATCCTACAAGGTATAAATATATGATTGGAGTTTTGTTGTATCTGACTCAGACTAGACCGGATATAATGAATTCAGTTTGTATTGTATCAAGAGATCATAGTGATCCTAGAGAGAATCATGAGAGTGTGGTGAAAAGGATCTCCAGGTATTTTCAAGGAACAACTGAGTATGGTTTGTGGTATCCTAAAAATGATGACTTTACACTATATGCATATTAACATGCTAGCTAGGTTGGAGATGTTGATGACCAGAGAGAACATCTAGTGGAGCTTTCTTTCTTGGAAAGAAACTTGTTTCATGGATCAGCAATAAATAGTCATGCACTTCTTTATCTACTGCTAAAGCTGAGTATGTTGTTGCTGCTACTAATTGTACACAAGTTCTATGGATGAAGCAAATATTGAAGGATATAACGGTTGATTGTAATGAACTGGTAGTTATTCACTGTGATAACTCTGTTGCTATTGGCATATCAAAGAATTTGGTATTTCATTATAAGATAAAACACATTTTTATCAAGTATAATTTTTTGAAGGAGAAGGTGGAAGCAAATAAAGTCAGACTAGTTTTTATGAACACTAAAGAGCAGATTGCAAATATCTTCACTAAACCTTTGCCTAGGGAATCATTTGAGTACTTCAGAGACAGATTGGGAGTTTCTGCCCCTCTGGTAGAGGCTTGAGTGATGTTGATTGGCATCAATCTAGCATGCATTATCAGAACTATCATTTATTCTAGATTGATGCGGTGGTGCTACTACTCAAGGGGAGTAGTCAGCTGTGTGGTTAAGAGGTTTTATGATTTTTCTTTGATGTTTATGTTAGATTTATGGCATTGATGTCAAAGGTGGAGAGATATATATGTGAAAAAGAGAGCTTTACAGGGATATCATTCACAGGGGGAGTTTGGTCTATTGGTTCATAAATTCATTGCCATATCATTTTGGGGAGATTGTTGTATGTCTTCCATTGGGGGAGACTTGTTTGGCATTTCTTGGCACTTTGATGTTTTTCACATCTAGTGTTGCCATCAATGCCAAAGGGGGAGATTGTTGGAAATTTGGAGGAATTGATTATGTGTTGCATTGATGTTTTTCATTGATGTGAACACTAGTTGTTTTGTTGTCTACTAGCTTCCGGTAGAGTGGTTGGATTATCACGTTGATCTGGAGATTTGTCTTCAGTTTTGGTTCGACTGTTGGAATTGGTTTGGATTGGTTATTCATGTGTTCTTGATGTATATCACATTTAGTTGGTTCAAGATTTGATGATGCAGATGCTATCATATGTTCTAGTAAGCCTTTTGGTTATTGATAAGGGTTTTACCAGCAACACTTTGATGAAGATATTTTGGTGAATCAGATAAGTGGTGTTGGTGCGGCTTATAGAAGGTTATCAAGATTCTCATGGTTATCATGTTTGTGTTCCAGTTTATCATGGTGTTTCATTTGGCTTATGGCGACCTATTTTAGGTCCGGTGGTTATTTTTCTAGGTTATGGACTAGTTTATGTAACATATTGGTTGATGCTCCCGATGCGTCACCACTTGGATTTATTGTTTGGTTCATGTTGTTTCAGTCTTAGGCCAACTTGGTTTATCATTGGTTTACAGGATTATGTAACGGATTTATTGTATTATCCATTAGGTGGCTGACCTAATTGTTTAGGTCATGGGTTGGTATAAATATAATGTAAGATCTCTTTGTAGATCATGTGTGGTATGGGTTATGGGATTATATGTGTGCGAATAAATTTGTAATCATATGCAGAGGTTTTGTTTGATCATAGGTGATCGAATTGGGTTTGTAAAAGAGGTTTAAGACCTCCGATATTGAGCTTAACCAAAACTGTACTCAAGCATAGGAGATGTTATTCTTGCAATTCATTCATCTTTCCAGATTGTAGTCTGGATTTATTTTGTAGTTAGTGAGGCTCCTTTTGTGATGAGCAGTGCGCTCTAGGATGTTGGCCTTCCTGCATGTATAGGCCCTCTTATTGTAATCACATACTTGCTACAAAAGTATTATCTAACTGTGGGTAGGCTTCCCACCATGGTTTTTCCCTTTATCAGGTTTTCCATGTACAAATCTCATTGTTATGTGTTATGGATGGTTGGTAATCATTATGTGATTTATGTTTATGCTTAATTATTATATTTGTTATTCTGGTATTTGGTTTATACATTATGGTAAAAGGTTTTGTGTGCAAGTTTTATAATCTGTTGACAACTGATTCACCCCCACCCTCTTAGTTGTCCACTAGTTATCCTAACATATACTATGATTAGACACATTATGATTTTTGAGATTATATATATGAGTCATGATTTTGGTGGTGGTATGCATGTGTACCCTTATCATGGACTATTTATGGACTTTATTTTGCATATGTGATAGATGATTGATGATTTTGACTTATAATTATGATGATTCATATGTGCTGACATGTTTGTGATGTAGGGTGTATTCCTAAATGCTATGTATGCTTATGATTATGATCTTGCTAATGTGCTTGGGGATGCAGTATGCATGTGACCTATGTGATGTGTATGCTTGTGATTATAATGTTACTAATGTGTTGTGGATGTGGGATGGATGACCTATGTGATTTATATGAATATGTCATGATTATTCTCATCTTAGGACATATGCAGGATTTATTATGATGATGTAATGATGACATGGATATTTATGATGTATGTTGTGCTTATAATGATGTATAAAAATGTGGTGCAATGGATGAGCTTAATAGCACTCTTTATTTCAAAGCATGCCTTCATTACATTTGTGTTGAAATATAGCTTGTAATATATTTGAGATCCATCCTGATGAAGTGCAATGAATGTAATATGACTAAATGATAATGGAAATGAAACTAGAATGAAAATGGAACTAAAATGATTATGAAAATTGTTGGCAACAATGCAGCAAACTGAGAGGGGGTGAATCAGTTTGCACCAAAAACTTCTACAACTTAAACCACAATTCAAATCTAATAATTAGTAGTTAAATCATTTAAACAACACCACATAAATATCACACATAACACCAATATTTTGACGTGGAAAACCTAGTCAAGGGAAAAACCATGGTGGAAACCTACCCATAATGACATATTACCCTATAAGGAGTAAATGAAATATTACAATGGAGAATGCACATGTATTCAGGCACACTACCTAGATCTCATTGCTCAAATAAGAAACCCAGAAAGGCTACAACCTTAAGGGAAGGATCACTTCCTTACAAGAAGTCTCACTGACTTACAAAAGCATTCGGACTACAATCCAAATTACATGAACTATGAAAATAACATCTGCATATGCCTGAGTAAAGTTATGGTTAAGCACACAGTCTTCTTTGCAACACTTCTCTTCTCTTCTTCACACTTTCAAAAGATGAAATCTCTTGCTCACACATACACTTTGACCATACACACTTTTGATGATTGCTAACATTCACAGACATACATTTTACATGATTATTACATTTATTTATACAAGTCATCAACCCACAAAATATAGGTTGGCTAAACCCTTAATACAAATAACAAAATAATAACCTCATATGCTACCACAACATATGCAGACCAAAACAATGTTGGCTAAGACATAGTCTAGACCCAAATCAACACCGCAAATACACAAAACTTCCAACAATCATGCTTCGATCATCCGCAACACGCTACAACTCCATAAATGTCGCATAACACGAAGAATGTCACCAGAACAAGAAAATCTTCCATAATGCGCACAATGATCAACGTGGACCAGCAATACTCATAGAACACGATCTAGAAATATTCACAAGCAACGTGAATTGCACCACAAAAGCTGCAACAACTCAAATTACTAGAATCATTACCACCTCATCACTGGAGCTCAAGAACAACATCATAACTGACTATCAACATGAAAGATTTACTTGTGGACATCCAAATCATGAACCAATCAAACTGAGGATTCATATCAACATCTTGAACACATCACATACATCCACATCTAAAGATATAGAAATTTTAGAGCAATTCAGAGTACAAACCAGAATATCGAATAACATGAACAAGTGAATATCAACTCAATACCGGATCTCATAACTCAATCAGAATATCATGTGGACCATTGAAAATTATGGTGAATCAACTAGAGATAAGTATCTCTAAACCCATTAAACTGCATCAACTTTGCAACACACTGACCAAACCAACTCATTTAATCTAGCTGCAACACTAGAATAAATACAAGAATATGTTGACATCAATGAGAACACATCCTCATAGCAACATCCAACAATCTCCCCCTTTGGCATTGATGGAAACATATGAATGTGAAAAACAATCAATGCAAAAAAAAGAAATCAACAACCAACAACCTTCACATAATTCTCAACAAACTCTCCACAAGATATGATAGTTTTATGATTCTCTCCCCCTTTGACATCAATTACAAAGACATATACAACACAAATATTGATTCTCTCCCCCTATGACAAACACACAAATCTGATATCTTTGTGAAGTTCACCAGACTGATGCAAATCCATGCATCTTAGTTATTATTAGGAGGGGCAATTACCCCTAACTTCTCTCTGAGATACTTAAAAGTATCTTTAGGCAAAGGATTCGTAAATATATTTACAACGTGTTCCTTTGTAGATACATATTATAGTCTAACTTCTTTCTCATTCACCTTCTCTCTCAAGAAATAAAACTTGATTGATATATGCTTTGTTTTGGAATGCAACACTGGATTATCTGAAATATTGATAGAACTTGAATTGTTATAATATATAGAAATAGGCTCATCATAAATAACTCCTATATCTTTTAGCATCTACTTCATCCAAATAACTTGAGTACAATTGCTAGTAGCAACAATGTATTCAGCTTCTACAGTAGATAAGGAAATAGAATTATGTTTCTTACTTGCCCAAGAGACCAACTTCTTACCCAAAAAGAATGCACTACTTGTAGTACTCTTTTGGTTATCAACGTCAACAACCCAATCAGCATCTGTAAAATCACTCAAAGTGAAATAATCATTCTTAGAATACCACAAACCAAAATCAACTATTCCTCTCAAATATTTGAATATCCTTTTTGTTGGCAATTGACACTCATTGGATTCATATGTTGTCATTGATGGCAACATGGCAACATGGTTACTTGGCAACAAGATTCATAAGGAAGCTTACACCAGCACTACAAGGCATTCACCGGCATCGACATCTCGCACTTGAGTGAAGCCAACATTAGCCTTGGACTCGAAGGAATTTTTATTTGTAAAATCATTTAGTAATTATTGTATAAAGCTGATATTGTATATCTTTTGTAATACATTGCAAGCCGACATAAGGCTTATTGTTTGTAAGGGTATATATATCAGTCTGTTAGGTCATTTTGTATATAGAGGGATATAAAAGAATAATAGCATAACTGTATGATGTGAAGAATATGTATGTAGATCATTTGTATATGAATGTTATATCATGCAATGATCTATAGATAGTTTGGAAAGCATTCTTGGAGGAGAAGAGATACTGGTAGAAGTGTTCAGGGTTTATGAACCGGTACAGAGAATAACTATAACCAAAACTCTTTTTGGCATAGTAGATGCATTTTGTGAGTTCATTATTATAGTTTTATTTTACCAAAATCTTGTAGTCAGTGAGACTCCTTTTGTGATGAGAAGTGTGCTCTAGGCAGTGTGCCTTTCTGCATGTATAGGCCTCCATTTTATGTAATATCATTTCATATGGCCAATGAACTGATATTGTGGGTCACAAATCCCACTATGGTTTTTCCTCTTTCAGGTTTTCCACGTATAAATTTTGTGTGTTATGGTGTTCATTTATGTGGATGGTTTAGTTGCTTCAAGTTCTATGTTTCTTCATTTACCGGTTTATATGTGTATATTATAAAAGGGTAAAATCATATCTTACCGGCAAAACACTGATTCACCCCCCCCCCCCTCTCAGTGTTCTTGGACCCCAATAATTAGTATCAGAGCCTAGTTCCTCATAAGAAGTTTAACATCTTGAGGAAGATTCTGAAACCGGAATCATTGAACATGGCTATGGAGAAGCAACTTGAGATGGCTCTTGAGGATTATGATGTTGAAATGATGAAGAACTTAAAATTGCAAGATGAATTAAATTCTTCTAATGAATTCATTCTTGTCCTACAAGAAAGGTTTTCATCAGCTTAAGCTAAGAGAAAGGAACTTTTGCAAAACTAGGATGATGAAAAGAAAAATGCACTCAAGGAACAATGTCAGAAACTGAGTCAAGCAAACATGCTCATGAAGAATGAAATGCAAGACCTGACTATGATGTTATCAAAAGATATTGAGGACAAAAGGAAGAAGAAAGAAAATCTTGTTATGTCTCTGAAAAACAAATTTGATGAATGTGGCAGACTGACTCATGAGAATAATCTGTTGAGAACTGATTTGGCACACTCCCAGAACAATGAACAAGAAATTGAAAGACAAATAACAACTCTAAGAGATGATCTGACTACTGCAAGTGAGTATAAAGAAAAATCCAGGATTAGTGTTGCACAGTTGGATGACTTATTGAAAAGACAAAGGCAGAATGATGATTCTAGAAGACTTGAATTTGTACAAGGTGAAAGCTCTGGTACTGCAAATGAAGATCAGACAACCTGTATGCAGAACTCATCAGACCAAAGGAAACCGATAAGTCAATCTAATGCTTATAAATTCAATGGTAGATTCTTTGTTTGTAATAAATTTGGGCATATGGCTAAACAATGTAGAAATAGACCAAAGCAAAACTACAATTATGTTCCTGGTCATTGCACAAATTGCAAGAAATATGGTCATAGATCATAAGATTGCAGAATGAATGTCTAATATCATGCATGTGGAAAGTTTGGTCATTTGGCTAATCAATGTAGGTCAAGGAATGACATCAGATATGTTAAATCAATTTAAAAAAATAATGTTACATGTTATACATGCAACAAAATAGGTCATATTGCTAAGTACTGCAGAAGCAAGACTCAACCGGTTAGCAATGATTAAAAAAAATAAGAAAGGAAAGCATAAGGTAGATGAAATACAACAAGATCACACCAAGAGATGGGTTAGAAAGTCTTAAGAACCAAGTGGACATGGATCTACACCGATAACTCCACCAATAGAACAGAGCATTCCTGCACTGGCAAGAAATTCCCCCTGTAATTGAGGCATATGCCTTACGGGTTGGCAAATCTATTGCAAATCTTGAATATTCCCTGGAGGAGATCTAAAAGAGATCTAGAGAGTTGTCTTAATCATTGATGAAGGATTAACCAGCATAAGACTGTGAAACCAGCATCTGGTAGGGTACATCATGAAGCATTTATGATAGTGAAGGATTAGGGTTTGCTTGCTGATAAAAGGAGAAAGTGAACTCATTTTCACTCACCCAAAATTCAAGCAATCTAGAGTGAAGCAAAGGCAAATTTCAAGCAATTAAGAGCAAGCAAAAGCATTCTGAAAGGATTTCCAGCAATCATCGGAGAAGAAATCAAAATCTTAACACCAGCGATCATTTTTCAGGTATTTCTTCAAAATGGTATCCGGATCATCTGCTCCTACCTTCATTGCAAATCTCACCATTGTTGAAGTTAAGGATAGGATGAGACCCATTTTGAAGGAAGTTCCCCAGATAGCTAAGAAAGAAGACTATGCGGGTGCATTCTCTAGGGTTCTCGATGGTGTGATATATGTTGAAGATGTAAGGGCATATATTCACTGCACCTTGGAGGATCTAGGTACAGAAGAGATTAAGGGCATGTATCAATCTATGATGCTGGGAGACTTTGGAACAATCAAGTCTTAATATAAGATCATCGAGGATCTAGGGTTAACTGATATTCTGTACATATTGAAATTCAAAGATGAGGTGATCAGATATGTTCTGAGCAGGGTTCACAATGAGTTCATATGGCTGGATCAGCCCTACATGATCACAAAGGAATAAATTCAAGCAGTTACTGGCTTACCCAAAGTCAGACAAGAACCTGGAAAGAATATTTCCACCACTGCAGTTGAGAAGCTCACCGGTGCAACCCATGATGGAAGATCTATGAGAGTCAGCACCATCAAGGACTTAGATGTGAAATTTGTTAGTATGATAATCAGCTATAAGGTAACTCAATCTACTCAACTGAACTCTGTTGGTAGTTCCTGCATCCATGTTGCTAATCAGATGTTAAAGAATAATGAGAAGTATGATTTATGTGAATGGCTAAGAAGTGAGTTAATGATAAATCTTGGAAAGATTAAGAGTGTTAAGAAATGAACTTTTAGGTTCGAAAATCTCATTGTTTGTTTTATGCTTACTTCATGAATGAGCTACCTAGTCTAGGGAAGAAGAGTTGGGCTCATGGCATACCAGTAGGTATAGAAATCAAGGAAGCAATCACCGGTCTTGGTACCGGTAGGGATGAAAACCTTTGGGGCTATTTCAAAACATTCCAGCAAAATATGAAATAAAGGGAAAGAATATCAAAGCACATTGTGGAGAAGTACACTTATATACGTTTTATTGTGAAAACTGATGAAACTCTTATGGAGGCAGTAGAACCTAGGATCATATGGTTCACTGAGCTTGGATATGAAGTGGATGATAGAATTTTTGAACTTTATGCAAAAATGTTGCTTGAAGCTCCATTAGATGATAAGACAAAACACTTTGGTACTGCTGAAGAAAAGGCTCTTGAAGTCAATATTGGCTTCAAAAAGAAAAGAAGAGAGAAGAAAATGGATAAGATATCTGCATATATACAAGATGTAATCCATAATATAAACACTCAACTGGGTTCTGGATCCAAACCAACAAAGGAACCGGCAATGGTTAGTGCTCCTGAGGAAAAGAGGCCTAAAAATTTCATTTCTTCTATCACTTCTAACTCTGATCCAGAGGATAATGAACCTCTAGCATTCAGAAGAGTACAAAGAAAGAAATTTGACCAACCTCTGGTAGAGGAGAAGAAGGTGGAGACAAGGATGAATCTTGTGAGAAAAGTGACAAAACCTACTGCACCCCCACCTCCGGCAAAGAACCCCATTCAGAAGAGGAAACCAGTCACATCCACTCTGGCAACCCATAGCAAGAAGAAGAAGAATGATAATGATACTAAATCTGGTAAGGATACAATGACATGTACTAAATTGATTGATGAAATAACCAAGGATAGAATGTTGAAAAATATATCCATTTATTATGAAGGTTTAGAGGATAATGAGCAAAATGAGATTGAAGAGGCAATTTTGTTATACATGGATATATATAAGAAAGCCTAAGTAGAAATTTTGAAGGAAAATCCTCTATCACTGTACAATAAATTAGATGCTAGAAGACTTGATGCAATCAAGAGGGATAGAGAAATTAAGGAAGTGGAACTTTTGGGTATGTGTGGTTCAATAAACAATGAAGAAATGAAACAATGCATTGATGTTGCAAACAGAACAGTTTTTAGTAGCAAACCCTGACAAATAAGCCTAGTGATGAGTAGGGTAAATGAGGTAGTAAATGAGACCAAAGATGGTTGGATCAAATTCTTCCAAAAGAATCCTGATTTTCTTACCTCCCAAGAAGAATTTGTAAAAGCAACAACTTCCACCATCCCGGACAGATCTAAAGGGAAAGGTATTTTGGATAGTTCAGCTCCGATTTTGAATAAACCGGTAGTAACTATAAGTATACAGACACCACCGGTAGTAAAGGAGAGTGTACAGTCAATACTGGCATAAACAACGTTTGAACAAGGCATTGTACAGGCTACTAACAATATTGTGGATAATACTGCACCGGCAGTAATAGATACTACACCAAGTGGCAAAGCCATTGGTGCTAAGGAGGATAAGGCAAAGGGAACTAAGACTATACTGGTAGTTAATATTGATTCCCCGACAAAGGTTTTGGCAATTGACACTTCTCAAGTTGAGAAGAAATCAATGACTGAGATGAGTCCCACTAAGTTAATGATGATGGCTACTCAGAAACTAATAAAGGAGGGATTGGCAAATAAAGGAATAATAGATCACTCAATCATAGTTTTGCATAGACTAATTCCTGATTGTAAGATTGAAAATGAACCAAGCCCTTCCAACAAGCTTAAGGCATTAACTGAGCATATATCTAACAACTTTCAATCTTTGCAGTAAATTTCAGATTGGTAGGCACTTGAGAGATTTATTGTGGCTAAGAGAGCCACTTTTGATCAAATTATTGAAACAGAGAAAAAGAAAATTGAAGGAAAATTGATTCTTATTGATAATTGTTTGAAATAGTGTACAAATATCTACAGGGTATGTTGTAACATAGAAACTCTTACAGCAAATGTAGATAGCAGATTAAAGGAATTATATGGTAAGGTTGCCAATATTGCAAATTATTTTGATGGATTAACCTCACTAACAACATCTGTTAATGGACAAATTTTGTCCTTGGAGAACCAATTTTTTTCTTTTGAAAAGGAAAGAGACAAGATCATTCGGAGAGCAAGGAGTCTTAGAGGATTGGTGAGTCCTAGATTGGATTCACTCGGTGTACATAAGAGGGAATGTATGGATATGATTTCTAAGCCCACACCAGCAGAAGTCAAAGAGAAGGAAACATTTGCACACTTACTAAGTGGACTTGTATCCATATCTAATACCTTCATAATCGGTTGGGATACATATTTACAGTTGCTAGACAAGGCTTACCCAGAAATTTTGAAATTGGTCAAGCTTCGGTAAAGTAATCTGTATCATCAATTCTTTCAAATTATTTCACCGATCTTTGGCATTGATTCCAAAGGGGGAGTGTATATAATGTGAAAAATATTAGACACAAAATATAGAAGGATATCAGGAAGGAGTGTATTTCTCAAGGGGAGAATACTTCAGGTTGAACCGGCAGGGAATCCATTTTTCACATGAGTGTTGCCATCAATGCCAAAGGTGGAGATTGTTGGCAATTGACACTCATTGGATTCATATGTTGTCATTGATGGCAACATGGCAACATGGTTACTTGGCAACAAGATTCATAAGGAAGCTTACACCGGCATACACTGACACTAGGAGGCATTCACCGGCACCAGTATCCTACACTTTAGTGAAGCCGACATCAACCTTGGACCTGAAGGAAGTTTTGTTCATAAAATCATTTTGTAATTATTGTATAAAGTCGATATCGTATATCTTTTGTAATACATTGCAAGCCGACATAAGGCTTATTGTTTGTAAGAGTATATAGGTCAGTCTACTAGGTCATTTTGTATATAGAGGGATATAAGAGAATAATAGCATAATTGTATAATGCGAAGAATATGTATGTAGAACATTTGTATATGAATTTTATATCATGAAATGATCTATAGATAGTTTGGAAAGCATTCTTGGAGGAGAAGAGATACCGGTAGAAGTGTTCAGGGTTTATGAACTGGTACAGAGTAGAACTATAATTAGAACTCTTTTTGGCATAGCAGATGCATTTTGTGAGTTCATTATTACTGTTTTATTTCAACAGAAGATTTAGTCAGTGAGACTCCTTTTGTGATGAGCAGTGACTGTGCCTTCCTATATGTGCAGGCCCCCATTTTATGTAATATCCTTTCATATGGCCAGCGAACTAATAATGTGGGTCATAAATCCCACCGTGATTTTTCCTCTTTGAGGTTTTCCATGTATAAATTTTGTGTGTTATGATGTTCATTTATGTGGATGGTTTATTTGCTTCAAGTTATATGTTTCTTCATTTACTAGTTTATATGTGTATGTTATAAAAGGGTAAAATCATATCTTACTGGCAGGACACAGATTAACCCCCCCCCCCCCCTCTCAGTGTTCTTGGACCCCAACACTTTTTATAGCAGCAACACGAGATTCCTTAGGATTGGCTTGAAATCTAGCCACATGACATACAACATTCATTATATCAGGTCTAGTCTGAGTTAAATACAACAAACCACCAATCATAGATCTATATCTGGTCTGATTAGCTTTTGGATAATCATCATCCTTTGTCATCTTACATTCGGTCACCATAAGTGTACCAACAGGCTTAGAGTCTTCAAAACCAAGTTTTTTCAGCAAATCCTTCACATAGTTAGACTAAGATATTAAAATGCCTTTATCCAACTGAGGAATTTTCAATCCCAAAAATAATTTCATCTCACAAATCATAGACATCTCAAATTCATTCTGCATTCCTTCAGCAAATTTCTTACATAGGCAATAATTTCCTCCAAAGATAATGTGATCAACAAAAACTTCAACAATCAAAATGTTATTCTGATTAATCTTGAAATAGAGATTACTATCACCGGTACCTTTATCAAATACCTATCCAATCTGGTATACCAGGCTCTGGGGCCTTGCTTTAATCCATACAATGCTTTCTTCAACCGACAAACCATGTTCTTTTCATCTACCAGAAAAAATCCATCTGGTTGCTCAATGAAAACTTCTTCTTCCAACTCACCATTAAGAAAGGATGATTTGGCATCCATCTGATAAACCTTGAAATCTTTATGAGCAGCATAGGCAAGAAATAATCTAATAGCTTCAATTCTAGCCACTGGAGAAAAGGTCTCCTCATAGTCAATTCCTTTCACTTATGAATAACCTTTAAAAATAAGTCTAGCTTTATTTCGAACAACTTCATCCTGTTCATTCAACTTATTCTGGAATACCCATTTAGCTCCAATTACATTTTATCCTTAGGTCTAGGAACAAGGATCCATGTATCTTTTTTCTCAATTTAATTCAATTCTTCTTTCATAGCTTTAATCCAATTTTCATCTTCACAAGCTTCATCAACACTTCTAGGCTCAATCTTAGAAATCAAACAAATTTATTCAACAAGTCTTCTCCTAGTCATCACACCTTTAGTTTTATCACCAATGATCTGATTTTTTGAATGATTCAACCTTACATACTTAGGAGTTTTAGGATTTTCTGGAATTTCAGGATCTTGAACTCTTTCTTCTGTATTAGCATTTGCACCTTCATTCATAGGCTTTTCTGAATCAGTTTGAACTTGACTTTGGGTCTACACTTTCTTTATTTGAATTAGCATCCTGGTTATCTGAATCATATCCGCAAGATCTAATTTGATATATATTACCTTCATCAACCTTCACATTAGCACTTTCAACAATCTTTCTCAATCTTTTATTATAACACTGGTATGTCTTACTTTGAGTAGAATAACCAAGAAAGATTCTTTCATCACATCTAGCATCAAACTTTCCAAGATCTTCATCTCGTTTGATATAGAATTTACTACCAAAAATTCTAAAATATCTAACAGTAGGAGAATGACCACACCATAACTCCTAAGGAGTCTTATCAATACCAATTTTCACATTTACTTGGTTAAGAGTGTATATTGTAGTACTCATAGCTTCTTTCCAAAACATATGAAAAATATTTCCTTCAATCATTATGGTTCTAGCAGCTTCTTGAAATGTTCTATTCTTCCTTTCCCCAACACCATTTTGTTGTGGTAACCTAGGAGTAGATAATTTTCTTTGAACTCCACGCTCTTCATAATATACATTAAACTCACTGGAGGTAAATTATCCACCTCTATCAAATCTCAGACATTTCAGTTTCAAACCAATCTCTATCTCAACCATAGTCTTGAAAATATTGAACCTCTCCAACACTTCAAATTTCTCCCTTAAGAAGGTAACCCATTGTTACAAGTGTGGTTGTCGTTGAACCAAAAGATCAACCTGTTAATGCTCGATACAACCACTAGACTTATAGAATCCATAGGAGGTGGTTAAGCCATGTCATAAACTTGAGTGTTGTGTTGCACAACATAAGGATACCAATGGCACACACCTTGAAACAATCCCCCCCAATAGAAGTGAGGGGTTTGAACCTATGACCAAGATCTGATACCACTTGTTACAAGTGTGGTTGTTGTTGCACCAAAAGATCGACCTGTTAATGCCCAATACAACCACTAGACTTATAGAATCCACAGGAGGAAGTTAAGCCATGTCACAAACCCGAACGCTACATTTCACAACATAAGGAGACCAAGGGCACACACCTTGCAACACCCACATCATTCTTGAATAGTCATCAATCAGCAAGATGAAATACATGTCACCCTGCAAGCTTCTTGTTCTAGTAGGACCACAAAAATCACTATGCACAAGGTCCAACAATTCATTTGAATTATATTGTTTTCTCTTATAAGTAACTCTTATATGCTTCCCTAATTGACATTCTTTACATATAGGATTAGAGGAATTTATCAATTCGATACATCTCTTACTGCTCTAGTAGAGCCTATCTTAACCATGCAATCAAAATTTACATGACACATCCTTTTATGCCACAACCAGCTTTCATCAATCTAAGCATTTAAACAACTTTTACCACCAGCATTCAAGTGAAAGAGATATTACCTTTAGTCTGTGTTTCTGATGCAATCTTAGTTTTGGAGCTACTCAAGATCTCACATTTGTTATTCTTGAATTGCAAGTTATATCCCTTATCAACCATCTGACCAATAGTCAAAATATTATGCTTTAATCCTTCAACATACAACACACTATCAGTATTGTTCTTACCATCAATATAAATAGAACCTCTACCGTGAATTATAGAAGCTTTATTATCACCAAATCTTACTAGACCACCATCATACTTTTTAAAGCTCACAAATTACTCTTATCAACTATCATATGATGAGAGCAACCATTTTCAATTACCCATTCATTATTTTCTTCTACTTTAGCAGCTAAAGTTTTCTCCTCATTAGTGCATCTTGTAGAATCTATAGTTACAGAATAATCTTCCTTGATAACAATGAACACAAATTCATCTCCTGAATTTCCTTTATCAAACTCATCATTTGTCAGACCTTCATCGACAACATAATAACACTTCTTCTAATGTTTAGGCTTATATGGCTTAAATGGCTTCTTAGAATTTCTCTCTTTCTGGACACATTGGTACAAAATGTCCTATCTTGTTACATGAAAATCATTTAAGAGGTAACTTACCATCATACTTTCTAGCACCTTTAGGCAATCTTCTAGAAATAAGTTCTTCAAGCTCCTAAAGCTCTCTTTCTTCATCTTCTATCTCTTTCTCATATCTAGATACTCTTGTATAACTTTCTCTCAGATCATATTTCTACTTCCCAGATACAGCAACTTTGAATGCAAATTCAGTCTTAGGAAGAGGATCACCAAACTCACTCAACTCAAAAGCAATAAGTTTACCAACCAACATATCTCTTATCACATTTATCATAGTATGTATCTCATAGATAGTAGCAACCTTATGTTTATAAGCAGGATGCAAGGATCTCAACACTTTAGCAATAATCTCATACTCTTCAAGGATTCCACTGGAACATCTGATTCTGCACACAAGCTCATTCACTTTCTGCATAAAAGAGGTAATATTTTCATCTTCACCCATCTTCAGGTTCTCATACTTTCCTTTCAAGCTCTGCAACTTAGCAACTTTCACATGATTTTCACCTTCATGCAAGGTCTCCAACCACTCATGAGATTTGGATAAAGGAAGCAAGCAAAATACAATATTCCAAATCTCATGAGTGGTTTCAAAATGTTTCCTTGGCTATAATATTGTAGTTTGCTTCCTTTAGCTCATCATGTGTAGAAGGACCATTCTGGGAAATATTATATACATTCTTAGTGACCTTCTAGTACTCTTCCCCAATGCATAACAAATGAACTTGTATTTTGCTCTTTCAGAGAGTGTAGTTTGTTCCATCAAATCTTGGACTATCCTTCTTTAAAGAAAAGGTTTCCATCCTGGATCTCCTCAAGCGATCAAGCTTCTTTTGGAGGATCTAGCTCTGATAGACTGATACCAATTGTTGGTAACAATGCATCAAATTGAGAGGGCGGTGAATCAATTTGCACCAAAAACTTTTGCAACTTAAACCATAATTTAGATCTGATAATTAGTAGTTAAATCATTTAAACAACACCACATCAATATCACACTTAACACCAAGATTTTGATGTGGAAAACTCGGTCAACAAAAAAACCATTTTGGAAACCTACCCACAATGAGATAATACCCTATTAAGAGTAAAAGAAATATTACAATGAGGAATGCACATGCATTCAAGCAAACTGCCTAGAGATCACTACTCGAATAAGAAACCTAGAAAGGCTACAACCTTAAGGGAAGGCTCATTGCCTTATAAGAAGTCTCATTGACTTACAAAAGCATTCAAACTACAATCTGGATTACATGAACTATAAAAATAGCATCTGCATATGCCTGAGTATAGTTCTGGTTAAGCACATAGTTTACTCTGCAACACTTCTCTTCTCTTCTTCACACTTCCAAAAGATGAAATATCTTGCTCCCACATACAATTTGACCATACACACTTTTAATGATAGCGGACATTCACAAACATACATTTTACATGATTATTACATTTATTTATACAAGTCATCAATCCACAAAATATAGGTCGGCTAAACCATTAATACAAATAAAATAATAATAACCTAACGTGCTACCACAACGTATGCGGGCCAAAACAATGTCGGCTAAAACATAGTTTGGACCCAAATCAACATCACAAATATGCAACACTTCCAACAATCACGCCTCAATCATCCGCAACATGCTACAACTCCATAAATGTTGCATAACATGAAGAATATCATCACACCAATAAAATCTTCAATAATGTGCACAGCGATCAATGTGGACAACCAATACTCAGAGAACACGATCTAGAAATATTCACAAGCAACATGAATTGCACCACAACAACTCCAATTACGAGAATCATTACCACCTCATCATCAGAGCTCAAGAACAACATCAGAACTAACTATCAAAATGAAATATTTTCTTGTGGACATCGAAATCATGAACCAATCAAACTAAGGATACACATCAACATATAGAACACATAACATACATCCACAACTAAAGATATAACATTTTTTTAGCAATTTAGAGTACAAACCAAAATATCGTATAACACGAAAAACTGAATATCAACTCAATACCGGATCACATAACTCGATCAGAATAACATGTGGACCACTGAAAATTATGTTGAAACATCTAGAGATAAGTATCTCTAAACCCCCTTAAACCACATCGTCTCTACAACACATTGACCAAATCAACTCATTTAATATGATTGCAACACTGGAATACACAGAAGAATATGTTGGCATCAATGGCAACACATCCTCAAAGAAACATCCAACAAAGATGATAATGCAACTAAAATTATTATGCAACTATAATGATTATGAAAAATGTGAAAAATGTAACTATAAGAAATGATAATAGATGCGATATAATTATAAATGTATTGATTGTGAAAATGATAATGTAATGATTATGAAACTAGAATGAGAATGCAACTAAAATTATAATGGTAATAATTATGATATGATGATGAAACTAAAACGATTATGATAATGCAAATGTAACTAAAATGATTATGATAATGAAACTGTATCTAAAATGGTGATGATAATTATAATGAAAATGCATCTAAAATGATAATGAAAATGCATGTGAAACAACAATAAAAATGATAATGGAAATGTAGCCAAAATGATAATGATAATGAGATGAGAATGATGATACAAATGCAACTATGTGATGTGCATAATTTTTTAATAATGAGCCAACCTTAATATAATGACATAGGACTAGATAGAAGAAAGAGTGAGGGAGAGGTTGAATAAATTGAATTCTCCAAGGGGATGAAATGGAAAATGAAAATGGGTGGGGGATTTTTTGTTGTGTAGATGTGGAGAGCATTCCTAGTTTAATATTTCCAAGGATGATCTACATCACAGATTATGTAAATCAAGATGTTGTGAGGGTCTGAGGCACGGACGAGACTCTCAAACAATGGGTATCTTTATACACACAAGCTCGCAAACATCAAGATGGTGCAAATGTAGGACTACAAGTTCATGCAAGGGGAACCCTCAAACACACCACACCAAAAAAAAATTCCCATATATACACCAACCCAAGGCATACTAGAATATAGGATGATCCAAGCAACCTGTGGATAGGATAAGTCATAAGACATAAACATGCAAATCAAAGAAAAAAGATAAAATCATGAAAATGACACACATGGCCAACTGACCTCTCTTTCCAAGAGTAGGACTAGGATCTAGGATGATAGTGTCAGACATGGGAAGGATGCATCCCGATGGGCAAAGGTAATTGGTAGGAATGATAAGACAATAGAGGCAGATGATATGCATAAGTGGATGCAGATGTGAAACTGACTGTTGGGATTTGATTAGGCTCATGTGGATGGATATTTGTGATGAACACAAAGGGACCACTGAGAGGGGAGTGAATAAGTGGTAATAAAAAAACTTGAACTATCTGAATGATTAAAACATTAATCACAAAAGTCTTGCAACCATTTTAAACAATCAAATCTCTAACAATAAACATCAAGAAACTTATGGGCAGAGATGTTCAACACATTTGCACGTACACATAGAATGCAAGCTCATAATACCAAATGTATGAGGAAAACCCACAGTGGGGAAAAACCTCAGTGAGAAATGTGTTTGGATTTTATTGCTCCAATCCACCTCACAATTAAAAACTAATTAAAAAATTTATGGGCACCAACCCAAAGGAACACCGACCCCTGAAGTTTATGGGCACCAACCCAAAGGATCATCAACCCCTAGCTTTATGAGCACCTACTCAAAGGAGCACCTTGATGGGGAGGGATACCTAAAGAGAGTCAATCCTTTTCCAAAAGGAAGACAAGTGATGTCTTAGTGGGATCCCTTCATTACACACTGGTCTTTCAACCAAACTAAACATCCAAACTCTCTAGGAGTGCTCCCAATCAGTATGTGCTCACTAGTTGCTCGGGCATGGTTGAGATTCACAAGGGTAAATCCAACCTTACAAACTCCTAACATATGCATGTAGGGGTTGTATGAGGTGTCCATAAGGTTTTACAAGGACAATCAACTAGTTTTGTGTTTGGGTTTTATCTATTTCTCCATCGCCCTTTCCTTTTCCAATTTTCTAAGCCTAGTAGCCCTAGAGCCCCAATTAGCCCTACCTAATCAGTTTTTGAGGAATAACTCAAAATTATCCCAAAGAACCAGAAAAAATAATTTATGATCTGAGTACCCTTTTGGGATAACTTTAAGATTCATGAAGTGAGGAAACTTAGTCTAACCGTACATGTACAGAACCTGAAAATGACTTGTTTTGAAGAGTTTGTGGGTCTTTTTGGTCTTCTTCGAAGGTTTTGGTGTCTTCCATGATCTTCCACACCTCAAAACTCTCACATGGGCTCTACCACACCCCACTTTCTCATTCCAAACACTTGGAAACTTCAAACCTTCTCATCCCTACAAGCACTTGCAAAATTTCAATCACTTCCTAACCGGGTTATGACTGAGCTTGCCTAGGAAATGATGTCCAATGGCCTTTCAATGACCTCCAAATCAAAAAAAAGACTATTTACACTATAAAAAGGTTCCATGGATCGAGTCCCAAGGGTTAGTGAGAGAAACTCAAAGGACTTCAAGCTGGAACCATGTTTGGGTCTCTCAAACCCTTGCTCGGGTCGAGAGCTTTCAAAATCAAAAATTCAATTCAAACCTACAACAAAGACTAACTCAATTGCTTCATGAGCACTAGAATAAAATATACAAAGAAAATATCAAAGAACAGCAATGCAATCAATCCATGGAGTATGGACGGTTGCTCCAAATTTGAGAAAACACAAGGTAAAACTTAGAAATTTGATCTTCAAAATGTATTATGATCTGCTTTAGGCATTCACCAACCTCATTACATTCATACTCATGGAATTTTTATTCCATTTTGGGCCTAACTAACTCTCCATCAGTTGATTAACCAGCCCTTTGCTCAAAGTTGCAAAAAGTTGCTCAACGTTGCAAAATATTGTCAAGCAACTTTGACAACTTTTGCCAAAAAGTGCATTTTTGCATTTCATGCTTTGTTTCTCATTATAAACCACCTAGGATGAATAAAAACCACTAACATGAAATTTATCAATTCCAAATAAGGTTTTTCAATATGTTTTACACCAAAATGCATGTTTATGCCATTTTAGGCTTACAAGGGCTTACAAGCCAAAATTGAGTAAACACATGATCTCATTGACATCCAACCTACCAATGCATGGAACAAACATATGTGGACCTATGAATAGTCCAATATTCACAATCCAAAACCAAACTATAGACTAACAAACAAAAATGTAGAAAATGCACTCAAAACTAGGTGCTCCTGCACCACACCTACACCTTCTCTAAGCACCCACTCAAAGAATTAAAATGACTCAATAAACAATTTGATATAATGAAAAGCCTTTTTACAAATGATTTTTTTAACACCTTACTGCTTCTCTAAAATCACATCTCACTTATGCTTCATCTTTGTCTTCTTGTCTCTGCAAATCAATCTTCTTTTTCTACCTCATTCTATGTGACTAACCCATCATGTTATTTGCCACAACTAACTGCTCTCTAGTCTCTAATCTCTACTCTCCTCCTCTACAGTCTACTTTTTCTACTCTTTGTTGGCCATTTGGTGGAATTTAGTATGTGTTGCATTGATGTTTTTTCATTGATGTCAACACTAGATGTTTGGATGCTTTATCGGCACCCTTCTGGTCGCTGTAGGTTAAGTGGTTTTTGGTTAACTTGGATCCGGCATGATTTGGTTGACTCCGGTATAATATGGTGATGGAATTGACTTGTTCATAATGCTTATACTCATATTTGGTCAGTTAATTTTGGTCTGGTGATTGGATGTTATCCTCCTTGCTATGAAGATTGCTTTCTGGTTCCGACGAGGGTTTCACCGGTAGAGCTTTTGGTGGAGTTCTTTGATGCATTGCATAATTAGTGTTGGTGCAGCTTCTGATGGAGTTTCAAGATGTTGTTGGTGATCATGTTTGATACTTGGCATTTCAAGATCATTGCTGAAGCGTGTGGATCTATATTTGGTCCCGGTTGATCTAGGTTATGGACCAGCATTGATGTAACGTGTGGATAGGACCTTTTGTTGTATTTTCAGGATGTCTTATGTGTGGATATTATTTGTTTTGGTCTAACGTCGACATAGTTTGCAATTGTGTAATTGGTTTATTGTCGGGTGGCTGACCTAATTGTTTATGGTTGAGGGTTTGTATAAATAAGATGTAAGATCTCATTGTAGATCATCATGGTTATTGTAAGAGGTCATGGTAAACGAATAAAATGTGCGAATAATATTGTTGGCATATGTGCAGAGTATGATGACATGATAGTTTTGTATGTTGTCATTGATGTCAATATGCTGAAGTATGAACCAGTATATTGAAGTAAGCAATCTCGCAAGTGAACAGGTATGATGGTACAAGTGAAGCGGTATGATGAAGTGTGAACCAGTATGATGGAATGAACCGGTATATGCAGAAAGTGAACCGGTATGTGAACTGGTATATGGAAAGTTTGTATCGGGGTTTTTGGTTGATGCATTCCAAGTCTGTGTGATTCGATCGACGACATCCTATGATGAGTTAGCATTGAAATGAAGATTAGATCGCGTTGCCATGTCAGCCTTGTGTGTGTGAAGAATCTTCTTGAGGATCTTGCATGAAGAAGATTGATTCTATCCACCTCGAGAATGTGCAAAATCTCAATAAACGGTGGAGAGCGCGTGATGGGTTATCAGCTTCTAGAAGCGGTGAAGAACGGACGATGGAGAACGTCTTGAGATTTGTTCAAGATTGTTTCTCTATGCTAATTGTTGCCTATAAGGTCGATGATGTTTTTTGTTGAAAATTTGTTGGCAAATGTTATGTGTGTATCCAAGTGAAGAGATATGTGATTCTTGCCAAACAAGAGAAGTGAGTAGATACCTACAAAGTGTAATTGCAGATGCAAAGGAACTAAAGTGGATCTATCTTGGCATTAAGTGTTGTTATCAGATCAGTGTATTACCTGTTGACTTCTAACCATTTCAGCAGTTAGAAAATCCCTTTACCGGGTAGCTTTAACAGGCTTTTTGTAAATCCTTTAACAGGGTGACTCAAAATCATTGAGTTCTTCAAATCCTCTCGTGAGGCAGCCTTTAACAAGGTTTCAACCCTTAACCGGGTATGTAGCCATCCCTTAACCGGGTGATCCCTAGCAGGATCGCTTCCTAGAGGAACCTATTGTAAAGTCTTTAACTAGACTAGGCTCCTAATAGAGCGAACTTCAGAAGAGTTCAAGAACAACTAGTGGGTATTCATCCCCACCATGGTTTTTCCCAATTGGGTTTCCACGTGAAAAATAAGTGTGTCATGTGTGATGCTTTTTCATGTGATGTTTTAGTGTTTTCTGTTAAGTGGTAATGCAAGCTCATCCAATGGTTATTATATTTCTGAAGTATTACTTGTTTAAGTATATGTCTGAAGTGGAAATGGATATTAGGTTTTAAGCATATGGGTGAAGTGGAAATGAGATATTAGGTTTTGTGAAGATCTAAGTGTTACTGGTTTATGACTTTTACAGTCACTGGGTTTTATCGGTATTGACTTGATTTAGATTGATGATGTTGTTCACCGATTAGTGTAGTCTTTGTTGTTTAAAGTTGTTAAAGAAGTTTTTGTCTATATTGATTCACCCCCCCCCCCTCTCAGTATCTATTGAGTATTTACAGTTCATCATTATTCATCATTTGGTATCATAGCATCCTCCAGGTCCTCTGTGTTATAAGCTTAACCGCTTGAGGAAAAGATCCTATTCTAATGATGAAGAGGGAAGGTCCTAAGTTCAACAGAGATAACTTTAAGATATGGAAGAACAGAATGAAGATGTACATTAAAAGCATGGGTGCTCAACACTGGAACTATGTTGAGAATACTTATGTTGTCCCTATTGGTACTCTCACCGATGATCAAAGAATAGAAATTCAGGAGAATGGGCAAGTCATGGAAGCTCTTATCAGCAGTCTATCTGATATTGAGTTTATAGATGTTCAGGATAAAGACAATCCCAAAGATGTATGGGATACTCTGGAGTCTATCTATGGCAGTGATGAGCATGTGAAGCAAGCTAAGGAAGAAATCCTTAGAGGAAAGTTTGAAGACATGCGGATGGTTGAAGGAGAGACCATTCAACAATATGGGATAAGGATTAAAAATGTTGTTGGAGACATCAAGAGTGCAGGAGGTACAATGGATGACTCCACCATTGTTAACAAATTTTTGAGAACCTTATTACTGGTCTATGCAATAAGGGTTGCTTCTATTTAGGAGCTAAGATCTATTCATAAGATAAAGGTATCCCTTGATTCTATCATTGCTAAGTTGACCACATATGAGCTAAACAGTTATGATGGTAGTGTTCAGAAGACTGATTCAGCCTTTAGAGCATCTGCTACACTATCTAGAAAGGGTAAAGAATCTAGTACCAGTTGTGAACCTAGACAAAGCAGAGATATGGATGATGAGGAGATCCTGATGGAATTTGAAGCTCTTTTTGCCAAGAGACTTCCTAAGGGAACTGGAAAATACAGAGGTAAGCTCCCTTTGAAATATTTTTCTTGTAATAAGATAGGACACATTGTTGTCAACTGTCCCAACAATGATAATAAGGACAAACCAGAGAAGTTCAAAAAGTTCAAAGGAGGAAATAGGAGAAATTGTCTTGTGGCAGTTGATGAAGGTGTCACTGATGATGAATCAGAAGATGAAGAAAGAGAAGACATAGTATTTGTAGCTGTTAAGGAAGATGTGTTAGACAAGAAGGCTCTTGTCTCCTACTTTAATAATTCTAATGAGTGGATTATTGATAGTGGTTGTTCTCACCACATGACTGGTGACCAGAGAAAGTTTTTTTCTCTGGAAGAGTACGATGGAGGTGTAGTCCGATTTGGTGATGATGCAGCTTGTATGGTAAAAGGAAAAGGGTCCATCTCTCTAAATGGAAAAAGCAGTGTGATAATGTGTATTGGGTAGAAGGTCTTGGGCATAACCTTTTGAGTGTTTCCCAGCTGAATGATAAAGGACTCACTCTAGAATTCAAAGATGGAGTATGCAAAATAAAACGAAAGAGTGGTGAACTGATGGCCACCGGTATGCAGACCAAAGGTAACTTATTTCAATTGAATACAAATATTAGTCAATGTCTAATGGCTAAGTTTGATGATAGTTGGATATGGCATAGGAGACTCTGCCATGTAAATTTTGATAATATTGTGAAGGCCAGTAAGATCAAGGAAGTTAGAGGATTGCCTGTGCTGAACAAACCGGAGAAACCTTTGCGCAGAGAATGTCAACTGGGGAAAATGTCTTCCTCAACCTTCAAAGGTAAATCTTTCATAGCAGATAATTTACTTGATCTTATGCATACTGATTTGTGTGGTCCTATGAAAACTAGGAATGTTCAGGGAGATAGGTACTTTATGATTCTTACTGATGATTGCTCAAGAATGATGTGGGTCACATTCTTGAAAGACAAGTCTGAAGCTTTTGGAAAGTTCAAAGCTTTCAGAGCACTAGTTGAAAAGGAAAGCGATAAGAGGATCAAATGCCTTAGAACTGATCAAGGAGGTGAGTTCACTTCTGGAGAATTCAATAAGAACTGTGAAGAGAACAGCATCAAGAGGCAACTGTCTACCCCCCGGACTCCACAATAGAATGGCCTAGCAGAGAGGAACAACCGGACTGTAGTTGAAGCAGCCAGAACGATGTTGATTCAAGGGAAGGTTGCTCACACTTTTTGGAGAGAAGCGGTGAGCACTACAGTCTACACTATGAACTAGGTACTCATCAAGAAAGGTAAGGATAAAACTCCTTATGAGTATTGGACTGGTAAGACTCTTGTAGTAAGCTACTTTAGAGTTTTTGGTAGCAAGTGTTATATCAAGAGAAGTGAATACCATAGCAAGTTTGATGCAAAATGTGATGAGGGAATATTCCTAGGGTATTCCACCAAGAGCAAAGCTCTCAAGTGTTTTAACAATAGGACTCAAAGAATTGTTGAAAGTATCAATGTTAGAGTTGATGAAACCTCTGAGAAACCTCGGGAAACCGGCAGTGAGCGAGCTGTAGATGAACCAGTTGTAACCTTCTAGGAACCAGTTGCAAAACAACCCAGTACAAGTAACAGTGCTCCTACACCAGTAGATGCTAATATAGATGAAGATGAAGATGAGGATGAAGAGGAAAAGTAAGAGGAATCAGCCAAGATCATTCCTAGGTATGTAAAGTTGCATCATGATCCAAAGCAGATCATAGGAGATAAGGATGCGGGAATTCTTACAAGAAGAAAGGTCAGACAAAATTATTGCATGATTTTAGAATTTGAGCCCAAAACATTTAAAGAGGCACACAAAGATGAAGACTGGATTAAAGCTATGGAAGAGGAACTTGACCAGATAGAAAAGAATGGTACATGGTCTTTGGTACCCAGACTTGAGCACAAAAATGTTATTGGCACCAAATGGGTTTTTAGAAACAAGCTGAATGAAGATGGCACAGTGATAAGAAACAAAGCAAGACTGGTATGTAAGGGATATGCTCAAGAAGAAGGAGAAGAATATGGAGAAGCATTTTCTCCAGTAGCTAGACTGGAAGGAGTTTGAATTATTCTTGCATATGCAGCCTTCAAGGGATTCAAAGTGTATCAGATGGATGTAAAATATGCATTCCTGAATGGAATACTTGAAGAGGAAGTGTATATAGAGAAACCATATGGGTTTTCCCTATCAGAAGACAGTGATATGGTGTGTAGGCTAAATAAAGCCTTGTATGGATTGAAACAAGCACCTAGAGCATTGTATGAACGTTTACACTCCCATCTTGTGAAGATTGGATTTAAAAGAACAAGTGAAGACAACAATATCTATCTGAAGTCAGAAGGAGATCAGATTCTGATCTGTGAAGTGTTTGTTGATGACATAATTCTTGGTGGAAATGACAAGATGAGCCATGCATTTGCAGATGAAATGAAGAAGGAATTTGAGATGTCACTAATTAGAGAGATTAAGTTCTTCATTGGACTACAGATTCAATAAATGAAAGATGGTATCTTTATCACTCAGTCCAAGTATGTCAAAGAGGTGTTGAATACCTTTGGCATGGAAGATAGCAAACCAGTTGGTACACCAATGATGATTAGTTGTAAATTGTCAAAAGAAGATGACTCAACATTGGTGAATGAGAAAGATTATCGGCCAATGATTGGTAAGTTGCACTATGTAGTACACAGTAGACCGGACATTGTACATGCAATGGGCATTGCTACACATTTTCAAAAAAGTCCAAGACAATCCCACTTGGTAGTAGTCAAGTGGATTCTTCGATATCTGAAGGGAACTATAGATTATCAATTGTGGTATCCATACAGTAATGATTTCAATCTCAAAGTGTTTACAGATGTCGATTGGGCTGGCAATGTGGACGACCAAAAGAGAACAATCGGTGGTGCATTCTTCCTCAATGGTAGATTAGTCTCATGGATGAGTAAGAAGCATAGTTGTATCTCTTAGTCTATAGAAGAAGCAGAATATGTAGCAACATTTATGAACTACACTCAGACAATTTGGATGAAGCATGTATTAATTGGTTTCAAAGTCCCTGTATCTGAACCGATCAGTATATTTTGTGACAACAGAAGTGCAATTAATATTTCCAAGAATCTGGTGTTGCATGCTAGAACCAAGCACTTCCATCTCAAGTATCATTTCTTGAGGGAGAAAGTTCAGAACAAAGAGGTTGTATTGGAACATGTTTCCAGTAAAGAGCTGTTAGCAGACATATTCAATAAGCCTCTACCGAAAGCTACATTTACCTATTTAAGAGGTGAATTAGGGGTGTTTCCCCTTCAACAGGTGAACTAAAGGTATGTGCTCCACATCAGTTAGGTATTGCATTGACAAATCTTTTCAGGATTGATGTGTTGAAGGATGCTACTCCTTAGGGGGAGCAGCATAATAGATCATGGATGTTTATGTCTCCACTTTGGCATTGTTGTCAAAGGGGGAGAAGATGTGAAGTAGAGAAGATATCTGCAGTATTGAAGACATAGAGTATGGAAGAGATTGGGGGGAAGATGTGAAGATGTACAGATATCTTTGTATATTGCAATCAATGCCAAAGGGGAAGATTGTTGGCATATGTGTAGAGTATGTTGACATGATAGTTTTATATGTTGTCATTGATGTCAATATGTTGAAGTATGAACCAGTATATTGAAGTAAGTGATCTGGCAAGCGAACCGGTATGATGGTACAATTGAAGCGATATGATGAAGTTTGAACCGTTATGATGGAATGAACCAGTATATGCAGAAAGTGAATCGGTATGTGAACCGGTATATGGAAAGTTTGTATCGGGGTTTTTGGTTGATGCATTCCAAGTCTATGTGATTTGACCGACAACATCCTATGATGAGTTAGCATTGAAATGAGTATTAGATCATGTTGCCATGTCAGCCTTATGCATGTGAAGAATCTTCTTGAGGATCTTGCATGAAGAAGATTGATTCTATCCACCTCGGGAATGTGCAAAACTCAGTAAACGGTGGAGAGTATGTGATGGGTTATCAGCTTCTAGAAGTGGTGAATAATGGACGATGGAGAACATCTTGAGATTTGTTCAAGATTGTTTTACTCTATGAAATGTGATTAAACGGTCAAGATTGGATCGACTGTATTGATAACCCAGATGCTTAGGGGTTTAGGGTTTATGCTACCGACCTAATTGTTTCCTATAAGGTCGATGATGTTTGTTGTTGAAAAGTTGTTGGCAAATGTTATGTGTGTATCCAAGTGAAGAGATACGTGATTCTTGCCAGACTAGAGAAGTGAGTAGATACCTGCAAAGTGTAGTTGCAGATGCAAAGGAACTAAAGTGGATCTTCCTTGGCATTAAGTGTTGTTATCAGATCAGTACATTACCTGTTGACTTCTAACCATTTCAGCAGTTGGAAAATCCCTTTATCGGGTAGCTTTAACAGGATTTTTGTAAATCCTTTAACAGGGTGACTCAAAATAATTGAGTTCTTCAAATCCTCTCGTGAGGTAACCTTTAACAGGGTTTTAACCCTTAACCGAGTATGTAGCCATCTCTTGACCAGGTGATCCCTAGCAAGATCGGTTCCTAGTAGAACCTGTTGTAAAGTCTTTAACCAGACTAGGCTCCTAATAGAGTGAACTTCAAAAGAGTTCAAGAACAACTAGTGGGTATTCATCCCCACCGTGGTTTTTCCTAGTTGGGTTTCCACGTGAAAAATAAGTGTTTCATGTGTGATGCTTTTTCATGTGATGTTTTAGTGCTTTATGTTAAGCGGTAATGCAAGTTGATCCAGTGGTTATTATATTTATGATGTATTGCTTGTTTAAGCATATGGGTGAAGTGGAAATGGGATATTAGGTTTTAAGCATATGGGTGAAGTGGAAATGAGATATTAGGTTTTGTGAAGATCTAAGTGTTACCGGTTTATGACTTTTACACTCATTGGGTTTTACCGGTATTGACTTGATTTAGATCGGTGATGTTGTTCACCAGTTAGTGCAGTCTTTGTTGTTTAAAGTTGTTAAAGAAGTTTTTGTCTATACTAATTCACCCCCCCCCTCTCAATATCTATTGAGTATTTACTATTCATCATTATTCATCAAATATAATATCATTCAGGCAGAGGAGTTGGTCGATCATTTGAGATCGATTTGGGTTTGTGTAAGAGGATTTAGTCCTCTTGTATTGAACTTAACCAGAACTGTACTCAGGCATAGGAGATGCTACCTTTTGCAGTTCAACACTTCTCTGAATTGTAGTCTGGATTTGTATGTAGTCAGTGAGACTCCTTTTGTGATGAGCAGTGTGCTCTAGGTTGTTGGGCTTCCTACAAGTGCAGGCCCCTTCATTGTAATCCACATACTTACTGTAGAAGTATTATCTGATTGTGGGTAGGCTTCCCACTATGGTTTTTCCCTTTACCAAGTTTTCCACGTACAAATCTTGGTGTTGTGTGGATGACTTTTATTATGTGATTATTGTTTATGCTTAATTGGATTAACTGTTATTTTGGTATTCTTGTTTTGGGTTCCGCTATTGTTGTTTTAAATTGCTAATACTTTCGGTAATCTGTGACAATTGATTCAACCCCCCCCCCTCTTAGTTGTCTTCTAGTTATTTAAACTATCTAACAATTGGTATCAGAGCTTTGGTCCTCTCTGCAAAAAGATTAACCACTTGAGGAAGATCCTATGGCGACTAACAGCTCAAGTTCATCAAGTTCTTCTGGAGCTATCTTTCAAGGGGATATACCAAGGTTTGAAGGAACAAACTATATGATATGGAAGATTCGGATGGAAACTCATCTAAGATGTCTTGGTAAGGAGATTTGGGAGATCACACAAAATGGTGTCACACCCTTTAATCTAGGATCTGGAAATCCTCCTCTGAAAAACCTGGACAAGGAGCTTGAGAATGATTGTAGAGAAAGAGAAGCCCTCTTGTGTGCACTTTATGATCAGCAAATTATGGGATTAACCAAGAAATTATCTGGAAAGGCTATATGGGATAAGTTGCAGACTCTTAATGAAGGTGACCCTACAATAAAGATTGCTAAACTTCATGGTTACCGGGTGAGATATTAAAACCTGAAGATGGAAGAAGATGGAAGGATTATTGCATTCATGGAAAGGGTAAATGAGATTGTTATGGGAATTCAATGTTGTGGTGGAACTCTGAGCAAAGATGAAATTGTTTCTAAAGTCCTGAGAGCCCTACCATCGGCTTACAAAATGAAGGCTACTGCTATCAATGAGTTGAGAATAATGGCTAATACATCTATCAACAGAGATACTTTGGTTGGAAAACTATCTACTTTTGAGCTTGAGGAATTTAGACCTTCTGGAGCTGTGAAGACTGAACCTATTTTTCATGCATCTACATCTATAACTGGTCAGCAAGACTAGAAAGCTTTATATGCAAAAGAATTAGAAGATATGAAGAGAGAAGATGATGAGTTTGAACAACTTGAAGCACTATTTGCTAGAAGAGTACTGAAAGGACCAGTAGGAAGTAAGTATGAAGGAAAAGCACCTTTTAAATGTTTTGCATGTAATAAGATTGGTCATTTTACATCTAGATGTCTTGAAAGAAATTCAAGATTTGAGGAAAGAGTTAAAAGATCATTTAAACCTAACTCTAGATATTAGAATAAGTATAGATTCAATAAAAATAGAGACAAATCATGCTACATAGCGGATGAGGAAGGCATTACAGATTCAGATGATGAACCGACAGAAGACTCTGCTAGTGGATCTGATAATGGGAAGGAATGGGTATTCTTGGCTATCAAGGAAGATGATCTGGCACTGGAAGAGAATATACCTGAGGAGAAGGCACTTGCCATTAAAATTGAGGATAAGGATGAATGGGTAATTGATAGTGGTTGTTCACATCATATGACTGGAGATAAAGGGAAGTTTTTGTCTTTGCAAGAAATTGATGGTGGATTAGTTAGATTTGGAGATGACAAGGCATGTATGATCAAAGGAAAAGAAACTATATCATTGGATGGTAAGAACAATAGTGACAATGTTTATTATGTTAAAGGTTTGAAGCATAATCTTTTGAGTGTAGGACAATTGGTAGATAAGGGATTTCAATTACAATTCAACGATGGAAAATATAAAACCATTAATAGATCTGGCTTGGAGATTGCAACCGGTACACAGACGAAAGGTAACATATTTCATTTGAACTCCGATGAGAAGACATGTTTGATTACACAGATTGATGAGAGTTGGTTATGGCATAAAATCTTGTGTCATGTGAATTTTGATTTCATTGTGAAGATCAGTTCAACTAAGGTTGTTAGAGATATACCTACGATAATGAAGCCCTATAATTCGATATGTAAAGAATGTCAAATGGGTAAATAGGTCAGAACCTCTTTTAGGAGTATATAAGATAAATCAAATGATGTTATTAATCTTATTCATATTGATTTGTGGGGCCCTGCTAGAGTTAAAAGTTTTCATGGTGATAGATATTTCATGCTAATCATTGATGATTATTCTAGAATGATGTGGGTTACTTTTTTGAGAGAAAAATTTGAAGCATTTGAAAAGTTTAAAATCTTTAAGGCTAAAGTGGAAACTGAGATAGGATTAAAGATTAAATGTTTGAGATCATATCATGGTGGAGAATTCACATCCGGTGAGTTTAATAAATTTTATGGCAAGCATGGTATTAGAAGACAATTTTCTACTCCCCAGACACCTCAACAGAATGGAGTTGTGGAAAGGAAAAATGGAACTATCTTGGATGCTGCTAGAACAATGATGATGGAAGCTAATCTACCTTATATCTATTGGAGAGAAGCAGTTAGTACAGCAGTTTACACATTTAACAGAGTACATATCAAAGGAGAAACCAGGAAGACACCTTATGAATTATGGTTTGGCAATACACCTACAGTTAAGTATTTTAGAATTTTTGGTAGTAAATGTTATATCAGGAGAGATGATAATATTGGGAAATTTGATCCTAGAAGTGATGAAGGAATATTTCTTGGTTATTCTAATGAAATTAAATCATATAGATGTTATATCAAGAGATTGTAGAAAATAGTGAAGAGTGCTAATGTCAAAGTAGATGAGTTGAGCCAAAGTAAAATCAGAATTTATGAGAAGGAACCGGTAGTGGAAATGATTATATTTGAATCGGTAGCACTTTTACTGGAACAGAGAGTTGAACCAGTTACTCCAGCAACATTAGAGAATTCTACAGTTCCTGAAGAACAGGGAAGAGGAAAATAGAGTCAGAAGACTCCTAGGTATGTAAGATTGAATCATTCTAAAGATCAAATCATTGGGGATAAAAACAATGGAGTGATGACAAGAAGAAGACTGACAACTAATGAGGTATGTTTAATTTCACAAGTTGAACCGCTATCAATAATTGAGGCATGTAAAGATGAATTTTGGTTAAAGCCTATGGAAGAAGAATTATATCAGATTGAGAAAAATAACACATGGACTTTGGTTCCCTAGCCTGAAAATAAAAATGTTATTGGAACTAAATGGGTTTTTAGTAATAAATTGAATGAGGATGGTCAAGTTATAAGGAATAATATATGGATGTTAAATGTGCATTCTTGAATGGGGATATTGTTGAGGAAGTTTATATTGAGCAACCTAATGGTTTTTCACTATCAGATGATACTGATATGGTTTACAGATTAAGGAAAACTTTATATGGACTGAAACAAGCACCTAGAGCTTGGTATGCAAGGTTGGATAAATATCTTTTGAAGCTTGGTTTTACTAAGGGTAGTGCTGGCAGTAATTTATATTATAGAATCACTGATGATGATATACTGATTGTTGAAGTATTTGTTAATGATATTATTTTTGGATGTGAAGATAAATTATGCATAGAATTTTCTAAGAACATGGAGAAAGAATTTGAGATGTCTATGATTGGTGAGACAAAATTCTTCTTAGGTTTGCAGATTACTCAGACTGACAAAGGTATTTTTATCTGTCAAACTAAATATGCTAAGGAATTGTTGAAGAAATTTGGTATGGGAGATTCTAAACCGGTAAGTACACCTATGGTTACAAGTGATAAATTGACAAGGAAAGATGTTTCTGCATCGATAAATCCTACAAGATACAAATCTATGATTGGAGGTTTACTTTATTTAACTCAGACTAGGCCTGACATTATAAATGTTGTTTGTATTGTTTCAAGATTTCAGAGTGAACCTAGAGAAAATCATGAGATGTCGGTGAAGAGGATTTTTAGATACTTGCAAGGTACATCAGAATATGGTTTGTGGTACCCTAAGGATGCTAACTTCACTTTATGTGCATATACAGATGTTGATTGGGTTGGAGATGTTGATGATCGGAAGAGTACTTTCGATGGAGCTTTCTTTCTTGGAAAGAAGTTGGTTTAATGGATCAGCAAGAAACGGTCATGTACTTCTTTATCTACTATTGAAGATGAGTATGTTGTTGTTGCTACTAATTGTATACAAGTTTTATGGATGAAGCAAATATTGAAGGATATAAAGGTGGAATGTGATGCACCGGTAGTTATTCATTGTGATAACTCTGTTGCTATTGATATATCAAAGAATCTGGTATTTCATTCTAAGACAAAGTGCATATCTATCAAGTATAACTTTTTGAAGGACAAGGTGGAAGCAAATGAAGTTAAACTAGTTTATGTGAACACCAAAGAACACATTACAAATATTTTCACTAAACCTTTATCCAAGGAATCATTTGAATACCTGAGAGATAGATTAGGGGTTTATGCCCCTCTGGTAGAGACTTGATTGATGCGGTTTGGCATCAGTCTAGTATGCATTATCAAAGATACTATTTATTTTGGCATTGATGTGGGATGCTACTGCTCAGGGGGAGTAGTCAGCTTTGAGATTCATAGGCTTATGTTTTTTCTTTGATATTTCTGTTAGATTTTTGGCATTGATGTCAAAGGGGGAGAGATAATGATGTGAAAATGAAATTCAGAGATTTTATAGAGATATTATTCAAAGAGGGAGAGATATTGATATTTAGAGCTATATGTAGAAGATTGTTGGTTGTCTTCCACAGGGGGAGACTTGTTTGGCATTTCTTGATACATCTCTAGTGTTGCCATCAATGCCAAAGGGGGAGATTATTGGCCATTTGGTGTAATTGATTATGTGTTGCATTGATGTTTTGTCATTGATGTCAACCCTAGCTATTTGGATGCTTTACCGACACCCTTCTTGTCCAAGTAGGTTAAGTGGTTTTTGGTTAACTTGGATCTGTCATGATCCGGTTGACTCCGGTATAATCTGGTGATGGAATTGAGTTGTTCATAATGCTTATACTCATATTTGGCTAGTTGATTTTGGTCTGGTGATTGGATGCTATCTTGTTAGCTATGAAGATTGGTTTTTGGTTTTAGCGAGGGTTTCATCAGCAGATTTTTTGGTGGAGATATTTGATGCATTGCATAATTAGTGTTGGTGCAGCTTAATCGAAACTGTACTCAGGCATAGGAGATGCTATCTTTTGCAGTTCAATACTTCTCTGGATTGTAGTCTAGATTTGTATGTAGTCAGTGAGACTCCTTTTGTGATGAGCAGTGTGTTCTAGGTTGTTGGCCTTCCTGCAAGTGCAAGCCCCTTAATTGTAATTCAGATACTTATTGCAGAAGTATTATCTGACTGTGGGTAGGCTTCCCACTGTGGTTTTTCCCTTTAAAGAGTTTTCCACATACAAATCTTGGTGTTGTGTGGATGGCTTTTATTATGTGATTATTGTTTAATCTTAATTGGATTAACTGTTATTCCGGTATTATTGTTTTGGGTTCTGGTATTGTTGTTTTAAATTGCTAATTCTTTTGGTAATCTGTGACAACTAATTCACCCCCCCCCTCTTAGTTGTCTTCCGGTTATTTGAATTGTCTAACACTCTCTAAAATAGCTCTCAACTACTTATTGTCTCCTCTACACATTTGAATATTCTACATACAATCTCTTTTGTAGTGTTATACTTGCACTAGCATTGTGTTATTAACACCTGTAGAAAACACTTTTATGTGCCATCTTCTCTCTATTCTCTATCCTTTATTTTTGTAGAGCTTCTTCTTCTGCACACCTCTACGCACTCTCTCTTCTTCAACAACTACACATATCTTATGACTTTACTTCCTTTTCATCTACGTTCAACAAAATTTTTCCCTCCAAACAGATATTCAAAAGTGATATTTTTGAGCTCCTAACAAATATGTCATGCAGGTTGATTGGATGCCATCATTCAATGCACCATCTTCCATCCTATGAATGATCTATAAATTCATATTACTATCTTCAATAATCTTCACCTAACTGTCGTTGTGATATTTTTTTAATTGGAGGTTTTTTAGATATTTTCATTGTAGTGATATCTTCTTTCTAAGCTTCTCGTCCTACTAAGAAATCATATCTGATGATCCTCTCGAGTTACACACTAGTCTACAATAGGTTCACCATTTATGCATTCTCCATCCTCCACTTATTGGATCGACAACTGCCTCCTCTAAATGTACTATCTTTGTAATCACAAACTTTTGCATGTCAACATTCATTTTTAACCATTTGGAAGCCATATGTCTTCATATTCGATGTCCAAATAACTTGGTCAACATTGGTCAGTCACCCCGTGGACCTCTGAGTCTATCAGCATGCAAATGTGGCCTTAAAATCTTCTAACCTGGTCAAAACCCACACTTAGGGTTTTATCGCTTTGAGGTTTATCGGTCAAAATGACCTAAAACCTCAATTTGTTGAATCTCTGGCAGTTAAATCCCTTTTGGTAGTCGATCAACAAAATGGCAAAAATTGTCAACCATTCACGGTTTATCAGGCAGCTACAAACCCTTGGCAGTCATTTCTGCAAAATAGTGAAAATCCATAATATTTTTGTGGTTTTTGTTAGGATTCCCAAAGATACTGAGAGGGGGGGGTGAATCAGTATCTAACCGGTTTAAATAATTTTTGTCCTTATTAAGTATTTTGCATTCCAAAACAATGTACCGGTAAACAAGAATTAATGCAGTAAAGAAAACATAGAAAACACACCATAACACAAGATGTTTAACGAGGAAACCCGATGTGGGAAAAACCTCGGTGGGATTTGTAACCCACAATATTCACTCACTGACCAATGAATGGATATTACTTACAAGAGGTGCCTGCACATGCAGGAAGGCCAACTACCTAGAGCTCACTGCTCAATTACAAAAGGAAGTCTCACTGACTTACAAGATGGATTATGAAAATCCTATATAATGTATTGCTACAAAAAGCATCTGCTATGCCAGGTTCAGTACCGGTTTAAGCTCATACAATAACCATAAACCCTTCTACAAAGTCTGCCTTAATATTCGCTCTACATATCCATCACATCTATCCTCTATGTTATGTCGCACAAAATGATCTACAAGATCTCATACTTATATATGAGTCTAATTACAATATGCCATGTCGACTTACAAAAAGATATTACAATTAAATACAATATAAAGTAATCAAAATCATGTCGGCTAGGATGTCGGTAAATATTATTGTCGCTATCAGTGAACTATCTGTAGGTGTATAGTCTGTCTGTGTTGGTGCCTACCGGTGCCATAAGATTGCAAGGTTGTCATCAATGACAACACCTTCAATCACCTTTAACTACCATAGAGTGTGCAATGCCAACAGTTTCTCTAGCGATCATCCTTCTTGGGTAGTCACTGTCAAGAAATGGTGAAAACCACCATCAAACCCTAACTACAACATCTTATGTTCTCTTAGTGGTCATAATTATTGTTTTTGTTATATCGCAAATCCTGAAGGTTACCCTAGTGGTTAATCAAAAAAATGGAGAAAGCCATCAATCTTCCTTGTGGGTCCCACACGAATACATAATCCCCACGAACCAATGATGATGAGCCAACATTACTCCATCTCAGATAGGGTAGACCAATAAACATGAGTTAGCTAGATGTTGATGAGCACAAAGACAAATTGGGCCCCATAAATAACTCAAACACCTTTCCACGTGGTCTCCAACTCCTTTTCTTTGTTTCGCCAAATGTCTAGGTCAACAACAAAGTTTGAGCACAAAATGGCAAAATCTCAAATAGTAGTCAATAACATGCATATTTTTGTACTTCTCACATTACCTCTCTACCTCAAGATACTGGACAATCAATAGCATACCTATTATATATGTTCACAGTTTTGTAGAACCCTTGGTAAAAGAAAAAAGTTGACCCGCGAAATGGAAAAAAGATCGGGCAGTCAATAACATGCACATTATGCACTTTTTCATAATTTCTCAAGCGGTCAAAACACTTTGGTACCCTTCTTAGCTAAATAGCCTAAATCCCCTATAATAGTCAATAACATGCGTATTATATGCTTTCATAGTTTCACAGAGCACATTAGTCAACACAAACCTTACTGCAAAATAGCAAAGATCATAAACCTGCATGTTATATGCTTTTTGTTGTTTCATGGCTACCTTGATCAACGCAGAAATTTTACAGCGAGATAGCGATAGCGATAACATGATGTGTTATGCACATATCATTGCAACAGAGTGCGACTAACATGACGTGTTAGTGAAACAACAACAATACTTTTTTTTATTTAGACCAACTCACCCAATGCATTTCAAACTCAATGGCCTTTGTCTTTCTTGTCCAATAACATGTCCCAATGACACACTTCATGCTTTCCTTTTGTATCCCCTTGTGTGACTAACACAGTGTGGCAACTAACATTGTTTGTAACTAGGTGCAACTAACACGATGTGTTATACATTTATACAACTGCACTTTCTTTGAGTCAGATCAGTTTACTCAATGCCTTGCCAATTCAATGTCCTTTGCCTTCTTTGTGCAATTATAGATCCAATGGCTAACTCCACCTGTATTCTCCAATTGCATTCTTTAACTTCTTTGTGGCTTTTGATAAAATACCTTTCTAGCTCAACTAAGCAACACCATATTAGCCAATCTGATCTTCCTTTTAGGTATTCATCTTCTTGCATCTCTATCCAATCTAATGTCTCTACAAGTCTTTCCATCTCTATTCCATCTTTGTCCAGTGGATGTGAAGTTGTCACTCTGTACAATCTCTGTCAAGTTGCACCTTCTCAACTGTTGATGTCAATGACAACCTTATGCCAACAATTTGGATGTCACAAAAGTCAAGAAGAAGGTTAGTTTGATGGGGAAAGCTCATAGAATGGGGGGAAGCTTAGTGTAATGGAATAAAATCTCAGTGTATTGGGACAAATGTTCAGTGTACTGGGACAATCCATATTCAGGGTTTGAACGAAATCTCATAAGGGGAAGGTGAGAATGGTAGATGTAGGCAAGTGACCAAGGTAGAGGCAACCTGCACAGACAAGAAACGTGAATGTGGGGTCTAAGTGGTGAATGTAATCCTGGTATCACTAATGGAATATGGAGGTTGAGTGGGGTGATGCAAGTGGAGGCAATGATGTATTCTTAAACCATTGTCATATTCTCACATGTGCAAACTTAGTAGCAAGTATTCAAAGTTTGAATAATTGATGTGGAGTTTTCCATGTTACAAGAAGCTATCTTATCGATGATATCATTAATGGATAGGTATCTACAGGGCGATAGAAGAGATAGGCAAAGTTTGAATGATTGATGTGCAATTCTTCCAACACTGGGAAAAGTTGTCTCATCAATGATATAACTAAAGAATAGGTGTCTATGGGGTGTATGCTAGGGGAGTGAGGCGTCCAATTAATGGCTTATATGTCAAACTATGGATGGGAAAAGATGAGCATCCAAAAATATGGTGGATCTAACTTATTTACCTTGACACCTACAACCAGGTTTTCACCAAGGTACTTGCCCATAGCGCCACAAACTGGTTTTCACTAATGGACAAATTGATTTTTCTTGACTTTTTTTTTCTCTTTTTTTGAGTTGTTTGATTTATTTTTTGTATTTTTATGATTTTTCATCGTTTTTGATCTTTTTTATTTTTGAAAACTAGAAACCTCTTAAGACTAGATGTAAAATCCCTTCAAATGCATCATGTTCATAGGCTCATCCAAGGGATCTCCTTCAGGAGTAGCCAAGTGATAGGCTCTTGATCCATATTTTGCAGTGATAACATAAGGTCCAAGCCAATTGGGCTTAAGGATGCCTTTCTTCTCATGATCCTAAAAAATCCTCTGATTTTCATTAAGAATTAGGTCACTGATGTGAAATTCTCGAGTTCTAATTCTCTTGTTGTAGCTTAGCCGAAGGCGATTCTAATATACCCAGAGATGATTCAAGGCCTTGAGGTACCTTTCATGCAGCAATTCTAGCTCTTTTAATCTGGCCACTCTGTATTCCTCATCAGGGAGAATGTGTTGCAATGAGACCCAAAGTGAGAGAATCTCGATCTCAAGGGGAAGGATGACTTCAGAACCAAATTCTAGGAATATGGAGTGGCTCCTATGGGAGTGCAAATGCTTGTGCAGTAGGCTCATAGAGCGGGATGGAGTTACAAGTGCCAATCACAACCAGCTTCATTGACTGTTTTCTTGAGGATTTTAATAAGGGTTTTATTTGAAGCCTCGGATTGACCATTACCTTGCGGGTGGTATGAGGTGGAGAAGCGGTGTTGGATGGATAAATTTTGGCATAATTATTTGACATCCTAATTTTTGAAGGGTCTTCCATTGTTTGTGATGATAACCTAACTTATAAATTTGTTTACCAATGATGAAAGTGAGTAATATGGCTTCTACCCACTTGATGAGGTATTTTATAACAATTATTATGAATTTATGGCCATTGGATGAGTTCGGGTGGATTTTTCTTATGAGATCAATTCCCCACTAAGAGATGGGCTAGGGTGTAATGAACGACTGAAAATACTAAGAGAGTGCATGAATCTTGTCACCATGTTTCCGATAGGGGACACATTTCTTTACATAATAATATGCATCTTCTTCCATTGTCATCCAGTAGTATCTTGTGCGCAAGAGCTTCTTAGCCAAAGTCAAGCTGCTTGAGTGTGCTCCACAAATACCTTTGTGCACTTCACATAGTGCCCATTTAGCCTCCTCTTTTTATAAACACCTTAGGAGGGTTCCATCAAAGTGCCTTTGAAATAGGGTATCATCAAGAATAGTGTAGCAGGTGGATCAACGGATGAAGGTTTGTTGCTACAGTTTAGTGAGGTGAGGGGGGATAATGTTGTCTTGGAGGTAGGCAAACATTTTTTGGTACCAAGAGGATTGAGGACCAGCGAGGACACACACCATTTTTTATTTGGGGACATTGTATACCGATACTAGAAGCTTCTCAACCACGAATTCACACTAATGATAGGTGGTGGGCATCTGCATAAGAGAATCAATTATGTCCATTGCATCAACAACTCTATTGTTGTTTCTAGGAACTTGTTCAAACTGAATAGAGGTAAAGTGCTACTTGAAATCCTCCACCATACTATGATAAGGGAGTAACTTGTCATCTTTAGTTTGGTATTTATAATTGACTTGTTTTATGACAAGTTGGGAATCACCATAGACATGTGATTCTATGATCTTCCATTGGGTAGCCAAGTGGAGGCTAGTGATGAGAGCCTCATATTGTGTGATGTTGTTTTTTACATGCAAAGGCTATCTTGTAGGACTTAGGGATGTAGTCTCCTTGAGGTGTGATCAGCAATATTCTTGTCCCTAATCCATGTTGTGTGCAATAACCATCAAAGTATAACTATCATATTGTAATGTGGCAATAATCATAATGGCATCGTCAGGAAACTCTGTTATGAGAGGGTGCTCACCTTGAAGAGCAGCATTAGCCAATTGGTTAGCTATGACTTGTCCTTTGATTGCTTTTCAGTCCACATAATGTCAAATTTTCTTAGGAGCATGACCCACTTTGTTCTATGGCCTGTGAGAGTATCTTTAGACAACAAGTATTTGAGACGATCAATCTTTGCTACCAATTTAGTCTTGTTGTTAAGCATATAGTGACACGGTTTCTATGTGTTGAAAACCACTAGGAGGAAAGCTCTTTCTATAGGAGTATAATTGAGACCGTACCCCACAAGAGTGTGACTAATGTAGTAAATTGAATGCTCCTTGCCTTTATCATTTGTTTATGCTAATAATGCCCCCTATGCCACTATAGTTGTTGACATGTGCAAAAGAAGAGGTTTTCCTATAATAGGTGGCAGCAAAACTGGAGGGGAGGCCAGATATTATTTTAGTTTGTCAAATGCCTTCTGACATAGGCAAGCTGACTTGAACTTGGTATTTTTGCATAGGAGATGTGCAAATGGATGACACATATCTGCAAGTTGTGCGATTAATTGGTGAATGGATTGGAGTTTGCCTTGTAAACTGCAAAGTTGTCTAAGTGTCTTGGGATGAGGCATTTCCTTGATAGCTTTAACCTTATCTAGATCCACTCCTATTCCTCTGCAAGAGACTATAAACCCTAGGATCTTTTTTTATGTCACCCCAAAGACACATTTCTTAGGATTGAGGTGCAACTTATATTTTTCGAGTCTCTCAAAGATCTTCCTTAGGACAAGTATGTGTTCTTCTCTTGTTTTATACTTGCCTAGAAGATCATCCACATAATCTTTCATTATATTGTGCAAAAGGTCATGAAAAATGGTGTTTATTTCTCTTTGATAGGTTGATAATGCATTCTTGATAACAAAGGGCATGAATTGATAGCAAAAGGTTCCCCAAGGAGTTGTGAATGCCATCTTATGTTGATCTTCTTCTGCAATCTTGATTTTGTTATATCCAGAGAAACCATCCATTAGGGAGAGCATCTCATGTCCTATCATGAGGTCTACAATAATGTCTATATTTGGCAAGGGAAATTCATCTTTTGGACATGATTTATTGAGATCTCTGAAGTCTATACAAATTCTCATGCCCCCAAAGGGTTTGCCAATAGGTACAATGTTTGAAACCCACTTAGGATAGTCTATGGGTTTGATGAATCCAATGTCGAGCATCTTTTGAAGTTATGTTTTGACTAGGAGGGTGACCTAAGGATGCATTTTATGTATCTTCTACTTGATATGTTTAGTGTCTAGTTGAACTACAAGATTGTGTACTACTAGTTCTAGATCAAGGCCTGGCATGTCAGCATAGGCCCACGCAAAGTTAATTTGTTTCTCTTGTAGAAATCTCATGAAATTTTTCTTTTCTCGATCCATGAGGGACTTAGCAATAAGCACATTCTTTGGATTCTCCTATATTCCCATGTTTATGGTGTCAGTCTTGTCAATGAGAAAGGGTGATTACTTCTGATGCAAGAGAACCATGGTAGGAAATTCAAGACCCCCATCTTCTAGTGCCTGATCTAAGTTCTCACTAGAAGATGTCTCCTTTATTTTTATATTTTCTGAATCCAAAGGTGCCTTAAAGAGGTTTTCACCAGGGTACTTTTGATTTTTCTTATTATTTTCATTTTTGTGACTGAGGAAATTGACTTGACTACCAAAGTATGCCTCCTGGTTAAGATGAATCCCATTTACAGATGTATGATCTTCAAGACCTTGCATGGTAAGTAATACCAAGAGGGCATTATCATCAGCACAAATGTCAAGAATGGGTGGTCCTCATTGATTCCAATCAATAAGTTCAAGGTGGACCAGTTGAAGCTTAGACGGGGCACGAGGGGAAGGAGTGATAGGGGTAATAGTGTTTATGTAGGTATCATCAAATATGTGGTCAAGGTACTCAAAGATCACTTCATGTAATTCCTCTTCGTAAGAGTCTTTGACTTTAGTAGGAGGGTCTGTTGAGGCACCAGTGACAGTGATCTCAGGTACAAGGGAGTAACCCAAGCCCATATTATGTTTGTAAGAGATGGGAGAGATGGGTGCTTTTCTACCTTGTTCTTGTGGTCCAAGGCCATGTCCTTTATAACCCATCTTGTCTACTATGGCAGAGGCCTTAGGATACATCTCTTTGGGGATGTCTACTAGTGCTTCATCTTCTTCTTGGTATAACCAAGAGGTGACATCAGTTTCCAGGCTCTCTTTGTCAAGTGAGCCCCACTGCTAAAAAGTAGTTTTATTACACTTGATAGTGGGCTTCTTCTAGTTTTTTATTTTGTTCAGCTTTCCACATGACATAGGAGAGGGTGGGAGTTGACCCACACAGAGAGGGTTTTGAAGGGTATACTCTCCAAATCCATTATCACTTATCTTGACTTTGATCTCAGGTTAGGATGAAGTGGATGTGATGTTGAAGGGTTTGGATGGAGGAGGCAGAACCGATGAATTGTGGATAATGGTAGGGGTGCTTCCCTTCAAGTAGTTTGAAATATTGAAAGGGTTGCGGTTCAGGGGAAATGGTGATTTCTCTACCATTGAAATTGGAATTTAAGGCATTGATGATATGTGGATGGGATAGTTTGAATGGAGTGAATCCATAGACAACTAAGGAGAATATTGTATCGGAGATCAAGGTCTAAGACCTGACATGTTGTATCTACTATTGTAGGGCCCACTTGAAGAGGTAAAGTTATGGTTCCTTTGGAAACTCTTTCTGCATCATCATAGGCTTTGATTGTGATCTTTCATGATGTGTCAACCAAATCTTTAGAGATTCTGAGTTGTTTGATCAATTTGTATGTACAAAGGTTAAGCCAAATCCACTATCTATAAGGACCCTCTTGATTTTATGCTTTTGTATAATGGCCTCAATATGAAGGGGTTTGTTGTGGGATGGATTATCGGATGGTGCATCCTTGGAAGTGAAGACAAGGTGATGCTACGCAGTGATGTTTCTGATAAGGGCTTGAAATTGAGTTACATTGATATTATCCAAGACACGAGACTCTAGAAGGGCTTGTTCGAGGATCTCTTTGTAGACAGGTGAAGTCTTGAGGAGTTATAGGATAGATATCTATGTAGATGTCTTACTGAGATGATCAAGGATATCATAGCGATGGGTGGGGGATATGGGGGGTCGAGGAGGAGGGGAAGGAGCTCCCTGAATGGTCATTCGCCCTCTTCGAATGTTAACATTGTAGTCATTGTGGGAATATGAAGTGGAAGGTGAGGCACCTTGAATGACTATTTTTTCTTGAGAGGATTTGATGAATGATTATGGAGGGTTTCAACCTTGGATGGTAACCCTAGTTCTATGAGAAGTGGGAGGTGGATCATCTCCTTGGATTGTGATGGTGTTAACATGGATATCGACAAGTTCTATGCAGCCTACCAAGGAGTCAAAGTCAAAGACATAATTGGTATAGTCATAATGAACTACATGAGATAATGAGGCTTTGTCCTTACTGTGTATGGTGAAAATGGATAACAATAATAACAATATTGAAAGGCTAAATGAATTCAACCACCAAACCCTAGCCTAACAACAACAAAGATCCACCATAACATATGAAGATTACCTAAGACAATGCAAATCAAATGAAATCACAAAGATTATACCATTACATGTCCAATAGGGTTTTGATCTCCATTCTTCCTATCTCCATTGATCTTGCTTGATATATTTGCTCTCAAATTTTATGTGCACAAGAGCTCAACAAAGAATGGAATGTGGTTGCAAGTAGGATCGTAGTATAGTCAAGTCCTTAAGATCAGTGATTAGGATGATTGATTAGAATGCATAGAATGATTAGGGTTTGATAATGAAGGAAGCATCTCCTTATATAGAAGACACTATATGAAATGGAGGGATAAGATTGAGAGGTGTAAAAGGAGGTCGGCTATGATTAGAGGGTAGGTAAAAGAAATAATAAAATAATGAGAGGGGTAGGTAGTGTATGAATTAAGAGATGAATGACATGTGTCATGGGTAGAAAAGGCTAATGAATTAATTAAATAAATAAAGATTTATTTAATTAATAGAAGAAGTGGGATCAATTAAATAAATAAGATATTTATTTAATTTAGGAAAAGGATAATTAAATAAATAAATGTATTTATTTAAATGAGAAATAAGGCTAGAAGAGGATAAATGAATTAATTAAATAAATAAAGATTTATTTAATTAATAGAAGAATTAGGCTTAGATAATTAAATAAATAATATTTATTTAATTAGACATGACAATTTTGGGTGTCTACACTTACCATACTTTAGAAAAGGGTCCTAGTACATTTTGATTTTGTCATTGGAATTACCAAGCTTAGCGGTTGCAACTTCAATATCACCCTTGTCAATCATGTCTTGGATGTAATTCTTCAATTTCATACACTTGTGTGTATCATGACCATTGACACGATAGTAGTCACAATATTTATTTTTATTATACCACCAGGGCATAGGTTGATTTGCATCAAAAGAGCATGTTATTGGAAAGACAACAGCACTAACCTTGACAAGTTTTTGGAAGATGACCTCAATGGGTTCAGTGAGTGGAGTATACTCACGTTGGGACTGATTGTTGGAGCAAGGAGGTTAACCTTGAGTGGAGATGGTGTTGCGGGATTGAGATTGATTATGAGGGTTGGATTATGTATTGAATATATTATTGATAGTGGTGGGTTTGGATGGGATAGTCACAGTTCAAGCATGCTTGGCATTGTTGACTCCATCATTGACAACATTTTTGTTTTTAGAACAATATTTGGGCTTTTCATTGTAGGAGGAGGAACCTTTATTGGATTTTTGGTAGTTTTTTAATGTCCCTTCCTCTAGGAGGACACGTTCTAAGGATAAGCCTTTCTTGGTGATTTGTTCAAAAGTGTCCAAACATTGACAAGTCAGGGATTTAGATAGTTCAGGTACCAAGTTACGTTGGAATAACTCAACTTGATTTGACTCTAGTATGTCCCATAGAAACTTCTTGATAAGATGTCGCCACCTTTGGAGGAAGTTGGAAAACATTTCTCTGGGCCTTTTCTTCGTGTTGCATAAGTCCATCACGAAAACGTTGTTCTCAATATTGTAAGAAAAATGAGACATGAACTTTTATGCTAGGTCTGGGAAAGACTTGATGGAGCCGTGAGGTAAGGCAAAAAACCAAGCGAGGGCATCCCCACTAAGACTTTTAGGAAAAAATCTTCTAAGGCGGACATCACTATAAGAGACCTCTTGTCAAAGGATGTAAAATTCATGAATGTGGTCTCTAGGGTCACCCTTGCCCTTATATTTTTCAAACTTGGGCATCTCAAAACCTAGAGGGTAAGGTACAACTGATATGGAAGGGTCATACGAACAAGGACATATTTCCTCAAAAGTATAAGGTCTCTTATTAGTCTTGTCCTTAAAAAATTTTATAAGGTCCTTCATGTCCTAAATTTTTTTCATGAGATCGAGTAGTTGACTGTGGACATTAGGGACATAATACTCCATGTTGGACCTTGGGGTTTGGTTGGACACAAGTTGAATACCACCACCACCACCAATATACTGGTAAGAATAACTGAGAGGTTGTGAAGTGACTTGAGGACGTGACCCACGAATGGTGCTAGTGAGGGGTAAGCTAGTGTTAATTAAGTTGAGGAAATCATGGAGGGGTGTGGTCGACCTAGGATGTTGGGACGTGGTTGGATTAGAAGTGTTTGATGGTATGAAAATAGGGAATAAAGAGGTTGTGAGAATGAATTTTGTAGGTTATGGATGAAGAAAGGGATAAAGAATGGAATTATTTATGAGGTCACCTTTCAGCGGTTTTTCAAGGATGGATCTATCAAAACCAAGGGGTAAGCGTGCCCCTTGGATGTTGAGTTGAGCCACAAGCCCATTGGGATCATGTTTAAAAAAACATTCCATCATGTCTTGATTGTAAGCATCCTCTATGAAGGATTAGACACATCAAGAAAGATCAAGTTGGTCAATAAGTTGTTTCTCTTCTTGTTGGGGATCTTGATTAAAGATTTGACTAGTTTTAGGCATCTCATTACCTTTAGTGGTCATCTTCACTTTTTGTGCATGAGTCAAGACCATACACGGGTAACCTTGAAGATGGAAGTGGTGAGAGAGTATTTTGAAAATGATTTGGATTTGATAAGAAAACATGATGAAGGAGTTAGCAAGGTTGGATTAGATTCAATTTGGGTTGGATTGAAATTGATTTGGACAGTCCTTGGATTATTACAAGATAGATTTGATTAAGATAACCCCTTAGCCCTTGTATTAGAACTTAGGTAAGGATTAATGATGTGACCACAAGGCAAGGTGACAAACAAGCTAAGAAAAATTTAGACCTTTGGATTAAGAATAATTGATCAAACCTTCTTCTTAGGATAGACTTATAGCCCTAAGAAAAATAAGGGAAAAGGATTAGGGTTTTGATCAACCCAAATGATTAAGCAAAGGTACTTGGAGGAGATTCTTTGCTAGGCACAAAATCCAATTGATCGTTGATTAAATATAAAGGTATACATTAAAATTTCACAAAGTATTAACCTTAGGATGAGGTTGATTGATTGATTGGATGATTTGATTAAAGGTTGGGTGCTTGATTGATCAAATTGAATTGATAAAGTTGATGATTGATTTTTTTATGTCCTTAGAAAGGATGACAATGATTGTGGAAGAAAAAGAGGTTGATTAGAGAAAAGAGATGTGATGAGAAGAAAGGAGATCTTAGATGGATAATTGATTCAATACGTGATTTGAGGATGGGGCAAGTTGGACAAACGAATGTGGTCACTCATATTGATGTTTTGGGGTAAACCTGATCTTTGATGGAAAGCGCGGATTCTCAAAGACTCCTAATTAAACTCATTCTTGTGACCATGAAGATAATCATGGAAACAATGCAAAAAGATCCTATGTTTCAAAAAGAGTTTTTGATTGATACATAAAAACTTTTGATGCTTGAGGAGTTTCTTGTAGTTGGGTTTCTTCTTCTTGACTTGGTGGTAAATTGACTTCTTTGGATGCTTAAGGGACTTGGTTTTATATTGTATGAATGAAACTGATTGCAAAATTAACTGGGGTGAAGCCATCGAAGTAGGACGGAGACAGTTTTTGACAGGGCGAAGACATTGAAGGATAGTTTAATAGTTTTAATTAAAACATTTGATTAGAATTTGGTCAAGCTTGTTCAAATTTGGAAAATGTTTAGTCTTGTCTACTCTTGGCAAGAAAATATCATACAATGAAGACACATAGACCAAGGATAATGCTTAATGAGAAGTGTGAAAGTGATTTAGATTAGCCCAATGACAAAAAATGAAAAATGAAGACACATCAAGCATACGTCTTGGGTTCAAAAATGGAAACCATTAGATGGGCCTCTCGCACAAAGAGATGCCTCAAACAAGAGGAAACATAGATATTTTGGAAGAAACGGCTCCCCTCCACGGCACTCACTTCTCAATCATAATAAATGCTCTTACCCCAAAGATTCGAGGATCTTTTAACCAAGGAATTCCTATCTCATCTTGAGTAGGTACATGAGAGGTAACTTTGGGGTATGACATGCATCCCCTACACCACTAATGTAGGATTTGGCTTACTAAAACAAGGCTCTTAGTACAGGACTCTCTTTCGGTTGTCCATATATGTTCTCTCCCTCGAGAGGCTTCCTTCCTGTAGAACACAAGTATTGGGGAAGCTGGCATAGGTAGGAAATTCGCACCCATCGTGAGGACTTTCATCCCATGTGTTTTATATAGTGGCTAAGAGGTGACTCGACTAAGATCCCATTACTACTTGGGTTGTTCTCCCCTCACTTGGCCTTATGGGCTACTCGAGGGGATAGTCCCTCTACTTATAAAAATAAAAATCGAGCATCATTAACACTTTTCTTGTGCACCCAAGATCAAAAAGATTAAGGGGAGAGGATAGTGTGTGTTAGCTGTGGGAAAACCATACACGTACAAGTGCACAAAAACACGGAAAACACATTCATTTTTAATCCCATAAAAATACATTATCTAATCTAGAACGCAATAAAAATAAACTACTACTACTGGGAAATGATTTGTCTTTGACCAACATGCTGCAAAAACTAGTTAATATCTTGGTAAAAGGCTTTGGACTTACAAAAAGAACCTACAAAAACTCAAAATTTGATTAATAGCTAAAACCCTACCTATTATAGCACAGACATTGAAGTACAGGTGTAGATGTTGAATGTCTGCGCAGGCACCGAAATAAGGCCCAACCCTGAAACAAAGATAAAAAATGCAGGAAAAAGGTTTTCAAATTTGAAAATTTGAAAATGAGAGGGAAGTCTATACCTACGGAGACACTGAAGCAGGGCGTAGACGTTGATCACTTGCGCAACTATTGAAACAAAGCACTGCAGAAAACAATTAGTTGGCAGGAAATTTGAAATTCAAAATTTCAATTAGAACAAAAAAATGGGCTTGGTGGGGATGTCGAACCAGAACATAGATGTCGAATGTTTGCGCGGATACTAAAGTGTCAATGCCCAGAAATATTGCCTAACTAGCCTAAAAAATCTAAATTCATGCTAAAAATCATAATGATACTAGAATATTAGTCACTAATTTAAATGGTTTTTGTGATTTTTAGACTTATATTTAATTCTTTTGTGATTTTTAGGTAAATTTAGAAATGAAATAAGACAAAAACTAATTAGAAAACTAAACAAGGTGGAGACACCATTTCAAAATGTAGGCATTGATCTACGACCTGCGAGCAAAAAGCGAAGCGAGAAAATTTAAATTTTAAACACAGATGTCAATTTCTCTATGCGTAGACATTGAAATAGCAAAGCAAGAACATCGAAGGACAATTAGAGACGTCGTTCTGCTAACCAGCAACTAAAATCCTTAACAAATCCAAAAAATGATTAGTAGCTAGGGATGTGGGTCCCATCAAGCGTGTCAAAATGAACCAAGGGAAAATCAATACAAAGTTCAATGGTTAGTTTCAATCTAAATAAGCATAAAATACAAAATTAAACACAAAAGAACCATTATACCTTCATGAGATACTCACTTGCTCCTCGGATTAAGCCTTTGGTGAAGTAGAGTTTGTGCCCCAAGCTCCACTTGATTGGATTGGCTCTTGATTTGGATGTGGAGTGCTCTCCACTACACAAAAACAAGATTGGATGGCATGATGGATGAAGGATGCATGAAGTAACTAAGTGTGGTTGGATTTCTAAGCATAAATTAGTAGCATGTATTTGCACAAAAATGAGATATGAAAATGAGGGGAAGAGATCCCAATTTATAGATTTGAGAGGGTCAAAATGGAGGGAAAAGATTGATTTGGAATGGATGGTGGAGATTGAATGAAAGTGATGGGAATGATTGAGAGGACATGGTGTGGAGACCAAGAGATTTTCCATAAAGGCATTTCTTGTCTCCAGACTCCTCTAGGTGCATGGGGAAGATATCCCTAGGAACATTGGAAGAATAAAAGGAACTAAAAAATCCTTGGGAAGGGATGAGGGAATTAAAAATTCCAAAATAGAGTATTGCATGGGGAGAATAAAAGAGAAAATGAATTAAAAATTCCTTGGGAAGAGAGGGCATGGGAATGTGCAAAATATTTGAAATTCTTTGATATGACCAAAGTAGATACATTTAAGGTTTTGAAAGAAGAAGGGGACAAAACATTTATTTAAAATGGTTGACTTGCTCCTAATCATGGTGATTAGGATTGTGCAAATGATTAAGGAGATTAGGTGAATTAATCAGAGATTAGAGGGCAAGTGGATAAGTTAGGAGTATTTGACAAGAGGAGAGAGAATGAGTGTTAGAATATAAAATTGAGGGATAATGATAATCATGCTTCTAGAATAATTAATTAGGTTAAGTGAGGATTAGAAGAAGTGGTTTGTAGGAGTCACATGATTGAGTTAATTAATTAAGATTAATTAACTAAGAGGAATTTAGAAGAATTAATGATTTAAGGGACTTTAGAAGAACGAGAAAAATAATTAATTTATTGACAAATTAATTATTGGACTATAGTGATAAAATTAATTAAAATTGATTTAATTAATTTAAGAGGAATAAGGATAGCATAATTAAATTAAAATAATTATGTAGAAAGGCTAAATTAATTAAATATTTAATTTAATTAATTTTAGACATCTACAGGTATGTCCCAATCCACTACTTCTCCACCATCATCTAATAAACCAAGTTCACAAGATACTCTTTCACCATCATATGTGAAATATCTCATCTTTCCACAGTCTATGAATTATAACCATCTACCTCAAACTCAAATACACAAATTCCATCGCATATGCAAGTCTCTCACTCCAAACACCCTCCAAGGACTAATCGCAAAGCAGTCGTCACAAAATTCAACTCCTAAGGTTGATGAGTCATGTCACCCCACTCCATCATGTGAGACCACCATTCATGAAGCCCTTTCACCTTGCAAACCTATTATTCATCTCCCATCTCCTAACATCATTGAATCCCTCCCATTTGTTGACACCATACAACCACAATCCCCATCCCCTCTCTATGAACCTTATGTATCCACCCTTAGTCCATCCAATCTAGTTGAAGAACCTCCCATCTTTCTATCCATTCCATCTAAAGATTCCATCCACTCATATTCCACACCACCATCTATATCAATCCCATCATGTTAATATCTTATTCTAGAGCATGTTGAAATATCCATCTATCCAAATCAAGATCCTACCATTTTGCGTCCTCCAACCTCAAGAATCATTATCATCCTTCATCCACATCATGATCCTATCATCTCACCCCCTCTTTCTCAAGATCCATTATCATCCCATCATCCACATCAATACCATACCATCCCACCTACTCCATCTCATGATACCTTATTATCCCCTCATTTGATTCAAGATCCCCCCATCCATTCAAACCCATTGCATGATCCTCCTCCAACTCCTATCGATACCATCCCACCACTATCACTCTATCCCCTTGGTTCACTTACATTCATCTATGGAGATCTACTCACAACATAAGAACACCTCATATTCACCACCAATCCTCCTCCATATGCTAAAAAACTTGCATCTTGTAATCTAAAGAATAAGTATCCTATTTTGGATAATTTCCTCAAAAAAATGAACTATCATGGTAAAGGCTTAGGCCTACATGAGCAAGGTACTTTGGAGCCTATCCATGTCAAAGCACATCTAGGATCTCATGGTCTTGGTTATATATCCTAAGGCACTTCATCCAAAAACATCAGTACAACTAATGCATAATCCAAGCGTGTTTCCATACCACCATCCATATCAATCCCATCATGCAAGTTCTTGTTATAGAGCATGTTGAAATATCCATCTATCCAAATCAAGATCCTACCATTTCACCTCCTCCACCTCAAGATTCATCATCTATTGGCATTTTTTATGTTTATGTTGTGATTGTCATTGATGGACACACACTTCCTTTGAGATCACTTTCTATGTATGAGTTATGTTCAACCGGTATTTGTTCCAAACTGGTATTATGTATTATAGTCTTTAGGCTATCGGTGTTTCGCAGAAAGTGTTTACCGATCTCAAGCAGTATGAAGAACTCAAGCGGTTTGAGGATCTCAAGAGGAGTGAAGAAACTGAAGCGGCAGTTATCATTTTCCTAGTCTTCATTTTTTGGACAATCGGCAATCGGTTTTATGTCTGAACTGGTATTACTCTGTGATGAGTTACCAACCCATAATCGGTAAAGTTGTATGAACCAGTAATACTCTGTGATGAGTTACCAACTGGTATTTTTGTGATGAGTTACCATCCACCGACACTTTGACGGTGATTTGTTTTGTGTTATCAAATATGTCTAGATGCAATGAACCTAGGAACTTGCAATGTAATCTTATTGGACCGACATGAAATCAGATTCCTTCTTAAGGACATCATGTCTAGGGTTTTAGGAGATGTAGCTATTAGGGTTTTTGGTGGTTGATGAGTTTTTGTATCTGCGATCTTAGAAGAGAAGATCAAGTCTATGTGTTGTAACAAAGTGTGGATTTACTGAAGACTGAAGTAATGTTGAAATGCATTAGCAATGAGCTATCATGGATCTAACCAAGCAAACTATGCTATTTGCTAGATCATTCACTTGTTGATTACTCACATCTTCGACAAGTCAAAAACCCTTAACCGGTTAGGCCCAAAAAAGCCTTTGTAAATCCTGTAACAAGGTGGTTCACATCTGTGGATCTGAAATCCTCTCACAAGGTAGTCTTTAATCGGACTTATCTCCTAACAGAGATTGAGATTCCTAACAGGATCTATTCTGGTAAAGAACATTGTATGACCTTAACCGGTCTGGTTACTATTCTGCAGATAGTTACTTGTGAGTTACCATGGTTTTTCCCATTTGGGTTTCCATGTCAAAATCTCTTGTGTTATGGTGATTGTGCTTTTGTGGGTGAATGCCTTATTTGTTGTTTGGTTTGCATTTGTGTTAACCGGTTTGTTAGTAAAATTGTTATACTGGTTTACTGCTAAATTGTTTAAGTGTTTAAGTTCAGTATTTTTTGGCATACTAATTCACCCCCCCCTCTTAGTATTCATCAATTGGTATCAGAGCCAACCTTTCTATAAGTTTAACCACTTGGAAAGAGATATGGTGGAATACATTGTGAGGGAACTTACTCATCGGCTCACTCAGTCTGAGAAAGCCTATGATGAACTCAAAGTCAAGTATAAGGCCTCTCTGGTAAAAAGGAGAGAGAATGTTGAGAAACTAATGGAGCTAACTGAAAACAGTTCCTCTGATGAAGCAGACATGGAAGCCCTAGTTGAAGAAGTTGAAAAGCTGAATGAGTCTAATGCCAACCTGAGAAGGGAACTTGAAGGACTGACTATCAGGATGTGTCAAGAGCTTGAGAACCGGAGAAAAGCTGAAGATCTAGTAAAAGACAAAGATTATGAGATCTCCAAGCTGAAGAGAGAAATCAGTGCACTTACCGCTCATCTCCAAGAGAGCAAAGTGGAAAAAGAGGAAATGCAAGATGAAATAAACATGGCTATTTCTAAGAATGCAACCTTGAAGGAATCCAATGCTGCTATTACTAAAGAACTCACTGAGTCGAAGGAAATACTTGCCAAATTCAATAAGAGCACTGTCAAGCTAGAGCAAAAGCTTGAATCAGCAAAATCGGTGAAGAATACCCCTGGACTTGGTTTTTTTGGTTATGAGGAAGGTGAGACCTCTAGAGCAAAAGATGAAGCATCAAAGAAGCAATCGACACCAAAGGATAAAGGTAAGAAAAAGTTCAAACCTGTTTGCTTTAATTGTCTCAAGGAAGGACATATTGCTAATGTATGTAGAAACAACGCTTACAATAACTTTCCTTACTTTCTAAACAATAAGCCTAGATCCAATAGATTCAATGGAAATTGTTATGCATGCAACAAGTCTGGGCATAGAGTATTTGAATGCAAGTCTGTCATGCACAACACTAGAAGGTAGCCTCAAAGGAGTCAAGGAGCCTTTCCTAAACCCTCTGGGAACCGGAATCCAAATCGGTTTAATACCTATAATCATCAGCTAGGAAGTGATGGCTATCAAGAAGCAACCGAATGGAGAGCAACCTGTTTGATCTGTCATGGTAGTGGTCACACAGCTCCAACATGCAGAAGGAAGAATGGAAATATGAATAATGGACCTTGGAGAGCACCTGGAATGGTTTGTTGTCATTGCAACAAACCGGCTCATACAGCAAGATTCTGTAGAACGAGAAAGAATATATCAGATGATATACCAGTCACTCTGAAAGGAAAGATTGATGTTGAAACTGTTCAAGTGGATATGAAGAAAACCTAGAAAAAGAAGCCAGAAGAAGTGTCTCAAGATCAACCAGTTTCTGCACCTGGTGTGGAAATCTCTGAACTGGCAAACTAAGCTATAGGAAAGCTTAGGGGGAAACAAATCGGTAAAATATTTTGAACCCCTGGTTTACACCGGTAAAAGACCTTAACCGGTATGTGATACCTGTCGATTGGCGAAAGACCAGAAATGGTAAAAGGCAAATTAGGGTTTACGCCCTAATGATGGAGCATTTATTATGGTAGGTCGAGAATTCATTTAAAAGGGATTTTCAAGTCATTTTCACTTATCATTTTTCGAGTGAAGAAGTTTTCAAGTGCAGAGCGACAAAAGATGATTTGTCTTGCAATTCAGAGAGATTTCAAAACCTTGAAGAAGAATCTGAAGATAACATCAATCGGTCAAGTGTAGAACTCAAAGCGGTAACCCAGCAACTAAATTAGTGAGTGGCGAAGCGAAATTTGCAATCCCTAAATCTTGACTTTCTAAGGTATTTTTTGAGTTTCTTTGTTTATCATAGCTTCAGCATCGCACTCTAGTTCTAGTGCACCCATTGATTCAGTAGATTTCATCCAACGAAAGGCAAAATATAATGCCCTATCCCAAATACCCTTTGGTGTTATAGTAGAGGAAGGTATTTCAGTTTACATTGACTATAAAATTGAAGACCTAGGATCTCTAGTGATCCATTCTCAGTTGAGTTTGTTCTGCGGGAAGGACAAGAAGATCAAACCGGAATTCAGCATCTTGGAAAAGAAGAAGCTTCACAATGCGGTCTAATTCCTTGAATAATTCACAGATGATCACATCCGCATCATTCTAAGCAGAGTGCATGGTGACAAAATGTATTTGGAGCGGACACATGACATCACACCGGAAGCAATTCATGTCATCACTGATTTCTGTAACGTTGGAGAAGTGTCAGCCCTAAGGAAGATCAGCAAGACCGAAATTACCAAGCTCACCGGTTCTGTGACCGACCAATGGGGAATGACCATCAATACCATCAAGGACAATCTAGTCAAGTATGCCTGCATGGTGATAGGTTACCGAACATTCCATGCTAGCAGAATTAACTCTGTCTCTGCTGCAGTGGTAAATGTTGGCTACAGGATGATCATGGAAGATGCCTCGTTTGATTTATGCACCTGTATGCAAAGGCAACTACTGGTGAACCTAAAGTCAATCAAATAGGACAATGCCTTGAGATTTAAATTTGAACAACTATTGGTCGAATTTTTCTTCTACTTCCAAGGCTACTTCCCAGGAGTCAGTGATATTCAATGGTCTGCTGACCAACTGGTTACAAAGCAAATCAAGGAAAGTCTTCAAGTGGTTGGAACCAATTATCCTGAAGTCCTGAACAAATACTTTGATGAGTTCAGACACAAGATGAGCCAAAGGGTGAGAATATCTGGTGATATTGTCAAGAAGTATGAAGAGGACATCTACTTTATCATCAAAGTAGATGAGTGCATAATGGAGGTTGTTGAGCCCAAAAAGGAAGAAGTGGAGCCTATGGGTTATGAGGTGATGTATGACATGCTAGACGGGTATGCTTCTACCCTACTTGCCTCACCACTTGATCCTAAAATGAAGAGAACCGGAACCTATCTGGAAAGGGTTACACCAATTAAGGAGCCCTCTGCGAAGAAAGGAAAGGCAGTACCATCTGTATCAGCACCATTTACTTCAGCAAGTCCTAAAGTGACCAAGCGGTCACTGGCAAAGAAGAAACCAGAAGTTGCACCCGCCAAAGTCTTTGAGAGAAAGTGGAAGACAAAAGGCAACACACCAGACTCAGAAGATACAGAATCTAAAGAAAAGCCTAAGAAGACTAGGAAAACAAGAAAGAAGACAAAGACAACCAACAATGAACCGGCATCATCAGCACCAGTAAATATGGATATTTCCTCTTACAAACCTTTGACACATTGTCAAAGAACTATTAAGAACATTAGGAGAAAAGTGTTGAGTGACTTGGCAGATTGTTTTGATGATTTCAATGATAATGAGAAGGAGGAAGTAGAACAGGAAGTCATTCAATATTTATGTATTAATGACCGGTCGCCATCAGAAATTAAATCTGTGACACCGGATTCTTTATATAATTCTTTAGACAATAAATGGTGCATTGCCATAGAAAAGGAACAGGAGATAAGAGAAGAAATATTTGCTCAACATTTTCCTGATGTGTCTAATTCCAAACTTTATGAAGTTATGGAAAAATATAGAGGCCTCTTCTTTATGCAAAGAAGGAGACTCTTGTTGCTAGAAGGGAAAGTCCCTGAGGTGGTAAAAGATACCCAATCTCATGCCCAAGTTGCTATGAGATTGCACCAAGTGTCTGAAGCCAACAAAAAGGCTGAACAAGAATCGGAAATAGCAAAACTAGATGAGATGTATAACAGTGAAGGAGAACATGTCATTGAGCAAATGGACCCTATTGATGTTGATGCTTTGAACAGTGAAGATGTTACTCCAGATACACCAACGGAAATGGCAGGATAGGAGAAATGGGACAAGGAAAAGAGAAAGGAGGAAGCGAAGAGGAAACAGGCAGAAGAAGAGAAGAAGCAAAAGGAAGAGGAGAAGAGAAATGAAGAAGAGAGGAGAAAAGAGGAAGAGAAGAGAAAAGAGGAAGAGAAGAGAAAAGAAGAGGAGAAGAGAAAATGGGAAGAGGAGAAGAAGAAGAAGGAAGAAGAGAAGAAACAGGAAGAGGAGAAGAAGCACAAGGAAGAAGAGAAGAAACAGGAAGAGGAGAAGAAGAAGAAGGAAGAAGACAAGAAACAGGAAGAGGAGAAGAAGAAGAAGAAGGAAGAGGAGAGGAAAGAAGAAGAGAAGCGGAAAGAAGAAGAAAGGAAGAAGGAAGAAGAGAAAAGAAAGAAAGAAGCTGAGGAGCAGAAGAAGGCCAAAGAAGATAAGAAAAAGCCAAGGAAAAGGAGGAAGCGGCAAAGAGTGTACATGTAGAGATGCCAAAGGCAATCGATGGTAAAGCCAAACTGGCTGACATCACCAATCCCATTGACCTCCAGTCTGCAAATGAAATGGAGCTACTGTAAAGTATTAAGCTTGCTCAAGAGCGACTGGAAGCACTAAGGAGGAAAAAGGAGGAAGATGTGATTCAAACTGTGGTGGAAACTCTCACCAGTTTGATTCTCGGTACCAATCTCCCAAGTACCGATTCCTCTCTAGCTCAATTGAAGATCCTATGCATAGTTGTAGAGGACCAAGTGCAATGTCTGGAAGATGTTGTTGAAGACAATGCTTAAAAGAAACATCAAAAGGCTCTGAACACTGCCATGGTGAAGAACTTGAATGAGCTCCGGTCCGAACTTCAGAAGGCATAGAAGGACATAAGAGATTCTCTGGATGAGGGGAATTTGATTCTCAGTAAGATATGTCAACCTCATCTATTCTGTGATGATGTGCTTGCTCAAAGAGACAAACTGCAAACTGATTTGCAGACATTCATAAGCACCTTCAAAATGCCTCATGATTCCTTCACCGCTTATGGGCAAACCATTCACCGATTTCAACTCCAGTCTGCAAGAATAGAGTTAGATATTAGCAACCGGACATGAGATTTACAGGAACTTCAACTAGTTCTACTACCAAGACTGCAAATACTCCAGAAATGCTATCTCAATCTGGATGCCTTAACGGTCACTCAAGAGATGAGTACTTGGACGCCATGGAGGAACAAGTATCCCAGATGCAAACGAAAAGTGAGGTTGCTACCTCATTGCTTGAGTCATGGTCTTTATCCATGAAGACATTTATGCGGGACTTTAAATCAGTTTTTGACAAGTTTCACCCTTTCTTGTCATAAACTCTTAAGATTTTAATGATAATGGAAACAGGGGTTGTTCAACTGTACTTTGTCATTGTTGGCAAAGGGGGAGTAGTATTCTGTTATTTAAAATTTTGATGCATGTTATGTATACTTTCATGTTTATCTTTGTAAGGGAGTAGTATACATTGTATTTTCTACAAAAGGGGTAGTGTATATGCTTAGGGGGAGTAATTTTGATTATGGCATATTTTTGTTGTAAAACACTTAGATGTCAAAAATTTTCCTAAGTGTTGCCATCAATGCCAAAGGGGGAGATTGTTGGCATTTTTTATGTTTATATTGTGATTGTCATTGATGGACACACACTTTCTTTGAGATCACTTTCTATGTATGAGTTATGCTCAACCGGTATTTGTTCCAAACCGGTATTATGTATTATAGTCTTTAGGCTATCGATGTTTTGCAGAAAGTGTTTACCGATCTCAAGCGGTATGAAGACCTCAAGCAGTTCGAGGATCTCAAGCGGAGCAAAGAAACTGAAGCAGCAGTTATCATTTTCCTAGTCTTCATTTTTCGACAACCGGTAATTAGTTTTATGTTTGAACTGGTATTACTCTATGATGAGTTACCAACCGGTAATTGGTAAAGTTGTATGAACCGGTAATACTCTGTGATGAGCTACCAACCGATATTTTTGTGATGAGTTACCATCCACCTATACTTTGACAGTGATTTGTGTCGTGTTATCAAATATGTCTAAATGCAATGAACCTAGGAACTTGCAATGTAATCCTATTGGACCGACATGAAATCAGATTCCTTCTTAAGGACGTCATGTCTAGGGTTTTAGGAGATGTAGCTATTAGGGTTTTGGGTGGTTGATGAGTTTTTGTATGTGCGATCTTAAAAGAGAAGATCAAGTCTGTGTGTTGTAACAAAGTGTGTATTTACTGAAGACTAAAGTAATGATGAAATGCATTAGCAATGAGTTATCATGGATCTAACCAAGCAGACTGTGTTATTTTCTAGATCATTCACTTGTTGATTACTCATATCTTCGACAAGTCTGAAACCCTTAACCGGGTAGGCCCAGAAAAGCCTTTGTAAATCCTGTAACAAGGTGGTTCACATATGTGGATCTGAAATCCTCTCACATGGTAGTCTTTAATGGGACTTATCTCCTAACAGAGATTGAGATTCCTAACAGGATCTATTCTGGTAAAGAACATTGTATGACCTTAACCGGTCCGACCATAACCGGTCTGGTTACTATTCAGCAAATAGTTACTTGTGAGTTTCATCTCACCGTGGTTTTTCCCATTTGGGTTTCCACATCAAAATCTCTTGTGTTATGGTGATTGTGCTTCTATGGGTGAATGCCTTATTTGCTTTTTGGTTTGCATTTGTGTTAACCGGTTTGTTAGTAAAGCATACCATCACATCAAAAAAAATCAATATATGAATACCATTATTTTCACGTGGAAACCTAAATAGGGAAAAACCATAGTGGGAATTGGTACCCACAAATATTTTACACTCTTTCAGAATGTGCCCTCTTAGAATCCAAGCCCGGTTAAAAGCTTACAATGATGCCTTGTTAGGAGCAGACCCTGTTAGGAGTCACCCGGTTAACGGATTTACCTCAGCCCTATTAGGAGCTTTGATCTATTAGGACCAACCTCGCAAGAGGATTTAGAACTCTGATATTGAGTCACCCTGTTAGGGGATTTTATGATGTGAGGCATGTTAGGACCTACTCAGTTAAGGGATTTTAGCTGTTGTAATTGTTAGAGAACAACAGTGAATGATCTGTGTATAACACTCAACTGCTTGCTTGATCAGATCCAATTAAGTTCTAAGTTTGCATCACTCTAGCAGATCTTCTCACACACCCTGGTTTGGCTTCACACACTTCTCAAAATCACCGACACTTCAAAACATCAACCTTACCGACATAAATAACCTTTACAACTAGGTCGACATCAAAACCCTAAGACTTACTACATAGATCATCATAGATCTTTACAACTCATTACAAATCATCAGATGGATCATTACAATCAATTTCAAATCAATATCAGCTGTTGAATGATCATAAATCGTAATAGCAAGTCGATCTAATACAAAGTCAAACCCTTATCTCATTCCACTAAGCACTTTGCACATTCCCAAAAAATTTGTTTTCCAAACACACCAAAACATCTTTCAAATACTTCATGCAGTTTGTGTCACGTTATCATCAACATGTGAACTTGATGTAGATCACCGCCAAACCAAAAATCATTACCAGTCAAGAGAATTCTTTATCGGTCCTTAAACCCTAGCAAAAACTTAACAAAAATTATAAACATAACTTTTGATTGTCACAACATTATGCGGTTCCGATTAGATACATGTTCCAATGATAGAAACATAAATTCAAAACCACAAAGCCTCAATCATCACCAATCATCAAATACAATCAAAATATTTCCTTATTTACCGGTTAAGGTCCTAATTCTCAGTTTCTTGATTCTTTACCGGTAAGATGTCTTTGGTAGACCAAAAGAGTTAGATGACACAATACAACATAAGTAAACACAGTAGACATGAATAAACACTAGTTGCCATCAATGACAACACAAATAACTGATCAAAGTCATCCATCATGCAAACTCAATCTCTTCATCACAATGTCATCTCAAACAGTCTTAAATCAGTTTAGTCATCATTCTCTATTTGTATCAGTATACCAAACATGCCAACATTCTCCCCCTTTGGCATTGATGGAAACACTAAACATCAACATACTCAACTCATATTGTTATGTCTGTTATGGACCTTCTCTACAACTCTTCTCTTCTTTGTTGCACCTCATCAGTCAATTTTACACTTTATCTTCAATTCTTCTCTCATGACTAATAATATTTCTTCTCCCCCTTTGACAGAAATGCCAAAGGTGCATAAGCATCACAAACCATCAATTTTGTTGTTGATGTCTTTGACATGTCTGCAAACTCATCTAAGTTTCTCCCCCTGCGGAGTAGCCTTCATCTCATCAATCCAAGGTGAAAAATAGTCAATAAGCCCACTAGATTGATGCATCTCCTACTTCCTAGTGCTTTTTGAGTAGGGGTCTAACCACTAATTTACCTCTGAGATACTCAAAGGTTGTCTTCGGCAATAGTTTAGTGAAAATGTCTGCTAGCTGCTCTTTTCTAACCACATACTCCATTCTCACTTGTTTTTCATGTACTCTTTCCCTTAGAAAATGATATTTCAATTCTATATGTTTTGTTCTTGCATTTAACACATGATTTTTTGAAATATTAATTGTACTTGTATTATCATAGTAAATAGTTACCGGTTCAAACATATCAAACTTGAAACCTTCAAGAACATGTCTCATCCAGATTGCCTGTGTGCAATTCATTGATGTTGCAACATACTCTGCCTCTGTTGTTGATTGAGAAACACAAGTTTGCTTCTTACTTGTCCAAGAAACCAATCTGCCTCCAACAAGAAAAGATCCACCAGTAGTGCTTTTCCAGTCATCAACATTGCCTGTCCAATCAGCATTAGTAAACACATTCAAAGAAAATTTTCCTTTATAAGGATACCATAAACCATAATCTATTGTACCTTTCAAGTACTGGAACATCCTTTTCACCACTACCAAGCGAGTCTCCTTGGGATACTTTTGAAATCTAGCAACCAACCCAACAGCATGTGCAATATCTGGTCTGCTATGAACGACATAATGCAATTTACCAATCATAGACCTGTATTCCTTCTCATCAACAGATGGTGAATAATCTTGTTTAGACAACTTGCAGCCTATCACCATTGGACTACCAACCGGTTTATAATCCTACATGCCAAATGTTTTCAACACTTCTTTAACATACTTACTCTGACAGATAAAAATTTCACCATTCAATTGTTGGACCTACAACCCAATGAAAAAATTAATTTCACCAATAAGAGACATCTCAAATTCCTTTTTCATATCCTCGGTGAAATCCATGCATAAGTCATCATTACCATCAAAAATTATGTCATTCACAAATACTTCAGCTATCGATACTTTATCTCCATCAGTCTTTAGATATATGTTATTTCCCTCACTGGTATGTCAGAATCCTATCTTGATCGGGTGTGCATGCAACCTTTCAAACCATGCTCTTGGTGCCTGCTTCAATCCATATAGTACCTTATGTAGTTTTCAAACCATGGCATTGTCTTCAAACAAAGCAAATCCATCTGGTTGTTCTATGTACACTTCTTCCTCAAGGATGCCATTAAGAAAAGTTAATTTAACATCCATCTTATAGACTTTAAATCCTTTAAATGCAGCATAAGCAAGTAGCATTCTTAGTCCTTCCAATCTCACCATAGGTGCAAAGGTTTCACCATAGTCTTCTCCTTCTTGTACATAGCCTTTGCAAAACCAATCTTTCTTTATTTCTCACAACCTTGCCTTCTTCATTTAACTTGTTTCTAAAGACCCATTTAGTGCCAATCACATTCTTGTCTTCCAGTCTGGGAACAAGTGTCCATGTTTTATTCTTCTCAATCTGATCCAACTCCTCATTCATTGCATTAATCCAGTCATCATCCTATAATTCCTCTCTTACTATTTTCGGCTCAATAGTAGAAATCAGATAGGAGTTTTCTCTGATTTTCCTACTTGTTTGTACTCCAACATTTTTATCTCCAATTATTTGTCCTTTTGAGTGATTTAGCCTGACATACCTTGGTATAACTGGTTCTGGTGTTGTTCTTCCTACTTCATGTTCTTCATCTTCTTCATTGCTCTCTACATTTATTGGTTGAGCACATATTTCTGCAACATTTTGCTCATCAATCTTCTGCACTTTCGATTCTATAAACACAAGTCTTTCTTCATCTTTCTCAGGCTCAGATCTGCTGGTCTCTTTAGATTTCTCAGACAGTTCATCTATCTTCACATTATTACTCTCAATGATCTTCTTAGTTCTCTTGTTATAACATTTAAATGTCTTACTCTTTGTAGATTAACCAAGAAAAATGCCTTCATCACACTTAGCATCAAACTTTTCAATGTAACTATCTCTTTTAATATAACATTTACTCCCAAAATTTTTGAAATAAATTACAATAGGAGTCTTTCCATGCCATAATTCATAAGGTTTTTTATTATTACCTTTCTTGACAAGTACCTGGTTCAAAGTATAAATAGCAGTGTTGACTACTTCTCTCCAAAACATCTTTGATAATTCACCTTGAATCATCATGGTTTTAGCAGCTTCAACAACTATTCTATTCATTCTCTCAGCTATCCCATTCTATTTTGGAGTTGTAGGAGTTGACATCTGCCTCTTAATTCCCTGTTCATCACAAAACTTCACAAATTCATCAGAAGTAAATTCACCACCCTAGTCAGATCTTAAACATTTTAGATTCTTCCCGGTATCTTTCTCAACAAGAGCTTTAAATTCTTTAAACTTATTAAATGCCTCAAACTTTTCTCTCATAAAATTTACCCACATCATTTTGGAACAATCATCAGTAAAGAGCATAAAATACTTATCACCAAAATAGCTCTTAGTCCTCATAGGACCACAAAGATCAGTATGAACCAAATCAAGAATATTCTCTAAAGAGAAAGACTTACTCCTAAAATATACAAAGGTCATCTTACCCATCTGACAATCCTTGCATAACACATTGTCTGGTTTCACAAGTTGGGGCAAACCTCTCACAATACTTGACTTACTAACTTTAATCAAATTGTCAAAATTCACATGACAAAATCTCTTGTGCCACAACCAGCTATATTCAATCTTCACCACCAAACAATCATTTACATTAGTATTCAGATGAAATAGATTACCTCTAGTCTGCTTTCCAGTAGCAATCAATTCTCCATTGTTTCCAAGAATCTTGCACACTCCACTTTTGAATTCAAGTAAATATCCCTTATCATTAAGTTATCCAACACTCAAGAGGTTATCTTTTAGTCCTTCAACCCAAAAGACATCATCTGCATTACTCTTCCCATTTAATGAAATTGATCCTTTACCTTTAACCATGCAGGGAGAGTTATTACCAAATCTTACAACACCTCCATCGAACTCTTCAAGGGATAAGAACTTACTTTTGTCATCGGTCATGTGGTGTGAGCAACCACTATCTATTATCCATTCATCGTTGTTATCCATGTGAGACACCAAAGCCTTCTCATAAGTCAAATCCTCCTTCACAGCAACAAATACTATCTCCTCATTGTCATCTTCTTCCGATTCATCATCGGTCACATGTTCATCCACTGCAACATAACAATGTTTCTTGCCTTTTCTTTTGAATCTCCTAAACTTCTCTTTCTTATCAGTGTTAGGGCAGTTAGCAACAATGTGTCCAATTTTACTACAAGAGAAACACTTCAAGGGTAATTTACCTTTATATTTACCTGTTCCTCTAGCGAATCTTTTAGCCAGTAATGCCTCAAGTTCCATCAGATGATTTTCATCATCACCATCACCTCTGCTATTGCCATGACTAGACCTACAGTCATGATTATGACAAATATATTTTCCTTTCCTTGTTGATGTACCGGTTATAGAAGCCTTAAATGCAGATTCAAAAGGTTTAGAAACACTATTATCAAAACTATTTAGCTCAAATGCAGTTAACTTTCCAATTAGAGAATCAACAGTGACTTTATCCTTTGAAATGGATCTCAGTTCTTGAATAGCAGAAACTCTGATAGAATATTGTGGTAAAAGAGTTCTAAGCATTTTACTAACAACAGTATCATTTTCAATCTTACCTTCAGTAATCTTTATACCACCTACAACTTCCTTAATCCGTTGACCATATTGAGCTATGTTCTCACCGTCAATCATTTTCATATCATCAAATTTTCCTCTCAAGCTCTCTTCCTTTGCCCTTTGTACATGTTCATCTCCTCCTTAAATTAGACTTAATTTCTCCCATACCTCATTTGCAGTCTCTAATCCATGAACATCAATATACTTAGAGTCAGAAAAAGTACTTATAATAGCTTCAAGGGCCTGAATGTTTTCCTGTTATTCTTTAAGTTCATCCGGTGTCAAGGGACTAGTAGTAGGAGCAACATATCGGGTTATCACATGGTTCCAATACTGTGAACCCATTCCTTTAATGTAGATCTTCATCTGATCACTCCATATCCAGTAGTTGTCCTTGGTAAACTTAGGACCCTCCTTCTTCATCATCTTTCATAGAATCTTTCCCTCAAGCTGTTAGGCTTTTTGCACACAAAGGACCAATGCTCTGACACCAATTGTTAATCTTAGAGGATGTAGTTAATACTAAGAGGGGGGTGAATCAGTATTAACAATAATTTGAAATCAAAAACTTAGACTCATAAAACTTTCACCAAATCAAATATAGACCAACACTAGAGTCATTTATGAGTACCGATATTTGCTGATAAACTTCTGCTAAACTGATCTATCAATGTTGCACATTAAGTGTTCATTAACCATGCATAAACTGAAAGTAAAGCATACCATCACATCAAAAACATTTACCATATGAACAACATGATTTTCACATGGAAACCCAAATAGGAAAAAACCACGGTGGGAATTGGTACTCACAAATATTTTGCACTCTTTCGGAATGCACCCTCTTAGGAGCCAAGCCCGATTAAAAGATTACAATTATGCCATGTTAGGAGAAGACCCTATTAGGAGTCACCCAGTTAAGGGATTTACCTCAGCCTTGTTAGGAGCTTTGATCTATTAGGATCAACCTCGCAAGAGGCTTTATAACTTAGATATTGAGTCACCCTGTTAAAATATTTTACAATGTGAGGCATGTTAGGACCTACCCGGTTAAGGGATTTTAGCTGTTGTAATTGTTAGAGAACAACAGTGAATGATCTGTGTATAGAAATCAATTGTTTTCTTGATCAGATCCAATTAAGTTCTAAGTCTACATCACTTTGGAAGATCTTCTCACACACCCTAGTTCGTCTTCACACACTTCTCAAAATCACCAACACTTCAAAACATCAACCTTACCGACATAAATAACCTTTACAACTAGGTCAGCATTAAAATCCTAAGACTTACTACATATATCATCAAAGATCTTTAAAACTCATTATAGATCATCATTACAATCAATTACAAATCAATATTAGTCGTTGAATGATCATTAATCGTCACAACAAGTTGATCTGGTACAAAGTCAAACCCTTAGCTCATTCTGCTAAGAACTTTGCACATTCCCAAGAAATTTGCTCTCCAAACGTGCCAAAATATCTTTCAAACACAACACGTAGTTTGTGTTGCGTGATCATCAACATCTGAACTTTATGTAGATCACCGCCAAACCAAAAATCATTACCGGTCAAGAGAATTCTTTACCGGTCCTCAAACCCTTCTTAAACCTTGGCAAAAACTTAATAGAAATTATAAACATAACTTCTACTTATCACAACATGATGTGGTTCCGGTCAGATACATGTTCCAATGATAGAAACTTACATTCAAAACCACAAAGCCTCAATCATCACCAATCGCCAGATACAATCAAATATTTCCTTGTTTGCCAGTTAAGGTCCTAATTCTCTGTTTCTTGATTCTTTACCAATAAGCTCACTCTGGTAGACCAAAAGAGTTAGATGACACAATACAACATAAGTAAACATCAGTAGACATGAATAAACATTATTTTCTATCAATGACAACACAAATAACTGATCAAAGTCCATCCATCATGCAATCTCAATCTCTTCATCACCATGTCATCTCAAATAGTCTTATATCAGTTCAGTCATCATTCTCTATCTGTATTAGTTATGCCAAACATGCCAACACAGACAAGAAGAAAAATCAGAGAGAATTTATGCCTGATTATTGAGCCGAAGAATAATAGAGAAGCTTTGAAAGATGAAGATTGATTGAATGCAGTGATTGAGAAAAACAATACATGTTCTCTTGTTCCTAGATCGAAAGACAAAAATGTTATTGGGACAAAATGGGTATTCAGAAACAAACTCAATGAGGATGGTGAAGTTGTTAGAAACAAGGCAAGGTTGGTTTTCAAAGGGTATGAAGAAGAAGAAGGTGAAGGCTATGGTGAAAACTTTGCACCGGTGGCAAGACTTGAAGGTGTTATAATGTTGCTTGCCTTTGTTGCTTTTAAAGGATTTAAGGTATATCAAATGGAAGTGAAATCATCTTTTCTGAATGGTATCCTAGAAGAAGAAGTGCATATAGAACAACCGGATGGTTTTGCATTGAGTGAAGATGAAAATATGGTTTGCAAACTACACAAGGTACTATATGGATTGAAGCAAGCTCCCAAAGCATGGTTTGAAATATTGCATAAACATGTGATCAAGATAGGATTCTAGAGAACCAGTGAAGACAGTAATATATATTTGAAGACTGATGGAGACAAAATGTTACTTGCTGAAGTTTTTGTTGATGATATAATATTTGGTGGAAATTATGACATGTGTATGTCTTTTTCAAATGCAATGAAGAAATAATTTGAGATGTCTCTCATTAGTGAGATAAAATTATTTATTGGTTTACAGATTCAACAATTGGAGAATGGAATATTTATCTGTCAGACTAAGTATGTAAAAGAAGTCTTCAAGACTTTTGGCATGGAAGATTGTAAACCGGTTGGTACTTCGCTGGTGACAAGTTGTAAATTGTCAAAACAAGATTATTCACCATCTATGGATGAGAAAGAATACAGGTATATGATTGGAAAGTTGCATTATGTTGTTCACAGTAGACCAAATATTGCACATGTTGCTGGATTGGTTGCAAGATTTCAGAAAGATGCTAAGGAGACACAAATGGTAGTGGTAAAAAAGATATTCAGGTATTTAAAAGGAACGGTTGATTATGGTCTGTGGTATCCTTACAATGATAATTTTTCTTTAAAAGTTTTCACAAATGCAGACTGGGCTGGAAATGTTGATGACCAGAAAAGCACAACCGGTGGAGCTTTCTTTTTAAGAGAAAGATTGGTGTCTTGGATAAGCAAGAAATAGTCTTGTATTTCACAATCTACAACTAAAGAAAAATATGTGGCAGCACCAATGAATTATACTTAGGCTATATGGATGAGACACATTTTGGAAGGTTTTAAGGAAGACATGTCTGAACCGGTGACTATTCATTGTGATAACACTAGTGCTATTAATACTTCAAAAAATCATGTGTTACATGCAAGAACAAAGCACATTTAGTTGAAGTACCACTTTCTAAGGGAAAGAGTACAAGAGAAAAAAGTTAAAATGGAGTATGTGTCTAGCAAAGAGTAGTTAGCAAATATATTCACTAAACCTTTATCTAAGACAGCCTTTGAATATCTCAGAGGTAGATTATGGGTTGTACCCCTACACAAAATCAACTAAGATTCTGGTGATGCATCAATCCAGTGAATTCATTTAATATATTTCAGTTTTGGATTTATTTGAAGTGGACTACTCCTCAAGGGGAGAATTTATGATGAGATAAACAGAGATGGCAACAGCGGAGATGAAGACAATAGAGGTATTCGTACCTTTGACAATGTTGTCAAAGGAGGAGAATAATTAGTTGAAGATCAGCCATGACCAAAAGAACTAGGTAACCGACAAAATAAATACAAAGGATATGAGAGAAAGTATAGAATGGATCAGTTCAGTTCGGCATGATAAGGTTTTTCAATGTTTCCATCAATGCCAAAGGAGAAGATTGTTGGCATATTGGCATAACTATTGATGATATTGATGAACCGATACAAGGATTGTTGGTGATAATATAGTTGAGATGTTGTTTGATGACTTGATGATTAGTTTGTGTTGTCATTGATGGAAACTATGGTTATATTGTTCTATCATGTTATCTAAGTCATCTATGATTGACCGGAAATCTATGGAAAGGATTTGACAGTTAAACTGGCAAATAGGACATTAACTGGTAAATGTGAAACTGTGTTATGCTTAAGTAATTGGATCTTGAGATTGATGAAGAATTTGGTGTTGTGTTTTGGAATATGTGTTGGTAACATTATAATGAGGTTATGACCGGAACCGCATCATGTTTTGGCTATCAGAAGTCATGTTGTGATTGACTAATGTATTTTCTGTAAGGTTTTAGTAGGGTTTAAGAATCAATATTCAAATCTTATAACCGACAATGGTTTTGAGTTTGGCGGTGTATTACATTATGTTTGTAAGATGGTGATGACTTGGTTGAATCCATGTGAAGTGTTTAAATGATGTTTTGGCATGATCAAAGAGCGAATTTCCTTGGAATGTGTGAAGTGCTTAGTAGAATGAGCTAAGGGTTTAAAAGTGTATCAGATCAAGGTATGGTGATCATTCAATGGTCATAATTGATTTGTAATTGATTATAATGATTCATATGATGATCTGTAATCAGTTGTAAAGATCTGTGATGATATATGATGTAAATCTTAGGGTTTTTTAACTGACTAAGTTGTAAAGTCTATTTAGGGTGTTTGTGATGATTTACTGTGTCGGTGATCAAGAGAAGAGTGTATGGTTGGTCCTGTGTGTATGTGTGCGCAAGAGAGAATCAAATTGGAATAGAAAAGGATCTGTACAAGCAAGAGTTCTATTTTTAGATCATTCATTTGTTGTTCCCTAACAATTGCAATAGACTCAAAATCCCTTAACCGAGTAGGTCGTGACAGGCCTGATTGTATAAATCCCTTAACTGGGTGACTCATTAGATTGGGTTCTAAATACTTTCACAAGGTTACTCCTAATAGAGTAAAGATCCTAATAGGGCTGAGGTATATCCCTTAATCGGGGGACTCCTAATAGGGTTTGCTCCTAACCGGGCATATTTGTAAGCTGCTAACCAGGCTAGGCTCCTAACAAGGCACATTCTGAAAGAGTGCAAAAATCTTGTGGGTACCAATTCCCATCGTGGTTTTTCCCATTTGGGTTTCCACGTAAAAATCCTGGTGTTCATGTGTTGATTTATTTCTTATGTGTTGAGTTGATATATTTCTATTGCATGCATGTTGATGGATACTTAGAAGAATACTTTGATGAATCAGATTTGCAGTATGATTTCAGCTATTATCAGTACTTTTTATGAGTTGTTTTTGGAAGAAGTCTTTTGTGGTTGTTAAAGTTTTAAAGTTTATTATTATTACTGATTCACCCCCCCCCCCCCCTCTCAGTAATAACTAGTTACTCACAAATAAAAAAAACATGAAGATCACCATGTGTACATTCTTTGGACAACTCTTGGCATCCATTTCCCCATCATCTATTTTTATCTATTTCACCTACTATCCACCTATCCTTCCTCCCATGCATATAATCCTTCCACAAACCTTCATATTCCTTATCCACCCATCATCCTATCTTTCAATCACATCCCTCATCCTCCTATCACCCTATCATCCACCCTATCATATCCCTCCTAATGCCTCATCATGCATGACATATAATAAGTGGGGCATCTTATTTATTTTGTGACGTAGTCCTTGGAAACCCTATCACACCCACCATCCATCCACTAATATCTTCATCTAGAAATCCTTATCTCTTGATTCCTCCATAATTTATCCTCCTCCCAATCCTCATTTGCTTCCATCATGTGGGCTTCACTTAGTGAACATGGGTTATATCACGGTTGTTCATGACATACTAAATAATCCCCCTATTTTCAAAAAATATTTCCCTAAACTCCTTTTTTGTTACCTCCTCCCAATAGACAACCCGAATTTACCCCTCCCAATACACAACCCAAATTTAAAAATCCCCTATTTTCATCAGATAGGCAATATATTGTTTTCAATTTTTGAGATATTAAACCCCCAAATAGGAATGCATGTGATATAATATTATGTAGCTAGTGAAGCTCTTGTGACATCCATCCCCCCATCCCTCATCATTTCATCTCCCATCCAAATCTCATAATGCTTCCATCTCCAAATCCTTCACATCTTATCCTCCATCCTTTCATCCCTCCTATCATATCATTCCATTACCTCTTGCATCCCTTTTCATTGGTATCTTTCTCTAGGATACCTCCATGCAATCCAGTTTCATCCATCCCATCAATCTCAATGCTTCTTGCAATCCACCATCGCATGAAAATCCTATCCATCCCCTCCAGCTATCCAACATCAAATGCCAATAAAATCATCCAATCACATCCATGGTCTTGTTCCTAGCCTTGTTGCAAACCTCAATCATAATCTAATTATCATCATCGGGATGTATCCTTCCCAATCCTTGCATTGTTTCAAGATATATCATTCTCACATCAACAACACCCCATCAACCATAATCCATCATGGCTTTCAGTCTTGACTAGGGAAACATTAAAATTGTATTTGGTTCATCATCCATTGTCTCTCCCTTGTAAATTTTGTAAATCATGTCTTGTACATAACATTAGTTATTTGTCTTCACCTAGGCTCATTTGTATATATGTGTCCTTAGGTCCCATCCTTTTATGTTAGTTATTCATGTATTGTCAAGACTATGTTTGTATCTAGCTAGTGCTTTAACATTCATCTTTTGGTCCCCCTTGAGGTTTCAGGTGTTTTGGTTGTCACCTGTCGTACGAATACTAGTTTAATATCAATCATCGGTCTTCATAGGATGTATCCTTCCTTGTATCAAACCAATCAATCGCATCCATCAATCCTCCCTGTGGTAAAAGGTACGTGAGATACTTGTAAATCATGTCTTGTACATAGCATTAGTTATGTGTCTTCACCTAGGCTCATTTGTATATATATTTCCTTAGGTCCCATCCTTTTGCATTAGTTAGTCGTGTGTTGTCAAGACTATGTCTGTATCTAGCTAGTGCTTTAACATTCATCTTTTGGTCCCCTTGAGGTTTTAGGTGTTTTATTTGTCTCTTGTCATAGGAATACTAGTTTAGTATCAATCATCAGTCTTCATATGTTGTATCCTTCCTCATTGTTTATCTTTATCTTGAGCTTCCTATTTTTACCTCCTTATGGTCGCCACAATCATTTATATCATGGTGTGATATGAATGATGAAACTAGGGGCATAGTCTTCATTTTTTGGCTTGCATGTGTTTTCTTGATGTGTCCCATGTTGTTCCCTCATGAGATATCAGTTGTCTCATGTTACATTGGGTCATATCTTTTGTTTGTGGTTTTTCTATTATCGTCTCCCTCAAAGTTCCTTGTAACTTTGTGATATGTTAGAGTAACCTTTTTACTTGTTGTGTCAATCCATCTATTGGCTCTGAAATAACCTTGGCTCCTCATACCCTGGTGCCTCATAATCAATATCATAATCCTTATCCATCATATCCATAGCATCTATCATAATCATCCCTACATCATGCATGCAGCATCTCATTCATTTCTTGAGCACACCCATGTTCTCTTGAACCTGCATGTCCTCTCAAGGGGGCATCCTCATCCCTCATCTCCCATTATCTCTCCTTCTAATCATTGTTTTTAATGACTGTGGCATCTTCCTTACTCTAACCAATTTCTTCTAAGCTCTGTCTTAATGTTCTCTTAAATGATGCTACTTTGTAACACCATCTCAAAGAGGGGCAAAATATAGAAACCTAAAATTGATCACTTGTGTTTGATCAATTTATTCCTATTATTCACCTATTATGGCTATTTCTATTAATTAATTCATTCATTATTATTTAATTAAACATCTATATTCCTCTATTTCCTAAGGTAATTAATTTAATTCATTTATCTATTCAGCACTATCTCTAAAACCCTCATCTATTAATTAAATAATTATCGTTGTTTATTCAATTATGTAATGCCCCGCCAGGAACCCTAAAGGATTGCAACACTACAAGGCAACTAAAGGGTGAAATAAATTTTTTTTTTAAAGATTAAGTGTATTAATTATAACTTTTATATTCTTCTAACATTTATATTATATTATTATTTTAATGTTTATATTTTTTTTTAAAAAAAATTAAAATTACAAAACACGTGGGGCCCAAGGCCTCCACGGCAGCAAGTGTTGCTGCCCCAAGCATGAGGTAGCAGCGCTTGCTGCAACCTCATACTTGGGGAAGCAGCGCTGCTGCTAACCCCAAGATGGGGAAGGCAGCAAGCTGCCAGGGAGAGGGGGTGCGTGGGCTGGGTTGAGCCCAGCTCCCCGCCACCACCCCCAATCAAATTTTCCTTTAATTTTTTTTTTTTTCTATTAAATTTTTTTTTAATAAAAAACTCTATTAATTACAATGAGTAAAAAAAAAATTGAAATACAGGGATTTTTATCTCTGTTAAAATATTAACCTAATCCCCAATTTAATTTTGAAACAAAATTTAGAACAAGAAGAAATATTAAATTTAATCACTGGTAATACAATTTTTATTTTTTTTACCAGCAAGGAAATCTCTGAGACAAAATAGAGATAGGAAATAATTTCCCAAAACAAACAAACTCATTCCTAAATACAAATTAGCTGAGAAATAAAACCATTGCCATCCCCCAATTAGGATTTTGCCCAAACCAGAATGAAACAAGAAGAATTTAATTCAAAAATTTTCCCCAATTGGAAATTACCAAGAAGAATTTATTTATTTATTTTTCAAGCTTGAGGGGAATTCTCTTAGCAAAATTTTGCCAGCATAACACTACTCAAAAACACAAAAAAAATAACTCAAACTACAAACAGCAGGAACAATGAATTTCTTGCATAAACAAAATGAAGAACATAAATTAAATTATGAAATTACTTTGGGAGAGTTTGAGATTGAAATTTGATAACCAAATTGATGGGATTCTTCTTCAACAATCTCATGGCAAACAAAAACTCATAACCCAATACTCATAAACCAAACTTTTAACAACAATCAGAAATTGGAAGAAAGCATGGATTTTTAAAAATAAACAAGAAGAATTCAACCAACCTCTGGAGTTCCCAAGAAGAAATTGTGAGTTTCAGCAGAATTCCAAGCCAAATCAAAACCCAAAATCTTCCTTCCAAGAAATTTTTTCCAGATTTTGTTTTCTCCTCCCAAACAAGCATATGCTTCCAAAAATATTTACAAGGGTAAATAGGAAAAATATTTTAACCTAATCTTTTAGGTTGAAATATTTTTCTATTTAAAAACATTTAAATAAAAACAATTGACTTTTTTCCATATTCCTCCCAAAAATAAATGGGAATTTCTTTTTTTTGAAAAATACATTTCTCACATTTAGAAATTTAATCAACTTTTCAACTAAAATAGAAATCAATAATTTAACTTTATTTTGTATTTATTAAAAGCAATTAACTTTATTTATTTTACTTCTTCCATTTGATTTAAACATGATTACTTTTCCAAAATAAAACAACTATAGATTTAAATCTAATAAATTAACCAATTAAGCTAGGTTCAAGACATAAAGGCATAATAATGAATAAATTGCTTATACCAACAATGAATGACAACTTAAACTTAAATAAATAACCGAACCACTATGGCACGCAAACCGATGAAATGCAAGAAGACTCGAAAGTCGAACAAAAGGGATGGATGACTGACTGACGACACTCACAAGAGTAGACTGAGGGTAAGAACTAGGGTCAACAGCTATCTCCTCCACTCCCATCGGATATATAAGGCACGCTCAGACTTGTGAAGCCAGATGGAGACAATACCCCGTACCTACCCGGTACTTGTACCTGCAATATCCTGCATCATCGAATCACACATGCATGCATATAAATATAGAATACACGACACGCACACTGATGAAGGAGAATCGCGATGTTCCCTGTCTCACCAAAATGAGTGAAGGAAAATCGTCCCCTTGCATCCAATACAATTGCAGACATGCAACATATATATGACACATCGCCTAGATAAAGTAAGATGTCAGTACAAAGCAATAATCCATGAAATACTACAAATCACCAGTATTGAAATACTAATAATAACTCATGCATCTAATATCCAAATAAACATGAAATAATATCAAATACGTCTGAATAATGTCGAGCAATAAAGTGTCAACTGAATAGTAAACTGCAACATAATATCAGTCTAATAAGTCCGATCGAGAAGGGGTACTACAAATTAAATCTTCATCACCACTTTCCTCCAATTGTGAATTAAAATTAATTCAAAAATCCTATTTACCCTCATCCACTTGCATTCTCCTAAGTATCCCACTTTCCTCCTATTCCTAATCCTAATCTCCACCTAATCCCCTCCACTAATCATGTGCACACACTTAATCCTTGATTTACATCAAGCACATGGGTTTCTTACACAAGCATGTGGGGTTGTCCCCTCATGTTCCCTAAAAGGAATTTTTAATTTATTTTTATTCCTCATCTTCATCCTCAACCATATATCCTCATCAATCAATCTTTACCATTCATCATTTTCATCCCAAATCATATCTATCAAAATCTTAGCCATTTTTATCTTCTTCCTCATCATCACACAACCTCTCTCTCACACACAAAAAACCTATTTCACCCATTTTGCATTGGAGTGATGTTATGATACCGAAATATTGAGTGAGAATACATATAAACCAAATATCATGGGTAAATCTACACAACAAGGGGTTTGATATAATTTTTTATGCTCTTTTAACCTCTTTTAGCCTAATCTTGATGTTGCTTTGATTTATGTTTTTGGGTTGATTTCTTAGTTATTTAAGTCTATTTTTAAAGCATATTTATTTGCATACACCTACAAGTGTCTTTTTGATTTAATAAATTTCCTTTCCTTTTCTTAATAATCATGTTGAACCAGGAGGTCTCCCAAGGATGAGGTAGTAGTTGAGATATACAATAATAAAGGTTTCCTCTGAATAGGAGGCATTAATACTAGTGGGGAAAGTAAATAGTGCTTGATAATTAAAACACTTGTTGACATTTATCTATCCACTTTAAAGGGACCCCCTTGTATAGAATATACTAAAATGGATGCCACTTATCTGCTAACTGGGAAATAAACATTTGAATAGACTACAATTTTCCTTGTAGACTCTATAACTAACTTATGTTGAAAAGTGGGTGCATGTCTATGATATTTTTGACCTTGGTTGGACCTACTTCAATCCCTCAGTGGGAGACAATGAATCTTAGAAATTTTCTTGAAGTTTTGCTAAAGATAGATTTCTTGAGGTTCAATCTAACCTTATATTGTTCCAATCTATCAAAGGTCCTGGATAAGACATCTAGATGACTTTCTTGAGTAATTAATTTTGCTAATAATTCAACATAATCTTCCATTATATTTTGTATCATATCATAGAATATTGTTGTCATTTCCCTTTAATCTGTTGCAGTGTGCATTCTTTAAGTTGAATGGCATGACATTCAAGTAGTAAGATCCCCATAGGCATGTTAATGCAGTCTTGTGTTGATCTTTAAGTGCTATTCAAATTTTATAGCCGAAGAACCTGTCCATAATATAGCATTTCATATCCTGATGTGAGATCAACAATCATGGTTATATTCTATCGGGGGAATCATTTTTGGGACATACTTTGTTTATATCTGAAAAGTCAATGAAAATTACTATGCCCCCATTTGTCTTAGTACTTGGAACTAGGTTTAATAATCAATTTGTAATGATCGCCAAAATACCCTAGAGAAAATAACTATTATAACTAACAAATAGAGAATTTTTTTTTAAAACATCTAATAATGCAACATAGTAAACTATCATTACCTCAAATCATAGATTAACACGTCACAAATGCATAAAACATCATGAAGATAGCCATAACCTCATACAACGCAAGTGGAAATAGAAACATAACAATCATTATCTCAATGTGAACATATAAACAATCATCCATTCTTCTATACATTCATTCCCTAGGGTAATATGACGTCATTACTTACTAGCAATACACATAACACATCAATATCATAAAAACATTAACATTTGATATAACATTTACATTAATATCTCCTTAATCATGTGAATCATAAATTTTTAAATACTTACCTTATCATTTTTCCATTAGCTCTCTAAGTTTATTTTTAAGCACCAATTCCAAGTGTTCCTAATCCCCCATTTCTTCACTAACTATCTAACTCAATATGAAGCCAAATAGTACTATCAACATGTAAGTAAATCTAATTCTTCGCCTTTTCTAACTTCATTGAGATAACATATACACAATCATCGACAAACCTATACAACAATGCTAGTTACTTTCTCATGAGACTACTTAACGAGATTATCTAAAGCACCATATCTACCATGTTAATCTCTATCTCTTTTCCATATCAATCTCTATCTCTTAACCATATTAATCTCTATCTCTTTTCCTCCTAATGAACATTCTTACAACATGAATCATACAATGATTACTTTTGGAATCCAAGAACACTGAGAGGGGGGTGAATCAATGTTCTGTTGGATATAATATTTTTAACCTTATTAACAAATCCACTTATTAACCTATATGCATAAAAGAAAGTAACAACAAGTAATATTAATGCAACCACATGAATCAACACCATAACACAGAGATTTAAATGTGGAAAACCTCAAAGAGGAAAAACCACGATGGGATTGGTGACCCACAATATCTATCCACTAGCCAACTGAATAAATATTACAAGACGGGCCTACACATGTAGGAAAGCACACTTCTCATCACAAAAGGAGCCTCACTGACTACAAATCCAAAGTATAGGATTACAAACAAAAATTGAACTCAGATTGTGCATCTGCTATGTTGGATGAGTTCCGGTTTAAGCATTGTCTGTACCAGTTATACTGTAACCTCCCTTACCGGTAGCTTAGATCACTTCCCAAACCTCTAGACAAATAATCAAGACCAATTACAAATCTTTACATTTACATTCTATTGATCAATATATTGCTCCCATACCATCACATAACCTATTGCATCTCTTATATGTCATATCCACAAAATGACCTAACCTGGACTGACTTATATACTCATTTACATGAATAAACACAAATGCCTTATGTCGTCTTACAACCATAATACAAATGATAAGACACATGTCAACCTAAACAAAATATAAACATGAAACAATATGATTGTTGTCACTTCCACGCTTGTCGGATCAATCTCCTATGTCGGCCTTAGAATACCGGTTCCAATTTTGTCGATAACATGCATGTCGGATCACTGAATGTCAGTGAAGTGAATGTTGGATACCTTGATTGTCGGATCTCCCATGAAGTGTGTTGCCATCAATGACAACACTTATAACCTAGATGAGTGTTAATTGTCAACAATCTCCCCCTTTGGCATTGATGGCAACACTCATGTGAAAAATAGGTCGTTGAAGTGTTGTACTGGTTCCTGTCCAAAATCTGATCTCACAAAACTGATCTCAGAAGGCTTCTTCCCCTGAGCTATACATTACTTCTTATGTCCCTTGACATTTTTCACATCCACCTCTCCCCCTTTGACACCAATGCCAAAGGCCGAGGCAAAAAAAAAACAAGAAATGAATGAAATTCTATACAAAGCAAAATTGTGAATATCGGATCTAAATGTACTTGAAAATATCTAGATAAGAACCCTTCAAAAATGCCAAATAAGTATCCCAACTGGATTTTAAAGTTCCCAAAATTGATACAAACCCATTAAGAATATAAGCGTGCAGTTCGTCTTCTGTTAGGGTTGTCGGTGTGGGAATATTCATGCGGTCCATACATTCCCACTTATGAAGTAACAAAGTATTAAGCCGGGGACTTACCAAACCTCTCAATTCTCTGGCCCGCCAGATTAATTTGTCCTTTTCCTTCTCCAGGTCTGAAATTTATGACTCAAAAAGAAAAATTTGAGCATCAATAGAGCTGGTCAATGATTCAGTACCATCAAAAGTGACTACAAGTTTTTCCAACTTGTCCTTATCTGCCTTAACTTTATTATCCAGGTATATTGTAAGTTTTGTTGTGTTAGTGCAAGGTTGGTATATGTGACTACATTGATGAAGAGCTTCATCAATCCTTGTCATCTCTTATGTCAGCTTTGCTTTGTCAGATGTGATCATATTATCACATGTGACCTTCCTAGTTATTTTATACCTTTCCACCAATTGTCAGTTTGACACTTGTTGAAGAGTTTTATACTCTTTTGCAATGTGCTCAGACAAACCTTTCAGATTATCGGATGGACTTGCAACCTGATTGATCTTGCATTCCGGTGCAAGCTGCTGCAAAATTGGAATAGCCTGCTTAATAACCTATTTATCCTTGGATCCTTCCTTCCTCAGATTTTGAGCTGCAACAAACATCAATTCAAAACTGCTCAGTTGCTCAATATTTTTATTCCCAAAATGACCAAAATCTTCTTTGACTAGATGATTCAAGTGCCAACAATGAGGGACCAATAGCTGGTAAATGTGTCAATACCCTGTCTTCAGTTTGTTCATCTTGACCTTTCTCCTCTTCATTTTGTTCAACTACATCCTTTACCTTCTCCTCAACATCAATGGCTTCGCCACTTGGTGCAATTATTTCTACAGCCTCTACCTCATGAATTCCAGGTGTATCAACATCAATTACCAGAGGAGGATTGTCTTCTACCGGTATGTTGATCTCTACATCCTGTCCATGTGTAACTATCGGAGGAATATCCTCAGTTATTTTTTGTTCCAAAATCGATGGATCTCCACCTAGTATAACTTTATCCTTAGCATCAACCAGCATGTCTGGAATATTAGACTTAGGCGGTGTATCTGGTGATGTAAAGAAACCTAGTTTATCAACAAATAACTTAACCCAAGCCTCATGAGTTTCCTTGACTATCTCATTTACTATGTCCACCATAAGACTTATATGTTGGTGTCTACTCCGAAAAATTGTTTTGTTAGCAAAATCTAGACACTGTCAGCACCACAAATAGTTAATAATTCCTTAACCTTTATATGTTTTTCTTCCTCAATAGCAGACAATCTCCTAGCATCTAACTTGCTATACAAATTTGTCGGTATTTCCTTCTCAATCTCAAGTAAATCTTTCTAATATATATCTAAGTATAACAAAATTGATTCTTCTATTTTCTTTTTCTCTTTATAATCCATATCGCCATAATAATTTTGTATGTTACTCAAAATAGCATCCTTTGTAATTTGGTCATTTAATTCAGCAACAGAAAGAGGACCAATAACCTTAACACTTTTACCAGATTCAAGAGTTTTATCTAGGTCTGATATCTTCTTCTTACCGGGGATGGGAGCAGACTCCTTGGTCGGTTTCCTTTTCTTAGTAGGCTTCCTCTCCTTCAAAATTTTCTTCTGAGCTGCCGGAGGAGTGACTTTGGTTTTCTGTAGGTTCCCTTCCTCGGGCTTCTTCCTATGAAGTCTCATGTAGATCTTAGGAATCTTTGGGGTTTCTTTGTCAGTCTCAAACTAGATTCAATAGGAGCAATAAAGGTCTTTGGTTTCTTTCTCTTTGATATACCTTTGTCGGTTCTTGCTTCCGGAGAAGCCTGTATAGCTGTCGAAGGAGATGTCTCTGCTAAACCATGATTTGTTTGATCTCAGAGGACATCTTCTGGATAGCATGTCCAGCCTTCTTTATTTGTCCTTCCCTTTTCTTCTTACTAAAACCTATTTTCACTTCAGATTCCTTCTGCTTTGCAATACCAAAATTTTTCTCCTTCTCATCAATCGGGGCATCTATAAGCATCTTGGCATAAAGATCCAAGATCTGTGTATCAACCTCATAGCCCAATTCAGTAACCTAGATAGTTCTAAGTTGCACTGCCTCCATTAAAGTTTCATCCTTCTTCATCATGAAGCATATGTTGGTAGAGGATTTGTCAACTATATGCTTAGGTATCCTTTCCCTCTTCTTCATTGCTTTCTGAAATGCTTTGAAATAACCCCACATAATGGAGTCTTTGTCCTGTCCCAAATTCCTCAAGACATCCTTAATCTGTTTTCCTACTAGTATATCAAAGGCCCATTGCCTCTTACAAGATCCCAGTATGTCATTTAAAAAGAAAAGCATTAAACAGATAATGAGATTCCCATATCGGAATGTACCTTTCATTTTTCCTTTAATCTTTCCCAAATTTGAAATCAATTCATCGCATATCCACTGACATAGATCATATTTCACATTTTTCTTTACCATCTTGTGTGCACATTAGACATAGGAACTAGAAACGGAGTTCAACCAGTTGGATTGAGTTACCTTGTATCTGATTACCATGCTTGTAAATTGAACATCTTTATCTCCGATAGTGCTAATCCACATCGATCAATTGTTAAAGGTGGCACTGGTTAGCTTATTCACTTCATTGTTCAGAATCTTCCTCCTACTCAGTGTCTATCCGACCTGGGGTAAACCGGTGTTAGCTCAAATTGCCTCCTTGGTGATTTTGTAGGGTCGGTCAAGACTTGCACACTAAAGAAAAACCAAAATTGGCATTCAAGTTTGCTACCCTAGCTTCTCCCACATCCACTATCCTAAAACCTTTATCACCTCCTTCATCCATTTTGGCTCCTTGTGTCCTAAAATCCACATCAACCTTTCCATCAAAATCACAAACACCAAAATCCGCTATTCCTCCCTCATTCCATCACCCTTCAAGGTGTGTGCCAATGTTGACCTTTTTGATATTTCCATCCACTCCTACACAAATCTTCCAACATCCCATCCATTATCCAACACCTATGTTATATCCTTTTGTCCCTCTTATACAATCCTTTGCATAAATCCTTATAACCTTTCCATCTTATCATCCATTTCATATCCCTTTACCATCACCATATTGACATCTTTAAGCATACCTACAATAGCCATGGATCATTATAGAACATCTTTCTGGGGTACTATCCAGAGAATAACTTGATTCTTGAGTTATATCTCCTATCACATATCCATTATCTTCCAAAAGTTCAAAAAAGTCAAAATGAAAAAAATGGAAACAGAAAAAAAAACAAATAAATAAATAAAGAGAAATCATTCATCCACCGGTGAACCTGGCAAATAGGTGCCTTGGGTAAGTACCATGATGACAACCTGGAAAATAGGCGTCATGTGTAATCCATTATTTCTTGTACTATTCACTGGGGTTAAGTTTCATCCATGCTATCTTATCCACTGCATCCATCTATTATCTCTCATCCTCCATTATCCTTCATCCTAAATTATCCCTCATTCACTCGACCTACATATGTATCCCTTTTCCACCTTTGATCTTGACAAGGTTAAGGATATTTGTAGGCTTCGTGTGTCCTATCTATTGCATCTGATCCACACCCTTCAGCTCCTATTCTTTATTACCACCCTTTGATCTTTCTTATTCTATCCAAACCCATATCTTGATCTTGATCAAAATTAAGGACATAAAATGCAAAAAAACCTCTGTGCATGTCCATTCCTTTGGATCACATGACATTTGTTACACCATATCCTTGCTTTATATTGCTATATTTGAACCCTTTGCTTGGATTGACATGTTATCCTACTGTGAGATAGTCATTGGAATCGCATAAGCCTTTTCCATCATTCACCTATCAATTCATGTTCTATTAGTTGATTCACTCACTCCAAATCCTTCTACCTTGCTAGACACTGGGGGCAAACACTAAAAAAATTATAAAAATCATAAAATGTATTTAAAAAATCCTAAAAATAATAAAATGTCCTGGAAAAAATCCTTAAAATTGTAAAATGTCCTAAAAAATCATAAAAAATCATAAAATATCCTAAAAAATTCCTTAAAAATAGTAAAAAGTCCTGAAAAAACCCTTAAAAAATTAAAACATTTAAAAACCCTAAAAATCATAAGACTTTTCATCAAAATTCAAAAATATGTAATAAATGTTACAAAGACAAACACTTCAGATAGCAGCTTTGAACTTCGATGAAATTGTGACTTGACGAGATTACGATTGAACAAACATAACAACACCTTGTTGATTTATCAAAACCAAACACATTAATTGTGAACAAAAAATTATTCAGCACGAAACATACATGTTTGTTTATTTGCTTATGTATTTTGATTGTTTCTGATTTTATCTTTTGTGACATGTCTTTTAGCTTTTCCGAGATGTCTCTCGCTAGAGATTTTATCTCCAAGATGTATTTGACTAGAAAGGCGAGGATGGGGCATCTTCACCTGCTTGTTGCTTGTGGATTGTTCTTTAGTAATATAATGACTCATCTTAGGACATGATTGTCTATGATCATCGAGGATGCATGGGTCTCATGTGAACTGGGGCATTCTTCAACTGCCTGATGGGTTTTCCTACACACAATTGGTATGATTCATTTGGGTTTTATTTATATCCAAAATGAGTTTTATCCTTTTGATATAATAAGCTCGATGATGATATAAGAACTTTAAAAAGCACAAGAATTCTCATCCTTTTTCATATTCTCTTTCTCATCGTCTTCATTCCTTTTTCTTATCATCCATCTTCTTGCATCTTCTCATCACTCACATCTCCTTTCATCTCACCTATCATATCAATCATTTCTCTCTATTATTTTCTTTCATCATCTTCTCATCTTCAATCATTTTCTTCATTTTCCTTATTTTTGAGAGATTAATCAATCACTTTCTCCAACTGTTGCATGTCTTTCAATCAATCATTTTATCAAATCAATCAGTTTGCTTCTTGAAATCTCATTGCTCCTAGATCAATCAATCAATTAATCATTGGATCAACTTAAATTATGCTAGTATCAATCCCTATCAGCTTAATTAGCTAATCAACCTAGCTATACTGCTCAGTTCCATCAATTGTTCAATTATGCCTTATCATTTGTGCATTTCCATCAAATGTACACCCTAACTTAATCACTAACGCAATATCAATCATCCAATCTCTTTTTCATAATCTATCGAGAGATCAATCTCCATCAATCTATTTGATCAATCTCTCAAGGGGGCATATCATACCAATCATCACCCTTACCAGGACATCTTTGGGTCATATATCAATTGATCAATTTTTTTCTTTGAAACAATGTGACAGCTACATTGTCTCAAAGAGGGGCAAAATGTAGACACATAAAAATTTCCACTAAAATGTCATCTTAATTAAACTTAATTTATATTATATTCATCCATAATATTATTATATATGTTCTCCAATATTTAATTAAATTCAATACATCAATATATATTCTATTATTCATCCATTTAATAATATATATTTCATTTTATTTATATTAAATAAAACAATTTTCCAAATCTCCTCCATATCTACTTCATCTCCTATTTATCATCTCCCACTCTTATTAATCTCACTCACCTAATTCATGTGGGACAAACATCTTCACATCAATCTTTTATCCCACATTCACTCTGATATTGGATCCACCCCTAGGGACATCTATAAATACCTTGCTCCTCCTCATTTCTAAGCCTATAAAATCTCTCTATCATTTGCATACTTGAAGTTTTCTCTTGCATTCAAGTTTTAATATTTGATCATTGTGTTAATTTCATTGATTTCTTATATCTATTTAATTTCATTTCATTTTATAATCTTTATATCCATCCATCATAGCTTCTTGTGCATGTGCTTCTAAGAGCACCTATATTTCGAACACAAGATCTTGATTGGTAGGAGAGAGAAATGGAGTCATAAATCCATTTGCATGCATTTGTGTTTTAATTAGTCATTTTTTTTTACATGTGTGTGTGTTTGGTAGCTACTCTATTGATATGATGTTGGAACATTTGGATCTCAATTCCTGAGGTTTCAGACTTTGTTTCGAATTTGCATCTACAGTCAGTAAAGCATATGACAAAGTTAATTGGGCCTTTTTGTTGGAAGTTATGAAAAGATTTGGATTTTGCCAACAATGGATAAAAACCATTAAGTTTTGTGTTTCCTCCCCTTGATTATTTGTTTTGGTCAATGATTTTATGTGTGGATTATTTCAATCTAGCAATAGATTAAGATGGCGGGATCCAATTTCCCCCTTTCTATTTGTTATTATGGTAGATGTCATGGTAGATTAATTGATAGGCTAAGAGAAGAAAAACTATGGGAAGGCACAAAGATGGGGAGATATGTTGACTCTATCATGCACTCCCTATTTGTCGATGACACCATTCCTTTTGGAGAAATAAATGTCAGAGAAGAAAAGATTATCATATTCCCAAATATTAGGTCAAGTATTTAATAAAGAAAAGTCTCATGTTATTTTCTTCAATACTAAAAGATCCATTCAATACAACATAAGTAAAATTTTGGGTTTTTCCAAAACTACTCTCCTTGTCAAGCATCTAGGGGTCTCTTTGTTCATAGGTATGAGAAGATCCACATATTGGGAAGAAGTAGGGAGAAATTGCTAGAAGAAACAAAGTTCCTGGAATAACAAATGGCTATCATTGGGAGGAAGGATTTTGATGATCAAGATAGTGTTGTTAGCAGTTCCTATTTATGTCATGTCCTATTATAAACTCTCTCAAAAAACTATTTAAGGATTGGAGGGCATTATGAAAAAAATTCTATGGGAAGGAGCCAAAGAGGAGAGGCACATTTTGTTGGTGATTTGGGATACAACTTGCTTAAGTCAAGAAGGAAGGAGGTGCAATATTAAGGAAAATGGAGTGACAAAACATTACTCTTCGAGACAAGTTAGTTTGGAAAATGTATAAATATCCTTAGAAAGTGTGGTGTCGAATCATGTAGATAAAGTACCTAGATTCGGATGAGGCTAATTGCATGCTCACAATTGCTAACAAAGGAGGAGAATCAATAATTTTGAGATTCATATGGGAAAGTTAAAACATGATTGTGGAACATTCGACTTGGAAAATAGGGAATGAATGTCAAGCCAATCTGAAAAGACTCTTGGAATGGGGAGGAATCATTAGAAAAACTTCTCAATTATTCAAGATAGATAGAGGAAGTATCTCTAGACAATGGTGAAGTTGTAACAAATTATGTTATCAAGTCAAGTAAGGGAGGAGGAGACTATTGGAATTCACAATTTTTGGAAGGATTAGGTATTTTGTTGGAAATGAGAATCTTTGTGATTTCAATCCTGAAAAAGAGGAAAATTGTTATGAATTCAAAAGAGGATTCCATCATATTGTGTGCATCCAAATAAGGTGGATAATTTATTTGTCTAGTATACGCATTGTTGAAGAACAATAAAGAGGAAGTAGAATGGCCTATTAACATATGTTGGCATAAGAGTGTGTTGTCCAAAGCCAAAGCATTTTTATGGACTACTCTACATAAAATAATTCTTGCAAGAGGCAAACTGAGGCAAATAGGTATTGTTGGATTGAGTTGTCCTTGAATAATGAAGAAGATGTGGATCACCTGTTTCTTAGATGTTCATTCACCAATGCATATTTGGATTGGTTGGAATCTTCCCTCAAGATGGAAGTTTGTAAGACATAGTACATTATGGATTTATATGTTGATTTGGCCAATTTTAAACAAAGATTCAACTTGGGGAGATATATGGAAAGTTGATCCTTCAATGGCAGTTTGGAATCTATGGAAGGAAAGGAATAAGATGATATTTTGTAACAAAAACTTACAAAAGGAGGTAATTATTTCTAATATAGGAAATAAAATCTGTGAGGTTGTTAATTCAAAGGTTACAAATAAAAGAGTCAATTTCTTTTCACCCTGGGATAATGAAATGCAAAAGTCCTGAACAGGGCTAAAACCCCCCTCAATCATTGTTTCAAATGAATATAAACTATGGAGGGAAGATTTAAATTAAACTTTGAGAGAGAAACCAAAGGGAACCCTAGAAGGGCAGGGATTGGTTGTCTGATTAGGAATTCCATTGGAGAATGAATTGGAGCTATAGCTAAGAACACCATTAGTGCCACAAACAATGAAGTAGAATTAGAGGCCTTTTCAAGAGGGCTTGGGATGTGCTTAGATAAAAGCATAAAAAAAATTAGATGTAGAAGGAGAATCACAATGGGCTATTATCACTGTCTACAAGGACCATATTAGAAGCTGGAAATTATCTCCTTGGGTGGAACGCATAAAGGAATATATGTCAAAGTTTGATAATATTAAGATCACACATGTATTTGCAGAATTGAATAGAGCTACTAACTTCTTAGAAAATGTGGGAGTGAACCTAAATGATGGAGATAGCATGATGGACTCTATTGACAGGGAACTGGAGTTGATAAAAATTATGGATTCTAATAGAGACAATTTGCGGTAGGAATCTAAGGTGGTGTGGGATAACAAGTTTATGAAATTATGTGCCTAGAAATCTTAGCTCGTGTTAGGAAGACAACCAAGAGTCCTAATTGAAATAACAAATTAAGGATATTGCAAAGTCTAGCAAAGATCATGAGGACAAACAATATCCTCATAATCCATTTGGAAGTGTAGTTCCCCTCCATGATTCATACTCTATGATGATTGTGATGGATATTGATGGACTCTTCATGTTTTGATAATCCTTGTTGCATGCTTTGCACTTTCATATTTTGAGGTGCTCCTTCACATCAGTGGATACATTATGATATTATGATGATGATTTTATATTTAGGGTTACTTGATGATGTGAGGGTTTACTATTTGGTGGATTTTGTGATAATGCATTTCTTGGATTATATGTTTTATGTTTACTACTTATGATGTTATATCTTGTGCTAACCATAATCCTGATATTCTCATTATATGATGGTTGTTTGATTATGTTATGTTTATGACTATGATGCTTTAGTGTCTACAAGTGTGTGAGAGATAATATCGCATCACTCATCATGAGAAGGATGTGATGTTATAATTCTCTTTCACCTAACTATGTTGATCTAATGTATATATACATACACATGTGCACGCACACACATACACACACACACACAAATGTATTATCCCTTGATGGGGTTATGTAGGAGTGCATGTACAAGGCACTGACTCCACCTAGTTCCACAAGTTTGAACGTGCCTCCTTTCCCAATGGTAGTTGATTAAAGGTGACACAAAGGCCCTAACACACCTAGCCCTAGTTTGTGTCTTTGGTTTTGTCCTTTTGTTATGCTTGCATTATCATTGGCTTAATCTTCTTTTTGAATATGTGGTCTTGAGGATAGTTATATATTTAGTGTGTTTATCCCTTTTTCTCCATTTTATTTATTTTATTTTATTGAGATTTATTATGTTATAAGGTTAATTACTAGTACTTGTCATTAGGCTAGTACTATTTCAATCGGTTGCCATTTTTTTTGTTAACTCATTATTACTCAATTGCTTCTCCATTAATTAGAACTATGATTTTTTTGTTTTGATAAATGTTTTTTTTATTTTTATATAGTTAAGATGCATGATTTTTAAGTTTCTAAATTATAGAAATTAGTTTTCTCCAATCTAATTGGCTTGGAAAATTTACATCTTATTAGCAGATTATTAGAATCCACTATCTGAATAAAATTTTGTTAGGCATTTTTTAGGTAGTTAAAATAATATTTAGCATGTTTAAATTTTCTTATCAATTTATTTTACACATCCACCAAACAAATATTTAACAAATTATAAATCTTTTAAAACTTTATATAAGTAAATAAAAATATGTAATATAAACACACACATATATATAATTTTAAATATCCTTATATAAAAATTTGATAATAAAATAATATTATCAATAATATAATTTACTATAATCAAAATAAATTAACAATATAGTAATTTAAATATATAAAAAATTAACAATTTAGTTCTTATAGGTAAATTTTTTATAATCTGAATATATAAATATCATGACAACTATATAGGCAGGAATATAGGTAATCGATATTTGGGTTTTATTTTTATTTACCCCCATTTCTCGAGTTTACCCTTTAGAATTAGTTTATTTGTGATCCATGTCATTCCTCTCCTTGCATGAAAATTACTACTATTAATATATATATAAGTAAATAAACATATGTAATATAAACACACACACATATATATAAATTTAAATATCTTTATATAAAAATTTGATAATAAAATAATATTATCAATAATATAATATATTATATATAAAAATCTATACAATAATATTATACGATTAAAAGTTTAAAAAAGGGATGGAGTTGTGCGTGGTGGGTGTTGTGCGTGGGCTGGGGCATCGCAGCCCTAGCTCGTGAGTGGCGTCTGCATGTTGGTGTGGCGGTGGGAGGGAGGTGTTTGCGTGTGTGGGTGGTCTTGTGGGAGGGACTAGCTTCGGGGCTGCGGGGGTGGAAGGAGGCACGGTGGCTGCGGGTGGTGGGTGGTGTTGCAGGAGGTAGGGGCTCAAGGTTATGATGGATACGCAACCTACTTGCGGGGAAGGGTAGTGGGGGTTTGATCTACCAAGTGGTGGAGAGTGGTAGGGGAGGTGTGTGTGTTCTTGCAGGGGGGTGTGGTGTCCTTGCCCATTTCCTTTCAGGAGGTGGGCTCTCTGAATGGTGCTATGTCTAGATCTAGTGGAGAGGCCTCGAAGGCGGCTCTCAATATGGATTTCCGGGCTGCGGTGGGTTTGAAATCCCTATCCCAAAATGTCAAGACCTTTGATAATAACATTTTTGCCTCAAAGTCCGAGGCTGGCAGTGCTAGTGGCTCTTGGATCTTGAAGATTAATGGTTGCCTGGAGAGGTGCAGCAAGAGACCTAGGTTGATTATTCCTCCGGAGATGATAGCAGAAGATGTTGATTACTTTTCAAAACATTTGTTATACTGCAAGTTTTGGGGGATGAGGGTTTCTCTGCAGTTTTTGGAGAATTGGGCTCAGAGAACTTGGGCACCGGAAGGGGAAATGGAGATTATGTTACTAGCAAACAACTACTTCATGGTTACTTTCAACTGCATGGAGGATCGGAGTAGGGTTTTTGAAGGAGGGTCATATTTTTACAACCAAGTGGGGTTGTTCATCAAACCTTGTCATGCAGGGTTCAACCCTTCGGAGGAGCTTCTGAATAGGGTCCCAGTGTGAGTTCGTTTACCACGTTTTCTGGTGGAATGTTGTTGGGAGGATGTGCTACGGATGCTTGCTTCAGTGCTTGGGAGGCTAGTTGGAGCCTCAACGCAAACCTTGGGGAGAAAGGTAATGACCTTCACTCGTATCCGTGTTGAAATTGATCATAGTAAGCCCCTACTAGATGCTATAGATATGTGTGCAGGTTCTTATTCTTGGGTTCAACAGCTGGATTATGAGACTTTACCATTTCGGTGTCGTCTATGTCATGAGTATGGTCATTTGCAATGCAAGTGTCCTAGGTATAAACTGATGGTGCACCAACCTCAACAGTCAACCTGTAACATAGATGAGGCTGACAAAGGAAAAGCTGCCATGATTGGGGAAGTTGTGGGTACTGATGGTTTTGTCCCAGTTAAGACAAAGAACAGGAATCAGGGACAAAAGAGGCCCCTACAAGAGAGACAGGAGGATACCTTTAATAGATTTGAAGCCCTAGATGACCTTACCCAGCAAGAGGTGAACCCTGGGCTGACTCCTTTGGATTAGGGTGCATCAGGGTTGGTCAATGATAGTGTGAATTGGGACTCAACTCAGGCTTTGCAAATTGCTGGGAGTCAGCAAATGGAGATGGATCTGCTAGTAGTGGCTCAGTTGGGGACCATGTCTAGTGTTGTAGTGGAGTTGGTTGGGGGGGGATGTTTCTCCTACAGCTCATAAATTGGAATCTGCTGGGGCCAAAAGTAACAAGATGGTCTTACATTTGGGTCTCCATCAGAAGGACATTAAGAAAGGATCAACAAAGAAGATTTCAAAGGTTGGCAGAAAGAAGGATTTGGAGAAGATCAAATTGATGGGGGAGAATTTTGTTGAGTCAAGGTCAGTAAAGACTCTGGATTCTCATTTTTCCAATCCCCCTAAATGATTGTTTTATCATGAAATGTGAGGGGCTTGAACAGTGGCCCTAGACAAAAAGTTGTTCAGGATTTGATAAGGAGTCATTCTCCTAATATCCTTTTTTTGCAAGAGACAAAACTTTATGTGGAAAGTATGATGGATTTGGTGCCAAAGACAGTGTCAGTGTATTGGGGCTATGGGCTCCTCGGAAGGGGTGGCCTATCTTTGAAACCCTTTAAGGATTCGCCCTATCTAGTGGGTGGCCTCCAGATCTTTGTTATCTGGGGTTGTCTCTAGTCTTGAGACTAGGGAATATATCTTGTTTACTAACATCTATGCCCCCACCGATATTCAAGGTAAGCAGAACTTATGGTCTCATATTTCTCATATGCGAAGGTTGGTCCCTTTTCATCCTTGGATTATGGTGGGCGATTTCAATGACATCCTTGAGTTGAGTGAGAAGAAGGGGGATGTTATGTGATTGGAACCTTCTTCTTTCCTTTTTCGGGATATTATAGCATCATTGCATCTTGTTGACATTAAGCCTGGTAATGGTTTGTTCACTTGGAACAATAGGAGGGTGGGGGAGTATTGGATTGCGGAAAGGTTGGATCGATTTATGGTTTCTAGTTTTTGGGTTGGTGGGGGGTGGTCCACAAGCTCTGAGATTATTGACTAGAGAGGTTCAGACCATTGACCCATCAAGATGGTTTCTTCTTCTACTCAGGTCGCTCACTCTCCTTCATTCAAATTCCAACTTATGTGGCTTCAGGATCCTGGTTTGCAAATTCTTGTAGCAGAGTGGTGGAGGAAAGAGTGGCCTACCTTCGGCACTGCTATGTACACTTTTGCCAAGCAGCTGCAATTTGTTAAGTTTTAGCTTAAATAGTGGAACTGTCAGGGATTCAGGAACATTTTTCATGCTAAGAAATCTACTCAAATAATGTTGAATGGCATCACCAGTTAAATCAAAGAGCATGGTTTGTCTGAAGCCTTGCTTAGGGAGTAAGATAGGGTTGTCAAGGCTTTAGAGGAATGGGAGCTTAGGGAAGAAATATACTAGAAACAAAGAGCTTGTATTGATTGGCTTCAAGAGGGGGATAAGAACACTGCTTTCTTTTTCAACTCAATGAAAGCAAGAAGACATGGAAATTCCATTCCTGTTGTGGTCAATGATAGAGGTGAGCAGCTTTTATCCTTGCAGGAGATCTCTAGGGAGTCTTTACATTATTTCTGGTCCCTCTTCAGTGAGGATTATCAGGGGGAATCGATGGAGGAGAATCAAGTTTTCGATTGCATTCCTTCTCTAGTTACTAGGGAGATGAATGAGCAGCTTATGGGTCCCATTTTGCTGGAAGAATTAGAGAGGATTGTTTTTCACATGAGAAAGCGAAAGGCTCCTGGACCGGATGGGTTCCTAGATGAATTCTTTCAAGATGTCTGGGATATTATCAAACTGGACTTATGGGAAGTAGTTCAGGAGTCCCAAAGGAATAAGCAGATGCTTCGAGCTTTGAATGCGACTTTTATTGCACTTATCCCCAAGTGTGATGGGGCTGACCGGTTAGGCCTATTCTGCCCTATCTTTCTCTGCAATGTGATTTATGACAGATCAACTTGGCAAACACACTAAAGTTCAATTAACTACTTGTATGTATGTTTTTCTATTTTGAGAAGTTCTTTCCCTCGGTTGGTAAAGTAGTATGGGAGCTACACGGACCTATCACCCATCAGATCAATGATTACAACAAGAAGTTAGGAGATAACTTTAATGATATTATGGATGATTACTTCAGCAAATTCCAAGAGAAAATGCACAACAGGTACAGGATCCCACCACAGCTGGTCGAAAATACAAGGACAATATATGTTTTGAAGTTGACACTGATTATTTCTATGTAAATGTTGTTGAACCAAGGACTCAGTCATTGCAACCAATGGGTTATGAAATTGATTATGATATCACACAACAACAAATTGATGCCTATCTATCATTGCCAAGGCATGCAGCTGAACTAAGGTATGGAACCTATGAAGAGGTGAAGGAGAAAGTAAAAATGAGCATTGTAGTTCCTAAGGCTACAAGAAAAGCTACAAAGATGATAAAGGCTTTATCTGAGAAATTCGGAGAAGAATCCTCCTCCACACCTGTCAAAGGCAATCTTGCCATAACCGAGGAAGAATCAGAAGCACAAGAGGCTGAAATAACATTGAGTACAGAGTTGCCAAAGGGAAAAGTTCTAAAAAGAAAGAAACATGACATCACAAAGGCCCTACCGACTCCACCAACAAAGAGACCCAACACCAAAGCATCAGTTGCATCACCGAGCAAGAAACAAAAGACTGTTGTCGTTCCTAAGGTAACTAAGACTTACAAGAAATCTACTCAAAGACTCATTTTGGCAAAAGAGTCGAGTGATACAGAGTCTGATGATACAAACAAATTCCAGGTTGTGAAAAGGAAAAAGGTAAACATTCACAGTGTTGAAAACTTTTGTGCCAATCTCAAAGAATACGATGGATTTGCAGGATTCGGATATGTTAAGTATGAGTCTAGGAATAATTATGAGAAATGACAAATTGAAGAAGTTGTCATATGTACACTTCTGAAGTTTCGGTTAGCATCATTAGAACTAGCAAAGTCACTTCCGAGTGAAATCTATTCACATATTGACAACAGATGGAAACAAGCAATGGATTCGGAGAGACAAATAAGAGAAAGAAGTCTAGTCCATCTATTTCCTAACATGTCCATAGCTGAAATCAAGGAGCATTTGTCCACATACAATTCAAAATTTCTTGTGAAACAGAGAGCCTTAAAATTGATGAATGGGCTATATATTGATGTGGAAAATGAGACTAAAGCCAAGTGGCAGGAGATCTTCAAACAAAAGGATGTCGGTGAACAATCTCAAATTGAAATTGTTGATGTCACCGAGCAAGATCCAGATGTCACCGAGCAAGGTCCAGACCCGATTGACACTATACAAATTGATGAAGATGTAATGGATGAAGCAGCACCGAAGCAAGAAATGATTGAAGGCACCACTTATGCAAAACTTGTCTCTAGTGAATCTGTCTTGGAACAAGTTCAGCCTTATCCGTCGATGAAGCCACCAGTCTCAACCAAAGCTCCCAAGGACACCGAGCAAGCTACCGAAGGCAACAAATCTAAAGCTGCAGGTGGCACAACCAAAGATCAAACATCTCAAGTACAGACAAGCACTGCAAATATTACAGCTGAGACCCCTAGCACCGAACCACCCAAAGACACTGCAACTGCTACAGGAACAAACCAAAGTGTTGCATCTACCGAGCAACCTATCGAGGGTCAGCAAGCCTCACAAGCACTTGTCTTGGTGCCACAAACCAAAGGCAAAGAGAAGAAGGTGAGAAAGCATGGTTTTAAATTTGAATTATCTAAACCGATCATGTTGCCCAATGTCGACATTTCCAAATTGAAAGGGCAAGCACTCACTGAAATCGGTGAACTATGCAAAGCAAAGGCTGAACAAGAGAAGCAACTGGCCATACAGAAAAAGAATAAAGTACTTCAGAAGATTAGGACACTACTCACAAAAATGCTACCATCAGCAACAGTGTCAACCGATGCAGCCATCCATATTCAGTTGGATGAACTCCTTAATCAGATTGAAACATTCAGAGTTGATGCATCCAAGTACTTAAGCAAGCTCAAGGATAAAGAGATCACAGCAAAAATGATAGAGGAAGTACAAAAATCAATTGTTGTTGGCAAGGTAAAACTTGTCAAATTCATTGCTGAGTTGTCCCCTCAACTCAAGCACATTCTTTATTTATTCCAGAAATTGTGTACATTCTCTTTATTTATTAAAGACATCAAAAATAAAACTAATGCAATTGAGAAAGAGATCACCAATCTCTCATCTAAGTTGACCACTGAGTCTAATTCAGTTCAGAATTTTTACAAAAAGCTACAACAACTCATGGCTCAACAGTTAGAACTGAGGAATGAAGAGCATAAAATTAGGATGGATATAATGACCCTTCAAACATTATTCCTTCCTCATATCTCATCAGTACAGGAGCAGCTCAACCGAGCTACAAGCTTATCAACTACACAAGAGGGAAGCACTCTTGATGGCCTGATATCACTCTTATCTGATATTCAAGCTCAAAATTCATTAATGAAAAGTTTCAAGGACTCACTCTTAGTCGCCCTCACCGACGCCCGGACCAAGTATAAGACTATTTTTGATCAGTTACCGCCTCCAGATGGAAATTAGGTTTTTAATGTTTGTCAAAAGGGGGGAGTAATTTTATGATACTACATAGAGGAAAGCCCAGCAAAGGGGGAGTAATTCTACACTTGGAGAAGTAATACAGTTTTGATAACACAATTTTGAGTATTGTATACAAGGGGAGTATACCGAGCAGAATATATAGAGCATTCAGAGCACACAAGTACAGAATAGAACCGAACATACAAAATTCAGAGTTATGTATAGAATAATGATAGGGGGAGTATATCTGCATATACTATTGACTATTGTACATATTGTCAAGTATATAGTTTTTGAGTTATGACTTTGTAAGTAGTTTTTGTCAAACATCTCAACTAATGTCAAAAGGAGAGATTGTTACTACTTATCAAATTGCCATTAGTTTCATATCCAAAGTCATACTATATTCTAGTCAGTTAGTATTACCAAATCATGCAGTCGGTACACACAGAGAAGTTGGTATGAACAGTCTAGTCGGTTACAAAAGAAAGTAGTCACAGAACACAGTATTCACCGAGCTGTTTACCGAGTAAAGTTTCATGACTACCGAGTGGTAAAGTTAACTCATCGAGTTGATATTCACCGACTGAAACATTTTACCAAATACATTGAACCTGGACATGCACATGAAAATGTGTTACAACATCGAGGCACATATAACCATTTTTGCATTGGAAATTGCATTAGGAGATTGTGTATGATTACAAGGTCAATCTAACCTATGAGATATTTTGTTTAGTTATTCATTCAAAGAATCTTTTTGTAAGATCGAAGCAATGAATCAGATCACCGCTATAAGAGATCTATATATACAGCATGATTCTAGGGTTAGAAATATAAGACATGCAACAAGAGATGTGGAATGTGTGTGTGTATGCATGAAGGAAGACTGTTACAGAGACACAGAGAGGTCACCGAGAAGGTTATCAGTGAACAGTCGAAGAACTGAGTAAACAGAAGGTTTTAATGAGTTTCATTATGGGTTACCGAGGTATGCTACAAGCTAGGTAATCTTATTCAGAGCACATAGAATCTGCTTTAGCATTTCAGATGTAAAGTTGCAGATATTTGTAATGATTTTATTGTAACATTTTGAAGTTGTAAGAGAAACCTTTAACAGGGTAAAAGACTCTAACCAAGTCTATAAATTGTAAATCCTTTAACCAGGTGCTACACTCATATAGTGTTGTAAAAATCCTTTAGTAAGGTAGATCTAGCTGATCTTGATACTCCTAACAGGGTAAGCTATCAGAAATAGCTAAATGTAGCTCTAATTGAGCATTCTTTATTATTGCAGTAGTGAAGTTGTGGGTGCCATCCCCACCGCAGTTTTTCTCTCTAACCAAGAGTTTCTGCGTGACCAAAATATATGTGTTATGGAGTGAATCATGTATGATTGTTATCTGTTGATTTTAGTTTTATCTTATGTTACTACACTATTCTGTTTATGCATAATAGTAAGGTTATTATCAAAGAAAAGTTTTGGAGTACTGATTCACCCCTCCCCTCTCAGTACATTAGCTTTCTATATTGGGCCTAACAACATCACATAGGTACACATGCATATAGTTGCCGCAAAGATGAATCGTCTCACATATATAATCATAAGTGTCATGACACAATGATGTCAAAATACATATGGCTACAATCACCCACAGGTGTCTACATCATCATACAAAATGGTACAAAATTGATACATAGGGAGCCCTCTAAGGCTATGATGAACTCCCTCCCTCAGAACCGGCTGGCCTCGATGAAGTCTAAGCCCTGGAAGGACCCGCCCCAAGATCATCTCTCCTGTCCCCTCTATCTCCTGAGCCTAGTTGTCTCATCCTCCTCCTCTCCTCCTCCTCCCCCATCCCACAGCCAATCCTCGTGTCGCCCTATCTAGACAGAGGAACCCACTGATCACACCTACCAACACTGCCGGTAGTGCTAATCCTGTCTGTGTCATCGTGTCCCATGCCACATGTCCAGCCCTCATCTCCAGTCTGGGATCCTAGAACACTTGTCTCAATGCATCCCTGTCTCTATCTCGATCATAGGGTATCAACTCCCCATCGATCGGTATCCTCAAAATCCTGTAAACATCCTCTAAGGTGACTGTCATCTCACCCATCGAAAAATGGAAAGTACAAGTCTTTGAGTGCCATCTCTCAGCCAGCGCAGTCAGCAAACCCATGTTTGCCCGAAACTTAGGCACATACAGAATGTATCGTAGACCCATAACCTCAATGGCAGCTCGGTCCTCAAATATCAGCTCCGGTCGTAACCTTTGCATCGATGGGAATCTCTCTCGTGACTCCAGCATAGGTAGATACTCTTGCAGTCAAGCAAATAAATCATGTCAGTCATAGTGGTATTCCCTGTTCATCACAAAATGTTGCTTTTTATCCTAGTGTTTATGATACTCTATCAAAGTGACACTCACTGTTCATCACAAAGTGTTGTTTCTATTCTAGTGACATTCACTGTTCATCACAAAGTGTTACTATTTATCCTAGTGGTACTCCCTGTTCATCACAAAGTACTACGTGTTTTTGCACTCCATGTTCATCACAAAGTGCTGCTCATATTAGTACTCCATGTTCATCACAAAGTACTATGTCTTGGTACTCATTGTTCATCACAGAGTGCCTCGATCTATCCTATCCTAGGGCTATACTTGAGTGTATCCTCTTGAGTAGTTTCCTAATTGGCAACATATGTTCTATCATAGAATTGTCAATCCTAGCCCTATCTGCTATCTTAGTCTTCCCTAGAGGACCTGCTTGAGTGTATCCTCTCAGCAGCTTATCCAATCGACAATGTATGTTCATTACAGAACTGCTGATTTTCCCTAGAAGACATAAATGCACATTTTTGACACAAATGCGCCTTCATTACATAAACGCGCTTACATATTGCACATACGTGCCTAGCCAACCCAGACGTACCTGGCACCAACGCAGACGCACCTCGGTGTTTTTTGACATTGTTTGACATACCTAAAGCGCATTTATTACCCTACCTAGCATGCATTAATGACAACAATTAATGCAACAAAGTATAAGGAGGTTTTGTGGTACTCATTGGCTCTCCTGCATCTGCTGGCCTCTGAAATCGGCGAACGCAATCGAATCTGTGAACCAATGCCATTGTTGTTGACTGTTGCTACTCTATTCTCTCTTTGCACTCTGATCTCTTGGATGTGTGGATGACAATGAGGATGTTTTCCTCTCGTGGTATATCTTATAGACTGCTCTAGCCCTAGCCCTAGCCCATGTTCCCCTAGTCAATCTTCATTATCTCGTGACTCTATCACTCTATCCTATCCAGTCAGTCCATTCTAGCCATTCTTTCTTATCGAGAGATTGTCTGTGATCTTTTCAGACATTTTCATCCAATCTCTCGAGGGGGCATATCATTCCCATCTTGGGGCAACATTGTATCAGTTCATCTTATCTTCTTTGAAACAATGCGACAAGCTGCATTGTCTCAAAGAGGGGCAAAATGTAGACACCTAAAATTGTCATGTCTAATTAAATAAATATTTTTATTTATTTAATTACTTTAGCCTAATTCTTCTATTAATTAAATAAATCCTTATTTATTTAATTAATTCATTTATCCTCTTCTAGCCTTATTTCTCATTTAAATAAATACATTTATTTATTTAAATTACCCTTTTCCTAAATTAAATAAATATCTTATTTATTTAATTGATCCCAATTCTTCTATTAATTAAATGAACATTTATTTAATTAATTAATTAGCCTTTTCTACCTATGAGACATGTCATTCATCTCTTAATTCATACACTACCTACCCTCTCATTATTTTATTATTTCCTTTACCTACCCTCTAATCATAGTCGGCCATTTATCTTTTACACCTTTTAATCTTATCCCTCCATTTCTTATAGTGTCTTCTATATAAGGAGATGATTCCTTCATTATCAACCCTAATCAATCTATGCATCTAACTAACTCACTATGCATTTTATTCAAGCAACCTAGCATTCGATCTTGCATATGCGATCCTACTTGCAACCACATTTTCGTTCTTTGTTGAGCTCTTGTGCACATAAAATCTAAGAGCAACTATATCAAGCAAGATCAATGGAGATCCAAACCCTATTGGACATGTGATGGTATAATCTTTGTGATTTCATTTGATTTGCATTGTCTTAGGTAATCTTCATATGTTATGGTGGATCTTTGTTGTTGTTAGGCTAGGGTTTTGTGGTTGAATTCATTTAGTCTTTCAATATTGTTAATCCACTTTCGCCATAAACACCTAGTTCTCCTCCCCCATTTCCCCCCGAGAGTCCTCACTGAAGAGGGACCGGAAAAACTGTAACGCCTCCCTAGATATCTCCTGCAAGGATAAGCACTGCTCACATCTATCATTAACCAAAACATGGATGGAATTTCCATGCCTTCTAGCTTTCACTGAGTTGAAGAAGAAAGTAGTGTTCTTGTCCCCCTCCTTCAGCCAATCAATATGAGCTCTCTGCTTCCAGTAAATTTCTTCCCTAATCTCCCATTCCTCTACCACCTTGACAACCCAGTCTTCCTCCTTGAGCAAGTCCTCAGACAAACCATGCTCTCTGATTTCGCTGGTGATCCCATTTAGCACAATTTGAGCAACTTTCTTAGCATGAAAAATGTTCCCGAAGCCCTGTCGATTCCACAGTTTGAGCTGAAACTTAACAAATTGCAGTTGCTTGGCAAAAGAGTGCATGGTAGTGCCAAAGGATGGCCTCCCTTTCCTCCACCACTCCACTACAAGAGCCTGCAAAGTAGGATCCCGAAGCCACATAAGTTGGAATTTGAATGAAGGTGAGCGAGCTACCCAAGCCGAAGAAGAAACCATCTTGATGGGCCAGTGATCTGACCCTCTCCAGTCAAGAATCTCAAAACTAGTGGACCACCCCCCACCAATCCAAAATCTAGAAACCAGGAAACGATCCAACCTCTCAACCATCCAATACTCTCCCACCCTCCTATTGTTCCAAGTGAACAAACCATTACTAGGCTTAATGTCAACAAGTTGCAACAAGGATATATTATCCTGAAAAAGGAAAGAAGAAGGTTCCAACCGCATTAACCCCCCCCCCCTTCATTTCACTCAACTCAAGGATGGCATTGAAGTCTCCTTCCATAATCCAAGGATGAAAAGGGGCCAGCCTATGCATACAAGAAATATGAGACCATAAGTTTTGCTTACCCTGAAGATCAGTAGGGGCATAGATGTTAGAAAACAAGATGAATTCCCCAGTCTCAAGACTAGAGATAACCTTGGATAACAAAGATCGAGAGGCAACCCACCAGATAGGGTGAAACCTTAAGGGGTTCCAAAGACAGGCCACCCCTCTAGAGGAACCAGCTACCCCAACACACTGACACTCGCCTCGCCCCCACAACTTCGGCACCAGGCCCATCATACTCTCCACTGGAAGTTTAGTTTCTTGCAAAAAAAAGATATCGGGTGAATGATTCCTAATCAAATCCCGAGCAACTTTTTGTCTAGGGCCACTGTTCAAGTCCCTCACATTCCATGAAAGCACAATCATTTTGGAGGATTGGAAAAGTGAGAATCCAAAGTCTTTACTGACCCTGACTCAACCAAATTCTCCCCCATCAATTTAATCTTATCCAAATCCTTCTTTCTGCCAACCTTTGAGCTCTTCTCTTACGCACTTTTCTTAATCTCTTTTTGATGCAAACCCAGGTGAACGGAGGACTTATTACTTTTGACCCCAACTGGTTCCAATTTCAAAGCTATCGGAGAACCCTCCCCCTCAACCAAATTCACCTCAAACCTAAGAGTGAGTCCCAACTGAACCCCTACTGGTTGATCCATCTCCATCTGCTGACTTCCAACCACTAGCAGGGCTTGGATAGGGTCCTTAATTACTCTTTCTGGAGCCCCCCTTGATGCACCTTGATCCAAAGGGGTTAACCCCAGATTAACTTCCTGATGGCTAAGGTCATCCAAGGCCTCAAATATGTTAAAGGTATCCTCCTCTTGTCTCTCCTGTAAAGGCCTCTTTTGTCCTCGGTTCCTATTCTTTGTCTTAACTAGGACAAAACCATCAGCACCCCCAGCCTCGACAGACATAGCAACTTTCCCCTTTTCAGCCCTATCTTGGCTCGGTTCCGACTACTCAGGATGGCGCACCACCAGTTTATATCTAGGGCACTTACGCTATAAATGACCATACTCATGACACAGACGGCATCGAAATGGTAAAGTCTCATAATCTAACTATTGAACCGAAGAATAAGAGCCTACGCACATATCTATAGCATTTGGCAAAGGTTTACTAAGATCAATTTCAACACAGATACACGCAAAGGTCATTACCTTTCTCCCCAAGGTTTGCGTAGAAGATCCCACTGGCTTCCCAAGCAGAGCAGAAAGCATCTGTAGCACATCTTCCCGGCAGCATTCCACTGGAAAATGTGATAAACGAACCCACACTGGATCCCTATTTGGGAGCTCCTCTGAAGGGTTAAACCCTGCATGCCAAGGTTTGATGAACACCCCCACCTAGTTGTAAAAATACGGGCCACCTTCAAAGACCCTATTGCCATCCTCCATGCAATTGAAAGTAACCATGAAATAGTTGTTTGCCAGCAGCATAGTCTCCATTTCCCCCTTTGGAGCCCAAGTCCTCTACGCCTAGTTTTCCAAAAACTGCAAAGAAACCCTCATTCCCAAAAACTTGCAATATAGCGAGTGTTTTGAAAAGTATTCAACATCTTCCGCTATCATCTCAAGAGGAATAACCAGCTTTGGCCTCTCACTGCATCTCTCCAAGCAACCATTAATCTTCATAATGCGAGAGCTACCAGCACTACCAAACCCCAGGTCTAAGGAGAAAAGGTTATTGTTAAAAGTCTTCATGCTCTGTGATGGGGATTTTGAGCCCACCGCAACACGAAAATCCATGGCTGGCGGAGCCTTCGAGGCCTCCCCGCCAATACTCAACATAAATCTCCAGGTGATCGGAACCCTACACCCCAAAGGGGCCCGTAAGATTTAGTTGCCCCCAAATCTCCACCCCTCCCCAACATACCTGAGATGGAGGTCCCACCGAGGCCCCCAGCCCCGCTGGTACCCTCGGCCTGCTTGAAACAGCGCCTGAGTTGCGCAGCCTGCACCCTCCCGCAGCTCGTCGCACGTCTCCCCGCGCTGCGCAGACCCCCCCTGCGCACCCCTGACACTCTACACACACTCCCGATCACAAGCTAGGGCATCGATGCCCTAGCTCGGCCCTCTGCGACTCCCGCCCACGCGACTGCATTTTTTCCATGAAAAAATTATCATCCTATAATTACTACTATTAATAGTAGTTATTATTTTATATTATTTTTTAAGATTTAAAAATAAATTTATAATAAAGTTAAAATTAGTTTTATTATTTCTAAATGTTAAAAATTATATATTTAAAAAGAAATTATTATAAATTAAATTTTAGATTAATAATTTTTAGTAAAATAATTATTTATTTTATTTTATTTTAAAATTTTAAAATTATATCTATGAATAATAAATTGTTCATAATTTTTTATTTTTACAAAATATATAAAATAACAATAAAGTAATTAGCAACTAAAAATAAATCTATTAAATTTACAGTATGTTAATAGAATTTAGATTGCTATTAGGAATTTTTAATGATGAAATTTATATATATGAAAAGTGGTTATTCATAAGTTGAATTTGAAGATTAATAAATATTTAAAATACATTAATAATTAAAAGCAATTATTATTATTTTTTAATTTATCAAGTTTACAATCTCAGTGAATCTATTAAATTTAAAATATATTAAAAGTTAACATTAAATCTTTTGTAAACTTGATATATTGTAAATTAATATATTATCAATAAATCTATGAAGTTTACAAAATATATATTTTGATATTTTACATTTACAACAAATTTATTGTAAATTTTTAATATATTATAAACTTAATATATTGTAAAAATAAAAGAATAATAATAATTACTTTTAATAATTAATTTATTAAAAAACCTTATAATTATAATTATAATTAATTTATTAAAAGTATAATTATAATTACATTTAATATTAAGATTACAACTACAATAAACTACAAAACTAACAACGACAAGTTTTGTAGGCCATGGAGGTTTGTTTTATTTGCTTCTATCGCCTACATTACTTTGGATGGTAGGTTTACTAGAGCCTATGGTCATCACTTTGTCCTACTCAACCATTTCTGACATGGGGAAAAGGTGAGCTTGCATTATTACCTAGCATGTTCTATGGACCACACTATCAAGGAGGTTTAGAAAGATCCCAAAGGTGACCATGCCCTCCACTAGGGGCTTATGGTTCTAGTTTATAAAATGCTTAAGGGGAAATGCATTGAAAAGCCTATTAAAGGCAAAAATGCAAGAGATGAGACTATGGGGAGTGAAGCCAGCGGATTCAACTTTGATTCGGAGACTGAGGGAGATTCGGAAGAGACTAGTAAAAAAGGGAGGAATAAGGCTAAGAGGAAAAGGATTATGGTGGATTTAGACATTTTGGAGTCTGAAACTAAATCCTTTGAGAAAAAATTTATTAAAAAAAAGAAAGGGAAAGCAATTGGAAAGAAGATTCAAAGGAAGAACACTAAAAAGGGAAACAATAAAGACACCAGCCATGTTCTGATTGATTTTGAGGAGGAAGTTGAGGAGAACGAGAAGGATGAGGGTCAGGATAAAGAGGGGGAGGAAAACCCGGTGATGGGCAACATTGAGGGTTTGAACACTATAAGTCTACAAAAGGAGGATAAAAGGGATAAAAGTGGTATCGGTGATAATGATACTATAAAATCTCTCTGTGATACCATCGGAACCATGGTGAAGGATATTAACAGTTTGAAGACTAATATGAAGGCTATTACAAGAGTTACAGTTGGTGATAAACCCTTGGCGGAACATGTTAAGGAACTGGTTGTTTTCTTCACAATGCGGAAGTTATTGAATGTATGGTGGGTAAAATCATAGCAATGGAAAAAAAGGTCAATGAGATGGAAGATAACAAGGAGATTAAAGGAATGAAAAATAAAATGAACAATCTGGGTAGCAGAATCGATAGACTGGAACTCAATGTTAAGAAGATAGCATATCAAAAAATTTAGATCCTCAAAGCTTCGGTGGATAACATGAACATCCTGATCAATAGATTTGAGAACAATGCAGAGAAGGATGGTGATAAAGATCAGCTAGACAAGAAGGGTCATGAAAAGAGGACTAGAGCTAATACAAGGACCAAGGGCGACATCAAACGTCATGAGCTAGAGGAATTAAAGACCTCGGCGAACAACATGAAACAAATGGTTGTCCATGCCGAGGATATCATGAAAAGTATTTAGGTCTCAGTCTTTGTATCTGCAGGGATTCTAGGTTCTGTCTTTTTGTTGTCATTGTGCTGTCCGTGCGATGTCTGTTTCTAGTTTTTTATGTTATGTAAGATGATCCATTTTTGTTTGGGTGGGATCTTTCTATTTTTTGAAGTGATCAGGCACGTTTCTTTCATGTTCTTCTGATCTCCTGGCTTGTACAAGGTTCGGGTAACTTTCAAATACCTGCTTTTACTTAATCAAAACAATGGCAAGTACTAGCCACTATGTGGCACTTGTTATTAATATCTATTTATTGAGTTAATTAAATACTATTTATATTGGTTTAAGTGTAAGTTATGACTATATTGTCCTTGTATTATTTATATTGGATTAAGTGTAAGTTATGACTATATTGTCCTTGTATTATTTATATTGGATTAAGTGTAAGTTATGACTATATTGTCCTTGTATTATAATACAAGGACAATGTAGTCATAACTTACACTTAATCCAATATAAATAGTATTTAATTAACTCAATAAATAGATATTAATAACAAGTGCCACATGCAACTTTCCCGCCTTTCCCTGCATTTGAATCTGAGCCGTCTACATGACCGCCCCCTTTGGGGAGGTCCCTTCCTCCCTACAACCAGACCCCCAAATCGATACCATGATCGGTTTACATGTTGTTGGTTCTACTATTGGGACCCCACTATCTACAGGTCAACCAAAAAAAATTGCTAAGATTGATATTCCTTCCTCCTCTTCATCTTTGGTACGACGAACTCTGGCCTGAATGATGGAGTGAAGAATATACCCCTCCCCGGGCTGGAATCTATTGCCGGACAGAAGAATGTGGAGCTTGGTAAGAAACATTCCAAATCCAACTAGAAAAACGCCCTTCTTAGGTCCACTAATACGACTTTGGAAGCGGCTTTGGCTTTACCCAAACTGACGAAGGAACGGAGATTAAGCTCCTAGATAGTCTGATGGATAAAATTGCCTCATCCCTTCACCTGGTGATAGTTGGACACTTCTTCTCTTTCAGGCCATCTATTGACATGATTAGGAGATGGGACAAATCAAGATGGAAACTAAAGGGAAGTGTCAACATCTCGACAATGCCAGGTGGTCTCTTCCTTTTTAAGTTCACTACGGAGGAAGACCCTATCTTTGTCCTCTCAGGCTCTTGGGCATATGGGAAGTATTTCCTAACTCTAGCTAAATGGAAGCCTGGTTTTGACCCCTCAGTTGAACTCAACTGCATGGCTCTTGTTTTGGTTAGACTACCTAGCCTACCGCTGGAATTCTGGGATGAACAAATCTTTCATTGGATTGGAAACTCGTTCGGCAGCTATGTTACAACTAATTCGGTCACTCTTGCTAAATCTAGGATGGTTTATGCACGTTTTTGTGTCAATGTTGCAATCAACAAAGCTCTCCCCATTTTTTTTCTCTAAACTTGAAGTGGGAAAAATAGTCCCAAGCCATTGTTTATGAAAATGCTACCCTTTTTTGTCAGAAGTGTGCTAAACAAGGGCACACGTATGCTGAGTGTAAGACCCAAGAGTCTGCAGAACCCAAGCTGAAAGAAAAGGCTATTATTGATGAACCCATTAGCCCAAGTTCTCCCTCTTCATCATCCCCCTTGGGAATGCCTAATGCAAAAGAAATCCCTAATGACTACCCCCACACTAACAAGATCCTTGAGATATTAAAAACCCCAGTTGATTATGTGAAGAAAGTTAGCCCAGTTGTACCCCTAGAAGAGGGTGAAATCCCTCTGGTGACAAGCCTCCAGCTATCCTCTAATCCCTCTCCATCCCCCTTTGTGGCTACGGGTAATAACTACCTCTCCCCCAAGCCTCTAGCTATTTCTATCCCCACAACCCCTCAATCCTCCAACCTCGATGGAACTATGACCCCCTCAGGTGTGAAAAAGTTGTTGATCACAACCCCCCCTTGTTCCCCTTGCAAGGCATGGATGTTTGTTGAAGCAGAAAAAGGGCACATACCAACTCCTCCTATGAAGTTATCACCACTTGGATCTCCTCTGGCGGACAATAAGGAATAGATGACCCAGAAGATGAAACCCAAGGCTAAGAAAGCAGATATAGGGGGTACTAAAAATTAAAGTCGCAAGACCTTCCAAGAGGGTGTTGAGACATAAAGTTATGGAAAGGGACATTGCAAGGGGCAGACAACTGACCCTTGATGGAATCAACAGAAATAAGAAATGAAGTTCCTCTCCTGGAACACAAGGGGTCTCAATAGTCCCCAGAAGCAATTCTCTATAAAACACTATATCTTGGAAATGAAACTTGATATTTGTCTTCTTCAGGAGGTTAAAATGTCCTACCAAACTTTTGCAACCATTCCTAGTAAATTTTGGTCAGGGGCTACCTTTATGTATGTGGATGCTTTAGGGGCTTCTGGGGGAATTGCTATCCTCTGAGACCCCCTCAAAATCCAAGGAAAGATTTATGTTAGCACTCAAAACTTCCTAGTGGTTACTTTTCAACATGGTGAGCACTACTGGCACCTGTTCAATATATATGCCCCCAATTCCAAAGTGGGAAGGCTTCTGGTGTGGGAGGAAATCTCTGAACTCATCCTAGTGGACCAGAAGTCTCAATACATGTTGGCTGGAGACTTTAATACCCCACTATACCCCTCTGAGAAATGTGGTGGTCTAGTAGATTTTACAGATAGCATGGGAGATCTCGCCAACCTCATTAATGTCACTAGCCTCTTTGATCTTGATCTTCAGGGTGTCCCCTACACTTGGTCGAATAATAGGAAAGGCAATCACCTAATTCAAGTCAGATTGGATAGATTTCTTGTCTCTACCAACTGGGATATTGGCCACAACTCCTACCTTAAGACTCTCCTAAGGACAACTTTTGATCACAACCCCCTCCTACTCCATTGGAAGGATAGACCCTACCTGGGTCCCCCCCCTTTCTTCTATGAGATTATGTGGGCCTCCCACCCAGATTTCAGAGACCTGGTCAAGGGCTGGTGCGCTACCCTGATTCAAGGGAATTCTATGTTCAAAATTGCTGAGAAGTTGAAACTCGTCCATAGGGAAGTCAAAGGTTGGAATAAGGCCACTTTGGGCGACATCTTCAAGAAGAAAAAGGAGTTGTGCTCCAGACTGGAACAACTCCAGAGCAATATGGTAGCAGGTGACCCCCCTCACTCCATGTTGGTGGAGGAAGATGAATATCATAAGAATTGGAAGGAAATCCTCTCTAAGGAGGAAATCTACTAGAAACAAAGATCTATAATTCAATGGTTGAAAGAGGGGGACAGAAACTCAACCTTCTTCCACCACTCGACGAGCATCCATAAAAGGAGAAACTTTATCAAAATTCTAAAGGATGGCTCAGATCAGGAGATCACCAGAGAATCCCTAATTGGCCAAAATTCCAATGACTTCTTCATCAGAATGTATAATGAGTCTGGAAGGAGGAATGTGTCTCTCCAGGATAGTCTTTTGAGTAAGCTCCCTAATGCCATTGGGGAGGAGGATAATTGTTAACTCCTTGCTCCTATCTCCTTGAAGGAGGTCTGTATGGCGGTCTTTGCGATGGGTGCTTTCAAGACCTCAGGCTCAGATGGCTTGCCCCCGACATTTTTTCTAGATTATTGGGACATCATTAATTATGATGTCACTAAAGCAGTGAAAGACTTCTTCAAGACTTGTAAATTACTGAAAAAACTAAATAACACCTACATTTTTCTTGTCCCTAAGTCATCAAACCCCAATTGCATGCAGGACTTTCGACCCATAAGCCTCTGCAATTCTATCTATAAAATAATTTCTAAGGTCCTTGTGAATAGAATCAAGCCCCTTTTAGCAAATTTCATCAGTCCTTCCTACAAAGGTTTTGTCTCTGTTCACCAAATTCTAGATGTTGTCATTGCCACTCACGAAATAATCCACTCCATGGACAGGAGCAAAATCCCAAGTATGGCTTTCAAGCTCGAAATTTCAAAAGCTTATGATAAAGTCAACTGGTTCAGTTCTTGGTCTTTATCAATGGGGCCCCTAGGGGCTGTTTTAAGGTTGAAAAGGGTATTTGACAAGGAGACCCTTTGTCACCTTATCTTTTCATCATGATTGTTGAAGTGTTGAGTAGAAATGTGGTTGATATGATGATCAATGGTAGACTGCAGGGATTCAAAGTTGCTTCTATGATCCCCCCCTCAATTATTCAACAATTTGTTGATGACACCTTTATGTTTGGTATGTCATCTGTAATTGAGGCCAAACTATGGAAGAATTTACTAGCGGATTATGCCAAGGCATCAGAGAAATGTATCAATTATGATAAGAGTAATCTCTTCTTCTTCAACACCCTTGATGACCTTTAGCTTGAAATCCTCTCTATATTGAAGTGTAAGACTGTTGCTCTTCTGGGGACTTACCTGGGTCTCCCCCTCACTGTTGAAGAAGTCACCCCTGCTTTCTAGAATACTATCCTTGAGCGGATATAGAAGAAACTTGATGGTTGGAAAGGAAAATTCCTTAGCAGTGTGGGCAAGCTTCAACACCTTGTTGCTTCCCTCCAGGGCATCCCAGTGTACTTTCTTTCCTTGTTCAAACTATCTGGTGCTATGGGGGGAAAACTTGAGAAAATCCAAAGAACCTTCCTGTGGACGGGTATGGAGGAAAACAGATGCCTTCCTCTAATAAATTGGGACACTGTTTGCTTACCCAAATCCATGGGAGGACTTGGTATCAGAAAGATAAATGCTTTGAATAAGGATTTAATTGAAAAAGTGGGATGGACCCTAGCTAAAGGTGAGGTGGACTTGTGTAACATTATCAGGGCCAAGTATTTGGAAAGGGAGCAATTCTATTGTAACTTGAATACTGGAGACCTTCCTCAGGGGTCTAAACTATGGAATAACATCCTGAAAAGCATATAGGTTATCAAAGAAGGACTAAAATGGTACATTAGAAACGGTAGAAAGATCTATGGAAGACAAATTCATTTGTAATGGAACCTAGTCAGGGGATTTCTTGGCCAAGTCTCCTTACAGACAGGTCCTGAGACCCACTGGCAATGTTGACTGTTGGAGGAAGATATGGAACTCACAACAGATCCCTAAAGTCAACTTTTTTTTCTGGTCCCTAATGCATGGAAAAATTATTAACTCAGGACAATCTAAAAAGGAGGGGTTTCCAACTTTCCAATAGATGCATTCTTTGTAAAGCTGAAGAAGAAACAATTGACCACCTTTTCATCCACTACCCCTTCGTTGGACACTTGTGGACCAGTACCCTTGAAAAATGTGGTGTGCAATGGGTTTTTCAGAATAGTATTATTCAGTTTATTACTAGATGGACTCCCCCCTCCCACCACCACCTGATCCTCCAATTATGGAGGTAGATCTCGCCGCACATCTGCAGGGGGGTCGGGAAAGAAAGAAACAACAAAATTTTCAGAGATGCAGAAGCCCCCCCGGATAGAGTCTTCTACAATTGTCTCAAAATGATTTTAGATAATATATCAATGACTAAGTGGAAGCCCCCCCCAATCCTCCTAATTCGATGGAAATTTTTTTTGCTGAACTTTGGAAACCCCCCCCCAGAGTTCGAAGTCTTCAACAACAATGCTAAAATCAAAAGGAAAAAGACCAAATGGTTAGCCCCAAAACCCCATTGGTACAAATTGAACTTTGATGGGTCTGCCCAAAATGCCTGCCAAGTTGGTTGTGGAGTCATCCGTGACCACTTGGGGAATACTATTGTAGCCTACATGGGCAACCTAAAGAACCATATCATCACTCAGGTTGAGGGAATGGCACTCCTGTGGGCTCTAAGATTTTCCACATCCATTGGCATTAAACATCTGGAAATTGAAGGCGACTCGCAAATCATTGTGGAAGTGGTGAGTGGTAGATCTGCTACCAGGTGGAAAGTGGATTCCATTTTGAGGGATGTTAGGATGCTTCTGGCTAACCTTGATGGCTACAGAACGACTTACAATTTTGGAGGAACCCCAATTTGCTACCAATAATCACCAAGGTGATCTTGGAGACTGAAAAAACCAAGTCCAATGATGAAACCGTATAACTATTACCAGATGAAGAGAGCCAATTTTTAAATTTTAAATTTAGAAGGGAAACCCTCCTATCATGGGTTCGGTCTGCCATGTAGCCATGGATGGCCTTGTCATCACCTTCAAAATGGGTTTAATAATGATGATAGTACTAATATTGGGAATGGTAATTTCCTAATTATCATCCGGACAGAGTTTATTGGCGGTGATAAAGGCGACAGCTGGGATAGGTCAAATCTCATAGGCTAGATTAAGGGTTCGCACGAGTATAGTAGATTTCAAGAACGCGATATCTACTTAGGAACAATTTGCAATAATCACACTATTTATTACGTAATTTTATCTTAGGATTGGCTAAGTTTCTATCACAACTCTGCTCTTGTTCTGGTTCGGCTTTGTGTTTATGCTACCCTGTTTCTCCTCTGCTCTGCTAAGCTGGAGGAAATGACCATGGGGGATGATAGGCTAAGACTAGAACCTGACAAAACTGGTGATTTTAAAGCTAATTTGGTGGTATGGTTTGTCTGTTCGGAAGGTGGGATCCACAAATTTATGGAAAGCATGAAAGGGAACTATGAGAGATTGTCAAAGTAGTTTGTGGATTCCTAGGAGGATAGAAGGGTTACGATGGGGGGTATCTCCTTCAAAATAAATGAAGAAGTAATTGCTCAAGCGATGAGTCTGTCTATGGAGGGGAGGAAATGGAAGAAATAGAGCCGCATTTCGGATACCACCAGCCTGAACCAGTTTTTTCATGAAGGTGAAAACCCGGTGAAGAGGGCGGGTGGCTTCAATCGAGAGGAGCTTCCGCCACCGTGGGATGAGGTCTGCTATATCATTATGAAATACTTCACTCTGGAGGGAAGGTATGGAATCTTTTACTATTACCACCTCTCGTTCCTTAGCCACCTTAGAAACAAGGATTACATCTCTATTCTATTTTTCCTGCTTCATTCGCTGGATTCAAATGTTAAGGATATTGTCGAGGCCAAGAAAAAAGGAAAAGACTTCCCCATTCTACACCAAGGCCTCATCCTTCATATCTATAACTTCCACCTATCCCTTTGCCCTCCTCATACTATCTTCGTCCAGAATGTGGCTGAAAACCATCCCCTAGCTATTGCTACCGTTAAACCTGATACAAGCCCTCCTCGGCTACCTAAAATTGGCTCCTACAGTAAGAAAAATAGAAGGCGCCCTCCTAAGGATGTTAGAACCCCTAAGAAAGTTAGAATCCAGGAGATTGATTCTGATATGGAAATTACTGATGAGGCCAACACCCCCTACCATTCTATGAGACTGGCCTCCAAACCCCCTGAAAAATTGCTAAGAGACCCCTCCTCTTCCCATGAAACTGGGAATTCCATCCCCTCTAAGGATGTGGCCCTATTTCAGACTACCTCAATCCCCCACTCTATTAGCTCCACCCATGCCTCTGAAATCCCTACAAATTCTATGAGTCCGGAGGCCGGCCCCAAATCCTAGACAAATTCTCCCTCCCCGACTCTCAAGTTTGAGAAGATGATGGTGGTGGAGGAAGTGAGCAACATAAAGGAGGAAGAAGACAGCAACCTGGCAGAGTTGGGTAAGAAAGTGGAGGGTTTGTTTGATAATGTGCAGGAAATCACCAACAGAATGGAGGCAATGGAAAACAAGTTGCAGGATGTCTCTAGGTTTGCTTTGAACGTCATGCGTTGCTCGGCGACCACTCTGTGTCTCCTGCGGGAAAGTTCTACCAAATGCAAAAGCAAGGAAGACGATGACTACAGGGCCCTTTTCAAATTCCTTACCAAGGAATGGGCTAGGAAGCTCCTCCCCAAGAGGAGCCATGGAAAAAAGAAATAGTTTGTTTCTATGTCTCAGATGTCTGGTTTTTTGTTTGGTCCTAGTAGCCTCTAAGCTGATAGTTTTATTTTTTGTTTATATTAGAACTTATTTACCTATTTCCCTACGTGGCAAATGTTTAAAATGTTTATTACGAATTTTATATATCTGTTGAACTTACGTAGAATGATCATAGTTTTTGATAGAGGAAAGTAAGAGGGTTGTAATTTTATTGATGTTCTGCTGACAGTTGGCTTGCCACTGTTTCTTTGTTCTATTCCTGGGTCAACACCCTTGTTTTGGCTTCTTTTAATTTCAAAAACAAGTGCCACGTAGTGGCTAGTACTTACAACTTACACTTAATCCAATATAAATAGTATTTAATTAATTCAATAAATAGATATTAATAACAAGTGCCACGTAGTGGCTAGTATTAAATGTAATTATAATTTATTTTTTTAATAAATTAATTATAATTATAAGATTTTTTAATAAATTAATAATTAAAAGCACTACATGGCACTTGTTAGTAATATCTATTTATTAAATTAAGTAAATACTGTTTATATTGGATTAAGTGTAAGTTATGACTATATTGTCCTTGTATTATTTATGCGTGTATTTGGAGTAAGTGGGATTTCATAATTTATGTAATTATGTTCCCTATTTTCCTTCCTACTTTCTAGGAGGAATTATTTGATAAATGATTAGGTTTTCTGGTGGCGATACATATATATAAACATAAAATATTCTAAGTGGGATATTGTATTGTATGATTATATAATTTAATCCTTTGTTGGGATTGGTTGGGGAATTTGGTTGTTTCTCGTACAAACACCAACTCCCATTTTTGGGAATGGTATTTGTCTAGGAAATGGAATGATTTTGGGGATTTATCATTTTGTTGGAAAGTTTTTGTGTTTTTGGAGGAAAAATTTGTGAGAAAGGATTGCAACCTTATTTGTGTTGGATTTAGAAAATTTTGGTGAGGGTTTTTCAGAAAATTGTGCAAGAATCTAGAGTGGATTTAAGTGGAGTTTATTGTTTTGTGTTTGGTGATTGAGAAAGCTTGTTGGATTGATTGGACTTGTTGTTCATGTGGAGTTGAATGTGCAGGAGTGCTTCTTCATCTTCTCTTTGACCATTTTCTCCTATTTCCAGGTTGGATTGTTAAGCCATTTGATTTCTATGTATTGAAATGATTTATGCCTTTGAAAAAAAAAAATTCTGTGTTTTTATTGCCTTCATTCCATTATGGAAAGATTATGTATTTGTAGTTTGAAATTTGAAAGATACATGAAGTAGGTGTTTCCTTTGATGCATTTGTATAGACTATTTTTGGTGTTTTTTCTATTGGAGATTTATCATGTGTCTTGGGGGTGATAAAATGGAATTTATACAAAGGGGATTCGCCCCTCTCAAATGGATTCCTATCAGTTTTTGCATTTTGATTGGTCAGCTTATTGAATTTTGAGCCCAAAGTCAACCCAAGGCCTCTATCCTACTTACTATTGCGAATGCGCTAGAACAAATTTTAAAATCACTAAAATAAGTATCAAAAGTGATAAAAGATAGTGAAAAAGCACTAGAAGAAGTGGTAAAAGTGCCACTTTATGGTTTTTAGTGTACAAACCCTATTTTGGCTTCCTGGTTCAGTTTTTGGGACCCGTGTCAGTCCAAGTCAGACTAGAGGCTTATTCTTGGGTATATATTTTTTATTATGAAATTTACATAGGTTGTATGAGTATTTTGAAATGGATTCACATTTATTTTATCGATTGTATGCATTCATACATTATGGTTTGTTGAGTTTGCATGCATGATGATGCCTTGAGTGCATTTGGATAAGAGAATGCATGTTGACCAAAAAATAAATTATGGATCATTTTATGTTATGGATTCATTGTGATTTAATTTATGTGATGCTTCATGTGATTCTGTATATCTCTATTTCATGTTAAAGTACCATAGGTTAGGGGTATCTAGGAATATGTTAGGGGGAGTGGCTTCCAAGTGGGTTTTGGGGCCCTAAGTGGCTATGAGGGAATCTCATTGGAAGTTTGTGTAACAAGTGAAAACTTAACTAAATGTATTAGGGGATAAGGTATATCTCACATTAAATAGATAATGATGATGCCCCAACTCATGGGCTAGAGTGCTTGTATAGGCTCGGGATGAGATTAGGAAGGCTTGTTGGCAAACTGTACCTCCTTTTCCTCAAGAAAGGTGTTTTTGGTTCCGCATGGGTATCACATGGGTGTCGGGGCCAAGAGAACTACTAGGGAAACTCATGGTGATGACACTCTTCCCTAAGTGCATCCTAGGTCTCTTACCTATGTGTTGTGCAGAGGCCTCTGATAGTCAATGTTATGTTTGTTCCTTGTCCTTGTGATTGTTGCATTCATGTGGTCATTGTATTTCCATGGTTGTGTTAGCGTTAGCCTTAGTGGTATGTATGGTGTGTGGGGCCTCATGTCATTCTTCAGAGTACAAGGGTGGACCTTTAGGTTCCAAATAGTTGGGTGGTTGATGCTTTCTTCCATTGGAGTTTTGGTGATATGTTCGCAAGCTTCATGGATGGATTATGTCTGCTTCAAATGAAAGTGATTTGAATTAGGATGCTAGTATTATTATCTTATGTAATGATTCATTTATGTATTAGAGTAGTTTTATATTTATATTCATCATGTAATAAGAACACTCTCATATAAAGGAAGATGTAACGATTTTAACTATGTGAATGTGTTATGAGTTTAGATAATACAATGTTGCTACTATCTATCCTATATGGATTATTAGATATTTAAAAAGTAAGATGTAAGTTGTAAAGAATTAAAAGTTGTTTCATGAGAAATGCACTTGCTGATGCCTAAAATTTCTTGAAGAACAACAACCTTATGGGAAGTTCAATGAGTGAATGACCTATTGTGCCCCACTGAATGACCTCTAGGATTTTAGAAGTCGGTTCTTTATTTCTAATGGGAAAAGGGAAGAGAAAAATTTTGAAAACAAACTAAGGTGATGCGCCAAATATTATAATTTTGGAACATTCAAAGGCACATAATAACATGCATTAAGTGTATAATATAAAGGCCTAATAAATTAGTAATTTGAACAGCTGAAATTCACGGATTCACCACAAGTATAATATGATTCAGACACAACAACACCAAATTGAAAGAGTTTGAGACATGATTCAACTACCAAAATTCATGCTTAAAATTATAAAAGGTTAAATAGATAACCAATTCTAGATTCTTACTTCCAAATGACAAAGCATAATTCAATCGTAAACAAAAGCAAATAAACATAAAGGCCATAAGTTGCCACAATCTGATTATCTATCTTGCATAAACTTATAAATTATTCTAAAGTCCAAGTTTAAAAAAAAAGAACTTGTCTCTCTAAAATGTGTGAACCCCCCAAAATGATCTAAAAGCTCCCTTTATAGCCAATCCTAACTACCCAAAACCCTTAGCAACAAAAAAATAGAAAAATATTCCTCTTCCTCCTTTGCATGACTTCATATTCATGCTTTTTAACAGCTACATTCTGACTCCTTGATCACCATTACTAGCCTAACTGTATTCACAACTCAGCACCCTGAAATAGATTTCACAACTCCCAAAGATAGATGCCTGTCATTGGACCATGTTGACCTTCAAAATTCCTCCCTATTTACGCTTGTTTAAAAGCTTGGTTGGGTGGAGACTCTACCTACCTTAATTCCTTTTCTTGCTAAAAGACTCACGAATGAGACACGTGGAAAAATGATGGAAATTCTCACCATTTTTCTTCCTCCATTTTCAAGAAAGCTTTGCAAATGAGACATGTGACAGGCTGGTTGATAGGCGGGTCATTTCAACTTTGAGGCTTGAACTTAGCTTTGGGCTGAGAAATGCGGTGCCCTGGCGGGGTTTCAAGAAAACAAAATTGTAAAGGAGGGAATTTGTCACCTCAAGGATGACAAATCCTCAAGGATAAATTGTCCTTCTGATTACCTCTGCGAACTAGCACTAAGATGAGTTGGGGGATAAAAAATTTATATAGGGAGTGCCAGCCACCTGAGAAGCGTCTCTGGATGGCTCTACAGAGCCTTTGTCCTCGGGCCAAGCGCGCGGAGCTAGGACACCAGTGCGGTGTGCTGTCGTCCTGTACGAACGAAGTGCACAGTCTGAGCAAAAAGTCTTGGATGCACTGACAGAACTTATAAAACAGCTAAACAATATTGGAAATTATGAAAAACACGGATTACGAAACAAAATATGGAAAATGCTAAAGAATAAGAAAATCTCACAACCGATCCACGCTGTGAAGCCTCCTGCAAGATAATATTTTCTTCATGAAGTTGTGCCTACGTACATGTAAGAGAAAAAATGTTGGGGGTTGTTTTTTGGAGTCTGCCTAAGTCAGACCCCCGTTTTAGTGTTTCCACCTCCACGGACAACACAAAAAGCCATGATAAAGGAAGATGATGAAGAAGTTGATAAAGAAGAATGTAAAGACTAATAGAAAGACAATGCTATGCTATTTGATAAATGAAAAATAAATGAGATATTGAAAGTGCGGGATAGAGTTAGATTACTCCCCTAGTGCTTGGAAAGTGTTGGAATGCTTGATAAACTTGGTAGCTTGACAATGTTGCAACAATGGTGGTGGTGTCTCCAAGAGCTTCAATTTCCAAGAGTAAGTCTGCAATCTACTAAAAGATCCTTTGGAAATGTCCCAAAACCAAGGATATAGGGTAAGGGATGAGTTTGAATGTCGGTGGCCGCACAGGGAGGCGTTACGATTCCTTCCTAGAATGGTTCGTAGCATCCCAATGACCACTTGTTGGCTAGCAGGTTGGGGGGAAGGTAGCGCGTCGCGCGGACATCTCCACGTTGCATTTGTGTCCATGAATCTGCCAGATCAGCAAAGTTAGTAATTCCTCTGGGGAAGCTGACATGGACTTCTTCGGTGGTCAAAAGGACAAGTTGGCGAACCTATCCTCCAAGCAACATGGGGGAGGCACCACATGTCGCAATTGCCACTAAAGGTGATGAGGGTGATTTTTTTTACTCTATATTTTGCCCCCACTTTAGCAAGCATGTCTCCATTAAGAGATGTGAAGCTAAAGTAGGAAAGGTAGAAAAGGTGAAGAGGAGAAAATATCGCAATAGGGAAGCAGATGCTCATTGATCAGACGAAGTTGCCCCTGATGATATGATGTTATAATTTTGGAATAAAAAGCAGTGCTTGACAACATGCTAGCTGCAGTCTAGCCTGGTAGATGATAAGATATGATAAATAAGTTGGAACAAAGCGCAACAAGAACAAACCTCATCATGGAAGAAAGTCCCTAATGACGAAAAGATACAAGATAGGGCAACCGCCATTAATACAAGATACAATGATATGGTTAGCATGATGTGCCATGTTGAGAGCCATATGATAGGTCATGATAAGCTAGTATGGATGACCATACAATAAGGCAAATTGGTACGTTGATATGGATAACCATATGATAGGGAAAATTGGAACTCCAATATGGATAACCATATGATAGGGCAGATTGGAACACCGATATGGATAACCACATGATAGGGCAAATTGGAACATTGATATGGATAACCATATGATAGGGCGAAATGGTATACCGACATGGGTAGCGAGGCGCTGGATCACCATGCGATAGGACAAATAAGTTGGCTAGAATTGGTAGCGACATGCTATATTTCCATGCGATAGGGCATTTGGAATTGGAACATAGTAGATTGGCCTCTACCAAGGCAAGAAAGATGATGCAAATTGGAAAGATGGTTTAACCCCCATGTAGGCAATCTTTGGAACATATCACGATCAAGTGGTTTGGCCCCCACATAGGCGCACATGATGAAGCAAATGCATGAAAAATCATAAAAATAAAGGCACAAATGCATAAATGATGATATGATACCCCCCCCTTAGAATGATATGCATGGAAGGCATGTCATTCTAAGGAGAAGAGGAGTTGTGGCACGTCAGCATAAGGAGATGTTTCCATGGAATGCGACCAATAGATAGTGACACATAAATGTCCAGAACATCAAAAGATGCAATGCAAGAGGACAAGGAGATATGATAGTATGGCATCAGAACCTAGAGCAATTTCAAAAAGACATATAGTATCACTGCGAGATGGGTGTATCGTCATAGTGCCAAATTTCTCAAATCTGAAGAAGAGCACAGGAAGACAAAGATAGAAGAAAAATTTGGGTCAACATGGAAGAAAGAAAAGAATGCCCCCGACACTTTGTATCATCCCTGAATGTCGAAAAGCAAGATACAACAAATAGAGGAATGTGTACGACATAAAATCCCTTGTATTCGAGCACCTGTGGAGTAACTCGGGTCCTTTGGGAGAGTACAACGGATAAAAATAGTCAACCTCTCATATCCAAGTACCTACAGAGTGACCTGGGTCCTCTGGGAGGGAACAAACAGATAAACCAAGCATGGGGGAACATAACCACACACACATGCAAAAAGATGAAGATGAAAAATAAAAGTCCTAACAATCAACCCTTAGGAGGGGATTGTATTGTAGGAGATCATCATCCTCAAGAAGAGCCTCGTCCTCCCTATCTAGGTCAAATGGAGAGAGGGGGTGAGCTCAGAGAGGGACTATTGCAAGCGTCGCACCGGGTGCCTCACCAACAACAACGTCTTCGTCTACAAGCTCGGAGGAGGTGAGGGTCAACGATCGTGTGAAGATCATAGAAAAGGTTGAGATATCCTCCAAGGAGTCAAACATGTAGGCCTCCCAAGAGGAAGCAAGTGACTCATTTGGAGAAGATGGAACAAGGACATGACTACTAGCCTCGAAAAGGGGGGAAGGGCCTTCTCGATCATGCAAACAGAGACAAGCAAAGGAAGGGAAGGGCCTTCTCGATCATGTCTAAATCGGGCCCTACTCAAACTTGCATTTACACGAGATAGGAGTTTCAAGCCTCCTATCAACCATAATAGGCTGAAGGAGCCCAGGAAAACTTGGATGCTGGAGCGGTGGCAGAACAAGTGGAGCAGCGGAAGCTGCGCTGAAGACCACTTGCATGTGCAACATATCGAAAGGCACAGACAAGGGTTGAGTGTCCGACAGAGAATTGATAAGCGGAGTCTCCAAGGAAGGAGGGATGAAGACCTACACCTTCTTAGGGGGAGGGTCATCAAAGGTCCTTGGAGCAGCGGGAAGTGAAATTGAAACTGATGCAGAAGTGGAAGCCACCGAACGATGAGGCTCTGAAAAGAAGCACTAGAGGATGCACAAGTGGACTTTAAGGCAACATCACATGCTTGAGCCTGGGCCCATTGGAAGCATTCACACTCATGCACACGTTGGTTCTAATAGAGGTGGGGACCACCAACCACAGTCTAAGATGGATCATGAGCATCATGTTCCATAGGAGAGACCTCTGGGATAAGCTCAAGGACAAGAGGAGGCCTAATCGATGAAACATGAGGGACATCCTAAACGAGCACCACATTCACAGCGAGGGGTGCCCAACCTCGCTTTGATTGACAAGCGGGTGGAGGAATAGGAGGCATCAGCATGGTCTATGATGTAGATGCAAGCAGAGAAGAAGGAACCCGGGATGAGCGCTTCCCCTTTGCATAATGAAATGGCCTAGAGATATCGGTCATGATAGGAAGCTCAAAGGGTGGGTAGGTCATGGACTTTGGCAGTGAAGGTGCCTTTCCTTTGGCTGCACTAGGTGCAGTCACAGGAAAATAGGACATCACTGGGGTCTACATGGTCCTAAGCGGAGGAGGAACTCTCGGTGCGGGAGTGGGTTTAGCCCCGACCCCCTCTGATGGAGGGACATGTGGCACAACCTGTTCCAAGATTGGGATCTCGAGTGCAGAAGTTGATGTAGGAGGTGACAAAGGTACGGCAGGCTAGGCCGATGTAGAATCCAACTCCCCCATCTTGTGTTTATAATACACATGGTATAAAAGGTCACCGCGGGGAAGCATTGACCAAATTGGGGTAGGTGAGAAGTGATCCAAAGAGAAGTCCCCACGAGCAATCAACAATCGATAGCCAATGTCTTAGACAATATGCATTGTGCCCTCGTGAGGAAACTTTAAGCACTTGTGAACCACAAAAGGAACCGCCTCCATGGCGATCAACCACGAGATCCTGAGTCTGACTCAAAAGAGGTCAGATTCAGAGATGATAGTAAAAATTAATGACACCGCCTTGGGACCCACCATGACCGTCAAGGTGATGTTGCTCAATGGGCTGATAAAAAATCCATGGTGGATCTGCAAGGTAGTGCGACACTCGTCATAGACCGGACTATGCCATCCATTCATGAAGAGTGTCTCCTATATGATGACATCGACTCTACTAGAGGGGTCAACCATCACACCTGTGACAGTTTGACCATTCAATCAAGCAAGGATATAGAGAGGAGCAAGCTCTCTGCAATATGGGGCATCGAGCGGTGTGAATGAGATGAGAATGTTAGACACCTTCCCCTTTTGGGTAGGGAGATACGATAGGGGTGATGGCCACCATATTGACATATGGACCACCATCCAAGAATGGATTAGATGTAGAAATTACATTTGTCGAGTGCGGAGGAAATAGGTTGGTATAGATTTGCAAGTCATTGTTGGTTTTATCTACGGACTTGTTCGACTTATGTTAACTTGCGTCAACTTTGATATCCCCACTGTCGATGTGGTCTTGGACAATGTGTCTAAGACGATAACATCTCTTAGTGTCGTGACTAGGTACATTATGATAATGACAATACTTTGACCCAATGAACCAGCGAGGGTAGGGTCGATTATCTGACAGAGGTTTAGGCTCAGGTAGGGTGATCAGGTTGTCTCGCAACAACCGTTGCATGCTACTTAAATAAGAGTCATTCAATTTTATGAAGACTTGATTTTGCGAAGATTGAGAGGCAGCTATTGTAGGAGTAGCTACTACATCAGCCAAAACTTTATTTCTTTGAGACCCATATGAGGACGTGCCAGGAAAGGACCCACCATGAGGATTCCAAGAAGAGTCTCCGAACTACGTCACAGCGTGTTGATAATCGGTCAAGGTAGAGCACATGCTACCAAAGTTCTGATAACAATTCAGAACTTCTCCCTCAATGACAGTTGTAGGTTGCCTATGAACATATGTTATAAGTTGTTATCCAACAAGGCAAATGGGATGTTAGTTGAGATCTCCTGATATCGTGAGATAAAATCTGTCACCTTCTCATTTGGTTTATGCTTACAATGAACAAGGTTGGATATAGTGACCTTGTTGCCTATGTTAGCCTGAAACCTCTTGAGAAAGAGATCCATCAGCTGTTCAAAGGTGCGGATGGAGTGGTCAAGCAGAGAATTGTACCACTCCAACGTAGTCCCTTTGAGGGAATGAGCAAACAACTTAAGGAGAACAAAGTTCATATTGTGATAGTTATTACACATGGTCATAAATGAATCGATGTGAGTGTTTGGGTCACCATCACCACTGAACCTATCAAAATTCAATGACTCAGCAACCGTTGGAAGGATGGTATTCACGATAGTGATGTCTAAAGGGCTCTTCCCATAGTATGCGGGTGCAGATGATTGGCCTGAAGTAGAAGCTAGAGAAGTGAGCTGACACTGAAGTTGGCCCATGTTCTGCAATATGGTATTTAGAACTGGGTTCATGGGCAGAGGAGGAGGTGGTGGAGACGCACCACCTCCCCCGCTAGACGACATGCCAACTAACGTGGTATTGGAAGAGATAACTGTAATATGGACAATAGCAGAAAAAGCAATCAAGTCACTAGCCATACCTTTGTAACCTAAAGGAACAGAGGAGGCACTGATACTGGGGGTGGTAGAATCCACCATGTGGGCTCCCAACCCCGGGATGCTAACACCGACCTGGGACCCAAATGGATCAAACTGGGTGTCCACAGGGGGTACCCCGGCTAGGGGCACATGGCTTTTAACAATCATGGATAGGGCCCTTAGCATCTCCAAGCCTCTCCTGTTGGATATCAACATGTCTCTCAACGTGCTAAAGACATTCCTGGCCTGGGGGAGGACGTTCTCTCAGTTCATCAATCCCTCAAAATCTCTTAGATTCTTCTCTAAAGAATTGATCTACTCAAAATCGATAGAAGGAGGGGAAGATGGGGTAGAACTTCTAGGAGAGTTAGGTTGCGGATTAGAAGGAGAAGGCCCCCCCAGTCATAATAGATTTCAGACTGTGAGAGGTCAAGAACTCATTGGGATCGGATGAATGCTCACCTTGCATGGCGCCAGGTAGAGGAGGATTGTAGCAATCAAGAGGGAAAATCCTCTTGGATGACCTCCAGACTATGGCTCCTGTCGCCATATGGGTCGTAAAGCTCATAAGTTGATCAACAACCAAATCACTGAATAGGGACACCTAAGCAAGTCTTTGGAAAAAGATGTAGAACTATTTTATTTTGATGTGTTTGAGATAAAAACATGAAAGGGAAAAAGATGTTTGTTGTTCTCGGTTTTTGTTTTGTTCTCTCTTTTTTTTCTTTCTTTTTTAAATGAATGAGATGAAAAGTGAAACAACTATACTAAACTAGAAAAGGAAATGAAATAAAACAACTAAGTTATACTAGAAAAAGAAAACACACGAATCCCTCTTCACGTCGGGTTCACCAAAATGTAATGGAGGGAATTTGTCACCTTGAGGATGAGGAATCCTCAAGGACAAATTGTCCTTCTGATTACCTCTGCGAACTAGCGCCAAGATGAGCCAAGGGATAACAGATTTATACAGGGAGCGTCAGCCACCCGAGAAGCACCTATAGACATCTCTGCAGAGCCTCTATCCTTGGGATGAGCATGCGGAGCTGGGACACCGGTGTGAGGCATTGTCATCCTATACGGATGGAGCAGAAAGTCGTGGACGCGCTAACAAAATTTATAAAACAACTAAACAATATTGGAAATTATGAAAAACATGGATTACGAAACAAAATAAGGAAAATGCTAAAGAATAAGAAAATCTCACAACCGGTCCACATTGTGAGCCTCCCGCAAGATAATTGATGCAGAGCATCATGGACCCTCCCACAATCACATTTCAACTTTTCATTCTTGTTTCTTCAAAAACTCAACTATTCTTGTTTCACCTTCATTCACTAGGCTTCGCCAAGATGCTCAAATAGAACTATCAACCTCACCAAATTGTTCCAACAATTACTTGGGTGTATACATACCCTATTCCACTTTACCCAATATGCTTCACTCACCCTATCAACCGGTTAACTCACAAACCCTTACCCGGGTCCCTAAATAGGCCAATTCCCTAGTAGCCCTGTTCAGCGGGCATTCTAACCTTTACTCACAATAATACCAAACCAATTGAAAAATAAATTATATATCTGGATACCCTTTTGGAAGTTACATAGTATATGTGAAAATCAACTATTTATCTTTTGGATGAAATACTCAAACTAGCACCCTGCTACACACCAACTAGGCCCAATTAGCCCTCTTTTCCAAAGCAAGTACCAACAAATGGTATGACCACAACTCCAAACCAAAAAAAACTCTTGAAAAATGTTCTAAAACCATATATTTTCCTTGTTTCAAGACAATAAACATTGATTTGATAGGTTAGATACTAAACCCCCCTTTTTAGGCCTATAAAACTAGAACCTCCTTGTTAAAACCCCAAAACTCACTTCCAGATCTTAAAAATTGTTATTCACCATGTATTTACCATCCTCTAACACTGTTTCACATAAAAACACTACCTCCTTAAGGTAGATCTTCTGCTGCTATACTCATGCCTCCATTTTCATGCTTTTCCTTACTCAATCTCTTAGCCTAGGGTATCAACACTTCATCTCCACATTATTCCCTATACATATAAGATTAGGGACACATATAATACAATATTACTGACCCATTCCACAATAAACAATAACCACATAAAGTGGAATGGGTCACATTTGGATTGTGACTCTCAAAACTTCCCAAAACAATCACCTACAGCAGATTTTAGGACAGCAAATAGAAGTATATCAGATTTGAATGTAAAACCTTCAATAATAGTATAAAATGATAGTAAAAACACTCCTCTACATTTCCAAATCCATTTCCAATCAAGAATGAAGCAAAGAAGAAGAGTTTCAAACCAATAAAGTGCATATTTTAGACCAAAATTGCAAGGAAAACCTTGTATTTTTATTGCCAAACTCCAAACTCTTACAATGCCCAGCAAATCTGACCCTCTACCCCTTCATTTTGGATCATTACAAACATATTTAAACCTCTTCCCTTCATGGAAACTGAAAACCAACTCTTAACCACCCATACAACCACTTTTGGGTGTTTACAACTTTAATTTATTGTCAAATTGACACTTTTAGTTGTCAATTGACAAGTTTTTAACTTTTTTGCATCTTGAAACTTTCTAATCAATTTTATTACATTAATATGGTCACACAAGACCTTATGAAACTTAAAATGCTCATTAAAAACCTATTCTATCCATTGAACCCCATTACATTACTCATTTTGACATTATTTGCCCAACATGGCAATTTTGCCAACTTATTACAAAATGACTCATTACATGAGTTTGATGACTCCAAATGGCATTATTATCCATGTTTAAATTATCAAATGGTCATTTTAACCTCATAGACTTAATTATCTCATAAATCTTCATTATGGCCTCATGGTGGCCAATCTTGTCTTGGGTGCTCCTGCACCAATAATCTTTTCTTCACGAAGTTATGCCTACACACATGCAAGAGAGAAAATGTTGGGGTTTATGTTTTGGAGTCTGCTTAAATCAGACCCCCGCTTTGGTGTTTCTACCTCCATGGACAACCCAAAAAGCCATGGGAAAGGAAGATGATGAAGGAGCTGATAAAAAATAATGTAAAGACCAATACAGAGACAATGTTATGCTATTTGATAATTGGAAAATAAATGAGATATTGAAAGTGAAGGATAGAGTTAGATTACTCCCCTAGTGCTTGGCAAGTGTTGGAATGTTTGATAAACTTGGTAGCTTGACGATGCTGCAACAATGGTGGTGGTGTCTCCAAGAGCTTCAATTTCCAAGAGTAAGTCTCCAATTTGCCAAAAGATCCTTTGGAATGTCCCAAAACCAAGGATATAGGCTAAGGGACGAGTTTGAATATCAGTGGCCACATAGGGAGGCATTACGATTCCTTCCTAGCGTGGGTCGTAACGTCCCAATGACCACTTGCTGGCTGGCAGGTTGGTGGGACAGTAGCACACCGCGTAGACGTCTCTGCGTTGCGTCTGCGTCCACAAATCTATGAGATCAACAGAGCTGGCAACGCATTAGGAGAAGCTGACATGGACTTCTTCAATGGTCAAAAGGACAAGTTGGTGAACCTATCCTCCAAGCAGCATGGGGGAGGCACCACGTGTCGCAATTGCCACTAAAGTTGATGAGGGTGATATTTTTTACTCTACAAAAACAAAATGCTAGGCTCAAAAGTTCGCCTAATTGACACGTGGCAAAATAGGAGAGAAAATTTTTAAGAGTCAGGAGTCGGGGCATCAATAAGTAAAATAAAAGGGCCCAAAAGGGGGAGATAAATATTTTAATCTATAGTACCATTCAATAAGTTTAGTTGTTATGGTTATATGATGGTGAGGAAAGTAATCTTAAGAACATTTGGATTTTGAATTTAAAATGAACCTAGACTTTCCTGGGAGTAATTTTTTTGCATAGTTCTTATATGACATCATTTCTATGTTAAGATTCATTTATTTATGTTTAAGGATTATGTTATGTAATTGGTTAGATTAGATTTGATTCTTATGCCTTAGTATGTGATAGCGTTGCCTTGTAGTGGCATTAGGGAACCTTAGAGGACGTAGGTGTTAATGATTTAAGATGTTTCTGCTTCTGCTTAGATAATTTGTTCTCATGTTTTATATTATATTATTCATTATAATAATTTAATGGGTTAATGTATCTCTCTTTAGAAAAAAAATGTTTCCCTCCTTGAGGTTAGTTAGTTAGTTGTGTTGTCATTTGGGGTTCCTTAGCGGGGCTTTACAAGAAGGACAAACTTTCAGGAGGGTAGTCCAATAGTCTTTGGGCTAGCAATGGCATACACATTTTGAATAGCTTGTATGTGTAGAACAAAAGATCTAGATGCTCAATGGAAGAAAATATTCGAGATAAATGACAATGTTGAGATAATGTGCAAATATGTGTTTGAGTGATGTGTTGTCATTTTTGTCAACATATTCCTCTCTATGTTCCAGTGTTGCAATCAGATTAAGTGATTTGGTTTGGCCAGTGTGTTGCAAATGAGTTGTTGTGGATTAACAGGTTTTGAGATAAGTATCTCTAGTTGATTCAGCTGAAGTTTAAGTGGTCCGCATGGAAGTTTTATCAAGTTATGAGATCTAGTATTGAGGTTGGTTTTTCAGTTGTTCAATGTTGATCAGTGTTCTAGATTTTACTCAGCATTTCTCTATGTTGCAATATCTTGGTTTGCGGATTTGGAAATGTTTGGGATGTTCTGGTGTGTCCTCAATTCAGATGGTTCATGATTTGGAGGTCCACAAGTGTATCTTTCAGTTTGACAGTCAGTTCAGTTAGTTTTCTTGAAGTTCGGTATAATGATGATGAAGAATCTAGTAAGTGGTGTCGTTGTGGTTGGTTTTGTGGTAATTCACAATGGTGTGGATGTTTCTAGACCGTGTTCTATTTGTTTTGGTGGTCTGCATTGATCATTGTGCGCGTTATTGATGATTTTCCTTCATCTGGTGACGTTCTTCATGTTCTTGGCTGACATATTGATTGTAGCGTGTTACGGATGTTTGAGGCATGATTCTTGCAGGTGTTTCATGTTCGAGGTGGTGATTTTGGTCAATACTATATCTTACCCAATATTATTTTGGTCCACACATAATATTGTAGCGTGTATGGTTATATCTTTATTATTTGTGTTATGGGTTGAGCCAACCTTGAAATATGGGTTGATGATGTGTACAAATAAATGAAATATCATGTTGCAGATGTATCAGTGGATGTGTGTTGTGTGTGAATGATGTTTTTATCTTTCAGAAGTAGAGGAGAAGCACAAAAAAGTGTGAAGTAATGTGAAGGAGTAGTATATGTACCTAACCGAAGCTCTAACCAAGCATGAGGAGATGTTATTTTATCACTTCGTGATCTTTCGGATGTTATCCAAATGTTTTTGTAAGACAATGAATCTTCCTTGGGGCTGTAGCCCTCTTCGTTATTGTGTTTGAGCAATGAGATCTAGGTAGTGTGCCTAAATGTATGTGCATTCCCCATTGTAATATTTCATATACTTCTAACAGGGTATCGTCATATTATGGGTAGGTTCCCACTATGGTTTTTCCCCTAACCAGGTTTTCCATGTCAAAAATCTTGGTGTTATGTGTGTTATTGATGTGGTGTTGATTTATGTTTTCACTGATATTTATCAGATCCAAAATTATGTTTGAGTTAAGTAGAGTTTTTGAGAAAACTGATCCACCCCACCGCACCCCCCCCCCCCCCCCCTCAGTTTTCTGCCTTGTCACCAGTAATTTGTATCAAAGCTAGATCCTCCAAAAGAAGCTTGATTGCTTGAGGTGATCAGGAATGGCAACCTATGCAAACAAGAAGGATAATCTAAGATTTGATGGAATGAATTACACTCTATGGAGAAACTGGATGGAGTGTCACTTAAGATGCATTGGTGAAGATTAATGGAATATTACTAAGAATGTGTATAATGTTCCTCCAAATGGTCCTACAATTCCGGATAAGATAAAGGAAATTCAATTAAATATTAGAGCTAAGGAAGCATTGTTGAGTGCCTTGATTGATTCTGAGATGACTAATGTTATGGATTTGCAGACTGCTCATGAGATCTATATGAAAGTGATAGCCATGTGAAAGTCGGTAAGTTGCAAAGCCTAAAGGGAAAGTATGAGATGTTGAAGATGGGCGAAGATGAGAATATTAACTCCTTTATGTAGAAAGTGAATGAGCTTGTGTTGAATATCAGATGTGCTAGTGGAGTGTTCAAAGAATCAAATATTGTAGCTAAAGTGTTGACATCCTTGCCTCCTTCTTACAAGCACAAGGTTGTTGCTATTGAGGAGATCCACACTGTGACAAATGTGACAAAAGACATGTTGATTGGCAAGCTTGTTGCCTTTGAGTTGAGTGATTTTGGTGAATCTCTTCCTAAGTTAGAATCTGCATTCAAAGCTACTATTTGTCGGAAGCAGAAATATGATCCAAGAGAAATTTCTACAAGGGTGTCTAGATATGAGAAAAAGATGAGAGAACTTGAGGAGGATTTCCTAAAGGTGTCAGTAAGTATGAAGGAAAGTTGCCTCTTAAATGCTTTTCATGTAATAAGATAAGACGTTTTGCTTCAAGGTGTCTAGAAAGAGTTCTTAATAAGCCATTTAATCCATACAAGCCCAAATATCAAAAGAAATGTTATTATGTTATTGATGAAGGTGTGACTGATGATGAATATGAGAAAGGAAATTCAGGTGATGAATGGGTGTTTATTGCTATCAAGGAAGATGATCCAGTGCCTACTGATTCTACTAGCTACATTAATGAGGAGAAAAAATTGGCTACTAAAGTTTAATAGAAAGATGAATGGGCTATTGACAGTGGCTCTCATCATATGACAGGTGATAAGAGTAAGTTTGTCAGTATGGAAAAGTATGATGGCGGTGTAGTAAGATTTGGTGATGATAAAGCTAGCATAATTAGTGGTAGAGGTTCCATTTCTCTTGATGGTAAGCATAATACTGATGATGTCATGTATGTTGAAGGTCTAAAGCATATTCTTTTGACTGTTGGACAAATGGTTGATAAGGGATATGACTTACAATTCAAGGATGGCAAGTGTAAGATCTTAAGTGGTTCGAGAATTGAGATTGCATCAGGGACAAAGACTAAAGGTAATATCTTTCACTTGAATGTTGGTAGTAAAAGTTGTTTGATTGCTTAGATTGATGGAAGTTGGTTATGGCATAGAAGGATGTGTCATGTGAATTTTGATTGTATGGTTAAGATAGGTTCTACTCAAGCAGTAAGAGATCTTCCTAAGTTGGGAAAGCCTACTAATCTGGTATGTAAGGAATGTCAATTAGGGAAGCAAACAAGAGTTAATTTCAAAAGTAAACAATATAGTTCTAATGGATTATTAGATCTAGTGCATATTGATCTATGTGGTCCTTCTAGAGTGAGAATCTTGCAAGGAGACAAGTATTTCATGTTGTTGATTGATAACTATTCAAGGATGATGTGGCTTACTTTCTCAAGGGAGAAGTTTGAAACCTTGGTGAAATTCAAGATTTTCAAAGCTATGGTTGAGACTGAGACTGGACTAAAGCTGAAGTGTCTGAGATCTGATAGAGGTGGTGAGTTCACTTCCGGTGACTTCAATGAATTTTGTGAAGAGCATGGAATAAAGAGGCAGTTATCTGCTCCACAAACCCCTCAGCAGAATGGTATTGTGGAGAGGAAGACCAAGACAATTCAGGAAGTTGCTAGAACCATGATGATTGAAGGAAATTTTCTGCATATCTATTGGAGAGAAGCTATGACTACTATCATATATACTCTTAATTGGGTGCATATCAAAGATGATACCACTAAGACTTCTTATGAGCTATGGTTTGGTCATGCCCCTACATCTAGATATTTTAGAATTTTTGGAAGTAAATTCTATATCAGAAGAGATGAAGATCTAGGGAAGTTTGATGCTAGATGTGATGAAGGAATATTTCTTAGTTATTCTACTAAGAGCAAGGCCTATCAGTGTTATAACAAGAGATTGAGAAAGATAGTTGAGAGTGCTAATGTGAAAGTTGATGAAAGCAATGAAAGACAGATCAAATCTTGCAGATATAATTCAGATGATTGGGATATCAGTTCAGATAAAGGAAAGAAAGTGTAGACCCAAAATCAAATTCATATTGTTCTTGAAAATTCTGAGAATGAAGGAGAAGGTACAAGTGCTAGTGCAGAAGAAAGAGATCAAGAGTCTGGAAATCAAGAAAATCCTTAGACTCCTAGGTATGTAAGATTGAATCATTCAGAGAATCAGATCATAGGTGATAAGAATAGAGGGATGATGATTAGGAGAATAATTTTTGAAGAGTATTGCTTAATTTCTAAGATTGAACCTAAAGATGTTGATGAAGCATGCAAAGATGAAAATTGGGTTAAAGCAATGGAAGAAGAATTGAACTAGATTGAAAAGAATAATACATGGATTCTTTCTCCCAGACCTAAGGATAAAAATGTAATTGGAACTAAGTGGGCCTTTCAAAACAAATTGGATGAAAAAGGTGAAGTAATTAGGAACAAAGCTAGACTTGTTTGTAAGGGATACTCTCAGATGGAATGAATTGATTTTGAGGAGACTTTTGCTTTGGTGGCTAGAATTGAAGCTATTAGATTATTTCTTGCTTATGCTGCTTACAAAGATTTCAAAGTTTATCAAATGGACGTCAAATCAACCTTTCTTAATGGTGAGTTGGAAGAAGAAGTTTATATTCAGCAACCGAATGAATTTTAGTCGATAGATCGGAAAGATATGGTTTGCAAATTGAAGAAAGCACTGTATAGACTCAAGCAAGCCCAAAGAGCTTGGTATGCCAGATTGGAAAAATATTTGATAAAGCTTGAATTCAATAAAGGTACCGCTAACAGTAATTTGGATTTGAAGATTGATCATGATAACATCTTAATTGTTGAGGTATTTGTTGACGATATTATTTTTGGTGGAGATGATAGTTTGTGCAAGAAGTTTGTTGATGATATGCAGAATGAGTTTGAAATGTCTACGATTAGTGAGATGAAATTATTTTTGGGATTGTAAATTACTTAGTCAGATAAAGATATTTTTTATATCTCAGTCCAAGTATGTGAAGAAATTGTTGAAGAAGTTCAGTTTGGATGATGCAAAGCCAATTGGTACTCCTATGGTAACCGGATGTAAGTTGACAAAAGATGATGATTCTCCGAAAGAAAATCAAACTAGATATAGGTCTATGATTGGTGGATTGTTTTATTTGACTCAGACTAGACCGAATATTATGAATGTTGTATGTCTTGTTGCTAGATTTCAAGTTGATCCTAGGGAATCTCATGTTGATGTTGTAAAAAGGATTTTCAGATATTTGAAAGGGACAATTGATTTTGGTTTGTGGTATCCTAAAGATGATGGTTTTACTTTGAGTGCTTTTACATATGTTGATTGGGTAGGTGATGTTGATGACATAAAGAGTACTAGTGGTGGTGCATTTTTCTTGGGAAAAAGATTGGTTTCATGGATGAGTAAGAAGTAGAATGCTATTTATTTGTCTATTGTATAAGTTGAATACATTGTTGTTGCTAGCAAATGTACTCGGGTAATATGGATGAAGCAGATGTTGAAAGATATTAGATTTGTTTATGATGTGCCTACTGCTATATATTGTGATAATTCAAGTGCTATCAACATTTCTAAGAATTCAGTGTTGCATTCCAAGACCAAGCATATATCAATTAAATTTCATTTCTTGAGAGAGAAGGTGAATGAGAAGGAAGTCATATTGGAGTATGTGTCTACAAAGGATAAAATTGTAGATATATTCATGAAGCCTTTGCCTAAAGATACTTTTGAGTATCACATAGAGAATCTAGGGGTGATTTCCCCTCTTGATAAGAACTAAGATGCATTGAGTTGTATCAATTTGGTGGAATTCACAGAGATATCTTGTGCTCTGGATTGATGAGTGGTGGTTGCTACTCAGGGGGAGTAGTCATTGTTGTGATTCAGATGTTTGGATTTGGTGGAGAGATGTTTAGTTTTGTGAGTTAGCTCAAGGGGAGAGAATCTAGATTGCAAATATGTGTTTCTGCATTGATGTCAAAGGAGGAGAGAATCATATGAAAAACTATCATATCATATGCTTGATCTCGGGGGGAGATTGTTGATTGTTGTGAGTTGTTCTTTTCTTTGTCATTGATTATTTTTCACATCATATGTTATCATCAATGCCAAAGGGGGAGATATTTGAGATAATGTGCAAATATGTGTTTGAGTGATGTGTTGTCATTGTTGTCAACATATTCCTCTTTGTGTTCCAGTGTTGAAGTCAAATTAAGTGAGTTGGTTTGGCAATTATGTTGCAGATGAGTTGTTGCGGATTAAAGGGATTTGAGATAAGTATCTCTAGTTGATTCAACTGAATTTTAAGTGGTTCGCATGAAGATTTGATCGAGTCATGAGATTCGGTATTAAGGTTAGTTTTTGAGTTGTTCAATGTTGATCAGTGTTCTGGATATTGCTACGCATTGCAATACATTGGTTTATGGATTTGGCAGAGTGTTTGGGATGTTCTCATGTGTCCTCAATTCAAATGGTTCATGTTTTGGAGGTCTACAAGTGTATCTTTCAATTTGATAGCCAGTTCAGTTAGTGTTCTTGAAGTTTGGTATAATGATGATGAAGATTCCAGTAAGTGGTATCTTTGCGGTTTGTTTTGTGGTAATTCATAATGCCTGTGGATGTTTCTAGATCATTCCCTATTTGAGTTGGTGGTATGCATTGATCGTTGCACGTTACTTATGATTTTCCTTGATATGGTGGTGTTCTTCATGTTCTTGGCCAACGTGTTGATTGTAGTGTATTGCAGATGTTTGAGGCATAATTCTTGGAGGTGTTTCTTGTTCAAGGTGGTGATTTTGGTATATACTATGTCTTATCTGACATTGTTTTGGTCCAAACATAATATTGTAGCGTGTATGGTTATATCTTTATTATTTGTGTTATGGGTTGAGCCGACCTTGAAATATAGGTTGATGATGTGTACAAATAAATGTAATATCATGTTGTAGATGTATCTGTAGATGTGTGTTGTGTGCAAATAATGTTTTGATCTTTCGAAAGTAGAGAAGTGTGAAGAAGTGTGAATTAGTGTGAAGGAGCAGTATATGTACCTAATCGAAACTGTAACCAGGCACAAAAAGAAGCTATTTTATCAGTTCATGATCTTTCAGATGTAATTTGAATGTTTTTGTACGATAGTGAGTCTTCCTCGGGGTTGTAGCCCTCTTTGTTATTGTGTTTGAGCAGTGAGCTCTAGGCGGTGTGCCTGAATGCATGTGCATTCCCCATTGTAATATTTCATATACTTCTAACAGGATATCATCATATTGTGGGTAGGTTGCCACCATGGTTTTTCCCCTAACCAAGTTTTCCACGTAAAAAATCTTGGTGTTATATGTGTTATTGATGTGGTGTTCATTTATGTTTTCATTGTTATTTATCAAATCTGAAATTGTGTTTGAGTTAAGTGCAAGTTTTGGCAGTGAATCCCATATCCATGATGGAATTGGATAGGCTGGATCAACCACTATCATATTTCTTTATTAAGGATGTTATATATGAGGACCCAAAAGAAAAAGAGGAGGACAACCAAGAGACAAATAAGGAGAAATAATTTTTGAGGGAAACATGGAAGGATTTCCAGGAAGGGATAAGTAAAGATGATTTCATAGAATTGGTCAAGAATTTTGAATCAAATTCTTCCTTACTCCAGGAGGATTGCATGGAGAATATTGAACTTGGGAAGGGGTATAACATATTTTTGTAATCACTTTCCATAGATAAATTAAATGATCAATATTTAGTGTTTGGAGTTAGAAATGTCAGGATTTTGTTGTATGTAAAGAACTATCTATGTAATTTTTTGCTTCATTAGTAGAGGGAGCTACCCCCTTAAAGTAGATCTTATGTATAAAAAAAAAATTATGAAAAATATCCAAAATTCACACAATTTAAAAAATATATATATATTTTATGTGGTCCAAAACCTAAGGTTGATAGCCCCTTCTCCTCCCATTGCCTCTCTCTCCCATGTCGAAGGCCTCTCCAATAAAATCTGTAAGATTCTCCTTAAAAATGGCCTAAATTGTACCTTTAAACCTATTTGGACTCTAAGAAATCACTTCCCTCTCCCAAAGAACCAAGAGACCTCCTTCTTAATGCTAGTGTATACAAAGTGATTTTTTCATGTAGTACCCCCTACGTTGGTGAGAGTAATTGTTGGATTCACACTAGAATTAAAGAGCATCATGCTTACATGACTCATGAGAGAGTCTTGAAATGAGCCCATCCCTAGCATTCTACCAAAACCAATCATCACATCCTCTTAGAAGACACCCATATCTTAGCTAAAGAAGATAAAAAAATTTAGAGAAAATTCTTATAAGCTATTGAAATCTCCAATCTTGCTTCCAAACTCAATCATGATGACTTTAGGAGCCTTAGTTTCTCTTGAAACCTCTTGTTATCTCAATTTTGAAACCAATCCCCTCCTTCCTCGTAATTTTCCTACTCTTCCCCTTATTAGTCAAACTCCTCTCCTCCCCATCCCCTTCTTATAACTTTTCCCTTCTTTTCTTATATCCTCTCATCACTTCGTACCCTCTTTTTTAATCTCCTTCTAGGCCATCCTCACTTTCTCCTTATCAACCCTCCTTAGCTTCATTTGTCATGTCTAAAGTCCTTCTCTTGATAAGGTCTTTCATCCTTTCCTTAACCCTCCCTTATTGTGTTTGATCTAGCACTTCTCTTTTACTACTTGTCTTTTAGCCTCTCCCTTTTTCCCCTCAGAGTACTTGGGATTCGACCTCCCAGTTAGCCATGTGTATCGAGTAGTGCGAGCATAAGTTATTCAAACTTATGTTGCATGCGGGGATAGTAGATGATGGGGATATGCTTGTGTAACACTTTGTTAGGGTCCTTAATGCTCGTATCGGTGATGGAGTTGGGGTCTTTGTGCCCAAGACTATGGAGGTAGTTGTAGAGAAGGCTTGTCTAGTAGAGGAGAATTTGGCTATGTCCCTTGGTGGAAAAATTGGTGTACAGATTGGCAGTGCTCTAGCAACAAGTACTAGTGTGAGAGGGAATTAGTCCCAGATAGTAGGTTCCCCTAGGAACAAACCTCCCTCATTTAAGGGTGGTTAAAATTAGTTGAAGAAGAATGCACAAGGACATTATTATTCTTGAGGTGGTGGATCCCAGACAAGGAAGGATTGTAATTGGCAATGCCACAAGCGTTTTCATGTTAGCCAACGAACGCAAAGTACTTAGCAGATGTCCAGTAGGGGCAACTACCATTAGTCAAGTACTCCTTCAACAGGTAGAGGTTTTGGTAGAGGGGGATTCTTTACTCATGGGAAACATGGCCACATTGCAGTCTAGTGTCCGCAGAGATTAGCTCATATATCTTCTCAGATACAGGTAGCTTTAGAGTCCACAGTGGGAGATACAGGGAGGTTCCACTGAGTATTTTCCATGGTTGACAACCATCAGGCAGAGCACCATGGAACAATGGTTGATTCTATAGGTGTGTTATGTGGTATCTCTATCTCTGAGTTATTTGATTTGTTAGCTTCATATTCTTTCATTTCTCCTTCCCTAGTAAAGTGATGTGGGCTTTCGACTACAAAGCAAGCTGATAAGTGGTAGGTCGAGTTGGCTACTAGTTATAAGGTGGTATTTTGGGTATGCCTCCTAAGAAAGATATATATTTATGGATTTAACTAGTTCCTGGAGAAAATCCCATCTCCAAAGTGCCTTATTGGACGACCACTCTAGAGTTGAGTGAGGTGAAGTTGCAGTTGGAAGAGTTGGTGGCCAAGGGGTTTATTTGTCCTAGTGTCTCTTTGTGGGTAGCATCAATGATATTTTTGAAGGACATATTGCTACACCTATGCATAGATTACGAGTAGTTGAATAAGGTGACAATGAAGAACCATTATTGTTTGTTGAGGATAGATGATTTTTTTGACCAGTTGAAGGGTGCTACTTAGGTCTTCTATAAGATTGATCTCGAATCGGGATATCATCAACTTTGGATCCACAAAGAAGACATTCATTGTACAACTTTCCACACATGATATGGACATTGAGTTTACCATGGTCTCATTTGGGATTTACCAATGTGCTCTTAGTATTTATGAGTTTGATGAACAGGGTGTTTAGGACCTATCTTGATATATTTGTTTGGTTTTCTTCACTAGTACATTTGGAGCGATTTTCCAACGAGCTATGGGATTTCTTTTGTTTTGTCGGATTACTTTTTTTTTTTTTCAAAAAATACCCCATGTTTGTCAGAATTCCAACGTGTTAAAATTTCACATTAGAATTTAGATGAAAAATCGACAAAGATTTCCGACTGGCTATAGGATTTCTTTTCCTTTGTCGAATTTTTTTATTTATTTTTTAAGTATACCCCATGTTTGTCGAAATTCGGACTTGTTGAAATTTCACATCGGCATCCCGATGAACACGAACTTTACCTAGTTGATCGGAATATGTTGGTCCAATGATTTTCACAACCTCTTGATTTCTTCTTACTCATTGGGATAACATTAGCCAATGACCTCTCTTTCTGTTGATCGGTGCGAGTTATCCCGCTAGTCTCATTGGGCATCAGGATAGCTTAAAATGTGTTCAGGTGATGGGAATAATTTCCTCGATGTCTTTTCCCTCGGCGTAGCTCCTCCTGATATGTTATGTCTCCTCAACATAAGCTTTGACCCTTTATCGTCGTAACCTTTGCCAATGTGTTTTACTTTTGCCAGTGTCCAGCGGGATAAGTTTTACTGATAACATCATCAGCTATCGGTAATACAAGATTTCTCCATTGTTGCTAGTGTGCGCTCTATCGATGGACTTCATCGATGTATTCTATCCCGATCACATGCTTCTACTTGTGTGTTACCATCGGGTTGACTTTTACCAATAATGCAGATTTCATATTTAACATCGGAATTCCAACAAACACGTGGTATTTTTCAAAAAAAAGTAATCACGCACCATCATTATACGCGGGATTAGGGTTCAAAATTTTGGGAGGAAGTGGGCACAATTACTGCAAATAGATGCTCAACAACAATTGTAAAAGAGGTTGGTCCTTTCATTCTTGTCATCAATATTTTTTTGCAAGTTCCTTTGCTTTCCTTGCATTCTCTTGTTCACTTTGTTTAACAGTATCGATTTTGGCAAAATATGGATCCTCAACCTCCTTAACCTCTCCATTCTGCAGCTACCAGTTATAAAGACAAGTCACTGGACATACCAATCTCCCCAGTTATGATTCACTATCTTTTTGTCATCAAAACCTTTAGGTCTTAAAAATATTTAATATCATTTGAGATTGATCCATCACAAGTAAATCCACACATCTGATAAATTGGCTTTACTATCCATTTGTCAAATCAAATATAATTTGATCTTGTGTAATGAGAATCCCAAATAGAGGTCCATAATTGAACAAGTTGCTCCTCCCCTTGGCTATTTTTGACGTTAAGCCTCAATTCCTCAGGCCACATACCCCTAAAACGTCCATAGAATAAAATTAAATGCATCAATAATGAATAAAACTTAAAATTAGGGCAATTATTAGGGCACAATCGCCGTAGATAAATGCTCGGTAGTAACTGTACAAGAGGTTGGTCCTTTCATTCTTGTTATCCGTATTTTGTTGCAAGTTCCTTTGCTTTCCTTGCATTCTATTGTTCACTTTGTTTAATGGTATCCACTTTGGAAAAATATGGATCCTCAACCTCCTTAACCTCTCCATTCTACAACTGCCAGTTATAAAGCAAGTCGCTTCATAGCTTCTAGAGGGGTGAACAATTCTTTGCGAGTGTAAACCCTTCCAACCCTCAAAATAGCCCTTTGTATGGAAGCAACTTTTATACGATTATTTAGGACTCTACGAGCAGTTGCTTGTACAATTTTCCCCACTGAAAGGGTCTCTTAATTTTCTTCAGTTAGCAGATAAAATTCCTCATCCTGGGATGGCTCTTTATATGGTGTTCGCCAATCCTTAAATCCATGTACCAATTAAATCTTTATGCCAGCAAGAGTTTCCCACTTTTTACTGGATGTCCATTGTTCCACACTTCTAGCATATTCATCAATATCAAGGGCCTTTAACACATGGGGATATTTTTTGACATGTTTAACTGCCATTTCATGTGTTTCCTCATCCATATCATCTATATCCTATCCTGCATCTTCACAATATACGTCCTCAGCCATTTTCTTGGCTAGTTCATATGACTCTGGATTAATTCTAGTATAGTCTAATGGATCCATAACATGGTTCCCAGAAGTTGCTTGCCTCGTCCCTCTAACCCTTAAAAAACTAGCAGCATTTATAAAGACAAGTCACTTCATATCTTCTAGAGGGGTCAACAATTCTTTGCGACTGTAAACCCTTCCAGCCCTCAAAATAGCTCTTTGTATGGAAGCAACTTTTCTAGGTCCAAGGCCAGCTACAAATTGTAGAGGAGAAAACATCCATTCATGTGATGATGCTAGGTTTATGTCAACACCAACTTGGTTGGTTACTGTAACCATTACCTATTTGACAGCTTCATACTTGTCGTCTGGACTAAGGAAATGTTCCAGTGAATGAAGCTTCAATGATAATATCTCTTTGCCAGGACCACATAATGTTGCAACCATGGCCAATGGATTCAGAAGATACCGACCAAGAGCCACAACACACCTCACAATCCCATAATTTTTCCTCTACACATTGAATTCATCATCATAAAACACAAGGTGAAATGATTCCTAATGGATATTGGTTCTATCATGAAGAACCGTTTTTAGTTGGAGGCTTGAAATATGAATAATTTATCTCATTTTATTTGTTAGTTGCGTATTTTGTTATGAGTTAATAGAAATCTCGGTATTATATAGAACTTTAAAAGAAAGTAGAATCTAATAAAACACTATATTTCATTTGATGTTATCAAGAATTTTGACTAGTTTTCTTCATAATGTGTATCTTGTATTGTTTATCTTAATATTGTATCTCTTGTATCCTGTAGCAGTTTTGGAATAATTATCATAACTTTCATTTGAATTGTTGGATCTTTCTATAAATTGGAGGATAAGTCTGTAACAATGATATCAAGAGACTAACCAGAGCGATTGGCTTCATTATAAGGTAAGGGCAGCCTTTGTCATGTTTGTATTCCTCAAAGTATGGTTGGTGTCTATTAAGTTGTTGTCTTGTAAGGGTGTTTTGAAGATTGAGAAGAGACTTTTGATGTGTATTAATCCCATTGTTGTCAAGTATGTATGATTGGAATTGAATGTTTCCAAGGTTTATGTGCATTAGAGGGCAAATGATTCCTGATATTGTCACTTCAATTAAATAATTACTGAAAACTTTGAATTGCATGCTTGTAAATGAATGCTTTAAATAAAAGGTTATTTTATTATAAGTATGATTTCTTAATTGAAATTACTCTGAAAACACCTGATTAAATTATCTTCAAACAATAGTAGACCAGTGCCTTCACCCTTGACATAAAGTTTCAGTTAGTCTTACTGAATTTAACTTTGCTCTGAAAGACCAATAAGACAAAATGAAGCTTGACATCCAATCATTCAAACTAATAATAAAACTAAAACTTAACCCAAACTATAATAACATAGGATAGCACATTCAATTGATTTCCTTGATCAACACAAGATTTAGGCTTTGATCTTCAATAAGCCTTTTCTTCTTCTCTCCAATAACATGATAATTGCCTCCAAATTTGCCCACTTCATCATGTGATAATAATGTCTCAGAATCTTTCCTTCTAACATCTTCTATCAGGTAACAATAAAAGAACAATCAATTATGCAAGGAGAGTGGCAAGGAGAGCGGCGAGCGAGAATCCCAAATTTCAAATATGGGAATGGTGGATTTCCTGGGGAAGGCAATCTTTCTGGGGGTGGATCTTGTAATCAGGTAGGTTTCCAAGCGTCCCAAGGTATAGAAGAGGACAAGGAGATAGTCAAATCAGTGGAAGACAAAGATTCCAAAACTAGGGACCCACACAATAGAGGTAAGGGAAAAAAATGGTCTTCGCTTTTTGGAGTTAAGCCGCTGGTAAAATCAGGTCTTCCAGAAGTTGCAAACATCTCTAATCTAGTTTTAGGGTTGGTTGCTATTTCTGTTCTGGATAAGCTGGTTGATTTCACTGTCGTTGATTTAGCCATGACATTAGTCAGACGATTTGTTCATTTTAGGCCTAACATTGATGTTGTTAGGAATTTTATAAGGAGGAAATGGGTTCTCAAGGGTCAAGTGGATGTGGTAGCATTGCCTAGGGGCTTTTTTTCCTTTGCTTTTAACTCTAAAGAAGATATGAATAAGGCTCTATGTGAAGGCCCATGGATGTTTGATAACTCAACTTTGGCTCTACAGAAATGGGCTCCTAACCTCTCTCTTAATGAGTCTTTTTTGTATCGGCGCCTGTGTGGACGCGCCTCTCGGGCCTTCCGCTAGAATTCTGGAATGAGGAAGTCTTTAAGGGGATAGCGAGCTCTTTTGGAGAACTTCTCTTGATCAACCCAATGACTGTAGCTAAATCAAGGTTAGTCTTTGCTCACATCTTTGTTAATGTTAATCAAATGACAGACATGCCCCAATCTATTGAGATTATTTCTAAATTAGGGAAATGGACCCGAGCGATTGAATATGAATCGCTCCTGTTTGCTTGCTTCTTTTGCAAAAAATCGGGCCATTGGGCAAAATTTTTTCCGCTCAAGAAGGGTAAGGACAACAAGATTGATAGCAGTGGGCAGCAGAAGCAGAAATGGAAAGCTAAAGAAAAAAAAGGAAACCCATCAGTAGGGTGTGATCCAGATAAGGAAGTGATGGGGCTAGAAAAGGAGGTGAAGAAGGATGCAAACAGTAATAATGAAAAACCTGCTTGTGCTTGTGTCTGTTCTAATAATCAAATAGAAAGTACTAAAGAAGATGAGCAAAGAAGAGAGTTAAATAATAAAAATGATCCAGAGGACTAGGAGGTTGGATCAGCCAGTCAGGAGAAAGTAGAGGAAAGCCCCAATGATGATATGTCTGCATCATCTTACTCAAAAGCAATTGAGGAAGACTTTAATGAAGCGCAGGATTTTAACCTTTCTGATTTTGAGCCTCTGTTGCTTCTAACCAATGGAAGCCCAAAGCAGTCCTAATGCAAAACCCCATCACATAGTTTGGAAATGGAAATCCTGGAAGGAAATCTTAGGATTCTTGGCATGAAAGAGGGAAAATCGAATAAGGAGGGACCCAATGGAGGTATTACAACCAGAAGTAAGAATAAGAAAAAGGCAGATGTTGGAAGCCAAAACAAAAAGCAGGGGAGACCATCTCTAAAACATCAGAGGGAACAGGAAAGTTGGAAGAACCGTGTTGATGGAACACAGTGTTCCATTGAGTCAGCCCTATCTCCGGTTAAAGTATGAAGATAATTTCCTAGAATATAAGAGGGTTGAATGCCCCTCACAAGCAGGATGTGTTACGGAACATTATAAGAGATCATAAACCGGATGTGGTCCTTGTTCAGGAAACCAAAATGTGTAAGGATAAAGTTGAAAAGATTATAATATTTAAAAATAATGGAGTAATAGGATCTAGCTCAAAGGGAGCCTCTGGAGGAACTATGATTTTTTGGAACCAAAAAACTATTAAAGGTAAGGAAATAATCTCTGATTTTAATAGGATATCTATGTAGCTTGAGCATATCAAGGATAACTTTGTCTAGGTTTTATCCAATGTCTATGCGCCTAATACCAAAATTGGGAGAGCTAAATATTGGAGGAGCCTTGTTGAAGATAGACTTAATTTTGCTGATCAAAGTTGGATTATAATGGGAGATTTCAATACTCCGCTAAAAGAGGAAGAGAAGATGGGAGGCCTTCCCTTGCAGCTTGATGGTAAACAAGATCTTATTTATTTCATTAATGATCAAGCTCTTATGGATGTGGATCCACAAGGGATTAACTATACCTGGACTAATAGAATAACTGGAGTTGATCTTATTCAAGTTAAGTTAGATAGAACCTTAATTTCTCCTGAGTGGTTATCTAAGTATAGTTGTTCTCTAGCATCTGTTATCAAGATTGGTTCTGATCATTACCCTATTTCTTTCACTGCCAATTCTTTTTCTGTTAAGAGAAATTTCCCTTTTAGATTTGAAAAAGTGTGGTTATCCCATCCTTCCCTGGAAGCTTGTGTTGTTGATTGGTGGATTTCTGAGGTTAAGGGAATGACTCTTTTCAGAATAGCTAAAAGCTCAATATTGTTAAGGCTAAAATCAAAATCTGGAACAAAGAGATTTTTGGGGATATCTTCAAGAGTAAAATTCAAATAAAATTTGAAATAAAAGAAGTTCAAGATAAAATCCAAGAGGAGGGGCTTTCTGAAGAGTTGAGATATGTGGAAAATGGTTTTTTTTCTAAATACCACACTATCATTTCCAATGAAGAGACGTTCTGGAGACAAAGATCAAGAGCCTTGTTCTTGAAGGAAGGTGATAAAAATACCCAGTTTTTCCACTTAACTGCTCTTAAGCATAGGGAGGCTAACAGGATATCCAAGTTATCCTATAATAAAGGGATTTTTATGGAAGGTAATGATATAAGAAAGGAAGCTCTGGATTATTTTGGTACCCTTTTGGGAGAAGTGGATAACCTTGACGCTAGTAACCAAAATCTCCTATTGCAAGCTATTCCTCCCACCTTAAATGAGGAAGACAATAAACATCTATCCAGAATTCCTTCTAATCAGGAAATCAAAAAGGCGGTGTTCTCTTTTCAAGGAGATAAGTCTCCTAGACCGGATGGTTTTCCTATGTTCTTTTTCCAATCTTTTTGGCATATTGTGGAGACTGACATTTGTAAAGGTGTTGACGAATTCTTTGGTTCTAGAAGGCTTCTTAAAGAACTAAATGCTACCTTCATTGTCCTTATTCTAAAGATCCCTGGAGTTGATTCTCTTAATAAGTTTAGACCTATTAGTCTCTGCAACTCTGTTTACAAGATTTTGTCCAAGGTTCTTACCTCCAGACTGTTGGATATTCTTCCAAGAATTATCTTAGCCCAACAGAATGGTTTTTTCCCCAGTAGACAGATTCTGGATTCCATTATTTCAGTTCATAAAAATATTCATTCTCTAAAGGCGGCTAACAATCAGGGTTTCTTTCTGAAGTTTGATATGGCTAAAGCTTATGATAGAGTCAATTGGTAGTTTCTATTAAGGATTATGAAAGTGTTTGGATTTGGAGAAAAATTTATTCAGCTTTGCTCTCAATTGATGGAAACTTCCTCTTCTGTTGTTATTGTCAATGGATCCCCTTCAAGTTTCTTCAAAAGCACCACAGGTCTTAGATAGGGGGATCCCATTTCCCCTATCTTGTTTACTATTTTAGCTGAAAGTTTGGGTAGATTCATCTTTAAAAATGTGGAAGAAGGCAATCTCAGAGGACTAAAACCTTCCTCCTCCAATTTTACCTGTACACATGAACAGTTTGTTGATGATTCAATCACTATGGGGGAAGCTACCATTAGGGAAGCTAAAAATATGAAGAACATTTTGAATATTTATGAATCTGCCTCTGGTCAAAAAATTAATTGGGATAAAAGCTCTTTGTTCTTCATCAATACCCCTATTCAAAGACAATTAAGGATTGAAAGAATTCTTGGTTGTAAAATTGATGAGCTTCCTTCTTCTTATATGGGGCTTCCCCTTTGTATCAAGCATGTGGATAATTTTTGGATTAAGTTGGTTGACAGATTCAACTCCAAACTAGCTGGTTGGAAAGGGGCAGTCCTTAGCCAAGCGGGCAAAGTTACTCTGCTCAAAGCTTCTCTCCAAAACCTGCCTGTTTATGCCCTCAGTTTGTTTAAAATTCCTAGAAAGTTTGCGGAAGCAATTGAAAGAATCCAAAAAAAGTTTCTTTGGTCAGAGTGGAAGTCAAGAACAAAATTCCCCTTATTGCCTGGAATAAAATTTGTAATCCTAAGGCCTCTGGAGGGCTAGGTTTAAGGAATATTAGTTCTATGAACAATGCCTTATTAGCTAAACAAATTTGGAGAATGAAAAGGGAGGAAAGAGAGTGGAATTTAATCTAGAGAAATAAATATGTTCACATGCAACCCTCTGAGGAAGAATTTTTAGATAAATCTTTTATTGTTGAAGGTTCTACAATATGGAATGCAGTTCAATCGGCAAAAAGTTGGGCTGCAGCTGGTAGAATGTGGAATCTGGGAGATGGTAGAAGTATAAGATTTTGGGAAGACAGATGGATAATGGCTAAACCTCTGGAGGAAATTCCAATCCTTTATGATTGGAAAGATTGGTTCAAAAGCAGGTTTGGGGGTATGGTCAGAGATTACTGGAGAAATGGGAAATGGATTGATTTTAGCCAGCAGAGTCCGGAGTTAAAGTATCTTGAGGTTGTGCTTTCTTCTAAAATTCTTAGAGACAACAAAGAGGATAGTTTGATATGGAGGGAAACCCCGGATGGGAAGTATTTTGTGTCCTCGGTCGTGGCTATCCAAAAATAAGTTGTGGAAGAAACTCCTATTTGGGATAAAGTTTGGAACAAAAAGTTAGTTCATAAAGTTAATATCTTTTTTTGGATCTTTATCCAAAACAAGGAATTAACTTTGGACAACCTTCAAAAGTGAGGATTTGTTTTTCCTAATAGGTGTTCTCTTTGTTGCAAGGAAGAAGAGTCTGCTTGCCATATCCTCCATCAGTATACCTTTAGCCAGGAAATTTGGAAAATTATTTTAAGTAGGTGGAAGTTGAGTTGGGTCTTTCCGAACTCTCTAGGGAATTCCAAGCAACAATGGTAATTCCCTAATTCTAACCCAAAGATAGTGGAGCTTTGGAAACTTACCTTCCTGAATGTTATCTGGAATATTTGGAAAGAGTGTAATAACAGGGTCTTTAGGGATAAAAGTGCCATCCCTAAAGTGGTGGTGGATAAAATTTACAGGAGTATATCTTCGAATGCATCAATTGTATTGATGATGGACCAGTTGCTAAAGAAGACTTCAATGACAGGTGGAACCTCTCCACTACCAAACCTAGTAAGGAGAAGGGCAGAGAAGGTCTTGTTTGGTGTTTTCCACCTTAGGGATGGCTAAAGGCCAACTTTGATGGGGCCTCTAAGGGGAATCCAGGTAAAGTTGGTTATGGGGGCATTGTCAGGAATTTTGCTGGAAGTTGCCTAGTGGCAGTTGCTGGTCCTTTGGGAAGTCAAACCAGTCATTTTGTTGAAGCTTTAGCTATGCTGAACACTCTTATTATAGCTAAGAACCTAAATCATGATAAATTATGGCTTGAGGGAGACTCGCTTAATATCATTAAGTGTTTGAAGGGGGAAACCGAGCCATCATGGTCCATTGAAAACATTATTTTTAAAGCCAGGGAAATCATTGCTAGTTTTAAAGAAATTATCATTGAACATGCCTTTAGAGAGAAAAATATGGTGGCGGACTATCTGGCGAACCTAGGTGTTAAATCCGATTCTCAAATAATTTGGCATGGGGAAGATATTAACACGAGTATTAAAGAGCTCCTCGAAAAGGACATATTTATGGGGAAAGAAGGACTGCATAATCATGATAGCTTATATGAGTAATTTATGCTTTGGTGGAAAGGCTGTGATTACCTAGAAAAGTGGCAGAATCCCTATCAAATATAATATCACTTCGCACACTTTGTGGGTCATCTTTTTCAAAATCTTGAGAGACAACGGGAAGAAAGTTTTGAGTTTGCAGAAGAACAGAGGTGAAAGTCTGAAATTGAACATGGGAGGAGATTTAAGGAGGGAGGAACTAGACAACATGTCCAGATGGAAGGACATGTTGAAAGTTTGGGCGAAGCTAGAAAAAGGATCTCTTACGAGTTTTATGGAGAAGCTGGTTGATTGTGACAAAGGTAGGGTTAATCTCGCTGTCTCCAAAATCTCTGAAAATTTGTGTAATGGGTCCTTTAAAATCTATGGTGTTAGGTTCAAATTGGACATGGGCCTCATCGCGATTGTGACAGGTATGCCCCACTCAAGGCTTAATTTCTTTAGAGATATCAAGGTTTCCAATAATGCGGTTAATTTGTTCCCGTGTAAGGAAAAGGAGAGGGCTAAAATTGGAAAAGCCACAGCGGGTTATTACGAAGCCTCCAACATCAAGAAAATCTGGGGCTGGGTTTTGAATGCCATAATGGAATACATAACTATTGAGGGTCACTTTTCCAGGGCCCACACTTATCACTTTGTGTTATTAAACCACTTTAGACATGAGAAATGGGTATCCCTGCCCTACTATCTCTTTAGGTCCCTTTCTAGGTCTCTCAATAAACACAGCAAGAATCCCTCAAATCCGGTGCTCCATTGTGGGATTTTGATACTCATTTATGAGCACTATAAAACCCTTGCCATGCTAGAAAATAAGAGGTTATCCGCTTCTCTAGGGAAAGGCAAGAGAATGCTTGAGGAAGGGGAACCTAGCAAGGAGGAGGCTATCTCTAGGGAAAAAAACAAGAGTGCCATTGGGATGAAAGCCCATGAAGATAAGAATGACACAGGGGAAACTAGAAAAGAGGGCAATAAAATGGAAATGGATGAGTCAGGGGGTGAGGATAGCTAGAAAGATGAGGATGTGGGTGCAGAGCATGAAGAAGGTGAGAATGAGTCCGACAATGATAGCCCAATTCACAGTGCTAGCCCTGGCAACGATAACAACCAACCTATGCTGGATGTGGAGGACAAGGATAATGAGGAAAAAGATTTGAATTCTAAGAGGGAGAAGAACAAGGATCCTGAGAAGGATATGGAAAAGGATAGTTTGAGTGAGGAAAAGGAAAGTGTTGGGGATGGGTTATTCTTGGATAACCTTAAAAAACTCATTGAGGTCAGATTGGGTTATGATAGATGGACATATGAATTATTGAAGAACCTGGAGAAAAATGGGAAACAGATGGATGACAAAAGGAAGGAAGATGATAGGGATCAGAAACAATGGAAGAAGGAAATGGAGGAGAAAGTTAATAAAATGGCTACTCAGATTAACTTGCTGGAAAAAGGGAAAGTGGCAATAAAAAACCTGCTAGGTATTATCCTGAATATCTTGTCTGTCGTCACAAAAAACCTTGAGGATATTTTGAAGGTCCTTGATACTTCTAGCTCTCCCAAACTAGTGGTGGACCTCAACATGGATGAAGATGCTATCGAGGTTGGAAGTGGTGAAGCTACACCGGGTGGAGCTAGAAAGAGAACCAGAGCGAGTGTAAAGAAAGCTGCTGCTGCGTCTGCTAAGGAGATCCCTTATCTTAGGGAAAACATCAAAGACCTGCATGGGATTAGCAATAACTTGGCTAATGCCCTGAAAAATATTAATTAGTTCCTTTTGTCGGGTCTAGCCGAATTTTGCTGGTTTTTTGGGGGGCTTTAGCTGGTTTTCTCTAGTTATTTTGCTGGCTTTTCTTGGGTTTGTTCCTCCTGGTTGCTTATTGCTTTTATCTTGTAAGGTCCTTTTGTAAAGGGTTTTGGGGTCCCTTCAAAACCTATTTTTACCTTAATCAAAAACATAGGATAGCACATTGAAACAATCTAAATGAATATATTTATCACAGGGAACTAATCAAACAATCAAAAATATAAATACCATCAGAGATGAAAAACACTTGATGTTTGTATTGAAATAAACATAAGATAATCAACTGATTATATATAGCACAATGTCTTTTCACCATTTTGGAATTTCCAAAATATAACCCTGGAGACAGTCTTATTAAACTTGTTCTTTAAAACAAGACCATCACTTCAAAGGCATCTACATGAATTATTCAAACTGAAACTGATATTCAAACTTAAACCTAATTCAAATTATAATAACATGATATAGGACATTGAAACAATCTAACTGAATAGATTTATCACAGGGAACTAGTCAAACAATTGAAAAGATAGATACCATCAGAGATGCAGAACATGTGATCTTTATATTGAAATAAGCATAAGATAATCAACTGGCTTCAGTACAGTGTAATGTCATTCGCCAGTTTTGGCATTTCCAGAAAACAAACTTCAAAAGGACTTGCATAAAATACGTCTTGAACAAAATGATCATGAATGTTTTCTCATCAAAAGGATCCCCTATAAATAGATGAGGATTTAGTTCCAAAATGAAAGGGAATACCCTTTCATTTGTAATTAAACTAACTAAGACTTAAACTCCTAACTAAAAACTAACTGACTAAAACTAACTTAACTACTAGACATATTACATAAAAGCATTGAAGATAACATTTTGAAATATTTGAAAATAATTTCAATCCCCAAGTATCTCGCCACATTTCTGAATATTCTCCAAGTGCTTTTCCGATTTGTAGGTGTCTGCATCATGGAATGGGTCCCTGACAACGATCTCCCATGTGACAAATTGTTCCATTTGTGTAATTGTTTCCTTCAAATCAATTCCATCTGATCGAGCATCATTAAGGACAACACTAAGTAGATTTTGGCATTCTAAAATTCACTTGTCTTTATCCTTGATTTCTCTCCTCTGATAAGTTAGCACTGGGATACTATGTTGGACTATGTCTTTACATTCATCATATTCAGTTTGTAACCTGCATAAAATTTGTTACGTTTTGCAAGCAGCCTTTTGATCTTCTCAATTTCTTTAGCATCTGTCCCTTCCAAAGTCTTGTCATGTAGTTTATTTCTCAATCTGTTCTTTATCCTATTATGTGATATAGCATTCTCCATATTCTTTTGAGAAACAACCCAGAACTCTTCCAAATATCCTTTCAAATTTTCAAATCTTATATTCAATAGAAAAGAGGCAGTATCGACTCTTACATTTCGCATTTGTTTAAGAATTCTCTGATTTTACTGTTGCACCTCTTCACATTTCTTTTTCCATTTCGAATTATTAGGGGAAAGTATCATTGGCACAAATTGTCCACTTCTTCTTATGGTTTCCTCATACAATCCTTTGTATTGATCTCTTTCCCTTACTGCCCTAATTATTTGTGCTCTATTAAACTTTGAAATGTTGACTCCAATGTCTGCTGAAATAATGGGATCAATTTCCCCAACTTTCAATTTCATCATATGGCCAAATGCTTTATCCACATCAATAATTTTAGGCCTTTTATTCGGATGATACAATGCCCATAGCAGTAAGAATTCCTCATCTTGGTCAAACCTAGATCCAATAAACACATCATTTACTCCTTGAATGTCCAATTTGAAATCCGTGTTGTCATAGTGTAATAGATTGTCAAAAATAAAAGATGCACTCAAATCCCATCCTGGAAACAAAATTACTCCGTCTTTTGCAAGTAATTGCCTCCCTTTTTGGGGAGTCATTGTAACCGACTCTGCTTCTATATTCTCCTTTAACCTTTTCAACAACTCTGCCTCATTTTCAGGTGTTATATGTGGGATAGATTCCCTCAACCTTTTGCCTTTGAAATTATAGAGAAAATATTTAAATTCTTTAGACTTCACAAATACATCATTTTCTACAAAAGCAAAATGTTCTTCTAACCTTGAATCTGCATGAATCTCCATCTTAGTCACAATTTGCTCATTTTCATTTGGTTCTTCTTCTTGTTCCTTTTCTCGATATCTAGAAACAACTTCATGGTCATCTGGTTCACTTTCTGACATCTCTTCTTTTATCTCCATTTCCATCAACATTTGTTTCTTTTCTTCTAGCTCTCTATTCAAATTATCAATTACCTTTTGTGCTTCTGCATCTTCCATATTTCTGAATATGTCTTCTGCTTCCAAACTCAAGTGCAAATAACCTCCTAGATTTTGTATTTTCTTATAGGAGTGGATGTACCCCTCCGGATCATAGTTTTTTCTTGCAATATGTTCAAACATATTATACTCCTCCATTAAATTATGTCAATTATTTCATATGCCTTTGTAGAAATAATAGTGAAATCTCCAAAACTAAGAGTTCCAGGCAAGAAAGCTTGCTTATGTTGATCTCCAAAGTGTTTAGCATTTGAGACACTTAGTTGTCTTACAATCTCCAAATATGCTATTCTATCAAGAACACATTTTGGTAACATGTATGGGCTTCCTTTAAATCCATAGATCCTAAAACAAGTAAAGTTTTGGTGCACATACCAATCTCCCCAGTTATGATTCACAATTTGTCTATCATCAAAAGCTTTAGGCCTTAAAAATGCCTTAATCTCATTTGAAATTGATCCATCACAAGGAACTTCGTACATCCTGTATAATGGTTTCACTATCCACTCTTCAAATTTTATGTAGTTTTATCTCACATAACGAGAGTCCCAAATAGAAGTCCATAATTGAACCGATTGTTCCTCCCCTTCCCTATTTCTGGTATTAAGCACTAACTCATCGGGCCACATACCCCTGAAACGTCCATAAAACAATACTAAATGCATCAACAATGAATAAAACTTGAAATTAGGGCTTTTGTTATCCCTAAGGTTCAGGAGACCCTCATGTAATTTTTCTACCAAATAAGAGGCGTAACCAAATGGTATGGGCTCATACATTTGGATATCTGAGGCTAAGACTAACGGCCCAGTACTCATTAGATCAGGAACTTCAACTCCTCCTAACTTCCCATAAGACATATAAGTATATTGTAGGTAATGTCTGAATAACTCAATGTTGAATGGTGGCCCATCCTGTTTTGTCAGTATACCTGCCTCCTTCTTATGGATAGATAACTTCCACCCAGTATATGTTGTATCCATTCTGAGGTTTTCTTCTTCCAATTCTCTGAAAAAAAAGGGTTTGTCAGGGTTGGGATCTAGGTTAAATTGATCATTCAATGTACCAATAGAAAGCCTAATAAAGGCATCTCCATTGGGGGCCTTAATATACCTCCCCACATAATTATAGTTTTTCACTAGGGTTTCTAGAAATTTCACACTTACAAACACATTTGGGACAATCAGCTTACCCAAATTAGTCTTCCATGGGTTGCATAGTGGCATTCCCTTGTCTCTTCTCAGGTAGTGAAATAGGAACAATTCGTATCCTCTCACTTTGGTCCACACATCTCCGACATTTTTGTATTTATCTTCCAATTGGTCCCTCCTCGACAAATGTTGTTTCGATCTTCTGGACTTAGGGTCTGGTGCTTGCATTTGTTGTATCATATCTTGGTTCAGTCTTTGAATGAAGGCTTCCTCTTCTTTCTTAGATTTCTTAGCCCTAGATTCAGAGCTTTTTTTGCTCTTTTCTTTCCAGTGGAACTCGAAGACTCCATTTTTGCAATCACAATTTTTTGCTCTAACTCTCAGGAATTCAATTCTCTGTTTTATCAATTGCTTTGTTGTGTAAAAATTGTGTTAAGCAATCTTGATTATATGCCCAATACATCCTCATACAACTTTGTAATGATGATCCTCTCATAAATCTATTTTGTGTGAACCATAAATAAATCTACCTGATGCAAGCATTTAATAAAATCTCACTGTCTCAGTTTTAAATTATGATACGACAATGACTCATAGGCATATTGTCTCTCCGATGAAACTTCATCTTTGACACCATCAACAAAATCCCTTTTCCTTTTAGAAACTTTATCTTTCCCGTCGAGGTAACATAAGTCGATGACACTCCTTTTGCTTTATCGGTATATGTCAACCCGATATTATCATCGGGCATCAGGGTAACTTCAAATGTGTCATGGTGACAAGCATAGTTTTCCCGATGACCTTTTCCTTCGACATAATTTTTCCCGCTACATCATGTTGCATTGGCATAATCTTTCCAGATGATCTTCTGACCAATCACTTCATCAGGCATCAGGGAGACTCAAAATGACACATATTGACTCCTTTGGCTACGTCAGTGATCTTTCTTCATTATAACCTTCGTCGATGCACGTTTATCCTTGGTTTTGTTCATTGGGATAAGTCTTATAGATAGCCTCAACGAATTTCGGCAAGACAATATTTTTCCTTTGTCGCTAGTGTATCTTTTGCCAATGATCATAATCGGTATATGTTCCCCGATCTACCTGACTTCATTGGCTCCTTGTAAATGATCGATATGACTTCCACCGATGCATCCAACTTTGTCTTATCATTATTATACATCGGTATATGATATCCCGACCATGCGCTACTCATTTTGTCTAAGTGTTTTCATCGGGATAACTTTGGTCGATAGTACAAGTTTCAATTATTTGCAACTTTACTTCATCTTATGGATACAAATGTTTTTAATTTGCTTAATGGATTCAATATAAACTAAACAAAACCTCTAACACACATAGGATCTTTGTTGTTTCTTGCCATGATCTCTGAAATTCTTTTTGAAATATACACTTGGGTAAAATATACGTATCATGTAATGCTTATGATGCTCAATTGTTGGTGCTGATTATATGTATATATTTTGTCCGATTCTATCATCCTTGGTGGAAACAGGTAATCGACTGCAGACATCGTCAACCCTTTTGTTGAGGACCCTGCACTTTCTAGATAAACGAAAGGTAAGGGAAAAAAATATACAATGATTATGATGTTTGCATATTGTTCATGTTGTCTACTATGTAATTTTTAGCATACGTATCATGTAAGTTTTAGCTAACATAAGATAAATGAATTACATATGCAGGAGCCTGAACCCCTTTGACGAGGATACTGCACAGTGTCATGGAACGACAGGTATAAGTCAATACACCCTATAGAAACCATTTATTAATTGCTTGCTTTCTCTTTAATAATAAGCCAGGTTTTAGCAACAAAATTTTGTCAAAACTTTGATTTTTTTTCTCATCGAAACCACATGTTATAGCTCATTCCACCTTCTCAGCCCTGCTATATGCAACAAATCTAATACAATTATCGACACTTGAGGCCCCAGTTGGGCTGATTCGAATTTTAATCTCAACATCAACTTTAGGGCCGACTTCTCTATTTGATGTTGTGTAGGTACCACCAAATAGGTATTTGTCAGATCTGTCTTCCTCGAGCGAGGGAAATTCAGGAAGAGGAGACGAAAGTGAGACATGTAGTGCGTCTAAAATATGGAGATCAACTAGAGGTCAAAAGATTAGGAGAAAATTCAATAAACACATGCAATATTTTCTTGCTCAAGGGGGGTCATGTTCTTATGATGATGAGAGAATAGGCAACATCGAGGTGCCGTTGAGGTACAAACATCTACAAAAACAATGGGTACCCAAGGAAATTCCTCCAATAAACACTAATTTCTTTGTTAACGAGAGGATATATCGCATAACACCATCGTCATTACATGGTTTGGGCCTATTTTCCATGGACGACATAAAGGACTGTTACAAAAAGTTGTTGAATTGATAGAGTATGTCGGACCTTGTTACAATTATAAAAATTGGATGCAGATTGCTCGATATAAAAAAAGTATGCGTAGGTATGCACTCTCAGCGAATTATATACAATGAAAAGATAATGATCAAAGTAAAAGAGTGGCTATGTACATTGATGGAAGGCCAAAAGCATACATGACCTGGGTCAACTAATAAGCAACCCAATTGTATATTTGAGGCGCGCAAGGGAAATCGTGTCTTTGTATGTGTGATAAAATCAATAAGTGCAGGGAAGAGCTGATAATCAATTACAATTTGAATCGCATATATACAAACAAAGTTACTATCATGGGAGTGGTACATACTATATACCTGTAGACATCTAAAAATGGTCAACACTTGCGGAGTCATGCTTTAACATTTGCGCATTGCCTTATTTTAGGGTTCTTGCGTCGCATTAACATTTCTTCTATGTTGCACACTTGGTCTTTATCATTTGCGAGCATCGAGTCCTCCTTCTGCATTCCTCATTTTTCTCACTTTTGAATTAGGTCTTGTCGATAGCAATCTCGTCATTTTGCGATCGATTTGTCATTGATCCTTGTCCTTGTCAGTCTCGTCATTTTGCAATCGATTTGTCATCGATCCTTGTCCTTGTTAGTCACGTCATTTTTGTGATCGATTCATCATCGATCCTTGTCCTTGTCAATCTTGTCATTTTGCGATCAATTTGTCATCGATCCTTGTCCTTGTCAATCTCATCATTTTGCGATCGATTTGTCATCGATCCTTGTCCTTGTCAGTCACGTCATTTTTGTGATCGATTCATCGTCGATCCTTGTCCTTGTCAATCTTGTCATTTTTGTGATCGATTCGTCATCGATCCTTATCAACTTGTCAATCACGTCATTTTTGCGATTGATTCGTCATCGATCCTTGTCCTTGTCAATCACGTCATTTTTGCGATCGATTCATCATCGATCCTTGTCCTTGTCACTCACATTTTGGATTTTTACACAATCTTGTCAGTCACGTCATTTTTGTGATCGATTCGTCATCGATCCTTGTCCTTGTCAATCTTGTCATTTTTGCGATCGATTCGTCATCGATCCTTGTCCTTTTCAATCATGTCAATTTGGATCGATTAGTCTTTGTTCCTCGTCAATTGGCGCCTATCAATTTGATCTCCTTGTCAATCTTGGTCAATTTGTCATTGATTTTTGTCAACCAATCTCAATCATTTATCAACATTGGTCCTTTGTCAATCAGAATCATGATCGAACCTACATTAATTTCTTATTGTCTTCACCTAATTCCTTGTCCTCTTATTTTTAGGGTTTTATGATTTGGTCATTTAATCCTTTTTCTTCTTCTTTGTGGGTTAAATAAATCTATTTATTTAGTCCTAGGTCTCTTTCATGAATTAATTAATGGATGAAAACCTATTAATTAATTCACCTAATTTCTATTTCATCTTTTTCTTCAATTTTTCTAATTTGCTAATTTCTCCTAATTTCTAATTTCTATTTCTATTTTAATCTTGTCATAGTTTGTCATGCATTTTGCATAGCAACTTGTCATAATTTGTCATAATTTGTCATACTCCTTGCATAGAAATTGTTATACATTTGTCATAATGTTTCCATTCTTGATTTGAATTTCCTTTCAAATCTCTTCATGCTAATCTTTTCCTCTCTCCAATTTGTCTATAAATTGGATGATTTTCTTCAATGAATCAAGGAATCAATCACATTTTCGAGTAGCCTTATGCTGCAAATTTCATCTCTCAACTTGCTTTCTACTTGCATTTTGCACTTGTAGGTGAGATCAACATCAAATTTGAAGGTGAAAGAAGAACAATGGAGCCACATGAAGGAGATATCTGCATTGGTTTGTTTTGATTTCATGCAATTTGAATATCTTGTCTTTATGTCTTCATTGATTGGATTAGGATTGCTTTCATTGCAGTTTTAGGTTTTAGTGATTGTCCTAATTGCTATTTGTTTTGATGCTTCTCAATTTCCTGGTCTACACTTTTTGTGAACCCGACGTGAACTAACCCCTTAACCATGTTTTGAGTGCTTTTGAGCTGTTTGCAGGTGAAAAACTCAAGAAACAGGGCGACTCGGAGCTTTCTGGGCACTTCTGCGCCTGTGTAGAAGGGTTTTGCGCCTTGTTGAGGCATTCTGCGCCTATGTAGAAGGGTTCTGCTCCTGTGTTGATGAGACCTGCGCCTGTGTTGAGGCATTCTGTGCCTGTGTAAGGACAGAAACAGAGGTGAAATCAGTTGTTTTTACTTGCAAGTTTGTTTGTTTTTCATTCTCTTTCTTGCATTCTGGTTTTTCTTTGGTACTAATTCTCTGTGCAGCATCTTGGCGTTACATGTGACGAAGACTAAAAATGCAACTACTAATGAATCTTATGCAGGACGCGATCAAAGACTTCTATTAAAACATCTTGGTTGCGATTTTTTAAAGTAGTTGCACATTTCATTTCTTAAAGGTTAATGAACACCATGCATGCTTTGTCTATTTTTAATTTGATTGCATGTTTTAACCCTTAGAACCGGGCCTGCCTTCCGATTTGCCTGGCACTTCACACAAGCATTGGTGAGAGGGAACGACCCAAAGTGGTGACGGGCTAAAGCCAAGCTCTTCTGAACCACTCTAAATAACTGTGGATGCAATAAAAGTTGTAGACAACAGGTGCTGGAATGGTATTGCGATGATTTATTCGCCGGATCAATAACCACCCGAACATATGCCCTTACTAGAATCTCTTGTTTTTAGATGCCAAAATCCTTCTATCTGTTGGCTTAGGCGTTGTGATACGCGCATGCCAAAGACACCTCTCATGTACTCCTCAGTTAGAGATAGCAAGTTCTTGGGAAGTGATACCCCTTGAACTCGAGGCTTGGTATGCCCGAGAAGTGAGTGCACTGTAAGGGGGAGCCAATGCTACCAAGCATCTAGCTATCCGGATGAGTGTTGTATTTTATGGTTAGAGGATTCAATAGATATTGCCCTTGCCAGCCATAGGATTTGTTGTGAATGTGCTTGATTGTCTTGAGTCAAAGTCAAACAAACATTTTGTCTTCCGTGATTGTCAAAGGTTAAATCAAAAACAAACTTTCAAAAGTGCTCATAATCAACTTGGGTTTTCAAAATCAACAACCTTCAATTCAAAACAAAATCCAAGCAAAAGTCCAAATTTGTCCAAGTATTCATCCAACATTTAAACATGGCTTGTCAAAACATTGAATGTCTTTGTTTCAAAATTCATGTCACTTTAGGCTAGGTTTTGCATAGTCCAACTTAGGTCCTAGGGCATATTGTCATCTCCTTTCATTTTAGTCCTTTTCATTGCAAGCGTCCTCATTTTGCACTTAGGCTCAAAATCATTTCCCTAAGTTTGCATGTCATTGTCATATCCAAGATAGATTTCCATTTAGGTGACAATCGTGCATTATCCTTGTCATGCTAAAATTAGGTCTTGCCTAGGTTGCATTTTGCATATTCCAAGTCATTGGTCTTCGCATATCCTTATCATTGTGTTGTCATCTTGTCTTGGCTTCATCTTGTCATATCATATCCTTAGATCATTTTCATGTCATATCCTAAGTCATTGTCATAATCATTGCCTTCTTGCATTTAGTCTCAAAATTTTGGTTTGTCAAACTTAAAAAATCAAAACTTTGGATGATACCCTAAGTTGTTGTTAGGGAGTCTTGACCTTGTCTAAAATTTGTCCTTTCATTAATATCATTTTGTCAAACCTAGCTTAGTATCCAAGCATATAGGTGAGACATTGTCAATTTGTCCTATTGTCATTTGGTCCTTTGTCCTTTAAGGTCTTGGCTTCATTTCAACTTCCCAAGGTTGAGTCTTTAGGTTTGTATTCCAAAAAGTTTGTCCAAATCTTGGAAAACAACAAAAACATAGGTTGCATTCTTGCTATAGATTGCATTTTCATCTATTTAGGTTGCATTCAGTTGCATAACATACATCATCCTTTTAAAATCAAAAATCCCAAAAACATTACATAGTGACATGTCTATTGAAACAAGGTTGCAAGCACCAATGATGCAACAAAGTTTGACGTATCAACCGACAATGCAATCGAATTTTAATCCAAGGCAATCACAATTATATCCAACCCAACAACAAGGCAATATCGGTCAAACTTTTTATGATGAGACAGGGCTCCAAATACAAAAACTAGAGGAAAAACTAGTTCGAGAAAAAGAGATCTTGGAACAAAAAGTGAAAAATAGTGAGAAGATTAGATCCCAAATGTCCAAAACATTTAAAATTTTCAAGGTCCAAACCCAAAATTTGAGCCAATTGATGTAAAAGCTCTTATCGAACGATCAGACATACCAACTCTCATCTCTCAAATAGAGATGATGAAATAATTTCAAAAAACAAGCACAAATTTCAATCAAGTCCCAAATCAAAATTCATTTGGTCAAAATTCATTCAATCAAATCTCGAATCAACAACATATCCAACAGACACAACCAATGTTCCAACATATACAACCAACACAACCAATGGTGGAATATCAACAAGTTCAACCAACATATCAATGTCAACAACCACAACCAAAAATTCAAAAACAAAGGTTGCAGTCCACACCAAGCCAAGTTTCAAACATGTCGGAACAATTGAACCAAGTCCAATATCAAAACATGACATCAAACCAAAAACAAGTTCAAATTCCAGATACAACTATGTCAAAACCTTGAAAGAAAGGTGGCCTTATTGAAAGGATTTCAAGGAAATTACCAAGTGAGTTCTTTGAGGAAGATCAAGATAATACAATTATGTCTAGCAATGCCTCATCCCCCCAGAAACAAATTCACTCTCCAATGGCATCTATCCCTACACCTTTAGAAGTTTCACAAGAACCTTCCATATTGTCCTCATCAAACAATACACCCAAGGATGAAATTATCCAAGGGCTATCCATAATTGATTGCCAAGATAATCCAATTCATGATGCACATCCTTGTCATGTTTCAGAAATACTAGACCCAAGGCAACCATGCACTTTATTGCCATTACCTATTTTAGAGGACCCCATTCGAAGTCCCTCTTCCTCATGTTCAAGCATTGATTCCTTGCTAGAATCCATCACAAATGTTCAAAGTGCATTTCCCTCATGCCAAAACATTGATCCCTTGTCAGAATCCCCCATGCATATCCAAAGTTCAACCTCATGTCAAGAGGATAATTTAGAGCACGAAGAAATGAGTCCTAAAGAAAATCAAGATCAAGATCCTGAAACCTTATCATCCCATCCAATTGTTGACCAGGACCCCATGTTCCCAAATAGTCACGATGATTCACTTATTCCTGTCAATTCTATCCAAGAACACAATGTCCTTTCAAATCCCATTGGCATTCCACTTCCTAAGAAAGATCAAGATATCTTTTCCATCCTTTATGATGATCCCATTAAAAGTCCAAAGCAAAGCAACTTTAAAGAGGATTCCAATGATCTTCCTCCTTGTCAAGATCAAATTATTCCTTTAAATCCTCCACAAGATCCTTTTGTTCCTCCATCTCCTTGTCTTAATGCTCCATATACACTCCACGATCTCGTTTCTTTTGATGATCCCATTATTTCTCCCATTCCATCTCTTGAAGAGCCTGTCATTGAACCATGTCCACTACACAATCCTAGTCCCCCTCATGATCTTAATCCCCTTCATGATTCTAACGTGTCAGTGCAAGATGTTCATGAACCCTTGACATGCATAATGGGTTCTTCCACTTTGGTGCAATCCGATCCACTTCAAGATCTCATTATTTCTCTCATATCATATCCACCTCATAATGGACTCGCTTCTTCTTCCCAAAGAAAAGAGTATCCTACAAGTCAAGATATTCATAAAGGCAAAGGAGTAGATCTCCATAAGCAAGAACCCCTCCATATCAAAGAAGATCTTAAGGGTCATGTCTACACAACTCACTCTCAAGACGTTGGTATCCCTCCATCAAAATCAAAACTTACACCTTCCCCATCATACTTTCCATCCATCTTAGGTCCTTACATCCCTTCGTCCTCTATGCAAGGTCAGCAAAGGCACAAATCCTTGAGTAAATTCAATCCATCCAAAATAATTCCATTTCATTCATATCCATCCATGCATTCCTTTCCCCCTCCAAGCAATTTGGATGCCAAGCATAAAATTCATAAGTCTAAAAATCCACATGTATTCAAGGATCAACATGTCCAATATAATCGGCATGTCAAAACAAAGAACAATATGATCTATAAAGAAAAATATATATCCAAAAGGCCACAAAGGCCCACTAAGAAAAATAAAGCAAAGTCAAAATATATATGGGTTCCTAAATCCCTTGTGCAAGCAATGTACTCCAATGAACCACAAAAGCATGAAAAATCAAAAACCATGTGGATCCCTAAGCAGCTTCTTGAAGCACAAAAAGAAAAATCCAACTTGGCATCTAAAATTGCTATTCCTCCATCCAAACCTCTCAAATTTGTTCCTCCACCACCTCCTTCTTCCATTTTGGGTCCTTATGTCCCAAAATCCCAAGCTATTCCTCCATCCAAATCTCACAATCTGAGATCCATTTTTCCTCCATCAGTCCATCACCCCTCAAGGTGTGTGCCAATGTTGATCTTGCCTTCATTTCCATCCAGTGAAGCCCAATTCTTCCAATACCCTATCCATTATCCAATGCATATTTTCCATCCTTCGATCCCTTTGGTCCAATCCTTTGCATAAATCCTTTCCTTAGTTCCATCTCATATTCCATGTCCTTATCCTACCAACGTCTTTGAGCATACTTTTAAAGGTCATGGTCCATTTTTTTTCAAGGCTACTATCCAAACAAAAAGATGTTTAAGTCCTTCTTCCATCCCCTATCATGTGTCCATCTTCTATTGAAAAAGTCAAAATACAAAAAAAAAAAGAAAAAAAAAAAAAAGTAAAGCAAAAATAATTCGTCTACTGGTGAAAACTTGGCAAACAGGCGCCTTGGGCAAGTACCGTGATTAAAACCTGGCAAACAGGCGTCATGCGTAATCTATGAACTTCTTGCATACCGTACTTGGGGACAGGTTTTATCCTATCATATCCTTTTGTCCTTCATTGTTCCATTATCCTATCGAACCCCTTTCATTACCCTTCATATCCTATTGTCCCTCATGTCCAGTTTCCCTTTCCACCTTTGATCTTGACAAGGCTGAGGATCTTCATGAGCATCATGCATCTTGTTTGCAGCTTTTAGTCCATCACAGCTTTTGGTCTTTATCCATTTGCTTATTACAACCTTTCATCCATATTCCCTGGCTTATTGCAACTTTCTGCCACTATCCCTTAGCCTATCCCAACCTTTAGTCCATGTCCCTTACCCATTCTTGGTCTTTCTTATCCTATCCATATCTTATCATTATCCATACACTCTTTTTCATTCCTTGATCTTGATCTAACATAAGGACGCAAAATTTAAACATGGTTTCAAAAACCTCTCGACATATCCCTCATGCCATGTCACTGCTTTACATTGTCATATCCAGTCTCTTGTCCCATCATGCAATAGCCCTTGAAAATTGCATCTGTATTGTCTCCATGATAAAAGCCTTTGTCTTCCCTCTATCCACCAACATTTCAAAAAGCCTATTTATTCACCTATCATATTCCTTGCCTTGCTAGACATTGGGGGCAAAATCATAAAAATCCCTAAAAATCATATAATGTCCTGAAAAAATCCCTAAAAATCAAATAATGTCCTGAAAAAATCCCTAAAAATCAAATAATGTCCTGAAAAAATCTCTAAAAATCATATACTGTCCTGAACAAATCCCTAAAAAGTCAAATAAAGTCCTGAAAAATGAACAAAAAAATTGTAAAAAAACTCGAAATTCCTACAAAGTGAAAAACATCAAAACCCAAAAACAATTTCTTTAGCATTTTGCATTTTGTTAATAAATGGTCCCCTTTGTGCATAGACAGATCGCTGAGCATACATCCAACAACAATCAATCAAACATTGTGCTTTAATGCAATCGCGCATTAACAGATAAACTGTTCGACCAAGCAAGCATTCAACCCGATCACAGTTGTCACATCAATCAAAATAGCATCAACATTACCATTGGTCCTTGTCAATATTATCATGGGTCTTATATAGGGTGTAATATACTCGAAACCAGACTATGTCCTGTCTTAGACGAGGTACCGCATTCCCTGAAACTAGACAGCATGATCATTCTTGTTTTCCACTTTTGACAATGACGATCAGACTGTTTGTTTGACTTGGTTGAATTTGTGCGTCTTATCTTTTTACTGATTTATCTTTGGCTTCGATCATGTTCCTATGTTGCTCGAGGATGTCATTGAGTGATTTAGAGTGACCGGTATGGTTCATGGTCCCTTTCCTTTTTTGTTGTGTTTGTTGTTTGTGGAATGTTTGTCACAAACCGGGGCAACTATATCATTCGGTGTCTGTGATAAGTACGTTCGCTTTGTGAATGCCACACATACCTCGACCCTTGATGTATGCACCCTAGGATGCTTCACTCATTCCTTGTGTGCGATGTGTCTGTCTTTTGCAAAAAGGGTTGCGTTCCAGCTCTGGCCTTCAATGCCATGATGCTCTGCATCCGCTTTGCTACAATAAATAAAGGTTCTCACCTACTTATGTGCATTTGTGAAAGCAAGTTTTCCTTCATTTCTAACTGTCCTCTGTCTAATTTCTTCTTACTAACATTTCTTCCATCAGTCTTGGCAGTCCGTTTGATCCGTTCGAACCTGTCATCTTCTGTCATTCTTATTGATCACTTGGCCTCTTTTCTGGATTTTTCTGGCCAATTCCTCAAGGGGGCATGCATATGTCATTGTTATTGTCTGGGGCATTTTCATTATTGTTCTTTGAAACAACGCTTAGAATCACATTGTCTCAAAGAGGGGCAAAATGTAGACATCTAAAAATGGTCAACGCTTGCGAAGTCATACTTTAACATTTGTGCATTGCCTTATTTTAGGGTTCTTGCGTCGCATTAACATTTCTTCTATGTTGCGCACTTGGTCTTTATCATTTGCGAGCATCGAGTCCTTCTGCATTCCTCATTTTTCTCACTTTCAAATTAGGTCTTGTCGATAGCAATCTCGTCATTTTGTGATCGATTTGTCATCGATCCTTGTCCTTGTCAGTCTCGTCATTTTGCGATTGATTTGTCATCGATCCTTGTCCTTGTCAGTCACGTCATTTTTGCGATCGATTCATCATCAATCCTTGTCCTTGTCAATCTTGTCATTTTGCGATCGATTTGTCATTGATCCTTGTCCTTGTTAGTCTCATCATTTTGCGATTGATTTGTCATTGATCCTTGTCCTTGTCAGTCACGTCATTTTTGCGATCGATTCGTCATCGATCCTTGTCCTTGTCAATCTTGTCATTTTTGCGATCGATGACGAATCGATCCTTATCAACTTGTCAATCACATCATTTTTGCGATCGATTCGTCATCGATCCTTGTCCTTGTCAATCTTGTCATTTTGCGATCGATTCGTCATCGATCCTTGTCCTTTTCAATCATGTCAATTTGGATCGATTAGTCATTATTCCTCGTCAATTGGTGCCTATCAATTTGATCTCCTTGTCAATCTTGGTCAATTTGTCATTGATTTTTGTCAACCAATCTCAATCATTTATCAACATTGGTCCTTTGTCAAACAGAATCATGATCAAACCTACATTAATTTCTTATTGTCTTGACCTAATTCGTTGTCCTCTTATTTTTAGGGTTTTATGATTTGGTCATTTAATCCTTTTTCATCTTCTTTGTGGGTTAAATAAATCTATTTATTTAGTCCTGGGTCTCTTTCATGAATTAATTAATGGATGAAAACCTATTAATTAATTCACCTAATTTCTATTTCATCTTTTTCTTTAATTTTTCTAATTTGCTAATTTCTCCTAATTTCTAATTTCTATTTCTATTTCAATCTTGTCATAGTTTGTCATGCATTTTGCATTGCAACTTGTCATAATTTGTCATAATTTGTCATAATTTGTCATACTCCTTGCATGGAAATTGTCATACATTTTTCATAATGTTGCCGTTCTTGATTTGAATTTCCTTTCAAATATCTTTGTGCTAATCTTGTCCTCTCTCCAATTTGTCTATAAATTGGATGATTTTCTTCAATGAATCAAGGAATCAATCACATTTTTGAGTAGCCTTATGCTGCAAATTTCATCTCTCAACTTGATTTCTACTTGCATTTTGCACTTGTAGGTGAGATCAACATCAAATTTGAAGGTGAAAGAAGAACAATGGAGCCACATGAAGGAGATATCTGCATTGGTTTGCTTTGATTTCATGCAATTTGAATATCTTGTCTTCATGTCTTCATTGATTGGATTAGGATTGCTTTCATTGCAGTTTTAGGTTTTAGTGATTGTCCTAATTGCTATTTGTTTTGATGCTTCTCAATTTCCTGGTCTGCAATACCATTTAAACCAAGCTTCAATTAATGACTCCAATATACCATTTTATTATTAAATTTTTTTGCTAAGTCTATTGGTTTTAATTCACTGATGTTTTTTTTATATTTAATCTTTGTCATAGGGTGACATTCATCTGACACATAGCACAGACAGGGATGTAGCTCCCAACTCTTCTACCCAGCAAGTAAACCTCATTGTAATTGTACAAATTAGATAGAAGCAAAATGTTATATTATTATGTTCTTTTCTTAAGGGTTTTCGAGTAATTTTGATAATGTTACTAATATTCTTGTCACAAATAGATGTTCGGGGAAAGGAACCTACATTACTTAATGACAATATAGTGGTGGACTCACTATTATGCGATGATGACATTGCATATTCCACAAACCCTATCACAATGATGAGAGAGATCCAATAAAAGAGAGGTTGCAACAATTGATGCAAAGAGCACAAAACATGCAAGTAACCAGTAATGAAATCTTTAACTATAACATAAGTTCAAAAATGGTTTATATTTCATACTCTTTTATATCAGGAACTAAAATATGTACGTGTTATTTTTACAAGAAATATTGCATCCTCATCAAGCTGGTGGCCATGATCAGGGTACTCCAGGTAGTTCAGGTGATGTCCATGTTCCATACATTAAAACTACTGCTTTAAAAAATTGGTCCTAGTTCCTCATTGTGCTCTTGGTGCTCCTGCACCACTATGTTATTGCTCATATATTTAATGTTTTGTATATTTAATGTATTATCTTTCAGGTGATTTCCATGTTCTTGTGCAAACGTCGTCTCATCAGATCCCATCATCCCCACCTATATTGCCAACTGCATTATCGACAACACCCAGCATGCAGACATCCAATAGTGCACATCATACTGACCCCAGAGTTGGTAGATCCCTCTTTTTCTCTCTCTTTTGTTATGTATTTATTTCCCTTGAAGTGTTCTTTCTTGGGGGCATTTCATAGTGGATTCATTGTATGCAGCAAGACATGTACATGAGGATGCAGATGCCACTAGTGGTGATACCATAGTAGCATTTCCTGGATCTTCTCGTATTGCTAGTACGGGAACGTTGTCGGTCACATTTGTGGTGACCGAAGATTTGCTTCCCATAAAGATAGAGAAGGTTCCAGGTACTTTAAAATTATTATGCTATATAGAGTAATTGTAATTTACTTATTGATCATTAGTTTTAGACTAATCATCCCATGATTTGTTTGCAGGAAATGATATTTTTTTATAAAAATCTCGATGAAATTACATTGGAGATCTTTGGGCCCACCATACGTAAACAGTGGAATGAGCAAGAAAAAAGTTCAAAGATGAGCTCATAAACCATTTGGTTGGGTTGTTCGGAAATGACACATTCGAGAAAAGCAAGGTCCTTAACCAAGTTGGAAAACATCTAAAGTATGCGAGGGACTAGTATAGGACAAATTTACAGAAGAACAAAAAGTACGAGCATCCTCCCATGATTCCAGAGAGGGAGTGAAAGGGCCTGATTTTGGATGCAAAGGAGAGAGTTGAAAGGAAAAAAAGGAAATACAACACCAGGTAGAAGAAGGCATGTGATACTATTAAGAATGTAATTATGTACTAATTACTCTTTCTATTTATATAATCTAACTGTCGTGCTTTTGAAGTGTGATACATGTAGCTGCAACACAAACACTCAATAGATCATTACAAGCATGGTTAACAAATTTAAAACAAAGAAAGATAAAACCGTGGCCAAGCGATCTATCGCCTCCTAAGAGATGCGAGTGTGGATTTGCTCTCAGATTTGGATAAGAAAATTCCAGTGACTTGACTACACCTAGATGGAGGATTTGAAATGATAATGATGCAATTAAGCTAGAAAAGAGAATGATTAAGCTACATGATTCAACAATTATTCTATAAAATGATCAAATTAAGCTAGATCTAAGATGCAATTGCCTATAATAACAATGCTCAAATGATATGCTAAGAGATATTATGCCTATAGTAACAATGCCTAAAATGCAAATGAGATGGGATGATTATTGCTCCAAAATGGAGGATATTTATAGGATTTCCAAGGGCAGGGGTGAGGTGGCAGGAACCAACAGTCAAGATTGAGTATGAAGATATCAATGGTGAAATTGGAGGAGGTTGGAAAAGAGGTTGGAGGAAAGGGAGCATTTGTCATCTCTATGGTGACAAGTGTCAAGAAGCTTTGCTCATGAGAGGGCAAGTGTCTAAGGAAAGGGGACATGTGGACCAAGAATGCCATGTGTCTCAAGGGAAGAGTATCCACACCATAGGAGGTTAGGATAAGGAGGTTAGGATGTGCAAGCTAAGATAAGTTTAATTAAACCCAGGGTTAGATAGAATGGGTTAGGTTTAGAAGTGGTTAGGTTAGGTGGTTAGAAGTTAGGAGGCATGTGGGTAATTTGAATTTAAAAATTCAAATAATAGGAAAAGACTAATTAACTTTCAACAACTCATAAAATGATTTGTTTTAATTAATTAGAAGATTAGAAGAAATGAATTTAAATGGGGAGGTAATTAATTAATCAAAGGGGATTATTGAAATGAACCTATTAAATAAATCCTTAGATTTATTAATAAGTAGATGAGTGGAAGAATTTAATCAAATTGCTAATGAATTCAATTCAATAGGGGAGGGGGATTAATTAAATAATTGCTTATTTAATTAACTATCTTCAGACCATTTTTAGGTGTATACACTAACATATTTCAAACTTTTCATAGACTGCTCGACACATCAAAGGCAACTAAGGATGGACTAGAAAAGCACGTGCCACACAAACTCGACTCTGGTGGTTATATGAAATTTGACGCATGAATTGTAAGTATCAATAAATGAAATATCGCATCAAAATAATAAATTGCAAACAATTTTTTTAATCATTAAATAATACAAGCAAAATTTATTATATTAAGCAAAAAATGCAGGGCTCTTAATTCAATAGAGTGCCCACAAAAGATGACATGAAAATTGCCTTCTAGGAGGGCTATAGAGTTGTGGTTGAATGTCTAAAAGGATTGAGTGGGTAAATAGAAGAATCCAGTGGATCCGTCAATCATGTAAATAAGCTAAATGAAAATTATTTAAAATTGAATACTTGAGCAATAATCTATTCGATGTTAATTTCCAACATAATATGACTATATTTGTTTTAAATAATCAAGCAATTATAACAATGCACATGACATTGGAATGCAGCCTGCACAGGGTGGAACACAACTTGCACATGATGAAGGTCGTGGTGTGCATCCCAGTACTGGAGGTATTCACGTGCTAAATAATTTTTTTATGTAATAATTATTACAATTAAACATCTTTAGTTGAAATTGGTGTAGTAATTAATGTAACCTTTTTTGTTTTTATTTTAGAGCATGTAGACCGTGGTGAGCAAGTTGAACATGATCCAAGTAGACAACATCAGGAACACGATGGGGCCCCACAAGGTAAAGAGGACCATTTTTATTCATTTAAACAAATTTAATTGCAATTGGTGTATTGATTAATGTAACCTTTCATGTTTCAACTCCAGAGGATTTAGAGGGTGTTCAGGATGTTGATGATGAGGCTAGACAAAATGATCAGGAAGATGATGTGGCCCCATCAGGTAAAGAGCGCCCTTGTAATTTTCTTTTCATTAATGAATACTTGTAACAATAATAATAAAACTCATGAATTTAACCCATTTCTTTGTTATTGCAGCAAACCCCCCTTTGCATACATGTCCTCATCGTGAGTACAGGACTAGGCATACATTAACTAGATCACGAGCAAAGGGCAAAAGAACTGAAGAGGGGACAAATGATGAAGACAACGATCGTCCACTTAGCCTTTACCTCCAAGCTTCAAAAAGAAAGAAAGAAAAATGATTGTAATCTTATTATATGTTAACAACTAGATTTTATGTGTTAATGAATTTAATTATGTGTTAATGAATGTTGATGAATGTTACTTGTTAATGAATTTTAATGAGTGATATGTGTTAATGAATGTTGATGAATGTTACATGTTAATGAATGTTATGTGTTAATGAATGTTACGTGATAATGAATGAATGTTATGTTTCATTAATGGATGAAAGAATGTTAGACGTTAACGAGGAATTTAGAGTGATATTAGGGGGGGGAAGGGCCAAATGAGCTTCCACCTTCACGTGGTAGGCTAATATTAAACTATTCTTGAAACAAAGAGAAGTTCGATAAGGTAACACACTTTTCAATATTCCATTATGCTTCATTGTTAATCTTATTGATGCTAAGCATCTTGTTTGCAGGTTACATATTCAGTGTTGCAGGTTGTGAACATGTTTCTACGAGACAATTCCCCTTTACAAGTGAATGCATGCCTCATTGGTTTTGTGAGTTTTTATTTTGTTCTAAAATAGACACACTTTCTTTGTTCATTCCTTAACATTTGTTCATTTTGTTTTAGAATAGACACATTGCCTCACTTTGTTCATTCATTGTTCATTTTGAGTTTATTTTGGGTCGAATTTGAAGAAAGAGCATGCATAAAAGGAGGTGGAACTGCTGGAATCTAACTGTTAAACTAAGTTACTAATTCTTCACTAAAATCCTTGGATCATGATTCTGATTCTGCCTGGGTCCTGCTCTGAGCTTGATTCCCCTTGGATTCCTCCAAGGTCCTTACGTGGTTGGTCCTCAGTGATTATTCATCATCTGATGTGCCTAATTTTGGGGCAAATTAATAAAGTAGTGTTGACTGCAAAGTGTACAATTTAAATTGCTATCTCATATACGCTGCAACCTTTTGTAAGGGGTGTGATCTGACCCAAACTACTATTCAAATTGCAATTCTCATAAATACACAGCCTGTCATCATTGGTGCAATATGATCTTTATTTCTACTTTTGTTGATTTCTTCATACTGTCATAAGGATGTGAAACTGTTATTAATGATTTCTTATTGGTCAACTGGTTATCATATTGATTAGTAACCAACTCTGAGATCTTCCAATAGTTATAGTGACATTATTTATCACTAGATTTTGTCGTCCTACTATCTTGATGACTAGATCTGGTATTTTTAATATTTTTCAGAGGGTTTCAAGACCTAAGAGCATCATTAATCAAAACAGTTTTTGCATCTATGCAATTCACTGTATGAGTGTTTACTTTGATTTTGTTTCAGTCTGTCATAAACTAAATAAATTCAAGATTACATTTGTTCTCAGGTGCTTTTATATCATTGGAGTAGATTTTATGTCATGTGTGTGTGTGTATGGACGTACCTGTACCCATACCTAAGGAATTTTTTTGCCGATTTCGTGAATACGTACCCGATTATGCATCTATATGCGTACTTGAATCGGTAACTTAGCTGTTAAATTATCTAAAAGCCATCTTGTCTCATATATGACCTATGAGGGGCTTCTAACTGGTGTAGAACTGATGAAATTGTCCTCAAAACTCCACCTTTTCAGGCCTCAAACTAATGATGAACTTAGAAATCCACATTTTCTCTAAAAACTAATGCTTGAACTAATGAAAGATACTAAGAACTTGCATTCTAACTTGAAGTTCACTTAACTCAAACTCCCACCCTTTAGTCATTTCCATGTGCATGTTTATGGTAGTCCAATCTACTAAAAAATACTATCATGACTGCATTTTCATTTTTCATAGAAGGTGATCATATCTCCATGTTGCATTGTCTAATCTCAAACTTACTATCATGTGCATTTGTATTTAGAACCGGATTTCTATCACAATCCTTATTCTTCTCTCCTCATTACTGGTCTGCAACACTGTATCACCATTGTATTGAGCCTCTGTGCATGCCTTATGACTATTACATCTTTGAATGTCTTTGAGTTCTTTTTTTTCTTTGATAGACTTGATCTTCTTATCTCTCTATGATTGTACTTTGCCTTTGATTTGCTTTGTGATGAGGCTTTTATGGACTACAATTGGCATTGATGGAATCTCCTTGTATTGCCCTTAAGTTTGGGGCCTTGAAATAGAGTGTATGCCTTATGATGTCACTGTCTACTTTGTGTTCTATAATATTCTCATGTTTCCAACTCAAATGATTATCTTTTATGACTAGATAAATATTTGTAAGTGATTTCTTTGTTAATCATTATCTCCTTGAGTTGTGTATGCCTAAGACTGAAATATTGTTCTTGATAGTCTTGTCGCTCACTATTTTGTAGAGTTTTCCTTAGGCACGTGCACTATCACATGTTGCCCTTTAAACAAGGTCTAGGACTATACCTAACCCTACAATGTTATCCATGACTGCATACTGAGTTCTAGGTCTCTATCTTTATAAGATCCTCCTTTGATAGTATTTTTAAACAACAATATGACTATTTATGAATGCTTTATGTACTGGCTGCAAGGCATTTTTGGCATTTACTATTATGATTCCTTGTGATAAGTCTTCTTGCATGCATTCTTGTAGCTATTCCATCTTTATCTTCCTAATAATGAAGTACCTACTGTGCTTAATCTTTTGTAATCAGCAAAAGTCAACCTGATGATAACACCGACAAGTAGAAGCATGTGATCGGGATAGCATACACCGTTTAAGTCCATTGACAAAACACGCATTAGGGACAATGGATAAATCTTGTCTTGCTGATAGCCAATGAGGCTATCGGTATGACTTATCCTGATGGACACTAGCAAAAGTAAAATGCATCGGGAAAGGTTACAACGATAAAGGGTCATCAGTGTAGACAAAAGAAGTCGGGATTTATTTTTTATTTTTTAAATCTTGGGGAAGGTCGGAATTCCGACGAACACCATAAGACAACCGACGATGTTGCCATACCTATGACGACAAAAATGTCACAGGATGCAACCTCGTTCGTCGTCTTAATCGTCAAAATTCTGACATATCCTTGAAGATGGTCCATCAACTAAACACACACTAGCGGCAATGGAGAAATCATGTCTCACCGATAGGCTATCGGTAAGACTTATCTCGATGGAAACTGGCAAAAGTAAAATGCATCGGCAAAGGTTACGACGTTAGAGGGTCATCGGCAAAGGTTACGACAATAAAGGATGCAACGAGGCCAGAATTTTGACGTGTCCTCGTCAAACAAACATGTCACCTAGAGGCAATGGAGAAATCTTGTCTTGCCGATAGTCGATGATGCTATCAGTAAGACTTATCCCGATGGACACTGCCAAAGTAAAAATGCATCGGCAAAGGTTACAACGATAAATAAAGGGTCATCGAAAAAGGTTACGATGATAAAGGATGCAACGAGGTTGGAAGTTCGTCATCTCCTTGTTAAAAATACATACCGCAGGTGCATAGAAATTTTTGATGTGGTGTTGTCTGATTTTCAACCTGAAACCCGTCATCGGAATCATCGACGAAAAAAAAGCGATGAACAAATACGTTAGAATTCCGACGTTTAGTTGTTTGAATTTTGATGAATGATTGTTGGAAAACTGCTCCAAATGTACTAGTGCTTGGATGATAATTTGTTATGCTTTAGGACCATGGAGGAGCATGAGGAGCATTTGAGGCAACTATTGTAGTATCTCCGAGAGAACTAGTTGTATGCAAATTTGGCTAAGTGCAATTTATTCTAATCTAAGGTGAAGTAATTGGGGCATGTTATTTCTAGAGAGAGCATTGCTATAGATCCCTCCAAGGTATATGCAATTTTAGACTTGCCAACACCTACTTGTGTGGCTGAGGTTTGCAACTTCATAGGATTGTAGGATATTATCGCCAGTTTGTATAGAGATTTTCGAGGATAGCCCATCCTATTACTTCCCTTAAGAGGAAACGAAAGAAATTTGTGTGGACAAATTAATGTGAGGCAATATTTCAGACTCTTAAGGAGTGTCTTACCAATGCACCCATTATAGCAGTATGATATCCAACATGAGACTTTGTTGTGTCTATGGATGCTTCTTTACAGGGTTCGGGGACAATCCTCATGCAGGATGGTTGTCTGATAGCCTATAAGTCTCACAAACTCAAGGATCATGAGTTGAATTACCCCACTCATGACTTGGTGTTAGCAATAGTGGTTCATGCCTTGGTGAGGTGGAGGCACTTTCTTCTTGGCCATCAGTACAAGTTGCATAGTGACCATTAGAGTTTGCAGTACATCTTTACATAGCAAAACCTGAATGCCAGCTAGTGATGCTGGATGGAATTTATTTGTGAGTATGACTTTGAGGTTTGATTTATTCAAGGAAAGGAGAATGTCGTAGTAGATTCCTTGAGAAATAGGTGACATGAGTTGTCAGTAGTATCCTTGAGTGTAGATTTGAGCAACCATATTCTAAGAGCTCTTCCTTCAAATGTTTGGTACCAGGAGGTGAGAGCGAAGATTGATTGTGGGAGAGTTTTGGAAGGGAGATTTGTAGGATATTCTTTGGAGGCATATGGAATCCTTCATCATTTGGGCTGCATATATGTTCAGTCATTTGAGAGACTTCGTACATTGATCTTCACATAAGCACAACGTGCACCTTACTCGACACATCTAGGTGTCAAGAAGATGCACGTGGGCGTGAGATACTTATACCACTAGTCCGATATGAGCCATGATATTGTTGATTTTGTTTCCAGATGTTTAAAGTGCCAGAGAGTTAAGGTTGAGCATCAACATTTAGCAGGGTTATTGCAGTCAAACCTTGTTCCAAAATGGAAATGGGATGTTGTTTCAATGGATTTCATTATTGGATTACCGGTTTCTTCTCATAGACACGATGCTATCATGGTCATTGTTGATAGGTTGACCATGGTGGCACACTTTTCTCTGATGCGATCCTCCTACACAACAATTGTGGTAGCTCAGATCTTCATGGAGGATATTGTGAGGTTGCACGAGATTCCCCGTTAGATAATATCAAATAGAGATCCTATTTTTACATTAGCTTTATGGACATCACCTCAGCATGCCTTGGAAACTCAGTTGAACGTCAGTTTAGCCTACCATCTGGAGATAGATGGGCAAACAGAAAGGGTTAACCAAGTCCTTGAGGATATTCTTTGGATGTACGTTATGGACCAACAATCATGATGAGAGGATTATCTGTATTTGGTGGAGTTTGCCTACAATAATGGATATCATAGTTCTATTGGGATGTCCCCATTCTAGGAATCGTATGGATGGCCTTGTCGTACCCCATTGAGTTGAGAATGATCAAAGGATTGATTTCTTTTGGATCTAGAGATGCTTCAAGAGATGGAGCAACGGGCAAGCTAGATTCATGAGCATTTGGTGGCAACATAAGATAGATAAAAGAAATATGCAAATGCTCGCTATGTGGATCAACAATTTGTAGTGGGAGATAGGGTATTTTTTAGAGCACTTGTGAAATACTCTAATATGTTATCGAAAGGGATCTAAGCGGGCACCTTGTTTTGTAGGACCTTTCAAGATCTTGGAGAGGATTGGTCTTGTGGCTTATTGACTTGCTTTGTCGCCTAGCTTGTCCCACATCCATGATGTGTTCCATGTTTTAGTGCTTAGATCCTATCTCTTTAATGTGACCCATGTGTTAGATTGGAATTCTTTGCAAGTAGAGGACAAAGAACTTTCTTTAGAGACCATGTGCATAGTTTAGTAGTAGAGATTGACCCTCGGGGGTTGCAACATAGACCAGGTAAGGGTCCAATGGGATCCTGATGATGAGACTTCAGTGACGTGGGAGGACGCAACATGGATGAGAGAGATCTTTCCCTATTTGTTCTCAGGATTCCAGGAGTAAGCCTAGCTCTAGGGGGAGGATGTAGTGCCCCTCCATGATTCATACTCTAAGATGGTTGTGATGGATACTAATGGACTCTTTTCATGTTTTGATACTCCTTGTTTCATGCTTTTCTCTTTCATATTTTGATACTCCTTATTTCATGCTTTGCTCTTTCATATTATGATGATGTATTATATTTAGGGTTGCTTGATGATGTTAGGGTTTACTATTTGATGGATCTCATGATAATACATTTCTTGGATGATATGGTTTATGTTTACCACTCATGATGTTATATCTTGTGCTAACCCTAATTCTGATAATCTCACTATATGATGGATGTTTAAATTATGTTAAGTTTATGACTATGGTGCTTTAGTGTCTACAAGGGATGATATCACATCACTTATCATGAGAAGGTTGTGATGATATCCCTTGATGTTGTTTGCAGGAGTGTAGGTACTAGGCACCGACTCCTCTTGGTTCCACAAGTTTGAGCATGCCTCCTTTCTTAATGGTAGTTGATCGAAGGTGACACAAAAGCCCTATCACACCTAGCCCTAGTGTATGTCTTTGGTTTTGTCCTTTTGTCATGCTTGCATGACCATTGGCTTAATCTTCTTTCTAGATGTGTGGTCTTGAGGATGACTATGTATTTAGTGTGTTTATTTGTTTTTCTCTATTTTATTTAATTGAGATTTATTATGTTACAAAGTTAATTATTATTAATATTCATTTATTGAATTAATTAAATACTATTTATATTGGATTAAGTGTAAGTTATGACTATATTGTCCTTGTATTATTTACATGTATTTAGAGTAAGTGGGACTGCATAATTAATGTAATTATGTTCCCTATTTTCCTTCCTACTTTCTAGGAGGAATTATTTGATAAATGTTTGGGATTTTGTGGTGGCAATAAATATCTATATACATAAAATATTCTATGTGGGATATTATATTATATGATTAATATTAAATGAGTCTGGTTTATATAATTTAATCCTTTGTTGGGATTGGCTGGGGAATTTGGTTGTTTCCTATACAAACATCAACTTCCATTTTGGGAATGGTATTTGTCCAAGAAATGACATGGTTTTGGGGGTTTATCATTTTGTTGAAAAGTTTTTGGTTTTTGGAGGAAAAATTTGTGAGAAAGGATTGCAACCTTATTTGTGTTGGATTTAGAGGATTTTGGTGAGGGTTTTTGAGAGGATTGTACAAGAATCTATAGTGGCTTTAATTGGAGTTTGTTGTTGTGTGTTTGGTGATTAAGAAATCTTGTTGGATTGATTAGAGTTCTTGTTTGTGTGGGGTTGAATGTGCAGGTGTGGTTCTTCATCTTCTCTTTTTCCATTTTCTCCTATTTCTAGGTTGGATTCTTAATCCATTTGTTTTTTATGTATTTAAATGATTTATGCCTTTGAAAATATTGGTTTCTTAGTGTTTTTATTGCCACCATTCCATTCTAGAAAGATTATGTATTTGTAGTTTGAAATTTGTAAGATAGATGAAGTAAGTGTTTCCTTTGATGCATTTTCCTAGACTATTTATGGTGTTTTGGCTCTTGGAGATTTATTATGTGTCTCGCGGGTGATAAAATGGCATTTCTGGGAAGGGGATTCACCCTATCAAGTGGTTTGGTTATCAAATTCAGAGCCCAAAGTCAACCATGGGCTTATGCCCTACTTGCTATTGTAAATGCACTATAACATATTGTAAAAGTGCTAAAAGAAATGTCAAAAGAGCTAAAAGACAACGCAAAAGTTCTAGAAGGAGTTGTAAAAGTGCCACTTCAGGGTTTTTAGTTTACAAACCCTATTTTGGCTTCCTGGTTTAATTTTTGGGACCTGTGGTGGTCTAGGTTAGACCAGAGGCTTACTATTGGGCTTATATCTTTTATTATGCAATTTCCAAAGGTTTTATGAGTGTTTTGAAATGGATTCACATTTCTTCTATCAATTGTATGCATTCATCCATTATGGTTTTTTGAGTTTGCATTCATGATGATGCCTTAAGTGCATTTGGATAAGACAATGTTATGTTGATCAGAAAATGATTTATGAATCAGTTTATGATATGGATTCAATGTGATTTGAGTTATGTGATGCTTCACATGATTCTATATATATCTATTTCATGTTAAAGAACCATAGGTTAGGGGTGTCTAGGAACATGTTAGGGGGAGTGGCTTCCAAGTGGGTGTTGGGGCCCTAAGTGGCTGCCACAAAATCTCATTGGAAGTTTCTTTAACAAGTGAAAACTCAATTAAATGTATCAGTGGATAAGGTAGATCTCACATTAAAAAGATAATGATGTGCCCCAACTCATGGCCTAGAGTGCTTGTTTAGGCTCAGGATGAGATTGGGAAGGCATGTTGGCAAGCCGTACCTCCTTGTCCTCACAAAAGGTGGATTCGATTCCGCATGGCTGTCACGTGTTCCACAAGGCCAAGAGAGCTACTAGGGAAACTTGTGGTGATGACATGTGATGACACTCATCTCTAAGTGCATCCTAGGACTCTTACCTATGCATTGTGCAGAGGCCTCTGATAGTCAGTGTTATGTTTGTTCCTTGTCCTTATGATTGTTGCATTCATGTGTTCATTGTATTTCCATGGTTGTGTTAGTGTCAACCTTAGTGGTATGTATGCTGTGTGGGGCCTTATGTCATTTTTTGGAGGGGGGGTGGACCTTTAGGTTCCACATGGTCAGGTGGTTGATGCTTTCTTCAATTGGGATTTTAGTGATGTGTTCGTGAGCTTCATGGATGGATTATGTTATCTTCAGTTGCAAGTGCTTTGAATTAGGATGCTATTAGTATTCTCTTATGTAATGATTCATTTATGTATTAGAGTAGGTTTCTATTTATATTCATCATGTAATAAGAACACTCTCATTGAGAGGAAGATGTAGTGATGTTAACTCTCTGAATGTGTTATGAGTTTAGATAGTACGATGTTGGTACCAACTTTCCTATATGCATGATTATATGTTTAAAAAGTAAGATGTAAGTTGTAATACATTAAATGTTGTTTCACGAGCATTGTACCATTCAATAAGTTTAGTTGTCATGGTTATATGATAGCGTGGAAAGTAATCATAGGAACATTTGGATTTTGGATTTAAAATGAACCTAGTTCCTAGGAGTAAATTATGTTGCTTAGTTCTTATATGACATAATTTCAATGTTTTGATTCATTTATTTATGTTTAAGCATTATGTTATGTTATTGGTTAGATTAGATTTGATTCTTATGCCTTAGTATGTGATAGTGTTGCCTTGCAGTGACATTAGGGAACCTTAGAGGATGTAGGTGTTAATGTTAAGATGTTTCCGCTTATGCTTAGATAAGTTGTTCTCATGTTTTATATTTTGTTATTCATGATCATAGTTTATTGGGCTAAGGTATCTCTAATTAGAAACAAATGTTTTCTTCCTTGAAGTTAGTTAGTTAGTTGTGTTTTCCTCTGGGGTTCCTTAGCGAGGCATTACAGGAAGGACAAACTTTTGGGAAGGTAGTCCAATACTCTTTGGGCCGGCTATGACATGCACATTACAAATAGCTTGTATGTGTAGAACATAAGATCTAGACACTCAATGGAGGCAGATACTCAAGATAAATGATGATATAGTCCTTGACGCCATTAAATTGGTGTTAAGTGCAATTTTTGGAAGCGAATCCCATATCCATGATGGGATTGGATTGGCTGGATCAACCGCTATCATATTTCTTTGTTAAGGATGTTATATATGAGGAGGACCCAAGAGAAACAGAGGAAGACAACCAAGAGACAAATAAGGAGAAATAACTTTTGAGGACAACATGGAAGGCTTTCCAAGAATGGATAAGTAAATATGATTTCATAAAATTGGTCAAATTTTTTGAATCAAATTCTTCCTTACTCTAGGAGGACTGCATGGAGGATATTGAACTTCAGAAGGGGTATATCATATTTTTGTAATCACTTTCCATAGATAAATTAAAGGATCAATATTTAGCATTTGGAGTTAGAAATGTTAGGTTTTGCTAAAGAACTATCTATGTAATCGTTTGCTTCATTACTAGAGGGAGCTACGCCCTTGAGGTATAGCTTATATATAATTTTTTTTTAAATGAAAAATATCCAAAAATTACACAATTAAAAAAAAATAATATTTTTTTGTGGTCCAAAACCTAAGGTTGTCAGCCCCTTCTCTTCCCATTGCTTCTCTCCCTTATGTCGAAGGCCTCTCCAATTAAATCTCCAATATTTTACTTAAAAATAGGCTACATTGTACCTTTTAACCTATTTGAACTCTAAGAAATCACATCCCTCTCCCAAAGATCCAAGATACCTCCTTCTTAAAGCTGGTATATACAAAGTGATTTGTTCATGTAGTACCCCCTACGTTGGTGAGACTAATTGCTCAATTCACACTAGAATCAAAGAGCATCATGCTTACATAACTCATGTGAGAGTCTTGAAATGAGCCCTTCTTGAGCATTCTGCCAAAACCAATCATCAAATTCTCTTAGAAGACACACATATCTTAGCTAAAGAAGATAAGTTTTTTCAGAGGAAATTCTTAGAAGCTATTGAAATCTCCAATCTTGCTCCCGAACCCAATCGTGATGATTTTTGGAGCCTTAGTTTCTCTTGGCACCCCTTGTTATCTCAACTTTGAAACAAATCCACTCCTTCCTCGTAACTGTCCTACTCTTCCCCTTGTTAGTCCAACTCCTCTCCTCCCCACCCCCCTCTTAGACCTTTTCCCTCCTTTTCTTATATCCTCTCGTCCCTTCATCCGCTCTTTTTTCTCTCCTTCTATGCCATCCTCTCTTGTTCCTTATCAACCCTCCTTAGCTTCATTTGTTGTGTCTTCCTTCTCTTGATAAGGTCTTTCATCCTTTCCTTACCCCTCCCTTAGTGTGTTTGATATGGCACCTCTCTCTTACTAGTTGTTTTCCCTCTTTCTCCCTAGGTCTTTTAGCCTCTCCCTTTTTCCCCTTAGAGTACTTGGGCTTCTACCTCCCATCTACCTTGTTGTCCTCCAACCCCTTCTTTCCTCCTTTCCTCCTCTTTAATATTTTTCTTCTCCTTTTCTAGATCCGCTCACAGTTCTATAATTTTTATTCCTTTATATCTATTGGTAGGTATGTTGTTTAGCTTTATATTTATATAAAAGCTTACATGTGATGCATATATGTAATCATGTTTACTTTTTTAATTTTAAGTTCTTTATAAATTATACATGTGGTGTAGTTATGCTTGCATTTTTATTTTTTAGTTATTTATAGTAAAACTAATTTTGTTGAATATATGCGTGTGTGTGTGTGCACATACATACATACATATACATGTTTGCACACACACAAATATATATGTATTTATGTTTGTATTTTAGTAAGTTTTATACACACTAAATAAAAAAAGAGTAAACAAAAAGAATTATTGTTTTTGTATATATATATAAGAATTCTTTTTCCTTTCTTCTTCCTCTCTTAGGATTCCTAGATAATGTGTCTTTCTTCCCCTCTTCTTTTTATTTTAACCACTATGATTTGTTATTATTTTCATTTCTCTTTTCACTCGTTAATCCTTGTGATAGATCATAGAACATTATAGAAAAGATAATTTTTTTTGAATATATGTCAAATCTATAAACCATCAGATTAATTTATCATTAAATATATAAATTACATACTTTTAATTAAATTCGATTTTTTTTCTTTCACATATTTAATTCATTTCATCAAATATTCCACTAAAAACTTCATGGGAATTAGCATAGAGATGCTAGTTTCACTATTACAATTTTTATTAGTGCCAATAATTCCTTTTCAAACCCCAGCAAATCCCCCCCACAAAAAAAAACCTGGAAACAGGCAGACAAAAGTTGCAGAGGTTGGAGGCGGCCAAATAGCAGAAGCAATTTCAATTCACGCTTCTTTAAACATTCTCTTCGCAGGTATTCACCATATGTCAACTAGCAATATGAGCAGCCGTATCCTGTTTCTTGCTAGTTTATATCATTACGTTTTATCAGCTCTTTACATGTTTTTACGCGGGAAATTTGTAGAAAACGTCGACGGGTGAAATTAGGCCATAATTTTTCTTTTTCTGTTGAGTTTGGAAGGATTTGGTAGAGAAAGTTGAGAAATGAGTACCGTGGATAAGATGCTGATAAAGGGAATCCGGAGCTTCAGCCCGGAAAATACCCTCGTTATCACATTCTTTAGGCCCTTAACACTTATCGTCGGCCCCAATGGCGCCGGTAAAACGGTAAGCCTTTTTTCAATTTATGTGTTTCTGTTTTGATATTTGGCAATGCATTGAATTCTTGCAAAATATTTTCATAATTTTAATAGCCAAAGTAGTCTTAGGACAACCTCGTCCAACAGCTTTTTTATGGCATCTTCATTCTAGTGTTATTCGAATTGGCAACTGCTCTAAATTTTCATCACAAAGTGTTCTGAGAAGGCTTATTCTATTACGATAACACCTTCTAATTTATTGTGTGCAATTTTTTTGGAGTAAACTTTTTAACATCAACGTTTTGGATCAGAATGACCACAAATTATCATGTACTGTGAAAATTTAATTATGTCAACTTTTAATTTAGACATACCTCATCCCATGATTTGATTGTATTGCTAATTCGAGCTTCTGATACAATCAAGTCATTTTGAACATACTTTGGTTGTTATAAGTGCCGGAAAGACAGTTTTTTAGGAATTGCAGGTCGATGTTTGTAGCGAGTTACTTATTTAAGGAGTTCCAACCTATAATGTAAGGAGGCCTGGATTTCGGGTACAGGGTGTGATCTGCAATTCCAAATGAAAATGTTCTTACACAGTTTTTTCCGCAAGTTTTCTGTGCATTGTTTTTGCTAAATTAATATTTTATATGCAAACTGACTACAATTGAATGCCTCAGGCATGCTTGTACTGAGAGATGCCTCCAAATGCAACATTGTTACACAGTTTTATCCCCAAATTCATTCTGCACGGTTTTTGCTAAATTACTATTTTATATGTCAACAGACCATAATTGAATGCCTGAAGCATGCCTGTACAGGAGAGATGCCTCCAAATGCAAGGTCCGGCCACAGTTTCATTCATGACCCCAAGGTGTGTTCTCTTTTTCAAGTAACTATTACATTGATATAAGTGGTAGTTGGATTATAAATGGAAAGGTCGTATGTTAAAACAAAAAGAGGGTATGGCGGGTATTTTGAACATAAAGTAATACCTGCTTTGTAAATACATTTTACTTGGAATATATATTGAAGAGGATTTGCACTGAGCTCTGTTAATATAGGTAGGGCAAAACCTTTGGCTGGTACACTGAAATGTATTGGGATTTTACTCTTCATAGGCGTATGGCATGCCACGGATTTAAATAGGAGTATGTCTGAACACACAATCTTGAAGGGATAACACACTAAAAAGGTATTAGGGATTGGGGTTTGGGGATACCTCATGACAGTCACCTGAAGAAGGAAAAGGTCGGAACACCAACAAGGATTGGAGAAAAGAGTGGGAATGGGCTAGAAAAGGAATTTAGGATGGGAGCATCATAGGAATTGGGGATCAGGGGCAAGGCGTATTGGGTACCTAGGTAAGGGTAAGTTCAAAACTATTTTGCTACAGGGGAAGTGGAAGGAGTTGGGATTTCAGAGATTGAGGGGATGAAGGAAATGGTGCTTGGAGAAGGGAAACTTTGAAACTCTGATGCAAGAAAGAATTCAAGGCAATTGGGTGTGATAGGGAAATTCTACTCGGGGGAGTGAAACTCTGACACTCTGGAATACATAGAAACTTGAGCATAAAACACCCAACACTTAGACATTTTCTTGGATATTTACAACTTTCAATACATGAGGGGACCTACTTGGAATTTCGCAGATTGGTAATTAATGGTGGGTAAAATAAGGCAAGGGCAACAAAGGGGAACAGACTCAAGCAAGATTTTGCACTATTGGATTGAGTCCCAATAGTGGCTTTGGCTGGGGATGTGTGTTTCTAACTTTCCTGTTGGTACAATGAGAGTCCAACTATTTTTGGGAGGCAAACCAACATCGGGGACAAAAAAAAATGGGACAAAACACAATTTATCATGATCAAACAAGGATTATGATCGCACAAAGACACAACTAAAACACGAGCACACTATGTATAGGGTAGGACAACAACTTGCAACCAATGACATATGACATGGGAGTACGAAGAATTTGCAGGTATGGCTGGAAAAAATTATAATAATATATGTAGGTTAGGCCTTGCTGTATGGCCCATTGCACAAGGCCATGGACAAACTACTACAATTGCTCACCTCTATTAAAGATAAGCCTACTGAAGGAGTTGATTTTCCACAAACAACAATTGCGTTCATCAACTAGTTGCAGCAGTGAAGCCTTCTTTTTGCATGTGTCAACCTGCAGACATTGCCCAAGAAGTGAAGATCAACTTTACTATAAATTTTACCGCCATAGGGTAACCACAAATAATAGTTGTTGGACCTATTCCATGCTACATCACTCGTCCACAGCAGCAGGTTGCAAATTGAAAAATGAGGTCAACAGCTATAGATGAAACAAACATCCACCATTGAATTCTTTAGCTTTGCTTAGCTTTTCTACGCATGCTGATCTAATCATATGAATCAAGGAGAAAAAAAACTACCTCCAATTCACATGGCAGGGAATATTGTACTTGATTGCAACCTTGCTCAACACAAGGAAGGACATTACCATACACTCCAAACTGGAATGCCTCAAGCTCAGGTACACTGTCAAGTTGGGCAACACCATGCTAATCTTCCATTTGACAAATGTGTTGCCTCTCAACACCATCAGCATTAGTATGTTGGACCCACAAAAATGACTCCAACTTAAGCATACCATTATCCACAGCATTAGAAGCACACTTTCAAAAAGGAAAGCCTCATTATAGTCAACAATGTCTTCCTCAAACCCTAGGACAATACCAGCCAACATACCTCATTTACATGTGTCTTGAAACATTCTTTAACATCTGAAGAATGAATATGTCTCAGCTTGCAGTTCAAACCATTAGCACAAAAATCATTGTCATGCGACACCATAGGGGAAGAACCAAGTTCTTTAAATTGGCTCTCTGTTTCAAGCTCGCTTTGGCAATTTGTTTGGTGATACATGTTGCTAAAATCAGATTAACGATACACATCCTCTTATTCCATCATTTCTATAACAACATTTTCATGTGACTTAGTTGAACCAAACTACACATGAGGAAGACAAGAAGGTTTGCACTGTTGATTTTTGATGATCAGAGATGTAAGCAATCAGACATAATAATTGGGTGCTCGTTTAACCATGGGCAATGACTCAGATCATTGTAGCCCTCCCAACCATAGACGATAAACTGATATCGTCACCCCCGAGCACATCTCTTCTCAATCTATAGATCTGCTATGTGATATCGATCTCCTCTGATGGTTCATGAACTGCTGTGACGTATTCAGCCTGTCAAGGAATGTTCTATAATCTTCAATCTGATATGAATTTAATGCATGATCTGCAGATGAAGAAATACGGTCTACTGAAGGATGATTGTCGATCTGCAGAAGGATACCGAACTGTTATTTTCTTTTCACTTATCTCAAAGAGAGGAGATCCGAACTCCTATATATCTAGCCCAATGAAATCACAAGAGAAGTCGGCTCCCTTCAATATGAGGCACCTCCCCATATGATGCAACGTGAACTTCCATTAAGGGGTGGCGGTCTTTTGCCAAAAGTTGGTCCCTTTGATAATCAACTTATTAACAAATTGATAAGGCACATTTAAACATCAAACCCGATAATGCACATATGATCTAATAAGGATATTAATAGAATAGTATAAGTTTATTGGTTCATCAAATGTGTAAGGCCGATAGGCCATTCACACATTTGATCTTGCTGAGTCGACTTGTAGGAGTCCAACCGAAGCTATATCATCAACACTCCCTCTTAGCTAGGGAGGAATCCTTCTTAATTTCTATGAGTCACATCACCTCATCATGATGATTGACCACAATGGCTACATCCATATGTGGAAAGGAGAGAGATCACCTCACTGTGATATCAACCATCATGGCTCCTTCATAGATATCACTTCACGTGATATCAACCATTATGGCATATCCATAGACATCACCTCACGTGACATCCACCATTATGGTTTATACATAGATATCACCTCACGTGATATCAACCATTATGGCATATCCATAGACATCACTTCACGTGACATCCACCATTATGGTTTATACATATATATCACCTCACGTGATATCAACCATTATGGTATATCCATAGACATCACCTCATGTGACATCCACCATTATGGTTTATACATAGATATCACCTCACGTGATATCAACCATTATTGCATATCCATAGACATCACCTCATGTGACATCCACCATTATGGTTTATACATAGATATCACCTCATGTGATATCAACCATTATTGTGAGATCATCACCTCACAATAATGGTGAGATGTACAAGTGTTCATCATTGTGAGATCGTCACCTCTCAATGATATTCACCATGGATCATCCAGAGGGTAAACACACAAGTACAATAAAATCATCACGGACTCTCTCATGTGATGTTTGTCATGGCGTCACACACATGACATCCACTATGAACCATATCAGAGGGTGTAGATAAGGGCTTTCACCTTAAGTCTCTCTCAAAGATAAATGCAATAACAAGAGTTTACACTTTAAACATCTTATAAAGAGAAGAATTACATTGGTACAAAAAATATAAACAAATTAATGATGCTGAGACTCAATCTCAGCTAGGGCTGCATTTTCCACCATACCAAGTTTACCTCAAAAGTACACAAACTTTATTTTTGAAGAGAGGTTTGGTGAGAATGTCTGCCGTCTGCTCATTAGTACTAATGTATCTTAACTGAATAACATACCTTTCCACCATGTCTCTAACATAGTGATACTTGATCTCCACATGCTTTGACCTTTCATGAAATACAAGATTGGAGTCTGCATCACACTTGGTGAGTTCCAAGCTTACCAAGTATCCATCTATCTAGGAATATCACAACCTAGGAGTTAGCATAAAGGCCTTCTAGCCTACATACATGGGACTCCATCCCATGAATCATAATCCTCTAACTGATCACTAGAGAAATCATCTCGACATGGTCCACTCCCTCTGAACCAATATGATCAAGATCCTCGGATGTCAACCGAAGCACATCCTCTTAGCTACTCCCTTTGAAGCTGAAAAATTAGGCTCCCTCTGAATGTTAATTTCTCCTCTTTGAGAAAACATTTTCAGTCACCAACTCAATCTCTTGGCAGCCATTATCAGACGTCTTCCTTCCTTGAATGCAATCTCTTGTGCTTCTTAATCCGTCCTAAAAGCATATCAGAGAGAGAGATTACAACTAGTTCATAGAATTAACCTATTCGAAGGAAATATCAATGCTAGAAGCATACAAAGTTCACTATCCCAATGTTATGAATTAACAACTACATAAGAATTTATGAACATTATTCCAGAATATAAGCATAAAACACTTATCTCTTTATTGACGATTTCTCAGGACCTATGTCCACATCCGCTCTAGGAGGGACATGATAGGGGCGATCAAGCCGAGCATTCTTGCTTTGGCTGACAATCACTGTCAAAATCAAAGTAAATGTAGGTCGATTCCATATTTACTACTGTAGTCTTGTGTTCTCAGATTGATGAATATCTGATAATGAGGTAAGCCATCCAGCTAGATGGGGATTTCAGATCTCTGACGGCGATTCACAGAATTAAAGGAAGCTTAACAGTGCAAGGTCTTCCCCCGAAGGCCTTATGCTCTTCACGTGAGAGCTTGAACATGCTCATATAGCAAACACCATGCACAATGAGGACGGCAATCAGATCTCCCATATGATGGCTTGCTAATTTCCTTAACTCTTCACACAGTTCATTCTTGAAGAATAACCTTCACCATACACAGTCTGGAGTTCCATGCAATTGTTTATTAGTTAACCATTTCACAATATGCCATTGCATCACACAAACCATTATCCACTGCCAACTGATTGAGCACAAACATGTCATAGCATAGAGAAACTCAATACGGATCGGAAGCAGTAGATGTCGAATTGGACTTCTTCCTTTCTTGGAGTGGAGTTTGGCGACCTCTAAAATAAGCCTGGGTAAACATCTCCATTTTGGCGATCTCGATTCTGGCGTACACTTAAGAAAATCCCATTAGAGATCGGCCAACAACTGCACGAGATTACTTGAAGATGAAGACGAGGATTTAACAGAGGACTTGCGCTTCTTGGATGCTCCGGCGAAGGGTGAGGGATTTTTTGCTTGGGAGGCTTCTTCTTCGACGAGAAGTCCTGGAAGTCAAGCCTAGCCTTGTTCTTACAACTGTAGCCGACGATGTTCAAAATATCGTCAAGAGAGCAGTCTACGTCAAGCTTCCCTTTGTCAGCTGCACCGACGTCGAAGATGGAGAGCACCATGTCAGACATTGACATGGCAGGCAGAGGCACACTCATACTCCGGTAAAACCCTCGGTGAGCTCATAATCATTTAGCTCGAAGGATTTCAAGTGCGAAGGCGAGGGTAAGTGGAGATCCTCCACAAAGGCGGAAGCATCAGCAAGGTTGGCACTCTTGATGAGGTTGGCCATGATGTGATCAAGCTGATGGAAGAATGACCAGGTAACCGTCCCAGGGCCACGGGTATCCTCATGGCGCTTCTCGAGCTTGTACCTTCGCTTTAGGTTCTCCACCTTGTCACGACACTGCTTGATAGTTTTGGGCGACTTGGAGGCGTCGCAGTAGACGTTGAAGCAACACACAATGTCCTCCCAGTCTTTGATCTTAAGGTAGTGTTGTGACGTATTCACACATCGCCCCATTGCAAATGGGGACCCCTACTTTCTACTTTCTAGGGTTTGCTTTTTAGGTCTTTTTAGGTTCTTGTCTATTGACCTTTTGCATTTGAAGGGTCGCCAGGGGGCTCATTAGGATAGCAGACTTTGCTTGAGTCAGGTGGATCTACTCAAGAGGTCAGGTCAATTGAGTGATTAGGGGTAATTTAGATCATTCCTAGGGTGTTTTTTGTGTACTATCTGGTCGCACTTCAAGTTGCTAAATCAAACCTTGGTTGAATGCATAATGTCCTCCTAGGTCCCATCCCTTACATCAAGGACAAAGTGAATTCGCCTTGAGAAGTCTGGAATGTCATCCTGATCCTCAAATGTCCTGAAATTTGGCTAAGTCTGTAATGTCATCCTGATCCTCAAATGTCCTGAAATTTGGCTAAGTCTGGAATGTCATCCTGATCCTTTAATTTGACTAAGTCTTGGAAAATTGAAGAATCCTCCAAAAACTAGATTTTGCATTATAACTCTTGGAGGTCCGAAACCACTCTCAAACATCCTGACAATATATATGGAATATAACTTAAAGTATAAGAAAGAAGAAAGATATAAGGAAATATCACTTATACTTAAATGTCATATTCCATATATGAATCCTGACGGAGAGACTAAAATGTCAGATTTCGCTCTTGACCCTTCCAAAGGGTCCAAAGCGAATTTCAATTTCGCTCCTGACCCTTCCAAAGGGTCTGAAGCGAATTCCTCCATAAGACATTTTACCTTGCCCCAAAATAAGAACTAACTCATTCCCAGGCATTATTGAAGGCAAAAGGACTTGTTTGGATAAGGAAATGTGGGAGATGAAGTCAAGATTTGAGCCTAAGTGTGAATTTCGCTCTTGACCATTCCAAAGGGTCCAAAGCGAAATTCATATAAGACCCTATTTCTTCACAAAAACTAGATGCCAACTTGAGGAGCAAATTCACTTGATCATGATGGAAGGAGGCCTAAGAAGTTATATTCAAGCCAAGGAAGGGAGGAAAAAGGTGAGAAATGAGCCCAAGTAAGAATTTCGCTCCTGACCCTTGCAAAGGGTCCAGAGCGAAATTCACATAACCTTCATTTTCTTCCTTGTCATGGCCAAGTTTTGGGACTTCTAAGGCATGGTTGGAGTGACCTTGAGGTGTTCTAAGCTTTGAAAGAAGGTTTGAGGTGATGAAATGGTGAAAATCAACCTAGAATGGAAATTTCGCTCCTGACCCTTCCAAGGGGTCCAGAGCGAAATTCTCCATAAACCTCATTTTCTTCCTTGTTTAGACTAAAAGCCTTGTTCCTTGGACATAGTAGGGGTAAATGGACATGTTCTTGCCTTAGGAAGTGAATGAAAGCATTGAAAAGTGAGGATTTTGTCCAAGATTGGGAATTTCGCTCCTGACCCTTCCAAAGGGTCCAGAGCGAAATTCTCCATAAACCTCATTTTCTTCCTTGTTTAGACCAACATCTCAGTTCCTTGGGCATATTTGGAAGTGGATTGACATGTTTTTGCCTTAGGAAGTGATTAGAAGTGAAGGAGTGAAGGATTTTGTCCTAAATCATGAATTTCGCTCCTAACCCTTCCAAAGGGTCCATAGCGAAATTCTTGAAAACACCTATTTCCCCCTTAGATGAGTTCAAGACCTTGGTTCTTATGGCGTGGATGGAAGTGAAGTGATGTGTCCTTGCCTTTTGAGGTGGATTGGAGTTGAAAAAATGAAGAAATGAGCTCAAGACATGAATTTCGCTCCTGACCCTTCCAAAGGGTCCAGAGCAAAATTCCCAAAATCTCCTTTTTCTCTCAATTTTGTGTCAAGCCAAGTGTGGATCAAGGTGAATTGAGCTTGAAGATACCCCTAGGCATGCCTTTGAGTAGCTTGTGACCACCAAATGTGAAGGAATTGAGCTAAAACTTGAATTTCGCTCCTGACCCTTCCAAAGGGTCCAGAGCAAGGTCCTGTCCTTGGCCATGTTTTTGAGCGAATTCCTTCTTTCAGGCCTTCTTAGGGGTCAAACAAATGTTGCTTTCATGAGAGAGGGATCCAAAGATGAGAGTCCAGGTAAAAGAAAGTGTGAAGGATGAATCTAGGTGAAGGAAAACAAGCAAATCTTGAATTTTGCTCCTGACCCTTCCAAAGGGTCCAGAGCGAAATTCTCAAAATCACCTAGTTTGCTCATGATTGAGATCAAGAGATGGATTCCTAGGCCTTGGTGGAGAGAAGACTAGTGTATGCTTGACTTGGGAGGCATTTTGGAGTAAAGAAATGATGGAATTTGGACTTAATCATGAATTTCGCTCTTGACCCTTCCAAAGGATCCAGAGCGAAATCCTTAATTCCTCTATTTTGCTCCCAATTTTGCATCAAACCTAGTGTTGATTGAGATTAGAGGCATCCTTAGGCATGCATTTGATCAAGTTGTGGTCACAAAATGTGAAGATTTTGTCCTAGAATGCAAATTTTGCTCTTGACCCTTCGAAAGGGTCCAGAGCGAAATTCCTTATAGGTCCTGTCCTTGGCCAAGGTCCAAAGCGAAATCCTCTTTTTTGGTCTTTTTGGGGGTCAAATCAATGATGTCTTTAGTAGAAAGCGATTCAAAGGTCAAGTGAAGTGCAAGGCTAAAGGAATGTGATTTGAGCCAAGAATGCAAATTTCGCTCCTAACCCTTCCAAAGGGTCCAGAGCGAAATTCCTAGGAGGTCTAATATTTTGCCTAGGTCCTTGAGCAAAACCTATTCCTTGGCAATTTTGGAGGTGAAGGACTTGATCTTGGTAAGGTAATGTTGAAAATGAGGTCTAATTGAGCAACTTTGCAAATTTCGCTCCTGACCCTTCCAAAGGGTCCAGAGCGAAATTCTTATAGGACCTGCCCCTGGGGAGGATCCTAAAGCAAATTCCATTTTGATCCCTTTCTGTTAGTGATTTAAGGTAAAAAATGCTATGATTGGGATAAATATATCATGTGTACTTAATCATCTTTTGGTTTGTTTTGCAGATGGAAGAAGATTAGGACAAGGACGACCTATTCTAAGCCCATCATCATCAAGGACGTTCCAAATGCATAAAGGAGGACTCAAGGTGTTTTGAATCGTTGGAAGACTTCAAGTGTTCGAGGAGTTCCAGGCTATCCTCAAAAGACTCCATTCTACCACACAAAAGACCCACATGATGACAGATAAGAATGACCTTATCAACACTTCAAGGCGAGGTATGCTATCGGAGAAAGAAAACTTGACAATAAGGAATCCTCATCAAGCACATAGAAGATCAAGGAGTGCATCTTTCATCACATCAAAGATAGAGGAGGATCAACCAAGACATAAATGTCAGACAAGGTGGCATCCCAGTCACTATTCCTCCAGCCAGATTGGTCCACATCAGCATGTCCAGATTCAATGTACTTGACTCACTAATGATGGCACAAACTTCAATGTACCTACCCCTGCTTCCTATTGGTCCTCACTCTTGGAATGTAATTTTCTCAATGGCTAAGGAAGTTTGTAGTAACAAACCCTAATTAGGGTTTCTATCTTGTAATCCTAGCCATTGATTCTAAATTGATCAGAGCTCTCTATTTAAAGCCCTAGCTCTTCATTTGTAAGGGCTAATAGTGAATAGTTAGGAGTTAGCAAAAGAGAGATAGTCAATAATTAGTAGCTCAATAGTAGATAGCATTTTAGAGTAGAGTAGAAAGAGAAGGCAAAGAGTGTTGTCAAGACATTGTTGCAAAAGATATGTAAAATTCATTGAAGGAATGGTGAATTCTATGTGTTGATTCTACAATTTGCATGGTCTTTATACTTCTCAAATTTAATTTCATGTCATTAGATGAATGGAAGAAATTTGTATGATCAATGGTGAAATTTGTATATCCATACTACTAGCGGTTTGTTGATTGCAAACTTGCCTTGCGTAGTCAACTGAAATCATTCAACTTGAGCTTAACTTCAATTATCGCTTCTTCATTTATATGCATCAACCTGACGGTGTCTATGCTTGTAGCGGTGATCTGAACATCATAAAGCTATCCTTAGAAGATCACACTAACCTTGTGGAGATGATCATAGCATGTCAAAGCAAGACTTAGTTAAAGTTTCATCAAAGGTCATCCATTGCTCCTACATTCTTAGTGTTAGAATTAGATTCCTCTCCAACCCTTATCCTTTTTTCCCTTTTAAAAAAATCAAGGATCAGTATAGACCCACATTCCAGTGATATCCAAAGTAAATCAGACGCTCAGGTCATCAAATGTAAGTCCCCTTGTGATTCCAGCATAATCACATCATACCACAAGAGCTTATCCGCATGTACAGAACCTACATATAAGAACCTTGGAGTTGCCTCGATTGATCCTTAGGTGAAATCTTCAGCATTCGAGGAAATTTTGTTCAAGAGAGGATAAGATACTTTGGTATTTTATTCTGTGTTCGCATGTGCATAAAAAACACATCAACAGGTAGCCCTTTATGTTGTAGCACTTGTCGCCATAGCTCTCCAACAAACACTCCATGTAATGCCTGCCAAAATACCCTAAAGAAACTAAACAATAATATACAAATGGAGATAATTTTTTGTTTAATTAACATCTAATAACAACTAATGCAACATATAACATCTCCATCTATTTACATTCATTAACCAATTAACCAATATGAACATACATCATTTCTCATTTCATCAAATATCACAAGCGGAAATAACACAACATCAATAATCTTTCTCTAGGGTACTTTAACATCATTACTTAATTCATTTCCACAATAACATACTACACACACGATAGGTATATTTCACCTTCATTAATGCATCATATTCTAATTCTTTAACCATGAGATATGCAACCTACAACATTACTTATTCCTCATGATATGCATAATTTCCTTTCTACCAATGCATCTATGTGAATCATTCCTATTTACTAGATCCAATTAGCATCTTCTAACATATTCACTTATTAATCTACGAATATTCCTCTTTCAAGATTCTTTAACATTCTAACTAGCCTCTAAACATTCCATGAAATAATACAACTAATCCATAAAGCTATTCCATTCTATTCTAACTATAATCCACTTTATTTCCATGATTCATAAAATCACATCTCTACAATAGTACAAATACAAATATGCCTTAATTGCAATTTCCAACTACAATTCATCTTACAAATATAAGTACACTAAATACACTATGAGCATAGGTCTTTCTACTACAAGATTCCATCAACTATATACAAAAATATTACATTACATACATTCCATCTTATCCATTACATAAATCTGCTACAAGGTACATCCATAGTACATCATGAAGAAAAATCCACATCCACGCAAGAAGAATCCAAGAGAACATTCCAATGGCTAAAAAACACCAACCTCCCGACCATGTGGAACCAATGGAACCACCCCCCGTGCTAGGAGATGACACAAGGTCCCAACACATACTCTAAACCTAAGCTGACACCTATAACCAAGGAGACTAACCACACAAGGACTCTCAAGCAAGAACTCACACGTACAACAAGAATGAACTCCGAGAGGCGTAAAACTCATCAAGACATAAATGCATCCAATAAGCATAATCATAAATCATAAAGGGGAAACACATTTAGGAGTGGAGTGTCATCACATGCCATCCTCATAACATAATAACATAATAACACAAGGCACTAGCCTGATGGACATGTGGAGCCATCTCAACTTATGAGAGATTAAGGGAGATTAGCTTACCGTTTTCACGGCCTTCTCATGCTTATCCTAAATCATCCTCCCTAGGACTAAGTCATGAGGCACAAACCAATTTATCATCTTATTAATTAATCTAACTACCCAACCCATCAATTATTAGGTTATCACTTATTTACAAATCACGGAAAACTCCAATGTGCCCCGGTGGTCTAGACTTCATGCATCCTTACAAGGAACCTCATGCAAGCCTATCTCTCGTGACCCATGGCCCAACAATAAATCACAAGAGTCTCTACCAACATAAATACATGAAAAATAATACTCAATGCAGCCAACAACTTCCACACATACTCTTACAACATAAGCAAGGCTACAACAACATCAATATAGCAAAATGAGCCTCTTGGCTAGCAATAAACAAAGCATATCAAACCATCAAATAAAGAATAACATCACAACAAGGCCTACTCACTTGCTGGTCCAAAACAATATAGCAATCATCTCAATCATCCATGGCCTATTCACATGGAAGAGAGTCTAAAATATTCACAATGCATAGAGAAACAAATATACTCAAAACCATCAAAATGCATCGAAATTGATCAAAGCCGAATTTGGAAAATATTAACAGACCTCAAATAAAGCCTCTGGTACAAAAATCAATTCAGGAAAATACCTCAGAAATGACCAAAACTGAGAAAATACAAAACATAGACAGGTTAGCGCTTTTGCTCCGTAGGACAGCGCTTATGCCAAAAAGGACAGCGCTTATGTGTTCTAGAATCGTGTATATGCATCCTAAGACAACGCTTATGTTTCTAGATTCACGCTTATGCTTTCTGTGATAGCGCTTATGCTGCGCAGAGCAGCACAAATGCAATACAGAACAACGCTTATGCACAATAAGACAACGCTTTTGCACAAGACTTACGGAAAACTTAGAAAACTTTCAGGTAAAATAATAAAATCCAAACTTTACAAAAGGGCTCGGAAAACATCTGAAAAGAGACGCCCAGAAACAAGGAATACATAGGTATAAACACACTAAAATATCTCAGACTATAACCCAAGATTTAATCAAATATCTTCATGGCATAAAACAAATAGAACCATTGCAAAACTCACAGAGAATCCAATGAAGACAATCCCAAACAATCACAACTGAAGGACTCACAAAAGGGAAAACCAAACTACTCTCATACAAACAAGGATTCGAAACAATTTTCATAGAGCCGAGAAATGCCATACACAGGAAAACCAAATATATATATCTCCTAGCAACTATATAAAAACTCTCATAACATAAAGTTTCCCTCCCATATATTAACCTTCAGCAATAATAAAACTATAGAGTAAAGTAATATTTCAACCCAGACCCAAAACTATAGAGTAAAGTAAATGCAAAGTGAAGAACTCCAACCTGCAACTTGAAGAAATGGATTGAAGCTGAAGAAGAGCTCCCACAAGCCAAACCAAAATCCAACCAAGCTCCAGCCAAAACCAAGAGAGAAGAAATCCAAAACCAAGAAGAAAACTTGCTAGAGAAATTTCCAGAGAAGAGCCAACCAACCCGAAAAACCTCACGGGAATGAAAATAAAAAACAACAATAATCCAAAACCCTAGCCTCAATCTCGGCCAATCAAAATATTCCATTTTGGAGTATATTTTACCAACCCACTATATAATATAATTTATTCACCCATTTTGAATTTAACCAATGAGAGTGAAGGGTAGGTAAAGTAAATAAAATATTCTTATCCAGCTAAGTGGGATTGTTTTATTTCTTTATTTAATTTAATGTGTTCATACACCCCACTTAGGAATAAAAGTCAAACTATTAAATAAATATAAGCTGTAAATAAATAATATAAATGGGGATTAAAATCAAATAACTTAAAAGCTAATAAAATAAATTAAAGAACCAAATAAATATAAGATATCAAATAAATATCAAACCATAGAAGGTCAAATAAATAATTAAAGAATAAAATACCATTAAAGATTAAATCACAAATATTAAATAAATATTACAACCAATAAGGCTTATCAATTATTAAATAATCATAAAATCAATAAACGTTAATTATCAAATAAATATAAATATCAAATAATTAAATATTCAAAACTTATAAATTAAATACATTAAAATAAACTTTACCAATTATAAAATTACACATCAAGAGCCACATAATTACTCTAACATAAACAAGTAAATCAACCGGTATAAATTGGACTCACAACACCAAAAGACCAAGCTTACTAACTAACATGGCGAATTATGCCAAGACGCCGACTACTCACGGTGAACAACTTAGACCTAGAGAATGCGAGGAGAACTCATGCCATCTCCGAACCACATAAGCCATTGGAACTAAAGACACGCTCAGACCTGTGAAGCTAGGTGGAGTCGATGTCTGGTACCTGCAAAATCCTGCAACCACAAAACGACAATACCACATATACATATACACATATAGAACAAGCAAGTGATAGAGAATCATGACGACACATCCCGTTCGCAATGAGTGATGTGGAATCGTCTCTATCACGAAGACAGTCAAACAATAGTCAAACACATCTCATAAATATCTCATCATATGTAATCATGAAGTAGGGTTAGCGTAATCATAATCATCATCAAAACCATGATAAATCTAATCTATCAATAATCCATCACATAGTGAGCATATCAAATCCATCGAGTACATATATCATCAAATCACATGATCAATCATGATAGTACCAACATCCATATAGATAATCAAAATAGCATATGTCTAAGAGTGTCTAACATCAATCATAAGTCACTGAAGCACATGAGTAATCATCATCCAAATCATCAAAATATAGTCTAGATAAGCCTATCAAGCATAATATAAAAGTCAACTCTAGTCAAAATAAGTCAAATCAAGGGTGGACACTACACAACACCGTGCTAGGGTGCCACTCTCACCGCAACGCCATCCCCATTCCCATCATGCTACGCAAAAGTGACCTCCTCCCTCGCTCCTAGCAGAGGCATCACCATTGTATCACACATGAGGCACCAGTATCTTTGTCGTTACTGTGAAGGAAACTTACAAATCTGATCAAATTTCTAAACCCGCTCTGATACCATATTGATTTTTGTTGATCAGAGATGTAAGCAATCAGACATAATAATTGGGTGCTCGTTTAACCACGGGCAATGACTCCCCCTACTCTACAATCCTAGAACTACTATTCTACCTTCAAGGCTCTGGGGTCATCAACAACTTGAGACTTGAGAGGGTTAAAGGCTAATTGATGCAAGTGGGTAATCTCTCCCATGCTTCAAGTTCAGTTTAAACTCGAGAGGGTATTTCCAAAGATACCATTTATAATGTTTTAACTAATAAAAATGTAACATGACTGTGAAATCAACAACCAAATGTACACTTGATACCTATATTTGTCACTCGGTCAAGACCAACTAGTTACATTCGAGCTCTAATACAATTGATTACAATACCTTGCACACGCACCTATAGATATTAGTATCATTATAATCCCCATGGATACTTTCATTGTACATTGCATACACAATGGCAAGGTGTAAAAATATTGGGTATGACTCTATGAACAACATATATAAATCCTAGTCTATTCCTACCACTAACCAGGATGTGGGTTGTTTTAATGGAAGATAATTGATTCATCGTCAATGTGGATTGGTGCCTACACCATTGAGCAATTGAGTCATGAACAGCAAAGAGGAAGGGAACACATCTGGCAAAGCATCAGCAAAATCAGATTTACATTCATATGAAAACCAGATATTACATTTCATGCAATGTACATACTTAATAATCCATAATAAATTTGCAATAACCCCTATGCGATCAAGGAATGACTATTACAAGATACTTGCAATGCATTAGATACTGTCTCACATACATCAATCCTTCATTCCAATCGTGCCAACAAATTTGGCAAGAGGAAATACAATAATTGTGATTACAATATTCCCATGAATCACTACAAACTCCCATGGAGACAATATTAAAGAAGTTGTGCATTACAAAATCTTTCCTACTCTTTACAAATTGTATTGGCATTAATAGTGTAGATATGCAGCATTTGATACTCTAGAATATGTTTGGAGCATAGCAGATCAGATATATTGGCTCAATGACAAACCATTTGAATGTAAAATGAATGAATATTTATACCAGCTGCAAGTCGCAAGAAATCAATGTCCTTGTTGCTTGCGGGAATTGACTTCAATATATATACTGCATTGTCGCCGGCCTGTGCAAGGGAACACTGTTCGCTGTTTGAAAAATGCATACACCCAAGAGATTGAATTGAATTTTTAGGTGGGAGAACAATTGTGGAATGTTGTGAGGGTCTAATTGGGGCCTTAATGGTGATTTGGAAGATGTAGGGGTTCATGGATGAGTGAATAGTGCAAAATGTGGGATGTGTTAGAGTTTTGGGGATTAGAGGTTGGGGATGACTCTTAACTCTTATCACTTGTCAAGGGTTAGGGATTGGGCACATGACATGCTAGTTATCCAAATAGGAGTATGTTCATACATACAATCTCAAAGGGATAATACACTGAAAAGGTTTTGGGAATTGAGGTTTGGGGATACCTTGTGATAGGCACTTAGGGAAGGAAAAGGCTAAAACATTGGCAAGGATAAGAGAAAAAGAGTGGGGAATGGGGTACAAAAGGAATTGGGGATTGGGCCCAAGGCATACTAGGTATCTAGTAAGGGTAAGCCTAAAACTGTAACGTCAAAGGGAAAGTGGAAGGAATGGGTGTTTTGGAGATTGGGGGGATGGAGGAAATGATGCCCAAGGAAAGGAAATGTTGAAACTCCGTTGCAAGAAAGAATTCAAGGCACAAAGTTGATGTTTGGAGGGTCAGGGATATGGCACTTGGAGAAGGGAAATTTTGACACTCCAAAACACACAGAAACTTGACACAAAACACCCAAAATGTAGAATTTTTATTTTGATTTTTAAAACTTCTAACACATGAAGGGGCCCACTTGTAATTTCTTAGATTGGTAATTAATGGTGGATAAAATAAGGGAAGGGCAACAAAGGGGAAGGGTCTCGAGCAAAATTGTTTTGCACTATGGGATTGTGTCCCAACAAAGCTCAAGCATGTAATGTTCCCTTTTGTTAATTACCCTAGTTTTTGCCCTAGATTACTATTCTTAGTCAGTAAGGGTTAGAGAAAGGATACCTTTATCTTCTAAAAGGAAAATCCTGTAAACAAGTTAGAAAATAACCTACAAATTATATTAAATAACTTATAAGTGAATAATAATTACAAACAACCAACTATGATGATACATAAAGTAAAGAATGACTGATATGATGCATAAAGTAAAGAATGACTGATTATGATGAAACATAAGGCAATTTACAATTACAAACGACTGTAAATGTAGAGATCAAGATCATAGGTCATAACTTACTAATTGATTACAAGGTCACTTAACTAACTAAAGGAACCCGAATCATAGCAAGCTAGGATGGGTAACTTGAGAGGGTGTCTTTACAACCGTTCCCCCTCAATCAAGCCACCTTCTCCCATTCACGTGATTCCATCCATCACCATGGTACAGAGGATAAGGATTTACCCCAATAGGGTGCCCTAAGTCTAACCCTCCTAAGCCCAAAGGCAGAGCACCTTTGCTCCCCTTTGGCCTCATGTGGACCCAGCCATACACATGAGGTGGCGTGCTTAGGGGTGACCCCAACACTGTTCCCCCTATTTGAGATCCCACTCTTCTGTTACCATGACTGAGAACTTTCAGAACATATGAAGGATCCAGTATTATTCAGACATTGTACATATAATAAATAAACTGCAGGAAAAGCATTAGTCAGATACAATATATAATCAAGTATAACAGCAGTGCATTGTAATCGTTAGTATGCAGAGATATATGTATATTGATACAGCATTTACCATGTTATGCACAGGAGGCTCATACCAAAATACAATATTCAGTTGAACTGCTGAGTGTTTAATATCTTATAAAATACAAAGTCTGATGCCATGCCTCCTTGGAGTGATAAGATTTTTGTATAAGTATTTTCTCCTTCATTGGTGAAGAGTCATGTCTGCTTGTTCATAAAGTTGTAACCCTCCTCTCAAAAGACATCTCTATATCTTGTGTATCCCATCCTTTCATAACCACTGGGCTCCTTGGTGAAATGACACTTAATTGGTGGTTGGTTAATTTATTAATACATCAATTTGGGCACATTAATTGTGGATAAACCAGTTAGACATTAGTTAACCAATTAATAGGATATTAATATCTTTTATGCAAGATCGCTGCCCTTGTTGTCATCTCATGGTGGTTTCATGTAGAATGTTTCTTAGTAAATCTGTTCCTAATAATTGGCATCAATCAGTTCATTTATTTCTTCCTGCTGTTGGTTCGAATGGGGGTTTTCTGAGAAAGTTGTGACGTCTTGTGTCCAAGACAATTTTCTCCTAAGGGTGTGAGTATAGATGTCTTGCAGTCTATATTAATACTACTACTAAATTCTACATAAGAACATTATCAGGCTTCATATATTAAGCATACATATTAAGCACATCCCCATGCATACCACCAAGAACAAGGATGTTACTGCCTGTAACTTAATAACAGTTCTGATCTGATCGGGTTGATGGTGTTTTTACCGAGATGCTTTGATTCCTTTCCTTTATATCCCTTCATGTGAGGGGAAGGTCACACCTCTTTATCATGTATGCCCTTTTGGCAAGAGACACACCCTTCCACCATTAGCACCCTTTGAAAGAGTGCAACTCTTCATTATTTCTGCCCTTTGAAAGGGACACAACCTTTCACAATCAGATCTGCACTTCTGATTCCAAAATTATCCTCCTTTAAATGAGTTCTTTTCTCCCTTTTATACCTCATATTTGGGAGAGTCACAACTTATCACTTCATGCCTTTTAACCATTCATTAACTTTGGTCAAATTTTAATTATATTTAATTATATTCTTTTATATTTTAATTTATTTTTTATTTTTATTCTTTTGTATTTTTAATTTTATTATTATTATTTATTATTATATTATATTTCAAAGTGGGGACATGACAAAGCATCTTAATCAATTAGTAAGCATTTAATCCTAATTCACACTAAACCAAAGCTTTGCATTAAGGATGAACATTGAAGGCTTGTGAAAGTTTGAGTACAGAAAGAACATTTCTTGAACTAGCATCTAGACTCTTCAAGGTGTGGCCAGCATTAACCCTGAGAGTAGACACTCCACCATGACTGCTATTTTATGAGTCTTTTCTGTGGCCATTCCTGTGCAAGTGTGTTTGCTTTGGGTCCTTTCCCAGAAGTATGATTTCTCTTTCAATGCTTGCCCATAAATGCCAATGAAAAGTGGTTTTAACAGAATTCTAAATTTCTATTTTATCATGTGGATCTGTTCTTTAGCTGATGCGCAATTTCTAAAATATATCATGAGAATCCATTTAACATCTTTTTGGCTGATAGGGTGAAGTTGATAGCTTTTGCTGTTTATCAATTTGCACAAGGCTCACTTTAGCAAAATATTTTTTTATTTTCTTGCTGCTTTGCAATGGGTTCTCTCTAGCAATAAATGATAAGTGACTGTAAGTGTTGATTCTCAATGTTAAATCATATATCAAGGAAATTTAAAATGGAGTTTTCCTGAAGAAATGTCATATCCCCTATATTGGAAACAATAAATTGTATTTGAATATATCGATGTATCGATTTATTCAAATTAAAAACAAATATGAATCTTGAAAACAACTAATCAATAAATAAACATATTTCAGAGCCTATCATTATCTATTTATTTTCCTCAATTATATTACATATATATTACTTATATGTATTAATAAACAATAGATAAACAATTTATAATTAACAATAAATCAAATCAGAATTATTACTAATAATAAAAACTGCCAATTGTAATAAATAATAACTACTAACTGAATTAAAATATGAATCGCTGGCTGAGGCACGAACTTTGGGAAGAGACTCCACCATAGGCATGGGACGTGGCTTTTAAGACAGCCATTGGGTTCTATTTAACGGGAAAACAATGACAAAGGAAAGACATCAAATGCTAAAAGGACAAGGCAGTTCGGTCAAAAAAAGCTGAGATTATTGGTAAGGAAGATTCATTGGTCACCATCGATCAGATCAAATCAGAACTGTTATTAAATTACAAGCCGTAACATCCTTGTTCTTGATGGTATACATTGGGATGTGCTTAATACGTATGTTAATACGTGAAGCCTGATAATGCTATTATGCAGAATTTAATAATAATATTAATATAGACTGCAGTACGTATGACAGTCATACTTAATTTCATTACTCGGGCAGACCAGAGACGCATGTCAGATCTGTCTCCCTTTTCACCACAATTATAATAACAATTAATATTGTTTGGCAGCAGTGGTAGATAATTAGCAAATAGGTTAATAATTGATAACATAATTTAATTCATATATGTATATATTCAAATCAGAATAAAAATAATAGATTTATATATAATAATGATGTTAGCAAGATATACATACGTATATGTTTGAAATAATATCAATAAGAATATATTTATTTATAAAAAGGCAAAACATAAATATACATTATTATGGATATAATGAATTAGTTACTTGATTATATTTTCTTAGATTATTTATATATGTACGTATATCTTATCTTGTAATCAATCACAGGAATGAATGGAGGAAGTACGTTAGGGAATTGCAGTTTACCGGTTCTCCCAAGCTAAGTAGGCCACCCCTAGGGATGGAATTGTCATAACGGGACGGTCCTGCCTCTTGTGGGCCAAGAGGTGAGTTGTCATAGTGGGACGCTGTGCGCTCTTGGGCTTAATTGGGTTGAGCAGTTTACAGGCACCCTCTTGAGGCTTTCCTACCAAACTAAACTGTGATTGGTTACAGGTAGAAATACATGTTTATCTTTCTTTGTAATATATGTGCTATTAATCCATGTATTTATTTGTGAATTTGTAGGTTTATTGAATGACTAGATTAAGTCACTCTCATAATTAGAAAAAAATGATAAACTATATTGTGGAATTACTAATTTAAGGCAAAATCCAGGTAAGCTCAAGGTGGGGACATTACAAGACATTACTCTGTCCAAATCAGTGCTAAATTTGGGAAGTTAAATTGTATTAACAAAATGAAGAGTTCAGGCCCACTTTACTGAATTCATTCTTGGGGAATCGCTGACTGATATGGTTATGGTGCTTAGTTACTCTTTGTAATTCTGGTTCAGGGATGAGGTTCACATAATGCTAGATAAAGTGACTTGTAACGTCAGGCTTGTAGATGTTAATTCCTAACCATTAAGTTCAAACCTGTTATTGATTTTTGTAATCTTTGGCCTTTGTGTCAGGTTGCAGGAGAGACTGAAACAAAGGCCCAGATTAAGCTTAGGTTTAAGACTGCAGCTGGCAAGGATGTAGTATGCATACGATCATTCCAACTCACACAGAAGGCATCTAAAATGGAGTATAAAGCTATTGAGAGTGTTTTACAGACAATAAACCCTCATACTGGCGAGGTATGTGTTTTCATTCCCTTATTGCAGAAAATTTTGAGTTCAGACTCTAGAGGACATTTCATCAATTACTACCATACTCTTGTTGCTTTCTATTCTATGTATAGTATTCTGGTGGATATTTTTTGCAAAAAATTTGCAGATGGTAATTATGTAGTTCCTGTAATAATGACAACTGGGCATTTTGGACTGACATACAGCCTAAAATATTTTCTTCATTTTTGGCTTTTTTTGATAATTAGTTGCTTGTTCTCAGAGTAGTACTTCCTTTCTGTGTAGTGGTTGATGACTGACTGCCTGCAGATTACTCTGGCACTGAAGATTGACAGCTTGTCTTTATCGTATTTATACTTGTTCAGAAGAAAGTGAGAGTAGTGAAAGTGGATCAGTCGCCAGTCAAGGTCCCAGTGCATGATGAATACGAGTCACTCCTATATGGAAGAATATCTTATGTAAATTAATTAAAGGCATCTCTGGCTTTTTTGTATTGATGATGCTAAAACATTCCTGTTAAAATGAAAAAAGACAAAAATTATTGGCTCACTTGTATTGATTCTATCACTCTTCCATCTAAAGGTGACGTATAACATGGAAATGAGTTAGAAGGTTGCCATGGACCGACTCAATTCTGAAGCCCATAATTTTGAAGTTGAAAATTTTGCTAGAATAAAGACACTGAAATTCTGATCTGATAACAATTTACAATCAATAATGAGAACATACCAAACTTGCAGCTTCTGATTGTGAGGACTTCCAATCTTAAGTGCATAATCACATATTTTCATTCTAAATAATTATTGCCATGTTATAATCTGTCTTGCCACATTAATAGGCAAGGAAACCTTCTCTGAAAATGACTAATGACAAACTTTTTCTACACAAAACAAAACTAATCTTTGCTTGATCACAAAGCAATCTAAAATTTCTATAACAATTTTATCAATGGGCTTTCATGCCTTTTATTGTTCTGAATTCCTTAGATAAACTAGTAAACTATAATAAATTCTATTTTCTTCTTCTATCTGCATGGATATTGTATATAATATCCTTTATATTTTGCCCATCTTCTGTGTAGATATCAATCTCATGTTTGCTTCACATTTCTGCTCTTATTGTACAATATATGTTGGGATCATTACACATGCTTTCATTTGACAGAATAGCTAAGAGTAGACAGAGCAGAAGCAAGCAACGATTAGATGATTATTTTTGTATACCTCTATTTATGATACAACTGTATGGCTGATAGCTGGCAGATTCCTCATTCATATCTGATCTGATACAAAAGACCTATTTTCGAATGAAGCTAGTAATATAAGTTTAGATGGGTCGATGTACAAACTCAGTACACATTTTGTTTAACATAACTATGAAAGGATAAATCTTATATTACACTTAAGAACCAAAATTTACATAGGAGTACATCAAAGAACTGAATATCATTTATGTTAAGGATCTCTCCCAACATGTGAGAAGAGAACTGATTATCCAATTACCTGAACATGGTATCAGAGTGGGTTTTTTAAATTTGCTAAAAATCTTTCTAAAAGATTTGTTTAGCTTTTTTGATTTTTTTTATGTGATCAAAATCGGTTTTCTTCAAAAGGAAAAATAAGAAGTTTATTTTTGTGGAAAATTGCGGGTCATCTTTTCTGATTGAAGGTCGGATTTCTAAGGTTGTTCAAGTGTAGATTTTTTTTCTGTTCAATTTGTGTGTTTGGGTCTACACAACTTCCAGCAACATTGTGCGTGTTTGCGGGCTTTTTTCGCGTGTTGGACCTGTCTCTTTTGTGACAAAGCGCTTTTCAAAATCATGGGTTCTTCATACCATTTGTTTTTGAAGATCATGATAGCGTCTCTGTTTTTTTTCGAGACCTCTGGTCTTTTCCGCGACTCAGTCTGAACCTTTTTGCGATGAGGATTTTTGGATTTTCTCTGCATTTTTTTCAGTGTGGATTTCTTCTCTTTGTTCACGGGATTTAGGTTTTCTGCAACCCGTTTCTTTCTGCATTCGTCTGTTGTGGCTGTGGGTTTGTGAAGGAGTTTTTATACTGTTTGTTTGCTCGTGATTTTCCTGCTTGTTTGCGACTGGTCATTTCCAGCAATCTAGGGTTTCAAAAATAAACAAAACAAGGCTTTTGCAGATTTTGATTTCAAAATTGTGTGTGATTTTCTTTGCATGGCTATGCAGATTTGATGATTTTCTCTTAAAATCTGCCTTAGGATCTGTCCTTTGATATCCGTGCTCGGGTGTCGAGCATGTTTTTTTGCCTTGGTATTTTTGCCGGAGGTTTCTTTGATCTGATTTTATATCAAAAGCTTTTGCTTGATTTTTTGTGTCTTCACAAGGTTGATTTCTTTGACCTTGGTATTTGTGATGGCATCTTTGACCAACATTATGTTGGAAAACAGTCAGAAGTTCAGCGGTCGTAACTACAACACGTGGAAACAACGCATGTTGACAATATTTGAGTAATGGTGCCTTGACTACATTGTTTTGGGTAAGACTGCTCGTCCTTTAGTTGCGGGAAAAGATCAAGACAAGTTTGATAAGCGCAACTGAGAATTAGTGATGCTCATCAAATTATCTCTCACCGATGATCAATTGCCTCAATTGCTGTTCGAAAAGACAACTGCAAAGATCTGGACTCATTTGAAGGATCTCCATGAAACCTCAGATAAAAGCCAAGCTTTCTTTCTGAAGAACATGCTGTTCTCCATCATGATGGACGAGAAGATGTCTTTGCAGGAGCATCTTATTAAAATAAAGGACATCCGTGTTCAGCTGGAGGCAATTGGTCGTAAAATGGAGGAGGAAGATATGGTGGTCATAACTTTGAAAAGCCTACCAAAATCTTATGAACATTTTATTGAGACGCTCAACGTTACATCAACAAATGTTGACCTCATGTTTCCTGATCTCAGCAACAAGCTTCTGCAGCAGGATAGATGGAAATAGCAATTTGGTAGCAACACCAACACATCCTCTACTGAACAGGCATTCACTGCCAAAACCTTGGATAAGGACAAGGACAAAGGCAAGTCCTTCCAGCAGAAAGGCCAAGGCAAACCTTCGAAGAATCCTAAGAATAAGTATGGCCATAGGTAGAAAAATTGCAACAAACGACTGGTGTCTGAGCAATCTAGATGGGGAGGGTCTCAACAAAAGGCCCATGCTGCCACACATTTTGACTAGGAGTTTGCCTTCTATGTGTTCATGGCCAAACACCCATTCGATCATGTGAAATCATTTGCCTGGTACATTGACTTTGGTGCCTCTCGACACTTCACCCATCGTTGGGATTCGTTTACAGAATACACGCCATTCACTGATTTAGTGATCTTTGGAGGAGGCGAAGAGTATACTGTTGTTGGAAGGGGCAACATTTAGATCACGCTTGGAGGGAGAAATTTGATATTTCTCAGGTATGGAGCTCAATCTGTTGTTAGTCAGTCAGATCATGCATCATTCTCCACAGCTGGATGTCGTCTTTAGTTCTCACAAGTGCAACATTGTTGACAAGGAGACTCGCACTACAGTTGCTGTTGGCCTTGAGAATCACAGTCTTTATGAAGTCAAGTATAAGGCTGATGGAACTCTTGATAAGTACAAGGCTCGGTTAGTAGCCAAAGGGTTCTCGCAGAAAGAGTGCATTGACTATGAGGAGACATTTGCTCCCATAGCCAAAATGGGCACCATTTGGCTTGTCCTTGCTATTTCAGCCCAGTTTGGATGGAAAGTCCATCAAATGGATGTCAAGAGTGCATTCCTCAATGGTGAGTTGTAGGTTGAAGTCTATATGACGCAACCTCTTGGGTTCAAGGTTGCCAATAAAGAAAACCAGGTATGCAGACTAGTAAAAGCACTCTATGGCCTCAAACAGGTTCCTCGAGCATGGTACATAAAAATTGATAAGTACTTAGTTGATCAAGGCTTTTAGAGGAGTCCTTTTGATCCCAATTTGTATGTCAAGAATACTGGTGGTGATATCCTTCTTCTTGTCATCTATGTTGATGACCTGAACATCACTAGTAGTGCAACACATTTGATTGAGCAGATCAAACAAAATTTGTGCGAGTCCTTTGACATGACAAACTTGGGACTTCTGCATTATCGTCTCTGGAGGTTTGGCAGATAGATGGTCACATTTTTATTTCTCAATTAAAGTATGCCAAGAGTTTGCTGGATAAGTTTCGGATGCACGATTGCAAACTTGCATCTACACCTATGGAGAAAGGGCTGAAACTATCAATCAAATCGGATTCACCTGTGGTGAATGAATCAGCTTTTAGGCAACTAGTGGGCAGCCTCATCTATCTCACCACCACTAGACTTGACCTCAATTATGCTGTGAGCTACTTATCTCGCTTCATGACAGCCCCTAAAGTTGAACATTGGGTTGCAAGGAAGCGTGTGTTGAGATATGTGAAGGGCACTCTTGACTTTGGCCTTCTATATAGCAGAAGCAAAGATCCTAGGCTTATTGGTTTTATAGACTTGGATTTCACTCTACACCTATGGAGAAAGCGCTAAAACTATCAATCAAATCGGATTCACCTATGGTGAATGAATTAACTTTTAGGCAACTAGTGGGCAGCCTCATCTATCTCACCGCCACTAGACTTGACCTCAGTTATGTTTTGAGCTACATATCTTGATTCATGATAGCCCCTAAAGCTGAACATTGGGTTGCAATGAAGTGTGTGCTGAGATATGTGAAGGGCACTCTTGACTTTGCCCTTTTGTATAGCAAAAGCAAAGATCCTAGGCTCATTGTTTTTACAGACTCGGATTGGGCAAGTCCTGTTGATGACAAAATGTCTACTTCTGGTTATGTCTTCAGTTTGGCCATAGGTGCAGTCAGATGGACCAACAAGAAGCAGTAGGTAGTAGCTCTTTCCTCGACCGAAGTAGAATATCGGGGAACTGTTAAGGCAACTTGAGAGGTAGTTTGGCTTCAAAGGATGCTTTCTGACATGCAAATGTCTCAAGTAGGTCCTTCTCCCTTGTTTTGTGATAATCAAGGGGTGCTGAAACTTGCCAAGAATCTAGTCTTCCATGAGTGCACCAAACATGTTGAGCTTCATTGTCATTTCATCCAACAATTTGTAGAAGATGTATCTGTTTAGTTGCAATATGTTCCAACTGAGGATCAGACTGCAGACATCCTCACCAAGTCTTTGAGGCTGGACAAGTTTGTAAAATTTAGGGGGCAACTTGGTGTAGTTGATAGGATGACCATTAAGGGAGGGTATTAAAGTAATATTTAGTTATTGAATGGTCATTTAGGTTTCTTTAGTTGTTTTAGATAGTTTCTATTTCTGTCTTTAGTTGACGATTCTTTCTTTTAGAAACATTGGTTTGCAATTCTCTATTTATGTAACTTCGTTTCTTTAATTGATTATCCAATTACCTGAACACAATATAAGGGCTGACCTAGGCAACGAAGGGGTATCATTGTAAAAGGGTCGACCAAGAGGAGAAAAATAATTAAGGGCTGACTTAGTCAATATTTTGAAGAGCCGACTCACATGCCTTTAGTTGGCAATGATCAGTTAAACTAAAATTAGAATTAAGAGGAACATCATAAGCAATACTTGAGGTGTGACCTTTGCAAAGGCAAGGGTTGGTGAAGAGGTGCAATCCCCTCCCCCCCGCTGCTCCACATGAAGATATAAATTGGAGGACACGCCATTCGATGAAGCATCCATGAAGGATCAAGATAAATGAGCAAGTAGATAAGTGCAAAATGAATTAAGTTCAGAACTTAGTAAGAGCAGAAAATAATTAAGTTATAGCAGAAATCTGATTTATTATCACCAGCCTGGAATTAGTAAGTTCGTTTGTGAAAATATGATATGAGTATAGGAAATGAGGAAATTATCAAGTCTGATTCTGAATATAATACAAAGGAAATACAGCTGCCTATAATATTTATAAAAGTGATTGATATGCAACAGGGTCGTATTTACTATTTACTTGTTTATAAATCAGTTAGGAAGCTTTAAGTTGTTTATTTAATAATATTGCCAATCCGTCAAGAATCTTAGGATTAGTAATTATTTATTTTTCATATTAGGAATTGACAAGGAAACATATTAGGGAGATGCAGGAGCATGGGTTCTCTCAATTAGTTAGACCACCCATTGAGTTGGATTGCTTGTGGGCCGAGGGGTCGGATTGACTTGGTTGTTTGTTTGGCGCTCTTGGGCTTAGTTGTGGAAAACAGTCTCCCAATGTCCTGTTGGCTTTACCCTCAAGTTTCTAATATGGTTGGTAATTATGAATAAGCTATAGTGTGCATGCTTACAAAAGGAATCTTCATTATCATTTTGTTTGATGTTAATTGATTATTTTCCTAAATTCAATTGCTATTGTGTAATTTAGTGGAAGAATAGTCTTGTAAATAAATTGTATTATTGGATTTTTTATTTTGGGGTAAAAATCAGGTACTCCCTCAACATGGGACATTACAGCAACATTACAAGTGGACTCAAATAAATATTTAATGTGGCTAAAAATATTACCTAATGATGCACCACAAATAAATATTTATTTAACATAATTAAAACAATTCATGTTATGCAAGGTGTACACCCGTTCTTAACAAAAGTAAGGTGCTTCTAGATGGAATATCCTCTTATCACATGTAACTTGTTTTTGGGCATAGATTCTCGTACATGTCTACCTGTAACTCCTTTCATCATACTCTTACAAAGTGACTTACAATCATATCCAACATTTCAAGTGGCGAGTTATGTCAACTAAGGAATCTCATGGATTCATATAAGTGTGACACTCCATTCCATGAAGGCCACAAATTACAGCATATTAAAATATTTACAAGGCGTGCAATGAGTATAATATTTCTAATCTAATATTTTGACATTCTCCAACTTGTATACATTGCAAAAGCACATGGAATGGACAAAAGCCGCTAATGTAATCTAACAGCTAGGGACTATGTCTATAGCCAATTTGCACCCTTCATATTTCTTTGTGCTCATAGGCTTAGTTAATGAATCTGCTATGTTCTCAAAAGTGTCCACCTTCTTGATCATCATCTTTGGATCCTCCACCATGTCACAAACAACATGATACTACACATCAATGTGCTTTGTCCACATGTGAAACATAGGGTTCTTAGCCAATCAAATAGCACTTTGACTATCACAATCGATTTACACTATGCCTTGTTTCAGGCTAACGTTGAAACTAAATTGACTGCTTACAAGCATGAGTAATTGCCACGTGTTCAACTTCCATAGTTGCAAAAGTGACTACAACATGCATCAACTCATCCTACTATTGCATCTTGGAAGAAGCTAAACACAACTACTAGAAGATCTCTTTTGTCAGTATCACCATCCAAATTTGAATCAACAAAATCTTCTATATTCAGCACCTTGCCTGACATAAGTTTCCTTAGCAGCAAATAGAATATTATGAAGTACCACGAAGATATTTGAAGACCTTTTTCACAATAGTTTAATGTTCTTTGCTTAGATAGAACTTAAACTTGCTTAGAACTCCCATTGCCTATGCAATATTTGGTCTTTTGTAGACCACTGCATACATTAGGCTTCCAACAACTTTAGCATATGGAACATTGCACGTTCTCTTTCTCATCCTTTGTCTTAGGACATTGTTTCAAAGACAGCTTAGGTCCCATAAGAATAGAAACACACGCTTATAGTCTTGCATCTTGAAATGATGCAACACAAAATAACATATGTTTTCTAACTTAGCCAAAATCTTTTGTTAGCTCTATTTGTCCATATCTCCATTCTTAGAATAAACTTAGTAGTCTCGAGATCTTTCATTTTGCATTTTAACGAGAGTTAAGACTCTAGCACCTTAATTATATCCTGATTGTTAACGATAAACATGTCATCAATATATAAAATGATAATGATAAAAAATGATTATCAACCCGCTTAAAGTAAGTAGAATCATAAGATTTTTTTCTAACAAATCCCAATCTCAAACCATGTATTAAATTTGTAATACCACATTTTGGGTGACTACTTCATATTGAAGTAATATTGTAATATTTTGTTTATAATGATCAATTAAGTCTTTAGGATAGTCCTTAAGAATATTCTTTTATTCTTTTAGATAAGTTCTTATCCTTTGCTTTCTTAGCTGTCTATCTTATCCTTTAGGGATAAGTTGTTTGTATCTCTTATTTAAGGATACTTTCGCTTCTTTGTTAATTTTGAATATCTTGGTAATCATTCTATCTCTTGTATTTTTTCGTAATTTGGTATTAGAGCCTTGGTCACACCTCAAGATCAGTGAATGTGTGAAATTTACGGATTGTTGGTGGCAGTGATGACTTGCATCATGTGGCAAAGGAGTTCTGTATGGAACAATACAATATTCTATAGAATCCTACAAGGACAAATTTGTGGGTTTTTAAAGTTGCAGATCACGACATGGTTTCAGTCAAATCGTGGGCTTGTTATTTCAGAGAATTGCGTATTTTTGGCCACCAAGTTGCGTCCTTTGTTGTGACAAATTGTGGGTTGTTTTTGGGCACAAAATTGTGCCATGTTTCATCTGAAAATTGTTCTCCTTTTTGTGAGTATATCACACTGTTTTTCATTAAAAATAGTTGCCAAGTTTTTTTTAAAGATCTTGCAGGCTGTTTTTTGGTTTTATGATGTTTTCTAGGCAATTTTTCAAGAAAAAATGTGGTGTTTTGGTGTGACAGACAAGTTTCTACATTGTTTTTTGATCGAATTTTCACAAAATTGTGGGTAATAGTAAAATTTGTGGACTTTTTTTTGATTTAAAAAAAGGCGAGCAACTAGAGTTTTGGCGTTCCTCTTGGCTTTCCTGAATTTTGTTACAAGTTTTTCACGATTTTTTAATACAACCATGGGTGTTGTTAGTTGCTTAGAGTTTTCAAAATTTGGTCCTAAATTTTTTAGCGTTAAGACAACAGCAAAAGGGTTTCTTTATTTTCCATAATTTAAATTGTGAGGGATGGCTTCATTATCCAATATCATGTTGGAAGACAACCAAAACTTCACTAGCAAGAATTGCTCACAATCTTCAAGTATAGATGCCCTCATAAGATCATCCTAGGTATTGACACTTGTCCAAGACTTGCAAATAAAGACTAGGAAAAGTTTGATGAGCATGATGTAGAAAATGTCATGCTGATCAAGTTATCGATTACAGATGAAATGCTTCTAGAGGTTCAAATAGGCAAAACCTCTCCTGGGATATAGAAAAACCCATGAGATTTGCACAACACACTAGATAAAGGTAGGTCCTTCCCCCAAAATATGCTTTTCTTAATCATGATGGATGTGAAGATGTCTTTGCAAGACCATTTGATGAAGATTGAAGACATTTTGGATCAATTGAAAGCTATACAGATATGGTGGTCATAACGTTGAAAAGCTTGCCATGGGTTGTTGAGATACCCAATATCACATCTACAATTGTTGACTTGAAGTTTGAAGATTTGTGCAACAAGCTCTTGTAGTAGGATAGATGGAAGAAGTAGTTTGGTAGCATTAGTGATACATTGAAAGTGGAATAGGTTTTTGCAGCCAAGAACATGGCCAAAGGCAAGTGGCCTCAAAAGAAAGGTCAAGGGACTAATGAAGAGACGAAGAATATGAAAAATATCACATGTCACTATTGTGGTAAACTTGGTCATATGAAGAAGCATTGCAGGAAGAGGTTGGCTAAAAGGAAATCCAACTCGGGGTGGCCTCCACTAAAGGCTCATGTCATAGATCATTTTGAGCAGAAAGAATCAACTTATTATGCTTTGATGGCCAAACGACCAATAGATTGGTCAAAGTCTTCTGCGTGATACATTGATTATAGAGCATCTCAACATTCCACCCATAGGAAAGATTGGTTCATAGAGTATACGACTTGCTTAGATTTTGTGATCTTTGGTGGTGGTGAAGAGAACACAATTGTTGGTAGAGGAAATGTGTAGATATCTTTTAAAGGGAAAAATCTCTTTTAAAAAAATATGTACTAGGTCCTAGGAAGGGAGCTCAATTTGCTCTTTGTGAGTTAAATTATGCGCCATTGTCTCAATTTGGATCTCACATTTAGCAAACACATGCTATATTGTTGACACGGAATCTAAGAAAACCATTGTTGTTGGGATCAAAGATCTTGTTTTGTATCGACTTGTTAATACTAGAGAGGTTTAGGAGCGTGCATTGGTAGTCAAGAGTGCATCATATATTAGTACACTATGACATCAACGATATGGGCACCTCAACCTAACCTACCTCTTTTAGTTAGCTCTGGAGAATTTGGTAGAGGGCTTACCTGACATTTAGCAACAACTACAGGGCATTTGCAGAGATTGCCAAGCAGGGAAGCAACTTAGAACTCCTTTTTCAAAAGGACAGGCTTGGAGAGCCTCAAGAGTTCTACAATTGGTTCATTTAGATGTTTGTGAACCAATGAATACATCATCAGTCACTAGGGCCAAGTATTTTCTCTTGTTGATAATTTTAGAAGGAAAATGTGGGTGTTTTCTTTGAAGTCTAAATCATGTGTTTAAGGAATTTCAAAAGTTCAAATCATTAGTAGTTAAAGAGTCAAGATGTGACATTGCAACTCTTAGATCAGATAAGGGAGATGAATTCCGTTCAAACAAACCATAATACACAACACCCTATACGCCATAGTAGAATGGAGTAGTTGAGAGAAGGAACTGTATTATTACGATGAAGGCCCAATGTATGTTGGAGAACAAAAATGTTCCTAAGAAATTTTGGGACGAGGTATTTTAGATTGTAATCTATCTTCTAAATAGGTCTCCGACATTGGTAGTGAAGGAGAAGACCCATGAGGAAGCTTGGTTTGGGTTTATATAGTCTCCAACTTATACACACACACACACACACACACACACACACATATATCTATCTATAATATCTATCTATACATATATATATATATATATATATATATCAAGATTCATTTAGAATCAAGGGCCAAGATCATGCCAACATTGGCCTAATTAGAGTTTACATCAAAAGTGGAATGAAAAGAGGAGGTCCAATGGGATGACGCTTAGTCATCAAGCAAAAAATCTTCTAGAAGATTCCGACCTGCATCCCAATCTCTAGCTGCATACTCGACGAATCTAGCCAAGACCAAGTTGAGTTCCTCCATCGTAACATTTGGTAAACCTTCTTGCTGCAAATTGATCACATCCAAGGCATTTGAACAAGCATCGAAAATGCTTTCCCAATACGGCATAAGATTTTGCAAGTTGTCGATGTGAATCATGAGAGAAACTAAATTGTTCAATTGATTCTTCCTTATGGATTCCAACTTTTTGAAGTAAATAAACTTCATCTTCTCCTTCATCTCTTCCAAATTCAAACTACTGGAAGTGTGGACATCCTGTCCCAATAACTCCTCAATAGATGCGAGGATCTTAGATTGTATCTCTTGAATTGATCCCTCCATCTCTATGCACTCCTACTTCGCATGTTCAAACACTGATTTCCCCATGGCCAAAGAACAATACCATCCATGGAAATCATACACATTACCTTCTTGAATAACTCTCTCCTGGATCAATGTAGATGTAGGAATCCGCTTCAACACATTGAGGCAAGGAATAGTCTTTTCTTGCACCAGTTGGAACTCTTCCCATACTCCTTCCAAGTATTGCATCCTAAATATGAGCATCTTTGTCTTATCATATGCTTGGATGAACTAAGATAGGAAATCATTTGCTTTCTTTGAAATATCCTCTATCCATCTTCCAACCTCTTGGTATGTATTCCTCATTGCCTCATGAACATTAGGTGATCCATGAGAAATAGCGATAGGCAAAACAAAGGTGGGATCCTCACGCCTTAGGGAATTCAACCCTTTAATATACTCCTTGAGTCTCTTGTTTTCCATCTCTAGCAAATCTTTTTTCTCTTCAAATTTGTTCAATCGCGCCTCAATTGCCTTGGCGGTATCATTTAGCTCTTGAAACTCTTGCTGCTAAGTAGTAGGTCCAAGGTCAATTGTGGTAACCTGATACTCCATAGGAGTGATCACATCTCTAGTCTTATCAACTGTAGGGACAATCACTTGTGCAATGTGTGCTCCTGAATCATCTCTAGTGATCTTAGAGAACTTCTTCACTCTCTTCTCTTTACCCTTACCAATTCTGGCGAAGAAGTCATCAATATCCTCAGTGGGCTGCGCCTCCATCACTTTCTTCTATTCCATGCTGCTTATAAACCAATCGGGAATTGTGGAAATTTCCATCCCATCCTCGAGTTGTTGATCCTTATCAAGTCGTCTCAAGGTTGAAATAACTTCATCATTTGCTTTCTCCTTAGTCAAATCCACCACATCATTACCCAAATGGACCTCAAGCTAAATTTAGGAGATCCAAGTTGCTCTTCATCATCTTCATGTGGCATCGATTGTGTTGATGCATGTTCATCTTGATCGTTCTCCGGTAGGATTTCGGTGTCAAAACCTTGCTCGAACTCATTGTCTTTCTCTATCATATTATTCACCTTCACGGATGAGGAACTCATGGTAGATTGAGGAGTGTTAGACTTATGCTTCTTATGTCTTGATTCCTGACTAACAATCTTTGTACCCTTCGTTTGTGATCCTCTAGGCATAGCTTTTCTTCTTTTAGAAGCCTGACTTTCCTCATCATTATGTGTCCTTACATTGCTTATCGTCCTTTCATCATCGTTGAGAGTGGACTCCTCACTTCTTATCTTCTCATAGGTTAGGGCGATCTTTTGTTTTTTCAACTCATTGATCTGCTTGTCCACCCATGCTCTGGAGCAATCACTGACTTCTCCCATCAAAATACTCAAATCTACCAACTCTAGCTGTGATCAATTAGGTGATGGAATAGGCTTGGCCTTCTCCCTTGCATATTGCGGATGAATATGATTTCCATTGTCCTTCACCTGGTCAAGAATCGAGAAGAAGTTACACTTCCTCATGAAGTCCACTGACATACAAGACCACATCTTCCTTCTAACTCCGAGCTCATTAGTAAGATTAGCCCAATAATCCTCGATGTCAACTTTGATCAATTTGAAATGGATCAAATTGATCCCCGACTCTAAATTCCAAGGTGAAAGAACTCTAGCTCCTCATTTATTGTCTCCGATGCTGCTGCGGTGGGGCATATCTCCATCATCTTCCCAAGCATGATAGGAAAAATAATCCCTTGCCAATGCTTCCCCTTCTGGATGTAATCAAATTTTGAAAGCTGCCTCACTACCTCAAGTAACACCATCTTATCGGTCGAATACCTAGGAAGCTTGTAAGGTTCGGAAGTGAATCCCTGAATCCTTAGGTATGTGAAGGTAGGAAACTGAATATACCTGATCCGTACTGTTGAACAAGTGACATTGCCTCCTTGGACAATTGTTTATGTATCCCGCCTTGCAGCACCTATGTGATGTAAATGGTGAAAGCATCGTTCACCCTTCTATATTGTTTTATCACATGTAGGTGGAGCTGCGGATAACACTCATACACCTTGTATTGTCCTGCCCTGTTTCCAACTTTGCCCTTGCATATCAATCCTTTGTAAATTATCTGCCTTGCTAACATGTAGGCTATCTAGGAGTCATGTAGAAAGTCTTTGTTCTTTCCAAACTCCTCAACTAGATGTCTAGGTCGTAACTTAAAATCTTCTCCGAGCTGATCATCACCGTTCCATCTGATATTTCCTCAATGAAGTAGAACATCCATGTTTTAAGTAGAGCTCCTTGAGGTGCTCCCATAATTCGGTTGAGTAGAAATATCAAATCACTATGTTCCTCTTTTGTTAAAATAGATAGCATCGGTCGGATGAACCAAATGTCTAATTGGCCTTACGGCCTTAGACATTTGTCTTGTATTTATCCGTAAATCTATCCTTATTATTCTGATTACATATAGATATACATTTATCTATGTAACCATTTATTTATTGATCGGTTAATATTATAATCAATATTATGAATAATTAGTAACAACCTTGTATTACTAATTATTCATAATATTAATTATATTATTTCATTATTGACATTACCGATTTATTGTAAATGATTGCATATCATTATCGGTTTGGTTGACCGATTATGTTTCATGATAACCCGACGATATTATTGTGGGTAATGCATTTGTTGAAGGTTGTCGACGCGACGTGACTCCACATAGGAGTCACGACTCCTTGAGGAATCATGTCGGTTCCACAAGGAGTCGTGACTCCTTTGTGGACCACCATTGCATATAATTGCCTTGCTGTCGATGGAAGCAAGGTGATAAGAAAGACAGATAGCAGATCGACATTCTATCACAGGTGAAAAGAGAGACAGCTGTGGAAGTGATAAATACTTGTGTGTGAATTACGTTTATTCCATTTATTCTAATCTGCAACTACTCAGATTGAAGGTGAAGTTGATGTAATAAACAAGAGCAATCAATATTGTTGTAATAACATACAGCAGTCTATATTATTGCACGTACAGCAGTTGACATCTTTGCTTATTATTACTATATTATAATTTAAAAATTACCTATATATAAATCCGATCCACTTTAACATGGTATCAGAGCCAGCATAAGAAAAGATCAAGATCAGATTTATATAGTCAACACTATTCTCTATATTCTTCAACTTCCTTCTATCCGTTAAAATGGTGAATGGTGTTAGATTTGAGGATCGACTTGAAGGAGCTTCCAACTTTTTATCTTGGAAGTTCAGGATCATGCTTGCATTAAGAGAAAATGAATTAGATTAGTTCGTAAATAAAGCTACTCCGGAACTAGAAGAAGAAGATGAAAAGCCTCAATGGATGAGAAAGAACAATAAAGCCATGAAGATGTTAATTGACTTAGTGAAAGATCATATTGTGCCAATTATCTCCAAGATGGAGACTGCCTATGGCATGTTCAAATCATTAGAAAACATGTATGAGATAAACAACACAAGCCGACCTCTTGCTCTAAAGCAACAACTCCATCATGTCAAAATGACAAAAGGCGAATTCATCACCTCATACTTCATGAGGATTACTGAATTAAAAGATCAACTCTCTTCTATAGGTCACACAATAGAGAGCAAAGAGTTTACCATGTTGGCCCTCAATGGTCTCCCTTCTTCTTGGGAATCATTTATTTAAGGAATAAGTGCACGATCTAAACTTCCTAAGTTTGATCGTCTAAAAACTGATTACATTCAAGAAGAGTCAAGATGGGCTATAAGAGGCATTGGCCAAAGCTCCATAAATGAAGATATTCATGTTCTTGCCTCGCACTCCTCAAAGATGAAAGGTAAGAAAGGATTTTTCAAAAGGAAGAAAGATAAGGAATCCAATGGTACTCCTACATTCAAAAGAAGGAAGGATATTTCAGAAATCCAATGCTTTAGATGTGACAGATATGGTCACTATGCAATGCAATGTCCAACCAGGACTCTGCCTCAAGCTTCCATTGTGGATACGGTGAAACTCCTCCACGAAAGGATTCAGATGGATTCATATTCTGATTTGAAAGAGATAAGTTCTCTTTTTTTTGTTTTGGTTGAATAATGTTCATGAATTTAATATGTAGTTAATATTAATTCATGTAATTACATTATGCGTGTTATTTGTGAAACAACTTTGTCAATAGATGTTCGCTTACGACAACTGCATTTGGATATCTTGTGTTTTAAATTTCTTCAATTTACTATGAGAAATTTGTCCCTTACATTTAGGACATCTTTAGAATCACAGTCTGTTGTTTTTCAAGCTATAGAGTTTTGAAGTTCTATTTGTGATGAAGAGATTAAAATTTAGGTTGAATATGCAGAGGACTTCAGTGAAGATTCTTAGATTTTGCATTTCCATTTTTTATAAAATAAATATCTACCTGCAAAGGTGCAACAGTTCACTTGTGAAAGTCATAGAGGTACTTGTGCTGGTAATGATAGCATGTAGGGTTCAAAGCCAAGATTGAGACAAGAGGGCTTTCTCAGTGAGAGGGAGCATACTGAAGGGGGATTTTGTTCTAAATCTCAAGATGATCATATTCCTGCCCAGGGCTTGATCTTATGATAATAGATCCATGGTGGTTTTTGATCTAGCACTTCCAACCGTATGAGGATCATACCATATGATGCGAGTCTCCTAAAGAAAGATATCATCCATGATTGGGACCATGTGAGCAGGGGATGCTTCCGTGACAGAGGGAGCAACTAAGAGGATGTGCTTCTATTAATATCCGAGGATCTTAGTTATATTGGTTCAGAGGGAGTGGACCATGTCAAGATGGTTTCTCTAGTGATTAGTCAAAGGACTATGATTCATGAGATGGAGTCCCATTTATGTAGGCTGGAAGGCCTTTATGCTGACTTCTAGGTCATGATATTCCTGGATAGATGAATACTTGGTGAGCTTGAAATACACCAAGAGTGATGCAGACTCCAACCTTGGATTTCATGAAAGGTCAAAGCATGTGGAGATCAAGTATCACTATGTTAGAGACATGGTGGAAAGGTATGCTATTCACCAATGTATTCTTCTTTTCAAAAGATGTTTTAAAGTGTAAACTCTTGTGATTGTATTTCTCTTTGGGAGAGACTTAAGGAGAAAGCCCTTATCTACACCCTCTGATATAGTTCATGGTGGTTGTCATGTGTGTGACTCCATGACAATTTTGGTTCAGTACTTGTTGAGCTCCTGTGAACATTATTTGGAGGTGACGATCTCTCAATGATGGACATTTGTATTTATGATCTTTATTGTAAGGTGACGATCTGACAATATTGATCCTATCATCATGTTTGATATCATGAGACGTGATATTTGTGGACATGTCATGATGGTTGTCATCTCTAAGTAATAGCTGTTCATGGTGGATATCATGAGAAATGATATCCGTGGATAAGCCATGTTAGATGATGTTACTAACAGAGATGTTCATGGTGGATATTATGTGACGTAATATCCGTGGATATGCCATGAATCAATATCCTTAAATTTGCCATTAAGGTGGATATCATGAGACATGATATCCGTGGACATAATGGTGGGTATTGTTTATGAGATCATGGTGGATATCATGAGACGTGATATCCATGGATATGCCATATCTCCTAATATCACAGTGAAGTGATATCTCTCTCTCTTATAGATGAATCTATTGTGATCACAATAGGTGTTGTAGGATAGAAGATTATCCTCCCTTGCTCAGAGGGAGTGTTAAAATAGATAGCATCGGTCAGATGAATCAAATGTCTAATTGGCCTTACAGCCTTAGACATTTGTCTTGTATTTATCCGTAAATCTATCCTTATTATTCTGATCACATATAGATATATATTTATCTATGTAACCATTTATTTATTGATCGGTTAATATTATGATTAATAATATAATCAATATTATGAATAATTAGTAATACAAGGTATTATGAATAATTAGTAACAACCTTGTATTACTAATTATTCATAATATTAATTATATTATTTCATTATTGACATTACCGATTTATTGTAAATGATCGCATATCATTATCGGTTTGGTTGACCGATTATGTTTCATGATAACTCGACGATATTATCGTGGGTAATGCGTTTGTCGAAGGTTGTCGACGTGACTCCACATAGGAGTCATGACTCCTTGAGGAATCATGTCGGTTCCACAAGGAGTCGTGACTCCTTTGTGGACCACCATTGCATATAATTGCCTTGCTGTCGATGGAAGCAAGGTGATAAGAAAGACAGATAGCAGATCGACATTCTATCACAGGTGAAAAGAGAGACAGCCGTGGAAGTGATAAATACTTGTGTGTGAATTACGTTTATTCCATACATTCTAATCTGCAACTACTCAGATTGAAGGTGAAGTTGATGTAATAAACAAGAGCAATCAATATTGTTGTAATAACATACAGCAGTCTATATTTTTGCACATACAACAGTTGACATCTTTGCTCATTATTACTATATTATAATTAAAAAATTACCTATATATAAATCTGATCCACTTTAACATCTTTCAAGTCCGAACATAGGAGTTTCTTGGGTATTTTGGAGTGGTGACACCTTGTCTCAAGGACCCACTCATTATTGATAAGTGTCATACATGACTCCGATCTCTTTTCAAACATAGCTTGGGCGTCTTCCTTGGTTCTCTCTTGCATGTCTTGATATCTTGGGATTCCAAACGCCTCCCCAATTGACTCTTCGGCTAGCTATGCGAGCACCAACCCCTTAGGCGTTTTGATCGTCCTGGTGTGTGGATTGCAGTGCCTTGCACACTCAACCATAAGCTCACTGCATTGTATAGATGGTGGAAAGGCAGCTGCATCGTAAATTCCACTCTTCATGATATTGACTGCCAAGGGAGAGGGTAGATGATTCTTCCTTCCATACATTCTCTGCTTCATCCTCTTCCTATCCAGGTACTCCATGTTTGTATCTCCAACTTTCTTTCACTTGGAAGATATCTGTGACTCTGGATAGTAACCTTCTTGTACATTCTTCAATTGAGTCTTCTTTGCAGCTATCCCCCGCCTTAGACATGGTACTTGTATGAAGTTGGAAGTCAATAACCTTGTAAAATAACTTAAAAATAATTAATTTTCAGAATTATCCTAAGTTCTGATTTCGAATTATTTTCATGTTTAAAATCAGAAATTTAACATTTCATAAGACAAATTCTGAAAATGATGGGAATTTAGATCATAGTGTGGGCTTTTCGCCCTCTAGAAACTCGAGTTTCAGACGAAAAATAAGTGGGATTTTTTGTCCCACATTCGCACTCAGAAAATGAAGTGATTTGATGCTGTCTCAGGTCCGATTTTCTGAGTATGAAATCTAAAAACACCTCTGCAACTTATGTTTTAATGGCTGGAAACCCTCACAATCATGGCGCACTCCACACACTTGAAGCAATTTTGTCCATAATAAGCTGTAAGTCACCACGTATTTGGTTGAATCAACAGCTGGAAGCAATGTTTGTGTCTTGGAAGGTGGCTGGGAACAATGTTTTAAGCCTGGTTATGGTGTCTTTGATCAGCAATGGTGTCCTCTTCAATGTTGCAAACCTCCTCAACAATGGCGAACTTGGTGCCTTAGGCACAAAATTGCACTTCTCCAGCAATAGAGACTTCAATCCTTCCTCTTCCAGCTCTCCAAGCATCACATCAGTCACTTGATAATAATAAAATAGTTGCTGGACTGTGTCTTTTATTCATCTTTTCACCTTGAAATGTCACCACACAGCAAATGTGGGACAAAAAATGCATTTATTAGCCACATAGGAAAATCGATATGTATTGGGATGATAAAATTTTGACTTTGTTTTCATTTTGTTTAACCACCAAATGCAATGGTGGAGAATTGATTTCCATAGGGACTGATTTGCAATTAAAAAACACTTTCAAATTTGATTTCCAGCCCTTGGTGGAAAATCGCGTGCCATTGGGACACTAAAATTTTCAAGTAAATTTACCCTATTGTGATAATTATGCCTTGGGTGGAAAATTGACCGTCATCTGGAATCACAAATTTGATCAAATCATCACATATTAGTCTCAAGTGGAAATCCAGCCTTCACCGAGACTCATTTTCTCATTAAAATCTCATCGAAACCTAGCAAAATACCTCCAGATGGAAAAACGATGTCTATCAGGATTCAGGACACATAATCTTCATCAAATCTTCACATTTTATCCCAAGTGGAGAATCGCCCTCCATCCAGACACTCAAATTCATCATTATTTTACTTCATTCAATCGTTTTTCCGTCCAGTGGTAAATCAAACCTCATTAGGACACTCAAATTGCACTTAAACTTGGTCATTTTACCCTTGAGTGGAAAAATGTAGGTCATCGGGACTCACTTTCTACATGCATTTTGCTCTTGTAGGCTTGGTGGGAAAACGACCTTCGTCAGGACACTTCCTTTATCTTGAGTGGAAATTCCTGAGTCATCGGAACTTTCCACAAAATCATTTGCAAACTAAGTCCAGGAGTGGAAAAACATACCTCATCGGGACTATTTCCATTTTCATCATTAAATCAACACTTTCTTGCTCAAGATGGAGTCGAAATTCATCCTCCATTGGGACTTTCATCATTTTCATCTCTATAATTGAGTGGAAAAATGCCTCCCATCAAGACTTTTCACTTTGTGCCTTAATTGCTTGGTGGAAAAACGTGTTTCATTGGGACTATGATGATTTTCACACTCTGAAAGCCCAAACTTACTCATTTTCATTATATTATGTAATGGAAATTCTATTTCCATCGGGACTTTTAACATTTTGTCAAGATTTGAGGGGGTGGAAAATAGAAGCCCATTGGGACTTTGTGCATTTTGACTTATTTTACCTCCAAGGATTGAAAAAATGACTCCTATAGGGACTTTTAAGTTTTTAACACTTATAGCACAAAATTCACACCAATTTTTCAACATTTTAAACATTTTTCACTCACATTTTAGGGCAAGTTACAACTTCAACACTTAGAAAAATATAGGATCATGTTGTGACCTTTTTCACACATCGCCCCCTTGCAAATGGGGACCCTTTCCTTTCCTACTTTTTAGGGTTTTTGTTAGTGCCCGTGGCCTTCCGCTTCAAGTTTTGCTCAAGTTCTGTCAAGTTTTGAACGGTTTGAGTCTAAGGATTGAAAGTTAGTTTTTGCAAGCCAAATGATAACAGAGTTCAGATACCGTCAAAGTGCCTAGAAAGGCCAAAGGATGAAGAACGCAATTGATTTGAACGAATTTGAACAATAGAAAGTTTGCTTTTTTGCTTTTTCCTATTTTTTAGGAAGTTTCGTTTTTGGCATTTTTAGCCCAATCCCCGGTATGGCTATTTTAGAAAGTTTTCCCTATTTTTTAGGGATGCCTGCTTTTTGCTTTTTGAGTGGGGACCTAGGGTTTGCATTGATACCACTGACCTGCTTCGATCACGATTGAGAAATTCCAAGTTCTGACCTAAAAAGCTAAGTTCCTACATTTTAGGGGTCATGACACTTTAGATGGTTTGCCTGAGTATGGATTTCAAATTTCAAGTTAATCTGGTTAAAATTGAAGAAATTGTAGAAATTTGAATATTTTCTAAATCTGGCTAATGATTGATAGTGAGTGTTATGGCAGGTGATGAAAAGTCCGCCCAAGGTGTTGACAATGGAGATGTCTAAAAGTCCGCCCTGTGAAGTAATGGTCTTCCAAAACTCCGCCTTGATATAGTTTCAAAAGTCCGCCCTGCCCAAGCATAATGGTGGAGATGCCTAGAAAGTCTGCCCTCATGGAGATGTCCTCAAAAGTCCGCCTTGGTGAAGTCATGAACGTTCGCCCTCTTGGTGGTCATTGAAAACTCCGCCCTATGCAAAGAGTCATGAAAGTCCGCCTTAGATGGTCCTAAAAGTCCGCCCTCTTGAGGCCTTCCAAAAGTCCGCCCTGGCAAAGAGTCATGATGTCTATGAAACTCCGCCCTAATCAAAGAGTCTTCAAAGTTGGCCATCCTTGGTGAAGGCTCAAAAGTCCGCCCTCCACGAAGTTGCCAAGCCTTACAAAAGTCCGCCCTATGGATGAAGTGAAAAGGTGTTCAAGGCAAGAAAGTCTGCCTTAGGTTGAGGAGATAGCAAGCATGATGACGAAATTCTCAAATGCCAAGTGGTGGTCTTCCAAAAGTCCGCCCTAGTCTTGGAGGTAGAAGAAAAGTCCACACTCCATGATGCCAAGTCTCTAAAGTCTGCCTTGGAGGAAGAAGAAAAGTCCGCCATCCTTGGTGAAGCAAAAGTCCACCCTCCAAGCAACAAGAAAGATGCTTCAAAAGTCCGCCTAAGTCAAAGGTTAAACCAATACTTGTTAGAGTATTGAGAACAAGGAATATTCTTTGGTGATGTCATCCAAATCTTCATGGAACTCAAACTGAATCCCAAATTAGAAAGTTTCTAGGAGGATATTTGAAAGATCAAGTTCGGATATATAGACTAAAATCAATTTAGAAACTTGCACAAGAATAAGATTTTCGAACTTAAGGAGATGACAAGCCAACTGAAGTATAAAATGGAAACTTTCTTTGTGGATACAATGGACTAAGGATGAATTAGAAACATGAATTGGAAAAGATATGCGTGTTTCTAATTGTAGATTTGAACTTCATTACAAATGCATTCTTCACTTCTTCATTCTCACACAAAAGTTCGAACTTTCTGAGCAAGCTAAGAGAAATATTGAGAGTTATTTTGCAGATTGAGGGTCATTTCGAAGAAGATTTTATAGATTGGAGGTGTTGCAAGGTGATCTCTTGCAGGTTGAGCGAGCTTTTTAAGGTGATCTCTGCAGATTTTTGGAGTTGAACCAGCTGATAGAAGGCAGATTCGTCAAATTTTCTGAGTTTTCTTGAAATTCCTTCTATCTTCTCACCTTATTCTTATTCATTCGAAGGTGAAGTTGGTTTTAAATGCAGATTTATTACAAAAATCGTTGGAGATGATTTTGTGGATTTATCCAAATTTTTAGTAAGAAAGATCATTTTTGGACTAAATGGCATAAGGGTTTTCAAAGTTATAAAACCTGGTTTTTTTTGGACTGCAATCATAAATGTCCCTAGAGTGGAGAGTTTACATGTGAAAATTCCATTTTTCGTGGCTAAGTATGAAAGTGAAGTAAAGCTCCAAACACTTGCCATTCGCAAACCTCGAATTTTTAATCTAATTTCTGATTTCTAACTTAAGCTTCATGTTTATTCGCAAATTTCAGGCATGATGAAGTTCCAAGTAGACAAGGATGCTCCTACTGAATCGAGAATGAACTCAAAATGGAAGAATATTGGCGATACCAAGCTCGGGCATATCAATCCGAGGGAGTTCAAGAGTGGTATCGTGCATGCTGCCGACTTTCTCCCTACCATGTAGTGCACAGAGTTGGTAGCTGAGTGCGCTAGGCACTACAACCCTGTCAGTAGGGATATTGTTGCACTAGATGGAAGAGTGTTGGCAAACATTAGCGATGAGGCCATAAGGGAAGCTTTCAGAATTTCAGAATATCATAATGCTATATATGTGACCAAGGATGAGGCTGATTGAATGTATCAAGATAATTTGGAGGAGTACGACGCCATCGTCAATCATTCCTGGCTAGACAAGCCAAGGAAGGGTGCCTCCAAACTGCAGAGGAAGAGCTTGGTAAGGGCGAATTTCAAAGAGGATATCAGAGATATGATTGTCCTGTTGAACAAGATAATGGGTAATCCCCAAGGCGCTCCATTTGAGCCTTGGATGTATTATTTCATAAACGAAATAATGAGTGGAGTCAAGATGATAGACTGAGCTCGGATGATAAGCAATAACTTGGACAGCCAGCTGAGAAATCTGGAGGTGGATAGGACCTTTTACATGAGCTCATACTTGTTCTATTCCTTGGCTAGAACCTACAGATATAGAGGCCTCATCTGTAGAGGGGAAGTGGGAAATAAAGAGAATCAATTTCCTGTCTATGACTGTTATCCCCAGCTTCACATGGAAGAAAATTTTCATTTGAAGAGGGTAAATGATACATTCTTGATGCACATCACACGAACACTGCAAGGTGGATTTCACCAGAGACTCTCTCAAGAGTCTATGGACTTCATAAGTAGATTCGAGTATTGGTATATTCAATACCCAAAGTTCACCTATATCAGAATTCAGGGGTTTTCCGGATCTCCCTATAAGCTTCTAGCCTACCCTACCAACCGAGTTGTACTTTTAGAAGTTGTGAGGCAACTAGAGGGCTATATGACAGTTCAAAGAGATAATCAGAAGAAGGTAGGAACCTCCTCTCTCACAATTGGAAATGGACTAGAGATGTGCTCGTCATCACAAGCCGCTGCCACCGCAGAGAAAGAGCTGGCTTGGTACCCTTTCTACCAGTACAAAGCAAGAAGGAACTTTGATCCATTCCATAAGATGAAAAGGGTATAATGGATGCAATTCGAGCACAGAGCTGATTTGGAAGATTATTGGGCTAACGAAGCTGATAGTTTCGAAATCAGGAGGAGATTTTGGTCAAGGATTCCCTTGAGCATGGTGAGAGCAACAGATGTATTCAGAGTTGCTGATCAAGTAGAAGGCAGTCTTGAGCTTCAGTAGCCGGGGTTTGAGAAGATGAGGAATGAGCCACTGGCCTTGGTTGATTGGTCAGAAGGATAGAAGTCAGATTTGGCAGACCTGATGAGATCAGTGGTCGAATACTCCAAGTGGTGGACATCTGAGAAGACGAAACGATTGAAGTCCAAAGGTGTTGCCCTGACTTATGATTTAATGGGAATAGATGTCTCTCTGTCCTCCAACCCTTGTATCTCTGCAGGTAATGCTTGGAATCCAGAGAGTGTTGGGTCTCGTAAAAGGAAGGAATTAGTTGGAAGCTCTGGAAATGCCAGGGGAAAGAAAGTTGTTGGGGAGAGACATGAGTCCAACGAAGGTCATTCCATTCGGAGTGCCGCATCTACTGTTCTTGACCAGAATGTAGTTGAAGAGCAAGAGATGGACACAGACATGGGGAATAATGAAGTGAGAGTGCCTTCTCCTTCGATTGAAGAAATAATGAGAGAAGCTATCCAAAGCCCGGACAAGGAACAAGTTTTAAATGCAGCGACATAAGTTGAAGAGTCTGAGCCCCCAGTAGTTTTCCTTGATGGTATAGTTACTGGACCAGGAGGGACAGATGATGGATTTGATCAAAATACTGTGGAGCAGTCAACCATTCTTGATTGGTTCAGAGAAAGGATAAAGGCTAAGGTTCCTAATGAAACCCATTATGAAGAGAATACAACAAGGTTTCTGGCAAAGGTGAACGAACCAGTCGTAGTTAAGCCGCCTAAGCCAGCTAGAAAATTCTCTTTGATTCAAAGGGATAGTGCAGGGTTTAGGACAGTTCAGATAGCTATGCCAAAGGAAGGAAAAACTCGGGACAATATTGCCCCGGAGGATTATAAGATCACTACTGTAGAGTTGGGTAAGCCTAACCAGGACCAAGAAGTCCAGTACTTTGACGACTCTTGCAACACCCTTAAGGCAAGGCTAGCCAAGGAGAAGGAGAAAAGAAAGAAGGTTGAGGAAGAGAATCAACAGTGGAGGAAATATGTTCTCCATCTAATCAGACCACTCAATCATGCAATACCAGTCACCCCTCCGCAACCTCTTCAGCAAGAGTCAATGAAAGATTACGAGGACATGAAGGGCACATTCACGCAGGCTAAGGATTGGATCTCAGATGCTTCGACACGTGCTGACATACTTGTAGAAAATTTAGTATCAGCGCGAGTCGGCTTCTTCATTGGTCAGCCGAATTCAGGATTTAGCTGCAAATTGGGAAGATGTTGAAGAAATTCAAGATGAAATACTTCCACAGTTGAAGGTTATCCGAGGTCTGTCAAAACGAAGCTTGGTAGATGCAGGTGCATACAGGCTGGGGATAGGTATGACTTTAACACTTGGTATTATGCTTTGGTCACTAGGATTGAAGTCCTGAAGAAATCCAAAACTAAGTGTTTTGAGACAGAGGAAAGTGTCAGAGAAATTTTGAGTAAGGTGTTTCGTGTAGCATCAGAGATCTGGAAGAAAGAGGGTATACGAGAAAAACCCCTGCAGGCAGAGAACCTGAGAGCCAGAATTCAGTCGAGCTTATTCAAAGACTCGGGGATGATTGATAAGGGTGATCTCTCAAGGATTGCAAGTTTTCTCTTCATTGACGAGAATTTTCTTGTCCAGGTAGTTGAGTGGGAAGGCACCCTCGCCACGTGTACTGATGATGTGGACATCGTCGACTTTTAGATTAGCAACCTGCCAAGTGTCACTATGGAAGAGGTTAGGCTTACCGTGTCTAGATACATTGAATTTGCAAAAGGGGAAACTGGACACTCACCTCAGTGACAATAGCAGCTGTGCCACTTGTCATGTTCTCATTCTTTCAAACTGATAGTGTTTTGAGAAACCCTAATTAGGGTTTGTAACTTTCAATCTGGGCCCTTGATCACTGTTTGATCTCGGCCGCTCATTAATTATTTGAAAACTATATAAGGCTACCTCCTCTCATTTGGAGAGGGTGAGGTTTTTGATATATTGTTGCGTGAAGGTCATATTTTCAAATAATATATTGCATGTGCGCTTTCTCTTAAGGCTTTGTAATCTCTGTTATTTGAGTGATTAGTATGGTTTCAATTTCCTCAACACTTTAGTTAAAGTTAAATTAGATTTGCTTTCATGTTGTTAGAATTGAATGAAGGATTTGATAAGCGTTAATTGACGGTATATCTCTGCTCATACTTTTGGCGAATGGATGATTTCCATTTCGCTGTGCAAAGTTAGTCTGAGCCTATCCCTTGGGCATGCCAAAACTTCGATCATAAGCACAATCCATTGAAGATTGCACCGACTTTGTGTAGTTGTCCTTAGTGTGGCGAAGCAAAGTTTGGTTTCTCGAGAGCACCCAGTTAATACCATCTCCAAAATTCGTAGGATTAGATCAGCTTTCTTGAACCCTATCCCTTTTTCCCTTTTTGAAAGTCTAAATCTCAAAAATCCAAAAAAAAGAAGAAAGAGCCTAAAATTGATAAATCCAAGTCCAAAAGCTTGAAAGACATTTGTAAAACGTAAGTCCCCCTTGAGATTTTCAGCAAACACTACCCGAGTAGCTATCCCACTAAAGTCGCTTGTTCGCACATATAGACCTTGGAATCAGTAGTGATTTTTCAGGATAGGATAGAATACCTTCGGGTATCTTATTCTAATGTTTGGTAGATGATAAAACAGACACCAACGGATCACTTTAACATATTTAACATCTTTCTAACACTTCGATCAAAAACGGAAAGCAGGAATGAGGGGTTCCCCGTTTGCAATAGGGCAATGTGTGAAAGGTCATAACAGGTTCTTTTAGACCTTATGGGTGTACAAAGTCAAGTACAAAGATGATGGTACACTTGACAAGTACAAAGCATGGTTGGTGGTCAAAGGGTTGTTGCAAAAAAGAAGGTATTGACGATGAGGAGATCTTTGCTTCTACAACAAAGATGAGCACCATTTGTTTAGTTTTGGCCTTGGCAACATAGTTTGGCTAGAAAGTCCATCAACTGGAAGTAAAGAGTGCCTTTCTCAATGGTGATTTGGAGGAAGAAGTGTACATGACTCAACCTTAGGATTTTTAGGCTGCAAGAAAGGAGCATTAGGCATGCATATTGATGGAAGCTCTATATTGCTTGAAGTAGGCACCTAGGGTATGATACATTAATATGGACAGGTATCTGGTTCAAAAGCATAGGCAATGAGATCATTCTACTAGTCATTTATGTAGATGATCATCATTAGAGGTAGTGAGGCACATTTGATTGAACAAATCAAATGTAATTTGAGTAAGGCTTTTCACATGACTAACCTAGCCCTCCTACATTATTGCCTAGGTGTAGAAGTTTGGCAAACTGGTGGTGGTATTTTTATTTCTCAATCTAAATATGCTACGAGTTTGCTGATAAGTTCAAAATGACATTGCGAAATCTCATTTACACCTATGGAGAAAGGGTTGAAGATTTTAGCTAAAACAAACTCAAAGGTAATCAATGAGTCAGTATTCAGGCAACTAGTGCATAGCCTTATCTATCCTACAGTCACTAGACTTGATTTGAGATATGTTGTGACTTACTTTTCTAGATTCATGAAGACACCAAAGATAGAACGTTGGATTGTAGCGAAGTGGGTGTTGAGATATTTTTAAGGGACACTTCACTTTAGTACTTTGTACAACAAAAGCAAAGATCCTAGTTTGGTTATATTCATAGATTCAAATTGGGCAGGTTCTATTGATGATAGAAAATCCACTTTTGGATATGCTTTCAGTCTTGGCATAGGTGTAGTTGCATGGACTAGTAAGAAGTAGTAGGCAATAGCTCTTTGCTCGGCCAAAGTTGACTATCGTGGAACAATCAAAGTAGCATATGAGGTAGTATGGCTCCGAACAATGCTTTTAGAAATGAAAATGTCTCTGTCAGAGCCTTCACCCTTGTTTTGTGACAATCAAGGGGTGTAAAGCTTGCCAAGAGTTTAATCTTCCACAAACGTACCAAACATGTCGAGCTTCATTCTCATTTGACTAGGCAACTTGTAGAAGCTGGATCAATGATGTTGCAGTATTGTCCAATGAAGGATCAAACTGCAAACATTCTTACCAAGTTCTTGAGTCCTGACAAATTTGTAAAATTTTAGGATATACTTGGTGTAGTTAATAGATTAACCATTAATGGAGGGTATTAAAGTAATATCCTAATATTTTGTTTACAATGGTCAACTAAGTCTTTAGGAATATTCTTTTATTCTTCTAGATAAGTTCTTTGTCTTTGTTTTCTTAGTTGTGGATCTTATTCTTTATGGATAAATCATTTGTATCTCTTATTTAAGGAGACAATGGCTCCTTTGTTAATATTGAATATCTTGGTAATTATTTCATGTCTTGTATTTTTTGTAATACTTAAAGCCATAGAGAGATTTATTCAATCTACAAATGAAAATTTAATTGCCTTTTTCCGCATAGTGCTCAAGTTGTGACATAGATTTCTTCTTCCAAATCTTGATGAAGAAACACTGTCTCGACATCCATATGTTCAATTTCTAGGTCATATGCAGCAACAGTAGATAGCAAAAATCTAATTGAAATAAGCTTTGCCATAGGAGATAAAATCTTACCATTATCTATTCCCTTCATTTGGGAACAACCTTGAGCCACCAATTGTGCTTTGCTATCAAAATTGTGCTCCTTGAAAATCCATTTTTATCCAACAAGTTTGCTTTCTTTAGGCAATTGAACCAAGTCCCAAGTCTTTTTCTTCTCCAAGCCTACTATCTCTTCATCCATGGCTTTCTTCCATGAATCACTTTCCTTTAACTCTACCTCCTTCACAATTCCAGGTTCATAACTAATACTAGATAATTGAAAAATATAACAAAATTAGTAGGGCTATAGCTATTAGGTTTTTTTCTTTGTTGAGTTATAAAGAGTGGGGTGTGAGATTCTTCTTCCTTCTCTTTAGAATCCTCTTTTGCATCACCTTCCTCTATTGGTTTCTCATGAACTGCTTGTTCATTCTAACACGCAATTTCCTTGGTCTTTTCCACTAATTGCACATCCATTTTATCTTTATCTCTTGGTTTCTCAATAGGAGAAGAATTGATCTCTTTAAAGATCAAGTTATGATTGTATACCATCTTCCTTGTGTCAGGATTCCAAAGCTTATAACCTTTAACATTTTCACCATAATTGATAAAGACACGTTTCTTTGTGTTGAAGTCAACTTAAATATCTTCTATTTTGGAATATGCACATGTGCATCACAACCAAACACTCGAGATATTAAAGAGATGGCTTTTTCCTTGGCCAAATCTCCTTTGAGGTTTTATTGACAAGAGCTGATATAGGAGATTGATTGATTAGATACTTCAGCCTGGAATTTGATTCTAATCTAGCATGATCGAGCATACTCCTTGTGCTTAAAATTAGTGTATTATTCATTCTTTCTGCAACTCTATTCTATTGATGAGCATATAGAGTTGTCATTTGTTTGGCTATCTCATTGTACTTACACTACTTCTCAAACTTTGTTGAACACAATTCTCATCCATTGTTTGTTCTCAACACTCTAATTCTCTTCTCCTTTTAATTCTCTTCAAGAGCTTTGAACTCTTCAAATTTCTCCAAGACCTTGAGTTTATATTTATAGACATTTGTTAAAGAGGCTAGAAGATGAAATCCACAAAAATTTAAACAGATTGAAGATAAGAATGTGAACTAGGAAAAATCAGTAAAGAAGTATTTTTGATAGTTGTTGTAGTAGAGATACAAAGGTTGATATAATAATAGTCTCTTCTTTCTTGATGCAAAGCTAGAGATATTCCTTAAGGAATACATAAAAGGCCTTGCACTATCTATCATCCAAACTAAAGACCTAAAGATCATGGATGTAATAAATGAGTGAACAAGGTCGAATAATGTGCAATCAAGGCCACTGAATTGAGGAGACTCATTAAAGATGCCTTTGGGAAAGCGGCGGATTTGGCATTGGCAAACAAAATAGTTAACACTAGGATGATGATTTAAAGGGATGGTATTGAGACTAAGTTTGAGGAAGAAAAAGCTCATAATGTCTCGGCAAAAGTTAGTCAAGTGAGGCGACGGGAACGTGCAATCAAGAAAAGGGTTGTTGATCTAGAAGAGGAAGGTAGAGGCCTTGCTAAATTAGATGGTGTCAATTCCAAGTTTTGAGGAACTTGTGAAAGAAAAGGGAGATTCAGTAATGGCAATGATGATGTTGAATAGGAGCCCTCTTAGGTAAACTTAAAGCAACTAAGAGTACAAGTATAGGTGCTCAAATCGGATTGATTACTTAGAGAACAAAATCATTGCCAAGTTTCTCGAGATGCTATGAGTGAGTCCAAGGGAAATGTTGGCACTTAAAATGTGTAGGTCACAACAAGTGCCAATTTCTTGATTCCAAGAAAGGAAAAAAGGATGATAAAAAATTGGCAATTGAAAATAGAGGAACATTGAGGCAACAATGGTAATGCATTGTTGACAAGATAGTGGAAGACAGTTGGAATCCACTTAATAGATGGAGAGTTACCATGTGTTGAGATATGTAGATCTATGCTCACTATTAGATCATAAGAGGACAAATGTCAACTTAGGGGTGAATCTAAGTATGTTGGTGGCAAAACTTAGTGTTGAGGAATGCTTATAAGTATCCCATGTTATTTTTAGGATCAGACTGTAGCAGTTAGATAGCAATAACAGAAATAACACAATGAACACCAATATATCCTGGGAAAACCTCCCGCATGGAGGTGAAAAACCCAGCAACAATTCTCAGATCTTGATTAGGCAATAACCAATTGAATTTACAATGAACTTCAACACTGGAAGCTAACAACAAACTAATCACAGTGATATCTTCAATCTAGGGCACACTGTAATAGTGAACTTATCTGCAGATGTTGCTGTCACTAGGATGAAGTTCGCTGATGATGTCCACAGCTCAATGATAGTTCAGTTACCTTTCACAAGTGTTCGCTATGCTTCAAAGGTGTTCATTGTCTTCTAAATATATTTGCTGTCTTCAGAATATGTTCGCTGTGCTCTCAATGATGATTCGCTGTCCTCCAACTGTACTTTGCTGATCACAGAAGTAATTCACTGATAGAGCATGTAATTGCTGTGTATGTGATAATGATTGGAGACTTGTGTATATATATAGGCGGCATAGCCTTTTGATTCTCTAAGTCGGCTTGCATAGAGAATATGTTTAATTACAATTAAAAGCTTCAAAGTTGGCACCAAAACAAATTAGGTCTACACACTATAGATGACCTCAACACGTTAAGCAAGATAGGGTAGAGTTAACCAAACGTGTTATGAACAAGATAAACCCACAAGTTACATATGCCGCCCACATAGGGCATGATTAATACAACACGTTTTATCTTCTAAAGCCAATAGGGCCACAAGTACGCTAGATGTGCTAGGTCGGCCCTAGAAGGGCTCCGACCTAGCTACATACAACAACAGTCCCTCTTAGCTAGGGAGGAGACCTTCTCAAGATACATGGCTACTCCCATGAAGGATGCAAATGAATACAACCACCATGTCTACTCCCATGGATGACGTACCATAGCTGCTCCAAGAGGGTGAACAGGTACAAGTGCTAAACATCCACCATGCCTACTCGCAGATGGTGGGTCTATCATGGCTACTCCCATGAATGGAAACCAAATGACGTTCACCATAGCTACTCCTAGAGGGTGAACGAACACGGGTGCTAATATCCACCATGCCTACTCGCAGAGGGTGGAACGAGGGCTTTCACCTCAACCTTCTCCCAGAAGATTGCCTTAATAAAATATGGCTTCCTCTAAAGCTGTAACAACAACAAGCTCCCTCTGAAACAACAAGACGAGCTTCCCCTGAAGCTAATATCAACCTTCTTCGTTGCTTTTGACGGTATGTCAGACTCCCTCTGAATATTGATTTCTTCCTCTTCGAAGAATGCAAGCAATTATCAAGATCTTCCTTTCTTGAATGCAATTTCTCATCATCCTTATGCTCCCCAGTCCGTCGTGAAAGCATTAAGAGAGATTACTAATAGTTCAAGATAATATCAATGCTAGAATCCAAATAGCATGAATGAAAAATTCATGAACATTATTCAACCATAAAAAATACTTATCTCTTATAAGTTGGTCCTCAACATTCTTTCCTAATTTCGCTTAGCAATGAAATTACCATCCACTTAGGTCATAACGAAGCATATGATGATGACTGCGTGGCCTTCGGGCCTCGCCATCACTCATCATCTATCTTCAACTCAGTGATGACATGTAGGAGTTGCACGCAAGGATCACTCAAAGCTGTCAACACAGCAGACTGAAATAATAAAAGTAACCTTGATACTAATTTTCAGCATTGTCAACTTGGACAAACCAAGTATCATGCCAATGTTGGGAAATACTGTACCAAATTATAGCTTACCAAAACACTTTGAAAATTATTGAATAACGATATATCAACTTGGTAAGAGTTATTTTATGAAAGAGCAGATCTGTTAACTCAATCTGGCCAAACAGCTAGGTCAGCCAATAACAAACTTAATTAAAATCAATGAAACTTTAGATGTTCACCTTGCAAGTGACTGGAAACTACATGTAAACTCAAGGAGCCATATAAACATTTATGATTAAAGGTAGTGATTCTCACCATGTTCACCCATTCTTACCTACTGACTATTATGGCCTGCCAGAATAGTAGGGCCCCTTCAATCTTCCTCCTTTCAGATCTGTTTCCAAACATGTAGGAAGTAATGACATAATCAGCATAAAGGTATGGCCAGCATGAGGGTACGACCAGCTACAGGAGAACTGAACCACCAGTCATTAAGCCTCTCAAACACCTCCAAAAACTTCCGATATACTTCACGAATCTGTTAATCTGATTATGCTAATATGAACCTGGCTCTGATACCATGTTAGTTTTCAGTTAGATAGCAATAACATAAATAACACAATGAACACCAATATATCCTGGGAAAACCTCCCGTTTGGAGGTGAAAAACCCAGCAACAATTCTCAGATCTTGATTAGGCAATAACCAATTGAATTTACAATGAACTTCAACACTTGAAGCTAACAGCAAACTAATATCAGTGATATCTTCAATCTAGGGCACACTGTAATAGTGAACTTATCTGCAGATGTTGCTGTCACTAGGATGAAGTTCGCTGATGATGTCCACAGCTCAATGATAGTTCAGTTACCTTTTACAAGTGTTCGCTGTCTTCTAAATATATTAGCTGTCTTCAGAATATGTTCGCTGTGCTCTCAATGATGATTCGCTGTCCTCCAACTGTACTTCGCTGATCACAGAAGTAATTCGCTGATAGAGCATGTAATTGATGTGTATGTGATAATGATTGGAGACTTGTGTATATATATAGGCGACATAGCCTTTTGATTCTCTAAGTCGGCTTGCATAGAGAATATGTTTAATTACAATTAAATGCTTCAAAGTTGGTGCCAAAACAAATTAGGTCTACATGTTATAGATGACCTCAACACGTTAAGCAAGATAGGGTAGGGTTAACAAAACGTGTTATGAACAAGATAAACCCACAAGCTACATATGCCACGCACATAGGGCATGATTAATACAACACGTTTTATCTTCTAAAGCCAATAGGGCCACAAGTACGCTAGATGTGCTAGGTCGGCCCTAGAAGGGCTCCGACCTAGCTATGTACAACATCATCTCACGTATGGCCATTAATGGTTGTGGTGTGAAGAGATCAATGGTCAGGTGGATAGTTAGGAGAGGATAAAGACTAATGTATAGGAGTGGCCTAGGTGGTATCTAAGATGGTTTGGATTAGCCTTTGTCCATGTGGGGAATTGTAATTGGTTGCAGGCTTGGGGCAAAATAGAATAGGTTACGTAGGAGCCATTGCAGATTGTAGTCATTATGTACGCAGTAATATGCTCTTTGTACCTTACCATAAAGGGCCAATGTACTTATTGAGATTGGTGACCTTGTATAATATAACGTTTTGTTGCTTTATTCATATTTTGTTGGGTGTAATTCTTGTGATAATGTTCTTTCTTCCTTTTACTCAATTGACGCTTTAGGACTCTACATACTTTGGTGAGACTTTCACCAAAGGACCCTACTATTTGGTGGTCAAGGGGACCAATTTGTTTGGGTTTTCTTTTTGTTGGTTTGTTTGTTTAAGTGCAATGTAATGGACACCCTAGAATGCCCAAAACTAACCCCACTGCTGATAGGAATTTAGTCAAACAGTTTGCAGCCAATTCCTTATTCCTCTGTTTAATGTTTCAATGTTTTTTTTTTTGTTTTAAGTCTTTGCACAGGTATGAAACCACATAACATGAACTAAAAAGAATTTACAATAATAGGCAAGCTGGAAATTGAACTACTGCTGTTATAATATTATTTCCAGAATTAACAAACTCAAATACAAAGCAGGTTATTTTCAACTCACTAAATACTCCAGCATTTTGACATAATGTTCCAACAAAAGTTTCTAATTCTGCTGCTACAGTAACATGAATAGTGCTGCATGAATAGTGCCGCATGAATAGTGCCAGGTGAATAGTACCCACGTGAATAGTGCCGCGTGAATAGTGTCGCGTGAATAGTACCCGCGTGAATAGTGTCGCGGCCTATAGCTGGAAATGCAACCAAATAATGCTGCTGCTTGTAGCTGGAAATGCAACCAAATAATGCTGCTGCCTGTGGCTGAAAAATGCACCCAATCTGCCTGTAAATGAAGCTGATCGCAAAAGATTCCAAAGGCCAAACCCTAAGGGAATGACGTCTAGAATGTCACAAGAGAGGATAGACGTCCTCTAATGCCAAGAACGGATCTGCAACTCACACACCAAATTCTTCTCATATTCAACATGCCCAATGAAGCCACAAAAGCTCCCTTTTATTCTTTCTCCAAGGGGCGACCCAACTCACTCAAGCAATGTGGGATAAAATATGTTCAATATAAAACATATTAAAATATTCACTTATGTCTCCCTTGGTTGCCCCCTTTGATTTACACATATCTCCATAAAATAAATATTAAAGTAACACTTTAATATTTTACAATTAAATTAAATGTTACTTTAATAAAACTTCAGGCATTAAAATATATTAGCAATCGGACTCCGAATAGCGTGAGTGATAGCTCGTCGGAAAGCTCTCGCCAAGGAGTATCAAATCCAATCACCAAAACTAGCCCCCGTTGTGTCCTGCTGACTTACTAAAAATAGTAAGTATGCCTGAAACTAAGTAAATCAACTTCGTTTTGGCCCAAACTGGAAATGACTAGGCCAAAACACTCCAGGATCCCTTTAAACCCTTCGTTAGCCCTCGGGACCATGTAGAGCTAGGCTAACGCACATATACTTGGTCAATCTGCTAGAGTGGGGACATTACAGTCCGCCCCCCTTGAAATTGCTTGTCCTCAAGCAATCTCAGTCCAGCCTGCTGTATCACCTGCTCATTCTCCCATGTAGCATCTTCCTCCGGCAGGTCTCTCCATCTGACCAAATACTCCTTCACTATCCTGTTTCCGAGTTTCCTCTCCCTGGTGTCCAGAATAGCCTCAGGTACTAACACGAGCTTCCCCTCCTCATCCAAAGGAGGTAAATCTGCAGAAGGTACTACACTCTGACCAATAGCTTTCTTAAGCCTAGACACATGAAATACATTGTGCACCCGACTGCCCTCTGGAAGCTCAAGCTCATAGGCGACTTCGCCTACTCTGCGAATCACCCTGTAGGGACCATAAAATCTAGGCTTCAACTTTTCAGCTCCGCTCTTCTTGAGTGATGACTGTCTATATGGTTGTAGCCTCAAGTAAACCATATCCCCTACCTCGAAACTGCGCTCTATTCGGTGCTGATCAGCGTACAATTTCTGTTGATTCTGGGCCTGCTGTATATTCTCCTTGAGCACTTTCAGGATGTCCTGACTATCTTGCAATAAGTTTTTGGCTTTGGGCACTCTGCTGTCCCCCAAAACTAAATCCATGAAGCTAGGTGCATCATAACCATAGAGTGCCATGAAAGGAGTCATCCTGATGGACATATGATAAGTGGTGTTATAACAATACTCTCCCATATGCAACCATCTGACCCAAGCTTTTTGTTGTGCAGTTACATAGTTCCTCAAATATCCCTCCACCCATTTATTCACAATCTCTGTTTGCCCATCTGTCTGCGGATGATAACTAGTGCTAGGTGTAAGATCTGTACCACACAACCTAAACAACTCCTGCCAAAAAACACTCATAAACTTACTATCCCGATCACTGACAATGAATCTAGGCAACCCATGTAACCTGAATATCTCTCTAAAGAAAAGATCTGCCACCTGTGCTGCTGTGTAAATGGACGGAATAGCAAAGAAGTGAGCGAACTTCGTCAAGCGGTCCACCACCACATAGATGCAATCCCTTCCCTGCACTCGTGGTAACCCAGTGATGAAGTCCATCGAAATACTTTCCCATTTCCTATCAGGAATGGGCAAGGGCTGTAATTAACCTACAGGAAATGTGTGCTCTCCCTTATTCTGTTGACAAACCGCACACTCCCTGACATACCTCTGAACATCATCCTTGAGCCCTCTCCATGAGAACCGCTCTCGGATCTGCCTGTAGGTCTTGAAGATCCCCGGATGCCCAGCTGTGGGTGCATCATGAAATGCCTTTAGCATCACCTCTCTCAAATGTGATGACGGAATCAAATAAACCCTGTCCTGAACTCTGATCAATCCATCTATCACCTCATAGCGATCATCCTGTATAGTACCTGAAATCAATCCAGAAGCCCAAGCATCTCCGACATACTCTGCTATAATCTGATCTCTCCAATCTCCTGAAATCTCTGCCAGAGCACATAAGTGAGGTCTCCGAGATAAGGCATCAGCCACCACGTTTTTCTTACCTTTGACAAACTCTATGTCAAAGTCATAAGCCTGCAATTTAGTAACCCATTTCTGTTGCCGGTCATTAAGATCACGCTGGCTCATGAAATATTTTATGCTATTGTGATCAGTTTTGATCACAAACCGTCCACCTACTAAGTATGATCGGAATTTGGCCAATGCATGCATTATGGCCAACATCTCCCTGTCATAGATAGAATAGCTCCTCTCAACACCTCGGAGCTTCCTACTCTCGAATGCAATGGGATGTTGCTCCTGCATCAATACTGCCCCTATCCCATCACCTGAAGCATCACACTGAAGTTCAAATGGCTTCGTGAAATCTGGTAGAGCTAAAACCGGACAAGATGACATCACTTGTTTGAAGTGGTCAAAACATCGCTGCGCTGCTTCTGTCCATACGAAGGCTCCTTTTTTAGTGAGGTCTGTCAAAGGTGCTGCAGTCTGTGAAAACCCCTTAACAAACCTCCTGTAAAACCTGCATAAACCAAAGAACCCCTTAAGTTGTGTGAGGTTCGTGGGAGTAGGCCAATCTACTATAGCTCTAATCTTTTCAGGGTCTACTCGAACTCCATCTGCACTAATAATATGCCCAAGGTATAGTAATTCTGTCATACCAAACTCACACTTAGACTCCTTGGCATATAAAGACTCTCTCTCTAGGATAGATAATACCTTCTCCAAATGCTGTGAATGTTCCTCCCAGGTTTTACTGAAGACCAAGATGTCATCAAAGAAGATCAAGACAAATCTCCTCAACTGCTCCCTGAATACCTGGTTCATACAACTCTGAAATGTAGCGGGTGCATTGGTTAGTCCAAATGGCATAACCATAAACTCAAAGTGGCCATAGTGACATCGGAAGGCTGTTTTCTCAATGTCCTCTGCTCTCATCCTGATCTGATGGTATCCGGATCGCAAATCAATTTTGGTGAAGAAGCATGCCCCATGCAACTCATCAATCAACTCATCAATCCTAGGAATGGGATACCTGTTTTTAATTGTTTTCTTATTCAGTGCCCTGTAATCGATGCACATGCGCATTGTCCCATCCTTCTTCTTTACCAAAACTACAGCTGAAGCAAAGGGGCTTTTGCTAGGCCTGATGTGCCCCATTTCCAACAACTCCTTAATTGCCTTCTCTATCTCATCTTTATGTTTCTTAGGATGACGATAGGGAGTGATCATCACTGGTTTGGCTCCCTCCTCGAGCTCAATAACATGCTCTGCACCCCTGTCAGGAGGAACCCCGTGAGGAATATCATTGAATACCTTGGCATGCCTGTCAAGAATCTCCTGTATATCTGGTGGATGACTCTTCACCCGAGGCTCCGGTGAAGTTGGCATAACTAAGCACTCTGTTGCCCACTCTATGTCATTATGTCGAAAAAGTCTCTCCATTCTCTTCAAAGAGACTACCCTGCAACTCCCATCTGAAAGTCCCCTGAGAACAACAGTCCTACCCTCATGCTGAAACCTCATTTCCAACTTCGCTAGGTTGAAAGTGAACTCAACCAGCGATGCCATCCATGTCATACCGAGGATGATGTCGTAATCTCCCATGTCCACAACGTAGAAATCATCCTCCAACTCATAGCCATCTCCAAATCTAATGTGAAGATTTGAAACCTTCTGAGTACATAATAGCTTTTGGCCATTAGCCACCATGACCCTAAAACCATCATGCTCCTCTGTCTGTAAACCTCTCCTGGCTACCAACTGTGTATCTATAAAGTTATGTGTAGCCCCAGTGTCAATGAGAGATATCACTTTCTGCCCCTGGATAGTACCCCTGACCTTAAATGTGATTGCCTTTTGGGCCCCTGTCAAGCGTGCCAACGATCTATCATCCTTAGGAATGCTGTTCTCCTCTATCATGTTACCCTCATCTGAATCGGAGTGCTGATCCTCCCCCTCTGACTCTGACTCCTCTGCTGAAAAATACTCCATTTGATTTGCCTTAGCCTTGAGAGGGCATTTATGAGATAAGTCCCAAGGCTCTCTACACTGGAAGCACAGTTTCTTCTTTCGAAATTCATTCAAGGTTTCACTGTCTAGTCCTTTTGATCCTTCTTTGGGTTTGTTATACTCTTTCTGAAATGGTTTTTTGTCTTTGTCCTTGCGGTAGGAAGAATCTGTTGAATGGTATTTTCCTTTGTATACCGAAGGGGCTAAATCTCGTGCCTTTTTAGTTGCTTCTGCTAAGGTGAGTGGATCATGTCCCTTCACCCAACCACGTAATGGATCAGCAAGCCCATCACAAAATAACACCACCAATCTCCTAGGAGAGATATCAGTAACAAGTACAGACAAACGCTGAAACTCGGCGATGTAAGCATCCACTGAACCTGACTGTTTTAACTGTGCTAGCTCCTTGAAATGTAACTCGGGATCCCTAGTGTCAAATCTCTCAATCAATCTTTCTGTGAATTCCTCATAGGATGTAATCTGATTATGCCCCAGAGTCACCATGCCATGATGCCACCATTCATGCGCAACGCCGTCCAAATGCATAGCCGCATACTTGATAGCCTCATCCTCAGGCATAGGATTTAGCTGCAAGTATGTATCTACCTTCTGCACCCAAGCTCGTGCAGTCATCTTCCCTGAAGCATCATAATAAGGCAAGGAAAGTTTTCCAACTTTCTTCCTTAGCTCAAAATTCTGATTCCTCCCTCCTGCTCTAGGCATATGTCTCATCCTCAAGTCCATATAATCTCTGAGGGAAATATCTGCCTGAAACTCGGGTCCACTAGCCTCCCAGTCCCTCCTGAACTGACCCTGTAACTCAGTAATCTGCGGTTCGTTCACTGGTTGAACCGGGTCCCTAGGTGGAAAGGTGGGTAGAAGAGGTCTCGAGCTCGCTGTTCGAGCTGGGTGTGCAATGTGTCTAAAGTTATCCGCCTCAATTCCATTGTTGCCATGTCCATTATTACCATTAATGTTATTCTCAGGGCCATTGTTGTTGCCTCGACCTCCATTATTATCATTGCCCCTATTGTTATCGTTTCCCCCATTGTTATTGTTTCCATTGTTGGCCTCACCTGGATTAATATTAACGCCCATCTGTCTAGCCATAAGCTGCAACATCATGTCCATTCACCTATTCTGCTCCTGCTGCATACGCTGCCCTTGCTCTAACGTACCCAGCAACTGTCTGAACATTACCTCCCCCTGATCTGGAACGATATTCCTCTCATCTCGGTCACCCATACTGCTGTCCTGATCGAAGAATATTTCCTCTATGTCTGTATGACTGGATTCTATGTCCACCTGCACGGATGAACTAGACTGCTCACTCTGACTATCCGGATTTCTATTTTGTCTGGCCCTGGTATTGCGAAAATTATAATGCCCCTGTCGCATGCTCAATCATACATTCTGGACCTGTTTTATTTCTGCAATATGTTTTGGTGAAAGTTTCCCACAAGATGGCAGAATCTTCTGCTCTGATACCACTGTAATGGACACCCTAGAATGCCCAAAACTAACCCCACTGCTGATAGGAATTTAGTCAAACAGTTTGCAGCCAATTCCTTATTCCTCCGTTTAATGTTTCAATGTTTTTTTTTTTGTTTTAAGTCTTTGCACAGGTATGAAACCACATAACATGAACTAAAAAGAATTTACAATAATAGGCAATCTGGAAATTGAACTACTGCTGTTATAATATTATTTCCAGAATTAACAAACTCAAATACAAAGCAGGTTATTTTCAACTCACTAAATACTCCAGCATTTTGACATAATGTTCCAACAAAAGTTTCTAATTCTGCTGCTACAGTAACATGAATAGTGCTGCATGAATAGTGCCGCATGAATAGTGCCGCATGAATAGTGCCAGGTGAATAGTACTCGCGTGAATAGTGCCGCGTGAATAGTGTCGCGTGAATAGTACCCGCGTGAATAGTGTCGCGGCCTATAGCTGGAAATGCAACCAAATAATGCTGCTGCTTGTAGCTGGAAATGCAACCAAATAATGCTGTTGCCTGTGGCTGAAAAATGCACCCAATCTGCCTGTAAATGAAGCTGATCGCAAAGGATTCCAAAGGCCAAACCCCAAGGGAATGACGTCTAGAATGTCACAAGAGAGGATAGACGTCCTCTAATGCCAAGAACGGATCTGCAACTCACACACCAAATTCTTCTCATATTCAACATGCCCAATGAAGCCACAAAAGCTCCCTTTTATTCTTTCTCCAAGGGGCGACCCAACTCACTCAAGCAATGTGGGATAAAACATGTTCAATATAAAACATATTAAAATATTCACTTATGTCTCCCTTGGTTGCCCCTTTGATTTACACATATCTCCATAAAATAAATATTAAAGTAACACTTTAATATTTTACAATTAAATTAAATGTTACTTTAATAAAACTTCAGGCATTAAAATATATTAGCAATCGGACTCCGAATAGCGTGAGTGATAGCTCGTCGGAAAGCTCTCGCCAAGGAGTATCAAATCCAATCACCAAAACTAGCCCCCGTTGTGTCCTGCTGACTTACTAAAAATAGTAAGTATGCCTGAAACTAAGTAAATCAACTTCGTTTTGGCCCAAACTGGAAATGACTAGGCCAAAACACTCCAGGATCCCTTTAAACCCTTCGTTAGCCCTCGGGACCATGTAGAGCTAGGCTAACGCACATATACTTGGTCAATCTGCTAGAGTGGGGACATTACATGCAAACATGTATGATAATAAATAAACCCAACAATAGTAAACTGGGAGAAATTTAAACTGTGACTGTGAGATCTAGAATCAAGCACAAAAGCTGAAGTTTAAGGGAGAGATGCCGGTACCTAGAAAGAAGAAGAAAAGACAGCCTAACTTGCATGACTTGGTCGGCCTGTTCAGCAATATCTGATCTAGGTGAGCCATCTCCTGATTCGGCATGTCAAAAATACAACTCTTATAATTCCGAGAACTTGATAAATGGGGAGAAAATGTCAATCTCTGAAGTTTTTTGTTATTGTGCTTGTGGGGAGAGCTTTTTCATGGGTTGCCAGTTCTGAGAGCTGAATCATCTCGACAGTTCATCTCAGCTCACTTTTTTGCCCCAGATTTAGCTCACTAATCTTGTGCTACTCTGAGAACAATAGAAGATTAAAGAGATTGTAACTTTTGATATCATAAGCTGTTGTACTTCCCGTTGAAGTCAATTGTAATCTGGTAATTTCAAGATCAGGTTTCTTCTCACACATGCATTGAATTTAATGAAAGTCTTAGCTTCACCATCTGTATTTAGTCCAGGTCTAATTCAGAATTCAATTTTGGAAATATATGAACTATTGATACCTAAAAATCCAACATCTAGACATTTGTTAGGATCTCAATGACTCAAGAGAAACACAAAACAAAGAACAAGCTTGAGGATGGCCCAAAAATGAAAGTCTTGAGATCATTATACAACTGGAAATGATCTCCGTGTTTGGGAAACTAACAACAAGATCTTAATTACAAAATTCTTGAGGAAGTGAATCCATGAGATTGTACTTTGTAGACACAGCTTGGTGACATAGGGTATTCCAAAAGAACATAAATTTGTGTACAATCACCAGTACCTTGAAAATGAGATTTAATGAGAAATTAGTAAGTGGATGAATTCTGGGTACTCAAGATATTTGAATGGAAATGAAACCAAAAGTTAAACTACTTAAGACCCCAAGAACAAATTTATTTAGGAAGCAACATGCGACCATGCCTTGGAAAGTTTTGATGTTTACTACTCAACCAAGATAGAAGATTCTTCGATCTATCTGAGAACAAGATGCTCAAGGGACATGCATGTCTAATAACCATCATGGACAATTAGGTTTCCAAAACAAAGACATAGAGGAGTCCAATTAAACGACTTCAAGGAAAAGCAACACATACCTAGATGTTGATTTCCTGTCATCAACCAAACTTGCCCAATTTGAATCTGTGAAATCACTGAGTCTAGGATCGTGACTCCTAGTGTAAAGAAGTCCATAATCAGAAGTGCCCTTCACATAACATAGCACACGCTTCGCTGCTACCCAATGATCAACCTTGGGGGCTGTCATGAAGCGTGAAATGTAGCTCACTGCAAAACTGAGATTAGGTCTAGTGGTAGTGAGATAGAGGAGTCTGCCCACTAGTTGCCTAAATGTTGTTTCATCTACAGGAGGAGAATCAGAGTTGTCTGACAACTTTAGTACTTTCTCTATAGGCATGGAAGCAGGTTTACAATCTTGCATTCAAAACCTGTCAAGCAAGTTCTTGGCATACGTAGACTGAGAAATAAAAATGCCACTATCAGTCTGCCAAAACTCGACACCTAAACAATAATGGAGAAGCCCCAAATCTGTCATGTCAAAAGCCTTGCACAGGTCTTGTTTGATTTCTGTAATCAAATGTGCTGAATTGCCAGTAATGATCAAGTCATCAACATAGACAACAAGAAAAAGAACATCATTACCAGAGTATTTGATATACAAATTAGTGTCAGAAGGGCTACGTTGAAAACCATGAGCAACCAAGTACTGATCAATCTTGATGTACCACGCTCGAGGAGCTTGTTTGAGTCCATAGAGTGCTTTTATGAGTCTACATACTTGATGTTCTTTGCTAGCAACCTTGAAACCAAGAGGCTACATCATGTAGACTTCTTCCTGCAACTCACCATTGAGGAAGGCACTCTTAACATCCATTTGATGGACTTTGCATCCAAATTGAGTAGCAATAGCGGAAGAAGACAAATTGTACTCATTTTGGCAGTAGGAGCAGAAGTCTCCTCATAATCAATGCCCACCTGCTGTGTGAATCCTCGAGCAACCAATCTAGCCTTATATTTATCCAAGGTACCATCTGCATGATACTTGACCTTATACACCCATTTGCAACTAATGGGTTTCTTCCCTAGAGGAAGATCAGAGAGAACTCAGGTGTTGTTCTTCAGAAGGCTTTGGTATTTTGCATCGATTGCCTGTTCCCACTTTGGAAACCTTTTGCCTCTGCATATTTTTGAGGCTCATAAATACTATGAATGTTGGCCATGAGAGCAAAAATGACAGTAGATTGCTGTTTGCTCTTGTTTCTGGACGATCTACCCTCAATGAGCTCATCAGGATGAAGATCATTGATGGTCTTAGCCCACCATTTAGGCCGGAGAGTAGAAGAACCAACATCAGATGCAGGAGGAATAACTGGAACTGGAGGTGGAACAAGATCTGGAACAGGTGGAAGATTAGCATCATCCTCAGGAAATTCAGGTAGTGCATCATCAAATTCAGAATCTGTATCATCCCTCCCATCCGGTGAACCAAATGGAAGACGGACACCTAAATCAAAAGCCTTCAAAGGCTGATCCTCAGAATTCTGCTCAGATGAGGAAAGATGAAAAAGTCATCGCTCTTCATCAAAGACAACATCACAACTGAAGATAAGACGATTAGCGTCTACATCAATCAGCTGGTAAGCCTTGTGGTTGTCACTGTACCCTATAAACATAAGCTTCCGACTCTTGGAATCCAACTTGGAGAACTTGGCATCTGGAATCCATACATATGCTAAAGAGCCAAAAACTTTTAAATGATTGATCCTGGGTTTACGACCAGTCCATGCTTCCTCAGGATTCTTCTCCTTAATGGCATGTGTAGGAGACCGATTAAGAAGATAGACTCTAGTAAACATTGCTTCTGCCCAATATTTCTTAGGAACATTCTTGTGTTCCAATATTGACCTAGCCATATCTATTGACCTAGCCATATTTGTAATGGTGCAGTTGCGACGTTCGACAACGCTGTTTTGTTGAGGGGTGTATGGTGTGGTTAATTGACGTTTTTTGCCATGTGTATCACAGAAAGTGGAGAAAGCAGTAGAACAAAACTGCCCCCCATTATCAAACCTAAGAGTAATAAAGGAAACACGTCTGATTTCTGTCTAAGAAAGTACACCCACATTTTACGACTGAAATCATCAACAAAAAGCAAGAAATATCTGCACCCAGTAACAAAAGGTGTATTCATTACACCACATACATCAGCGTGGACCAACTGTAGTACCTTAGAGGCTCGCCATGAGTTACCATCGTTGAATGGTGTCCTGTGTTGCTTCCTAGCCTGACAAGCGTCACAAACTCTCTGATTCTGAGTTTGAATTTCAGGTAGGCCATGTAGTAAATCTTCTCGAACAAGCTGAGCAAGGTAGTGAATGTTTAGGTGACCATATTGCTGGTGCCAAAGACTGCTGATAGAAGATGATTTAGCTGCAAAGGCATGCTCAAGAGAATCACCCGTATCCACAAGTCTATAAAAACCATGATCCTCGATGCCAACAACTACAATAGTGTGAGATGCACGATCAACAATTGAAAACTTGTGTGAACTGAAGATCACATCAAGTTGAGGAGAAGGTCACATAATCTGACTCACTGAGAGAAGGTTGAGTTCCATGCTAGGAACGTAGTATACATTGAGGAATATGAGATTCCTCCCACCAGAATGTATTTGGACGTTGCCCTTGCCGACAACTGTATACTCTTCACCTCCTCCAAAAATAATTGAATTGGTGTAAGGTGAGAAGTCTGTGAACCAATCACGCCGATGAGTGAAATGATGAGAGGCACCAGAGTATATGTGCCAAGTAGAAGATTTCACATGATCTGTAGGACGCTTCGCCATGAAAGAGTAGAATGCAGATTCTTTCTGCTCTGAGTGCTTTACGACATTGGCCTTAGGCTGAGACCCTCTCTGCTTCCGTTGTTTGGAAGCTATCCGATTGTGACAATCCTTGATCATGTGGCCATATTTATGACAATAGTTGCATTGAACCACCTTCTTCTTTGAACCATCCTGAGACTGACTAGAGCCCTTCTGTTGAGATGACTGGGATTTGCCTTTATCCTTGTGAAAGGATTTGACTGCAAATGCTTTCTTTGAGGAGGATGAAGTGGCACTGCTACCAAATTGTTGTTTCCAACGATCCTACTGCAAAAGTCTAGTGCACAACTTTGGAAATTTCAGATCAACATTTGTTGAAGTAATGCTAAGAGTTTCGATGAAGTGCTCATATGATTTTGGTAGACTCTTCAAGGTGATGACTACCATAATCTCTTCCTCCATTTTCCGACCAAGAGCTTCGAGCTGATCTTGAATGTCCTTAATCTTCATGAGATGCTCTTGTAAGGACATACGTTCATCCATCATAATGGAGAACAATTGGTTCTTTAGGAAGAACGCTCGGCTTTTGTCGGTTGTCTCATGCAATTCCTTCAGGTGCTTCCAGATATTTGATGTTGACTTGCTAGAGCAAATTTGAGGCAACTGGTCATCTGTGACGGAGAGCTTGAGGAGCATGACGACTTCTCGATTTCACTCATTAAACTTGTCATGGTCTTGTCCATTTGCGGTAGGACAAGTCTCTTTTCCCAAAATGAGATCATCAAGGTGGCGGTATTAAAAAATTGTCATCATCTGCTGCTTCCATGTGTTATAATTTTTGCTGTTGAATTGCTGATTGCCTTCCAACATTAAGTTGGTTAATGACGCCATTGTGCACGCTTTTCAAGGCAAAAAAAGAAATTTTGAAAAGGCATCAAGTTGAAAACAAAATATGAGGCACATATCCCAATGCAAAACAAAGGCATAATCAAGTACAAACTTCGAGAAAGACGAAGTACAACTAACACGAATCCCGAGGTACGGATGTCTGTAGACCCAGAAAATTCTGATGATGACCCAAAAAACTTTGCAAAAAACCTAGAAAGAATCTGTGGTTGAAAATTTATTTCAGCAAAAATCTGAGGGTTTTTTGCAAAACCCTAGTCGATAGAAAATAGAACCCTAGGCCATTGAAGAGTGCAGAAAGTCCGAACAAAAAGAAAAATCGGGCAGCAAATGAAGTTGAACGACACAAAAATAAATCCACACGGGTTTTGAAGAACAAAATTTCATCGTCAAAAGTTGCAGAAATCGTGAATTTTTCGTCGCAGAATAAATCACGCACAAATGCAGGTCACACATGGGTTTGGGCATGAAAATCACGAATAGAAAAGAAAAATCACGCCAAAGACAAAGAAACCCGATGCAAATCGTGAAATATGTAGATGAAAATCGCGAAAAATGAAGTCGCAACTGTCGCGCGGGTAGAAAAGTGGTGCGTCGGGACTGAGAAAACACGATGCGATTAAAAATCGCGTAGAGACATTGCACAAGGTCGCTCAGGAGGTTGTGACAGACGTCCAAAATCCTTCGAAGCAGGAGCACGAACAATGAAGGTGTCGTGAATAAAAAATTGCGTTGGAAACAAACGCGAAAACTTGTGATTTTCAGGCAAAAAACTTTTGAACGTGTGCAAAACAGGTTGCGATTTGAGAAAAATATATGCTCAGAAAAAATTCGAAATACAAAAGAAACTTAAAAATGTTTTTGACAAATTTTTTTGTGTTATTGCTATGATACCATATTACGATTAGTAATTGGTAAAATATTGGATGATTTATTTACAAAGATTGAAAGATCTTATAGAGTTTACAAAGATGATGTTTCTAAATAAGAAACAATTGTAAAAATAGAAAGTATCTAATATTATAAGATATTTACATAATTGACCATTAACAATAAGAATATAACATATTCTAACATTAATAGTCCTCAAAATTCAAAAGTATATAAAGTTGTCAAAAAAATAAATAAAATATTCAAGTGACGACTTAATATTAGTTAATTTAATTAGATAACAATAAAACAATAAAATATTATTATAGTGTCACTTTATTAAATATATTTCTCCAGCAAGTTGGCCTATCTTCTAGATACTTATTGGAGATCTTTATAAGGAGGTTCATGATGATGTTTTGGGCATGCTTATGATTTGATAAACAATTATTGATTTCTGGAGATGGAGACCTTCAGGAGTGACGGAAGAGCTGGACGAAACCCTAGTTCTTCCAAATGGGTGGATTTGTGACAGAGTCCACAGTTGTGCCAAATTTTGTAAAGTTTCCTGTGGAGACAAATTTGCCGGAGTCCCAGTAACAAAGATTTCTCCTAGTTGAGGTATTTCATATCTATGTGTGGTATGGGAAAATAAGATATATTTATTTTCTGAATATTATTATTTTAGGTGCTGGCTGATGTTTATGTCATTCGATAAGTCATTGGTGGCTATTATTCTATCAATCCATGAGTTTCAATATGGCATAAGGATATATTAGGAGGAGTTCGATATTGTACTTCTTGTGGCTATTTGATTAATGTCGTGCAGTGTTGATTTTTTGGAGATTATCAGAACGGTCGATTTAATTAAGGGAGATATTAAGGTGTCAGACTACTCTCATTTGGTAAGAGCAAATACTTTGTATTGGGTGGGAAGTATTGCCGGAGGAAATAAAATAACCGGTTCCCTTATAGCAGCCATTGTTTTTGAGGTTTTGTAATGAAAGAAATAAAGGTATCTTTCTTGTGTAGGAAGGAATCTGATGGTATTTAGTGTTCATTCGCCTTTGTCTATATCGGGCGATATTGGCACAGAACAGTATTCATTCGATAGGTTATTGTTATTTGAGGTTTGGGTTGGGCGGCAGTCCTTTCATATTGAGGACTTGTGACAACGATCATAGCACTGGCATTATCTGTAGCAAGCTGCACTTTGAAGTGGAACTGGGGCTATTCATGAGATTAGAATAATATTAAAGGTGTCACAGCTTCATCGTGGTCAATCGAAGGGTGCTCAGAAGTGAAGCTTAATATTGTGGGACTGCCCTGGGTGGATTGGCGACTTTCAATGCCAATGAATTGCTCTGTACTCCGCAGTCAATGCCAGCAGACCAAATATAAGATCTGTATTGTTGTATTGCTGTAAGTTGTTTGTATCTGAAAAGTCTGTATAGCTGAATCTTATTGATAATAAATGTTTGGTGTTCAATCTGAATGAGATTCAAGGTAAAATGTTTTCCCTATTGATCTAATTTTGATGTATGATAGTACAACAATTTTGCAAAGAACAGAAATTCTATTCAGTGTGTGTCAGGGATATTTTAAATTAAAGTTTAATTAGTATTATTTTTCTTTTACATAAAACTTGGCTTTTCATGCACTCAACTACACAAGATTTATGTCTTAATATAGGTGAGTACTCATTAACCTACACCTTCTCAGTTTTATTGAATCTGCAAGAACCATCATAACTTTAAGTTAGTACTTGTAAATTCAATATAACATTGGCCTTCTTAGGCTGGCATTAGTTTGCTGCTAGTCAAAGCATCCATAGCCTTGATAAATATTACTCTACTCCACTTATTTTCATTTCTCTACTACCAATGCATGTCTATAACTCTGGTTTGCATGATAGGAATCACCCCATTAAAAGACTTGCTTCACTGTTTTTCTTTTTTGTATATACACCACCTAGATCTCTTGCTAGGCTAATGATAGCTATACTAGGGGTTTGGAACCATTTATAGTAAATTAGAGAATCTCAAGATGAAAGGATTTACTCAAATGATTAATAATTCTTCTTATTTGTTTATCATCCCTGATGTGTTTCAATTATGTTTAAAGAGTGACTGACAACCCTTACATTCTTGAGACTTTTTTAAATTCAAGGTTCATGGAGAAACAATTTACAACAATTTAATGGAACTATGATTTTAAACTAAATACTCTGAACTTACGGATGGACCTTAGACCAATCCTCAGAAATTACTAGGAATGCATCCCATTAGTCCCTCCAATATAATTACAAACTCTTTTACTTTGTCACGACACTTTTAGTTGATGCTGCAAAAGTACTTTCACACTGAAACAAACATGGCTTGTGTATACCAAGCTACTTGGACATTTTGTTTGGGGAGATTGGCTTGTTCACATTGGGTTGATTTCCTCTAATTGTTTTCAGCTTCTGTCCTTCAAAATTCAGGTACAGTGCATTATAGTTCATGTACAAGCCCTCCGAAATATTTAACCATAGTGATCCTATGGCTATACTATCCCCTGCTTGAGCAACATCACAAAAGTCATACCTTAATTCATAGCTGTAGATCTGCAATTTCATCTTTTTAACCATCCCATTGTGGTCTATCATACTAGGATATTAGCACCTAAACATTATGTAATGGGACAACCTTTAGGTCCTCATAATCTGATGTTCAGTAATCCTCAACATGGAAGCAGAGGATTCTTGGTGTTTTTTGTTATTTGTGGTCATTTTCCTCTACAATGGTCTCCTCCATGGATGCTGAATTGCATGATATCAATCAGTTCAGTTTCTATTTCTATTATCCCAATCATGTAATTATTGTGAGGTCCTTACTTTTTGGTGCTTTGGACCATGTTTTCTTTGCAAGTATCTAAAGCCCCTTTGAACACAAATTAGCATGGATTGTTGGTTGAAAAATTTAAATGGGTTAGCTGTTCTTTCATGGGAAGTTTGTTACTAGGTTTCAATGTCTCGGTGTAACTGTTAATGGATCTATTGTAGGTGTGATAATGATGCTGGATTTAAAAAAAATCTATTGTAGGTTTAACTCTAAAGAAACCATCTAACTTGAGAAATAGGTCCCTTTGATGCAGGGAAATCATTAAAGATTTTATTATTCCATAATTCCAGAGTCAATTTTTTTATTGAAATGCTTCTGGAGAGGACTGTGTTATGTAAGAAACAAATTGATATTTCAGATCTCCTTTCAGATCCATCATCGTAAAAGAAAAGATTATAAATACAGATATCCTTACATAGGTAGCTGTGTTATGAAGTCTCTAGTAGAAAACCCATTAAAAAATGAGATCTAATTTATTGATGTCATTAATGACATTCTGACCTAAGTGAATACTTAATGGTATTAATAAATCAATAAGTTTTCTGAGAATAAATTATGATAGAGAAATAATTAATCAATCATTTTCAAATTTGATTTTTGAATCTGTCCTCAAGCTTGCCTCAATTCCATACCCTTATCCCTATTCCAATTGTTGGAATGCTTCGCAATTTCTTCTACTTGTTTGACATGGCAGTTCATGAAATGACTCAGTTTTGCTGAAGTTAAATCTGAGTTTTGTTACCCTGCCAAAGAGCATCTTCAAACCACCTGCATAGGTTTTAAAATATTCTTATGTGAATTACTTTCTGGTACTTATTGTTGTTTTTAATAAAACTCACCAATACTTGTCTATTCTTTGTCTCTGAAATTAGCTTTTCTGTGTGTTGCAGAAGGTATGCCTTAGTTACAGATGTGCTGACATGGACAGAGAGGTTCCTGCTCTTATGGGAGTTTCAAAAGCTATATTAGAAAATGTAATATTTGTGCACCAGGATGATGCAAACTGGCCACTTGCAGAGGCATCAATACTAAAGAAAAAGTTTGATGACATTTTTTCGGCTACAAGGCATGTTAATTTTGGACGTTAGTCAGTTATCTTAGAGCTAGTGTTCTTGTTGAGAATTTAAAAGTTCAGTTGTAGAACTAAATTTGAGCTGTATGGTTTTCACTGGTAATCTTAAAAATTAATTTGTGAAACTAAATGAGTTGGCAATCTCAACTGCTGTGAAATTTTATTTCAGATTTAGTTGATAATATAACTTGCAAATTGGAAGCTATGGCATTGAAGCTGAGTAAAGATATTGCTAATAGTGGGTAGACATCTTCAAGCAGTTATGATGGAATGCATAGGCTATTTAAATTTTATAAATAAACACAATATGCATGTCTTGCGTAGTTACTACTTACCATGATCAACAATAACCATTATCATCCATTGTATTTAGCCTGAAATTGTGCTTTGTTTATTACTGTTCCTTGAATGTTTCCAAAATCTTCTTGTCATGTTTGGTAATATTGTAGGGAGGAAACGGATGCTATGTACCATGAACATGCTTCCCAGACTCTGCTTCACTATGAAGTAAATGGAAAGGGACTCTTGCTTTGAATAAAAAAAGCGTACTCTTTATTATGATATTTCTATTAGGATTCAATTGTGTAGATTTGAGTCAAACTCATTGACCCATGTTCTATGAGTTGTGGTTCACAAGAACACATCTTTCATGAGAATGAATGGTATAGTTAGCACTCATTGCATCTAGCTGATGCTCATAGAGGTGAAGCATTGGGTCTTCCCAGAAGGTCATCCATCCCAAAACTACTCCAACTCAAGTGTGCTTAATTATGGAGTTTTCCCAAAGGTTAAGCCCACTTAGCTTGCTACCCTATTTGCAAAACCTTCAGCAAGTGTTGCGCCTTATGAACCATTCATTATAGAGCCCCTTTAGCTCATCAATTGATAAGTGGGAGATTCCACAGCAAGTCAAATTATGATATTGCTATCAAGATTCAGCTGTGTAGTTTTTGAGTCAAACTCATTGACCCATGTTTCATGAGTAGCGTGTAACAATACCTACTTATTCTGCCCTTAATTTTTAGTTAGGTAGGGTTGACATTTCGACAAACACTTGGCATACAAACTTGCTGATGACTGATTTCAGAGTTCTGACTTGTCTTTGATGCTAGATTTTCAATGTCAACACATATAGGAATGATAGAAAAGACAAATAATATTTACAAGAACTAGTAACATAGATCACACAATTATCTTGCTCTTTAATTGCATTAAACCAAGTCTTAATACACTTGATATAGGTTTGATTCAGATCATATCAGATTGATAATACATACAAAATATGTCTATAATAAGCACATCAACTTCAGATTTGGATACTTTACATACTTGATTGCTTGCCTCCTTGTGTAAGCTCAATATGATGTCATTTATTGCATGAACTGCTAATGAAAATGTCTGCAGACCCCACTGTACGGGTCTGAAAATGTCAGCAAATAAAAAACCCTAATCTCCTCCAATGAAGATGACTATGTCTAGAAATGGGGTGATGAAACCCTAGATGGATAATTTGTCAATATAATGCCAATAATAACCTCCAAACCCTACGAACAGCAGACTGATATAAATTTGCAGAGGTCTGATGCAAAAATCTGCCTATGAATAAATTATGCCAATCACAAAGTCTTCCCAAATACGGCCAGTTTCTCCCCAAACCCCAGCCATATGTTTGATGATGAAAATATGTCCATTAAACCTTTAAAGCTGAATCCATTTGCCCTCAACCTGCAAATAAACTTCCATTCCCAGCTCCTTCTCAATGCCAATTACCTGCAATAAGCTCAACGTGAATCCTGGAATGAATCCACCCAATAGGCTGAATGCGTTTTTGTCCACACAACCAAGAAACTCCAAGGGTTTCGGTCCTCAAATTTCTTGCAAATGAAGCTAGAGCTCCCAACTTCTCAAAGAGAAAATAAATTAACCAAGTATATGAAATGACTTCCTCAAATCTCCTTTTGTAATCCTCTCATGAAGTTTCCGAAAACCATATTTAAATTTCCCACTTATAATATTTTAATATTTAACTTGCACATGGGAAATAATAATAAAGTGACCCCTCATATAATTTCTTCATTAATATAAAGTCACTTTAATATCCTTATACTTGCATATGTTGGCACCCACTTTTGGCTTAAATAAATGTTTTTTATATCATTAAATGAATATATGCATTTAATGCCCTTATAACACCATTAATTATAATGTTGCTTTTAATATTTAATATTATTAATGTCATTACTTTAATAATAAAAAATTAATCATAAACTCCAATTAAAGCTAATATAAAAACAATTAATTAATTCTGCCAACACCCCAGGGGTAACTACAGTGCTTGCTGACCATCTAGATGGTTTACTATAAATAGTAAGGTCCAATCCAACGTCCATGTGACTTACTAAATATAGTGAGTGTAAATAGTGCTTGAATGACCCCTAGAAGGTAGATCTCAAATATCTCAATGCATTGGAAAGGAGAACACAAGAAAATGACACCCAAAGTGTTAGTTGAAGAACCCTAAATGGCCTCCAAATCAAATCATTAGCCTACGAAGATCAATTAGATAGGCTAATCCCTGAAAAAACATTGACGCTAAGAAAGGCAAAAAAATGGGGACATTACAATCCGCCCTTCCCAAAGATTGATTGCCGTCAAGCAATCTGCATTTGCATACTAGATTCACTTCACCCTGTATGCCAGGTTGAATATCGGGATCCCATATCAATCTCAGAGATATGGCTCTACCAATCCGCTGCGCCACTCTGATATAACTGTCATCAATCTGCAGCAACATCAATCTGCAGCAACCTGAGAAGCACTCCATCCATGGGGGAATCCCTGGATCCCAAGTTATCACACTATCACACTCCCTAAAATGGAAGAGAAAAACGTCTCTCATCTTGTCATTGTAACGTCCCCACTTTGAAATAGAATTTAATAATAAATAATAATAATAATATTTAAATATTAGAGATTAAATTAAAATATAAAAGAATATAATTAATTAAAATTTAATTAAGTTAATGAATGGTCAAAAGACATGGAAGGAAAAGTTGTGACTCCCTCAACAATGAGATATAAAAGGGAGAAGAGAACCTCATTTGAGAGGGCGATAATTGGGAAACGAGAAGTGCACATGTGATTAAAATAAGAAGTGCAGACCTGATTATGAAAGGTTATGTCCCTTTCAAAGGACATAAATAATGAAGAGTTGCACTCTTTCAAAAAGATGCTAATGGTGAAAGGGTGCGTCTCTTGCCAAAGGGCATGCATGATGAAGAGGTGTGACCTCTCCCTCACATTGAGAGATATAAAGGAAAGGAATCAAAGCATCCGGGAACATCACCATGAATTCGATCAGATCAGAACTGTTATTAAGTTACAGTTAGTAGCATCTTAATCAAATATAATGTCATAAGTGAGGAATACGAATGTGATGAAGATGAACTCTAAAATGCTGTTAACATAAAATGTGATAATAATAAATATAATGGAATGAATTTAGTTTACCATAAATCTGATAATAAGTGTAATCTGAAGACTCACATAATCTGATATAATACAAAAATATAAGCTATCATTGATAAGTAAGGCTGTGATAAATGTGATGATACTAACAGTAAACTGATGTAACTCTACAATGGAACTTATAATCTATATGAGATTGTTTAATTTATTATTCAAATCAACTGCATATTACTGCTTAATATGGGACAGTCTCTTAGGTATGCCACTCCATGATGGATGCCTAATCCCTGCCACATGTAGCCAAGGGGGATGAAGCATCTGCTCTTGGGCTTAAGAGAGGAGGTGTTTGGATGAGGGGGAATGGTGATAGAACACCTCACTGGGTATGCTACTCCATGATGGATGCTTAACACCTGCCATATGGAGCCAAGAGGGATATAGTATCTGCTCTTGGGCCTAGGAGGGAGGATTTCCTGGACACCCTATCCGACCAGCCTATCCTAGTGTACTAAGAAATTGGATAATAAAGATTGGCAACTAACTTACAATCTGATTTTATTTAACAAGCATAACAATCTGATTTCATCTAAGAAATACAATAATCTGATTCTATCTAACAAATGTAACACTAATGGTAATTAAAACAACAAAATTGATATCATTCAGTATTATTCGTTAGCATATGTTTTCAGTTTATATACTTCATATCTGTTCTCCAATTTTCTGTTGCAAATAACTAATTCGGGGACATTATAGTCAGTTATGCCAACTATCCATCTAACTTTGAGTGAGTCTGCAAAAATGTGATGAATGCCCATCAAAGGTGCAAAGAAGTGATGCAGGAGCATCCTTGGTCTACGAGCAATCTTGCATCAACCAAAAATATTTCCTTTCAGTTTTTTTTTCTTGTTCAGTTCAATATTGCAGTTTCTGTGTTCTTTCAGTGTGTTCCAGTAGCTGGTTCTTTTTCGTTGCAGATCAGATTTTCGGTTTCCAGGCTTGCTTTTGTTCACCTTTCCAAATTTTCGGTCCATATGGATTCTTTTCCGGTGAGTTGTTGCTTCTGGTTTGACTGTTCTTGGTTTTCGGAACAGTTTGTGAGCTTAACGGCTAGTTGGTGATTTCTTCTCGTGCGGAGTGATTTCTTGGCTTGCAGATCTATTTGGCATCTTGCTCGATGTTCTTGAACCCTTGGCCAACCTTCCTTGGTGGTCCGCGCTTCACTTGCGTTCTTGGCGGAGGAGATCTTCGCGTTGTGGAGGCTGACCTATTTTACATGTCTCATTTTCCTTTCTTGGTAAATGTAATCTCTGTGGCCGACCCGGATGTGTTCTGGATGGTATATATATTGTTATATGTGATCCTTAGGAGGCAGAGGTCGAGATAGATAGAAGATGTATGATGTCTTGTAATGTGGACACCTTTTGGAGGTCTGGATGGATTGTATTCTGGCATATAGTCTATTACAGGGCATGATAGCTTGCATGTAACCGGATGATTACCGGATGTTCTATGATGATAATATGATGATGCAGATATCTGATTTTGCATTTTATCTATGTATTGTTGTTGCTTCCGTTGTGTTACTCTTGCTGCATGATCTGGTCAGTTCTCTTTGAGGACCCACCGGACCATGGCTGCACCAAGAAGAATATGTCAAACCATAATAGACTGCTGTTATAATTCAAAACAGCATCAAACAAACTGAAATTTATACACCTGATGGTGTAAGAAATGCCTCCAATGTCATGTGCTGCTGGAACCTCATCACCATGCCAATATTGAACGTTGGAGTAATGATCCAATCATTCCAATCTATGCAAACAATTGCGGTCACCAAAGTACAATCTGAAACTCTCGTAACCAGCAATGTGGGATAACCTCCTAACAACAATTATTAAATTGGAACCCAACAAGCTTTGGCTGGAATACTTCTACTCTCATGACCATCTCCTTATCTTGGAGCATAGATCTGCTGGAACTCACCATTTCCAAGCACATACCAACCCAAAGCAAGTGACTTCATGACATGTGTCTCAAATTTCAATGTTAGGATTGCTTCATACTCCACCAAGGAATCACCAACATGATAGGGTTGTGTCTCAACACCATTGATCTCCTCGAGCTCTTCATACATAGTTAAAGGCCCAACCAAATCTGAATCACCCATGTCTCCATCTCTACATGTAGGCATAACACTAGTGGCTGATTCCCAAGGTGTGAGCTCAACTACCTAATCGATGTCCATGACTCGAGGCTTCAAATGGCTCTCCAAAAGTGGTAATACATAACCCTCATGTTACAAACTATGTGGACAAACAAAATTTTATTAGTCATACCTATTCTATTGTTCACACCAGAGAAACGAAAATCACCTAGAATCGCCCAAACTTGGCGAGTCTGAGTCCAGGGGGCAAACTCGCCAACTCGGCGATTTTGGGGCAAAATCGCCCAAACTCGCGAGTCCCGTTGTGCAAACTCGGCCGGCGCTGGGCATGAAAAAAGGCATTCAAAAAACACATTTTTGAAAGTCTTTTTAAGTTGTCTTTTTTTGCTTTATTATCCTATGCCCCTAAAAATGAACTTCATTTGGCAAATTAGGAGGAGAAAAGTGAGTTGTGAAGAGAAATAAGGGTTCATTGAAGAAAAACCAGCAAGGAGGAAGCTCAAGATTTCATCCATTCATCGCATTGGGGCTGCATTATACTTTGATTTGGTACATCAAGAGTTGGAAAGGAAGAGTTTGCAGCATAGTTTTAAGAGTCATGGACTCGCGAGTCTAGTGGCGCCACAAGTCGACTCGCCATGGACTCGCGAGGCGAGTCTTGGCGAGTCTTTTTGAAAGACTCGCAAGTCTTTCTAATTGACTCGCGCGAGTCTTTGACTAGACTCGTGTAACCCAGAAAACACGTCAAAAAATTATCTAAATCTTTTTTTTCAATTAAGTCTCATTCCCTTCATCAAAATATATACATGAAATATAACATTTAAGTATAAGTGGCATTTCAATATGTCTTTTTCCTTTCTTATACTTTAAGTTATATTTCATTTATATATTGGCAGGATGTTTGAGAGTGGTTTCAGATCTCTAGGAATTATAATGCAAATTCTAGGTTTTAGAAGATCTTTTAAATTTTCGGACTTAGTCAAATTTCAGTAATCAATAGGCTAGCATTCTCTCGCCCTCTCTATCTCACTCACTTTATCTGCCTCGAATTTTAGACCTATCTATCTCCCTATCACTCTTCCTCTATCCCCTCTCTCTACCACTCTCTATCTCAGTCTCTCCTCTCTCCCTCGAGATCTAGACCTATCATTATATGTAATTTTGTAAACATTTATAAACTTATGCTTCTATTATACATTTTAAAGTTTGAAACTATGAGTATGAATGATGAAATTTCAAATATTGTGTGTTTGGAGATCATATGACATGTAATGTTTCAATTATGGCTCTTTTGTTCTTTAAATGCATTAATTTCTTTATGTTTTTTTGTAAAACTACGGTTTTTTGTTTGCCGAGTCTTTCGCGAGTCTTTCACGAGTCCAAGTCCGAGTCCGTGGCAAGTCCAATTTAAAACTTTGGTTTGTAGCTCATTTCAAGCTTGTTGTAAGAGGCAAGATTGATTTTTTGAGCTTTTTTGTTTCTTGTATGCAAAAATTTCATTTTCTATTCATTTCTTTTGAAAGTTTTACATTTTTTTCCAAAACCTTTTGCATGTTACTATGTAGGGTTTGTAAATTTTTTTTAAAAAAAAGTAGGGTTTGAAATTTTGATCAAACCCTACATTTAAATTTTTTTTTTTACAAACCCTACCATAGTTTTTTTGAAAACAATGTACAATGAGAATGAATGCACAACAAAGAATGAATGCATTAATTTTTTTTTGTATTTGTAATGTCTTATTGCAACAACCTTCACTTTCTTATTTGCCTCAAGTTTCACAAAACTATCATACAAAAATGTATGTTTTGCAAAACAATATTCCATGGAGGCATTTATAGATTGAAATACTATATTGCTGGTGTTCGTGGCCATGATGTCGACCCATGCACTAAAGCAACGATTGAGGCCATATGCGAGTGCTATGTAATGGTTGAAGCAAAAAGATGATCTCGCTTTAGGTTGTGTTGGAGGGCCTTCTTCCATGCCTCCATATCATCCCACTCACCATGCTACTGCTGGTGCTAGCGCTTCTGCTTCTGCAGGTGCCACTACTCATGTTCCTAGCATTGCCAGTGGTAGTGGGAGTGTTAGCATTGGACCTAGAATTCGTAAATCTAGGTTGGATACCTTCTTTGCGCCTCGCACTACTCTTGGGTCCCAATAGTCGCTTGAGAGCATGGGTAGGAACAAGGAGGTCCATGATGCCGCTAAAATGGCAGTTGGCAGGTTTTGGGTCTACGACAGTGTTCCATTCTTTACAACCAAGTGAATGTTTTATGTTTGATTGTTTTAATTTTTATACTTTGATTCTTCGTTTTATTTTTTCCCGTACATATTACATAGTACATAGTAACATACTTAACTTATCTCATTTAATTTATTTGTGACAGGTCTCCTTATTGGCAAGAAATGGTTGATGCCCTTACCATATGCGGGGCGGGGTTCAAAGCCCCTTTTGAGTCTGATTTGAGGGGACCCATTTTGACTGAATTGGTGAATGATGTGAAGAGGGAATTAGGTGAACAACGCTAGATATGGAGCACTAAAGGTTGCACCATCATGACTGATGGTTGGACCGATAGGAGAAATAGAACTCTCCTTAATTTTCTTGTTTCTTCCGCAGGTGATTGATTAATTTTAGTTTCATTTAGTCATTAATTTTTTATTTTTCATTTAATAATTTATTGAATGATCATTGATCTTGATTTATTTTTTAATTTCAGGGGGCACCATTTTCATCAAGTCCATTGATGCCTCCGCACATTGCAAGAATGCCACATTCCTATGTGAGAAAATAGAGGAGGTGATCGATGAGGTGGGTGAGGAGAACATGGTGCAGGTGGTGACCGACAATGCAACAATTATATTGTTGCAAGTAAACTTTTGATTACAAACTAATTTTGTTTGCAAATTAATTACTATTTTGTAACTTCATTAATTACAATGCAACAAACTATGTTGCTGCAGGTAAACTATTGATGGAAAGGCACCCATCTATAGTTTGGACTCCATGTACCGCCCATTGCATTGACTCATGTTGGAGGATACTGGAAAACTCCCATGGGTTAAGAGATCTGTAGATGGAGAAAAGCCCGCAATGGGCTACATATATACCATTTTCTATTTTGCAGTTTGTTAAGCCCTTGGTGGCTCTCTTGCGAATTGCAGATGGAGAAAAGCCCGCAATGGGCTACATATATGAGGGCATGGATAGGGTGAAGGAGGCCATCAAATCCATCTATGGAGGAGATGAGAGCAGGTATCATCCCATTTGGGAGATCATTGATAGGAGATGGTATAATCAACTTCATAGGCCCATCCATGCAGCAACCTATTATCTCAATCCGACATTCCATTTTAGCCCTACTTTCAAGGCTGATGAGGAGGTCCTTTATGGGCTGTACTCAATCATGGAGAAGATGGCACCTGTTGGTTGTACTTAGACCCAACTTATGCGAGAGATACAGTTGTTCTCAAATGCGCAAGGGGAGACCTTCTCTCGTCCTATCACCAAAGAAAGTAGGACAACTATGATGCCAGGTAAAAATACATTCTAAGGCTTAATTTTAGTTTTATTGTATATTGTTAAATGAGATTATGAGAGTCGAGGACTCGAGAATGAGACTGATTTTATTTATTTTTCTCATTTCAAACTCAGATAATTGGTGGAACTTTTTTGGCCCAAAGACACCAAATATTCAAAAGGTGGCCATTCGCATCTTGAGCCAACCATGCAACGCATCTGGTTGTGAGCGCAATTGGAGTATGTTTAAGCACATACACTCCAAGAGGCGCAATAGATTATCTATGGAGAAGATGAATGATCTTGTCTTTGTTCACTACAACCTCCGCCTGAGAATGAGAAAGAATGCATTAGCTGACATCTCCCCTATCATTCTAGATGAGTTTGATCTTGAAGCAAAGTGGGCATTGAGACAAAACCTGTGGCTATCTTTAGTGATGATGACACTGATTGGCTCTACGAGGTAGATATAGAGGCTAAGGTTGTAGCCATGGCAAAGGAGGAGCAGAGAGCACGAGCAGAGACAGGATAGCCAGAGGCAGATAGTGACACAGATATTCCTAATGTTGGTGAGGTTGGCATCGTGTCATGGGGAGAGGCTATGGCTGCCGAATCATCCAGGACCCACCTTAGACACCTTCGCAGGGGGCCGGGGCCGAGGGATGCAGACTCCTCTGAGCCACAGGCTTGTAGTTGTATTTACCTTTGGTATTTGTATGGAACATTTGATGATGATCATATGATGACATGGATTTTTTATTCCATGAGTTTTGTAATATTGTATACATTTGACAATATTTATATATCTATGTTTGTTATTTCCTTCAGCTACAATTTGCGTTTATGCTTATGTGATTGATGTATACTTGTGTATGTAGTCAAATGAGCCGAGTTTGATGATGTTATTGTGTCTTTAAGGTGTATTTAATAAAGGGTGCATGAAACAAGTTTTAAATTTTTAATAATCTCTAAATTTCTCGAGTTTTTCACTTTGTTGAGTCTAGCCGAGTCTGACTTCGAGTCTTGAGTCCGAGTCCGAGTCAACCTTGCTGAGTCCGAGTTCCGTTTCTTTGGTTTACACACATCTGCATGTTCTTCTTGCTTCTTTACCTCAAAAGGCTCATGCTCAACCTCCACTTTCAAGAGTCCAAATTCTTGATGTGCTTCTCCATCATTATTGCCAATGAGATATGAAGTTTCCTCCTCCATGGCTGATTTACAATCAACATCATTCTCAACTGCCATATTTGTTAAGGCAACAATCTCAAGGCTGCAATCAGAATCTTCATGTACTAACTCTCCCACATGAAGTTCATCCACTACCCATGTCACTAGTTCGTCCTCCATATTCGTTGTATTTGGATGTTGCATCTTAGTTGATTATCTCATAGAAGATGGGATTTCTGATTGGGCTGAAGAAGAATGTGACAAAGCCAATTCTAAATCAAGTTCATCTACCTGATTTTCAGCTTAGCATAGTGCCACTTGGGTAGTCTCTAGGGTGTCCTTAGTGTTAAAGAGATCAAAGGTAAGGGTGTCTACTTCTTCTTCCTTCTTCCTCAATGCCTCTGAATAAATCTCTGCACGATCGAGGAGATGATCTTGATCTGAAAGATGTAGATAATCTAATTCCATTGTTTTCATCCCTTCCTTGATCACCTGCAAATGTGAAAATTTCTCTTTGAGTCCCCTTTGTCTCTTCTCTAATTGGACCTCCCAAAGGTGCTTTTCAGTCATCCCATATGTGTCTTCAAAGTGTGTTAGAGCTGTGACAATTTTATCTTCGGTGACTTTCAACTGACTCTCCAAATTATGTGAGCCAACAAGTGTATGAGAAAAAATAGATTTAAATGATGAAGTGGTTGATTGTCCTTGACTATCTTCTATGCCACCTTCTCTACACACTTCATGATTTGGAACTAGGGCAGCATTAGTCCCAAATACAAAATTAACATCATCATCAGTTTGTGTCAAAGCACACATAGACTCAATTGTTTCATATTCAAACGTCACACTTGATGATGACATGCATTCCTCATGAAGAAAGGATGGGGAAGTGTTAGAAGCACACAGAATATCATCTGTGGAAACCTTCATTTCACTGGTTTTGTCAAACACCATCTTCAATTTTCCTACCAAGAGACTCGTGCAATCATTACCTGAAATAACAATTGATTCTTGCTCCTTAGAGATCACTGTGTCATTCTGCTGTAACCTATCTCCTTCAACAGTGTTCTCTTCTCTTATGGTGCATGCCTGAACACATGAAGAATCAACTTTATCCTCAAGATAAGCTTTTGTAAACAATTGATCATTCTGCTGCAATAAACCTGTATTGGATTCATGTATTTCTTGGTGGACCTCTTGAAATGATGGCAAGAGGTTTCTGGAAGTAGATAGGAAACCTTCATGTTCCCCTCTTCTAACCATTTCACTTGTGCACAAATGATTAGGCTCCCAGGCCCAAATGATTAGGATCCCAGGCTCCTTTACAGGAGAAACAGAGAATTTGCCTCCTTAACTCATTCTTGCTCCTCTTCTGAATATTTTCACTGGAAGAATCCTTTTCATTTGCCTTGGGTTCTAATGTTTTATTTTCAGACTCTCCCTAATGCTTAGATTTTGATGTTTGGGTTATTCATAAATTCGAAGAGTCCTTCCATCAACTCGGAAATTGACTTACGAGAAGTATTCAATTTCATATTTCTTATTTGTTATGTCACTCACAAACTCCCCAGGATGGCAGGTTCTTAAGCTCTGATACCACTGTAATAACCCCTACTAATTCTGCCCTTAATTTCCAGTTAGGTAGGATTGACTTTTCGACAAACACTTGGCATGCAAAATTGCTGATGACTGATTTCAGAGTTTTGACTTGTCTTTGATGCTAGATTTTCAATGTCAACACATATAGGAATGCATAGAAAACACAAACAATATTTGTAAGAACTAATAACGTAGATCACACAACCATCTTGCGCTTTAATTGTATTAAACCAAGTCTGAATGCACTTGTTATAAGGTCTGATTCAGATCATATCAGACTGATAATGCATACAAAATATGTCTATAATAAGCACATCAACTTCAGATTTGGATACTTTACATACCTGATTGCTTGCCTCCTTGTGTAAGCTCAATATGATGCCTTATACTTCATGAACCGCTAATGAAAATATCTGCAGACCCCACTGTACAGGTCTGAGGTAATTCTGATTACAATCTGAAGAAAATGTCAGCCAATAAAAAACCCTAATCTCCTCCAATGAAGACGGCTATGTCTAGAAATGGGGCGATGAAACCCTAGATGGATAATTTGTCAATATAATGCCAATAATAACCTCCAAATCCTATGAACAGCAGACTGATATAGATTTGCAGAGGTCTGATACAAAAATTTGCCTATGAATGAATGATGCCAATCACAAAGTTTTCCCAAATCCGGCCAGTTTCTCAACCAAACCCTAGCCATATGTTTTATGATGAAAATATGTGCAATAAATCTTTAAAGCTGAATCCATTTGCCCTCAACCTGCAAATAAACTTCTATTTCCAGCTCCTTCTCAATGCCAATTACCTGCAATAAGCTCAACGTGAATCCTGGAATGAATCCACCCAATAGGCTGAATGCGTTTTTGTCCACCCAACTGAGAAACTCCAAGGGTTTTGGTCCTCAAATTTCTTGCAAATGGAGCTAGAGCTCCTAACTTCTCAAAGAGAAAATAAATTAACCAAGTATATGAAATGACTTCCTCAAATCTCCTTTTGTAATCCTCTCATGAAGTTTCCAGAAAGCCTATTTAAATTTCTCACTTTTAATATTTTAATATTTAACTTGCACATGAGAAATAATAATAAAGTGACCCCTCATATAATTTCTTCATTAATATAAAGTCACTTTGATATCCTTATACTTCCATATGTTGGTGCCCACTTTTGGCTTTAATAAATGATTTTTATATCATTAAATGAATATATGCATTTAATGCCCTTATAACACCATTAATTATAATTTGCTTTAAATATCTAATATTATTAAAGTCCTTACTTTAATAATAATAAATAAATTATAAACTCCAATTAAAGCCGATATAAAACCAATTAATTAATTCTGCCAACACCCCTCGGGTAACTACAGTTCCTGTCGACCATCAAGATGGTTTACTATAAATAGTAAGGTCCAACCCAATGTCCATGTGATTTATTAAATATAGTGAGTGTAAATAGTGCTTGAATGATCCCTTGAAGGTAGATCTCAAATATCTCAATGCATTGGAAAGGGGAACACAAGAGAATGACACCAAAAGTGTTAGTTGAAGAACCGTAAATGGCCTCCAAATCAACTCATCAGCCTATGAAGACCAATTAGATAGGCTAATTCCTGAAAAACACTGACGTTAAGAAAGGCACTAAAAAGGGGACATTACATAGCGGTTCACAAAAACCCATCTCTTATATGAATGAATGGTACACTTAGCACTAATTACATCTAGGTGATGCTCATAGAGGTGAAGCATTGGGCCTTTGTCATGTCCCCTTTCTAGAGTGGACATCAGAGACGGAGGAGTTGGCCTATCATTGGAGTCTCGTAGGCTAGCAGAGGTTGATGGGGACTCATTCAATGCATATAGTGATTGGATTTTGGCTTTACAGGCAGTTTGGAGCCAGTTTGGAACAGTTCCTAGATTTTAGGGGGTATCCCTAAATTTTAGGAGGTTGTGACAGTTGCCAGTCATGAGGTTATTCATGACCTTTTAGATGGTTTCAGTTTCAGGAGATTTGGGTGTGTTTCCTAGTTTCTAGGAGGCACTGAATGAGTCCCCATCAACCTCTGTTAGCCTACGAGACTCCAATGATAGGCCAACTCCTCCGTCTCTGATGTCCACTCTAGAAAGGGGACATGACAGCCTTCTCGGGAGGTCACCCATCCTAGTACTATTCCAACTCAATTGTGCTTAACCATGGAGTTTCCCCCAAGGTTAAACCCACTTAGCTTGCTATCCCATTTGCAAAATCTTCAGCAAGTGTTGTGTCTTTCTAGGTGAAAAAGGTGTTAACTGTGTTGTTTATGAAAAATGTAGGTGCTTGGGCCTAATGAACATTTTAATGATGCTCAAGGGCTATTTTATGGTTGTATTCACTAAGCAAGAGAATGATTAGTCATTCCATTTAGACCAGTTTGTGAAATAATATGGACTATTTATTGACATTGATTTCCTGTTTTTAAACTTGAATTGACTGAATACTTGTAGGAATCCTCTTTATGAGAATTGGAGGAGCTATAGGGGAATATCACTGCTTCATGATTCACCAGAAGTCTAGAAGTGCTTAAAACAGCTTGCACCTGGGTCAGTATAGATTTGGGAAAGATCCTCTATAATAGAAAATTTTTGGACATTGAATGGACTGAATAAGAACATCCATTGATTATGAAATTCTTCATTGAGATGCAAACTCTACCATGATCATGTACTTATAGCAAGAGTCCAAAGATCAAATGCCTATTAGCAACAAGACAAAAGAACAACATGATGCACAAATCCACTACGGTATACAACAGCTTGTCGAAGGGCTCTCCTCCATATGACAAAAAATTAATTCCAGTAGTTTTATTTAAATTATTTTTAAATTTTTTATGCGAGGTTGATTTGGAAAAAGAATGGTAGAGGGTAGGGGAGTGGATGAAGTGATTAAAGTTTTATACTAAAATATTATAGAAAATATCATGACATTTTTAAGAGAAGAGAGATAAAATCACCTAATATATCTTAAGTGGTCTTACAAATATTTTTTTTTGAAAGAATGGATCATCACTTTTAATGCCCCCTATTTATAGGCTGTCAATTCCCAAAGGGAAACATACATTATTACTTAGTATATTATATTAATTCATAATTCAATTTAATATTGTCATTACTCCAGTCCTAATTCCTAATCCCTTCTGTTTCTTAATCCCAGAAGAGGGCATTGGCTTGTGTGGGGTGCTATGACACCACCTCCCTAATTCAGCCCAGACATCAGGAACAACAGTCCTTTCATCCTTGGGGCTCTTTCATCTTGGAGTGGATTTACTCCGCCTCTCCCTAATAGCACCTGTCTCCCTTGGGGAATAGAATTAGAATTGATTAAGTACTGACTGTGAATATATTTGTCTTTCAATTATTATTAATATATATGAAATTAAGTACGACTGTCATACATATTGCAGTCTATATTAATATTATTAATATTACTACTAAATTCTGCATAAGTATATTAACAGGCTTCATATATTAAGCATACATATTAAGCACATCCCCATGCATACCACCAAGAACAAGGATGTTACTGCCTGTAACTTAATAACAGTTCTTATCTGATCTGATCCATGGTGATCCACTGGATGCTTGGATTCCTTTCCTTTATATTTCTTAATGTGAGGAAGAGGTCACACTTCTTCATCATGTATGACCTTTGGCAAGAGACACACCCTTTCACCATTAGCACCCTTTGAATGAGTGCAACTCTTCATTATTTCTGCCCTTTGAAAGGGACACAACCTTTCACAATCAGATCTGCACTTCTGATTCCCAAATTATCCCCCCTTCAAATGAGTTTTCTTCTCACTTTTACACCTCATATTTGGGGGAGTCACAACTTATCATTTCATGCCTTTTGTCCATTCATTAACTTTAATCAAATTTTAATTATATTTGATTATATTCTTTTATGTTTTAATTCAATCTTTATTTTTATTCTTTTGTATTTAAATTTTATTATTATTATTTATTATCAAATTATATTTCAAAGTGGGGACATTACATCACTCATTATATTATTATTATTATTATTATTTTGTATTCAAATTATATTATTGTTTATTGATGATCTTCATCGATCATAGATGTTGAAAACGGATTAGAGTTGTGCTTGTTTAACAATTACTTATGCAACAACCTCGTGTAGCTGCTGCTTGCACAGATACTGTGCAACCACTGCTGCGATTGTGATAGAGAATGTTTGATGATGAAAATTTTCTTTTTTCTTTTTTAATAATTGATTTATTATAAATTGGTTTTCAGATCAATTTTTTGTAAACATTTTTTTGGTCTTACTATAATACCTGTGCTCAGCGATTACAAATTTAGTAAAGGTAAAGCAAGATCTTCAATTACCTCAATGCCCATCTAGTTTCGTAGTGACTTAGTGTATTCGTCCTTTGAGAATTACGTGACTTAATTTGAGGTGATGACCATTTACTATCATTGAAATTCTTTGTCATCAGTAGTAGACAACTTGACTGCACCATTATCAAACACAGTTTCGATCTCATAGGGTCTCAGTCACCTTGTTTAGAGCTTACCCTTGCAATCTCTATATCACGAAACACATAATAGAGGCCAGTTACTGAGCTGAAACTGTTTAAACTTTATGAAATGATCATACTACATTGATCTTTGTATCTGAATGGCTTCCATGTGAAAGAGAGCCTTTTGACGAATTTCATCCTAGGTGTTCTGTTTGGCATTGCTTCTGTGCCTTAGACAAATCCATCCCAAGTTCCATTGCTGTTTGTAGTGTTTTGATTTCTATTTCAATAGGAAGCACCACATTCTTCACGTACACAATTTTATACGATGTAAAGCTTGTGGCTGTTTTCTAATTCTAGGTTGTTTTTTAAGCCTGTACTTCCTCTAGTAACCTATCTACCCAATCTTTTTGGTCCAGTGCCATTGTCTTGGTGCGAATGTTTTCCAACTTGCAATTTTTAACCTCCACTTGCCCGTTTGATTACGAATGGTACGCTGTAGATTTTCTGTGATGATGTTTATTCGTACTCTGAATCTTGTAAAGCTTTCTTCATAGAGAAACTTTGCCACCTTTTCATTCTATGCATATTTCATGGCTTTCATCTCCACCCACTTGGTGACATAGTCTATGCAAAAAAGAATATACTTGTTGGAAGGAGGATGAACTGGTACTACAAAGTCAAGCCCACATCTTTTAAAGAGTTCAATGCCTAGTTGTGGTTGCAATGGCATCTTGTTTGAATGTGTGGATTTCCCCATATGCTATGAATGGTTAGGTTGTCATAAATAGTCTTTGGCACTGGTATGTAATGTTGGTCAATGATAGCTTGCTTGAGACACCTTGTTTGTTGCCGCCTTTGCTGCAAAATGACCTCCAAAGTACTCATCACAGCATGCCTAGAGGATGTCAAAAATATCATCCTCTTGAAACACTTCCTCATGGTATTATTAGGTCTAGTGCAAAAGAGATACCCCCCTATCTAGGAGAATGCACTGCTCCTTTGCATCAACTTTCTCTTCTCCTTTGGGGAGAAGTGTTGTGAAAGTTTCCTTGCAGCAAGCAAATTAACAATATTTGCATAGCAAAGACTATTGGTGGATGGGGTGAATAGGTACTCATTTGTGAAAACATCCTCTATGCACGTGCCTTGTTGTTCAGATTGGATCTTGGAGAGAAAATCTGCAGTGACATTTTCAGGACTAGATTTAGCAACTGTAGTCACATTGAATTATTGAAATAAAAGCAACCAATGAATTTTTGCATAGTTTTTAAACTTATATTGTACCCACCAAGTTGTCGACTACTCCCTTTTTATTACTGCACAAGTTTTTACAAGTTTAACATGCAAGTTTTACAAATGCAGGAAACATTAGGGTAAAAACACCGATGCAGGTAAAACACTGGTTAAAATGTGTTTTTAACTCTTTTTTTTCTATAATACCATGCATTTTCTCTTTGCACTTTCCCTATCGTCAAAGTTCTTCAAAATCTGCCAGCCCTTCCTCATGGTTTAAGTTGCTGAGTTTTTGCCTAGTCAAAATTTTTTGGCTTGTTGACTACTCTCTGAGTCTGAGTTTTGGAACCATGAATTATCGTACCTTTCAATACAGGTTTATTCATAATATGTTTAGAGGGAGAGTAAAAACAGGGTAACCTGTAACATAGTGACAAAGCTGGTTGAATTCTTTTTTGTTATTTATTAGTTAAGTTCAATGCCTGAAAGATCTTTCCTAATAAATAAATGGCATAAATAAGTTGCCTATCTGTTTGTTTTGAAACAACACTCAAATTTAGGAGCAGAAGCATCAAAATGAATGTGGAATGGTATCTAGCAGTTGGGCCTATGCACACAGGTGTAGTAATTAGGTTGTCATTCAAAATTTCAAAGACGGTTCAGCATGCAGTTGTCCACTTGAATTTGGCTTCTTCGGATAGCAAAGTGAACAATTGCACTTGAGAAAAAACCCTTTGCTTGCTCGTATATTGGTAGCTCCACCAAAATTGCAATTAGCTTTGTTGGGGTAGTTAATATTTTGTCCATACACATGAGTACACCTTGTGTGACCTCAATATCATCTTTGACTTTGAATGATAAGCTATAGAATTATGGATTTAGATAGTATCTGCTGGCATGGAGGGAGGAGTGCATCTGTTGATTCCATCTCCGATCAGCTATGTCTCACAATGACATGTACTTGTTCTTGTTAGTTTCCATCATACCCTTCATCACCTTGTTGGCCCTATCCATGTGCTCATTGAAATAGCCCATGGGGGATTTCTCCTCATTTGGTTGTCTTAAAAGTTTTACTAGAGGCATTGAAAATTCAACCACCTATTTACTAGAGCCTTGCTTGGTTTGAAGGCAATTGTCCATTTACCTTTGTACATTTGTACATGGTGGTAGCCGGATTTGAAATGCCATTGTGTAAACTGTAAAGAATTTACAAAGTTGCAGGTGATCGAACAAGTCATCCATCCTTGGAAGAGGATAGTGGTTCTTTATGGTGATTTTTTGAGAACCCAATAATTGATACAAATCCTCCAAGAACCTAGGCATATTATTCCTTGTTCAAATAATTCTTGAAGCCGTTTTTTCACTTCATTGCTCCCCATTAATGACTGTCTATACAATCCAATATTGGGTAAAGGATATTTTGGAAACAAATGAATCTAATGCTTTATCTCTCTTTTAGTGGGGCAGTCCTGTAGGCTCATGCAAACCCTTGGTTTTATGGTTAGTATTTAACATAGAAGAAACGCCAATTCCATCCTTATGTATCCTTCAATAACAGCAATTAATTAGCTTGGTCTCTTGTATGAGCTTGAGGGCTTGATTGGAAGTTACCATGACAATTTTTGCCTTGCTTTGGTATCCTTCGGTGATATACTCAATTGTTTCCTTGACCCACTGTTACTTGCTAGCTCTCCTTATGAATATAGCATCCCTATCATACTGGTATGAACTTCCAAGCACGATGTCAAATGTATTATGTGAAATCACATCAGTCTTCGCCTCGTCTACATATTGAGCATGTCAAGCAAATAGAATGAGTCTCAACACCCTTATTTACCCAACGCAAATGGTAAGATTTAGGATTGTCATGTGCTTTCAGTCCAAACTTGTTAACGATACAAGATTAAATTACATTGGGAATTGGGATATACAAGTGCATTTACCCTTGTTTTTTTCATTTGGAATTTGAGAGTAAATAGTTGGTCATTGCTTCTAGTTGCTTGCTTGTTATAATGGTCCTTGTGGCTATGTATCCTAATCTCTCATTTATAATTGAGCTGTCATCAATCTCCACCTCTTTTTGGATGTTGGCCATGGATTCTTTGAAGTCCTCCTTGGGCTTGTTTCTTGGGTGCAATTGAGGATGCAATGTCCAACATTCGTTGTCAGTTGAACATGAATATTGCACTGAAAACAATACTTTTGGTGTCATTACATTGATTTGCGTCAGCTTGGTCTTCTTACCCTTTCAATCTATTTTCTTCAAGAATTTTCATTTTTCCTCCTTTTGCTGTTTATTGTTTTATTGTATTTGCTTGGAGGATTCTCCCTTACCCTTTTCATTTTCATCCTCCATGTAATATGCCAAGACACATGCTTCTGTTAGAATAACCGGTGGACAACCGAGGGGGGGGGGGGGTGAATCAGTTGTCAAGAGATTATATTAATCAAACTATTCTATACCCTTTAACCTGAGCACATAAACATTGAACACTGGAATAGCAGAAACAGATACCGGTAAGCAATAAAATCTAAGAATGAAACAAAGAATTAACACAATGCAACCACACCACATAGCACCATGATTTGTATGTGGAAAAACCACGGTGGGAAGCCTACCTACAGTCAGATGATACTTCTGCAGAAAGTATGTGATACAATGAGGGGCCTGCACATGCAGGAAGTCACACTGCCTAAAGCGTACTGCTCATTACAAAGGAGTCTCACTGACGAAAGAGAGGGTATAACCACGTCAATATAATTGGACAACAATCCAAAAGAATAAACTGCCAATGATAGCATCTACCATGCCTGATTACAGTCTCGTTTAAGCTCAATACCGGAGGCCTTTGACCTCTTACATAAATCCAATTCGATCGCCTATGATCGATCAAATCTCCTTCGCATATGATATTTCATTCCATTACCACGGCCATGATCTACAATGAGATCTTACGTCAATTTATACAAACCCTAAGGCCTAAACCAATTAGGTCGGCCACCTAAAAGATATTACAATAAGATCATTACATACATCCATATTACAATGATATACCATGTCGACTTTAGACCAAAACAACATTAACCAATCCATAAGTCATCCCAGTAACGTGTAGAGAACACGTAACATGATACCGGTCCATAACGTGGACCCAAATAGATTCACCACGCCAAAGCGATGTCTCCAATCAGTCGAAGCACAAACAAAGATTACCTTCTGCATCCTGAATTCCATCTAGAAGCCGCACCAACACCACTTATGCATCCTGTCAAAGATTCTCAGTAAAAGATCTGCCAGTAAAACCTTAAACCCTTACCGGTATAGGCTCACTAGACTATATGATAGCATCCGATCATCATGTCAATACCAACTGACCAAAACATACTCCAGAAACATCAAACCAAACATATTCCATTGATCCAAACATGTTGGTAGTATCCAACTGATAGTCCCTTCTGTCGGTAACACTAGTTCTTCTACCGGTAACCAAACTCTATCTGCCGGTAACCAATCATAACAACTAGTGTTGACATCAATGACAAAACATCAATGCAACACAATCAATTCCTTCATATTGCCAACAATCTCCCCCTTTGGCATTGATGGCAACACTAGATGTGAAAAAGAAAACATCTAAGTGCCAAGAGATGCCAAAAATTTCTCATAGAAGATATAACAATGAAAAACTGAAAAATCCCAACAACTCCCCCTGAGGAGTGCAGTCCAATCTGAAACTGATCTGAATCTCTCTCCCATATGACATATTATGACATTATTTTTCACATATAACTCTCCCCCTTTGACATCAATTCCAAAGATATGACATAGATATCAAAATCCTGTTAATCTCAAATCTGACTACTCCCCCTGAGTAGTAGCAGCACTACATCAATCGAGAGCAAAGGATAAAGCTGATGATGCATACCGGACTGATGCTCTGCTCCATCAGTTAAGTTTTTGCCGGAGGGGTAGATATCCCTAACTTGTCTCTCAAATATTCAAATGATTCCTTAGACAACGGTTTAGTGAATATATTTGCAATCTGCTCTTTAGTGTTCACATAAACTAATTTGACTTCCTTTTCCTCCACCTTTTCCTTGAGAAAGTTATATTTTATTGAAATGTGCTTAGTCTTAGAGTGAAATACCAGATTCTTAGATATGTCAATAGCTGCAAAGTTATCACAATAGATAACTACCGGTTCATTGCAATTTACCTTGATATCCTTCAACATTTGCTTCATCCACAAGACTTGAGTGCAATTAGTTGTTGCTGCAACATATTCAGCTCCTGCAGTAGATAAAGAAATGCATGACTGTTTTTTGCTGATCCATGAAACCAATTTCTTTCCAAGAAAGAAAGCTCCACCAAAAGTGCTCTTCTTGTCATCAGTATCTCCTGCCCAATCTGCATCTGTATATGCACATAAAGTGAAGCTATCATCTCTAGAGTACCATAAGCCATACTCTGTTGTTCCTTGCAAATACCGGAATATCCTCTTTACTGCACATTCATGATTTTCTTTAGGATTACTTTGATATCTTGAAACAATACTTACTGCATTCATAATATCCAGTGTAGTCTGAGTTAGATATAACAAGCCACCAATCATAGACTTATACCTTGTCGAATTTACCGATGCAGATGTGTCTTTGATAGATAATTTCTCACTTGTCACCATAGGAGTACTTACCGGTTTGGAATTATCCATACCAAACTTCTTCAACAATTCCCTTAGATACTTAGTTTGACAGATAAAAATGCCTTTGTCAGTTTGAGTAATCTGCAAACCTAAGAAAAATCTCATCTCACCAATCATAGACATTTCAAATTCATTCTTCATATTATTAGAGAATTCCATGCACAATTTATCTTCACCTCCAAAAATGATATCATCAACAAATACTTCAATAATCAGAATATCATCATCATTGATCTTGTAATATAAATTGGTGTCAGCACTGCCCTTAGTAAAACCAAACTTCAAAAGATATTTATCCAACCTTGCATACCAAGCTCTAGGAGCTTGTTTCAATCCATATAATGCTTTCCTTAACCTGCAAACCATAACTTTGCCATTTGTCAGTGAAAATCCATCAGGCTGCTCAATGTATACTTCTTCCTCAAGTTCACCATTCAAAAATGCACATTGAACATCCATTTGATAGACCTTATAGTTCTTGTATGTTGCATAGGCAAGAAATAGTCTAACAGCTTCAATTCTAGCTACTGGTGCAAATGTCTCACCATAATCAATTCCTTCCATTTGAGAATATCTTTTACAAACCAGTCTAGCCTTGTTTCTTACAACTTGACCATCCTCATTTAGCTTATTTCTAAAAACCCATTTAGTTCCAATAACATTCTTATTTTTAGGCCAGGAAACTAAAGTCCAAGTCTTATTCTTCTCTATTTGATCTAATTCATCTTCCATAGCCTTTAACCAATGTTTATCTTTACAAGCTTCAATAACAGATGCCGGTTCAATTTGAGAGATAAGACATACCTCTTCATTTGCCAATCTTCTTCTTGTCATAACTCCCTTGTTCCTGTCTCCAATGATTTGATCTTCAGAATGATTTAATCTTACATACCTTGGTGTCTGCTGAACTTCAGGTTCTCTATTTTGATCATTAGTCACAATTGAATTTTCTGATTGTACCGATGTAACTGTCTCAATGTCTTGTACTGGTTGAGGCATTGCCGGATCAGTTATGATCACTTCCACTGCCGGTTCTCTATCATATGATATAGATTGATCTTTGTATTGCTCATCCACTTTCACATTTGCGCTCTCCACAATTTTCTGCAATCTTTTGTTATAACATCTATATGCTTTGCTCTGAATTGAATATCCAAGAAATATCCCTTCATCACATCTAGGATCAAACTTCCTAATTGAATCTTCCTTTTTGATATAACATTTACTTCCAAAAATTCTGAAATATTTAAGAGTAGGTGTATGTCCAAACCATAATTCATAAGGAGTCTTACTGGTTTCACCTTTGATATGAACTCTGTTGAATGTGTAGACTGCTGTACTCACTGCTTCTCTCCAGTAGATGTGAGGCAATTTGGCTTCCATCATCATGGTTCTTGCTGCATCCAAAATGGTTCTATTCTTCCTTTCCACTACTCCTTTCTGTTGAGGAGTCCGGGGTGCAGATAACTGTCTCCTAATTCCATTTGTCTCACAAAAACTGTTAAGTTCATGAGATGTGAACTCATCGCCTTGATCTGATCTCAGACATTTGATTTTCAATCCAGTTTTTGTTTCCACCTTTGCTTTAAAGATCTTGAATTTCTCAAAAGCTTCGGACTTCTCCCTTAGAAAAGTCTCCCACATCATTCTAGAATAATCATCGATTATTAGCATGAAGTACCTATCACCTTGAAAGCTTCTGGTCCTTGCTGGACCACATAAGTCAGTATGAATCAAATCAAGCACATCATTAGATTTATCATGTATGCTCTTAAAAGAAGTTCTAACTTGCTTTCCCAATTGACATTCCTTACATATCGGATTATGAGGCTTTATAATCTTAGGTATATCTTTGACTGCCTTTGTTGAACTGATCTTAACAATACAATCAAAATTAACATGACACAACCTCTTATGCCATAACCAACTCTCATCAATATGAGCAATCAAACATGTCTTATCACCGATGTTCAAGTGAAAGATATTGCCTCTAGTCTGAGTACCGGTTGCAATCTCCAAACCAATTCTGTTAATGATTTTGCATTTTTCATCTTTGAACTGAAGTTGGAATCCCTTATCCACCAATTGACCAACACTTAAAAGATTATGCTTTAAACCTTCTACATAGTAGACATTATCAGTATTATGCTTGCCATCCATAGAAATAATACCTCTACCTTTGATCATACATGCTTTGTCATCTCCAAATCTGACTTGACCCCCATTGAATTCTTGCAGGGACAAAATTTTTCTTTTATCTCTAGTCATATTATGTGAGCATCCACTATCAATTACCCATTCATCCTTGTCTTCAACTTTTGCTGCCAAGGCCTTTTCTTCATTCTTGATAACCGGTTCCGGTTCATCTTCCTTAAAAGCATAGAACACCCATTCCTTTCCACTGCCAGATCCACTAGCAGAGTCTCCTGCCGGTTCATCCTCTAGTCATCACTTACTCCTTCCTCATCCGCTATGTAGCATAGTTTGTTTTTCTTGAATCTATATTTGTTCTGATTAGGCTTAAATGATTTCTTAACTCTTTCTTAAAATCTTGCATTCCTTTCAGGACATCTAGATGCAAAATGACCAATCTTATTACATGCAAAACATTTAAAAGGTGCTTTTCCTTCATACTTACTTCCTGCCGGTCCTTTAGGCACTCTTCTAGCAAATAGGGCTTCAAGTTGCTCAAATTCTTCATCCTCTTTCTTCATATCTTCCAATTCTTTTGCATATAGGGCTTTCCAATCACTTTTGTTGGTAGATGATGATGCATGAAAAGCAGGTTCAAACTTTGCAGCTCCAGAGGGTCCAAATTCTTCAAGCTCAAAAGCAGATAATTTTCCAATCAGAATGTCTGTGTTAATTGAAGTGTTTGCCATTGTTCTTAATTCATTAATTGCAGTAGCCTTCATCTTGTAAGCTGGTGGTAGGGCTTTCAAAACTTTAGAAACTATTTCATCTTCACTCAGAGATCCTCCACAACATTGAATTCCCATGATAATCTCATTTACTCTTTCCATAAATGTAGCAATTCTTTCATTATCTTCCATCTTCAAGTTCTCATATCTTACCCGATAACCATCACGTTTAGCAATTTTGACAATAGGGTCACCTTCATTCAGAGTTTGCAATTTATCACACATAACCTTTGTAGATGCTTTATCAGTTAATCCCAATATTTGGTGATCAGTGAGTGCACACAAGAGGGCTTCTCTTGCTCTGCAATCATTTTCAATATTTTTGTCCAAGTCTACAGGAGTAGGATTGCCAGATGCCGGATCATAAGGTGTATATCCTTTCTCAGTGATCTCCCAAATATCCTTGCCAAGACATCTAAGATGAGTCTCCACTCGGATTTTCCATATCCCATAGTTTGTTCCATCAAGCCTAGGGATTTCTCTTCTGAAAATAGTTGTCGGTGGATATGAAGTATTAGTTGCCATAGGATCTACCTCAAGTGGTTAAGCTTCGACAAAAGAGGACCAAAGCTCTGATACCAATTGTTAGAATAACTGGTGGACAACTGAGAGGGGGGGGGGGGGGTGAATCAATTGTGAACAGATTATATTAATCAAACCACTTTATACCCTTTAACCTGAGCACATAAATATTGAATACCAGAATAGCAGAAACAGATACCGGTAAGCAATAAAACTTAAGAATGAAACAAAGAATTAACACAATGCAACCATACCACATAACACCATGATTTGTACGTGGAAAACCCGGTAAAGGGAAAAAACCACGGTGGGAAGCCTACCCACAGTCAGATGATACTTCTGCAGAAAGTATGTGATACAATGAGGGGCCTGCACATGCTCTGCACATGCAGGAAGGCACAATGCCTAGAGCGTATTGCTCATTACAAAGGAGTCTCACTGACTACAAAGAGGTTATAACCACCTCAATATAATTGGACAACAATCCAGAAGAATGAATTGCCAATGATAGCATCTACCATGCCTGATTACAGTCCCGATTAAGCTCAATACCGAAGGCCTTTGACCTCTTACATAAACCCAATTCGATCACCTATGATCGACTAAATCTCCTTCGCATGTGATATTTCATTCCATGACCACGACCATGATCTACAATGAGATCTTACATCAATATATACAAACCCTAAGGCCTAAACCAATTTGGTCGGCCACCTAAAAGATATTACAATAAGATCATTACATACATCCATATTACAATGATATACCATGTCGGCTTTAGACCAAAACAACATTAATCAATCCATAAGTCATCCCAGTAACGTTTAGAGAACACGTAACATGATACCGGTCCATAACCTGGACCCAAATAGATTCAGCATGCCAAAGCGATGTCTCCAATCATTCGAAGCACGAACAAAGATTACCTTCTGCATCCTGAATTCCATCTAGAAGCCGCACCAACACCACTTATGCATCCTGTCAAAGATTCTCCGTAAAAGCTCTGCCGGTAAAACCTTAAACCCTTACCGGTATAGGCTCACTAGAGTGTATGATAGCATCCGATCATCATGTCAATACCAACTGACCAAAACATACTCCAGAAACATCAAACCAAATATATTCCATTGATCCAAACATGTTGGTAGTATCCAACTGATAGTCCCTTCTGCCGGTAATACTAGTTCTTCTACCGGTAACCAAAATCTGTCTGCCGGTAACCAATCATAACAGCTAGTGTTGACATCAATGACAAAACATCAATGCAACACATAATCAATTCCTTCATATTGCCAACAACTTCATCTATGTCCTTTGGCTTGGTGGTGATGATTCTTCTTTTGTGATCAGAATACGACCCACCGAGATGTTTGGTGAGGATATCCTCCTCTTCCAAGTCCATGTGATGCAACATATCTTGTCTCTGGGATTCGGTTGTTTATTCTTGCTTTCTTTGTCTGCTTCCTTGCCTAAAGTAGCGATACTTAATCTTTTGGTTGGTTTCATGTCTGATTGGATAAATATTCCTTTCAGAAAATCTTTGAAACCTTCCCAACTATACACTTCTAGTTTACTTTTCTTGTGAGTAGAAGCAAGGTAAGTCTCCCACCAAACAAGAGCATGACTCTAATTTTTAGGTGTTTAAAGGAAATTCTTCGTGCCACATGTTATGAACACTGAAGCTTTATCCATGAATGTAATATCTCGGCATTAAATTGACCTTCAAATGCCTTAACTTCAGTCTCAATCCTGAAAGGAGTTGTTTCAAATTTTATCTCTTTATCTGCTTTTTAATCTTCTATGTATTCTCTGCTCACCTTTTTCTTCATCTCCATTGTCTTTAAATACCATATTTATTGACTAGAGTTTGCACTAGAACATTAATGGATGACTATTCTTGAGTCATTTGGTTTTTTTGTCTTGCCATATGTTTCTATTCTTGAGTAATGCATTGCTGACATTTTTATTACTTGTTCCATGTCACTATTCAAGGTGGAAACCATTGCATGTATGTCTTCTATTCTTAACATTTCAATTTCCACTTAAATCTGCATGGTTAGTAACCATATGTAATTAGCAAAAAATGATCTGTAATTTCATCGAACACTTTGCTCGTAGACTACAAAATACCAAAATGAACTGTTATTCTACTTAGAACTACTCATTCAGTCATGAAAGTTAGTTAAATTTGTATATGCTATTGGGTCTCAAAATTGCTTCTGACACTCCTAGAGGTGTGAATCCACTTCAAGTCTATGGATATGTCATTCTTGAAGGTGGATAGACTGGTTCATCACAGAGACTTAGTGATGATAGGCCAATTGCTGAGAGTGGAGAAACTATCATTAACTTTGGGCTCAGCTAGACTTAAGAGGGTATTCCTAGAGGAATCCTAAGACGATTGAATCAGGATGATGTGCAACATAGACAAATTGCAATAATATCTAGATGCAAGCTTTGAACCAAATTTTGTCAGTAGATCAAAGATTAACCCGCTGCAATAACCTCTATTATGCTGATGCAGATATGCAGGACATGATCCTCAAAGGATGAAAAACTGCTTATGGCATGCATCAAGTGTTTTCCCTGGGTACACTGGATCATGCAATGCGCTTAAAATAACTTCCTACTCCTACATTATTGGTTAAGGATTTAATTTGATTTTAAATGCATATAGGGTCAAAAGTTTCTAGGACCAGTGCCTTGTATGCCTTACAAAGTTACATTTTGACCAGAAAATCAAACACAGAAATAACAAAGAGATATGATATGAATAACCGAATCTGGTGAATAATCCTTCTCCAAACTTCTTGAAATCCACATGCAATTTGAAAATGACCATTACGAAGGGTATCTGCAATGCATTACAGTTGTATGACAGTTATCAAATACTTAATACATTCACACCAACAAATGTGGTAAGTGAAAACCCTAAGCTAGGTAGAACTTATCGGATTTCTTCACTTGCGAGTCTTCTTGAAAATCCACTATCGGTGAACTAGATATCCAGTTACAAACATTTGCTTCAGATTAGCTACCGCTTCGGGATTTATAGGATGGGTTGTTGAACAGTGATTGAACTAGCAAGGATTGAAACCCTAGAATATGCTTAGTGTTGTAGTTGTGTGAAAAAAAAATGATTGAATCTTTGAATGACCATCAAATAGATACATTTGATTTGGTCATTAGAAATCCATGGAAACCTGACTAGAAGGTGCATGCGATTAATGCAGTGTATTGAGTAAGTTGAATCTTGTTAAATTTGTTAAAAATGGCATCTTGGAGATGGTGTGTGACCACTGGCAATTAAAAATCCAACCACCACATTCATGGTGGCATGACAATCTTCATCTTGAACCATAGATTTGAATTTGAGATCCCACCCTAGGGATAATCATGATTTTCTACGTGAGAAAGATCAACTGGTAGTTGCAGAGCTCAAATTGGGTATTAAGAGCAGTACTAGGTAGGTCTGGAAGTGGTTGGAACGAATAAGAAGCAACATGGAAAGTTTATGGAAATCTGATGAAGGACCAGATGTGAGGACGGGATGTGAGACTCTCATGTGGAATAGAATAAGGGACAACATGAAAATCTACATAAGAGGGTGAAGGGACGGGTGAAGTATATGTGAGAAAAAGCGGGAGAAGCTTGCAAAAGAGGCATTAGTATGGGATGTCCAAATGATGGGCAAATATCTTGAGGTTAGGTTGAAGTACACAAAGGGAGAAATGGAAGGTAAAGAGGCCTTTGCGAATTTTGGATGTGGAGGTGGAGACTAGAAGTGGACATAAGAAGGGGGGTCTGAATATCTGAATGGACATTAGGAGTTTGGAAAGTAGGAAGAAGGGAGCATGCAGAGGAACTTTGTGGAAGATGACATAGGATGTGGATAAAATGAAGGAGAAAGGAATGTCTAGACCTCGTGTGAAAGTTCGCAAGGACTAGGTGGAAGGATGTTTGTGAGGAACGAAGAGATATTAGATATGGGACAAGAAAGGGGAGGTCCGGATTGCTGTTGAGATCCCATGAGAATGAATAGAGGAAAGTGAAAGGAAAGGAATGGTGTGAAGGACTTTGTGGGGACTTCATGTGGGAATGAAATAGGATAACAGACATGAGGGGAATGCTTGGTAGTTTAAGGAAATTCTGCAGCTACAGAAGATGATGGAAATACCTCCCAGACTTGGTCTTTTTGACTTTTGCAACTTCCAATGACCAATGTGGACATGGTGGATGATGGATAACAGTTTGTAAGCAAATTTTGACAATACGTAATTGAGTTTCAGCACATACAACTGGCAAAACAAGTACTTTTACCATTAATGGAGAAAAAACTAGCTAGTAGGTGCTACTAACATGACTACCCAAATTTTATTACTTGGAAAACTAGTATGAAGAGAGGATTATAACTTAGAAGCTGTACTTGCTCCCTGTCAAGTCTCTTGTAAACTAAAACTGAGCTTTTCCTTTCTGGTCGGATGAATACAAATACATTTTTAACCTCCTAGAATCTTCTAAATGATTTTATCACACCTATATGAACTTGTTTGTTTGTCTTTTTGTGCTTTGGAAGCTTCATTAAGGAATTTGGAGTGTCAAAGTCATAATTGTTCATTTCATCTGCTGTTGTTTGATTTGCGGTAAAAGTGCCACTTCCTATAGTCAGAATTGTCTTGGCAGTTGCAAGACAGTGCCTGTGGTGTCAAAACTGCCACTAGATTGACAAAACTACCTCAGCAGTTTGACAGACACCTCCTGATGATAATGGGCAGTTTTGATTGTCATATAGCAGTGAGAACCTACGCTTATCAAAATTTTGGAAAAAATTACAATTCTTATTCTTGGCATCTTCTGTATCCTTTATGGATCATGATATTTCCCATTTAGCTTCGTTCTCAACAAGTCAATTGTAATAAGTGGCTAAAGATCTTGTTATTTAAACAGTGTGGGAAGCTGATTGGTGGGATCATTGAAGAGAGTGTTGAGAATAATACTGGCACAAAAAATAAGACACATGACGTTAGTAGCTTTACTGCTACCTATTGTGACCTACTTCACACATCGCCCCATCATAGATGGGGACTCCTTGTTTTTTTTGCTTTTTAGGAGTTTGTCCTAGCTTTGTAATTTCATAAATCCATTTTCTTTGAGAGTTTTGAGTTAGAGTTTTGAGGTCATCCTGAGCCAAATAGAGAAATTATGCATAGAATCATGTTTGAACGTTGTCAAAGTGCTTAGAAGGTCTAAAGGACGAAGATCGCAATTGCTTTGAGTCATTTTTGACAACTTTCTATTTTTTAGGAATTTCTGCTTTTTTGCTTTTTACTTTTTTTCTAAAAATAGAAAGTTTTGTTTTTGGCACTTTGGGCACATTTCGGGAAGCAGTTTTTTTGGCTTGCTTTTTGCTTTTTTTTTCTGAAGTAGAACTTGGGTTTTGTTCCTCGTGTCATTTGATCACTACCCATGTTGTCAGATTTGAGAAATTTTGCCTCTAAGTACAAAAAGCAGGGTTATCTTTTTTCTGCTTTTTTATGAGATTAGGGTTTTGATCCTCATGCCATATTATTACTGCCCATATTCTTAGAATTGAAAAATTTGGTTTCTAAGGGTAAAAAGCAAGATGGAAACCCTAATTAGGGTTTTGCTCCAGAAGATTAGCCATATGATCAGTATCCATGTCCTTAGATTTGAAAAATTATGTCTTTATGGCAAAAAGCAAAGTAAAACCCTAACTAGGGTTTTTGTTCCAGATAATCCAGGTATGAACATGGTAGGTTAGAGATGGACATGACAATTTGAATGAAGATGTTTGGAAGAAAAAGTGGCATGAAGATGAAAATTCAAGGGAAAACCAAGTTTGACCAGCCAAGCACATGAAAGGATGGCGGACAGAGCATAAATTCGCCCAAGGAGAGGAATGGCAGACAAAGGTTGAAGTCCGCCTTGTCTAGAAGCATGGAAGATGGCACATCAACAAGGCAACTTGTCCAGGCTCTTCTCAAGTCCGCCCATGGCAGACAAGCTTCCAAGTCCACCTTGTCATGGAGTCTTTCAAGTTGGCATGACACAGAGAAGATGAATTCCTTCCAAGCATACATGTCCAAGCATCTTCAAAGTCTGCCTCATGCACAAGTGAAATTGTCCGACACATGTTAAACTCCTACCTCCAGTCAACTAACTCATGTCAATGGTAAATCAAACTCCTACTTGAGGTCAAGGCAAAGTTGAAGGGAAGAAATAAATCTAAGGTGAGGAATGATCAAAGTCCGCCTAGACACAAAGTAAACTTGGCAAGCACATGTTAAACTCCTACCATCAATCAACTAACTCATGGCAAGAGTTAGTCAAACTCCTACACAAGATTAAGCTACCAAGTTGAAAGGAGAGAAACAAAACCAAGGCATGGAAAGTAAAGGAGCAAAGACAAATTTCAAAATTGGCAAGTCAAAATCTGCCTAGCATATGTCAAGGTTGGCAAAGGACCCTCAAAGTCCATCCTTGGCAAAAGATTGTCTAAGTTTGCCTAGCCAAGTTTGAAGATGTCCAAAGACTATCAAAGTCCGCCCTAAGCAAAAGGCAACATGTCCAAGCTTCAGTAAAGTCCGCCCTCTATTGGCACAAGGAAGATGATGTTTGCCCTCTAGGAGAAAGAATAAAGCATTCCAAGTCCGCCCTTGGCAGAGACTCTTCAAAGTCCGCCCAAGAGGAGAAGTTGAGATGGCAAACAAACCTTGAAGTCTGCCCATGCTAGTGTGGGAAAGGATTGCCAAAGTCCACCAAGGCATAAGAGGTAGATGGCAAAGTAAGTGCCAAGTCGGCCTACGCATAAGTTCAACATGACCAAACTTCATCAAAGTCTACCCAGCCTAAGGGATAGAGATAAAAGATAAAATAAAATAAAGCATGGCACATGAAGACCCAAGTCCGCCTTCTCTAGGGGATGTTTGGCAAGCTCGAAAAAACACATTCAAGTTGGAATAAAACTCATGAAGTCTGCCTTCTAGGAGAAGAATTAAAACAAATCACAAGTTGATCAAGGCAAAGATGGCATGACTTCTTCTAAGTCCGCCAAGAGCAAACACAAAGCTAAGCAATGTCCAAAGACATGTGAAGTCTGCCATAAGGAAGTGTGCCCAAGACATGATAAAGTTCGCCTTGGCTAGACATGATCAAAGTCCACCCTCTTTGGCAAGGCGTTGACAAAGAAGTCACAAAATTCACCTAAAGATATGAATGTCTAAACGACTTCGCCAAGAGAAAATGAAGTTTTGCCAAAAATTGTCCAAACATCTTGGAAAACAAAATTTGATCAAACACAAGAAAGATAAGACATTAGAACTTCCAAGTTGGTCTAGGCATAAATGGAATATGTGAAGATGCCTAAGCCAAACATAAAAATTCGCCCAAGACTTGGAGATTAGACATGAAAATCAACTTGCCATGGTGAAAGATGAAAAATGGCTAAAGGACATACAAATTTGACAGAAAATTGCACATGAAATTAAGGGTCAAACAACGAATGGGTTGGAAAATAAATTTTGACACATGAGGTAGAATTATTTTCAAAGGGAAAATAATTTCAACACTTGAAATATTTTCAAAAATTCAAGAATTTTAGAATTTGGAAGAAAGCTCTAGAAGATTCTTGAGCTGAGGATAAAATTTTGAGAGAAAAATAAAAGTTTCCATTTTGGAAAGATTTAAAACATTAAAACACAACAAAATAATAAAAATCAGAAAAAACAAAAAAAAATTCAAAGATGAAGCTTCCTTAAACTCTATATAGTTTCAACCTGTCACTTTCAAAATTCACTATTTAGGTTGGAAATAAGGAGAGCAATTGAGAAGAAGTTTTAATTAAAGGTGAATTTCAGTCACAAAGAACAATTTCAATAATCCAAAATCTGAAGTTGATTGAATTCTTCTATTATTCTGTCTTATTTCTTTCAAATTCATCAATTTCTAGACCAAATTCTTCACTTTCAGTTTGCTTTTTTCGCAAAATTTTAGCTTTTTGACATGCTGAAAGTGAATTTTTCAAGAAAAAAGATCGTAAAATCAGAATTAAAATCAGCAAGTCGTCTTGAAAATAATATTGATTTTTTATGCGTTATGCACCTTAATGACCAAGAAAGGAGCACCTTCCAGAAAAGCACCAATGAAGTTTGCCAGTAAAGAAGTACAACAGGAATCCAAGATCAAATCCAAATGGAAGAATGTCACAGACACCGACCTTGGACATGTAGAGTTAGAAGAATTCAAAAAGAGAATGTACGGGCATGATGGACACCTACTGACACCCATTGCTTGCCGGATGATGAGAAATGGCATCGTCCAGGCAGCTGGATTTCCTTCGGCTAAAGAATGTGCGAAGCTGATAGTTGAATGTGCTATCCACTACAACGCACAATCAAGAGAGATCATTGCACTTGATGGAAGAGTTTTAGCTAATCTTTCAGAGTTAGCCATTCAAGATACATTTGGAATACTAGTCTACAATAAAACCTCCAACAAGACCAAAGAAGATACCAAGAGGATTTATGGTAGCTAGTCTGAACTTTGTGCGACAAATATTAACAAGTCTTGGTTGGAAAAGAAGAGACCCCAAGGGAAAGTACCAAAGAATCTGTTGCGTCGGTACTTCAAAGAAGAATATGGTGATATCATCCTACAGCTGAATAGAGTAATGGGCAGCCCTCAAGGTGTGCCATTCGAGACTTGGATGTATTACTTCATAGATGAAATTACCTCAGGAGTCAAGATGTTCAATTGGTCCCGCATAATCAGCAACAATCTTCATGAACAATTGATAAATTTGGAGAAGACAAAGTCAATCTACATGAGCTCCTACATTATCTACTCCTTGGCTAGAAATTTTAGATGTTTCGGACTGATTTGCAGAAGCGTAGTTGGCAATGGAGAAAATGAATTCAAGTCTTATGATTGTTATCCGCAACTGCAGCTTAAAGAGAAGAGCCATTTCAAGCGAGTCAATGACGCATTCTTGATGTACATCACAAGGATATTACAAGGAGGAACTCACCAAAGGCTATCTCTTGAAGCAAAAAGTTTAATCAACAAGTATGGATCCTGGTTTATTTAGTTTCTAAAATTTACATACATAAGAGTTCAAGGTTTTGATGGTTGTCCTTACCGACTTTCGATCTATCCAACCAAACGGATGATCCTATTTGAAGTTCTTAGACAACTAGAAACATTTCAAAGCTTCAAAAGAATAAAGCAGAAGGCAGCAATATCCTTTCCATTCTTTATTGGAAATATGGAGGAGTCTTGTCCGACAACATTGGCTGCTGAAAGTGCCAGGCTAGAAATGCAGTGGTATCCCTTTACCTTCTACCGATCCAGAGCTAATTTTGAACCTCTTGAGAATATTGGATCAGTGAATGGAGAAAGATTCAGGCATAGAGTGGATATAGAAGATTTTTGGGCAAATGTTGCAGATGAATTTGACATTAGGAAAAGACTATTTTCCAGACTGCCAGTAAGCTTGATTAGAACGACTGAACCTTTCCTTGTGCTTGATCAGCTGGAAGATAATACTGAATATACTCAGCCTGACTTTGATGAGCATGCATCTCTTCCTCCTATCAAATGGTCAGAACCAGAGCATGCAAACTTGACCACCTTGATGCGGCCAGTTGTGAAATATTCTAGGTGGTGGGTTGACCAACAGTGTCATGGATTAAGATGGAGAAATATAATCTTGACTTATGACCTGATGGGTGAAGCAGAAGGATATTCTTCAAATGAGGAAGCAACTGAAAGTGCTAGATCAATTGAAGGTGCTAAAAAGAAGGGGAAGGCAGTTGTGAATGAAGGACTTGCTCAGAAGAAGCAAAGGATAGAATAATCTCGTTCTGCCACATCTAAGAATGAAAACTATATACTAACTGTTGATGAATCATTGGCTGAGATAAAGATTCCTTCTCCAGTTCATGAAGAAAACATAGAATTAATCCATCAAGAAGATGAGTAGCCTCTGTCTCCTACTGGCACAAAAGTAGTGGAGTTGGACAATGAAATGGATTTTGAAGAAGGTGAATTTCAGGAAGGAATGATTTCCGCCCTTCAAGGTATCGCATGTGAAGAAGGCGGTCAGGAAGTGGAAGGTATTGAGCAGCCCACTGTTCCCGATTGGCTGAAGGAGAGATTGAAAGAAAAGACACAAGAAATAGAATTTCAAGAAGAAGATGATATAACAGATTTCTTGGCATGATTAGAACAGGTTGCCACAAAGAAGCTAGCCAGAAGGATTTCCACCATCCAGAGAGATAAAGCCGGCTGCAGGACAGTGTAGATTGCTGTACCAAAGGTAGATAAGGCAAAAGGAGATAGTGCTTCTCATGAATATGAAATCACTACATTCAATTTGGGACCAACTACCAAGAAGCAGGAAGCTAAAGATTTGGATAATTCAGTTGCTTCCATGAAGGCAAGACTGGACAAAGAAGTAGGAAAAACTAAGGAATATAAGAAAGAAGTTGAGCGCCTAAGGGATTATATTCAGCATTTGACTAAGCCACTTGATCAAGCAAATCTAGAAGCTCCTCCACTTTTGAATTCACAGGAAACAGTTAGAAGTTCTAAGGAAGAAGTAGTGACAACCAAAGAGAGTAAGGCATTGATGGAAAGCGTAGGTAAAGAGGCAGCCACATTTGCGGAAAGGTTAGCATTGACATATGGACAAACTTCCTCTCTACTCTCCAGAATTGCAAGCATGGCAGAAGCATGGGTTGATCTTCAGGACATTCAAGAAAGAATCATTCCCTGCCTTAGAGTGTTGAAAGGAATGTCAAAGCAAGAGCTAGTTGATGGAAGTATAATTGAAGCAAGAGTGACATATGATTTCAGCGGTTGGCACTGGACATCAGTTGCACGCAATGAAGTCTTCGAGAAAGTGAAGGCAGATGCTGACAAAGCAGAAGTGCAGATAAAAGAAATTCAAGACAAGGTTTACCTTGTAGCTGCGGAGGTACTTGAAAAAGAAACTATCCGAGAAAAGGATATGAAGTTAGAAAATCTAAAAGCCAAGACACAAAAAATCTTCTCCACTGAACTAGTCCTGAGGCAAAATTTGTCTAAGGCATCAAACCTCCTGTTCATCAGAGATGCTTTCCAAAAACGGGAATTAGATTGTGAAATCACTTTTACTATATGTGCAAATGATTTGGAAGGACTAGAATTAAGAGTCAGCGTGCTGCCACATGTCACGATGGAAGAGGTTGATCAAATTGTGTTCAAGTTCATTGAACATTCTGCCTCTCAACAGGAGAAGGGGGTGCAATCCTAAAAAATAGCACCTCGTGCCACTTGTCTCACATGCACTGGATATTGATTTTATTTTGTGAAACTCTTATTAGGGTTAGGTTGTCTTGATCTTGATCGTTGATCTTAGATCGATCTCGGCCATTCATTTGTTTTCAGAAACTCTATATAAACTCATTCTCTCATTTCATTTTAGTGTGGAGAGATTTATGAAATTGTTGTGTAGAGCTACTTGGATAATAAAAAGTTCATTATCAGTATTGTTTTGAAATCTTATTGTTATCAAGTGGTTGCATGGTTGCATATTTTCTTCAACACTTAGAATAGATTTTCTGTAAGTAATTTGCTTTGAAGTTGTTAGATGAATGAAGGATTGATAGTTTAGATTGGTGAAACTTTGTTCATACTTTTTTTGGATGGATGATTTTCATTCAATGTGTAAAGTTAGCTTGAGCTTTTAATGTGGATGCTTAACTTCTACTTTGAGTAATATTATTCAATTGTTGGTATTATTCATAAGTGTGAAAATCTTTAGCACAACTTTAGAAGACTGCACATGCTTTGCCTAGTTGTCCCAAGTGTGGTGAAACAAAGTATCGTTTATTGGTTTCACCCAGTCTACACTGTCGCTCGAGTTCATAGGAATAGCTTTGTAGTAATTAAACTTTCTAAACCCTTATCCTTTCTATCTTTTTTTTTGAAATCCCAAATCAGAAAATCCATAAACAAAGAGCGTTTATTGATAAATTCGCCTAAGTCAAGCTTGCGAATGATATTGGTTGTTAAGCGTAAGTCTCCCTTGTATTTCAGCACACACTACCCAAGAAGCTATCCACATAAAGTCGCTCGTTCGCACATATAGACCTTGGAGTCGCCTTGTGGTCCCTCTTGGAATCTTGGCACAAGTAGCGATTTTGTTCAGGAGAGGATAGAGTATCCTGGGATATTTTATTCTAATGTTCGGTATATGATAGAACGTACACCAACACTACCCAGACACAAGGCATGATTAGCTTAGCTACTATTGAGAAACCAGAGAGATGCTGCTACTAACAACTGGGTGCCTCCAGAATATATGACAGAAGATTCCAATAGGATCCAACACGCAATGTCTTCATGATTGGGGAAGTTAATATCGTCTCTCATCAAAGTGGCACCAATACAGAAAGCAAACCTCTATTGGTACACATTTTGTATTAGTTACCTTTTTGTGTTTTGCATTACTTTCCAGCATGTTCATATTAGTATTATGTCTGCTAATATCAGTCATGTTGAGCTTTATGTATAGAATGTCTTGGTTGCTGTACAGATATCTTTTTTAAAGACAATTCTATTACTTTTCAGTTTATTTTTTATTTATTTCTTTGCTTGTGAACCAGAAGCTTCTGAGCAGATTATGTAAAGTTTTTGTCTTTTATAGGGTTGAGTATGATGTAAAGCTTGTTTCACATAATACTTTAATCTTCTATTGAATTTTTTTTTCACTATTTGGAAGGATTATTGGTCAATTCATTTACCTTATAATTATATCACGCTAAGGTTATTCCTATGATACACATAGTGAGGGATCACAATTGCATATGTTTGAGGTTATGTGGAAGTAGTTGAATGGAGATTGCAACAAGACATTGGTGAGAGTTTTGTTAGGCAGAGATAGAGGTATCAAGTATGACATATATTGTCTAGAAATCTGCATTTTGAGAATGGATGCAAATGATGGGAAGTAAGTGATGTTGAAAGAATATTGCAACATTGTTCAGGTGTGCAAGGAGTTAATTTGTGAGGGTAGTTTTGCCTTGCTTTGTGTAAATCTCTATCATTATCTAATTTGTAATAGGCAACTCTGTTTGGCCTGATTTTGTTTTGTTTTCTACTTTTCAAGTTTGAGATGGTTTTTTCACAGTAACATACTAAATGCAAATAACAAGATTACAGCCAATAAACACTAACAACGATGTTAACCATTCATCTATACATTCTTTTCTGAGAATACAGTTCTGATAATCAGACTTAATGTGGTTTATTTGATATTTCTTCAAAAAATTACATTGCAAGCTTAAAATTGAGTTTCATTACATACCCATTAGATGCAAACCCCTGTTACTGATATTCTGAAATAAAAATCTGCACATCAAACCCTAGACGCAGTCCATACACAAAGACACAAGTTCCTCCAGCACTGGTTCAGCAACAGTACTCAGAAAGAGCTCTAGAAACGTCTAAATAATCCTTCCAATCCCTGCGTTAGCACCTCCAGGTTCAAACTCTAGCAAAGAAAGAAGCGACTGCTATGTATTAGGGACGTCCAGCAATGTGAGTTCAGCTCCAGTAGTAAAGAACGAACCTGCTATGAGGTTCGGCCTCCACCAATGTTATTCCCAGCAAACAATGAGAATCGCCTTCTAGAAGCCCTTCCAAGTTCTCAGATTTCTTCAATGAAAACCATTGATGTCTGTGAACAGCAATCTCTTCTTTAAAACCTCTTTAGTCTTTTCCATGAATCTGATAAAATATTCCAATCATACCAAAGACTGAAATTATAGAATTCCTTGTGTTAAATGATGTTTCCTGCGTGCAACACTATGCTGAATCTCCAGACTGTATCTTTCAACAGCGTAGAGATTGTTGCTTATGAGGGATTTCGTCCTCCCAAACCTTGAGAAATAATCTCCAGCAAATAAACTCACAAATTCTCCAACCAAGCATGCCTTAAAATGAGCTCTCAAAAGTCTTTTATAACCTTCTCAAGAGGCTCCACTCTCTTTACCAATCCATGTGGGATAAAACATTTCTTTGCAAATAAGACTCACATAAGGACATACAAGGCCCCCCTTTTAAAACAACGTTGTGCAACTAGGGTACAATTCGCTTAAGTCGTAAAGTGACAATATAAAAGACTTAAGTAACTAAAAATCAAAATATATTTATTTTAACAAAATTTAACTTCACCCAACGTCCAAGAATGACATATTTCACTGTTGAGAAAATAGAGGCTGACTCATCGCTAAAAACACTAAAAATAGCAACTGCTAAAAATAGTAAGTGTGTCCAAATGCCAAACTGGCCCAATCTGGTATGCGCTGAAACTTACTATAAATAGTAAGTGCTAAAAATGGCCACTGCTAAAGATAGAAAGTCTCAGACAAGTTGTCCGAAATCACTCCAGATAACATCACTCATCTCCATTAATCCATCTGAACTCATTGGTGCATCAAGAAACCCCCAAAAGCCAACACCAACTGCACTACAAGAGAACCCTGAAAATGGGGACATTACATAATTGTTATTCCTCAGTAATTGGAAATCATTTCAAAAGCCTTCCTCAAGTCTCCCTGTTATGTGAAATGATGCATATCAGATTTTATGTGCCAAGCAATCTTAAGTTGGCCACAAAGAAATTCAGCCATTAAACTTCACTTATCTGCTCCTTTGCAGTCTATAATGTGTCGCATGTGCTATAATGTTGTAACTTGTACCAGGTTTTTCATTTTGTCACCAAAAATATTATCTCCTAATTGTTTGTGTGCAGATGGAGTCACACCCGACATTGTATTTAACAACAGGATGATCAAGAAATGGTAGTACAAGGTTTTGACTTCTGAAGTAAGTTGGTTCCATTTTCAATCAATCCTGGTATCCGTCCATTTGATTTGTGGTCTGCCACATTCTCTTTCCTTGGAAGATAATGTCAACGTGCTCATGTTGAAATTCTCCTATAAGCACTAATAGTGTTATAATACCAATCTCTTTTTCTAGGCCTTGAGCAAATCCTTGTAAGTTGCTTTGCACAACTTACACATTCACTTGTTTATGCTCCACACAATCAAGGTTCTTCATTTTCCTCTGACACCACTTGTGATGTACTACGGGTTGAAAGTAAAAATATGTTAACATGCATATATAGATTTGAGCTTGATATTTTTCAGTTACATACGGGACTTCCAATCTTGCTTTTCCTTTGTTATATCCTTTGTTGGATCCTTTGGGTTGCTATTTGGAAACTGTGGAACCTTTAGGTCACTACGGCCTTTACTATCACCAACTGGAGAGATCACCTCCTCAAATGATATGCGATTATAATCTCATGTGATGTGTTGTTATTTTTTAACTCTTTCATTGCTGTGACCATTGCTAAATACTTTTTCAACTTCATTTGTCAGGAATGATAATGTAAAGAACTGGGTGATTTAATATCATTCTATGATTATTTACTAGGTTACCGGGTTCGGCCCCCTAGACCCCTGATACTGGTCTGGTCCGCCTGTGGTTCGGATAGGGTCCGTGATTCACAGGCCTGGTTCAGACCAGGTCGAACCCAAGAGGACCCAATTCGAACCCAAGGACCCAGGTCGAACTTGAGGGTCTGATGGCCCAAAAATGGTGTTTTTTTCAAAATTTAATTTTTTTTGAAATCCACCACATAAAAAAATAAAAATATAACCCTAAAAGTGAGTTTTAAAACATTAACTTGGCTCATTTCACACAAGCAACATGACTACAAGCAAGGGGAAACAAAGATGTGGGATATAGAGCCAAAGCATACTGATTTAGATGCTTTCACTTCTCAGCTTGTTGCATTTGATGACTCGGTTAGCGAGCAAACTTAGTAGTGCAAGTGCAAGTGTAAGTGGCATTGGCAATGGTTCATCTAATGTCAATGTCAATGATGAGGAGGAGAATGAGGATGATGAATTAGAGAATCCATTTGATGATTAAACTTTAAATTGTTGAAAGTTGAAACAATGTTACTTGAATATTTTGTCATTTTGATATTGAACTTGATGTAAATGATGCTGTTATGGTATGATCATGATGCTATGATTACAAGTTTATGTTGGTTTTGTTGTTTATGTGATGCTATGTATATATATTAAATTTACATGTTTTTGTACTAACGAACCCAAGCCCCTTTTCAAAATTTTGCCGTACCGGCATACCGGTTCTTTGAACCCAAACCGGTGCCCGAACCCGAACCGGCAACTTAGATTATTTACCAACTATTGTTAAAGTTGTTTGTTCTTCATGTTTTCTTTCCTGAGGGGCTGCTTGCTGTTATTCTTCTGTTTGCATTGATTACAACCGTCAGGGTTCTAGTGCACATTAATTTTATGCGGTTTTACCTATTATGTTCTGCTGGCTAGTCTGTGGTTTTTAATGTTTGAATATATTGAAGTAAAGCTAAGGTTGATTATTGTTAGAATCTTAAATCTGTTTTCATTGCTTTTTATCTCTTTGAAATTTTAGTATATATAATCATACGTGGTTTGTTGTGCTCTATCTGTTCATCAGATACACAAAAGCCTTGGAGGTAATAAAGAAGCTTCACAAAGAGCAAGCTCAGGAAATTAAGATGTATAAGCTGAAACTAGAGAATCTGCAAACTCTGAAAGATGCAGCATACAAGGTTCTTCACACGAATGCAAATATTTTATGCATAATGTTTTTTTTGTAAGGAATGTGGTTGTTTAATAATTTAATTTAAGTGGAGGAAGGCTAATCATTTTGTTGGCAAATTCCATAGCCTCTTGACTGACATTGCTTTTATGCTGGAAAGAACTTGATGTCATGGTTGTATGCATCTACTAATAAGAACATTCAGATCCTTAATTATTTGTCTACTAGAATGCATTTGGCATTGCTGGTAATTAATTGCTTTCATTTTTACAGCTCCGTCAAAGCATTGAACAGGACCAAGACAAAGTTACCTCTGTAAAAAATCAAATTCAAGAGTTAGAGAAAAATATTCAGAATATACAGACTAAAATTGATCAGACAGAAGTAACCCTCAAGGATTTAAGGAAGCTGCAAGATGAAGTTCGGATGAAGGACACAAAACGGAGCACTCTTTTTAAGCTTCAACAGACACAATATGCAGCCCTTGCTGAAGAAAATGAGGGTATATTTTTCCAGTATTGAGCATTGCTTTAACAGTTTTGACACAACCTTCCAATCTTCTTATTTCCTCTTTTATGGCAAGGAAATGAAAGCTCGAGACAATTTTGTTTATTGTTTCTAATTGTGGAAGATATGCTTGCCATCATTTTGTATGTCAAGTGACAGTTAAATGTTTAAACTCTAGATACTGACGAGGAGCTTAGAGAATGGCAAGTGAAATTTGAAGAAAGAATTGCCCATTTGAAATCCAAAATTAGCAAGTTGGAAAGAGAGCTTAATGATACATCAACAGAGAGTGATGTTCTTACCAAGACAATTAATGATACATTTCGGGAGATGGGCAAGCTACAGGCTCAAGCAGATGTATTTCTCTTGCTTTTTTGGAATGTTCTAGAATTTTTTTGTGCCGGCAACTTTCTGCTATTTATTCTTGGTGATATTAAGACAAATTTCATTGCAGGCTCATTTATCAGTGAAGCATGATCGTGATAAATATATTCAGACTATGTTTGTAAAACACAATTTAGGTGTAGTTGATAACATACCTCTCAACAATGAATTGGCATTTAATCTCACCAATCGAGCAAAACAACGTCTCAAAGAACTTCTGAAGGATAGTGCAGCTAAAAAGGTATGGTTGTTTTAGTTTTATATGAGATTCATTTAGGTCCTCTATTTGCCTAATCTACCTTGATTTGTACGAGAATCATTTAGGTCTTCTATGTGCCTAATCTGCCTTGATTCTCAAAAAATATGTATCCAAAGTTGTTATTGTTGACAAAAATATTGGATAGAAAATCTGAAAATTAACTCTTATGCAGGAGTCTAATGACATGGAAATCAAAAGCATATGGAAAGCTTTTGAATCTGTCAGCAAACAGTGCAGTGAGTTTGAAGGTCAAAAACTTGCAAAACAACAAAAGAAGGTTTGAAGCTAGTTTGGATGTCCAGATATTTGGTATTTGTTACACAAGCTGTACAATGGCAATGCTTTAATTATCTTTATATTTCTATCAGGAGGAGATAACATATCGCCTCAAGGAGATTGACCAAGAGTTGGAAAACCCAAGAAAGTCAGATACAGATCTGGCTCGTATTGATGAGAAAGAAAGGCTGTTGGTAGTATCATGTCAAAGTTGCAGTAATATCACAATATTTATGGAATTTTTTGATAGTCGTGGTTAATCTCTTGTGCAATTGAACTTATTTTTTGTACGTTTCTAGGAGGAGGAGGTTCAGAGGAAAACAAGTCAGCTTGATGAGCGAGATTTTGAATCAGATATACAGGAGAAGATAAATGAAAGATATAGGTTAGAGAAAAACATAAAGGCCCTTCAGCGCGAAAAGGATGGCATGGCTAGTGAATCTGAAGATAGAATCAAACTAGGTCTTAAGAAGGACGAGCTGGAGAGCTTCAAGAGGAAAATAACTAAGATGTTGGGTTTTCTTAATGACCCTTTTGAAAGTTTTACTTTCTAACTTGTCTTGAGAATGTTTGCAAGTTCATAACATATCCTTTTTTGTTTTGCTTCTGCATTATGTAGAATTGATGACAATAAGGAGAGGATAAAAGCTACACTCAAAGGGCGACTTCCCTCGGTGAAAGACCTGAAAAAGGAGATCAACTCTGCTTTAAGGTAAAACTGAAATTTATGGGCATATATATTAATATTGAAGAAGAACAAGCATATAGGATTGGCTAGATTGAAGCCTTTGAAGGCATTTTTAAAAAGAAAATAAAAAGAATGTAGTTTTAAAATTTTTAATGCTTTTTAAGGAAGCTGGATAATACCTTTGGGAATTGGGAAAATTGAAAGATAAGGAAATGATTTCAAAGGATTTGTTCTAAACTGGACAGTAATGCCTTAAACTAAATAACGGTCAAGTTTATTTATAACAGTGAATATCACTACAAAGAATAAGAAACATGCTAATTTATCAATGAATTTAAATTCTATACAATAAATTTGCTGTTAAATTAGTAATTTTATTGGAAATATTAATGGCTTGCAAGTGTATAGTATATTTCTATTTGAACGATAGTTAAAAAGGAAAGTAATATTAACTGATTGCTGAATAGTTTCAACTCTGTATGTGAGCAAATGTTGACAATCCTATTGCTTCTTTGGGAGCAACTTCAAGCTTTTGAAGTATTTTGAAATACCTAGTATTAAGAAGTTTCAATAATCCTCTTGTTTTAATTCCAATATGAATGAAATGTTATCTTGATTCCTAAAATGGACTGGCTAGGTCCTTGCCATTGGGAGCCTTGTAGGTGACCGGTCCTTTGGGAACCTCATGGGTGACCTTTCATTTGAAAAACTAGTGTTTAATGTGTCATGAACTATATTTTTAGCTTGGGTGGTCTTCATCTGCTTCCATTGATTTGCAATGTCTTCTTGTGGCTATCATTTTGGGTTAATCCTCATTTGTATATTTTCTTTGTTTCTCTTGCTTTGCATGCCTTATTGTATTTGCTTTGAGTCTTTGGTTCTCTTTTACTTGTTCTTTACTATTGTACCTAATCTATGGTCCATCCTCTTTGGCGTATTCTTGTTCATTCACAAACATCAATATAATTAATTTATTTTTAGCTTAGACTACCATTGTCTTCACCCAAAGATATCTTGCCCATGTCTTTCAATGCGTTGTTGCTTGCATGAACACAACATAGGGTCCAAAAATCTTTTTTGTAAGTACTCTCCACCATTAGGCCAACTAACTTTTCAAACATAAGTTGAATCAGCCACAATATATATAACATTTGAAGTCCAAACTCCTCTATGACCTCCCACAAAACCTCAAAATTGAAAGTCTGCTTCTTTGTCCTTTCTTGAGCAATCAACAACTTGAAGAAAGTATGAGCCAATTAAATATGTAAATATTATTAATAAGTGGAAGATGTCTATATCAATTCACCAATGAATAATAATGGAGCAACCTGCCCTTATCGTAAAATGTTGTTTGTTAGGGAGAGTGGTAAATGATCTATGTTATCTAAGGGGAACATCTGAGTGTCCACTTGTGTATTGTTTTTTTCAACATTTTTTTTTGAAATATTGAGAGTGCTGAATCATATGGTGTGACATGTCATGATAAGAATCTGGCTAAGGGGAACATATGAAGATCCAATTGTGAGTTGTGCTCTTCAAATATTTCGTAATGTGCCAAATGAAATGGTATGACATGGGATAAAAGAATTTGGCTACAGTAGCATTAATCTCTTTACATGTTTGCATGTCCAATAACCTTGAAAGTATATTTTTCCCATCGCTTGTGGCTTTCCCCTTTTATTTACCAAAACTCTTATTAGTCACATTGCCCATCCTAGCAATAGACAACCAATTGGAATGATCAATCATAGATTCTAGAGGAGCACCACAGTTTTGTGTCACCCTAACCCATGTCCATTCACGCCTAGTAGATGGTGATTGATCTCCACTTTGCCAAAATTTATCACTACTCTTCTAAGTGCATGCCCTTGTTTAGAATAGGATAGCTCTTCGCAGTGGTGTGCTTTACAGCATAAAGTGACCCTTTTTTGAAACTTCTCAGTTTGTCCAAATGATTGAAAGTGTACACTTTGTGTACAAGAACATTTTGTTCTTTAATGAGTTTTTGGATGTTTCCCAGTGTCTAGCATGCTTTTGAACATTGTGAAACCCTTTCTTTCTTTTTTTTTTTTGGCAAAAGGCATATAGCCTATATATATTAATATTTAATAAGGATTACAGAATACAAAAATTGAGTAATGATGGCTCTTGATAGCTAGATAGATGCACAGGAGGGTTTGTGCGTCCAAAAAACTAGCACCCTTTAACTACCAAAATACTAAATATGGAACTTTATACAAACATAAGAAGCAGATATACTGCAAAATAACAAAGACCCCTGGTAACATTGTGAGCATGACAAAATTGCAACAAAAACCGTCTCACTCCTCCATCTCATCAGCTTGAAAGTCATTTTCACCCTGCTGCTCATCTAATTCACCAACTGCAGACTGAGAATGCAGGGGGATGTTTAGATTAGGAATTTGAGCAGGCAGGGGAGGAGGAGGACCTGGGAAATTGCTTTGACCATCACCCTCAGGACCTGAAGCAGGGATAATATGTTGATCATTGCCCTCAGGATCAGCATACGAGGAACTAACATTATCCTGGGCAAAGGTCACTGGGGCAACTTGAGCCTAGACTCTGGGATTTTGAGGTGGAGGACTAGGGGCAACAACCGGAATTGGTTCATCATGCTCGTTTGCAAGGAGGACCAGTAGTGCATTCACCTTCCTTCGAATTCTGTCAACAAGGTCTTCTCCAACCATTGAACTCTGCCTCTAAAGAGCCTACTGGAGATTATTTGAATTCTGCACCTCCAGTGAAATTTTGATGACATCATAGACAGTGATATAAGCACTACCATTCAACAAGAAATGGCGAGGGAACAGACCACCAATTTGACCTTGACCTTTCCACAAATCATAAGCTTGCACAGCTCTGAGAAGCTTAGTATCTTGTAAAAACACCTCTTTAATAACCTTTTCAGCAATCATTTGAAGCAATGGAAGTGACTGGAGCAAATCGAAAGCATTAGAGAGGAAATAGAAATGATTTGGGAAGGAAAAACTACCCTTCTTGCTTTGGGCCAGAGAATTTCGTCCCCAATTACTCTTCTCACACTCTTTTTGAATTTGTAGTAGTGAGTTTTGAACATTTGACTGAGCTGTTCATCTCCAATGGACCTTGAGAATGGAAGCTGCCATTCACAAACAGGCGCCCAAATTTTGTAATTACGCGGAAGATACTCCATTTGTGCTCTGTGAGAAGCCTTGTAGGTCCGAATGCCGCAACGGATTTCGTCCTTGTCCTCTGAAGATGTCTGTGTATGCATAGCCCTAAAACTGGAACCCTTTTGAAAATGTGAAGACCCTTTTGAAAATGTTGAGTGGCTTGCAATGGAGACTGGAGGCACTTGACAGGGGATATATTTACTTTCGCATGCTTAGCATTGATGGCTGAGTAGCATGCGTTAGTAATTCCATACTCCACTACTGTCAAATTTGCCATTGTGAACTGATTCGCCATTGTGAACTTCCCATGAGATGTAATTGGTAACAACTTTTCTGCATGAGATCATAAAATTCCACATAGCAGACCCATTTGGAGGATTAGAGGTTGTGAAGATTCTGGATGGGATTTGCGAATCTAGATATTTTGATTGCATTAACTTGAACCACATGGAGTCCGGTTTAGAGTACATTTGCCATATTAATTTCCCTCCAAAGGCCATATTGCACTTGGACATGTTATCTAGACCTACTCCACCTTTGGATTTAGCAGATGACATGCTCTCAAGGGAAATTAGAGGAACTTTCTTAGCATCATTCATGTTTCCCATCCATAAGAAATTCCTGATTAACTTATCAATTTGATTAATCACTGATTGTTGGGCCTTGAGAACAGCTATGTAGTAACTCGGTATTGCTGCTAACACTGTCTTGATTAACAATATGCAACCTGATAATGATAGCCACCTCGCTTTCCAAGCCGAGACTCTTGATTTAATTCTTTCTATAACTTTAGACCAATAAGATACCTTGTCTGAACCCATGAAGAATGTAATTCCCAAGTATGTGCATGGTAACTCTGCCAACTGAAAGTTTATAATCTTAAGAATCTTCCTTCCAACAACTGCCTTGGAATTAAAGAAACAGATCTTTGACTTTTGAGCATTTATTTTTTGCCCCGAAATTGAAGAATAAATGTCCAATGTCTCGTTAATCTGTTTGGCTTTTGAGATAGCAGCTTTTCCAAATAGTAAGGTGTCATCTGCAAAAAGGGTGTGTGTAACTGAAATGTCTGTATGTGGGATGTGAATGCCTTTCTATAAGCCCTGATTATGCCTCTCCAATATTGACCTGCTCAGCGCCTCAGCCATAATTATGAAGAGGAATGGGCATAAGGGATCCCCTTGCCTACCTCCCTGTGAAGCACTGAAAAACCTGAAGGTGTACCATTTATTATAACTGAAAATTTAGCTCCTGATATACAAGACAAAATCCATTTACACCATTTACTGCAAAAGCCAAATTTATCTAAGACTTTCATTAGGAAACTCCAATTCACTTTGTCATATGCTTTCATCATATCCAATTTTAGAATAAGAGATGGGAGATGATCAGTTTTAATGGAGTGAAGATCTTCATGCACAAGCAAAGCCCTTCAGCAGTTTCTCTACTTGGAACAAAACCCCTTTGTTCCTTTGAGATCACTTTAGGGATTAGGTGCTGTAGCCATAAATAAATTGCCTTTGTGAAGATTTTATAGATAGTATTGCAAAGTGAAATGGGTCTAAATTCAGCATAGTCAAAATTAAATACTCAATCACAGAAAAAAATTGGCAGACCCAATTTGACTTAAATTCGGCGACTTGGCTAAATTTAACAAAGCTTGGCAAGTTAAAAAAAATCATAAATTCAATCCAAAATCGGCTATGTTATTGGGTTTACCCAGAGGTTGACACAGGTACCCCTAGTCCCACCCCAGTCCCTAGGCTGGACCTTGAGCGAACTTGGGTCAGACCTTTGGTGAATCTGGTCGGATATGGAACCTCATGCACAATACCAGAATGTTCCAGTTAACTTGTTGGCATGGAAAGTGCTGTAATTTCTGCTTATGTAGCTTCTGATGGCATGAGTTTCAATGAATACTTGAACCTGCTCGTCCCTTTTATGATTGGATGTGGTGTAGGGATGGCTTTGTTGCAAAGCATCTTTGTAGGCCTCCCATTACGATTCGAACTGAAATGTTGACAAGGCAGTTAATAGCTCATCTGTATTTGCCACCATCTTAGATCCTGTATTCATCTTGCTCATGTTAACTAAGGTCACCAGGTTCGAATTCGAATTTGAAGTTTGACAGCTTTGAAATTCGAATGAAGTTCGATGAGGAAAAAATTCGAAATGTATAAAATTCGAATTAAATTCGCCATATGTAATTTTTTACATTTATTAATAAATATATGTAATATATCTATAAAATTGCCTAAATAGTTTGACATTGATAAATAGATTTGAAATCATTACAAAAAGATGACACATTTATAAAATATAAACCATAGGAAACATATGCTTTCACGATTGCAAAGATGTTCTTTTGTCAAAAAGGTACAATAACAATCAAAGACTTTAGAACTTTAAAATAACTCTAAGTCATCAAGAGCACTTGGCTGGGATGGCAAATCATCATCATCTGTATCACTACTCAGTTCATCATCTGCAAAGTCAGGATCATCTGCATCTGGCATTGCTATGCCTTCAAGAGTTTGTTCTAAAGAAGTGTTCTTTGTTGATTTGTTCATTAGCAATTTCAAATTGCTGTGAACATAGACAAGATCTCCCAACTTTCCAGTCAACAATTTGTTCCTCTTTTTGGATTGGATGTGGTCAAAGCAACTCCAGTTCCTCTCATGAGCTGATGAACTTGCTCCCTGACTCAAAATTCGAATAACAAACTCTTGCAGTTCAAGAGCTGATGATCCATAAGCGATCCACCATCTATATCCAGACATATGTGGCGAGTCATATTTGGCTTCTGCCCCTCCAAACATCCCTTCTCCTCTCTTGTATTGCCAACTTTGATCTCTGATTAGTGCTGCAATTTCTAGATCTGGTACATACCTGCTAATGGCTTGGTAAAGCCCTGCCATGATTTCATTATCACCCCTTCTATCAATAGCAAACAACTTAGGCTCCATAAAGCAAGCTGCTGCATGTGAAGGTGTGTGCATCATTTTCCATCTGCAATCAACTGTCTCCCATATCTGCATATATTCTGCTTCTTCATTATTTAGTGCTTTTTGAATAGATTCCTTACACCGGTCCATGCTTTCATAAAGCATGCCAAGGCAAGGAGTGTCACCATCAACCATACGAAGCACTTCAACAATTGGTTCACATACAAGCAAAACTTTTGCTGCACTTTCCCAAAAATTGCTATTTAGGATGATTTGCTCTATGTTCTTCCCCTTAGGGCCTTTAGAAAGCATTGAACTTTCCTACTGATTGGAACAAATAATAGATCTCAAAGCTGCTTTTTCTTCAACCACTCTTTTCAAAGTGATATAATATGAAGCAAATCTTGTTTCACAAGGCCTCAACAATTCCTTTGATGCATGCTGCCTATAAACACTCAATGTGAGACGATGATTCCGTATGAAATTTGCAATTGCTCTCCCTCTATGAATAGCTTCATTTACCCATGGGAATTTAGCCAAGTCATGAAGCAACAAATCGAGACAATGGGCTGCACATGGGCTCCAATATATCTATGGGTACTTCTCTACAATCAGCCTCCCAACTCCCACACAATTTGCTGCACTATCAGTTACCACTTGAACCACATTTTCCACCCCTACTTCAAGAATGGCTTCCTCTAATATTTGAAAAATATACTCTGAAGTTTTCTTGTGGTTCATGGTGTCAATGACTTTAAAAAATACAACACCTTCAGGACAAGACACCAAAACATTAATCAATGGCCTTTGACACATATTTGACCATCCATCACTCAATATAGTGCAACCTGTTTCCTTCGAAGTGGCTTTGACATAAGCTAATTTCTCAGTCACTCTATCTTTTGACCTCTGCAAAAGAGTTGTCCTGATAGCCTCTGAACCTAGGGGTGTGTACCCTTTGCCAAACTCTGCAATTTTGTGAACTGCGTTACGAAAATGTGGATTTCTCGCAACATTGAATGGAATAGCACTCATTTTTCTATTCACATGACTACTCGTAGATTTATGTGTAGGGCTTTCTGAAGTCTTGTTTTTCCCACAATCAATCATATCAACATGTAATTCATACAAGTGCATAATATTTATTTGTGGTTAATTAGATTTATGCTCTACTTTATTGCCTTTAAATTTCAAATTATTGTTTCCCATGGGATCCTTGATGCTGCCTTTATTTTCTGCTTGCAGATTAAAAATCCCTCCATGTAAAGGTTGTATTATTTTTAAATGGGGGTGTGTTGTGACCATTTCACACATCGCCCCATCGCAAATGGGGACCCCCTTTTTTTTGCTTGTTTTTCGCTCGTTTTCGCTTTTGTTTTTAGGGTTTTGTTAGTTAGTTAGTTGTCTGGATTTAGGGCCAAGCCTTAGGGTTTTAAATTTTGCCTTTTCAAGCCAAAATCCAGTCATTTTTGAGAGCTTTTGAGCTTCCTTTTCTAGAATGCAAATTTTGAATGCAATGATTTCGCCAAAATGGTCTAATTTTCAATTGGAATGTTCATGCAGAGCTTAAATTTGTCTAAGTGTTGACCGTCAATGTGAATTTTGTCTGATCGAATATTTTGACCAAATTTTGACTTTTTTGAATTTTGATCCTGGGCATTGGAATTGATTTGTTTTCGCCTCGTGAAGTGTTAAAATGTGAAAAATCTTGTTATTTTGGCCTGTAGGAGCAAAATCGCTCCTGTCCCTCAGTGAAGGACGGGAGCTCATTTTCAAATATCTCATCATCCTTGCAGAGTCCAGACAAATTTTACGTTTGAAGTGATGGAGAACGACGAGATCTTTCCATTGAATATAAATTGAAGATTTTCATGAGCACAGAAATGCCTCCAGGAGGAAAATCGCTCCTGTCCCTCAGTGAAGGACCGGAGCTACAATTCAAATTTCGTCTTGTCCTTACAAGATTTCGAAAACTTAATGATTTGAGGACGTCCAAGGGCAGATACTTTGCCAAATGAATATAATTTGAGATGCAAAAAAAAGAAGGAAAATGACCTATATTGACTAAATCGCTCCTGTCCCTCTCCAAGAGACCAGGGCGAGGTACCTTGTAGCTCTCGTCCCTCTCCCAGGGACCAGAGCGATTTCCTTCATTTTGCAAAATCCAGACAAGGGTCAAGGCAAGTTTACGTTCAAAAACAAAGGAGAACATGAGATGAACGCGTTGAATATAAATTGAAGATTTTTGGGACGTCCATAACAGTATTAAACGCCTAGTTCGCTCCTGTCCCTCAGGAAGGGACCAGAGCGATTTTTGATATAATTGCCTTTTTTGCAAAATTACAAACAGTGTCAAGGCATGGGCGAATAGAGTGAAGAAGGACGAGTCCGTTGAATATAAATTTGGAAGGTGACAAAGTGAAATGAAGGCCACAAGAGCAAGTTCGCTCCTGTCCCTCTCCAAGGGACCAGGGCGATACAATGATTGTATTGCTTCCTGTTCATGTTTAAACCGATCCAAGTCAAGACAAAGGGTGGCAAGGACATTTCAAGACATCTTCATTGAGCACAAGCACTTAAAGGTCATCACAATGAAGAGATTTACACTCTAAGACCCAGATCGCTCCTGTCCCTTGGGAAGGGACCAGAGCGATATCTACATAATGGCGTAGATTTCAAAAGGCAAACAAGTTTCGAGCAACCAAGAAGGTCGAAAGGACATCATTTCACGTAATGAAGATGATTGCAAGTTGGTACAAACAAGAACAAGCACATAATGATGAACTTCGCTCCTGTCCCTCTCCAAGGGACCAGAGCGATGTTAGATGTATTGATCATTTTGAGCAAGATTTACGTAAGGACAAGATTTCGCAAGGTCTTAGAGGGTCCACGGAAAGGTAGAAGGGTGATGCATGAAGATTTCAAACGTTAAATAATCACCGAAATTGACTTAGGGACCATATCGCTCCTGTCCCTCTCCAAGGGACCAGGGCGATTTGCTTTGGATCCTTCGTTTTGCTTCAAGTACGTGCTAAGTCAAGACTCCATAAGGATAAACAAGGTTCAAGCCATCATTTGATGATAACATGCAAGAGTTTTAAACGTCCAAACATTGCTAATCAAGGTAAAAGCTCAGATCGCTCCTGTCCTTTGGACAAGGACCAAGGCGATATTATCAAAACACTCATATTCCTTCAAAGATCAAGGCGAAGCGAGGTTAGGAAGTGCGAAGGACGACGTTTGAAGGACATCGCAAAGGAGATCGAAGTTTAAAAGTCGCCAAGATCAAGGAGAAATAATGGATCGCTCCTGTCCCTCTCCAAGGGACAAGGGCGATGGTCCCTTTAATACGTCCAAACACATAATAAAAGCAAATGGAATAAGCGCGAAAGGAATGAGCATAGGTGTTATTCACCTTACAATGATATTTCGAAGGTCAAAGATACAAGATGAACATGAAGACATGGAGATCGCTCCTGTCCCTCTCCAAGGGACAAGGGCGATGTTAGACAAAACACATGATATTCTTTGAAAATCACGTTAAGACAAGGACGCACAGGGTTTTAAATGGCATTTGGAAGATGATACAAGGAAAGGATCGTACCAAAATGGAGAATTTCAAGCAAAAAACTTAGGATCGCTCCTGTCCCTCTCCAAGGGACCAGGGCGATAATGGTCATAAGATGCACTTGCTCGCACAAGAAAGAAATTCAAATTCGAAGGACCACCAGATGATCGATTTGGGACGTGGAAATGAAGGAGTTGAACGTTGAAAACGCAAGAATCATGCCAAAAATCATGGATCGCTCCTGTCCCTCTCCAAGGGACCAGAGCGATGAGGTACGTCCCTTTATTTTCATATTTTTGGCGCCAAATTAAAACAATTCGAATTTGCTTTAAATGCTAAATCAATTTAAAAAATTGAAAATTCATTTCTATTTGGCATTTAATATGGCGTTATCTCTTATTAATTATTTTTTGCCTTTATTTAAAATCGAAATTCTCAAATAAAAAAAAAAAACGCAAGGCATTAATAGTTAATTAATTAATTAATAAAAAAATCGAATTGGAACGCTCATATATGGAAGTCGGCCTTGTTATGTCATTGCAAATCATTTAAAAATCGTTCGAAATTGTTATATTTTATCAAGTCGGCCTAAGGGATAAATCGATTGCAAGCGCTATATAAGGGGGGTGGAATTATCATTTTCTACATCATTATTTTACCTTCCTTCATGCGAATTGAGAAGAGGCGAATATAGTGCGAGTTTCATTCATCCAAGGGTGGCGCGTAAGCAATCAAAAGGTGGTGCGATTTCAAACCAAAGGTGGCGCTAGTATCATCTTGTGTGGAGTGCGAAGTGTGTTTGGAGAGGTGCGAATTCCATCCAAGGTGGCGTAAGCAATCAAAAGGTGGTGCGAATTTGAAGACCACACCAAGTGCGAGCTTGAGGATACACTAAGGCGAATTTGCTAAAGACTTGGAGATTTATTTGTGCGAACTTGAAGATCCATTTGAGACCACGTCCAAGGCGATAATTGAAGATCACGTTCTCTCCAGAGGTGGCGAAGTCAATTTTGAGGAGATCATATTGAAGATTATCTTATACCTCAATTTTGCCTAGGCAAATTTTGTTTTTGCATTCTAGAGTTAGCTCTCTATCGAGGTATGGCGATTTAATTGTTATTGCTTTATTCATTCATCGTCATATTTCAAATTTTGAAATTTTGAATTTTAAATCTCTTGGCTCAATCGTTGTATTTTAGGAAATGATAACTCTAGAGACTTATCATGAGGTTTCCTAAAATTTATCTCTCTTATTTACGTTATTTATTGCAAAATCTATTTCTTATAATGAAATGTTGTGTAGGTATGGCGACCCCAAAGGCGGGAGCATCCACCAGTCGCTCGGCTCTCATGAAAGAAGATCAGAAGACCGAAGAAGTGGAGACCAAGATCGTGTCCAAGTGGAGCAACGTTGGAGATACAAACTTGGGGAACTTTAGCACAAAGAAGTTCCGGGAGGTCCCTTACATCGGCAAGCCATCACCTGTCGCCCGGAGAATAATAGAGAGTGGCATCATCAAGGCGGCCGGTTTTCCTCCAGCCATTCAGTGCCACGAGTTGATGATCGAGTGTGCCCGTCACTACAATCCGCAGTCCAGGACAATTGTGTCCAATGAGGGAAACACTTTGGCGTACCTTTCAGAGGAAGCCATAAGTGAAGCCTTCCATCTTCCAGAGCACAGGGACATGATATACAAGAGCATTGAAGGAGCCAGATCAGTGTACGATGATGATCCAGATGCTTGCCTAAGCATAATCAACAAGAACTGGCTACTCAAGAGTCGTCCCCGTCTGAGCAAAGTACCGAACACACCACACAGGATTGATTTCCAGGAGGAGTACAGAGATTTGATTACCATGCTCAACAGAGTTACAGGAGCACCTCATGCCTTCTATTTTGAGAAATGGATGTTTTACTTCATCCAGGTGATTGTTCAAGGAAAGGGTACAATACATTGGGCTAGGATAATTAGCCATTGCTTAGACGTACAGTTGAGAAGACTCAGGGCTACTAAGTCCTTCCACATGAGTTCATACGTCATCTATGCCCTAATCAGGAGCGTTGAGTACGCAGGACTACCTCACAAAGGAGTGATTGGAAGAGGACCCGGCGAGGTCAGAGTTTGTGAATCCTATACCTACTTGCATCATCCACCAGGGAAGAACTACAAGTTAATCAATGATACTTTCACGATGAACATCACAAGGACGTTGCAAGGAGGGATTCACAACAGATTATCTCAGGATGCCCAGGAATTCATCAAGAGGTACGGTGCTTGGTTCATTCAGTTTCCCAAGTTCACTTACATTAGAGTGCATGGATGTCCTTTACCTCCATACATGTTGCCGAGGTACCCGACAGATAGAATTGTGTTACTTGAAGTAACAAGGTAGTTGGCAGCATATGTGAAGGCATTTAGACACAGACATCAGAATGGAGTTCAGGTACCTATTATTTTGGGTAATTCAGTTGAGGTATGTCCTAATGTCTTAGCCATGGATGACGCAGAGAAGGAGTTAGCCTTGTATCCTTTTTCATCTTTTGCTTGGAGGAATAGTTTTGATCCACATGGACATTTAGAGGAGACGGTCGGTAGAAGATTTAGACATGAGTACCAGATTGAAGATTTTATGATGAATCTCCTAGATGATTTCGAAGTGAAACGAAAGATACATTCTAGATTGCCTTTGGATTTCATCAGGAAATGTAAGATTTACAGAGTAGCCGACCAAGCTCAGGACAACGGCAGGCACATCCAATCTTCATATGATAGAGAAAGCAAAACAATAAGTTTGAATTGGAATGAGCCCGAGGCCGTGGATTTAGATGATTTGATGGCACCAGTCTTGTCTTGTACTCGCAGATGGGTAGACGTTCAGCATCAGAAGTTGAGAGAACAGGGCATAGCCATGTCTTTTACTTTGGAAGAAAAGCCAGCCGAAGGTGGAGCCAGTGTTAGTGAAGGCAATCCTAATCCTAGGAATTCAGGTGAAGGTAACCTTCGATGTGCCAGTGAGGGCAATCTCCATTCGAGAGGTTCGAAGAGAAAAGAAAGATCAGAAAAGAAAGAGCCTTCCAAGAAGAAGCAAGGTGCCAACAAAGATCAAACACCAGGTACTTCTTCCAGACCAGAAGATAGAACAGTTCGAGTGGAAGAATCCATGGAATCGATGGTACAAAATGATAGACAGGAGGAAGAACAGGTGCAGCATGTTTCATCCGATGGATCTCTCCAAGACTATGATTTAGATAATGATAATGAAGTAACATCTCCTCCCAGACAAGAAGAAATAGTACATAAAGAGATTCAAGTTCAAGAGACAAGATCAAATATCCCAGATTGGTTGAAGGAAAGATTGACTAAGGTGATCGTAATTGAGGACAAGGACAGTGCAATTGATTTAGAGAGCCTTGTTGGACGTTCACATCTGACAACAGAGAAGAAGAAGGCTACAAAGATATCCAAGATGATTCGAGATGAGATTGGATCTAGAAAACTGCAGATAGCTACACCGGCAGCAGACAAATATGAGGGTGAGATCCTAGCAGAGGACTATCATATACAGACTATTGAGTTAGGACCTTCCACAGCAGAGCAGACTTTAGATGATGCCACCGACACATTTGAGGCATTGAAGGACAAGCTTAGAGAAGAAGTGGAAAAGAATAGAAAGCTTGAGAGAGAGGTTGGTGCATGGAGGACATATTTCAGTCACATCAATGAACCTTTGGGACGTCAGGATCCAGTTAGATCACCATTGCAGGCATTGCCCCTTCAATCAATCAATGAAGCAGAAAGATTCAGGAACCTGGTCCAGCGTACATGTGGTTGGATGGATAGATCTCACACGGTGGCCATTGAGTTTGTTACAAGGATGTCGAAGATCACCCATCAGGCTATCCAAGTTCTTGAGATTATTCACAGATTGATGGCAACAGTAGCTGCATTTGCCCATACCAAGGACGTTGTCATCCCTGTCTTGAAAGTTATAAGACACACATCCAGAAGAATTTTAGCACAAGAGAGGATCTTAGAAGGTGATTCTCACAGTTTGTTTCAGTGGTCAACCTTACTCCATATAAAGAGTGTTCTCTTTGAGGACATCAGTGTTAGATGTGGTCAAGTTGAGGAGGTGATCAATCCGATCCAGGACAGAGTATTTGAGGTACTTCGTACCATTCTTGGCAGAAGGATCGAGGTCGAGACGGATGTAGATTTACAAGAATTTGAGGATAGAATCAAGATCATCTTTCGCAAGGACGCAGATGTTACAGATGAGCAGTATGATCAGATGTATGCCACCATGCTCCTGATTGATAGAACAAAGGAACTTGAACCTACTTGGGACACAACTCTTCTAGATGCATTTGATCAGGTTATCCACTTAGAAGAGAGTATCAAGAATCTTCCCGAGATTCCAAGCACAGAAATCGAAGGAATCGTGACAAAATTCATTGCATATGCTAAGAAAGAGAATTGGAAAGGGAATAAGATTCTAGATGAAAGGTTGTTACAGATGACATGACATCTTATTTCTCATTGGTTGATACCTCCTAGATTTTTGTTGCAAATTTAATATTTGGCTATGTATTTAATATTGTTCAGTAAAAAGGAGGTCATTTGTAACAAACCCTAATTAGGGTTTAGGTGTCATGATCTTGTCCATTGATTTACTTTCAATCTGGACCTTTCATTGTAATTGGGGATGCTATTTATACCCCCATTTTTCATTTCATTTGAGGATAGTTAATAGTGAATAAGTGTGAGAGATAATAGTTGATGTAATAGAGAGATTAGAGTTAGAAGCAATTTTATTTTGTCGCAAGATTGAGTCTTGAAGAGAGAAGTTCAAGCAATTGTTGTATATGATGACTTGGAAATCAATAAAATATTGAAGTTATGGTGTTTTGTTGCAAATTTCTTAAGTTATCTTCATGGTTGTTGGATGTACTTGAATCACGCTCAATCAAGGTAGTTTGTTAATTTGAAAGACTAAGTGTGAGATTTGATATTTGGTAGGATTCGCAATCCAAACCACTAGCTTCTTGCTGATTGTAGGAACGCTTTGCGTGGTCGACTGGAAAACATTTTGAGTCCTTAACCTTCAAGCATTTTCGCATCTAGGATATGTACCTTCGTAGTAGTGTCCTTGGTCTTTGATGCATTGAACACCATTATTACCTTAGAAGATCGCACTAATTTCAGTTGAGTTGTTATCTTATGGCAAAATTGAAGTTGGTTGAGTCTTGCCAAATCTCATTCATGCTAAGTCGTTCATAGGGTTAGGCTAGATTAGACTTCCTTAAACCCTGTCCTTTTTTCATTTTTTTTGAAAAGTTCCTTTTAAATTAGTAAAATCTTCGAGCCTTTGAATCCGTAAGACGCCTTGAAGGAAACAGCAAATCACATCATACCACCAAAAAGCTTGTCCACACGTGGAGACCCCACTAAAAGAACCTTGGAGTCCATCTAACTGATCCTTTTTGCAGATCTTCAGCAGTTAGAGACTATTTTCTCAAGAGAGGATAAGATGCCTGTCGGTATTTTATTCTGTGTATGATTGTGTACAAAATACACGTCAACAGGGTGTTAGTTGTAGTTTTTTAATTAGTGACTATTAAAGCAAGTTCTGTTTTTAGATAATATGCTTATTAACCTTTAAGTCTTGGTTGTTGAGAAATATTTCTTTTAATAATTGAGTCACTATATAGCACTGTGCTTAGATTTTACATAAAATGATGCATATGGAAAGGTCTAGATGGCTGCCATGAAAATCATACTTTCCACTCTAGTGGTGAGTGGTAGTCTTTTCCCCTTTTGAACCTCTACTTATCATAAGTTATGTATGTATCACCATGTTTGATGTTGTCATTTGTTGAATATAAAAAAAGATGTGTTTATAATTGTGATCTGGGAACTATTTTCTCATAGTTTTTATTGATAAGATTTCATAATGAGCTCTTTTGAAGCTTTATTATTCTTAACTGCAGTGTTCATAAAATGGAATATGATGATTTGCTTGCAAAGTCAGTTGAAGCCGAAAAAGAGTTGCAGTTAGTGGAAATGAAGATAAAAGAGGCAGGCAATAACCAAGTAAAGTATCAACGAGATAGAGAAGGTTTGTTATTGTAAAATTTAGTGTATTGCATTGTTTTTTTCCCTATTAAATTACAATTTTACAGAAAAGTCAACTGCATGAAATGCCAAGTATTTAGCAATAGAACAACAATGTTTTTCATCAAACATTCATATATGAAAAAGTTAAAATAGTACAATATGTTAATAATTTTTATCAGACATCTTTATTTTTGCAAATTCTCTATCCAAAAATCAATGATGATTTCTTACCATTATGCACTTAAAATGGTGATGAAAATATATTTAGGGGTTTATCCTTCTCAATAGCTTATACCTTGGAGTGCTTTGCTTCCCCAAATGTAGGTGCGCAAACTGTTCTGTCTTGATCTTAGATGTTTCTTCTTTCTTTGACAACCCTCTACAATTCTTTGGCTTTAGTTGAGATTGAAGATTTTAACATTTTGAATGCCATCGCTTGCTCATATTGCAACGAGTGCAACAGTTATTGCCCATTCTCTTGGATGGTGTTTTCTTCTTGCCTTGCTCTTCATGATGATTTCGATAGTGGTTTTCCTTACTTCTTGTTTGCTTGATAATCTTTCCTTTTTTGATGGAAAGAATCAATGGCCATTTTTTTCTTTGCATAATTTCTTGGCTTGTCTTTATGGGTGCTTCCAGAATGTTGATAGAGTAGAGATAAATCTGGCTCCTTCAGCTATTCTCTTTTAGTATATTCTTTCAACTCTTCTTTGATAGTTTTGCCTTTATTAGAATGCTTTCTCTCTTTGGAGATAACTTACATTCCTTTTTTGCAGTCTTAGAGCGCGAATGTGCTACCTCCCCATTAACAGTATTGCTGTCCTTTGTTTGGATAGTGTACTTTGACCTTTGAGGTGGTACAATGGTACCGTCCTGTTTACTAAAAAGAGGGCCCTCCTTTGGAGATTCCATATATTCACAAGATTACAAAAAGAATTGTTTGAGCTTCTTTTATTGGGATAGTTTTTGGGTTGCTTCTCCTTGCAAGGTTGTCTTGCTTCAACTGTTTCGGAGCAGTTTCCATCTTCTAGTTTTCCATCAAAGTACATAAATCTTGCACATTGCAGTCTTCCCTCAATTTCTATGCGTTGTTTCATTCCTGGGCCATCCTTACCAATGCTTTTTACAACAACCCATCTTCAACAACTTAGCCATTTTCCCTGGTATGCTTCTTAGAAATAACAAAGAACTCATACTAGATTAGAAGAAATAACTTATTTTTCCCAACTAGTTCATTAGTGGATCCTTGGGAATCAATCTAGAATGTGTTAGTTGCCATCAGATCTTATCTTATTTTTTGACATTTGCTTTTAGTTACCTGGGTCATTTAATAATTGACAGTTTAGTTGTTTCATAACATATGATTAAGACACCTGTCATAATCTTTTCTAATCCTATGTCTCAACCTTGTCTTGATAAGCAAGATATCTCATTGTATTTTTCATATTCGATCAATCATTTAAGCATGGATAATCAAGCAAGCTATAGACCCATTTGCAGCTAGTGAAACAGTGCAAGGGGTTTTAGGTGGCAACATTGACAGTTCAACAGAAAATACACCAAATTTGTCAAGTCCAACAGGCATTATGGCAGAAAGCAAAAAGGGGAGAGCTGGCTCATCAGTCCTAACACAAGGATTGAAAAGAAGTTTGATGCTATGATGGACATGATGTCACAAACAACTTGGTAAAATTAACCAGAATATACCTTAGATGATTCAGAATAACTCGCTTAGATTTGGTCAATTAGTACGACTTAGAAAAAAATTCTTTTAATCTTTTTTTTAAGATTTTAAATGAAAAAAATTCTTTCAATAGTTCTTTTAAAGTTTGTTTTGTAGGTGTACCTATCTAGTTGCATGCGGTACAGATCCAGTTAGTGCGTGTCACATGGCACACCTGGGAGTGGCTACACGATTGCATCACGCCCACACTTGCACAGTCACCCATCAATAAAAAGAATATTCCATCAAAATCTTTAGATTTCGTTGTTGTCACAAGAATATTCCATTAGAATTAAAGTATAAACCAGTAACTGGAATATTCCATAGTGTATGTTGTTTATAAGGATATCTTTACCACTAGAGAATATTCTGTCATCTGTGCTGTTGAAGTTACCGTGACATCAGTCAATCCTTTTAGAATTTGACCCCCCTCATCAATGATAGTTTTGACTTTGTAGTCAATTTTCAAACATCCAAGACTTAGGCAAGGACTTCCTTTTTCACAGCAATTTTTCTTTTTTTTGGGGTGCACATTTTCATGCTCTTCGCAGTGGTCCGATTGGTGTTTGATTTTTGCAAAAAATGTAGATTATCATAGGTGTTGTTGAGTAGTTCTCATTTTAGAACTTTTGGAGCTCCATTCTTGGTCCTTTGGTAACATGTTTTGGTGCAATTTCTTTTAGTGTATAATTTTCTTGTGGTTTGCAGTGGTGCAATCAAATCAATCTCATTCTATGTAAAAATAGTACTTTGATTCTGTGGCTTAATTTGTCATATGTAAGCACTAAGATCAAGTCTATTTTTTTCTTCTTGGCAACTAGCATCTCTAATTGCATCGGGTATAAAGTGCCAATATCATATATTTATGAGGGGGTAATCTGGTGGTGGTTGATTGCATTCATTTTCTTGTCGTGTGTTCTTGCTTGCAATGGAGAAATCTCAAATTGAAATCCTAACTTAATATAACTATGCTTCATTGGGAAAATTAGTATGAAACTATTTCATGGGAAAGGGTTATCTAGGTTATCTAAAAGGAACCTTTTTTGAACCTACTGGTGCTAGTGAAAAGGAGAAATGGGTTATCAATTGTGAGAGAACACATATTTAGGCTATCTAATAGGTACCATTTTTGAACCTACTCGTGCTAGTGACTTGCCAAGTTCCTTTTTTACCATCTCCCCGAACTCTCAATTCACATATCTCCCAAACCATTGGACAACAATCCATATTGAGCTATACTCATAGAGCTCCATCAGGTTGTCGCGTAAACCTCGTAAGGGTATGACTCAAGATCATATTTTCCCAACTTGACTAGGCAACTTTATTTTGAGTTTTTGTCTATAGTGGATGCCTTCCTGTCTTCAAAGTGTGGGCCTTCTAAAACATGTGCAATTCATCATCCTTCTTGGCATAGTAATCTTTCCAAGCTCTCCTAGCAAGCTTCTGGAGGATCTTCAACATGGCGACAAAGTGTGTTGGCATTAGCTTCAAGAAGTACCTTAGAACGTTTTACTTCAAGACAGTGTTATGCATAGTGCATGGCTGTCCAACCTTTTGTGTCTACTTCATCTCTGTCTGAATCAAGTATGATGTTTGATGCAATTATTAGATTCAATGCTAATACTACCCTCATTGCAAAAGTAGAACTCGTTCGATGTATGCATCTCCTTTCATTTAGACTAACTTCATTAGCATTGTTATGTTGTGCAGGCTGATTCTGCACATTAAGCATATGCAACAAAATTGTCTTCCTTGCATTGTTAAGACCTTAAAACCAAAATATTGGCTTCCTTTTGCCATAAGTACATTGTGGTCCAATCAAACAAACATTTTTAATCCCTTGTGAAACCCTAGCACATATTTCCAACACTTGAAAATTTCGGAAGGAAAACCATGAAAAAATAAGGAAGAAACCTTACCTGCAAACTGTGAACAAAAGAAAGCAGAAAGTTTAGTTTGAAAACCCTGGCCACGTTTGGAAAACCTAGGTCATGCAGAAAAAAACCCTAGCCGTGGACTTCTAAAACCTTAGCCGTCAAGCCAAAAGAAATCACTATTTTCTGATTTTCACAATACTAAAACCTCATTTTAAGTGATAAACAATGCGATTTGTTGATGAATCTTGGCATGATTTCCTAAAAGGAAAATATCGACACAACTTTCCAAGAATAACTCGCAATTTTCAAAATACTAGGTGCGATATTTTTTAACATGGTGCGATTTGTCCTACAAAGGAAAATAAAAAACTCATACAAAACATCTCTGTGATTCCTTATAAAAAAACATGATTTTTGCAATCAATAAACTCACAAATTATGGCCGCAGATGTCCATGACTTAAATCATGAACATCCCATTATTTTTTAATTAAAAAATAGCCCGTGAATTTTACTAGGAACAACTCTTTTTCTGCAATTGGTAAATTCACATGACCCCCTACTCCGATAGTAAATTTGAACACAATAATTTGATATTCTATTAAATAGCAAGATATGGATTACAATGAGGTCCATCTCCTTATATAGAGAGTGGAGGATGAAACCATCCAAAAGGATAAACATGACATGGGTCATCCAACACTAAAATAGCTAAGTAAAAAATGGAAAAAAATTAACTTGTCATTAAGGTGACTTTATTACAATTGCATGTAATGTCCCCTTTTTAGCTTGTTCCTATCTGGATGGTTTAGCCTATTATTTTGACCCTCGTAGGCTCATAAGCTTGGATAGAGGGTCCTTTGAGGCAAAGATTTGGTCAGGGAATGGGTAATTATTCTCCTCCAAAGCTTGGTAATTTTGGATTTGGCATTTGTGTGGGCTACAGGGGTTAATTTATCATACTTATTTATAGTAAGTCAGGGGATGCTAGAGAGGGACCCTTACTATTTTTAGTAAGGCAGTCGGATGAGCAGTGAACACAGTGGTTGACCCCCCTGGTTCAGACGGAATTGGAAAATAATGAATATTCAAGAAGTTATTAATGTTTAATTGGCCTAGATGATAATTATTTATTAAAAGGTGTTAATATAAATTATAGTTTAATGTTATAACTTGAGGGTCAATTCATCATGAAAAGGGGGCCATTTGAGGAATTAATTATGAAAGCCAAACTTAATGAAATATAAAATGTTTCGCCTAAGTCTTAATGAAATAACATTTTAAATGTTATTAATATGTCTTTTATGCAAAATTGAGCCCTAAGGAGGAATTATAAATACTCCCTCAATGAACTCGATTTCATTCTATTGAGCATTGTTAATTCTTCATTGAAGATCTGTGGAAGAAGAGAAGGATTTTCTGCCATATCCAGCATTGGAGAACGTAACCTCTTCAGTGTTTAGCAATCTTGAGGCTGTGAGATACCAGCTGAATTATTGCTCAATTGTGGACTTCATCCAGAGGTTTGATCTGTGCATTAAAGAGGAGTTTAATTCAGTTTTTGAGCAGCTCACTGTAGGGTTTTAATTTTGTAGACCCGAGGATAATATTAGAGCTTCTTGTTCCTAGCGCGACCTAAGGATCATATCAAGCATTATTTGGAAGCATCAAAGTGCAGATATAATTTATTTCAAAGGCTGCATGCTTGGAACAAGGGCGACCAGCTTGAGGGGTGCAAATTTCAGCAAGGAGGCACAATAAATTCCAAGTAAAGTCTGGGAGAATTATTGATGCTCAAGGAGGCTAGGTGCTACTCATTTGGTGGCAAATTCATTGAGCATAAGGAGGAACAAGTCATTTTGTCCAGGCAGCCATCATTTCCAGGTTTTACATCAGTCATGATATCCCAGTCTTTAGGCATGTAATCAGTATATTTAGACTTGCAAATTTAGTCCTATAAGTATTGTGAATTCAGTTAATTATAGTTGCATTGGATTATTACCAAGTTGCTGCCGTTGATGATCATTGTACTCAGATTTTGGCAGTATATAGTTTCACATTGTAAAGCCAAGAGTCTTGGTAAAAATATGCCAGCATTGTACTCAAGTTGTCTAACAATAAAGGTTATTAAAGTTGTATCCCTATGATCTGATGTAATGTTCATGCTTGATTTGCGTATCAGTTTGCATGCCAAATGTATGACAAATTGTCACTTGGCTGTAGATGCATATTTCAAATATAGGAATCATAAATATGCATTTTTAGAAGTCAAAGAGAAGCCATGCATGCATTTAGACTATTGCTTTGACATTGTAGTTGTATTTTCAAGTGATTAGAGTGCATTGACATCATTACTCAAGCATACAATCAGACTGATATCACAGACCAGCAAGCATTGAGTTTGCATAAAAAGTGTTTGACAATATTCCTTGAAGGCAAAATTACATCAGATTAGACAAGGGATATCACAGTGGTATTAGAGCGGTTTCCTGCCATCTTTTGAGTCTGAATCAGATTGTTAATCCAACCAAGTGACAGAGAAAGAAGGTATTACCAAAGGGAAGCTCGAAAAACTTGGCAACCACCGTAGGTAGCTGAAGGAAAAACAACATTAGGATTAATTGGGACTCATTAGGAGTCATCTTATGAGAATACAGAAGAGGTTGCTGGCATGGGTGATAAAAGGGAGAACAGTCCACCATGGGATGAAGCAAGAGAAGTGAGGGAAACCAGGAGAGGGTTATAGGATGGACTACAGCGTATAGTTGATTCATTGCAGCAGCTCACCGCAACCATACAACAATTGGCTAATCCTATATGGCAGAATCATGATCCAGAGGATAATAGGAGTGTGGTTGGGACTCCTAGGGCTCGTAGAACTCCTACACACACTGTTGATTGGCCTACCAGGCCCACTTTCCTGAGGAATGAACTAGAAGGAGGTGTTGGGGAAGATGATGATGCTATATATGTTGATAATGTCATGGCAGTGCATGATGAGTGGAGTTTACTTCCCCAACGAGAAGGGTGGGACTAGCCTAAGCCTTTTGGTAGGTCCACTTTCCTGAGGAATGAACTAGAAGGAGGTGTTGGGGAAGAAGATGATGCTATATATGTTGATAATGTCATGGCAGTGCACGATGAGTGGAGTTTATTTCCCTCGGATGTAAGGGTACACATGAATTTTGACCGATTTATGAGCCAGAGGAATGAGCACTAGAGGGCAAGACAAGACAGGAGACCAAGATATAAGAACAAGGATTTGGAATATGCTACCAATAAACTTACCCTACCACTGTTTGATGGAAGTGGGAAGGTCACAACACGGTCATGAATACATAAGTTGGACGCCTACTTCAACTTACGTCCTATGAGAGAGGGGGATGCAATTAAATTTGCTACATTGTATTTAGATGGAGTGGCTCATGATTGTGGCACAATGGAATGGTTTCTTTGCAGCATAACCTCATCAGTTCATATCAAGAGTTTGCTGATAGATTGGTTGATCGCTTTGATAAGAAGGATCCAGAGTCATATTTTAGAGATCTTGCTCAACTTAAACAGGTTGGGAGTCTGCAAAGTTACATTGGAGATTTTTAGTGGTTATCAGTTATGGATCCCAACATTTCAGAGTGGAGATTAGTTGTGCTCTTCATTGAGGGCTTATTGGAGCCTTTGAGAGGGTGGATAAAAGCTTTTGACCCACCATCATTAGAGGAGGCAATGAAGAAGGCTAGAAGTATGGAGTTCGGAGCCCCAAAAAGAAAGAGTTCGCATAAAGATGTTCCTTCTACCAGCAATGAGAGTCCTCAACAATTTGCTGATAAGAAAAAGAAATCAGCGACCATGGTGAATGAGGAGACACGGGAGGAGTTAAAGAAAAATAAACTGTGTTTTTGGTGCAAGGAGCCTTACAACAAAGAGCATAACTGCCCTTTGAGGCCTAAGGGCAAAGCAAATCGTATAAAGTGGGCATATGATGAGGTTCTGATTCTGAAATTTCAGATCAGCAAGCTACTTCACGGAGTGATTAGGGTGGAAAAGCTTCAGTAGAGTGTGGGCCTGATGGGAATCTATCTCCTATGGTATATTTTGCTGATGTACAGGATGAGATTTCATTTCGGTTCAGGGGAACAATCAATGGACAGCGTTGCATTGCTATGCTTGACACTAGAGCAACGCACAATTTTATTGATGAGGGATTTGTGGCCAGATGCAGACTTCAGATAGAGTACTTCAATGGATTTAGAGTTAGAGTTGCAGATGGATATACCCTCACATGTACAGTACTGATAAGTAATCTCACCTTACAGCTGAATGATTATGAGCTATAGGCTGACTTCTATGTGGTCAACATGGGTGCGGTGGACATAGTTTTGGGCATGCAATGGCTCCAAGACATTGGAGAATTTACCCTCAACGTACCTAAATTGGAAATGAAATTTGAATTGAATAACAAGAATTATGTGTTGAGGGGGATTGCAGATGGGAGCCTGCATTCTATCTTTCTTTGTAGAGAGATGGGCAGGAAGATAGAACACGGGGTTATTCAAGAGGAGTGTGAGATGATCCAGGATGAGTTCGCATATGCACATAATTCCAGGGGCACAGAGTGGTATGATTTGGTTCAACATGGAGGTGTTGTTCAGTTCTAAACAATCCCTTGTTTGAGCCAGATGTCACGATGTCTTATGATAATCCTCTCTTTAAGTTAGATGTTGACCACTCTTTTGACCTCGATCTCGAGATGAGCAATAATCATAGTGTTTGGGATCCTTCCAGTGCATTGGGATCTCAAACAAGGTTCGCAAAGGAGTTTTTTGAGGTGTACATAGTAAGGAGTGCGTACAGTTTTATATTTGATCCTCATGTACATGACCTATTTCAGATGCACATTTTAGTGGCACATGTGCTTGATAGTATGGATGACAGCTTGCTTTGTGCAGAGTTGGGAAGCAAACTTTGTCAGCACTTTGAGTTGCTTCCTCATGTGGGTTATGCTTCGGTGACACCTATGGTTGGGATTGATTTGGTTCAACAGGTATTGGTGTTGGTGTTGCAGGAGTTGGTTGGTGATATTAGGGACATTACACAGTTTCCCTTGGGACTTAGGTGGAGTGATCTTCTTGAGGGTTTTCAATCTGTGCATTAAAGAGGAGTTTAATTCAGTGTTTGAGCAAATCATTGTAGGGTTTTAATTTTGTAGACCCGAGGATAATATTAGAGCTTCTTGTTCCTAGCGCGACCTAAGGATCATATCAAGCATTATTTGGAGGCATCAAAGTGCAGATATTATTTATTTCAAAGGCTGCATGTTTGAAACAAGGGCGGCCAGCTTGAGCGGTGCGAATTTGAGCAAGGAGGCACAATAAATTCCAAGTAAATTCTGGGAGCATTATTGATGGTCAAGGAGGCACAATAAATTCCAAGTAAATTCTGGGAGCATTATTGATGATCAAGGAGGCTAGGCGCTACTCATTTGGTGGCAAATTCATCGAGCATAAGGAGGAACGAATCATTTTGTCCAGGCAGCCGTCATTTCCAGGTTTTACATCAGTCATGATATCCCAGTCTTTAGGCATGTAATCAGTATATTTAGACTTGCAAATTTAGTACTGTGAATTCAGTTAATTATAGTTGCATTGGATTATACCAAGTTGCTGCTGTTGATGATCATTGTACTCAGATTTTGGCAGTTTATAGTTTCACATTGTAAAGCCAAGAGTCTTGGTAAAATTATGCCAGCATTGTACTCATGTTGTCTAACAATAAAGGTGATATAAGCTGTATGCCTACGATCTGATGTAATGTTCATGCTTGATTTGCATATTAGTTTGCATGCCAAATGTTTGACAAATTGTCACTTGGCTGTAGATGCATATTTCACATATAGGAATCATATATATGCATTTTTAGAAGTCTAAGAGAAGCCATGCATGTATTTAGACTATTGCTTTGACATTGTTGTTGTATTTTTTAGCAATTAGAGTGTATTGACATCATTAATCAAGCATACAATCAGATTGAAATCACAGACCAGCAAGCATTGAGTTTGCATAAAAAGTGTTTGACAATATTCCTTGAAGGGAAAACTACATCAGATTAGACAAGGGATATCATATTGTAAGCCTTATCTTCTAAATATTATTTAATATTGTTCTAATAATCAAGAGGGAGTTGATTGTCATATAACCCTCAACAAAATGGGGTTGTAGAGAGGAAAAACATGTCCATTGTATAGACAACAAAGGCTATAATTCATGACTTAGATTTACTCATGTTTCTTTATGCAAAGGATGCAACTATTTTGCATACATATTAAACAAGTGTCCTCATAGGGTGCTGATGGACAAGAATCTAGAGGAAGCTTTCATAGGGGAGAAACTTAATGTTTCTCTTTTTTGGGTGTTTGGGAGCCCTATTTGCATTTGTGTGCAAAAGAAGAAAATGACAATTTTGAAGCCTCTAGCCAAAAGGGTGTATTTCGGGATAGAATTAGTCTTCCAAGCCACTAAGCCCAAATTAAAGTCTTTGAGACCACACTAACCATCATGGTGCAAGCCATTTTTCAGAACTTGAATACCTTTAACCATCCTTTAAAAGTCTTCTAAACTTCCTAAAAAACACTTGACTTTAATGTTTTTACATTTAAATATTTTTGAATTTTGTGCTTTTTTAATTGGTTTTCATAGACCTAATTGAGTTTGCCCATTGGGAAGATTCACCAAGCTTGAGTCTTAGGGCCTTGTTTTGAGGTGCCTGCCTTAAGATTCACTAGGTCTAGGCGAGTCATGCAACTTTTGAAATCTGCATTATAGACATGTTGTGAGTATGATGAGTCTGCAAAATAGACTTGCTTGATGTTGAACATGCCAAAAATGCACGAAAGACGCGAATTTGACCCCCAAAAATTGTTCCCCCACTCGCAAATTCTTCACACTGCATTTGCAATATTTTTTAAGTGATCAAAAGTAATTAAAGAAGCAAATTTCAGCAAATTTAAGGTTCTAGGTTAGCATATTATAGTTTTTTCTTATTTTTTCCCTTCATGCAATAGAACCTTCACCTTCATGCAAACACCTTGGAGGACAAAATTGTTTGGGAGCTGTTTGACCTAGATGAGATTGATCCATTTACTAGCTAGGTTACAAAGGATGGGGACAACCTATGTTTATAGAATATGAGATTGCTGCCTTTGAGAGAGGAGGTGAGGAAGGTGCATCAAAAGAAGAAGGTATTGAATCAGATGACATCATGTTAGATGATGATGCTGAGCTAGAGAAGTCATTGCCTTATAGTTTGAGGGTTGAGCCACGATTGACTACAAGGAGTAGGACCTAAACCATCACTAGGGATTATGTAGGGAAGAGAAAGTTGTAAAATGCTGTGACTTGTATTGTTATGTAATTTTTGATGTCAACTTTCGATCGTTATATATTACATTTGTCTGCTGTTATATTTGGATTTTGATGTGTTATTGCATTCTTTTCTCTTAAATCTAATAGAAAACACTTTGCTAACTTTCTATAAACTTCAACCCTTGCTATCTTTTTAACCTTGGACCTTGTAGAAGTGCTACAACTTGTTGAATTGGCTCAGCCTGATATCACCGCTTTGTTTTTATTTTTGTACCCCTGAAAAGTCAACACACTTGACCACCATTCTTCTAACATTTAATTATCTTTCATCATTTTTTTCTCTTACTACTAGTTTATTAGGAGCAAAACCGAATGAACATCTGTAATGTCCCTTTTGATATTCCAAGTGGAGGCTTCAAGTGAAGTTTCTGTGATTCTAAATTTTCATAATTGCATACTAAAATGTCTTAACATCTTACTAATACTGGTAGCATTGGACACGCACAAGCAGCATCACCCCAATATTTTTACAAATGCTAAGTGATTGCCATCCATGAGATGCATAATCCTTCATCTTGCAAAACGTGGGCCAATTTAGGGATGAATGTTCCAATTTTTTATCTTCAAGAATAAATAACATGAATATTGCGTAAATACAGAAGCAATGTCCAAAAAATGGAACCGATATTTCACAGAGTTCATTCTGCTAGATTAGTTTAAAATTTGAGACTCATTTTATACTTACAACAGCTGTATGAGACATGAGTATAACGTTTATTTTTGACTCTTAGGTGGCATGATATTTGTTTTCAGGAGAAACATGGGAGAAGATGCATATATTATGATTAAGTTGTTGGGAGGTGTTTTGGTTGATTACCATAGACTGGTCATAGACGGTTATGTTGCTTTCTCTTTGTCAGATTTTACATCAGTTTCTTTCTTGCAGGCAGGAGAAGATTTCTTGAAACAAAGCTTCAATCCTTGGTTCAGTCATCGATGGAGATTGATGGGTTTCCTGGAGTATTGGAAGATGCAATTGAGAAGAGAAACATTCGTAAAAGGTTTGATCTTTAGTCTCATTCTATTTCATTTAAAATGCCATGAATCTGATAAGTTATCACATGAACATAATTGCAATGAGCTAACAGTAAATGGGCATTTTGGTGGTTGGTAAAGCCAACATGATATTGCAGATGGCATGCGCAGGATGTTCGATCCATTTGAAAGAGTTGCACGTGCAAATCATGTGTGCCCATGTTGTGAGCGTTCTTTTACACCTGAAGAAGAGGATGATTTTGTTCGGAAGGTTTGCTGCTTACTTTGATAAATAAAGACACATGTCAATTTGTTACTTGTAACTTCTTTCTGTGGAATCTCCAGTTTGAAAATTGTCACGTGAAATGCTATCATTGACATAATATATTTGGCACTTTTAATAGCAAAGGACAAAGAGTTCAAGTTCAGCAGAACGTGTTAGGGAATTAGCTATGCATTCATCCAATGCAGATGCACATTTTCAGCAGTTAGACAAGCTGCGTTCAGTTTATGATGAATATGTTAAGCTTGGAAAGGAGTTAATTCCTTCATGTGATAAACTTTTGGATGAGTTATCCGAAGACCGAGAAAGGAAATTGCAGGCGCATGATGATGTAACTTTTCTTTCTTACTTAGGCCTTTTACATTTATTTAGTTACTTTCTTTGAGCAGTTATAATCTGTCTTTTCACAAGTGTGTATGTACTTATAGTAATATTAAATTTATTTGCTTGTTGCTCAGTACTTTTACAATTCATATTTCCTGATGATTCGGAGTTGATTGGGAATCAGGTGGACAATGCACTAAAGTTGCAGAAACTTAATGTGTAATACAAGCAGCAAACCACAAGAAGGGGAAATGGATCCAATAAAAACAATAATATACACTGCAATGTAAATGAAATCTTTATTTAAAATGACAGTTATTTATAGAAATGTAGCAATATCCATAAGGGATGTTTTGCTATGAAACTACTACACCCTTCATTCTTGTGAATCACCCTAGTTTATATAATGAACTACATAAATATGAAGGATTTTGGTAGTGTTGGCCCCTGTACTGGAGTCAGTATCTCACTTATTGGGTACCTTATCTCATTCTAGAGTCAATGGTGAACAATAGTGTCTCGGGAAAAGCTCATGATGCAGCCTTGGCTGTTGATGTTATAGCAGCAGGAGTTCTCTTTCCACCTGACTGCTGTATTAATTATTATAAACACTTTATTCATATCCTAGGTATCGCTGTCTTATTTCTGCGATCTCTTTATTTACTAAAACTGTTTGTTAGTATTCCAACATGTGATTATATTAGTTAACTATGGGGTTGATATCGCACCCCTTGCTTTTGACCCCCCAATTAGAGTCATGTCTGTTCGTTGTTTACTTTAGATGGTTATATAGTTTCCTTTGATTGGAGATATTGGAGGATGATTGTCGGTGAATGATATGCTGTGCATATATGTGTGATGCCCGTGAAATATATATGCTGTGTGGTCTCCGTGGAATATATATGCTTTACATAAGCACCCAGCAAACTCAAACAATCAAATTGAATATATTGGAGAAAACTAGTGCTTGAGGAAGAAATCGATATCTTCAGCATATTGACATATTGCTTCAGATCGATACTCATTAAAGAGATATTAATTCTGTAGTTTGTGTGCCACATATGGGTAAACGATTAAATGCAGAAAGCTAAGTTACCGAATCGGGTACGGATACGGGTACGGGTACGTAGTTTCGGTACGCGGATACGTCAATTTTTTTGGAGGGGGTTGGGTACGTTTTGGGTACGCCTCTTTAATAAACATATGAAATCATAAATATATACATATTTAATACCTAAAACTTTAATGTCATAATAATATAAATCTATATTATATTAAATTTATAAGTTTATGAACTATTATCTTAATACCATATTAATATAAAATTATTTGATATTATTGAGTTTTTAAACATGTTAAATATTAATAATAAATATTAACAAAATAAAAGTAAAACTATATTCCTATCACTATTTTTCAAAACCTGTTAATATAAATACTACTTATTAGATCATTCATAAAATAACACATGTATAATAATAATAAAAATAATTAAATTAACAATAAATATTAAATAATATTTAATTTAATATTAATTAATATAATTTAATATAACTAATTTAAGTTTAAATTTAATAAACAATAGAATTCATTAAAATAATTGTAAGCTTCTTAATGTTAATAATAATAATAAACGATATTAAATTTAATAAAATTTTAGTAAATTAAAAACCTAAAATTAAAGTTAAAACACTTCCGTCGAACACAACTTTGGTTTTATCTCCGTCAGGAAGAAGCTATTCGAATGGATGGAAGAGTGAATCTTCGTTGGGAGGTGGCTACTTTGCCCTCGTCTGCCCTCATTTGACCTCATCGTGCGTCACCTGCCCTCGTCTGCCCTCGTTGTGCGTCGCCTTGCTGCGTCGTCTATGCTTGCATCTGTTCTAAAAAAACCCCTCGAAATCCACATTCGACATTGACTCGTCAAAAACGCCACAGAATCGAAAAATAAACGCCACGTCATTCCAAATACGTTGGGATTCATGGTTGAAAACGCGGATACGTTTCAGAGGGCAAATGCAGGAACCCTGTTCGATTCCACAGGGATTCCAGTTCGAATCCGAATCTGATTCGAATCGTACCCGAATCCAGGTCAAAACCTAGACGTACCGGTAACTTAGGCAGAAAGTAAATGCACAGAACATAATGGAAATATATTAAATAACCTGTCTCTGTATTAATTCAACAGTCCCTGTACATCAAGTGCTTATAACATTACACCAGACACGACTATCATGATTAAAAAAAAATAAAAAAATAAAAAATCCGTACGATCCGTACGGCAAAAAAAAACAAAAAACAAAAAACAAAAAAAACCCACGATTTTTTTTTGTGCCAGTTTATTTTTGAGCTACAATACACTTTTTGAGTTGGGCAAAGGCATCAGAGAAGGCACGGTAAGTGTTGGGTTGTCCCGTACTGTGAGAAAGAAGCTTGCAGCTAAGCATTGGCGGGGAAGCCATAAGTCGTAGAGGGAGACGGATTTGGAGGTTACGAACAAACAGAGTTTGAGGGAAGGCATTGCAAGAACGCGAAGTTGTACGACACCAGAGAGTTATTCAGTTCAGTTATCAGCCTTTGGGGAGTGTGATGGAGGATTTGAGGTGTCTCCTAGCCTTTGTGCCAGAGGGTTGTGGCCACTTCCAGGCATGAATGGTACGCTTTGAGGAACTCGGAGTATGTCTCGGCTGGACGTGAGGTTGCCCTGGTGGATGCACAGAGGGCTCGGGAGGAGCTGACCACCAGGTTGGAGGCAGTAGTAGCGTGAGACTTAGCTCAATGTACCCAAGAGTTGGATGCCGAGAGGGCAGGGTGGCTATCGAGGACGTAGCAGGTGTATGAGTTCCACGCTCGACTAGCATTCGCAGTTCCTGCAGTTCTCTACCTTGGTTTTGTTTAATGTCATCTCTATTTTGTATTAAGTCGTTCGGAGACAACTTCTTTTCTTGGGGGGGATGATGTTGCCGGGAATAATCATTATGTTATGTTTATGTTGTCGTCGGTAATAATGAGTTACGGCGGTCAGTTAGTTAGTCGTCCCGAAGGGTAGTTGGACGCGACGGTTGGTCGCACCCCTTCGGGTATTATATATTGCATACCGTTCCTGCTTAGTATCATCATGATAGTCGTGTCTGGTGTAATGTTATAAGCACTTGATGTACAGGGACTATTTAATTAATATAGAGATTGGATATTTAATATATTTCCATTATGTTCTGTGCATTTACTTTCTGCATTTAATCGTTTACCCGTATGTGGCACACAAAGTACCGAATTAATATCTCTTTAATGAGTATCGATCTGAAGCAATATATAATACCCGAAGGGGTGCAACCAACCATCGCGTCCAACTGCCCTTTGGGATGACTAACTAACTGACCGCCGTAACTCATTATTACCGACGACAACATAAACATAACATAATGATTATTCCCGGCAACATCATCCCCCCCAAGATAAGAAGTCATCTCCGGATGACTTAATACAAAATAGAGATGACATTAAACAAAACCAAGGTAGAGAACTGGAGGAACTGCGAACGCTAGTCGAGCGTGGAACTCATACACCTGCTGCGTCCTCGATAGCCACCCTGCCCTCTCGGCATCCAACTCTTGGGTACGTTGAGCTAAGTCTCACGCTACTACTGCCTCCAACCTGGTGGTCAGCTCCTCCCGAGCCTTTTGTGCATCCACCAAGGCAACCTCACGTCTAGCCGAGACATACTCCAAGTTCCTCAAAGCGTACCATTCATGCCTGGAAGTGGCCACAACCCTTTGGCACAAAGGCTAGGAGACGCCTCAAATCCTCCATCACACTCCCCAAAGGCTGATAACTGAACTGAATAACTCCCTGGTGTCGTACGACTTCGCGTTCTTGCAATGCCTTCCCTCAAACTCTGTTTGTTCGCAACCTCCAAATCTGTCTCCCTCTACGACTTATGGCTTCCCCGCCAATGCTTAGCTGCAGGCTTCTTTCTCATAGTACGGGGCAACCCAACACTTACCGTGCCTTCTCTGATGCCTTTGCCCAACTCAAAAAGTGTATTGTAGCTGAAAAATAAACTAACACAAAAAAAAATCGTGGGTTTTTTTTTTTGCCGTACGGATCGTACGGATTTTTTTTTCTTTTTTTCTAAGTGTCCAGATTCGGCTCGGGTTTAGTGCCTTTGGGATCGCCCTTTCTCGGTTTGCCTCGCTCGAGAGTCTCCCGCTTTGGTCCTGCGCCTCTCGAGTCGCCTACCTGGCCTCTCAGGTCCCCTTCCATCCTATCGGGTTCCCCTCCGGACTCTCGGGTGTCCTTTCGACCTCTCAGGTCCCTTGCGCACTTCTCGTGGTAGGGTTTCAATTTGGACCCGTTGGTGGCAAGTCTATTTTCAATGGCCATCCGAAGACCTAGAACCACAAATTCTACAGGGACCACAGTCTCCTTCCCATACATAAGAAGAAGAAGAATAATAAAGATTTTGAAGGCTGCGGCCTTACACACAGGGTTCCAATTGTTGCCAACACAAATGATCTTGGGATTATCTACGTCATCGAGGTTTGGGGCATCTCCCTTACAATATTCTTTGTATTCCGGCAGGTACACCTCCTCTGTTGCTTGCTCTGGTTCCTCTACTTCGAGCCTGTAGCTCTGGAACATTTCGTAATCCTCCATCTGCCAGTGGAAGAGCCCGTTCATTGACCCCGTCTCATCCTTGGAGCACTCTCCTAGTTTGAGGATCCCTTCGTCGTTGGGCTCCCTGCAGCCTCGTCCTTCGTTCCTCAGGTCGCCTTCTCCTTCACCCTCTGATTCCGAAGATGATGCCAGTTCCTCACTAACCAACTGTGTCCCGAGGTCTATGATAAACTTTCTTCCTCCATTCTCCATAGACAGAGTGTTCTTCTTCCAATTGTGGGTGGCCTTGGCTGCCACCAGCCACCCTCTCCCTAAGATCACATCGTACCCTTTTTTCTTTAGTGGGATTACCACGAAGTCCAGTATGAAGGGTTGTCTCCCGATGGTAACTTGTTGGCCCATCAGTGTCCCGATGGGTTTGATTCCATGTTGATTTGCTCCTAGCAAATTGAATGTAGATGGCCACAGCGTCGGTTTCCCCAGCTTCCGCCAGGTTTCTTCTGGAAGAACATTCACTCCTGATCCACCATCGACGATGGTATCGGTTAAAATGGTGCCAAGGATACCCATCTCCACAATGGCTGGGTTCCTTCCAGTGTTAACTGCTAGCAGCATGGGGTCTATTGCAGACCCCCCAGGAACATCTGTGCGGTGGTTGGTATTGGTGCGTGGTTGGGAGAGATTATTCAGCAACGCCGTTCGTAATTGAGGCATCGTCTGGAGGAGGTCGTGTACCTTCACAGGCACCTCCAGTTTTACTTTTAAAATTTGATTTAGTATAGCATCCTCCGCCTCCGGTCGGCTGGAAGTACCCGCTGTACCCTTCGCCTTCGCCCTTTCTTGTATCTTTTTCCCAATTTCTTCTCGTGCTTCCCGTACCCTTCGCTTCTTCGTCTCTGGGTCTGGGCACATTGCATGTTTGGCTTGGGTGCGGGTTACGGCCAGCACTTCCTCTTCTTTGGTTTCCTCGATATTGAGCAAGTTGACGCTGGACTTCGGGCAGGTGGCGTCTTCGTGGTCTCCCGGTCCGCACCATTTGCACAAATATTGTGTGGCCTCTCCCTTCGGGCAGTCTCGGGCGAAGTGCCCACACTGGTTGCACGCTCTGCATTGTACCATCGGTCGACCTTTAGAGTCGTATTGGATCCGGCTCCTTGTATTGTTATTGTTGTTTCGTCCTCCCCACCGGTTATCTCGGTAGCCTCCCGATGTTGCATTGTTGTTCGCCTGGGAGGTGCCGGTAGCGTTGGATGTAGTTGGTTGTTCCTGCGTAAGCAATACTTGTTGGTTTCGTGTTTCAATGTTGTAGGGGCATTCCCTGGTGGGATGCCCCATCAACTGGCATATATCACAATAGGCCGCCTTTTGGCAAGAGCCTTTCATATGGTCGTTCGTCTTACATTCCGTGCACCAAAGCTCCCCTTCGTCGGTCTTGCTCGGACCTCCCTTCATAACCTTCAGCTCTTTCATCATCCTCAGCATGTCCTTCTGCAGGGCTTGCACCTTTTTGCTGGACTCGCTATCGTTGCTGCTTCCCTCGGAAGAGTCATCATCCTCGGACGAGCTCTCCTTCTTCTTTTTCTTCTTGGATGTCTTGGTCTCGCTCTCGAGATCCATCGCTCTATTATATGCATCTTCGTACGAGGTTGGTGGAACAATTTTCATCTTCTTTCGGATGGAGTGTTTCAGTCCCTCCACGAACCATCTCTTTTTCAACCCATCCACTGGTTGACTCTCCATTTTCCCCAACAGTTCCTTGAGCTGCTGACTATAGGCTCGAATTGTCTCATTCTTGTTCTGCTTTGTGCCATAGATTTCGGCGACTATTTCATTGTCGTCTTTGAGGAGGCGAAACTCTATCTCGAACTCCTTCTTCAGGTTGGGCCATGTGCCGACTTTGGTCTTATCCGTATCGGAGTACCAGTCGATGGCCACCCCCCTTAAGGTTGCTGGAAATTGTGTTACCCATTTGTCCTGGTCGGTAACACTGTTCGCTAACCATATGGTTTCGCAAGTGCGGCAATGGCGGACGGGATCTTCCTTCCCCTCGCCATTGAACTTCGGCAACTTCTGTTTACTAGCCATCTCATTGCTGGGTCTCGCTCCTCTGGTGCCTTGTGTGCTTGTACTTGGTGATCCTCTGCCTCTGCCTCCTGCACCTGACCCTCCACTTGTGGGCCCTCCGGAGAAGGTTGTTGACCCCGAACTGAACAAATTGCCTCCCGTACAGTACCCTTATGCTCCCTCGGCACCGTCGGTCGTACCGTCACCTTCGGTCGTCTCCCTCCGGTTGTCCTCCGAAATGGACAAGTTCTTTAGTAGGTCTCTGGTAGCGTCAATCAGGTTTAGATTTTGCCTTGTTTGTTCCACCAATTCTTCGTGACTTCTTACCCTATGGTGGTATTCTGGCAAACTGTAGAGTTCTCCTTCGGCACCCTCCGTGACTCCTAGGTTCCCTTCGGGCAACCCTACGATAGTGTAGAGAGTGTAATTCTCTCTGTCTATCTCTGCCTCCGCAACCTTCGTGACACCTCTTGGGTTCCCTTCGAGCAACCCCTCGGCCGGTCGTACCTCGGCAAGCTGCCTTAGCCTACGCCTTCGTTCTATTTGATGTCTGAGATTCAACGCTCTTTGTGCCACTTCCCATTCGTCACTTTGTATCTTTTTATTTTTGTTCTTATTTAGTATATTTGGCATAAATCACTTCCGTACATAGCAAGCACACACCATGTACACAAAAAACTTTTTTCTTTTTTTATTATTTTGCCTTTCGGCCATGATTTATATCAACAGTGTGCCGGGATTATTACAGGGTTCAATTTCCCCTTCGCCTCTTGCCATTGCGCGGCGTCGGCCTCTAGGTTAATCTCACCGACGGCTAGGCCCATCATGTCCGTACGCCATCCGCTCCTTCCTTTCCCGAGTACGCCAAATGTTTGCTACATACGGGTAAACGATTAAATGCACAGAACATAATGGAAATATATTAAATAACTAGTCTCTGTATTAATTCAACAGTCCCTGTACATCAAGTGCTTATAACATTACACCAGACACGACTATCATGGATGATACTAAGAAGGAACGGTATGCAATATATAATACCCGAAGGGGTGCGACCAACCGTCCCGTCCAACTGCCCTTCGGGACGACTAACTAACTGACCGCCGTAACTCATTATTACCGACGACAACATAAACATAACATAATGATTATTCCCGACAACATACTTCTGCTTATTTAACTTCTGATCCAAAACTTAAAATGGTATCAGAGTGGGTTTAAGCAGGATCGTGATCAGAATTGATTAAGCAGTGAAATATTCTTCTCTTCTTCTTAGGACATTTATCTTAGCATCGAAAATGGTGAACGGACTCAAGGTTGAAGATAGACTTGATGGTGCCTCAAACTTCACCTCTTGGAAGTTTAGAGTTCTAATTGCATTATAAGAAAACGATATTCTTGAGTTCGTGGAGAGTGAGGTGTCCGAGCCTTCCGATGAGACTGAGAAAACACAATGGAGGAAGAATGGCACAAAGGCCAAGAAGATATTGATTGATTCTGTGGACCACCTTGTGCCTATTATCTCCAAGTTGAAGTCAGCTAGAGAAATGTTCAAAACTTTGGAGGGATTGTATGAGATCAATAACACCAGTTTAGCTCTTGTTTTAAGGGAACAACTTCATCACATCAAGATGGCTAAAGGAGATTCAGTCATTTCCTTCTTCATGAAGATTACTGAATTGAAGGATCAACTATATGCCGTTGGAGACATAGATGAAGATAGGGACTTAGTAATGTTGGCACTTAACGGTCTTCCTCAATCTTGGGAGCCTTTTATCCAAAGTATCAATGGAAGATCTAGACTACCAAAGTTTGATTGCCTTAGAGAAGATTGCATTCAAGAAGAATCCAGGTTGGCAGCAAGAGGTATTGGTCGTAGCTCTCACAATGAAGACAATTATGTTCTTGCTGCTCAATTTTCAAAGAGGAAAAGAAGAGAAGGGAGAAAAGGAAACTTCAAGAGAAATAGAGACAAGAAATCAGTTGCTGCTCCTAAATCAAAGAAGAAGGATCTCTCCCATATTCAGTGCTTCAGATGTGACAAGTATGGTCACTATGCTAAAGATTGTCCAACAAGACCAAAGCATCATATGTCTACTGCGGATGTGGATGATGTCTCTCCTTTGAAGGAATCAAGAGATAACTCAAGTGGATTTCTATTCATCTCTGCCCTATCAAGCAACGTTCCAACCGATAGTAGCACATGGTTGATTGATAGTGGTGCTTCACGTCACATTATAGGTTATAGAGAACATCTTTCAGAATTAGTAGAAAGAGAAACTCACTTTCAAGTGATAATCGGAGATGATGTTTGCTATTCAGTAAAAGGTGCTGGAAACCCTCTCTTCAACTAGATTCTGGCATCCCTCTTCATTTGAGTGATTTCTTGTTCGTTCATATTATTTTGTTACACTATGTGGTATGTTTTGTTAGTTCATATTATTTTATGTAAGTGATAACTTAACTAGCTAATAGTAAGCAAATGCATGCAATTGTCCTTTGAATCATAATTTAAGAAGCATTCATCACCGGATGAGAATAAGCACTTGATTGTGGTGTAAGGAACTCATTGTCAACATTGATGTACCATTTCCAATGTCCAATGAATTTTATGCATGGGGTTTGACTTGAAATAGACAACATTTAATGGAGGTACGTTTTAATATCTCTCTACATGTCCACATTTACCTTGTCTCTAGTAAGAGGCTTCAATTGCTAGGCTAGCCATTTCCTAGGTCCCAGTGGTTGGCTTTGAATCAAGGTTCTTCTCTCTTTTAATCAATGTATTCTACAATTCCTTGTCTTCATTCATCCAGGTCATGAATGTATGAATTCTTGAACATTCCTCATCCAATGCTTACCTAAACATGTTTGAGGATTATTATTAACTTGGCTTTGAAAAATACCACTCAAAACTGTGTTTAGCCGAAGGGTATAAGCTAGTGGATTTTGAACAGTAGTAATCATGGATTGTAATACTTAAAATCAAAGATGATTGATGTGTTGGCCAACAAATCCAACATACAAATTCCTTTTGTTATGGATGGGGGTTATTTTTTGAGGCACACAATTGCTTCCCATGAAACAGAGAGCTCTCAACTGTATGGTATCAAATCCTTGTTGTATGATCAAGGTTGTATGAAATAAGAAGCTAAGATATTTGAGTTGGGAGCCTCTCCCAAAACGATTGATATCAAGATAGTCATTGCTAATTACAATAATATTGATAGAGGAAATAATAGGTTCTAGGGTCTTCCATGATTAAAATGATTACTGAGAAGTTCCCAACGGAATCATTACCTTGCCTGTCCATTTGGTCAATGAGGATGACATAACGCCTTGATATATCCTATCTCCCCCCTATTAATTAACTTTGCATTTGGAAGAGAGTTTTAGAGGTAGTATTTATGGTTTGTTGGATTCCTGTTCTTTGTTAGCTCAGATAGTCTTAGTGTCACTTGAAGCCTTGCAGGTCTTTTAATTGTCTGTGATGCCTCTTTTTTTTGAATTTATTTTAAACTTCTAAATAAATTACGTAGCCTTTTATAATTTTATTTACTGAAAAGTTAACTCACAATAGAAGGGAATGTAAAATGCTGAAAATCAGAAGGAAACATATTGCTTGTTATCAACAACTGCACCATTTGAGCAAATAATGAGAAATATTGAGGGTGAATGTGCAAACTCTTTTGTTATTTACTTTTTAAAGTTTACAATATTTTTAATAGGTCAATTGTTAGTTAAAATCAAGGTTGTTGGATACGTGAGCCCTTGTCCCCCGATACACGTACTGGTGTACCCGATATGTATATGGGTACGACATGGTCCAAATACGGCCTGGAAACCATGCCTGCTCGTACACAAAATCAGGGTAATTTTAGAGCCATACCAAAAATATCTGGATTCAGCGTTCTGAAAATTTGTGTTGATTCTAGGTAAAAGCATTTTAAATCCATCATAGGAAAAGTTCTCTTTTTCCTTGTTTTAGCCTTCCACTTATCATCACGTATATGGGGGGATGCTCTCTGAGAAACAATGGTGAGGAAAGGAGGATGACGAATGACAGGAGGAATGGACAATGGCAATGGAAAGTTCGATTTTTCTTAAGCGCAGACTCAACCAAACAACTGTCTCCTTTGTCATCCCACTTTGAGCACAACCTCCAGGCATCTTCTCATGCCAACATGATTTTTCCTAAGCACATCACTTGGAGCACGACCTTCAGGCGTCTTCCCATGCACCCTCATGGTTGCTACAAAACAAACACAATTGATATCGCTGCTATCAACGCTTCTGACTTGATTTTTTTTTTTATTAATATGTAATATATTTAAGGTGATTTTAATATTAAAATTTATATAAATTTTAATATTTTCAAAATAATTAAACACTTTCATGTTTAAACTTAAACTAAAAATTAAAATAAAATAAAATAAATATAAACTATCAATAATGAATAATAGTTAAATATTTTAACATTTAATTTCCGTATGTGTGTGTGTCTGTATGTATGTGTGTCTGTCTGTACGTATGTATGAATAATAGTTAAATATTTTAACATTCAATTTCAAATAGAAAATTGTGTGTGTGTGTGTGTGTGTGTGTGTGTGTTTGTGTGTGTGTTTGTATGTGTGTCTGTATGTGTGTGTGTGTGTGTATGTGTGTATGTATGCGTGTGCGTGTGTGTATGTGTATGCGTGTGTGTGTGTGTGTATCTGTGTGTGTATGTATGCATGTATGTATGTATGTGCGTGTGTGTATGTGTATGCGCGCGCGCGTGTGTGTGTGTGTGTGTGTGTGTATGTACACATGTATGTATGTATGTTTGTGTGTGTGTGTGTGTGTGGGTGTGTCCGTCTGTTTGTATGTATGTATGTGTATGTATGTCTGTTTGTTTGTATGTATGTATTATTGTATGTATTTATGTATGTATGTGTATGTATGTCTGTTTGTATGTATGTGTGTATGTATGTATGTACGTATGTGTGTGTGTATGTATCTATGTATGTATGTGTGTGCCCGCGTGTGTATGTGTGTAGTTAAAGTAAGAAAATTTAACCAAAATTGCATGGACATGGATACAGCTGACTTTGAAGAGCCATAATATCAGCTGTATCCATATAAGATACCGTATCCATGTCCATGCAACTTTGGTTAAGATTTTGAAATATCTCTAAATTTTCTTACTTTAAGTACTTATAAGAAACATTTTTTTTTTTTGCATTGGTATTTTCCTATGTATATCTACGTATCAAGAAACACAACATCTCTTCAATTGCCCTAGGGAAGAACTTCTGGTACAAAAATAACTCTAAATTCTTATCAGGTGCTTCTAACATTTTCCTTCATTTCCAACAATCTAATGTGGGCTAGGTTGGCCTGTGAAATCCACTGTAGTGCACTAATGATTTAAAAAATCTGAAGTAGAAAACTGGTATGCTATCAAAATATCCATGTGTTATAGGGTCTTTATAATTGGCGTCATTTGGTCTAGTAGCACCAACATTAACAATAAATTATTGTGTCCATTAATCCACTAAGCATGAGACATGTGGCAAACAACTTGATTGTGATGCTGAATGAACTGGGTCCATGAAATTTCTTGTTTATTCAAGGACACAAAACATCATTTATATAGTACAGCTATTAGGCCTGCTTGATAATCTTAGTATGGGATAAATATGCTTTCTATCTCTCTCCCTAAATTCATTTATAAAGTGTATAGCTCTTGGGTTTACGTGATATTCTTACTATGAGATAAATCCTCTCTCTCTCTCTCTCTCTCTCTCTCTCTCCCCTTTCCCATCCTCTCTTTTCCCCATCTCCTTCCCTATCTCTCATTCTTGGACAGGGCACCTAATAATAGTGCAGTAGAATTTGCAGAGAAATTTGGGACCTGATGAGTACTTCTATTTTCTTTTGTTCCAGAATATGAATAAAATCTGGTCAAGAATTCTAGAAATCAATATTATGGTGGTGATCTGTACATGACCTGGAACTTTTTATCTATTAATCAAGTGAATATTGAAAATGGACAGACCATAGGAGAAATTGATGGGAAGGATAGTATAGAAATCAAAATGGTTTTCAATTTAGTATGTCTTTGACATTTTGAACTTCAGGACACCGGATAGACAGATCATAGCTCTTAATTTCTTAGTTTGCATGTCCTATGTTGTTAATTTTGGATAGGAGTTACTATTAGTATATAAGGCTATGATCTATAAGGTTAATAATGTTTTTGCATTTGTTGTATTGTTGTGTGCAAATAGCTTCTTGGTCTTCTAGCACATGCAAAATCGGAGAAAGATTCTGTGGAAAGGTTGCTTCAACCTGTGGAAACCACAGACAGGTTCTGGTTAGAGATGCAGAATGTACAAAAGCAGGTTGAAGATCTGGAATACAAGCTTGATGTTAGATCTCAAGGTTTACGTTCTATGGAGGAAGTTAATTCTGAGCTGGCATCTCTTGAAGATAAACGGTAAGGTTATGAAATTCAGGTTACTTTGGTGAGGTCATTTTGTTGAGGATGTAGCTCAATTAGTCTCTATGAGTGGTAAACAGTTTAAGGTTTTTCTTCTTGGAGTAAGTATTTCAGTAGTGCCATTAGTCTCACGTTGTAATCTTAATATATTGATGCTTTAGATGCTGTCAGTTTGACTTTTTCAAATTCTCTCTCCTATCAATCAATATGTAAGCTTCAGCATATTTTTGATTTGTTTCATGATGAATTTCTTTCAGTGAAAGTCTGCAAAGACAACTAGAAAAGGTTAGGGATGATCAAAAACACATGACGGATGATTTGCTAGCATTGAAATTGCGCTGGCATGGTGCAAGAGAGGAAAAACTGCATGCTTGTAATGAACTGACTAGAATTAAGCATCTACGAGAGGAACAGGAAAAACTAGAAGATCAAAAGGTCCAGACAGAACTTGATGAACAGGTGAGCTATCATCTAAGAATCTGTGATTTCTTTACTTCTTAAAATATCTGAATCTTGAGTTGCTACATGTCACAGGGAATATTTCATGCATCATGGCTCAAATATTCTATATCATTCAGTGTGATTAATAGAGTTGCATCTTTGTTCGATGACTATTAGTAATATATTTATGGAATCGATAGGATTCAGAAAGCCCACGAGAAAATGTACCTTAAACACAATATTTTATTTCTTATGGAGCAAAGATTTCTAAACCTTCCTGTGTCAACTAAGATTCTGATGTCTAGAACATAGTAGCAAACATCATGTGGGGAAAAAATCGGCAAACCAAAGGTATAAGATGTTTTGAAAAAATCGGATTTAAAAAACCATAAAAAATTGTAGAAAAAGAGACAAAAACTATTTTTTTGAAAAACATATAGGCATTTCCATAGCTTAGAGATATATAGCAAATAAAATAGAGTAACCCATGAATTGTATAAAATAATTTTTTGTTGTTTATATTCATTTTGCTGATTACATAGGATTCAATTAACTTTTTAAGAGGGCAGTCACCAAATACATCAAATAGTTGTCTAAGTCTGAGATCAAATATTAGCTAAGTCTATGAAATAAGTCTATGAAGTAATTGAGATCAAAAGTTAACAGACAAATAGTAAAAGTGGAAGCCATTTTGAAATGTTCTAAGAATTTCATTGTGATTGAGGCAAGGAGTTTTGTAGGGTTAATTCAACATTTTAGAAAGCTTGTCAAATCATATTCCATGTTTACCACTACAACTGGTAAATTAAATACAGGAAATAATAATGTATATGACAATGCATACTAGACACGACAGTAAAATATATCTTTATTTGCACATGCAATTATTATAGGGAAGAAGACTAGAGATGGTCGACCAAGGATTACAATAGATCCGATTATATCGTACTACTTTACTTGGCGATACACAACATATTAAAAGGACCCAATAGTTGCCGAGAGGTACACAACCGTCAACCAACCAACACCTAACTACACGAGAGTGACAACCTGCTTAATAGTTCCATGGGGATGCGTCCCCCCCCTTTTTGGGCGCGTCCCCCCGTCAGAAACGTCTCGGGGACGGGGACGCGACGTCCCCCGCCGTCTCGCCACCGCCACCCAATCACTGTCGGGACGCGGAGACGTCTCCGCGTCTCCCAGGGAGACGTGGAGACGCATCCTGGGAGACGTCTCCGCGTCACCTTGGGAGACGTCTGGGCGTCTCCCGCGCTCCCACGTCAAAGCTAACCAAAAAAAGCAGTTTTTAAAAAACATGTGACTTTTCGGGGGGTTAAGGGGTAACCCTAATTGGACGTGGGCCAATAGAAAAATAACACCTGACGCCTTTAGAAAATAATAAAAGTATTTTTGGAATGCGCAAGGGGTGCTGCCCCTTGACCCCGCAAGGGGCGATGCCCCTTGACCCCAACTTGGGGGCGCTGCCCCCAAACCCTCATTGAAAAATATAGGGGGAAACCGTGCCGATAGAAGTAGGGAAAATTTAACCTCCGAGTCTGATTAGGCTCCATATAACAACACAATTAGCATTGAAGAAATCTTGGTATTTAGATTTAGTAAATTAGTATTTCAAATTTCCTATAGTCTCATTTGAAATGTAATTCTTATACTGTAATACTGTCATACATCTTTTCAAAACTAGTTTTTCAAGTACTATATGTATATGTATAACTATATCAGCACCACCACCCCGCCACCCCCTTGCTGCCGTCCCCTTGCCGTCCCCAAACTTAGGCCCTTGGTCCCCCTGTCCCGGAAACGCGTCCCCAACGCTCGTGGAACACTGCAATTAATTAATACATTGCCGGATGACAAATATTATCAAATATAACCATAGGCATTTTATGGCAACTACATTATCCCCCCCAAAAGAAAAAGTCGTCTTCCAAACAACAAGCAACATCAAGTAGTATTTGGGAAGACTAATGACAGACAGTGACTTGGATTGGACAACCCCAACTTGTAGTGTACCTGCCAAATCAAATGGGGGTTTGGGGGCAGTGCCTCCAACAGGGGTCTAGGGGCAGCGCCCCTCGCAGGGTCTTGGGGCAGCGCCCAGGGTGCGCTCTTTGTCGCAGTATAGGGCGGGGTCAAGGGGCAGCGCCCCCGCCGCCAACACCAAATTACAACCTTCAGAACCACACGAAACTCCATGGCACACATGATTTTTGTGATTTTTTGAGATGGCAAAAACATTGTCGATGAATCCAAAAAATCCAGATTTCACTCCCACCACCTGCTTTTTCTGTCCTTCTAGTACGGCCTGACCATGTATGGCTTGATACACATTGTGGTCTAAAACATCACACACCTATGTGCCTACGGTTCCATTCAAATGCCTCCATTTGTCACCGTACGGATTTCCTTCCGCAGCCAATTCTGTATGGATTCCTTCAAACATACGGATTCTATCTAATCCCCTTGAATGCAACTTGTTCGTACAGATGTTTGTATGTTTCCGTATGGATTTGTACGATGCTTCTTTCCAACACATGCTCAACTTCCCATGTACGGATCCGTACTATTGTTCTGTATGGATTTCCACCACAGTCACCTGATGTTTTCGTACGGATTTGTATGGTGATTCCATCTATTTCTCGTATGGTAACTTGCAATGGCTAATGTCTTCTGTTCGCACAAGTTCGTACGGCTGTCTTCTTCGGCTCGACCTTGCTTCCCGTATGGATGTGTATAGATGTCCTTGATGGCTTCGTTTTCTAAGGCCAAAATGTTTTTGTACAGAGGTGTACGGCTTCTCTTCCTTCCCTTATCCATGGCTTCCTTGGACCTGTACGGATATGCACGGCCTCTTCACGTTGTCCCTTCCGCAAGCTTGTACGGGCCTGTACGTTCTTGGTTCCCCTGTCCGTATGGATTTGACTCCACTAATTCACTCTGTAGTTTTGCCAAACTTGGCTGGCCTCTGTACCACCCCTTCAACCGTAGGGGTTTCCTCCTGCCCTCCGTAGGTGTCGTTCCGCTTACCATACCTTCAACCGTAGGTGTGACCATGCTTTCAACCGTAGGTGTCATCATGCCTTCGGCCGTAGGTGTAATCATGCCTTCGGCTCTAGGTGTTTCCTCCTGTACTACCTTGCCATTTGTAGGTGTCTTTCCATGTACCACACCTTCGGCAACACCTTCGACTGTAGGTGTTTCCTTTCGTACCATACCTTCGGCAGTGGGTGTTTCCTCACGTACCACACCTTCAGCCGTAGGTGTTTTCTTCTGTACCATACCTGTAGCTGTAGGTGTTTCCTGATGTACCACACCTTCGGCTGTAGGTGTTTCCTCACGTACCACTCTCTCGGCCGTAGGGACTTCTTCCCTACCTTTGCCAACCTCTTTGATCTCCCTAATTTCCAACATGTTACAACCCAGGTGGGAGACCTCATAGTCCTCCATTTGCCAGTGAAAGAGTCCGTTGAGGGAGGTCGTCTCATCCTCCAAGCATCCTTCCTACTCTAGTACTCCTTCATCGTTGGGTTCCAAAAGTTGGAAGGGGGGGACAAAGGGAAAAAGTTTCGGGGACGGGGGGACTTGGGCTTGGGAGGGGGAAACGTGTTTCTGTGGAATACTGGTTCCATCTTTCCCTTGCCGTTATGAGAGTCATTTGAGTCAGAATCGGATGATGCCGGTTCCTTGCTCACTGCCTTGTTCCTCAAGTCAATCACATACTTACGACCTTCACTCTCAATGGAGAGTGTATTTTTTTCTAGTTATGATTTGCCTTCGCCATGATCAACCAACCCCTCCTGAGGAGAGCGTCGTAGGCCTTCTTCTCCAATTGGATGATGACGAAGTCGAGGAAGAAATGTTGAGTGCCGACAACAACCTTTTGTGCTATGAGTGTTTCCAAGGGTTTGATACCATGCTAGTCGACACCTACTAGGTGGAATGTTGGTGGCCAGAGAGTTGGTTTGCCCAAACTCCTCCATGTCTCCTCCTATAATGTGTTCACTCCGGAGCTGCCGTCGACAATGGTGTTTGTCAGTTTCCGTCCCTTGATCTCCATTTCTATTACGGCTGGCTTCCGGCCAATACTCACGGCGAGTAGCATGGGGTTCGTGGCAGACGTGCCAGGTGATTCTGTTGCTGGTATGGGTTCCATGATGGACATGCCAGGTGGTTTTGTTGCCGGCTGGTGGTGTTCCTAGTCAATGGTGTTGTCACCGACTACATTTGTGAGAGCCATTTTTAATTTGGCATTGTCTGCAGAAGGTTAGATACCCGTATTGGTATAGTAGCCTGCAACATTTGTTTGAATATAGTTTTTTCAGACTCCGACCGAAGTGGGGTATTGGCGGCATTATGTGAGGCCCTTTGTTCTTCCGCCATCGCCCGTTCAACATCAGCCTTTGCTTCTCGGATTCTTTCCTTCTCTGTACGGGGATCGGGGTACACTGCCTTTTTGCTCTGCAATCTTGTAATTGCGAGTACCTCCTTGTATGGCTCCTTGACGTCCAACATATTTACCCCTTTTTGCTTTGGGCAGTCAATGTCCTCATGGTTCCCTGGTCCACACCATTTGCACAATAATTGTACGTTGTCTTTCTTGTTATGGCAGTCTCTCGTATAGTGCCCCCATTCGAAGCATGTATGATAGGACGTCCTCTGGAGTTATATTGTATTTGGTTTGGCCCTCGTTGATTTCCATTGCCGCTAGTGGGCTAGACTCTCCCTGTGAGAAGAGTACTTGCATACTTCTCGTCTTCAAATTGTATGGGCACTCCTTGATTGAATGCCCTAGCACTTGGCACATCTCACAAAACATATTTCTAGAACAATTACCTTTTGTGTGCCCCCCACTTTTGCACTCAGTACACCATAGTTCATTACCTTCTTTGCTGGTTCCTTTCTCAACCTTCAATTCTTTCATCATTCTCAACATATCCTGTCGAAGGGCTCGTACGGTTTTGGATTCTTCGTCACTACAACCTTCGGTGCTCTCATCATCGTCGGTCTTCCTCTTCTCTCGGGAGGAGGTTTTGTTTTCACTCTTGATGTCCATCGCTCGATTGTAAGCATCAACGTACGAGGACGAAGGCACTACTTTCATCTTCTTGTGCACTGAGGGTATCAATCCCTCCGTGAACCACCTCTTCTTCAACCCGTCGGTTGGTTGGTTCTCCATCTTGTTCAACAGTTCTTTGAGCCTACGGTTGTAAGCGCATACACTCTCATTTTTCCCTTGCTTGGTATTATAGATTTCGGCCACGATCTCATTATCATCCCTCAGGAGTTTGATTTCCTCCTCGAAGGCCTTCAAATTATTCCATCTTGTTTTGTATTGGGCGTCAAGGTCGGTATACCAATCAATTGTCGTCCCCCGAAGGGTGGCCGGAAACGCCTTCAACTAGTAATCTTGGTCATATTGGCCATTTGCCTCCCACATGGTTATACATGTTTTGCAATGTTGTATAGGGTCCTCTGATCCATCCCCCGTGAACTTCGGCAGTTTCTGCTTCTCCTCGGTGTTCACCATAGTTTTCACTTGGAAGGTACCGTGTGTATCCGCCTTGGATGTCGGACTTGGGTGGACTGTTTCGACCGCTACGTTTTGATGCTTCCCCAACATTCTTGGCCACACAGGCGTCCTCTACACGTCCACCTTCAGCGTCCTCAACACTCCGAGTACTTCCAGGTGTGTCGCACCTGGGTGGACTGTTTCGACTGCTACGTTCCGGTGCTTTCCTTGCACTCTTGGCCACACGCATGTCCTCTACACGTCCACCTCCAACGTCCCAACACTTAGGGTACTTTTAGGATCTGAGTCATCTTTATGACTTCCTTTTGCCAAGGGTCGGCAGATCACCTAATTGCTTGCTCTTGACCACCCTATGGCCTCTTCTCACTTTTATTGGGGTCTACGGGCATGAATCACTCAAGACTGAACCGACTTCTTTTAAGGCAACGACGCCAAAATGTTTACCGCTACAACTAGTAAATTAAATACAAGAAATAATAATGTATATGACAATGCATACCAGACACGACAGTAAAATATATCTTTATTTGCACATGCAATTATTACAGGGAAGAAGACCAGAGATGGCCGACCAAGGATTATAATAGATCCGACTATATCGTACTACTTTACTTGGCGATACACAATATATTTAAAAGGACCCGACGATTGCCGAGAGGTACACAACCGTCAACTAACTGACACCTAACTACCCGAGAGTGACAACCTGCTTAATACGATTAATTAATACATTGCCGGATGACAAATATTATCAAATATAACCATAGGCATTTTATGCCAACTACATTCCACAATCGCAATGCTTTATATCATAGCAACAAAAATCGTTTGGGGAAAAAATCGGCAAACCAAAAGTTCAAGATTTTTTCAAAAAGTGGGTAAAAAATTGGATTTAAAAAAATCATAAAAAATTGTAGAAAAATAGACAAACTACATGGCGTTTCCATAGCATAGAGATATATAGAGTAAATAAAATAGAGTTTAACCCATGATTGTAGAAAATAGAGTTTTGTTGTTTATGTTCATATTGCTGATTACATAGGCATTCGGTTAACTTTTTAAGAGGGCAGTCACCAAATACACCAAATAGTGGTTTAAGTCTGAGATCAAAGATTAGCTAAGTCTATGAAGTAGCTGAGATCAAAATTTATCAGACAGAGATCCAGCTACTGTTAGGAATTTAGTAAAAGTGGAAGCCATTTTGAAGTGATCGAAGACTTTCATTGTGATTGAGGCAAGGAGTTTTCTAGGGGTAGTTCAATATTTGAAAAAGCTTATCAAATCATCTTCCACAGTTGCAATGCTTTATATTCCCTGATGGCAATTGGTAAGTCTTTTATATGGGGTAGAATTCAACAAAAGGCATTTGTTTAGCTGAAGTAAAAGATTAGCAAGCCACTGGTTTTGGCAATACCTAACTTGCAACTACTGTTTTAGGTAGAGACAAATTTTAATGATTGTGTGTTGGAGGCTCTTTTATTACAACTATGTAAGCTTGTTTGTTGTCATTCAGATTTATTTCGTGGAGAACTTTGGATATATTGCTCACATAATGAATTGTATGTCTTTGTTTGAGCAAAAATTAACTATATCAATTATAAATTAAATATCATATATATATATATATATATATGTCTTCAAACGTTTAGTGTTGTATATATGTCTTCAAACGTTTAGTGTTGTGGTAGAAATACTCCATTGGTGAGGCAGCACCAAGGTTCAAACCCCTGCTGGGCCATTGAGCTCGCAGGCTTTCTGCCTTTCTTGGGTTGTTGAGCTCGTGGGTATGAACAAGTGGAGTGTGGGGAATCATGAACCCCCCAAAAATGGACAAAATAACAAACTTTTTCAACGTTGATTCCACATTGACTCTGATTCCATCTCGGATCAACCCTATTTCTAAGCAATTCAGTAATTTCACGAGTTTTTCTAGGGTTTTGCAAGTTTTTTCAATGATTTTTTTCACTTTTTGTGCCATTTTATGGGGTTTTTAACATGATCTTAACGTGATTTAAATGCAAAAAATCATTGAAATTTGGGTCAACGATTGGTCAACAATTTTTTCGTGAATCAGGATTTTTTCGGGGAATAAATCAGCTGGCTCCAGGATTCAAGATTAATCGGGTATAATCACGATTTTTTGCAGACTATTGCTGCTATGATCTAGAATACCACAATGAGTGGATGGATATTCATCCAGTTGCCTGCTTGGTAGCAGGTGGCAATTTTTTCCTTGCAAGGGATATCAGCTAACCCTAGGCTTCTTAAATTTCAAAGCAGATATTTAAATTTGTAAAATATCTACAGCTACCACCTACCTTCTCCCAATCTAATGCCCACTCTGCCTTCTAACCAGTCTTTCATACTCAGCTACCTTAACAAGTATGCATCAGGACAAGAGTTGACCTGATCAAGTTTTGAGTCTACTATCTCTAAGTACGCATGAGAAGGTTCAAAAACTATTATCTCCAATCGCTGTTAGAGTTGTTCCAGGCTTCCAGCAGATTGGCCAGTGTTTATGCAAGGGATTCCAATGGCAGATTCAACAATTTCGTCCTCAAACATCTTCAGCAGTAACTTTGCCAGCTTTCAGTAATATACAACAGATATCAGTGAGGTTTCCAGCAGGTGTTTCTGTTAGTTTATGATAAGTTTTCATGTAGTACTAGAGAAGAATCCATCTCAGCCCTAAATGTTTTGACACCTATGATATGTTTTCATTGTTTGAACTTTGACCACTATCATGAGGACTATACTCAGTGTTTTTTTGAGTGTTTCCACAGTGAGAGCAGATGGTTTTTATGCACATGAATTTGATAAATAGAAGACTGTTTTCAACAGGGTGGCTATCACTCAGTGTTATTGTGAAATGGTAAAACTGTAAAATGTGTCCTGTAGTAATGTTATTTTGCAGCCCCATTCAACCTTCATTTAGTATGGATTTGTTAAACTTGGTCTGTGTCAACAGGCTTTTATCATTCAACAACAAAGAGAAGCAGTTTTCAAAATACAATCAGTAAGGTGTTAACAACAGTTTAAACTGATATTTGAACAGTTTATGACGAAGTTGCAGTCATTGAAAAATTAATATTTAAGTAATCTGCAATTCCTTTGGGGTTTGGGCGTTGAAGAGGACTGTACATTTTTTTTATTGCCCTAGGGTTTCATAACAAAATTGACATAAAACAATGAGAATTTGTCAAAGGGAAATGTTGTAATGGGTTGTAGTGAAGTGGTATTGATGCAGGAGCAATCAGGTTCACAAGTAATCTCGCTTCACCAAAAAACAATGAATAAATATGACTGAGGAGACTTAATTTTTGTTGGGGGTTCTTTCAGAAATAGTCTGGCAGATTAAATAAAAGTTAATTAGAAAATAGCAATCTCAAGGGCACAATAAGAAAGAACCACTCTTCCAACACAAGGAAAGTTCCCTACAGCCTTTCAGACCACGCACTAGCTTTATTCAATGAAAGGGAATCATTTCCAGGGCAATAATATACTCAGATCTGTCTGTTGTAGCTATCTGGACGCTATCATTGCACAGGGTTGACTAGCAAAAAATCCAAATCTCCTTTCATCACGCAAACTACCAAGAAATACCTGCTAACACTTTCTGCTCACCTAGACACCTCAGAAAAGGTGACTTGCAGTCCTGTTTCAACAATCCTAAAGACTAAAATAGATCCCATGTGCCCCTTACTGAGCTTGCATGACCTGCAAATGGGGTGACTAGCTCCTAGAAATCACCATCAACATTAAACTTATAAATAATGCATTGAAATTGGTTGCCCTGCTATGGAGAAAATATATAACCAATACCAGAAGCAAACAGATAACGCCCTATCAGATATCAGTCAAAATGAAGGGTCGACCGTGCAAACTAGAGGGGTACAACTAGGTACAAAACTCAATCGAAAACATTGCAAACACAATGAAATCACTGAAAATATCAACAACTCGATCAAACTCCGGGATATGAATCAATATACCATATAAATCTACATCTTTGAAACCTTGAAGGACCAAAAAAGTGTGAGAAACAAGAGTGAAAATATTGAACCAGCTAGGGTGGATCTTTCACCACCAAAACTAGAAAGATTGCAGAAGGTTTTTGCCCTCAACAAACTCTTGGAAGAACTTCAAAGCTCATTCCGACAACATTTCTCTATGTGTGCAAACTTTGAATGAAGAATTGAGAGCCAAAACTCCAATTTTTAGAGATTGGAGGGAACTTTGGGCATTTCAAATTTTTCAATATTTTAGTTCTCTCGAATAAGCCCCCCCCAGAGCACCTTTTAAAAGCTACTTTGATCCCCACAGCCTAGGTGTCCAACATGGGGACGTTAACTTTATGAAATATCTGAAGTTATTGTTAAAACACCATTTTAATACTTAAGTGTAAATATTAAAAATAATTCCAATCACCTTACTGATAATTGCAAAGGCACCAAAATGGAATCCAATTTGCACGGAGCAAAGATGAAACTAAAGAGATGCTTGGCGCCAGAATTAGCGCTTACCAAAAATAACACTTACTAAAAATAGCACTGCTGTCGAAACCCAAGGAAGTTGAAAAGCCAAGCTCTCTAAGGAAGCATGAGTTCCCTAACCACCACTGAAAATCCTACGGGACCCAGAAATAGGCTACTGGGAAGCAAAGCTGACTATGTGTGAGAAGGGGACATTACATACATTGTCCTTAAATTCATGATTTTTAAAATATATTTGAACTCCTAATATTTTATCTAATTTTTTAACCTCTATGGATCATACCTTTTATCATTTAGACACATCTGTAGTAGTGACACTGGCTCCTTGTTCGTCCACATTTTAACTTCTTGTAACACCATGTTGACTTTTGTTGGAGTTGATGGTGAACCCCACAATTCCCTTAAATCACTTGCAACCAAAACACCTATAACGTTTGAAGAGGAAAAGCCATGATTGAGCCATGCAACCTCGAGAAGAGATCTGATCGAGAAAAACATGATGATATGATTGTATTGATTGATTTGAATGAATACATCTGAACAAATACAATTGTACAAATGAGTGCTTATAAAAATAAAATCCTAGATGAAACCCCAGGTGAGGGTTAAGTTAGATCGTGACAAGTGTCCTCATCTTATGAATGCAGACAACATGACCTATAATTAGCTTAATCTAAATATAGGAAATAATCTCTAAGTCTAGCTTAATTGAATAAAATGATAAGGGACCTAAGTAATTAGTTGACGATCCATTGATTACTAGGTGAGTAACCTATTTACTCCAACAATGTCCAATGTTACTGGTCTATGGCAATTTTTTTTTGTTTCAAGGCAAAAATAAGCAGTTATAAACAACTTATAATTTCCATCTGCTAGTGCAAGAGGCCATTGTTTCACTTAGCTTCAACCTAAGTATTCCCTTAGTTCCATGATTCTTTAGTCAATTGGGTTGATGTTTCCTTGGTCAAGTCCATCCTTATTAGAATCCAAAGAATGTAATCAGGGTGATTCCTTACTGACAGCTTGCTTTTAATATTAGGGATGTACATTTTGCTTCTGCTTATGAAAAGCAAGAGGTCTTCAATGCGTAGCCTTACCTGTGAAGGGCACCATAGGCTGACGGGAACAAAGAGACAACCGCACCATTGAGTTCGAAATTTGGGTAACATCTACGGGCAGAATGCCATACCAGTTTGATCTCAATAAATTCAATTTTAAGGATCACAAGGTGTACTTGGCCAATTTCTTCCAAAATTTCTGTAGTTTAATGTTCACACTTAACCTCTTATTGGTATCACCCCAACCTTGTCCATATGACATCATTGAAGATTTTCCTCATGATTTGAATGTGAATATTTGCAGGTTTCACTCTTTTCTTTATCATGAGAACCATATGGTTGATCACCTGTTTGCTCATCTTGAATACTCGAGAAATTGAGGTTTGATCACCTTTGCATTGTTTGTCTGATTATATATACTACTTACGTGTGAAATAATACAAGGATGCTATGGTAGATTTGGATAAGTAAATGCAATAATAACTAGGAATAAGTTATACATTTTAACATGTGTCAGTATTGTGTTTTGAAGATATTAGTATCTATACAAATTACAATCGGAGATTGATAAGAACGTTCTTCATTCTCTGATGATAATTGAGTACCCTAACGTGAATTCTTGGAATAAAAGAACCTATGCTGTTGTTTCCTGAAATAAGTTATTGTTTTTACATATTGTGCCATGAAGAAAGATCATATTTTGTATGTCAGTAAATTTGTAATGCTGGCAAATGTGCAGGTGTTAGTGGAAGGTTTTATTCCTGTGTCTAAAGAAAAGGAAAAATTAAGAAAGGATTATGATACAATGAAGTTAAAATTTGAGTGTGAGAATGAAGAACGTTCCAAATTGTTGGGAATTTTCCAGCAAGATGTTGATATGCTTTTCAGCTATTCATCTAAAATCAAAGAGTATGTTGCCTTGCTCTTAAATATTTTGACTATTTTTACTTATGGAGCAACTTTAACAGCTGAATGTTCTTTTACTTCTCTATTCTGGTTTTGTTATGGTTTGGTTTCCTGCAGATACCTGGATTCCAGAAGTGAGGAAAGGCTGAAAGAACTGCAGGAAAAACTTTCACTTTGTGAATCTCAACAGCGTCAGTGTGAGAAGAGAAAATCAGACATTTCAGCTGAGCTGAATAGAAGCCAAGAATTGTTACGCAGCCAGGACCAAGTGAAAAGAAATATAGATGATAATATAGCTTATCGGAAAACTAAAGCAGATGTTGACTCTCTAGCTCAAGAAATGGAAGCTTTAGATGATAAAATTGTTAGCATTGGTGAACCTTCTGCTGTCGAAGCAGATTTAAAGAGATATTTGCAGGAAAAAGAAAAACTTCTATCCGAGGCAAGAAGAACAACACTAGCAATATACTTGCTTTCATTTTCATTTTAATATCAAAAGGTTTCTGCCCCTATCTAATTTTTGGCATAAGCAATCAACTTATTCTATTGATAAGTGCTGAATTATCTGTTGATTTTACATTTTGTTGGATACCCTTTGAAAAATGTATAGTGATGAGGAATCTTCTTTATTTCGCACATAGTGGCTTGCATTTGTCAATTTCCATGGTCCAGCCTTCAACAAACTAGAGAGTATAAATAGAGATAAATTAGCTTAAAGCAACCCTATTGGATGGTGGATGTGGCATGGAAAAGATGCATTGGAGTTGAGGATACTTCCCACTTGCCTCCCTTCGTAGGTTTCTGTTTGCTTTGTTGCTGAAAGGAATTGGTCCATATATAGCTTCATCTGGTCAGTTAAGAGGAACAACCTTAGCTCTAGATAATCAAAGAAGTTGGTGGACATACATAGCGCCTTGTAGCTACAATACTGATATACCCTTAATTATTGCTAGACTCCAACCTCACTTTGGGATTTTGATCTCTAAGATACTATACAAATTGATGAGGAGACACAAGATGGATTGATTGGGGTTGCATTGCTTGAGGTACCCCTTATAGTGGTAGTGACTTGGACTCAAACTTTTATTTTGATACACGTTGGGATGTTGGTCCCAAAGATGCTATACAGATTCATGAGGAGGAGACATAGGAGGGATTGGTTTTGGTTGCATTGCATGAGGTAGCCTCTTATAGTGGTAGTGAGTTGGATTCGAACTCAGATTTTGATACAAACCTACCAAATGCAGATGCTGATTAAGAACAACTATATATTTTTTATGTTTTTTCATTTTGTAGTTGAAACTTGTAACACATTTTTTTCTAGTTCTTATATAATATATGGACGTTAAATTTTGAAAGCATGTAAATTTCAGTAATTTGTTTGTCAATTCTCATGTGAAGTCTCAATTCAAGCCTGCTATTATGTATTAAGGTTTTATAATGTCTATGATGAAATATTTATCAATGTTATCATATGAGTATTTGAATTTTTTTATATTTTTAAAATTTTTCTTATTTTCTTTATAACCATTCTCTACTATCCCCTAAAAATGGGCATAAAAATTCCCATATCGGAAACACATGCCCCTATCCCCTACCATCCTTGTCTTGAAAACTTGGGGGAGTGAGGTTTCAAACTCTTCTATTTTTGGGCCTTGATCTATTTTTGGGCCTTGATCTATTTTTGCATTTTGATGTGTTGATGATTGAGCTTTCCTTCATTCTCTTTGTTATTATTTTAATTCCTTGTCTCTTTTGTGTATAATGTATACACAAGATTAAATTGTTACCTTTCTCTATAGGCTAGGAAGATCATAGCTCTGATATCATTGTAATAGTCCAAATTGATTTTTTAAACAATTTTATTATGCAAGATATGAAACCTTACACCTTTTGATCATTGAGATCTTAGAAATTTAGAATGGGCAGGTTAAGAGCATACTGTGATAGGTTGATTAACAATATAAATCGCTAGACTTGTTGGCAGCAAGTTGCACAACTTACAATGTAAAACAAATATCAAATTTTAGATTAAAGATAGTCTAGTTCTGGTAGTTAAGCCTTCTAGAATGAAATAAAACAGTATAACAAGCCTTTTACAGAATATATGATGAATAATCACAAATAGATTTGCTGAGAACAGAAAATATCAAGATATTTGCTGATATTGAACTGCACACACAAAAACTGAAATCTTGAACGCAATTGTGATCTCTAATTGAAACCACCACAGTGGATTGGAGAGTTTTTGTCATTAAATCTGAATATCTAGAGGGTTTTCATTCTCAATCAAGAAGACAAAGAAAATGTTTGATCTAAAAAAAATAGGGGTTTTCAATATGTAAAATGAATGCTTTTTTATCTGACCAACATCCAACATCTCTTTTTAATATTTTATAGCTCTGAGGTAGTGGCTAGTGAATTTTGTACACCACTAACTCATTGAGTGGATTAGGAGTAACATTAGTATCAACTAAGTTTTCCTTTTCTCTATCTCTTACTTGCTTTGAAATTTACATGGATGGATTTGAAGACTTAATTTGAGAACTAATCTAAGTCAATGTTGGTTTTGTATCTTGTGTAATGTGCAAATTGCTATACTTATATTTGCCAATGATGTGGTCTCTTTCAAGCATTCTATCGAGGGATTACAAAGGCAGTTCAATTCTTTATTTTGGTTTCGTGGGCATCAATGACTAGTATTAGTCTTACTAAAATGAAGGTTATGATCTCCATTTCCTACATAAGTATTATTTTCCCACGAGGTGAACATGTTGAAAATCCTTGAGAGGTTAGCTTAAATTCTGTCATCTTAAATGTAGCAATTTTTGAATGGATAGACTTCTCTTTATATTTGAGAGCATCAATGTTTTCTTAAGCATTTCCAAGATATTTCTGCAATGATGCGACTATTTGATGCTGTTGTTAAACCCATGGTGCTTTATAGGTTTACTTTAAGTAATTGGTATTTCAGCTAATTAAAAGAATACATTAAGAGGTTGCAAGATATCTCTAGGCTTAATATTCTCAATTGCAAATAGATAATCCCATAGTGGCCTTGGCCAAGTAGAGTTTGCTTCACAAATTTTTGTCTTCAAAGCATCTACAATCTTACTTTCTATTTCCATTCACTTAGGTCTATGGGATACTTTTCTCAAGCTAAGAGATACCTATATTTTAGGTATTTGTTCTTTCTTCAGTCTCCTAGCAATTGATAATTTTTGATGTTTAGAGACCAATATGCTTCTCTAGTATGTCAACATTTTCATTGGCCAACTCTCTCAATTTTAGGTCTCTAGTATGTCAACATTTTCATTGGCCAACTCTCTCAATTTTAGGTACCCATTAGACGGCCCCCTTGTTTCTTTCTATATAAGGAGTTTATTAACAAAGTGATCGAGGAGGACATTTACCAGCATTCCACTGTAACGACCACTCTGAAATTGAAACCAATCTTTTCTCCAACACCCACAAAGTTTCTCTATTGTCTATCATTGAAGCATTTCATCAAATGCTTGGCATAGTGACGGTTTTCAATGTATTTTCAATTTGTTTTGGTATGGGATCATTAACAATGCAATTTGAGACGATATTTGTTGAAATAGTAAATCCACAATACATAGAAATATCATAGACATATCAATAAACATTTTGTGTACATTAAAGAGAACTAATAATGACAGTTTGACCTCAAACTCCAGCAATGTATTGATTGTCAAATGATAGGCTTACTGTTACAAAGTTCTGTTTACAACAACAGTTTTACAATGTCATTTTGATGTCCCACATTCATATTATGTTGCTATCACGGAAACATATGCTGCTGTAACTTAATATCAGAGTGCTGTAGATGAATATACGAAGGAATTAACCTCTTCACACCCTCAGTCACCTCCAAACAGCAATACGAAGGAACTGTAGCTTTGCATTAATCCAAATAAAATGTATTGGAAGTTTGGAACCCCAAACTCACCTAAAAAAGGGAGCGTACTGATGTATTGGGTGCTGCACACTTCTTGTCCTCATTTTTGAAAATTCAAAAATGTGACAACCCCTACAAAATTTTGGTTTAAATGTATTGTTTTTGTCTCCAAGGCACGTTTTACGAGGTGCAAAACTCACATTTGTTAGTGTCAAATCATTGGGGGTTTCTTTGCCATCATTGTCCAAGTTTTGGTGAGTTTTGGTCTTCATTTTCCTAGCTTTTTGTGCAATTTCAGGTTTCAGAGCAGTCACTATAGGTTGAAGATTTTACTCTTAAGGCACACTTCTCGAGGCAAAATTTTCGTTTCTGGTTAAAATGGGGTGATCTTCAGTCCATCCTTGATCCGCGTTTCAAATTTCATCGTGTTTCGAGTTCGTTTGCTATGTCTTTCTTTCAATTTCGGGTGTTTTCTTCCTGACAGCAGGTGGGAAATTTTCCTTTGATTGCAAGTTTTAATTTTCTCTTGTTTTAGTGTTGTAAAGAAATTTTAAAACAATTAAAAGTGCACTTTATTTAAAACTTGTCACTTGTCACTTACTTTTTATTTCCCCCTTGCTTTTGTTATTTTTTAGTGATCAGATTAACTATTAATTAGCAGAAAACAAAATGCACAGAAAGAAGAACACACAACACAAATATACCCTGGGAAAACCTTCCTCTTGGAGGAAAAACCCAGCAAATAATGTCTCAGATCTGCCTTAGATTAATCACAGAAATAGGTTACAACTTTGCCCAGCTAGGGCACAAACATAAGTGACACAACTTATCTGATCCTGGGACCTGAGATCAGACTTGAAGAAGTCTCCAAAATGGAGGTACTACTACCTGTAGCAGGTTCGGCAGCCTCAGAACAGCCTAGAGTGGTGTTCGCTCAGCTGGTAATGAAGTTCGCCCAACTAAGAAGAGATTCGCTAGGGCTCAGACTGAGATCGCAGACCTTCAAATATATATTCTCTTGATCTTCAATATATTCGTTGATGTATCAGAGTTATTCGCTGTTGTATTGCAGAGATAGTTCATTGAAAAAGGATGATGTGAACAATGATAAGTACTTTGTACTTATAGGCAACTTAACCTTTAATCTTTCAAGTCGGCTAGCATATATTAAATCACAATCAAATGTATTAGAGGTGGCGCCAAACTGAATTAGGTCCACTCGTTATACATTAATATAGGTCATGCCCTATATGCAAGACACATTTGGGTTGGCCCTTATAACACGTTACCTTTGTAAATAACCCAAGTCGCACAAGTAGGGCTTGACCCAAATCATATTACAAGTTACATTAATATCCCAAGTAGGCCCATACACAATAAATTTTAAGGCCGAAGGCCATATTAAAATTTACCAAGCTAGGTCGGCCCAATCAAGGGATACGACCTAGCTACATTTTCAACACTCCCTCTTAGCTAGGGAGGATCCCTTGATCAATCAAGTCACATCGTGACTACTATCGTGGCTACTCCCATGGGATGAACAAACTCATCTTGGAATTTCATCCATGATACCCACCATACCTACTCACAGAGGGTGGAATTAGGGCTCTAACCTCAGACTTCTCCCAGAGAAGAATACAACACCACCATGCCTACTTGCAGAGGGTGGAATGAGGGCTTTCACTTCAATCTTCTCTCGGAAGATTCCCTTAACCGAGGGCTTTCACCTCAATCTTCTCCCAGAAGATTCCCTTAACCGAGGGCTTTCACCTCAATCTTCTCCCAGAAGATTGCCTTAACCGAGGGCTTTCACCTCAATCTTTTCTCGAAAGATTGCCTTAACCAAGGATATGGCTTCCTTTGAAGCTGAAAACAACAAGCTGCCTCTGAAGCTGATGAGCTTCCTTTGAAGCTCCTTCTGACATTTGCTTCCTTTTAGAAAAGGAATTCTTCATTTGACTTATGTTCCTTCTGAGGAGTTCCTATGACAACTTCTGCAGAGGAAGCAAGAGAAGTCCCGATTTTGCAATCCCGAGCAAAATGACCAAACTTATTACAATTAAAGCATTGGATGTGAGGTAAGTCCTTCTTCCTTTTTACTTTAGGAGCAGAATCAGAACCTCTGTCTCAATCCCACTTTCTTCCTTTACCTTTCTCCATATGCGAATCAAGAACTTGATTTTCCACATCATAATGATCACGCTCAAGTCCTCTTGCAATTAGCCGTGATTCTTCTTGTAAACAATCTGTCCTCAAGCAATCAAATTGTGGAAGTTCAATCCTTGCGCTGATTCCCTAAATGAATGCTTCCCAAGATGATGGAAGACCATTGAGAGCCAACATGGATAGGTCGCTATCTTCAGCAACTTTCCCAACGGAAGAGAGCTGATCCTTCAGATCATAAATCCTCTTGAAGTATGCAGCTACACATTCTTCTTTTGCCATCTTGATGTGGTGAGGTTGCTGCTTCAACGATAGGATGCGATTGGTGTTGTTGATCTCATACATCTTCTCCAAGGCGCTGGACATTTCTTTTGCTGTCTTCAACTTGGCGATGAGAGGCACGATATGATCCTTGATGGAATCCACTATTATCCTTTGAGCTTGAAAGTCTTTCTTTCTCCAAGCTTCCTTTTTTCCTTTAGCTAAGGGCTTAGAAGACTCTTTGTTGATGAACTCAGAGAGATCATTCAATGCCATCATGATTCTGAATTTCCATGCAGTGAAATTGGATGCACCGTCCAACCTATCTTCAGCTGACTGAAGAATGGAATGATAAACTGAGGATGAAGACTTCCTGATAATCTGATCACAGTTAGTACGAACTTGGCTCTGATACCATGTTAGTTTTTAGTGATTAGATTAACTATTAATGAGCAGAAAACAAAATGCACAGAAAGAAGAACACACAACACAAATATACCCTGGGAAAACCTCCCTCTTGGAGGAAAAACCCAGAAACTAATGTCTCAGATCTGCCTTAGATTAATCACAGAAATAGGTTACAACTTTGCCCAGCTAGGGCACAAACATAAGTGACACAACTTATTTGATCTTGGGACCTAAGATCAGACTTGAAGAAGTCTCCAAAATGCAGGTACTATTGTCTGTAGCAGGTTCGGTAGCCTCAGAACAGCCTAGAGTGGTATTCGCTCAGCTCGTAATGAAGTTCGCCCAGCTAAGAAGAGATTCGCTAGGGCTTAGACTGAGATCGCAGACCTTCAAATATATATTCGCTGATGTATCAGAGTTATTCGCTATTGTATTGCAGAGATAGTTCACTGAAAAAGGATGATGTGAACAATGATAAGTACTTTGTACATATAGGCGACTTAACCTTTAATCTTTCAAGTTGGCTAGCATATATTAAATCACAATCAAATGTATTAGAGGTGGCGCCAAACTGAATTAGGTCCACACGTTATACATTAATATAGGTCATGCCCTATATGCAAGACACATTTGGGTTGGCCTTATAACACGTTACATTTGTAAATAACCCAAGTCGCACAAGTAGGGCTTGACCCAAATCATATTACAAGTTACATTAATATCCCAAGTAGGTCCATACACATTAAATTTTAAGGCCGAAGGCCACATTAAAATTTACCAAGCTAGGTCGGCCCAATCAAGGGATATGACCTAGCTACATTTTCAACAACTTTTTATGTCTTTTAAGTCATTGTAGGAACTTTTTGGACAAATTACAAGTGAATTAAAATTATAAGAACTTGTTTTTTCTTTTAAAAGTTCCTACTTAAGTGATTTTTAGATGTAATAGGGATTCTATTTCCCTATTACATGTTTTATGTCCTTTTAGTTGTTTGTCTTTTAAACTTGTAAAAGGCATTTTATTACCCTATTACAAGTCTTTTTGTCAAAGTCATTTTAAACTTGCAAAGGGGATTTTATTTCCCTATTACAAGATATTTTGACATGCCTTTTTGTAATGTCCCTACTAGTTAGGGATCACTATCCTGCAAAACAGATTGTTAGAATACAACAAATATACATATATATATAAATAATCTAACTTGCAATTTAACTTTAAAGTACTTAATTAACACTAATCATAATTCTTATCTAATAAAAAGGATACGAATGCCATATGGAGATATGTCCTTAGGTGGCTGTGAAGCTCGCCTTCTTGGAACCCATCTTGGTTCCAAGCCATCCAGGAAATCGAAGGGGAATTCGTTTCTTGTCTTGGATATAATTTCTTACACCCAAGCCATCCAGGAAATCAAAGGTTAATTCGATTCCTGTCTTGGATGTAACTACTTACACCCAAGCCATCCAAGAAATCGAAGGTTAATTCAATTTCCGCCTTGCCATCCAAGGAAGACCATATGTCAATTCCTTGCCTTGGATGATGCATCTCATCATCCAAGTCTACCAGAGGGGACCAGCCAGATCTGTCTCTTCTTGGATGAACTTTGTCAACCAAGCCATACATATATGCATATAGATATTTATTATATACTACCTACCAAGGATTATCATAATCCCTCCATTAGGCTAAGGGAGTTTCCTCCCTATAGCCTCCATCATACAATCACATTTATATTACATTTTACAATTTATTATTATTTTCCACTTCATAATCTACATTTACATGTTCTTAACTTAACATGTATTCCATAACGTATATTCAAGAAACATCCATTATCATATATTCACGTTTATTTATTAACGTATATTCCTAACTATTCATTAATATGTATTCATTAACATATATTTTCACATATTCATTAACATATGTTTACACATATTCCTTAATATCTAAAAACCATTCATTAATATATATATTAAAATATTCATTAACATATATATTAAATATGCATTAATTACATTCATTAACATATATATTAAATTATTCATTCATTAATATATATATTAAAATATTACTTAAAATATTCATTAACATATATATTAAATATTCATTAATTACATTCATTAACATATATATTAAATTATTCATTCATTAATATATATATTAAAATATTACTTACTTATATTCATTAATATATACATTAAATAGGCATTAGTTATTTTCATTAACGTATATAATAAAATGTTCATTATTTATATTTATTAACATATATAATGAAGTATTCATTCATTACTTACCTGTCGTAACCTGCAGCTGTAGCTTCCAGACCTCTTCCTCTCCTACGGTTAGTGCAATGTAGCCAATGTTGACTAGGAATGGAGTATCCCTACTGTCTTTGATAAGGAGACATAAACTATACTGCTTAGTTCGCTGCTTCTGATTAAAGTTGTTAATGTATGCAGTAGTATACTGTATTGGTCTGATAAGTTTTACTGGTAAAAGTGCACCCAAGGGTCAAGGGCTGCTCCCTTCCAGTCAGAGCCTTCCTCCCCCCATGAATAAGAAATAAAGATGTTCCCTATAATACGTCAAGAAGAGGCATGAATGAAGGGTTGCAACCTAAGTCCATATCGCACCTTTTTTTCTAATATTAACTAATTATTTAGTTAGTTCCCGATCTAACTTAGTTCTTCCAGCCATGGAGGACTTCCATTTGTTATATGACTAATAATCGCTGATGATATCACTGTCTTCACTGTTTCTAATGTATTAATTCCGAACCCCATACGATCATGTCCATCTTCCTAATCGGCTTGTCCCTCGTGTTCTGGTTTGTCACTTGTTGTCTTGAGGTCTTTGATTCAATTTGTCGTTTACATATTATCGCATTTGGTGGAGAGATGCATCCTTCGTTGGCGCTGTACTCTTTTCCTCCGTCAACGGAAGTAGCAGAAGTTTATGTGCTTAGAAGGCTCAAAACATTAAGTCGCCTCAAAGTCTAGCATCCAAATCATATTACCATACAGAGATATTATTTTGGAAGATATAACATCGTTTGCGTTAACACCAGATAATCGTCGTCTTCCTTTATTGCTGTCACATATAATCTTATTCTAATCACTATTCAAAGTCAAGAGATGTTTTCACTTGTAAAGATTGTTTGGTCTTTTTTGAATCTTCCCACAAGATAATTGCCTTCTTCCTTTATATGATGGAGATACTCTTTTATTTTGGAATTATATGAAATAGTCTCATTTATAACATTCCATGGTTCCCTCAATATATTTCAATTGCTATCTTCTTTTCTTCTTTTTATTTTATTTTTTATTTATTGAATATTATATCTTAGTAATACTTATTTATTTATATTATTATTATTTATTATTGATTGAGTAAATTATATTTGTATTATTTTAAATAAATAAATGGTGTTTACACTTAAGAATATGTAAACTATGTTTATGATTTATAATATAATATTAATTTATTTTATTTGAATATTTCAAGATTTAATTAGTAATAAATATTAATTAAATAATAATATTTAATATATAAATAAATTTCAAATAGTCATCCTTTGGTAATTATTATATTAATTAATAATAATTGTTTCATTTAGGATATATATATATATATATATAACGATCAAAGAGGGGACATGACACTTTTTGTTCTTTCTTCCCTAAAACCCGAATTTGCCCAATGAAGGAAAAAATGATGTAATTTAAAACTTGTAAAGGAGTATTAGAAACCCAAATGCATCTTTTGGAGGGCACATTTTGCTTGTAGTCGCAAATGAAGAACCCGATCTGCACATTTGTTCTTCCAAATCCGTTTCTTATGGCGTTTCTCCACTAAATCCGTCCAATATGCATGCAAAATCGTTGGAGATTAATGTTTGTTTCCACATTTTTCATCAAAAACGGATTGGGCAAACACATTTTGCATTATAGAAGGTGTTTTTATAGACGTTTTTGGAAGACGTCTTTGTTTGGTGTTGCCACCTTTTGGAGGCATGAATCTCCTTCTTGCCACATTTGCAACACGTCCCCCATTGACGAGTGTTTGAGATCAAGTATCTTTCTTCCTCCAAGCTGTTTTTAGTGGGAAGATTCAAAGACAAAACCAATTTGGTTTGCTGGTTGCAATCATAATGTGGTGACTTCCTAACCTATTTAAAGAGCATTTCGGTTTCTTTCAAGTCCATTTACTTTGATCCAAGGCATTTGCTCTTGCTTAGATTTCGGGTTTCTTCAAGATCTTCTCCAAATTGATAAGTTATTTGCAAAGCAATTTGTGAATGTGCAAGATTTCCCCCCTTTTCATTTCTACTTGTATTCGGAATTTCAAAACCCGTTTACAAGTAGCTTTGGTTATGTTGCCCTTCCCTTTGGTAAAAAGAGTTAACCTTCTTTTTACAAAAAATACAATGTTGAGAGTTTTTCCCATTTTCCAAGTTTCCAAGATGAGAATGTCCCTCTCCATATCTATCCATGGTCTCATAAAGTTTTCCATTACCGATTGGGTATCATTTTCCCCATTACAAGTCCACTTGCAACCGGAATTTTTAAAACCCGACTATACTTGTGTCTTTACTTGCAGTCAGCCTTCCAGACACTAAAAAAACACTTGAAAATGAGTCTTAAGGTCCAATTACAAGTGCAAACTTGTGGTTACCCATTATACATATGAAGTTGCATGTTTGTTCTCCATATTTGCAAGTTAATGCTCTTGTTTTTCCACACATGTATTGCAGCTTCTAGAACCCAAAATTTTCTTTAAGTCCATTTTTGCATCAATTTATCCCTTCCTATGTCAGTGCTGTTTGCACACACAACCTACCAAATCAATAAATTAAGGCATGGGCCTTATTTTGCAAGCAGATTTCAAGATTGGAGGATGATACAAAGAAGAGATACAATAACAATTCATGGATGCAAATTATAGAATGCTTTCAAGATAGAGATGGTCATGACATGAAAAGAGGGAGGCAGCCCTTTCCCTCCTAAATGAATGGTACTACCCCAAGCAAGAAAATAAGATTGAAGTTCGTTGGAGAAAGACAAAGATTATCAAGGGTGCAAGTTCTTGTTCCGATTTGAGATGTCTTCACCAATCCAGAATACTTCAAGTTCTAACATTTTGTAGCAGCATGAAGATTTTCAAAATAGAGGATGATGTAGTTGGAGTTGTGTCTTTGGACACTTAGATTAATTGTGTATTTGTAATTTCATTTTGACAAGTTACATGTAATCTCATAAATTGTAATTGCAAGTGTCACTTTACTTGCACTTTTGTAAAATGTAATTACATGTAAAGCAACTACAAGTTGAGTTCAATTAGGACTGTAGTTGGAATAAGTCATGGTGGTTGAGAGAGTTTCTCAAGTTAGTTAGATCCTCCCACCTTTTCTCAAGGTTCCTCTCCTATAAATACTTGAGGGGATATATAGTAATTTTTATCTTTTGCCAATGCAACAAAATTTTGCCAGTTTGTATGTGCACTCTAAGACTTTGAGCTTAGATGTAAATCAAATTGCTTTCAATAAAAGAGGCAAGTTGTGGAGACTTTGTGCCAATTCAAGTTGTTATGTGACGACATTTTTTGGAGTTGATTGTGAGTTTTGTTCTATTGTTTAAGAGGGATTTAAATTCATTTTTGTAGACTTTGAGCTGCTTATTGTATTTAGAGTTATATGTTTGGTTTTCAGATTTGGTCTTGTAGACTTTGAGTTACTTATCATATTTGAAGCTAGTGTGAAAATAGCTTGTAGACTTTGCGCTGCTTCTATTTTTAAGACTTGTGCATGTAAGGTGAAGTGCATCATGTAGTTAGACTTTGAGCTGCTACATAGTGTGCTTAGTTAGCAAAAAATCATATAAAAAGGTTGATAGGACAGTAGAAATGCTGAAGACTTTGTGCTTTCATTTCTGTTTTCTCGTCTCGGGGAAGTGACAGAGGTCTTTGTGCTTTCATGGAAACTTTGCTTCCCTTTATGTCCCAAAAATCCTACAATAAAGTTTCATTTCTGTATTTGTTGTTATTTATTTCCAATTTCTATTATTTTTCTGTGAAGAGAAAAGAGTATAGTTTTTCTTGAAAGAAGAAGAAAGACTGCTGTCCCACCCATATAAGATTAGTTTAGTTTGTAGATAGGGGGAGCTTTCCCTAAATTAAGAGAGTATCATACTCACACACTGTGGCTGAAACCACAATTTTGCACATCCCCCAGGTGTACAAAATTTTCAACCAACAACAACAAGAATTCACAACAATGAATGCCCATTGTCCATGTTTCAGCTTTATAATGGACCAGCTACCCTCCTTAACCAAGATGCCTCATCATTGGGTCTTCTTTATAACAAAAAAATTCAAACATAAGTGGCCCTTAAGTTTTGTTTTTTTAGATATTGAGGGTATCCCTGTGATCCAGCGTAGCGAACAAGGCGAGCTGGGGTGAGACTAGTCCCTGGGGGTAGGATCCACACCCTGCAAATAGTCCCCCCTCTTAAACCCGTAAGGGAGTTGAACCCGAGACCTATGGGGAGCAAACCCACAACCCAAGCCAACTCACCTACTTGTGTCGGACAAGCGGCCCTCAAGTTTGATTTAATGTGACCCATAATAAAAAAACAACTATAAGTGGAGTGGTCAAGCATACATGGATGAAAGAAATACAAAATAAACTCACAACAATAGAATACTCTAGAAACCTTCAACCCTTCTTGTCACGGTCTCACAAATATAATATTTGGCACAAATCTTCATTATATCTGCACTGAGTTGTAGCAATCTCAACTGACAACATTCAACACATAGGCACTTTCTAAATAAAATTGCTCGAAGTCTTCAACATTTATCACAAGCATAGATTTTGGATAAATCTACCAACAAAATTTTTCCTACGCAAATTGTAAATAAGAACGAGTCACACCATATTAAACAGGGAGGATCTTTCACCATCATGGCTAACCTTCTCCAGGAGAGATTTTATCTTCCAGAAGGCTGAGATGAACCAAGTTCAATCCCACAAAACCTCAAGTGTTTTAGAAGAGGAAATAAAGTAATTAGAATGAACAAGTGGGCTCTCAAAATCTCCTTCCATTCTTTTTGAGCCAAACTTTTCTGAAGATATGTTTTTAAATTCACTTTTTGATAAAATAACCCTTTCTTGCTCCAAAAGATCCTATTATGAAATGATAATTAAATTTGATATGTACCTTTTCTTGCACATCCATGATTTAAAACTTTTAATTTCCTTTCCAAAGAGCTATTACACTAAGTTGCTTTGTAAATTATTTTATAAAATTAACCTTAGTGAAATAATTAAATTAAAGCTCAATAATATATCCAAGTTGTAGAAAATGGCGAACAACATCTGAGTGAAAATTTGACTATATTGGATTGAAACTAATAATGAATAATGAAAATTGGGGTCAATCTAGTGACTTTCTATAAGTAGATGCTCTCTCCAAGAATCTTTTTTAATAGACTAAAAGTCGGTAAAAGTTCACAAGACCAGCTAAGCTCACTGTCAACAACAAACATCCCTTTTGACAAGGCTGACTCTCATTGAGAAAGTTGGAGCTAACTACAATGTTGGAGTGAGCAAGAATGCGGACATTACAGTCCTCCCTCCCCCAAAATTGCTTGTGTTCAAGCAATGTTAGCTCATAAATGGATTGATCCCAGATGCAACTCAATGTGACTCCAAGATCCCAAATAAGTCTAGGAGGTTCATAACTCCATCTTTGTAATGTCCCCATTCAAGACGTAAAGACAATAAGCAGTAATAATCATAGGGACACCAAATAATTAAAGAAGACAACATAAGAAAATACATTATGACATAACAATTGGTCTACAATATGCAGTGATCTGCACTATGGGTGTAATCTTAGCAACATCATAATGCTGGTTTATCAGATTGTTTAGAAGCGATTATTATCATATAAAGACATAATAGGAGTAAGGAGTACAATTTGTTGGTAATGGAAGTGTTGGGACCTTTTCACACATCACCCCATTGCAAACAGGGACCCCCTCTTTCCTGCTTTCCATGTCTTGTTAGTTTAGGGTTTTGGCAGCGAGATGGCAATTTTGAGCTTTTAGTGATTGAGTTTTAGTTTCGAAATGATCATGTCCAGGTATGCAATTAGGGTTTCAAGTTTTGAAATGAGGAGTCAATAGGATCAGGTGTTTTAAAAATGTCAAAATGATTGTGTGATCCTAATTCTGCCCAAGTCAGGAAGTTGTAATGAGTTTTGATTTTGAGCGTAAATGTGTCTTAGTGTGGTAAGTTGGTGATATTTTTGTGCCTAAATGTTAAGAGGTTTTTTAGGGGTTATTTCCTCGCTTCTGGGAGGTTAACTAAGTCAAATTTGTATTTTATCTCGGTGAGTTACAATTTTCCCGCTCAAAATCCAGTTAAATAGGGCTAAATTCTGATGGAAAATGATGAAATTTGAGGTGCCTGATGTTTTTGAATGTGAAAATCATCATTTTTCCGATGGCAAACAAGTTTTAAAGGTCTAAATGTCAAAATTCCCGATGGAGGACATTTTTCTCCCATGTTTTTGAGCAAATTTCCGATAGACCCTGATTTTCCCCATTCACATTCCTGATGGAGGGCGATTTTCCCTAGGAGGCCCATTTGTTTTTGACTAAGTATTGGAAATATTCCTGATGAAAGTCATTTTTCCCCAAGAATGCAGATGCAATTGACTGTCCAGATGGAGATCAATTTTCCCCAAGTCAGCTTATGAGCGAAATTTATGGATTTTAATGCAGACAATTGTCTTGATGGGTGGCGAATTTCCCCAAATGTGCTTTATGATGATTTTTTTTGATCTAGATTTTTATCCAGATGGGGATTTATTTTCTCCAAAAGGGTCAATTTTGGACTTAATAGGAAAAACAAAGAGATTTTTGATTTTGATTTTTATCCAGATGGGGGTCGTTTTTCCCCAAAAGGGCAAATGTGATGATTGATGATGAATTTTCATCTAGATTTTCATCCAGACATGGGGAGTTTTTCCCCAATCGGCCCAAAATTGATAAAAGTGAATTAAAATTTAATGCAAGTGGGCCCAAATTTAATTTGTTTTGTATTGACAACGATTATTTAATAATCAAAAACAATTATTATTTGATGATTTGCAACAATTATTAATGATCAAATATTTTCCTAAGGCAAATTGATTTTCCTAGGCATGTATAAGAGGCAAAGTTTTATCCCACATTGCTTGTGTGGTGAGTTGACAAGGTGAAATCTAGTTTAAAAGAGCCTACCCAACATTAAAATAATATTATAAGTGTGTTGAGGTGACAGTTTGAAGTGTGATCGAAGACAAGTTTGGGTTCCTAGCTGGGCGATTTTTGCCAAAGTGTCATCTTTTGACACCATTGGTGAGCTTAGTTGCAGATTTGAAGAGGTTTTCTGCCCAATCAGACCTAGGTGCTGCCATTGAAGAGGAGATTACATTGAGTTTGGTGGCCAACCAAGTCACATTTGGCGATTTTGCAAGTGGTGCCATTATTGGAGTTTGGCGATTTTTGTTTGGGAGGTTGATTTCTCCACATTGTTGGCAATTTTTGAAGATATTGCTGGGCCATTGCTGATTGGTGGCTGCCATTGTGATCAGACCTGAGCTTTTCACCATTGCTGGAAGTTACCTTGACACCATTGTTGGCTGAAGTGTGCATTTTCAGACTTCATTTTCAACTTACCAATCATTCCACACTTGGGCGATTTGATTGAGGGGTCATTTTGGAGCATTTTCTGAGGTTCACCATTGCTGCTATAAGTCTGAAACTCCATTGTTGCAAGCTGTCCTTAGACTAACTTTCATTTCCAGCTTCTCCATAGGGCGATTTCACTTGTGCACTCATTTTAGTGAGTTTTGGAGACATTTGGTGGAGCTTCCATTGTTGATGTAAGTCTGAAACACCATTTCCAGACTTGTCTTCAGACTTATTTATTTATTACCAGCCCTTTGTTTGTGCTCAGACTTAACAATTTTCACTTTGGGAAGGTAAACTTTATCAAATACAAGTGTTTTACATGGCTGCAACCTCTCCAAATGACTGATTTTTACGGGTTGCAGGTTGTCTTCAGACTTAGGGCTGCCATTGCCAACCTTGGAAGGGTGTCTTAAGACTTTAAGAGTTGAAAATCAGACCTTATCACATCCTTTTCCAAGCATTTTCAGAATTTTGGTATACTCTTAGACCTCATTTTGACAAATTTCTGAGTATACTGAGTTGTTTTCAGACTTATTTTATATCAGACCTCACACAAGTCTGAAAACGAAGGTCTTATAAGGGTTTCATACCCTATTTCTATCGAATTTCCATTCTATTTCTAGAATACGTGATGAATATGAATAAAATTCTTGATTTTAGTTCCTAAATTGGTTAAAATCTTTAAGTATCAGAACTTATATAATTCTGGTAATTAGTTACTTAGATGATTTTCCATGATATTTGACTTCTAGTTTCGTACAAGTACCATGTCTAAATCTGGAATTGGAGCTAGGAAGGAGCAAGTGAAGATCGCGCAAAGGGGATTTTATCCTGAATCCCAATTGTCATCCCAATGGAAGAAGATCACAGACACAAACATGGAATTCTTGGATATGGAGCGGATGCGGCAAAGAATGTTTGGAATTAAGAACCAGCTTCCTTCTCCTACCTATGCAAATATCATGAAGAGTGGCATATACCACACTGCTGGATTTTCGCAATCAATATAGTTTAGTGAACTAGTCATAGAGTGTGCAAGGCATTATGACCCAAGAACACGTATGATCAAATCTCCTAAAGGGACTATGCTTGCATACCTTGCCAAGGACGCGATTACAGAGGTGTTCGGGATTCCTAGGGCTATGGATATGGGGGAGAAAACTCAGGATGAATATGATGCCAAATTTAAGAAAAGGGCGGATGCATGTATTGTGATAGTAAATAAGGAGTGGATGATTGAGCCAAGGCCTCACCATTCCAAGATGTTCAAGACACTCATGTGCACAAATTTTAAGGATGAGTATAGTGATCTACTATTCTTGCTCAATCGAGTGATGGGAATGCCTCAGGGTGCCTTATTTGAGGGTTGGATGTTCTATTATGTCTAGGATATAATGAAAGGAAATGTGGTCAATTGGGCCAAGATCATCAATGACAATGTAGATTAATGTGGAAAGGATGTGGTCCTTCAGCATGACTTCCTATCTCGTATACCCACTTGCAAGATTTGTCACATACAAGGGATTAATATTCAAAGGAAAGATCGGGAATGGACCAGGGGAGTGTAGAGTTTATGAATGTTATCCACAACTTGATATGCATAGAATTGAAGACTATAGGAGGGTGAATGATGCATTCACCATGCACATCACGAGGCTACTACAAGGCAAAATTCACAAACGATTGTCCAAAGATGCGACAACACTTATTGAGAAATACAGATTCTGGTATATACAGTTTCCCACCTTCACATACCTAAGAATTCAAGGATTTAGATCTAGACCTTACAAACTTCCTCGGTATCCTACTGACAGAATGATCCTACTTGAGGTGGTGAGACAACTTCCGGAATTTGCTTTATCCAAAAGGAGAAGCACAAAACAAGGACAATTCCCCCTATTGTTTTAGGGAAGATGACGAAGGCGTGCCACAATGCAGCTGCAGCTAGTTCAGTCATTGATGAGCTTGCATTGTATCGCCTTGGAACATACAGGAGCAGAGATAGGTTTGATTTGCACAAGAATGTTTTGAAGATCAAGGGAGAAAAGTTCATACATAAGGCCAACATTGAAGGTTACTGGGCTAATCTCATGGATGAAACTGTAGTAAGAAAGAGGATGTGGTCCAGGATGTCGGTTGATTTCATGAGAAAATGCGAGCTTTTACTCATTCTAGACTAGATAATTGATGACAATGATCCTAGCACTGAATTGGACACAGCCTGAGGTGGTGGATCTGAGTGAACTTATGCGAGAGGTGAATGAATTCTCCAGAGAGTGAGTGGACACATATATGAAGAAGTTAGTAGAAATGGGTGTTACCTTCACCTATGAAAAAATGAAACGAGTGGAGCCTTCTCTCGATGATGACGAGAGATTGACCAATGAAGTAAGGATACATGACGATGAGGAGAGTCAAGCTCCCAAAAGAAGGAAGAGTATGCCTAGAGAATCCAAAACAAAGGGGAAGGAAATTGAAAAACGACAAAGGAGAAGAAGCAAAAGCTCAGTGTTCCTCTTCCCACCACTAGTTCCTCACCGATCAAGGAAATCAACATGCTAGAGAAAAGCGGGGAGTTTGAACAATGCTCCAACACAGTGATTTTGCCAGAGAATATTCAGTAGCTGCATGGGAGCAACACAGTCCGCGCCACCAAATGAAGAGGAAGAACAACTAGGATCTCCCACTGTTCAGTTGGAGCTTAGTTTGGGCAATAATGTTAATGCTTTGACTAAGGATAAAGATGATGATGATGATGTTATCTTAGCATTGAGAGGGCTTGATCGAGAGATGTGTCTTGATGATGGTATGGAAATTTCCACCATTCCCGATTGGTTGCTGCGAAGCATGGAGAAAAGTAATAAGATGGTAGAGGCCCAACCTATTGATGACATTGATGACTACTTAGCCAGGAATAATAAGGAGAAAGAACTAAAGAAGGCTAAGATATTTTCTAATAAAGCTAGGGATGAGATAGGTTCTTGGTTCCGTTGAAGAATTGTTAGGGGTAGATGTCAGTGCTTCCAACAGTCTACACTTAGAGGAATTGAGAGATAATATGAAGTTCATGTACCTACTGATCCATGTCTATAGTTCGCAAAATCTTATGCCGGATTGGGAGAATACTTTGGATGCTTGTTCCAATGCGTTGGATTTGATTGATGCTCAGCAGAAGGCTTTGCCTAGCATTACCATGGAGGAGTTAATTTCAGTATTGGCTAAATTCCTAGAATATGCCACTAGAGAGAGAAATGCAGGTTAGGATCTTCTAGAAGATTCCCTACTTGATGATTAGGTGTCATTCCATTGGATCACATGTTGGTGATTCCTTTTCTTGATGTAAACCCTGATTGGGGCAACTTTAGAGCTGTGTTGGCATGATCTAAATGAATCCTGGCCATTCATTTCTTTTGAGACTATATAAACCCCATTGCCTCTCATTTGTAAGAGAGAGATTTTTGAGAATTGTCGTCTACATGTTGTAGATTTGAATACAGTCTGTGAAGTTTGGTGATTTTGTTTAAGTGTTGTATGCATTTTTGGTTCTCATTGCCTCCAAGTTAGATTAGAATTTGATTTCAAGTAGTTTAGATTGAATGAAAGAATTTGTTGAATGCATTTGTGTGGAATCCATTTAATCCGTACCACTAGCCTCTTGCTGATTGTAAGTGTGCCTTGTGTGGTCGACTGGAATTTTTATTGAGCTTAACTTCAATTTTTGCACGCCCATTGTTATGCGTCGCCTTGATGGTATCAATGTTTGATGGTGACAATTTGAACATCTATGAAATTTACCTTAGATGATTGCACTAAGCTTGTGTCAAATTGTTCTTTTGATGGTGAGACCTTGCCTAGTAGGATTCCATTGAATCATTCAGTATTTCTTGCATTCTAGGTTTTAGAATAGAAATTTCTAAACCCTATTCCTTTTGTCCTTTTTTAGAAATCCTTGTTAGATTAGATTAGATCAAGATCTACATTGCAAAATTTTAAGTCATCGGCATATCCTATTCCAAATCCATGATAAGCTCAACAAATTCGAACAATTACGTAAGTCCCCAAGTGAGAACAACATATCACCTCAAGCCATTGAGTTACCCACATGTCAAGAACTGACCGTAGAAACCTTGGAATCGTCTTAGTTAATCAGATATTTAGCATCTGAGATGATTTTGTTCAAGAGAGGGTAAAAATACTTCGGAATTTTATTCTGTGTTCGTATGTGCATAAAACACACATCAATAGGAAGACAGAACAAAGAACAGCAATCACCCATAAGAAAGGTCGAGGATGTTTTCCAATTTAATCAATGAATGGAAGATTGATGCATAGAAGAACAGATCAGTCCAAGGCATGGCAAGCCAAGGACAAGTGGATCAAGTGACGATATGGGATCAAAAGGAATCGGATCAAGATATAGATCATCACTACCTTATTGCTGTTCAAAGGAGGAAATAAAGATCACAAAGCAAGTCACAAAGTGCTCAACATAATCGCTGCTCAAGAAAGAGAATAATTTCTTATTATCAGCTTGTACTTGTTATTCCCTCCATTTGAGGCCATAAATAAAACCTATCAAGCGGCTGTATGGACTGAAATTGTTTAGATCTGCAGCTGTTCAAGTCTGACTTTTCAAAATTCATCACCTTGAAAGAAAAACAATCACTGATATATTGGAAAACCTGGCTAAAATGATTTTTCTGATCATTTCCTTGGATGGAAACACCCTTCAAGAGCCACTAACATAGAAGATCTCCAAAGTCCAAACTTTGCTTAAAATATCCCTCCAATCCAGTTGCAGGGACACACATGGAATCATTAGATAGCTGTTTGAAAAGGTAATAGCAGCATTATTACTTCTTTTTGGGTCCATAACCTCCCATAGTATGCAGCTTCCATCATCATGTCACCAATAGTCCATGAAGATGATCTTTTGCATAGATATTTACCCAAAAAGTAATTCCACCATGCTGATGCTATACTATTTTGATCTTCATTTGAACTCCATCTGGAGTGCATTTGATGATGCTTGAAGCTTCAACATCAATGGTCTCCAGCCCATCAAAATTTAAACCTCAATAGTTCTCCCCTCCTTGTGGTAAACCCACAAGGTCAACAATCGAACCATGATGATCCAATCCATTATGATCCATTGTAGGAAGCAACCCATCAATGATCCTGGGCAGTCCAATAAGCAATTCAATTGGTTCCATCTCGTGACTGAACCCCACACCTGGATCCCGTGTCTCACTTGTGTTATCAAAATCAGGAGGTGCTTCATCATCCAACCCAGTGTGGATTATCAAAAGAATATTCAGCATCCTTCTCAAATAGAAGATTATTAACAAACTGAAGATTATTTTCATCTTCTACCTTAATCCAATCTTCCTGCTGATCTAAACTTTTATATTCTAATTTCTTTGAAAAATATACTAAATCAGAATTCTCCTGAATGCTCTCAAGATCTTCAATCACCTACTTGATTTCTTTAGACCTCTCTTTCTTCCCTTGCTCTTTGAATTGTTTGGCCACATAAAGTTGATCTTCTGCTTCTAGAAGTGTCTTTTGGGCACTATCTAATGCAAGCTTCGTGGAATAAAGCTCAATGGTGAGCTCACTAACCTTTAACTTTGTTTCCTTGGACATAGATAAAGCTTCATTTGCAAGTTTGGTGGCCATATCTCTATCTCTGATCATGTGCAAGTATGTTGACTTCATTTCCTCGATTGTGCTATTCATTATTTAAAAAATCAGCAAAGGTAATGATCTGTTCATGCTGATCTCTGTCTTTTGGTTTAAATTTTCAACTAGTCTTTTCGTGCCATCCAATTTAGATAAGGTTTGCACTTCATTTTCAGCTGTCACCAATAATTACTTCTTCCCACCCTCAAGAATGCCAAGATCATGCAAAGTTAATGAACTGCAGATATTAGGCATACCAAAATCAAAATTTTCTTCATATCTTTCAGCAATGTCACCATGGCTGCCACAAGTCTCATGCGCATCTCTTTCAATTTCAAAACATACTTAACTAGCTTGATAGGAATGCTCATCGTTATTTGTTAATTTAAAATTTGCAGCAAACCCAATGTTATCATTAGTGACTTCAAAATTTATGAAATTGGCATACCCTTCTTCTTGATCATTCTGGAGCTGCCCCTCAAACATTGTCTTATCGTCATAGATTTCTAAAGTTGTCTTTTCTTCTTCCATGATTAGTAATTGATTCTTCAATCCTTGGAATTCTTTAGGCTGTGGATCCAAATCAGCAAAGTCACTTGGTTCTTGACACAATAAGGGATCATGCTTTTCATCTTCGATCTCTGAATAGCTTTACTTTCACATTGTTATGAATCAAACAAACTCGAGCTAGAACCAAAACCAGCTCTCTCATCATTAAGGCAATGCATGTGTTCATTACTAGTCGCTGATTTGAAAGCAACAACACCCTCAAAATCAGCATTCTTATTTTAAACCAATCTTATTTCAGTCTCCCCTACTATAATAGGTACTTCATATGATCCTTCATCTTCTACCTTTCCAATGGTGTCATCATGGGAGTCAAGTCCTTCAAAGAAATCATTGTGGTGATCAGCAATACTTATCTCTTGAAATAACCCTTTATCTTCTTCAAGCTCTAATGTCTCAGTTTCTTCTTTGCTGTCATTATCACTTGTCTCAGTTTCTTCTTTGCTGTCATTATCACTTGGCTGCGATAAACATGTTATAGTAGTCATTAGTTCACTTTCTTTGTTGTTTCCACATGTAACAAGGTGTCCAACCTTCTTTGTATTTCAAACAACGTTGCTCTCTTCTCAATTGGTTCTTGCTCAATTTAGGGGGTCTTTAAACTTTAAACCACAAGAAATCAATTCATCTTGTAGCAATTGATTTTTAATTTTCTCAATTTTCTGGTCAACCAATCTTTTTGACAACTCGTGCAGCTAGTGAAACATCCTGCTTCTTTCTCGAACTAGCCAACAAGTTAGATAATGATTGCTTAGAGATATCATCATCCTTATCTAAAATCAGTGACAAGATAGTTTGGAATGCTGGTATAAAATTTTCTAAATGATAGTTTTTGATTTTGGCAAAGAAACAGTGAAATATTTTGAGAATTAAATCATCACGTTTGAGATCAATCATCACCATACAGGATCTAACCTTTGCAACGGTTTCTAGAATTTTTACCCTCTTATCAAAAGAAGGATGTTTGGTGTCATCCAACCTATATAAACTCTCAATCAGCTGGAATATCTCTTTCACTATGTCATCTATGTATGAAACTTCAGGTGCTATAATCCCTATGATTTCACTAAGGTAAGAGGTGACTGCAAGTCTCAGGTCTTTATTTGAATGTCTCATAATATGGGTTTGGACTAACACAAACAATGGTGCTTCTGTCGCCCATTTCAAAACCTCAGAATTTGATTGGTCCACTTTTAATAAACACATTTCCATTTCTTTCAACCTATTAAGAAGAACTTCTTTTGACTGATGTCGAAACTCTAGTTCTTTTCCGAATGCATAAAGCATACTTTCCACTTGCATTACTATCAGCGAAGGCTCAGACTAAATAAGTTTGAATTATTTCTTGAAATGTTTTGTTAAAGGATTCTTTTCTCTGTTGGCCATCTTCTGTCACCTAAATCCTGAATGGAAAACATACAGGCTGACAGTTTCTTCTGCTCTGATACCATTGTAATGACTACCCCGAAATTGAAACCAATTTTTTTTCTAACACCCACATAGTTTCTCTATCTTCTATCATGTAGGCATTCTGTCAAACACTTTGCATAGTGATGGTCTTCAATGTACTTTTAGTGTGTTTTGGTATGAGATCATTCATAATGCAATGTGAGACAATATTTGTTCAAATAGTAAATCCACAATTCATAGAAGTATCATAGACATTTCAACGAACACTTTGCATGCATTAAAGAGATAACTAATAGCAAAAATTTGACCTCAAACTCCATTAATGTATTGATTGTTAAATGGTATGCTTGCTGTTTCAATGTTCTGTTTACAACATCAGTGTTACATTGTCAAATGTTGATGCCCCACATTGATATTATGTGCTGTCATGGGAACATATGTTACTGTAACTTAATATCAGTGTTGTAGATGAATATATGAAGGAATCAACCCTTTCATACCTTCAATCACCTCCAAACAGCAATATTAATGAGCTGTAGCTTCATTGTACTTCAAATAAAATGTATTGGAACTTCAAACTCCCCTCAAAAGGGCAGTGTTCTAATGTATAGGGTGCTGCGCACCAAGAAATAACAACAATGAATGCCCATAGTCCATATTACAGCCTTATAATGCAGTGGATACCCTCCTTAAACTGAGATGCCTCGTCTTTGGTTCTTCTTTATAGTAGAAAAAACTTGAAACATAAGCAGCCCTCAAGTTTGATTTAACGTGAATGCCCATAGTCCATGTTACAGCCTTATAATGGAGTGGATACCCTCCTTAAACTGAGATGCCTCATCTTTGGTTCTTCTTTATAGTAGAAAGAAATTTAAACATAAGCAGCCCTCAAGTTTGATTTAGCGTGACCCATAAAAAGAATACCTAGAAGTGGAGTGGCCAAGAATAGAGGGATGAAAGAAATACAAAATAAAATCAACACTAGAATACTCCAGAAACCTTGAACCCTTCTCATAATCTCTCAAATATAATATTTGACACTAATATTCATTGTATTTGCTCTTAGCTGTAGCAATCTCAACTGACAACATTCAAGACACAGGCAATGTCTAATTGGAATCGATCCAACTCTTTCAACAATCAGCACAAGTCTAGATTTTGGGTAAATCTACTTGCAAAACCTTTCTTGCGCAAATTTTAACTCTGAATGAGTCACACCATATTAACCAGAGAGGTTTTTTCACCAACGTGACTAATCTTCTCCAAGAGGGATCGCATCCTCCAAAAGGTTGAGATGAATTGAGTTCAATCCCACAAAATTACAAGGGTTTCACAAGAGGAAATAAAATGATCTGCATGACCAAATGGGCTCTCTAGACCTCGTTTTATACTTTTCCCGTCGAACTTTCAAGAAGATATATTTTTAAATTCAGTTTCTAGTAAAATAGCCTTTTTGCTTTTTAGTAAAATAACCGTTTTTTGCTCCAAAAGACCCTTTTATGAAATAATAATTATATTTGATATGCAAGGTTCCTTTGTCATGCGTCCATAAGTTAAACTTTTAATCCCCTTTCCTAAGAGCTATTGCACTAAGTTGCTTTTTAAATTATTTTATAAAGTTAAAGAGCCTTAGTGAAATAATTAAATTAAAGCTCAATAATTTACTTGAGTTGCGGAAACTGCTGAACAACAGTGGAATCAAAATCTGACTATATTGGAATGATATTGACGATGAATAACAAAAATCGGGTCCGATCAGATGCCTGTCTATAAATAGATGCTTTCTCCAAGAATTTCGGAGAACACACTAGAAGTTGGAATTCACTTTGGAAAGTGTCATAGGAGTCCTCACGGCCAATTGAGATTATTGCCAATGACAAACATCTCTTTTGTGAAGGTTGGCACTCATTGAGAAAGCTAGAGCTAACTATAATGCTAGTGTGTCAAATTGTGAAAAAAAGAACAATATGTTTCAGACAAGGAAAAAACCATTAATTTGTATTTTAGAATGTCTTCCAAAAATAATTGGCACAATTCTAGAGTACCATAAGAGCCCCAACATCATCTGCATTAGGCTATGTTGTGGGTCTAGAAGCCACATTATTAAAATTAGTTGAGATACCTTGTGAAAATTAACATTAGGGCACAAAAAAGCACTTGAATCAACATGAATAAGAGCAGCATAAAAGAGTGTTTAACCCAACAATAGAAGACATTGTGATGCTTAAGTGTTCCCTTTTTTAATTGCATTTATTTGCTATTAATAGATTAAAATAATATTAAAGATATTATATATTATTATTAATTGATCAAAGTATTTAATACATAATTTGTTAATAATATATTAAATTTATCATAAATCGCAAACATGAACTTGGAGAGTAGACTCAACAAAAACTTAGTGAAAATTTGACAAAAACTCGGCAAGTTCGATGGCAAATGAGAAATCAATGTGTGAAGTTTAAAGGGAAAAAATCATGTCAAAATTGTGTTTTTCCCTCCTTGTGACTCTATCTTGTATTCTTCGTTGGTTTTGGCATTTCTAGGCCATGATGTCCCAAGGACGTGTTTTTTCATGGCAAGTCCTCTACGAGTTTTGGTGAGTTTCCGATGGGTTTTCAGCATTTTTTGGCTATTTTTTAACATCGTTTGACCCATGAGTATTCCCCAACTCGGTGAGTACATGCCGAGTTTGCAATCAAAGAAATTTATTGTTGATGATAAACTATTAAAGTAAGTTCTTACACTGTTTTTCATAATTAATTTTTCAATTTTCAATTATTTTAGTTGTATTTTACTCCTGTCCCTGATTTTGGGTCCATAGTGCCTCCATTACTCTAACCTACACTTGCATCCTCTTGTTTTGGAACTCTATGGAACAATGATATTTACCATAGCTGCAAAAGATGGGAAAAATGCAAATAATTGTGAACTGCTGATTTTGCAGAAATTGGGGTCAACAATTTTTATTGTTTATTTGTATATTATTGTGATTAAAATGTGAAAATAGCATCTGGTGTGGATTTTTTTCACCTAACCATAAATTTTCACCTACCCATCAATTGTTCTTCATTTTAGGGTTTTTTGGGCAATGTATCAAACAGATTTTCGAATGATCTTAATATTTTGGACGCTGTGGCTGCCTTCTTTACTGTGAATCCAAGTTTGGTGATAGATGGCCATCTTGTGAGTTTTCCTTATGAGTATGTCTTCATTTTTGCCTTCTTTATGTTTGTTGTGCTTTGAGTTTTCTTGATAGACTAGGTAGGGACTGATGTTATGAAATGGAATATTAGTATCAGTGAATGATGCTGTAAAGTAGGATGATGTTTGACTATAATTTTGCAGCAACATGAAATACAATAATGAAGGCCATGCCTATTCAAATGTCAGCTCCATTTTTCAAAGTTATAGCCTTGAAACATCTCACCATATTAGATATGTTATTAATGGATTAGGATTTAAGCTATATTTTTATATGTTTTAAAAATTATAAGACTATAAACATGACATATACATATATATATACATATAATTTTTAAAAGATAAAAAAATATTTTTAGTATAATCTTGTAAGATATGTATGAACTTTTACTTGAACCTAGGAAACAAATTTCTCATATTGCATACCCAAACTTTTCATACGCAAGCAAGTATCTAAACTCGCTAGTAAGGTTTTAACTCCTACACATTATTTTTCATTTGTTTTGAATGCAATTTACCTCGATTGTATTTGTGTGGAAAGGATGACTTCAAATTTCAATAATTGTTCCTTAAGTCTTCAAGTTCAAAATTTGTACTTGTTATAGTAGGTTTCTTCATAAACTTAGGATTAATTAGTTTGAATCCATTTTTGTTGCTAATTAAAGGTAAATGTAGCAAAATGCATAGACTCTAACTAGATACTTAACTTGCAAAGAAAACAATATTACCAGTTAATAACTTGTAGGAGGCTTTAGGAACTGATGTGAAATAAGCAGTGCTCCCTAGGGATGCATCCCCTGCCCTGTTACTCCTTGTTCCCCATAGGAAACATTTCGGGGATGCCTAGGAAACGTTCCTCCCTTGCCCTCCTTTTGTCAAATATTATGAAATGTCCCCGTGACATCAAAAAAATAGCAGGGTATGCTAGGGGACACCCAAACGTCCCCTATCTGTCTCGGGGATGGCTCACTGTCTCCTAACATACCCAGGGACAATTTTGTGTTCTTAAACAAAAACTTAAAAAGTTTAAATGCTTGTCTAACCAAGTAATAGACCAATGATGAATCATGATCACAAAATCTACAAAATACATATCCCCTTTTTCAAATCTATACATCTTCAAAGTGAAATCCACAATCAAGGACTATCTTGTTTTGTACTGGATAACTTGTTTAGCATAGAAGGACTGCCATAGACAAAGTTGAAATTGTATATTCATTATACTATTGAATATGAGTTAAATCATAGTTGGCAAGAAATGCCATTTTCATAATGCAAAAATGTATTTGTAGAGCCAACTCATAGAAACATCCCATTTAAGGTCAAATTGGAACATAACCAATTATCGTTTTACTTAAACATTCCTCTTTGTTAATGAGTTTGACAACAAAACATTTCGTCTTAGAGGCTTTAAAAAAATATGATCTCATGTTCTTATGTATATATAAAGATAATAATTCCTATTTAATTTTTGATACTGTAAATCTTTCTTTTCTCTTGTGAGTGCTAAAGAATGGAAAGATATAAAAATGGGCAAACAGTGTAGTTTGCAACTTTTAATTGTTTTTTTCCTTATTATTTTACATGTTTTATTGCCCAGTGTAAAGTCGCCCGAGTCTATTCTGCTGGTCCTACAAGGGTTTTTTGGCCTGGGACTGCACAAGTTTTGTTGAAGCTCACAGATTCTCATACTCATGATCTATATGAAATTCAGAAATTCTGATCAATTTTCTTAAATTTTCTCATGTTAAATAACTCAAGATTGAAAGTTTAGGGTTTTCCACGTGTCCCAAGAGCAATTTTTTAAAGGTCTGTTGGCATAACATGCAAAATGTTTAGAAAGGATTATTTACGTTTCTATTTTGGTTTTAAATTTACCTTTCATGTAGCTACAAAAGAGGTTTGATATGGCAGGTAGAATCCTCAAGAACTGGCTTTTCCAGTCATATTATGCATGTTTCTTACAAGTTCTTTGTTTGGAATTTTTTTTTAATTATTATCTCCTTTGCTTGATAGTTGAACCGATACCAAGGAACAATAGGAGTCTATCAGAGCAATATATCAAAGAACAAACTTGATCTGAAGCAAGCTCAATACAAGGACATTGACAAACGATACTGTGATCAGCTTATTGAGTTAAAGGTAGTTTTCGCAAGAAGCAAGTTTCTCCTCTAATATAAGATGCAAACTCTCTTCAATATAGATGATGGTAGTTATTCTCTATTCATTTGTTGATATTCTTTATGAAATTTAATAATTGCATTTGAATTTTGTCTGACTTCAAAACTTATCCTTGGCTGCAGACCACAGAAATGGCTAACAAGGACTTGGATAAATATTATAATGCACTTGACAAGTGAGAATAGTATCCTATTGTATATTGATTTAAGACAGTGATTTTGGATTACTTTTGCCTTTACCATTTTATCCTTGTCAGTATTGTGGCACTCATTGAGGATTTGACCTACCTTGTGCATATTGCTAAAACTTCTGCATGATTGTCACATGTCCTCAACGTCCTTTCAAATGTACTTACAGGATAACATCAAAGGCTTTGCTTTTACATATTACATTTGAAGAAGAAAAATTTCTCTGATTCTTGCCATTTTATATGGTGCATTAAGTCATCAATATGAAAGTATGGAGTGATTATTTCATCAGTTTACATTTTTATAGTTTGATCTTCAAACAATCAAGTTGTTGATTTTTGAAAGTGTTTCTTTCCTTGAAATTTTAGATGAAAGCCTTGTTGAGACAATTTTTGCTTGTGATCTGCTCAATTTGAAAAAGTGAGTGATTAGGGTGTTTAATTCTTAAACTTGTTCATCAGGGCATTGATGCGTTTCCATTCCATGAAAATGGAAGAAATAAACAAGATTATAAAAGAGCTTTGGCAACAAACTTATCGTGGACAAGACATAGATTATATAAGTATCCGCTCAGATGCAGAAGGTGCAGGCACACGATCTTATAGTTACCGGGTGAGCAACATTTGATACTATATAACATTATTTTGGATGAAAAATAAGCTTGTTATGGGTTTAACTGTAAATTACTGTAATTCAGGTTGTGATGCAAAGTGGTGATGCTGAGTTGGAAATGCGAGGTAGATGCAGTGCTGGTCAAAAGGTTTGTGTCCTCATTGGGAAGTTATTTTTGTTGGTTGATTTGATGAAAAAAAGAAGTCTTTTCATACAGTCAAGTGTAGGGGGGCCAAATTAATGGCATCCTTATCCATGCAGTCAACACTATAGACCCACCCAAAATGGTTCAGCAACCCCAATATGAACACATTCTAACACAAAGATTGACTCAAGTAGGTCTGATTTCATTCAAACTAATAACCAAATGGACATGCATTTGCTTCCAAACTAAATTTGACAGAACCTCTGACAGCAACTAGAGATTTTCAACACAAGACTCTACAGGCAACCTCCCTACACTTAAACCTTACATGTTTTTTCAAAATAGATTGATACACATGTACTAAAACCTGCATAATGACATGCAACATCAATTTCAATTGTTTGAAAGTTTTGACAAAGTCTCCCTTTGCAAACTCAACTTTTAAGCCTGCAATAATGACGTGCAAAATCAACTCCTCACATCCAACATCTGCAATAAACCCACAAGCTGATAAACTTCAGTATCCATAGCTGACCTTCCCTCAACCTGTAGACACAGAGGAACTCCATGATCCTTACTTCCTGCCAATCCTCTCTCCAAAACCCCTCTCTCCTTCATTTCTTGTTAGGAATATTACATCATTGGGTTTCTTTGTGTGTTTGTTAGTATGAACATTGGAAAATTAGGTTATTATAATATTATTGGTTGTACGAGTGTTTGCTTGTATTATGAGTTATTAGAACATTTTGTCATTTAGTCTATGTAAAGGAGTGGTTATAGGAGCTCTCCTATAATATAGAAGATGTAAGTTCCATAAATTAGTGTTATTTATTATTTAACAAAATGAATAACAATGAAATATTCTGAATTCTAATATAGCAAGAGAGCTCCCAGGTTCTATTTTGCTGTGGAAAATCTGTAGTGAATGTTAGAGTTTGAGCTTTATCAATAATTGGATTGTGAGTCTAGTGAATCCATTCTCTTTGCCTACTATTTTTCATTCGAGAAAAAATCTCGAGAAAGACTGAATGGACCTGTGGTGGAAAACAAGGATTGCTTGATGCTGTGTGAAATAGTGGTGGAGAACAATGATTGGTTGTTGCATGGAGCTGTGTGTAGTCGTGTGGACCTATATTGAGAACAATAATTGGCTACAGCGTGGACCCATATGTTGTTGCTTGAGGGTTCGTAAGTTTTCTTCTATGCAACTTGATTGACTCTCATGCCAAATCCATTTCATTTTAATTAGGAATTAACAAGCAAATTCTAATGCCATTGGAAATATTCGCAAGGTGAGGTCGTTGACATGTGGTGACTTCCCTAAGATGAAGTTACTCTCAATGGTACTATTGTTTTTGTATGGACTAGGTGCTTGACTTCAATGAATAGATTGTCTTTGCAGCTCACCAAAGGAAAATCAAACCCACAGTGAGTATATCTTGTGGCTACGATTTGAAACACTGGTGTGTAAACACAAATGGGTGAAGTTATGGCAAAGTTATAATAGTTTATTCTAGTTATTGTCAGTTCAATGTCTCAAAATGTCTTATTAGCTCTTATAGAGATATTTTGTGTTATAGTCTAAAAGTTTAATAAGATTATTGTATGTTGTCAGAGCAAGTCAAAATCAAGTTGTATCATTTTATTGTAAAATAGGATATTTTTTCCTTCTTCAATGCATGAGTTGTTAATTGTCATGTCATCAAAAGTATGTATGTCAAAATCGAAAAGTGTTAAAAAATAAAAATAATTTGCCTCAATTGCAATTGGACTTGCTATTGTTTGTACTTGACGTCCAACTTGTGAAGCAGAATTCTAAAATAGAGCCTCAAAGACAAATTTGCTAATTGCAAACCTTCTAGAGGATGGATGCATAGTAGTTTGTGTGGTGCTCTGCCAACATCCCCATCTTTGACGAGGACCCCCGCTGCCTCAAACCTGCTCCACGTGAAAGAGAGAGAAGGCCATCAGGGCTCTTGGTATGTACAATCAGACTTTCTTTTTGCCTTTAAAGCAATTTGTAAATGCCAAAGTTAGCAACGAGGTTGGCGTTTGAAATAATGATAATAGTATGACATTTCTTTTTCGACCTTGCTTCCAAAGCTCTTGCAGAATCCAAAAATAACCTTGAAATCAGACCTAAAGTCACAAACAAAATTCGGGCTATCAAAAATGAAAATGTAAGATGTGTTTCGGGTTTGGATTTCGTTGATGTGCTCCCTAATAATTTTTTTTAGCTCGAAAAAAAAATGAGTATGGTGTCGAAGCAACAAACACTTCAAATAAAATCGCAAAAGGCAAAAATGAAGTGTTCTTTTTTTATCATTGCCCTTGTCTTGGCCAAAAACAATACTGAAAGAGGAGGCATTTAAATTGCATTTTTTAAATGTTTAAGAACCAGAGAAAAAATTGCTAAAAACAAATTCGACGCCCTTATGTTTCTCAACAAAAGCCCGAACTCCTTTTCAGAACAATAACACAATTAAGCAAAGGGCAAACTGGAGGCGCAAGTCATCTTTTGTATTGACTCTACAAATACCGAAAATAATCTGTAATGCCCCCACTTCTCTAGTTGCTATCCAGATGCATAAATTCACCTGTCACCCATCTCCACAGGTGAAGTTCAATGTTGGGAGATGATGGGTTAGCCAAAGGGGACCAATACTTAGACAGATTTTGCTTTGGTTGGCCATTTATAATAAAACTTTATAATATAATGTTATAAAGTTACTTTTTCTAAATTTAGAAAAAGTAAATAAAAGTGACTTTATAAGTTACTTCATCATTAAATAAGTGACTTTATATTAAAAGTTCCTTGTACACTTTACTAGGAGAGTTTTAATAATTAAAAAGTGGTGAAATGTTCATGAAGAAGACCCCCTCAAGATGGCGCCACTTTTTGGAGGAGAAAGATTCCAAAGAATCTTCAAAAGATGCCTTTAAGAGGTTCTATTTAGGGGTGGGAGAGTTAAGAAGGCATAGTACGTTCATTTTGGGCATTATTGGTTTTGGAAAATTTGAAGGAAATATACATTGCAGGTCTGCAACGATTTTTGCAGAGGGCTGGAGCAAGATTGGAGACGAAATCCTTCAATCTCTTGATGACAAGACGAAACCCCTTCATCATTCATTAACCGATTTTAGCACAAAAGGTTAATTTTGGTCTTCAATTGTTCTAATCAGGCATTTGAAGGATAGCAGCAGTATCATAAGGGTTCGAATATCAGATCTAAGCAGTTAGAAGGCATATTTTGGAGAAATTACAGCAGTTTATGGCCAGCCATGCTTCTCCCAGCCTGGCCGTACACTCCTAGGTTGCCTGGGAATTCATTGAAAATAAATTAGAGGGTTTGCAGTTGATTCTTTTGTACAAAATTCATTGTCAGCATTAGGAATAAAGAAATAAATCATTCTTTCAGGCTTATGACAACTTTGGAGAGAGATATAAGCAAATCAGTGGGGAAAATTGCTAATTTCAGTGAAGTCTCCTGGGGGCCTGAGGGAAACAGCAACAATCTTGTCCATTAGTGCAAGAATTGCTTTTGGTAATTATTATTTAGGAGAATAAAACTTCAAGGAGCAGTTAGAACACCTTGGAAGCTCCTGTAGCAGCATCTGCATTCAATTAAGTCAATAAGGAAGCCCTCCAGGCAAGGTGTTGGACTCCTGGTAGGGCAATTTGGCAAGTTAGTGTTGAATTTCATCATTTCTTGTCATTTGATAGTTGCTGTCAATAAATCAGACAAATCTGAAAATTAGTTTCCAGTCAATTGTTTATTTATTTTCATTGTTATTCATTTGCATTATCAATTTCTCAAAAATAAAAAAAAGCATAAAACTTCAAAAAACACACATAAAATCCAAATCTCAAACCGCTGGCCAAAGAAAATCAGAATCAGAAAAATTAAATCAGATTGCTTCAATCAGCACTCGACATCTTTTAGTGGTATTAGAGCGATGATCTTGCTAGCTTGAGGGTCATCGGAGAAATTCTATGCATCGAGGCAGATTTGGTACCTACAGATTTTACACGTAGGAGACCTTGGGTGGATTCGAACTTTGTTATTGAACCACCATTAGAGACTACTATGGGTGATATTCCAGAAGCTCATAGGAGCCCTCCCAGATAGGAAAGACAAAACCCACTCAATCCTTTTGAGATCATGAGGAGTTTGGCTGATTCGCAGCCAAGAATTGTCTAGGCTATTAACAGGTTACAGGATACATAGGATAGGATGGATTTGGGAAATCACAAGGGAAGGCACAAAAGTCGTAGTAGGACAATTTCAGCTTTAGGGAGTCGTGGCAACAACAGGTATCCATCTTCCCTGGGAAGCGCATCCATCTCACCATGGAGAGACAAGACCCATACGAGGACAACTGATAGGCCTATGCTCCCTCGGTTCACTCCTAGCGATGAACCACAAGAGACGGGTACTGGTATGACATTTACTAGTACGAAGGGGACCGTAGCAGTTGAGGGCAGTACAGTACTGTTGATGTGTATTTTGTACACGACCAAACACAGAATAAAATACCCAGAGGTATCTTATCCTCTTTTGAGTAAAGTCTCCGAATGCTGAAGATATCATGAAAAGGATCAATCGGAAGGACTTCAAGGTTCTGCTTTGTAGGATCTCTACTCGTGGATAAGCACTAGTGGTCGTTGTGTTTGTTGTTTCTTCAAGGGGCCTTACGTACTTTCAAAGAAAGCTTGTCCGTGTCACTATCTTTCCAAATGAGGAAACAAGATTTTCCTAATACTAACAGATTTTCAAAAAGATCAAAAGATAAAGGGTTTCAAGGAAGAGATACTTAAACTAATCCTAAGAATGACTTGATGAAGGCTGGTCTTGATAAGATTCTACCAATTTCAGTATCGCCAAAGGATTACAACTCCACTAGAATTGGTGCGATCTTTTAAGGGTATTCAACGATTTTCAAATCACCAAGGAGGTAGATACTATCAGGGAGATACGTACCAATACTTCCAATGATAATTGAACTCTTAATCAATTTCAATGTTTCCAGTTGACCACACAAGGCATTCTTACAATCAGTAAGAAGCTAGTGGTTTGGAATGTGAGTCTTATCAAAGATCAGGCACAACATTCGTCTTTCAAACTTAAAATCTAAATGATATTTCTACTAAGAGTGATTCAAGAAGATAAACAACCATGAAGATAGCCACAAGGATTGCAACAAAACACCATAACTTCAATATTTCATTGATCTCATAGCCAAATAAACAACAATTGTTCAACTTTCTCTCTTCACTACTCAAATTTGCTACTAACAAAATTAAACTTATTTCTCTCCAACTTTCTAACTTTTTTCTCTCTGTCTCTCACTCTTTAAAATGAAATGAGTGAGGGCTTATATAGCATCCTCAAATACAATGAATGGCCCGGATCAAAAGAAGATCAACGACTGAGTTGTTGACACCTAAACCCTAATTAGGGTTTGTTACAAAAATGTCCCCATTTAGATAAACATTATTAATCCATAGCCAATAAAATATTGGCACAAATAACGAGGAGACATAGACCAATAGGAATTAAGTTGCCACATCATCTTATAACAACTTTTCATCTAGAACTTTGTTCCCTTTCCTATGCTCTTTTCTAGCATATTCAATGAATCTGGACACAATTCCCTCAATCTCAGCAATGGGAATCTCAAGAAGATTCTTCATTCGTTCTTCCAAGTGAAGGTCTTGATCAAAAGCAGTGAGAAGAGTCGTCTCCCATCCAGGCTCAAGTTCTTTGGTCTTCTCAATCAGGAACATAGTAGCATACATTTGATCTCATTGCCTTTCTGTGACGATGTTTTCTTCCTTGCAAAAGATGACCCTGATTCTGTCCTCCAACTCTTGGATGTCCACATCTGTCTCGATCTCAATCCGCCTGTCAAGGATGGTACACAACACCTCAAACACCTTGCCTTGAATTGGATGGATGATGCCTTCAACTTGGCTGCATCTGGTGTTGACGTCTTCAAAAAGGACTTCCTTCATCTGGAGCAGAGCTGACCACTGCAGTTGCTATGGGTTCCTCCATCCATTATCTTTTCTTGCGTCAGAATCCATCTTGGTGTTTCTCTTATCACTTGTAAGACTGGGATGATAACATTTCTAGTGTGAGTGAATGCAGCCACAGTTATCATTAGATTATGGATAATCTCAAGGACCTGGATAGCTCGATGAACTGTCTTCATCATTCTTGTTGCAAATTCAACGGCTACCTTGTGAGATTCATCAATCCAAGAACTCATGAGTTGAACTAGGCTCTTCACCCTTTCTGCCTCACTTATCGATTCAAGAGGAAGTGCATGTAAAGGAGATATTGCTGGATCCTGTCATCTCAAAGGCTGGTTAAGATGGCTAAAATAATTCCTCCAAGCACTGACCTCCTTTTCAAGCTTCTTATTCTGTTCCATTTCCTCTTTGAGTTTGTCTTTGAGTGTTTTCAGTGAATCAGTTGCTTCTTCCATAGCCTGCTAGGTGGTAAGTTGACCAAGATCAAATGTTTCTAGATCATATTCTTCTGCTAGAATCTCATCCTCATATTTGTCCACCACTGGTGTAGCTATCTGCACTTTTCTGGATCCTGTCTCATCTCTAATTACCTTTGACATCTTTGTAGCCTTCTTCTTCTCTATTATTTCATGAGAATTTCGTATAAGGCTTTCCAAGTCAAATACATCTTCTTCCTCTTCAACCACAACTACCCTTGTCAGTCTCTCTTTCAGCCAATCCGGAATGGCAGATCTTGTTTCCCTCACTTGTATTTCTTTGGGTAGAGGTCTATCTTCCCGGAAAGGAGATGTTGCTTCATCATCATTCTTTTCTTCTTGTTGCTCATTAGCACCAACTTGGGGAGATTGACTTGATGAATGCTGAGGTGTCTGTCCTTTTCCTTGTTTATCATTCTGTACCATGGATTCCATAGACTCATCAATTTCGTATACTTTCTGCCTTTGATCTTCTCCTTGACTTGCTTCCTTTTCATGCCTAGAAGATGTGCTTGGTGGGCGATCAGGATTTATTTTCTGCTTCTTCTTGGAAGGTTCTCTCTTCTCAGGTCCTTCTTTCCTCTTTGAGCCTTTGGAATGAGAAGTATTCTCACTCACACTTGCCTCTCCTTCTTCTGGTCTTGCTTCCAAGGTGAATGTCATAGATACATTCTGCTCCTTCAACTTTTGATGCTGTACATCCACCCATCTGCGAGTGCAAGATAAAACGGGAGCCATCAAAGCTCTCAGGTCTAAAACCTCGGGCTCATTCCAATCTATCTTCACTTCTTTGTCTTCCTTCTCATAGGATGACTGGAGGTATCTACCATTATCCTGGGCTTGATCGGCTACTCTATAAATTTTGCATTTCCTGATGAGATTCAAGGGTAACCTGGAATGCATCTTTCTTTTGACTTCGACATCATCTTGGACATTCAACCAAAAGTCCTCCACCTGAAACTCATGCCTGTACGTCTTCCTGATTGTTTCTTCTATATGACCATGAGGATCAAAATTCTCTCTCGAGGCAAAGGATGTGAATGAGTATAGAGATAATTCCTTCTCTGCATCTTCCGTGGCTTGAGTATTAGGACACACTTCAACTGAGTTCCCTAGTATGATAGGCACGGGAATTCCATTTCCATGCTTGTGTCTGGATGCCTTTGCATAAGCTGCCAACTGTCTAGTCACCTCAAGTAGTACTATCCTGTCTGTAGGATATCTTGGCAACATGTAGGGAGGTGAAGGACACCCATGAACTCTAATGTATGTGAATTTTGGAAACTGAATGAACCATGCACCATGCTTCTTCACGAGCTCTTGTGCGTCCAGAGACAGTCGATTGTGAATCCCACCTTGCGATATCCGGGTAACATTCATCGTGAAGGTGTCATTGACTAGCTTGTAGTCACTTTTGGGCGGATGATGTAGTTGAACATAAGAATCACAAACTCTTATTTCTCCGGGTCCTCTTCCAACAACTCCTCTGTGAGGTAGTCCTGCATACTCAAAACCTCTGATCAAGGCATATACAACATATGAACTCATGTGGAATGACTTGGTAGGCCTTAGTCTTCTCAACTGCACGTCCAGGCTATTGCTAATGATTCTAGCCCAATTGAGCATTCCCTTTCCTTGGACAATCAGTTGTATGAAGAAGAACATCCATTTATCAAAGAAGAAAGCTTGAGAAGCACCCGTGACCCGATTGAGCAAGGTTATCAAATCCTTGAACTCTTCTTGGAAGTCGATTCTGTGCGGTGTATTGGGAATCTTGTTCAGGTGAGGTCTGCTCTTGAGTAGCCAATTCTTGTTGATGAAGTTCAGGCAGGAATCAAGATCATCCTCATAGATCGACCTAGCTCCTTCTAGACTTTTGTAGACCATGTCTGTATGTTCCGGGAGATGAAAAATCTCACTTATAGCTTCCTCCGAAAGATAGGCTAAGATAGTTCCATCCTCGGCCACGATCGTCCTTGAGTGTGAATCATAGTGCCGGGCACACTCAATCATCAACTCATGACACTTGACTGCGGGAGGGAAACCTGCAGCTTTGATGATGCCACTCTCAATTATCTTCTTTGCAACAGGTGATGGCTTGCCGATGTAGGGTGCTTCCCGAAACTTCTTCACATTGAAGTTTCCTAGGTTGGTGTCTCCAATATTGCTCCACTTGGACACGATCCTGGTCTCCAATTCGTCATTCCTCTGATCCTCCTTGATGAGAGCCTGTCGAGTAATGGATCCTCCAGCCTTGGGGTTCGTCATTTGACACCTACACAAAAGCTTAAAGTTAGGATTTGAGCATAATATCTTCATTATAGGAGATTTGAGACCTATCAAGGAAATAACTAACTATTAATTTGAAAATAATGATAAATCTAAGAATTATGGGTTTTCAAATTAAATTAAAATCAGATTGCACAAGACTTAGATTTTTCAAAGGATTATTATGGAAAATCAAACTAAATCTTGAATAAAAACTTCAAAAATCTGATTCTTCATACCTCTTTCATGAATTTTTGCTATCAACTTTGAAAAATGAAAGAAGGAAGATGATGAATTTGCTGGGCAAGGATGTTTGATCTGAATTTCTGGTCTTCCTTTGGATGAATTATGCTTCAATCAGCCTTCAATTGAATTTCGCCTTCTACTAGCCTTCAAATACTTTGCAAATTCTGGAAATTAACCTCCAACTAGCAAGAAATTTGCCTCCAACTTAGCTAGAATTCGCTCCTCTAGATCTGCTCTTCAAGTTCGCATGAGAACAATGAATGAATGATTTAAATTCATCAAAATACCCCTCCCTTATATAGGGCGCTCAACTTAATTCTCTTTGAGGCCGACTTGACAAATATGAAATAAAATGAAATAAAACCTCTTTTAAAGGATGGCCGACTTGGCAAATAAAGGGAAAATAATAAGTATTGAGCGCTCAATCATAATTTTTTATTTTTTAAATTAATTTCAAAGCTTCAAGGATGGATTTTTCATTTATTTCAAGGCTTAGAAATTAATTAATTAAATTATGAATGCCTTAACTCATGCGAACTTGTTTCAGCCTCCCAAATGTCTTGTAATAGGCTAATTTAGTGAAAAATTATGGGCTAGCTTAGGAATGTCAAAGCTTGATTAAGGCTTGATGAATTTTTATTTTCCTTAGGCATTAAAAATATCCAAAGTGATGCAGGTCTAAATCCTTTCAAGGCTTGTTTGAACCCTTTTCTAGGCTTGTTCACTTCATGAATCAAGATCTTCACAACCTAGATTTGCAATCTCCCATGTCCTTGCCTTCACAATTTTGCAACTTGCCCTTGACTCAATCTAACAAAGATGAAAAATAGGTGTTTTTGAGGATTTCGCCTTGGACCCTTTGGAAGGGTCAGGAGCGATTTTCTTGACTAGGCCATGAATACCATATTTTCTTTACTTCAAAATCCTCCGGGAGGCGAGCTTACGCTTGTTTTGGCCTAACAAAGTCTTGGATTTCAATTTTTAGCTCTTCACATGAGTAAATTGGGTGAAAATAGGTATTTCGCTCTGGACCCTTTGGAAGGGTCAGGAGCGATTTTCATCATTTGGCTCAATTCCTTCAAACTTGATAATTGTTGACCATTCAAGGACATGCCTAGAGACACCTCTAATCTTGACCCACACTAGACTTGGCATAAATTTGAGGGAAAAGATAGGTTTTGAGAAAATTCGCTCTGGACCCTTTGGAAGGGTCAGGAGCGATTTTCTCTTTTTTGGTCAAAATTCATCTTTGCTTGATCATTAACTTTCTCCAAGGCAATCTCCAGGGTCTATTCATCTCAACCACTGAGTTGGCTCAACAGGATTTTGAAGGAAACACTGCTTTTTAGGAATTTTCGCTTTGGACCCTTTGGAAGGGTCAAGAGCGAAATTCATCTCTCAGGCCAATTTTCCAATCTCCTTCACTTCATTTCATCAAAATTCGCTCAGTTTGAACCCACTTCCCAACCTACTAGCATTGGTTTGATTTTCACAAGGCGAAAAAGGTCAATTTTGCTCAGCAACCTAGCCAGGGATAGGACTTATCTAGAATTTCGCCCTGGACCCTTTGGAAGGGTCAGGAGCAAAATTCTCCCTTGAGCTCAAAATTCACATTTTTTGAAGATCCAAATCTTTCCAAGGCATTCCAAATGGCTTCTTTCAGTGCAATTCAGGCCTAGTTTTACTCAAACCTTGAAGGAAAAGATGACTTTAGTGTTTTTCGCCTTGGACCCTTTGGAAGGGTCAGGAGCGATTTTCTTTGCTTGTAGCTCATTTTTCATTATTCCAACTTCAATCCACCTCACAAGGCTAGGAAATAGTTTTCTTCTTTCACCCAATCCAAGTTTGATTTGGTTTTGCAAGGCAAAATAGGAGATTTTAGGATTTTCGCCCTGGACCCTTTGGAAGGGTCAGGAGCGAATTTCCTCTTTTGGCCTAAAAATCATCACTTTTGAAACAAACATCAACTCAAAGGTAGTCTCAAGGGCATTTCTTTCCTTAGTCTAGTCTTGTCTTAGCATAAATTTGAAAGGAACAAGTAGGTTTTAGGATTTTTGCTCTGGACCCTTTGGAAGGGTCAGGAGCAAAAATTTTGTTTTAGGGCTATTTTGCCATCCTTCCAACTTCAAATCACCTCCAAGGCATAGAACATCTTGTCTTTCTCCTTTCCAGGGTATAAAAACCAAAATCTTGTCTTGAGTTGCAAGGAAAAAGGGGAATTTTAGAAATTTCGCTCTACTCTTGTCTTTCTCCTTTCCAGGGTATAAAAACCAAAATTTTGGAAGGGTCAGGAGCGAAATTTTCATTAGGCTTTCAAATTTGCATTCTTGGCAACCAAAATCTACTCTAAGGCAATCCAAATGCCTTCTCACACCCTTGTCCAAGCTTGGCCTTGCTCAAAATTTGGAAAAAAGATGTTTTCAAGGATTTTCGCTCTGGACCCTTTGGAAGGGTCAGGAGCGAAAATCACTTCTAGGCTCAATTCCTTCATCTTTCATGGTCTCTAGCAACTTAAAGTCACTCTTAAGGGCAACTTCCTCTTGATTTTGCCTTATCCCACACTTGACCTAGCAAAAACTTGATAGCAAAAAGAAGTTTTGAGAAAATTCGCTCTGGACCCTTTGGAAGGGTCAGGAGCGAAATTTTCAATTTTGACCCAAAATCATCATTTTCTAAACTTGAAACTTCTTTGCAAGGTAGGATTTCATCCTTCATTACCCTAGGAATAAGGTTTCATGTCCAAGAAAGGTCAAAAGGTAGGTACATAAGGAATTTCGCCCTGGACCCTTTGGAAGGGTCAGGAGCGAAATTTCCTTTCCTAGTTAGAATCCTTCATTTTCACAACTTCTAAACATCCCCAAAGGCTAGATCATGTTCATACTTCATCTCATCATGCCTTGGATATCAAGTTTTGGCCAAATAAAGCAAGAAATGTCTCTCAGAGAGATTTTCACTCTAGACCCTTTGGAAGGGGTCAGGAGCAAAAATCACTTCTTGGGCTAAATCCTTCATTTCTCCTTTTCAAAATGACCTCAAGAGGCAAAAGCAAGTCATTTTTCTTCCATCCATGCCATAACAAATAAAAAACTTGACTTCCTTTATTGCAAAAGTAAGAGCTTTTAGGAATTTCGCTCTGGACCCTTTGGAGGGGTCAGGAGCGAAATTTCCTTTTTGGTCCAAAATCTTTGATTTTCAAAGCTTTCAAACCTTTCCAAGGCAATAAGAATGTCCAAGCTTCCTTCCAAGATACCCTGCAAATCAAAAATTAGCCAAACCTAGGATGAAATGAGCTTTAGGAAGATTTTCGCTCTGGACCCTTTGGAAGGGTCAAAAGCGAAAATCTTATTCCAGGCTAGATTGCTCATTTTTCAAACTTCAAACCATCTCACAGGGCGAAATTAGATCATTCTTCACATTAGGAACAAGGTTTGTAACCCATTCAAGGCAAGAAACAAGATTTATGATGAATTTCGCTCTGGACCCTTTGGAAGGGTCAGGAGCGAAATTCTCCTTTAGGTCGAAATTTTGTCCTTCAAAAATCCACCAAGTCCATCTCAAGGCAAGATCAAATCAATTCACCCTCAAACATGCCCTAGAAAGCAACATTTAGCCAAAACTGAGAAGAAAAGGTGGTTTAGAAGGATTTTCGCTTTGGACCCTTTGGAAGGGTCAGGAGCGAAAATCAAGATTTTAGCTTGATTCTTGACCTTTTGAACTCTAATCCTTCTTGATGGGTGAACACAAACCTCTCTTCACGCATCCCCATCAAGATCCTGTCTTTAGCCAAGTAAAAATGAGAGCTTTCAAAAATTTCGCTGTAAACCCTTTGGAAGGGTCAGGAGCGAAATTTATATTCCTGACTAGTTCTTCACCTTGCTTCATTTCATTTCCTTCCTGCAAAACTCTTTCAATCATCATCAGGTGCATTCGCTCATCAGTTTCTGAAATAACCACTCCGATTTCCCTTTGATCACTGACTTTGCTCAAACGACTCAGACCTGGAAGCAAACAGGACTCTAATAAGAAAACCATCAAACTGGACCTACCCTGACCTTAGACCTATTCACTCTGCTCTTCAATCTCACCATTCAGATTCTCCTGAAAGGAAATACTTCATTAAGGCAAATTTAAGGTTCCAGGCAGACGACTAACGACCTCCCCAAAACTAGGCTAGACTCAGCTTGAAAGAAACCCTAAACTAACCAGCCCAGGCAACCACTCACTCACTCAAAACCCAGCAAGTAGAGAGAAAAACTAACCAAGGGAAAGCAAAACCCTAAGAAAAAGAGGGGGTCCCCATTTTGATGGGGCGATGTGTGAAATGGTCACAATAAGTACCAGCAAGAGGGAATGAGTTTGGGGATGTACCAATGGCAGGAGGAGATGGTATGGAGGAGTTGGCTGTATTGGACACATTGGCTGACGAGGATATAGATGCATCTTTGGACGGGTGGCTGGGATAGTTTGCACTCACAACTCACCTTCCCACTTCGCCCTCACCGCACGCCATGGCAATTGGATAGAGCCAGACACAACATAGGACAACTCTTATCATAGATTAGGTCCAGGATGAGATGATGTCTGCAGAGGAGTAGGACAGAGCGATTGGAGGTGGTGGACATGACCCGAAGATCATTGATGTTGAGGAGAGCGGGTCTGAAGGACCACCGACAGGTATTCACCTCACATTGCCAGACCCTAGTGATCCAGCAGGCTCGCTCTAGCAGTTCCTTGAGGAGCTACAGGGGATCTCAGATATAGCCCAAGGTATGGCGCTGTTAATTGGACAGATGGATGCCGGCAACTCAGCTGACGCTGAGAAGCTGTTCCACTTCATGGCTTCGGGATGCGAGGAGGAGTTTGCACGCCACTTTAACCAGCGGGGGTGGCCAAACAGTAGTATGCTGGAGATGGTACAGGAGTGGAAGCACATGCGACTGGTGGAGGGAGTGGGCACCCTGGGAGCCACCTTGTGCAGTATGGAGGGATTGTTCTAGAATGTCTACCTACAGATGCGACATAGTCAGATAGAGCAACAGACCCAGCGGCTGTACGTAGCAAAATTGGAGAAGGGGAAAAGTGTGTGCAGTTCGCTGCATTAGAGAAGAACTTGAGGGTTGAGTTGGAGACAAAGGTGACCACTTATGAGGCCCGTTGCAGCATGTAGGAGAAGGAAGCACAGGCACTGGCAGCATAGGTGGCTGACCTCACTCTGCAGATGGAGCAGAAGGACAAAAACTATTGGAGGCTTCACACATGGTCAAGAAGTCACGTGAGCGGCAGCTGATTGCGGAGAAGAACCTCAGACTCCACACAGCGTGACAACCTTCTTCGGCCATGACAAGGATGCTTCCTCCTCCTCCTCAGTCTTAGTCTTTTGTTTTGTTGTTCCAGCTCCTATTGTCTTGGTCGTCTGGAAGACGACTACTTTTTTGGGGGGGCTGATGTTAGGGGTCAATAACACATGTTAGTTTATAGTTGGTTTGGGTGTTTTATGTTTTGTTATGTATGAGTTGCCGAGAGGTTCCTGTGGGGTAGTTGGTAGTTAGTGATGGTTGGTAACTTGGCCAACTGTCGGGTCTATATAATGTATGGATGGAACCTCGACAAGTTAGTATTGTACTGGTATATTCTGGAATCCAATAAAGATATCATCATTCTGCCATAGCTGTTCTGTAATTGTTATCTATGCTTTAATATACATTAATGTTCTTGTTATTTGAGTTGTTGGTATGTGTGGAATATCTCTGTTTTTTTGTGAGTTTACCAACCTCACCGTAAGGACTAAACAGTCTCCTAATGTAAATCAGACTTATTACAGGTCAATGGTAGGCAGTTTGTTATATGTTACAGCTACTAGACGTGACATTATGCAAGTAGTTGGCTATGTGGCTAGGTTCTAGGCTACACCAAAAGACACTCATTTTCAAGCTGTAAAGAGCATCTTCAAATATCTTAAGGGTACAATGGATTTTGGTTTATGGTATCCAAGAAGTAAAGACTTTACCCTCACCGCCTTTACCGATGCAGACTGGGGAGGTTCAGTTGATGACAAAAAAAGGACAAGTGGTGGTGCTTTCTTTCTTGGAAGTTGTCTTGTTTCTTGGTTAGTAAAAAACAACCTTCCATTTCCTTGTCTACAACTGAAGTGAAATACATTGCAGCAGTGTCATGTTGTACAAAGGTTCTTTGGATGAAGTATACACTGCAAGATATTAAGGAAGAGAATGATCATCCTATCTCTATTTTTTGTGACAATACGAATGCCATAAATATTTCTCAAAATCTAGTTATACACTCTAGGACCAAACATATTCCCATTAAGTATCATTTTTTGAGAGAACAAGTTACTAATCAGCATGTTAAGATGGAATATGTGTCCTCCGAAGAGCAAATTGTGGATGTGTTTACTAAGCCTTTACCAAAGGAGACTTTTGAGTTTGTGAGGCAGAAGTTGGGAGTGATTACACTTCCTCATTGATTTTTAGATTGGTTTTAACTTTTAGGGGGAGTGTTTATTGATGCATTTAATGCTTTGGTTCAGGTATGTCGATTGGTTTCAGCTATGCAGTTTTGGTTTAGCCATTGATGTCAAAGGGGGAGTAGTGAGATAGGGGGAGCTTCTTGTCCAATTTGTTTTAGAGCTGGCCTCTTGGTTTAGTTTGGGTTGCCATCAATGACAAAGGGGGAGATTTTTGATCTTCTTGTCATTGATGTCAATGGTTGGGATAAGAAGGCATTTTGTGTGGGAGGGAAAAAGATGTGTTGTAAAAAACAAAATTGAGGAGTTTTAACTTCTTTTGGTTGTAATGAAGAGTAATATATGAAGCAGGGTGTATCAAATTTTTGTGTGAGAGCTTACTGTTATGATAAAGAATTTGTGAGAAGAAAAATAGATTCGTTTTTTTTCTTTTGAAGCTGTTTATTTGAAAGTCTTGTAATATTGGATTGATTGGTTCAGGAGTTTGAGGATTGTCATTAAGTTCACTAATGTGTAGTTTGTAGATAAGTTGCTCATTCAAGATTGTACTTAAAAGGCTTTCTTGTTTTCGTTCAAAGACTTTGAAATTGAGGTTCATTTTTGTATGTCAGAGGTTGGTGCCTTTGTTTATTGGAGTTGGTGCTCTATGTTGAAAATGTAGCTAGGTCTTATCCCTTGATTGGGCCGACCCAGCTTGGTAAATTTTGATGTGGCCTTCGGCCTTAAAATTTATTGTGTATGGGCCTATTTGGGATATTATGTAACTTGAATTAGGGCAGGCCCTATTTGGGCGAATTACATATGTGTAACTTGTAAACACAAAATAGGCCAAGACCTATTCATGTAACTTGTGTTTATATGTAACTTGTACTTAACCTAGACCTATTCTTCTTGGCGGGAAAATTGTCTAGGCCGACCAAGAGGGAAATTGGAATGTATTATCTCCTATATATTCGAGTTGTTGAGAGCATTCATTATATACATTCAGCGAACTTCTCCATTCAGCAAGATCATTTATCAGCGAAGCATTCATGAGCATCAGCGATTCACATTACAAGGACAGCAAATCATATTTCAAGGTGTGCAAACTGGTTCAAGGGACAGCGATTCATAACCCTGAAATAGCGAACCATTTCCAGTAGCAGCTAACTATCTTCCGGGGTCTCCACACTTACCTTCAGGTCTGCAATTCATCAGCGAACTCCATTGGCGACTGCAGATAAGTTATATGCTCACCTAATTCAGATGTGCTAAATGCTTCATGTGCTGAAGCTAGTTGTAAAGAGACCTACTGTTCATTGATTAATATGATCTGAGAATTTAGCTGGGTTTTTCACCTCCAAGAGGGAGGTTTTCCCAGGGTATAGTTGTGTTGCGTGTCCTTCTTACTGTGCATTTTTGTTTTCTGCTCATTAATTGTTAATCTGATCATTAAAAACTAACGCTCTAGTGGGTTGAAGTCCATTTATATAAACTGAGTTGGTGCTCAGCAGGTTGGTGCCCGTTCTTGATAATAAAAACTTTTGAAATGACATTGTTTTTTACCTGAAAGGGTTTTTCACGGGATATCTTGCACACTTGTGTTATGGTTGCCTATTATATGCTTTATGTTTAAAAATTTGAGTTTTGCAATACTAATTCACCCCCTTCCCGTCTCAGTATTGCCTGTGTGTTTTTCATATCTGAGCATAAGTCATGCACATAATCTTTGCTAACATTATCCCAGGCCTTAGGTTTTAGTGCTTTTCCTTTGAATTTTTGGTGATATATGTTTAAGAACCAGCAAAACCCATGCAAACAAAACATTTATGATATTTATTCTTTAAATTTCTACCATTGGATTACTCTCTTCATCTCAGTCATCTCCACCAATGCCTACATTATGCTAATGAGCATTATAGTTCCCAACTACATCATGGGCTATGTTGTTATCATTGTAATGTGTAATAATACCTACCAAATTTTTTCCACAAAATTGCATATACTTCAGCTTAAATTCACATACATTTTATCAAACAGTTTGGAAATCATGAAATCAATCAATAAATCTGATTTGAGGGGGTTTAGAATAGCTGCAACTATCAATATTGATCACAGGAATAATAGCAAACGGTTGCTATATATGGAGACAGTCATTGACATTTTTACAAACATTTGACATTCAACAATTTAATTGCTGATAGACTTTAATTATGCAAATGCACAGCTGAAAGGTAATTTTTGCTAACCTTTAACCCTTTGAGACTCTCATATACATCATTAATTTGATAAATCGGTTCTTTTTGGCCTCATACATGGTTGCATTCGATGCTGTCCCTGTATGTCAAACCTATATCTCCAATCTGCTTTTGTACACCAAACTACCATAAATTCTAACGCCATCTCTTTATAGGTATGGTTCATCCAATATGCAATATCAACAATTCCCTTAATGCAACCTGTATGATACTAGAAAATGAATGGCAAGGGTTTGCAAGCAAATAAATACTAGCTGTCCTCTTTTGCCTTGATCTCAATCTTTTATATTTGCAAGCAATAAATTGAAATGACTTGCTCAGTAGAACAACTCTTACATAATTATTGATGCTTGCAAGCAACTCCTTGAATCTATAGAAGTATGGCAATCTAGCTCAAACATCTGCAGAAATCTTTTAACAGTCAATTAAACTTCACACAGGCAACACATGGCACAAATCATTAACCTAAATGGTGATCTTTGGGTCAAATCACTTGATCAGCTAAGTGGGTTTTCCTTAACAAAACTGATTAGTCAAAGGTTTTCTGTCCTTTGGCTGAGGAATGAATCCAGTTCAACCTCTTCGAATTGGGGTTTATAATTGAAATCCAAGAATTAGGAAATGTCTACCCACAGCCTCCATTTATAACCAGTTTATATCTTTCTAAATTTTTTCATAAAGTGACTTTTATTTTATAATTTACTTTTTGAACCCTTAAGTCACTCGATGTCTCCTTTTCAAATAATTAGCTTTTAATTTTACTTTTTGACAACTTAAAATTACACTATTTAATTGTTTAATTATTTAATTATTTTCTGCACATCCACCCAATGTTATGGAAAATGTTAAAATTGTCCAAATACGAATTCTGACCATGCCAAAATAACCTTAAGTTTTGAAGATATCAAACTTTATAAAAATGTGTAATGTCCTTTATTCATTCCATTCCAACATTCTTGGAATGTTCCAAAAATCTTGGAGAGCACTAACTTTATCATAAAGGAATTATGACAGTGGTAGTGAGTTGAGGAGATTAAGATGATACCAACGGTATTTTCTAGATGCAGTTTCAACATTCTGATTGCTCTCCACTTTTCGTGGAGAGGTTTTCTTTATTTTGGAAAGCACCAATTTTCATAAAATTTGATACCCTGAGAGTTCAAGAATATTTTGGTATGGTTGGAATTTATATTAGGTCTATTTTAGTATTTTTTGTAACTTTGGTTGGATGTGTTGAAAATTAATTAAATGTTGGGTTGTCTAAGAAGTAAAAATTAAAAGACGACTTATATGTAATCATTGAATAGTAATCTAAAGTCACTTTTTGGATGGAAAATAAAAGCGCACAAATAATAATATTTTATTATTCTTAAGAGTGCTTATAAAAAGGGTATTGGAGGAAAGAAAGCTGATTCTTGGTATTTGCATTTTTATTGAAACCCCAATTGTGGAGGTTGAGCAGGCTTCTTCCAAATAGCTCTAGGATGAAAACCCTGAAGCAAAGATTGGTTTCGGAAGTGAAAGACCTTTCCTAGCCAATATGGTGTGATTCATTTAGAGTCATAGTTTGTGTTGATTGAATGAAGTTGTAGGTTTTAGTGCTGAATATAGATACGTCTATTTCATTTAATTGGTTGATAAAGGTAAATTTATTTAGATTTGCAGACAAATAATATATTAATAGGTGAGTTCTTTTGTGTTGATTATTTTGAGTTTTGGCTTTATATCATTTTAGCTGCAATCTCCGTAAAAATCTCTAAATATAAAATATTGGTTGTCAAAATATATGGGATGCCAAAATAGGCAATGGCGTCATTTAATATAAATTTTAATTCCAGTTGTTCTAGCCGCTCCATGTTTGAAGTGATTTCTAGGCGATATCATTGAAGGTAGACACTTTGATCAAAGGAGGTGTGGAAAAGTTTTAGGGATATTTCTGCCTTTTTTGAGGAGTCCTTATGCCTTGGTTCTCTATTCACCCAACCGCCTAACATTGAGGTAGATTAAAAATCAAAAAATAAATAAAGTAGTTGCCCCTTATGAAGGAATTTCAGTATCATTAGAACTCTCCACAAGCTTGTCCTGCCATTTTAGGAGCATTGGAAGCTTTTTAAAGAAGGCAGCGCCACTTTGAAAGGAAGGAAAGAATTCAGTTATGGACTCCTTGGGAGAATTTGGTCTCATTCTGGACTCTTAGGATCTACCATACAGCTTATGTGGGGTCACTACAGTTTTAAACTGCCAGCCAACCAGTATAAACTACATTGCAAATAAAAAAAGAAGATTCTTGACATCCTTGTGATAGACATTCCATCTCTAAGTGTTTCCAAATATGAAGAAATTTGATTGCTGACTTTGGGACATATTTAAAGGCATTTATTGCTGTTATGGGAGTAACAGGATTTACATTTCTACAAATGTGCTAATACTTATGCATTCGATGAAGTGCCGAGGTAGTCTGAGACAGTTTTAAGAATTTAAACCACTTACACCAGATATTTTAATCATTCAGGTCTGCACTTTCGGCCAGAAACTAAAGTTTTCAGATTTTTGGAGCAAATTTTGGAAACTTGTAGCACTGTAGGAATATTCTAATGATTGACAGAGTTGCTTAAAAATCTGAAAAGACTTCATTGCCATCAAATATCTGCTTTGTATAGCCTAGCTAGTTTTGAGTTCACATGCTACCAAACCATTGTGCAACAAAATTGTGTAGAAAGTGATGAAAATTAATCGCAGACCTAATAGCTTCATTTCATCTGTCCCAAATATTGTAGTATCAGTGCCAAATCAAGTTTTTGATCTATTCCAATTGACAGGGTCAGTATTACATTTTGATTTCCAAATTATAACTCCAAACAATTAGATTTGCTATTGTAATATTAGTTTCAATCTCATCTGCAAACTGATTGAATTTATCCAGTAATCACAGTGGTGACTAGCATTCATGTTTTATCAATCATTTATTGTATGGTATGGTGTTGAAGTAATCTTTCAGTTTGACGCTTTGAAGAATTCAATAACATGCAATAAAGGTTAAAGCATTTTGTCAAACATTTGTGCAAACTTTTGCTGAAATATACTCAAACTAAGATAACAACCATTTGACAAAATATCCTTGAGCTTACATTGGGGAATTTGCAAGTTTGTTAAAATTTCTTGATAGGGACATTTCAGTGGTATCATAGCTGGTGGTCTTGCCACCTTGTTGCTGCTTAATCTCTGCTGTAGATTTTTAGTGATTGACACTTGCATGAGAAAATCTTCGGTAGTGTATCATGGTATTATTCAATGATGAAGTTTTTGGAAAGAAGCTCTACAAAGTAGGAAAGGAACTTGAACACTTGTGTTAGCGAAAGGATGATCTTCTATGCGTTTTGGGAGAAGTGGAGAGTTGTATATCTATGGTAGATCAGTTAGACTCTGAGACCATGCTAAGAGTAGCAATTCCATTAGTGACTTATTTGGGTAAGCCCAAGCTTGTGAGACATGAACAATTATGTAGGGCCCACAGTTATTTCTTGTGTTAATGAAGTTATGAGAATAACAGCTCCACATGAACCTTATAACAACAGTATAATGAGGGAGGTGTTACTGTTGATTGTGGAATGTTTCTGTGGGTTGGCTGATATTGGAAGCCCTTCCTTTGCTAAGAGGGTAACAAAACTAGAGACATTTGCAAAAATCAGATCTTGTGGACAAGATTATATTTGAAATGTCTCTAATATTTTGTGCTCTTATTAATGAGGCTAATTCAAAGAATGCCATAACTTCAATGCAATTTATTGTGTTGCTAATTCTGGGTGAAGAAGATGATATTTCTAAGCTATTATTAGCTATTGGCTGTTTGGAGGAAGGAGGAAGATGTTTCACCAATGGCACATGAGCTATCAAAAAGACTAGTTACCGTTAAACCATAGTTGAAAAACTCGTCAAGTACTCGCAAAACTCGCAAGCACTCACAAACCAATTTGCTAGGGGAGTCACTCATCCAATAACTCGCTGACGAGTTTTTGTAAAACTCGCTGACGAGTTTTTGTAAAACTCGCTGACGAGTTTTTGTAAAACTCACGACAATTTTTGCTGGAGAAATTCATGAGTAAATGTAAAAAATCACAATTTTTCGTTTAAAAACTCGTCCAAATTCCTATAATTTAGTTTTTCTTGCTTGTAGTTTAAAAACATGATTTTCATTAGTGGAAATTTCAGTCTCTTTTCTCATTTTCACTAATTTTTTTTTTTCTGGGGCATAGCCCCTGAACCGCCACTTCCAGCGAATGAAACTTTCCCCCGCACCCCTTCTATCATTAGGTTTTTCTCACATCTAACTCCTTGTGTAGCGTATCATTGCTGCCCCTCAAACCCATTAGGGTCTCCACTCCCAAACCCCCACTAGCTATTGGGATGTCTTGTTATATAAGAAATTTGATTACATTAGGGGGTCTGGGAATTAAAATCTAATTTTGATTTATATATGATGGAAATTAGTTATAACTTAACGAGAGGCGCATGAGACCTTATTGTGTGATGAACAAAGTTACCTTGCTGATATAGAACAAAGGCCTAAAGAATTGCAAGTATTTTGGTTACAAAAGAAAAAGTGGTGCAATTTTTAACAAGAGTTGATATCACATAGTTAATTGAAAGCCTCATTTAGAAGGCCCAAGCAAAGAAGAGACATAAAGGCATTGGAGGATCCACTCTTGCAGATTTGCAAATAGTTAAAGATTCTTTGGAAACATTGAAATCAAATTACTTGCAATTTCTTTTAGATAGGGATCATACAATCAAGTTTGCAAAAGAGATCCTTGAGGCATTGAAAGGAAAAAAGAAAGAAGTCAATGAGCTCACCTTTGAGCTTAAATCAACAAAGGACTCACTAGAAAGTACCCAAATGGCACTTCTAGAAGTGGAAAATCAGTTGTTTCAGAATAATTCAATGAGCAAGAGAATGAGAAGGATTAAAGAAATCAAGTAGGTGATTGATGAGCTTGATAGGCTTCAAGAAGATTTTGATTTAGAACAATTTCTTGAGTTTGCATGTACAAAGTTGGGACAACAAGATTGATTTAAACAAGAGGATGGAAATAACTTCCAATCTTTTGGTAACCCACTCTTTGAAACAGATGGAGAATTATTTTTTTATAGTTTTGTTTTTATGATGAATGTTGAGACACTTCTTGATTCTAGTGAATTAGGACATAGATGTTTGGGAAAGGGTCAAGTACATTACATTGAGATAGTATCCAATGAGGATTCAAAGACTGAGTCTAGACCAAAGAATGTGGTAGATGAGACCGAGCATGAGGAGAATGTAGGAGATGCTTCAAGGGGAACACTCGTAGCACTTTCAGGAGCACCTAGATATCACCCTCTTCGAGTTAGAGGAGTCTTACAAGGTCGTAGGGTGACAATCTTGATTAGTAGTGTGGCAACCCACACTTCATTGATGAGAACTTTGTGGCTAAGTTGGGCTTGAGGACAAAAGACATTGAAGGGTTCAATGCAGTTGCGGATGGGCTCACTAGCCCATGCAATCAAAGGGTTCAACAAATGGAGTTAATGCTAGGAGGGCATGAGATGACAAATCACTTCTATGCAAAGAAATGGGACTCGAACTCGGCTCGGACTCGGACTCGGGACTCGGCGTCAGACTCGGCTCCAGACTCGGCTGGACTCGGGAAAGTGAAAAACTCAAGAAATTTAGAGATTTTTAAAGATTTAAAACTTGTTTCAGACACCCTTTATTGAATACACCTTAAAGACACAAAAACATCATTAAACTCGGCTCATTTGATTACATACACAAGTATACATCAATCACATAAGCATAAACGCAAATTGTAGCTGAAGAAAATAACAAACATAGATATATAAATATTGTCAAATGTATACAATATTACAAAACTCATGGAATAAAAAATCCGTGTCATCATATGATGATCATCAAATGTTTCATACAAATACCAAAGGTAAATAGTAAATAGTAAATACAACTACAAGTGTACAAGCCTATGGCTCAGAGGGCCATGCACCCTCTCGCCTTGGCCCCCTGCGAAGGCGTTTAAAGTAGGTCCTGGATGATTCAGCAGCCATAGTCGCTCCCCGTGACACCATGCCATGCTCACCAACATCATGAACGGCTGTGTCATGCTCACCAACATCAGGAACAACTGTGTCATTCTGAGTCTCAGTATTTCCTGTCTTTGCTCGTGCTCTCTGCTCCTCCTCTGCCATGGCTACAGCCTCAGCCTCTATATCTACCTGGTCGATCCAATCAATGTCATCATCACTAAATACAGCTGTAGGAGTCCCAGGAGCTGTCTGATTCTCATTGGCCCACTCTACTTCAAGATCAACCTCATCTAGAATGATAGGAGACATGTCAACTGTTGCATTCTTTCTCATTCTCAGGCGGAGGTTGTAGTGAACAAAGACGAGATCATTCATCTTCTCCACAGATAATCTATTGCGCCTCTTGGGAGTGTATGTGCTCAAACATACTCCAATTGCGCTCACAACCTGATGCGCTGCATGGTTGGCTCAAGATGCGAATGGCCAACTTCTGAACATTTGGTGTCTCTGGGCCAAAAAAGTTCCACCAATGATCTGAATTTGAAATGAGAAAAATAAATAAAATCAGTCTCACTCATGAACTCATTTAACAAGTTACAATATAGTATTGAATAAAACTAAAATTAAGCCTAACAATTTATTTTTACTTGGCATCATAGTTGTCCTACCGTCTTTGGCGACAGGACGAGAGAAGGTCTCCCCTTGTGCATCTGAGAACATCTGTAGCTCTCGAAAAAGGTCTATCTGAGAAGTACCAGCAGGTCCCATCTTCTCCATGATTGCATATAGCTCATTAAGGACCTCCGCATCAGCCTTGAAAGAAGGGATAAAACGGAATGCCGGATTCAGATAATAGGCTGCCGCATGGATGGGCCTATGAAGCTGATGATGCCATCTCCTATCAATGATCTCCCAAATGGGACCATACTTGCTCTCATCTGCTCCATAGACGAATCTGATGGCCTCCTTTGCCCTATCCATGCCCTCATATATATAGCCCATTGCGGGCTTATCTCCATCCGCAACTCGCAACAAAACCACCAAGGGCTTAACAAACTGCAAAATTGAAAATATTGTGTAATTTAGAAAAATGAGCAAATAAGAGAATACATATAATAAGTTATAAAACATGAAGTTAAATTGTAGAATTTATTAAAAAATTACCTTCACTATCTCATCACAAGGGACCCAAAAGCCTTGCTCATAAAAAATGCAGTCTGCCATCTCTATCCCTGCAGGGGTGGTAGCATAGGATGAGGAAGACCACTTCTCACCAACAATCATACGTCTCAAGGCAGACTTAGACCTAAGCATGGACTGCAATGTGAGGAAGTTTGTGGCAAATCTTGTGATTCCTGGACTATGCAACTCCTTCTGCTCTGTGTATTGTCTCATAAGAGCCAATACCCATGAATGATTATATACAAATTTGTAGACATTTCTTGCCCTTTCTACACATCTCTTGACCCATGGGATTTTTCCAATATCCTCCAACATGAGGTCAATGCAATGAGCAGCACATGGAGTCCAAACTATAGATGGGTGCCTCTCCATCAATAGTCTACCTGCAGCAACATAATTTGTTGCATTGTAAATTGTAATTAATGGAGGTACAAACTACAAGATAGTAATTAATTTGCGAACAAAATTAGTTTGTAATCAAAAGTTTACCCGCAGCAACATAATTTGCTGCATTGTTGGTTACCACCTGTACCACGTTCTCCTCACCCACATCTTCAATCACCTCCTCTATCTGCTCACATAGGTAGGTGGCATTCTTGCAATGGGCGGAGGCATCAATGGACTTGATGAAAACGGTGCCCCCTGAAATAAAAAAATAAAGCTAGGTCAATGATCATTCAATAAACCATTAGATAAAAAATAAAAAATAAAAAATTAAAGACTATATGAAACTAAAATTAATCAATCACCTGCGGAAGAAACAATAAAATTAAGGAGAGTTCTATTTCTCCTATCCGTCCAACCATTAGTCATGATGGTGCAACCTTTAGTGCTCCGTATGTGGCGTTGTTCATCTAAATCCTTTTTCACATCATCCACCATTTGAGACAAAATGGGTCCCCTCAAATCACTCTCACTAGGGGCTTTGAACCCCGCCCCGCATATGGTAATGGCATCAACCATTTGTTGCCAATAAGGAGACCTGTCGCAAAGAAAGTCAATGAGATAAGTTAAGTATAAAAATTAAAACAATCAAAGTTATCAAACATAAAAGTTAGTAAAACATTCACCTGGCTACAAAGAATGGAATATAGCTATAGCTCCAAAACCTGCCAACTGCCATTTTAGCAGCATCATGGACCTCCTTGTTCCAACCCATGCTCTCAAGTGACAGTTGGGACCCAGGAGTAGTGCGAGGCACAAAGAAGGAATCCAACCTAGATTTATGAATCCTAGGTCCAATGGTAACATTCCCACTACAACTACTAGTGGTAGGAGCATGAGAAGTGGCGGTGGCACTGCCACTTATAGAAGCAGAAGCAGAAACAGAAGCACCAGCAGTAGCAAACTGAGTGGGACGATATGGAGGTAAGGAAGAAGGGCCTCCAACACAACCTAACTGTGTCCCTCTTCCTAAAACTGTCTCTCTCCCAATGGCCACTCGATCCTCCTTTTGTTTCTTTTTTCTTTCAATCTCCTCAACCATTACATAACAATCACGTACGGCCTCAGGGACTGCTTTTAGGCATGGTTCGGCATCATGTCCACGCACACCAGCAATATGATATTTCAGCTTATATATACCTCCATGGAATATTGTTTTGCAAAACATACATTTTGTTTGCCCCTTTCCTTGCCCTGGAAAATCCTCATGATATTTCCAAGCAGGGTTCTTTCTCATGGGGTGTCTAGAAGCTGAAGTAGACATTTTAGGATAGTTTTGTGAAACTTGAAGTTGAGGCAAATAATAAAGTGAAGTTTGCTGCAATAAAACATTACAAATACAAAATAAAATTAATACGTACATTCAAAAAAACTAAAGTAGGGTTTGTAAATTTTTTTTTTAAAATTGTAGGGTTTGTCAAACCCTACTTTAAAAAAAAATAAATTTACAAACCCTACATACAACCCTACATAGTACAACTACATACTACATGCTACATACAAATTACAAACATACAAAAGATCTTGCATACAAGAAAATGTAAAACTTTCAAAATAAATGAATAGAAAATGGAATTTTTGCATACAAGAAACAAAATAATGTCCAAAAAAACGATCTTACCTCTTACAACAAGCTTGAAATGAGTTGCAAACTCTTCCTATCCAACTCTTGATGCACCAAATCGAAACACAATGCAGCTCCAATGTGACAAATTGAAGAAAACTTGAGCTTCCTCCTTGCTTGTTTTTCTTCTATGCACCCTTGTTTTTCTTCCCAACTCACTTTACTCTTCCTTTTTTTTGCAAGTGAATGAAATGAAAGTCACTTTTAGGGCTAGAAGACAATTAACATTAAAAAACGGATTTAAAAAAACTTTGCAAACTAATTTTTTTTTGTGTTTTAACTTATGCCAACGCCGGCCGAGTCCAGGGCTCGGGACTCGCCGAGTTTGGCGAGTTTGGGCCAAACTCTCCAGACTCGGACGAGTCTGAGTCCGAGCCCCTGGGACTCGGCAGGGCTGACTCGGACTCGCCGAGTTTGGGCGAGTCTTGTTTCTCTGCTTCTATGTGATTAGTATTGGTGAGACAAATTTGGTCTTGGGAGTGCAATGGTTGCACTCACTTGATGAAGACACATAATTATTAGACTATGGAATTGAAGTTTAAATCTTGTTGGAAGGAGGTAGTTCTTCATGGCCAACCAATGGAGGTCCCATGGTTGTTTCAACTAAGAGGATGGAAAGGGCTTTTTTTAGAGACCAAATAGTTTGGGCAGCAAAGTGCTGAATTATAGATATAGGACCATCCAAGGATGAGAGGTTTGATCATGTTTGACATGACATCAAGTCCATCCTAGATAAACATAGAAGGGTGCTCAATGAAATTTCTCTAGGTTTACCATTGGATAGTAGCTCTCAGCATGTGATTGACCTTGAGGAAGGAGCAAAACTTGTCATCACTATTCCTTGTCATTGGCCAAGGGGATACAAGGAGATTAAGAAGGCAATTAAGGAATTGTTGGGCATGGGGCACATACAACCTAGCTCTAGCCATTTGCTTCATTTGTGATGTTGGCCAAGAAGAAAGGTGGTACTATGAGGATGTGCATTAATTACAGAGCCCTTTAACAAGAAGGAAATAAAAAATCACTACCCCATACCTAGGTTCAATGAGTTGATAGATGAGCTTTAAGGTGCGGTGTACTTCGCCAAGATTCATTTGTGATTAGGGTATAATCAAATAAGGGTTAGAGATGATGTGCACGAATCAAATTTTAGATGTCACTGTGGACATTATAAATTTTTGGTCATGCCATTTGGGTTGACTAATGCACTTGCCACATTCCAGACATGCATGAATTAGGCATTTAGTTTACAATTGAGGAAATTTGTGTTGGTTTTCTTTGATGACATCTTGATTTACAATAAGACATGGGAGGATCCCTTGGATCACATAAATGAGGTGGTTGGCATACCAAAGCAGCATTCATTCTACACTGAAGTAGGTGAATGTGACTTTGGGTTGATGGAGATATTGTATTTGGGGCATAAGATTAGTGCCCAAGTGGTAAGAACGGATGAGGAGAGGATCAAGGCAATAAGGGAGTGGCCTAGGCCTAGGACATTGTCACGATTGAGAGGATATGTGGGACTTTGCCCTTATTATAGGAGGTTTGTCAAAGGGTTCTCATAGCTTTGATTTAACGAAGAAAAGGGCCTTCTTATGGAGTATTATGGCACATTGAGCTTTCAACAAGCTCAAGGAGGTAATGAGTTCATGTCCTATTTTGGCTATTCTAGACTTTTCACTTTTATTTGTTTTAGAATACAATGCTTCAAGGGAGGAGATTGGAGTAGTTTTGATGCAAAATTGGCACCCCATAAATTTTGAGAGTAGGAAGCTCAAGGAGATAGGGAGGAGCTTCTCAATTTATTACAAAGAGATGTTAGCTATTGTGCATCCACAAGCCTAGTTCAAAGCAATATTTGGTTTGTGGGAAGTTTGTGGTAAAAACAGATCATAACAACTTGAAATTCTTCCTCAATCAAAAGGATTTGAATGATAGATTACAAAGATGGGTAAGTAAGCTACAAGCCTTTGATTTTGACATTGAATATATTAAGAGGAATATAAATGTGGTTGATGCACCTCTTTAAGGAGCCTTATTTCTTTTCTATGAATGTTATATCCATTGGTTGGAAGGTTTCTATAATAATTGAATATGCTAGAAACACTTTTGCTATTGACATTTAGAAGGGAAGTTATAAGATAACAGGTACAAAGTAGTGGATGAGCTCATTCTAAATAAGGATCAAGTGTATCTTGTATTGGAAATTGGAATCAAAGCCCCACTTGCTAGTAATCTTGTGTAGTAGAAGACACACAAGCAAGGGAACATTTTTCATAGAAATGGCTCAAATGTGACGCGTTAAGGCATGTTAAGGAGTGTTTGGTTTGTCAACAAAATAAAATAAAGTATGTATTTCCCACTGGTTTGTTGCAGCCCCTATTCGTTGCAAATCAGAAATGAGAGAGTTCTCCATGGATTTTATCAAAGGGCCCCCAAAGGTGTAAAGTAAGGATTGTATCTATGTGGTTGTTGATAGACTTATTAAATATGGTCATTTTCATGCTACATCTTCAAATACAGGGCTCTCAAAGTGGCTGGTCTAATTTTTACAGAAATTTTTAGACTTCATTGGCTTCCAAGGAACATTGTAAGCAACAAGGACAGTAGATTTATCAACTTGTTTTGGCAAGAACTCTTTCGATTGGTAGGTACAAATTTGACTCCAAGCACTAGCTATCATCCTCAAATTGATAAACAAATAGAAACTGTGAACAAATGGATAGAAGGGTATTTGAGGAACTGTCACTTGGCAACAAACAGCTTGGGTCAAATGGCTCCATCTTGGGGAGTATTGCTACAATTCCACTCATCACATGTCTATAGTTACGACTCCTTTTAAAGCACTCTATGGTTATGATGTAATTTCATTCATGGATTTGATTCTCTTGAATAGTAGAGTCCTAGAAACTAGAGCTTTGGTTCAACAAAGTCTGGGTATTGTCATGCTTTCAAAAAGAACGTACAAGAGTCCCAAAACCAGCAAAAGATGTATGCTGATTGCCACCGAAGAGAGAGAGTTTTTGAGTTGGAAGACATGGTTTTCTTGAGGTCACAACCCTATAGACAATCTTCCCTCAGGGGAAGTGGTGCGGAAAAGCTTAAGCCACGATTTTATGGACCTTATGAGATCCTAAGGAAGATAGGCGAAGTTGCATATGAGTTGAAACTTACGGAGAATAATATAATTCACAATTTTTTTCACGTCTTGTTTGAAGAAAGACCTTGGATAGCATGTCACACCTTCATTAGAGCTGCCATCACTTGATGATGAAGGGAAATTGATATTGAAGCCCAAGGCTACTATTGATATGAGGGAGAAGAGGCTTTGAAATAAAATCATTCCGAGGTACTTTTTGAAGTGGAAAAAACTGCCTCTTGAGGATCATCCAAATCTGACATTGCTTGAGGAGAAGCAATATTAGGGATGGAAGGACTTTCATATTTCCTCCATGCCAGCCAATTATGACCTTGCAAGAAATTAAAAAAATAAAAGGAAGTGTTTTTCAACACTATATTTATATATAGTAATATATTTATTATGAAATAAAATAGTAATTTAAGGCTGACCTGGTTCCAATTAAATAAAATATCAACATTAATTTTGATTTGAGGCCAACCTGGTTGGTAAGTTTTGTTAAAAAGTATATAAGGGTGGCACTCTTTCATTAAAGGGACATAGGATTTGTATTTGAAAAGTATAATGAGTTGGTTATTGCAGCCTACAGTTACTGAGATGAAAACCTCAGTGATTCCATGAAGCCGCTACAGCTACTGAGATGAAAACCTCAGTAAGCCAGGGGTTCTGTGTTCCAGCCAAAGCCAATGATTATTTCAATTTGAGGACATCCAACATCATTCATTAGGGGTTTCTGTCTCAAACACCATCACGTCAGTGCTGCCCTTCAAGCATTGATCCTACCAGCATAGATCATTATGGCAGGTCCAATAGAAAGCCATTAGGGCCATTTGTAAGCACTATGGTCAGTATATGCAACACTTGGCATCACATTGTAATCTGCATTTTTTTGAGTGAAGTTATTCTAATGACAATATGCTTTTACACAATCAAAAATACCCTGACTACATTGTTAGTGAAGTTATTCTAATGACAATATGCTTTTACACAATCAAAAATACCCTGACTACATTGTTATTTCATTATCGGCTTATATAAGTTTATGAGCAATTATTATTTGGGATTAATATCTGAGATCAATTAGTATATTCGGAAAATTTGCATGGGGTTTGGATTAAGTTTTTGTTTGAAAATAAACTCAGTAATAAATAAATTTAGAGAATAAATATCTGGGATTAATATCTGAGATCAATTAGTATATGTCAATGAATTTTTAAAGTGAATCTGTATTCCAAACCCCTGCACCCGAACTCGCACTGGAAACTTAGGGTGTCAAGCATTTATATTAAAGATATTTTACTCATCTTATAAGGTGTAATTATTATCTTGACCAGTTTCTTTTGTAGACAATATGTTATTTGCTAGATGTTTTGTAATCTTTATAGTAATAAATGTTTTAACTTAATACAGCAAGTCTATCCTAGTAGAGCTGCTAGTAGTAGTAAAAGTATTATTTTAGCATAGATATTGCTTTCTGATCCTATTAGTAGTTTCAGTTTTGAGTGTTTTTCTTAGGATCATTTAATTACAGTGTAGCACAACATACTATATACATCTTCTCATCATATGTGCAGAAGTACACAAACACAAGGTTCTCTTATTTTTCTCAAGATTTCTAACAATTTTGTAATGTAGTTCAGGTACTCGCTTCTCTTATAATCAGGTTAGCACTGGCAGAAACGTTTTGCCTCAATTGTGGAATATTAGCACTTGATGAACCGACTACAAATTTAGATGCACCAAATGCAGAAAGTCTTGCTACTGCCCTACTGAGGTGATTTAGTTTCACACAGAAAGCTTTTGTTTAATGTCTACAAGATCATAATTAATGCTTTCATATAGTATATATTACCGTATCAATGTATATGATAAATAAGTTAAATGAATGATGACTTTGTAGTTATCTAAGAAACATCACGGGTGGCAATCTTTTCAGAATAATGGAGGACAGGAAAAACCAGGAAAATTTTCAACTGATAGTTATCACTCATGATGAAAGATTTGCTCAGTTAATTGGTCAACGGCAACATGCTGAGAGATACTATCGTATCTCAAAAGATGAACAGTAAGTATCAATAGTGATGTAGCTAGGATACATAATACTTTCACAAACTGAAGTTCATTTTCTATGTAAAACTCCTGATTAATTGCTTTCCATTTCAGCCAGCACAGTATAATTGAAGCTCAAGAGATCTTTGATTGAAAGCATATGAACGGTTACTCTTTCTGGAGAAACTACTATATAAATGGACTACACATTATTAGATGAGAGTTTTTATTTTGTAATGTTGTCAGAAGGACAAGGGAATCTAGAGTGTGCTGACAAGAAATATGAATTTTCATTTTTCCAGTCCTCTATTTTATATGCTCTGTAAATTTGTTTCTCTTCAGCCTTATTTTAGCCAGTGAAATTGAGCTTAAAAATAGTCAAGAGTGGATCAAATGCCATTTTTTGTTGTTCCTATTCAACATTTCAGTGTATATGGTTAGTCATGCTTCATTTTGTGGAGTATCAGAAGATAAAAATTACTTTGTCGATTAAGCTATATTTTTTGTTCCAGCAGTAAAACAACTCCAATCACATTGAATTTGTTAAAACAAGAACTTCCAAGTCTTAGAGCATTCCCAAGTTGATTTGTACCTGCAGGAGAAAATGAAATTGCACATTACAATTGAGGGTAAAGATTTCCAAATTTTATGATTTAGTTATGTTATTTAAGTGTTTATGAAAAGTCATAAAAATAAAAATATTTTAATAGAAATTCAAATAATTTATGAACTAATACGATGAAGTTAAAAATTTCAAGCATATAAATAAAAATGAGATAATTGGATTTCACATCGAACATCAGGCAGCCTTGAAAGCAGTCCAGAAGAAAGGAGAAAATGCTCAAAAACACTTTTGTATCTTTTTTTTTTTGTTGTAGGCCGGTGGGCTTTCATGGTTCACTAAGGAGCACATGGGATTACCTTATGTGATTGTAAGAACCTCACTTATAAAGGATTTGGAGTGGAAGATATAACTGAGGCAGTAGGATTTGTTTGTGGAGGGTGAAAAACAGCATAGGACGAAGAACAAATACATCAATATTTGGCATGAATTTTCCAGTCCATGATATATTTACAAGAATGCTTCTGGAGAAACTGTGTATGTTTTTTGTGTCGACGTTTTGGATTGCACAAATATATCAAGTTAGGTTACTAACAACAGCTTAAATGAAGTTTTAGATTAATCTCCCTGTTTGTTTCCCTTGGTGTTGATGAAATGATTCAATAAATGAATAAGAAAAGAGATCCTGGTGTTCTGATTCAAGACAAGCAGGAAAGTTCGTACAAAATTGTGGGATGGTGTGTAGATGTCCAAAGTTCTAGCTTCGATATACATTGGTAAGTCAGATCCATTCTCTCATCTATCTCCTCTTAGAAGTAATTCCATGCACAAGGTTTTCCCAAGTGCTGTACTGCCAGAAGTTTCCATTTTTCCTTTTCTCATCTCTTGGATTTTATTTTTTACATGGTCCTCTCATGGGTGAACAATTTTTTTGATATAAAATTGCAATATCTAAATGTTCTGCCTCTTTAGTAGACCAGTGAAATGAGGAAGAGAATTATTCCTCGTAGCCTAGCCTAAAGTACCCAGCCTCAGTCAATTTATTTTTAAAACTGCCCTACAACTATATGAGGGGGCATCTCTCCTCCTTTAGTGCAGCAATCTTTAGATACCATTTCTTAGTCTTCTATTCATAGTTGCTCTTTTGGTTGTTTATATTGCGAATCTCATTATAATTTTTTTTTAGATGGTTCTTTTTTCATCCTCCAAAAATGCCATACCTCTTTTTGATCGAGAGCTTCAGTAACTCCTTTTTTAAGAAAAGAAATCATGCTTTTCCCTTTTACATTGATAATTTGGCTGTAAAATAGTATAACTATTTGGGTAGAGAGCAAGAGATTGATATTGGACTTCTGCATGGAATCACATTTGAATAGACTTGGATTATGTAGCTTGTTTAGTCCTAAATGTGAGGTTGGTAAACTCACGGATAAAACAAGGATTTCCCACATGTACCAACTATTCATGTAACAGAACATTCATATATCAAAGCATAAGTAACAACAACAAACAACTATACCAGAAGAATGATATCTTTATTGAATTCTCAAGAATATCCCCATACAATACCATCCCTGTCGAGGTTCTATCTGAACCATATATGGACTCGACGGTTGGCCAAGTTGCCAACCGTCACTAACTACCAACTACCCCACGGGAACCTCTTGGCGACACAAACATAAACATAAACATAAACACCTGTCCCCACTACAACTAACATATGTTATTGACCCCTAACATCAGTCCCCCCAAAAAGTAGTCGTCTTCCAGATGACTAAGACAATAGGAGTTGGAATACAAAACAAAAGACTAGGATTGAGAAGGGGAGGAAGCATCCCTGTAGTGGTCGAAGAAGGTTGTTGCCCTGTGTGAAGCCGAAGGTTCTTCTTTGCTACCAGTTGCCGTTCTCGTGCCTTTTTTACCATGTGCACGACTTCCAATAGTTTTTGTCTTTTTTCTCTATCTACAAGGTAAGCTCGACCACCTTTGCTGCCAGTACTTGCACCTCCTTTTGCATGTTGCAACGAGCCTCATAAGTAGTCACCTTTGTTTCTAGCTCATCTCGCAGGTTCTTTTTGCTATCGCTAGCTGTGCATGCTTCTCCCCTTCCTTCTCCAGTTTTGTTATATACAGCCATTGGGCCTCCTGCTCTATCTGGCACCGTCGCATCTGCAGGTACACATCCCCAAAGGCTCCCTCCATGCTGCGGAAGGTGTTGCCAAGGTGCCCCCTTCCTTCCACCAGGCGCATGCACGTCCATTCCTGTGCCGTGTCCGGCGTACTACTGTCTGGCCACCCTTGCTGCTCGAAGTGGCGCGCAAACTCGTTTGCACACCCAGAAGTCATGAAGTGGCAAAGTTTCGGAGTGTCGGCAGAGTTTCCGACCTCCATTTGCCCAATCAACTGTGTCATCCCACGTGCAACATCTGAGATCCCTTGTAGCTCTCTAAGGAACCGCTGGAGCAAGCCTGGTGGATTGCTAGGATCTGGTGGAGTAAGGTGAAGTCCTACTAGTGATCCTTTTGGCCCGCTTTCCCCATCATAGCTGATCTTCCGGCTTTGCCCACCACTTCTTGTTGCCCTATGCTTCCTGTCAACAAACATCCCCACATCCTGGTCTGTGATAGAGGTAGTCCTGTCTTGTGTCTGGTGCGACCCAATAGCCATGTTGTGCAGTTTAGGGGAGGGGGGGTGAGGTGTGAGTGCAAACTGCCCTAGCCACCCATCCAACGATGCATCTATATCCTCATTCATCAATGTCTCCAGTACTGCCAACTCCTCCAGACCATCCCCTGCCTCTTCTTTCTCCGCTAGTACCGTACTAGCACCTGGCGTACTGGTACCTATTGGTATCGTACTAGTATCTGTTAGTATCGTACCAGTACTTGTTGGTACTGTATTGGTACTTGCTGGTACCGTACTAGTGCTTGGAGTACTAGTACCTGAACCTGTCCTACTAGTACCAATTCTCTGTACGACGATCTCGTCTTTCCCTGGTATGACCTCTGCCATTGTTTGGTTTGCCATACTGGTATCCTCTGCGGCTTTCGATGCAAGTACAACTAAGCTGATCTGTGGTAGTGACACCCGTTGTTGTGCCGGTGGTTCTCCATTGATTTTTGGAACAACACTCCTACTGGTCGTACGTCCCCCATTAGACTGGCCACTGTAAGTGCTTCTTGTGGTACCAAGTGTGTCGAAGATAATTTTGGGGGTGTGAATTTCACCCTCGTGCTCTTCCATTGCGCTTGTAGCCCTCCATGTTGATCTTCCTCTTCCTCCTCTTCCTGTTGCTGCGATTCTGCTTCCCCTTCATCCTCCACAGCTGTGTGTGATGCCATACGGAACCCCTCATCGCCTCTCTCCTGGTCCTCAGTCTCTTTTGCCTCTTCCTCAGAATCCTCGGTGCTGTTGACATCTTCAACTTCTACGAACGCGTCCATGTTCCTCCTTTTTGCCGGTTGTGCGGTGTCACCCAGTGTGTCCAAATGGGCATAGTAGTACATGGTCGGCTTATTAGGTTCCACTCGTCCGCGCGGTTCGAAGGTTCCCTACATTTCTCATGGTACTTGCAGGTGTACGACATCCAAGAATAGGTTGATGGCATGGTGGCACATGTAAAATGTCTTGTGTTCCAGCTTGAGAAAATCATGAATTCTTTCCGCTAGCAGTTGCCCCCCGTTGTATAGTTTACCACACTTAATCCCATTCATTAACCCTATCATCCAGACGGCTATGTCGGATGCACGGTTGGCTCCTGTGAGGCGACTTTTCACTAAGTCCATCAACATTCTCAATTCTCCTAGTGCAATAAACGCACGCTTCAAACCCCTATTATCAGACCAGGTGCTCTTCCATTATTCTTCTGTGAGGTCATCCTTGCATACCAAATCCATTAGCCATTTCTTTTTTTCCTTGGTGAGCTTCTTGGTTGGTTTCGCTGCAGATGCCTCCTTCTCGGGTATACAAAATACCCTCCTGAAGTCTTCTGGTTTGAATGAAACTCGTACCGTGCATCCCTGGAACTGAATAATGGAAGCCCTTTCCTGCCAATTGTATCCGGATACCATAGTCCGCAACACCGGCTCAAAATCTTTGATGTTGAATGTGGGCATCTGGATGGAATGGTCTACCCGAGCTTTTCTGAGGGAATCCTTTATCACATGGTTGGGGGGAGTTTCCTCCCACCAGGTACGACATTCGCTGCCAGTCACACTCTTGAAGGCTACATTCTCCGCAGTAATTCCCTCTAGATTCTTCTGCACTTTTGGCCTGATTTTGGCCTTCTTGTTGCTGCTGGTTGGATCTATAGTTGTCATGGTTGCACTGCAACTGTTTTGCCCTGTTTTCCTGTCTTTATCTCGTCCTTGACCGTTATTATAACGGTCTGCAAGTGTGGCTCACCAATTGGTATAGACCATTACACCAACTGCTACTTCTACACTGTGCCAATTGGCCCGTATACTTCCTTCCCGTAACCTTACAACTTTTTTAATGCACACCAATTCTGCATCCAACTTCGTACGGACGACACAAAATTTCTCTTGTAGTGCTACTTGCTGCGTACGAAATATCATACGAAGTGCATTGTAACCTTCTTCCAATTCTGTACAGTGGTCGTATAGTGTCCAGTCTCCTTCGTATGATGTCCTTCTTCCCCTGTTTTCCGTACCTCCCTTGACCGTACAGTCACTGCGCTTTTGACGTTGGCAACCCGTACGGAATGCGTACGAAATTCCAGTGCACGAGATCTGGTTGTCTTTTTTGTACGGCCCCTCCTTTCCGTACGGTTCCTCCTGATGGCGTGTGCTCGTGTACCATACGACTTCACCGTACGGTTTCGCCTCTAGGTGTGTTCGTGTGGATTGTACGGCTCCACTGTATGGCTTCTCCTGAGTTAATGAATCTTGTACGACTTTCCCTTACGTTGTACAAAGGTCGTCGTACGGTTCACTTCCAACATCGTATGACTTGCTTCGTCTGGTCTATGATGCCTCCGTACGTGTAATTTGTACGTTGTACGGATTCCCCTCCCTCGCTGCGCCTTCTTTTGGACTTGTTTCCTCTCTCTTGGTCCTTCTGTTGTCACCTGTACAATCTTGCATGTGTGTTGTATAGAAATGAACTTCTAGGGGGTTTTTTATAATCATTCGCTCTTTTTAGGGTTAGGGTTACGCTCAAATATTTTATTATTTTTTTATCAATCGTATTTTTTCCTTAACTTTTTTTGCTTACTTTTGCCCGACACTTTAATTTTTTAATACTCGCCAACCCTCGCCTTTTTATCTCCTCCATATACTCTTTTCTTTTTATTTTTAACATCCCGTCTCTTATCAATTGTTTTAATTCCTTTATTGGACAACACTTTTTAAATGTAATACTTTGTACCTTCAGTTTACCACAGTATTCTGACGTTAGGTTGCATCGTTCAGATGGCCCTTCGTGATCCACAGGGTAGCTTATTGCCTCTACCAATGTTGCTGAATGATTTTCCCGCCCCCTTAGTTTCCTCCTTGCTGTTCGGGTACTATATTTCTTCCCTGCTCTTCTTTTGCCACTCATCCTGGCTTCCTTCCACCTTTTGTTTGACCCTTGGTCAACATCCTTGTCTTCGCTTCTCCTCTTCATTCCTGAGGGGTCATTCTGGGTCTTCAGCTTTATCTCTGAATCGTGCAACCACATACAAACATGCGACAACCTCTTATAGCATTCTTGTGCACAACACAACCCTACGTACTCCAGGTCCCATATCTTGTCAACTAACAGAGTGGGTCCCACCCCCTTACAGTGCCCATCAATGTAACGACCTCCGTACTGTTGGTACCATTTTACTTTCTCTCTGTCAACCTTTGGTGGTCTTGTGGGGTTAGGGATCACCCGATATAATGAATTGGGTCTGACTTCCGCTTCACCTAGCTGGGAGGCAATGATGAAAAAATCTTTTGTTTTTAGCACCATTTTTAAATAGGGACCTAGGGTTGCCCCGTACTCCTCTAAGTCAAGCTCCGCCTCCAGGTCTACAGGTTCCTTCTCTTTATTTGCACTCTCAGTCTTCCTTCGGGCTTTAGCCTCTTCATCGATATCGTATGCTACGTACCCTTCTCGAAGGCCTTCATATGTGGCCCACTTCTTCCAATGTCCTGAAATCTGCACCCATACAGTTGGTTCCCCAAAATACGCGTTTGTGAGGTGCTTGTGGTTCCTGGGAACTGCAACACCTTCCACCTGCTTTGGCACACGCCGCTCTTCCATGGCTGAAAAAGGCTTTGCCCACTCTTCATCTCTCTGGTAGGGTTCTTCTTTTACCATCGGGTCTTCTTCGACTTCCTTGCTCCATTCTTTGTAGATTTTTAGCTTTGAGCCATTCACTAGGTCCTTGATTGGATTGTTATCCAGAGTAGATAGCTTCACCGCCCCGTTCTGGCCGACCTCTCTGATCTTATAGGGTTCGAGCCAACAAACTTTAAGCTTCCTCGGTCGGAGTTCGTTTCGGCCGTTATACTTCAAAACCAACTGCCTCGGCCGAAAGTTGATCCGCCGTAGGTGCTGGTCATGCTAGCACTTCTGTCGTCGTTGCTCTACCTTCGTTGTCCATTGTGCCATTATTCTTCGTTCGTCCAGTTTCATTAGGTTGTCAAGCTTTGCACTCAAGCTCTCTTCATCACTGAGTCTATTATCCACCGCCACCTGGAGGCTAGGTACAGTGTACTCGGCCGGTACCATTGCCTCCTCCCCATACATGAGCTGGAACGAGGTATGTCCCGTGGTGACCTTGTAGGTTTTGCGGTAGGCGCACAGTACGGCTGGTAGCCTTTCCTCCCAATCTTCCTGCTCCACCCCACACGATTTGTAAATTATTGACACCAACACCTTATTGGTTGCTTCTGCCTGTCCATTAGCTCAGGCGTAATACGGACTGGAGAGATTGTGAAAGATTTTGAACTCTACGGTCATGGTACAGATTACTTGGTTGACAAAGTGCACTCCCCTGTCACTGGTGATTTGAATGGGTATCCCATACCTCGTGGCGATCTGTTCATACAAGAACCGTGTCGTACTCAGAGTCGTGTTATCCGGCAAGGCCCTCGCTTTTGCCCACTTGGTGAGGTATTCCGTAGCTACTACAATATATTTGCACATGTGCATGCTACTCGGTTTCAAGGGTCCTACAAAGTCCAGACCCCATCGTTCGAATAACTCTTGTGGCTGTGAGGGAAAGAGGGGCATGAAGTCCCTCTTGAGTGGTTTTCCTGCCCGTTGGCAAGTGTCACACCCAACCGTCCACTCCCGGGCGTCAGTGTGTAGAGTTGGCCACCACAGACCGGCTAGAAGTACTTTCTTGGCAGTTACATCTGGTCCCATGTGTCCGCTTGCCAACTCGTCATGTGCTTCCTTCAACATGCTGGGAATTTCCACCTCCATAACACATCTCCTCAGGATTTGGTCGGGGCCCATCTTATATAACAGACCATTGATTAGCTGGAAGGTCTTACTCTTCAGTGCCAGCTTCCGTCGTTCCCTCGGGGGCATCTCCCTTGGAAATATGGAAGTAGAGAGGTACTGGCTAATCTTCTCGTACCACGATGGTAGTATTGCAATCTGGAACAAGTGTGTATATGGGAAGTCCTCGTTCACCCCTTCGGTCGGTTCTCCTGATCTGATCCTTTATAGTTGGTCGGCTATCACATGGGACTTGCTTGGCCGCACAATAGTGGTGAAGGTAAATTCTTGCAGTAGCAACCATCTACTTACCCGACCCTGGATAGTTGGTTTATTTACCAGATACATTAGTGCCTGATGATCCACGTAAAATGTGAATGGAGTAGCCAATAGGTAGTGGCAAAACTTTTGTATTGCGTACACAATCCTGAGTGCCTTCCTCTCCGTTGTGCTGTAGTTTCGTTCAACCTTTGACAAAAGTCGGCCGGCGAAGAAAACAAAATTGTCCAGTCCTTGCGTCCCTACTTGTGCGAGGGTAGCACCAATCGCAAAGTTGGAGGCATCGATGTGTACGTGAAACTCCTTATTCCAGTCTGGGTACACCAGTATTGGTGCACTTACCAGTCGATCTTTTAATTCCTTTAAGGCTTCTTCCTACTCCGTACCCCATACGAACGACTCCCCCTTCCTTGTCAGCTTATCTAGGGGCCATGAGACTTGTGCAAAGCCTTTGATAAATCTCCGGTAGTAGCCAACATGTCCCACAAATGACTTCACCCCTGTCACATTCATTGGGTTCTCCATGTTCACAATTACTCCTATCTTTTCTGGGTCTATCTTCAGACCTTCTTTACAGACAATGTGGCCGAGAAGCTTCCCTTGCAGTACCATAAACCTGCACTTCTTTGGGTTAAAGAGCCAGTCTAGCTTTCCGACACCTCTCCATACATTCTCCAAGTGCCTTTAGATGGGTGTCTTGATCATTGAAAATCGACTAGTCATCCAAGAATGCCTTTAAATTTCCCACGGACATTTGGTAAAAAATGTGTAGAATTATTCTCTGGAAGGTTGCCGGTGCATTACATAGCGCGAAGGGCATGCAATTGTAGGCATACACCCCCTCTACCATGAATGTGGTCGTTAGCTTATCTTCTTCCGCAATACTTATCTGATTGTATCCCCAAAACCCATCCAGAAACGTGTATATCTCATGCCCAACTACTTCTTCCAGAATGTTGTCAGTGAATGGGATTGGGAATGGATCTTTGATTGTTACTGCATTTAGGTACCTGAAGTCCACACATATCCTTATCTGATTAGCTTCCTTCTTGAGAGAAATGACTATTGGAGAAACCCAATCACTGGTTCCACTTTGAATATGATCCTAGCCTCCAACATTTTGTTGATTTCCTCATTCACCTTGGCCGCGTAGTTCTTGTTCATCCTGTACGATCTCCTTTGTACGGGTTGGGCTCCTGGTACGAGGGTTATGCGATGTATGCACAATTCCGGTGTACCCCCTTCAAGTCCTTGTAGGTCCAGGCAAAGACGACCTTGTATTCCAGAAATATCTTGAAAGTCGTCGCCTTCAATACGAGGTTCCAGTCATCCCCTATGAGTATCACCTGCGGGTCCTCGTCCTTGCCTAGATTAACTTTTTCCACGCCCCTTTCCTTGTACTTGATGGGTTTGTCTCATTCAAACTGGTGGGCTGGCATGTCATCCACCCGTGCCATTCTCTCCTGGTACCTGTTGTACTTTGGTGGAAATGACTGTTCTTCCATATCGCCACTTGATTCCCCAATCTCTCATATTTGCAGTATGTGGCACTCCGGGTGGAAGAACTCATAGTCCTCCATCTGCCAATGGAAGAGTCCGACCAATGAACTAGTTCCATCCTTGGAGCATCCGTCCAGTTCCAACACTCCCTCTTCGTTGGGTTCCCTCCCTCCTCTGTCTCCTTTGGAACCCCACTCCCATCTATTTGAGTCCTCCGAGTCGGAGTCAGACGACGCAAGCTCTTCACTGACAGACTAATTCCTCAGGTCAATCACATACTTATGACCTTCACTCTTGATTGAGAGTGTATTCTTCTTCCAGTTATGATTGGCTCTAGCCATGATCAGTCATCCCCTTCCCAGGAGGGCGTCGTACGTTTTTGTCTCTAGTGGAATGACTACGAAGTCCAGAAAGAATTGTTGTGTCCCGATCACCACCTTTTGTGCCATGAGAGTTTCGAGGGGTTTGATGTCGTGCTGATCCGCACTGACGAGATGAAATGTTGGTGGCTAGAGGGTAGGCTTGCCCAGACCTCTCCAAGTTTCTTCCGGTAGCATGTTGACTCCAAACCCGCCATCCATAATGGTGTTTGTGAGCTTCTGTCCCATTATGTCCATCTCCACCACGATAGGTTTATGTCCAATGCTTACCGTGAGCAACATAGGGTCCATGACCTCCGTACCAGGTTCCTTCATCGGAGTCATACTATGTGGTTATGTCATCGTCCGGTGTTCCGGGCTGATGGTAGTGTCGTTGACTCAATTTGTCAGGGCCATCCTGAACTGTGGCATGGTCTGTAGAAGGTTGGATACCTGTATGGGTATAGTGGTCTATAACATCTGCTTAATGATAGTTTTTTTCGTTCCTGAATGGAGTGGGGTATTGGCAGTCGGGTCCGAGGCCCTCCGTTCTTCTGCCATCGCCCGCTCATTGTCTGCCCTGGCTTCTTGGAGTCTTTCCTTCTCCGTGCGAGGGTTAGGATACATGGCTTTCTTGTTTTGCAATCTTGTGATTGCCAGTACGCCCTCCCCTGGTTCTTCTACCTCCAACATATTCACCCCTTTTTGCTTTGGACATTGTGTCCTCATGATTCCCTAGACCGCACCATTTGCACAACAAACTTCCTGCGTCATCTCCATTTTGACATTCCCGTGCAAAGTGACCACATTCGTTGCATTTTCGGCATTGGATCATGGGTCGTCCCTTTGCGTTGTATTGAATTCTACTCCTTGGCGTGTTAGTATTGGGCCTATTGTTACCCCGCCAGTTATTTCAGTACCCTCCAAGAGAGGCATCAGAGTTTGCTGCCGGCTTCGGAGGTGTTGCTGGTGGTGTGACTTGGTTAGGTTGGGTGTAGAGTACTTGTGTGCTCTGTGCTTTTAAGTTGTACGAGCATTCCTTAATGGAATGTCCCATTACTTAGTAGATGTCACAAAAAGCTTCAAGAGGGCATCTCCCCTTAGTGTGCCCTTCTGTTTTGTAGTCAGTGCACCATAGTTCCTTTCCTTCTTTGCCACTTTCTTTGTCAGCCTTTAGTTCTTTCATCATCCTCATCATATCCCTTCAGAGTGCTTGCACCGTTTTGAACTCCCCATCACTGTCTTCATCCGTACTATCACCATCGCTCACCCAACGCTTCCCTCGAGATGTCTTATTTTCACTTTCAATATCCATCACACAGTTGTATGCTTCGTCATACGAGGGCGAAGGGACCACCTTCATCTTCCGTTTGAGAGACGGTATCAGTCCTTCAACAAACCATCTCTTCTTGAGGCCATCAGTCGGCTGGTTCTCCATTTTGTTGAGCAGTTCCCTCATCCTTCTATTATATGCCCGCACGCTTTCACTTTTTCCCTGCTTGGTATTGTAAATCTCCACCACAATTTCATTGTCATCCCGTAGGAGTTTGAACTCCTCTTGGAAAGCCTTCTTAAGATTGTTCCAGGATGTTTTATACTAGGCATCCAGGTCTATATTCCAATCAATTCGTATTCCCCGCAAAGTGGCTGGAAATGCCTTCAACCAGTAATCCCGCTCATCCTAGTCATTTGCTTCCCAAATGGTCACGCATGTCTTACAATGTCATACAGGATCCTCCGACGCATCGCCCATGAATTTCGGAAGCTTTTGTTTCTCTAGGGTGTGTGCCATTGTTTTTGTCTAGAGCGTTTTATGTAGCACTTGAAAGTCACTATATGCTCGAAAGGTATTATGTGTCTGGAAGGTACCGTACGCTCTTGACCTGGTTGGACCCCTGTCTGCAGGGCTTTGGTCACCCTCGCTTCTATAGTCCCTCCTTCCCGAGGTTTCTAGATCTAACCCTCCTATTTTGGTTTCCTTTGACAAGGACAAATTCCTGATGCTGGATAATGTTGCTTCAAAAATATTGGCAACCTCTTCGTGTAGGTCCCGTACCACCTCCTCTCCTTGTTCAGAATACTCTGACGGGTTGCTCTGTGACTCAGCTCCAGAGTCTTCTTCACTCGATGTTGAGTGTGGGGCCTGGTTGACGAGATCTTCCTCCGCTACGTCTGGAAGTAGCAGGTTCCTAGCGACCTCCGCCAACTCCTTCCACGTACATGACCTTTGTCTCTCCCGACTACGACTCTGACTCATACTCTGACTTCTGCTATGATTCTTAGGGCTCTTTGAGTCAACAACCTCCCTTAGTCGTCATCTCCGCTCAACCTGTTCTTTTATACGAAGATATCTTCGTACCGTTCCCTCGTTTACTCATTCGGTGGCAGTAGTATGTTTGTCTTTGTTTGGCCGTAGAGGCATTAAGTGCCAAAGATACGATGTCGGCTTGTTTCCCTCTCCTCTTCCTCCCTACGGTTGCGCTCTTCGTGCTTTTGGAGTACTTGTTGCCGACAGAGTTCCCATGCAGTTTCCTCCCTTCGATCTTTAAGTGCAATCAGATTTCAGGGTAGTAACCTTAGAATACTTCTGAGAAGGTCAAAGACGGGAGTGCTGACGATGAGTTCACCACGTACCATGCCCCCAGAGACGGCTCTCGCTTGAGTCTCCTTCTGCACGTATTGCGTGACCGACATGTCCCACAACTCTACCAAGTCTATCGTCAACTGATCCTCTCGTGCCTCTTCCACAGTACTTTCTTCGTGTGTGTTGCTGTCCACGACAATTAATTGTTGGTTGAATGGCCGACCCATTAATTCCTTCCGCGTGCCGCCGTAGTTATCTCCAAGTTCATTCAGGCGATGTCAAAATGTTTAGTCCTAAATGTGAGGTTGGTAAACTCACGGATAAAACAAGGATTTCAAACACGTACCAACTATTCATGTAATAGAACATTCATATATCAAAGCATAAGTAACAACAACAAATAACTATAGCAGAAGAATGATATCTTTACTGAATTCTCAAGAATATCCCTGTACAATACCATCCCTACTGAGGTTCCATCTGAACCATATATAGACTCTACGGTTGGCCAAGTTGCCAACCGTCACTAACTACCAACTACCCCACAGGAACCTCTCGGCGACTCAAACATAAACATAAACATAAACACTAGTCCCCACTACAACTAACATATGTTATTGACCCCTAACATAGTTACAATGCATGCCACAATTACAAATAGGCATTCCATTGATAAGCTCCTTGATTTCACATGCAGAGATCTGAAACTGTTTTATGATATATAGGACAACTGTCACCTATTTGGGTAAGACTGCCTGATCTCCCTTTCTAACATTGGGAGGATTCTCATTTTGAGGATATAGGCAACACTATTGGTCATTTTTTGAAGGTGGATGCTACCATGACTAACATTGGCCACTCAACCTATGCTCATACTTTTGTGGATGTGGAAATATCCAAGCCTTGGAGATGTCATTTTGATTATAGATGTCAATAAGGTGGTTCAACTACTTGATTATTTGAACCCGCCATTTCATTGCTGATGGTGCTTTATCATTGGTAATTTGGATTCTAAGTGTCTGCATCTTCATTGTAGGAGTGAGAAATCTTTTTTCGGTGGTGTAATGCCCTTTTGGACCACTTGGCTATGGTTTCCCTTATTTCTCCTCGCCATTTGGTGGCCGATGATCCTACTTCCCATTTGATAGATCTTGTTGAAGCTCCTTTGAAGGCCTCCCATAGGGTGGACACAACTATTTTCCCAAATAGGAATTCTTCAAATATATTATAGGTTTCTCCTTTGACATTTGGTCACATTACTTGTTTAAGGAGATTTGGGAGGACCCATGATGTTGAATAAATGGTAGATAATTTAACTTTCTTGGATAATCCTCTATCCTCATCACAAGAGGTATCTTTGGAGAAGTTTGTGGTGGAGGATGACATCCCATCTCCTGATTTCGTTGAATTGGAAGAGAGGTCTTACTAAATTGGGTTCTAACACCATCCTCTTGATGTCTACTCTATGAGAGGGGGTTAGGCACCAAGGGGATGCAAATGGAAAAGGGGAAGAGGTCTGAAAAAGATCCTTGAAAATGATGTGACCAATAGAAAAGCTATTGAATAACTACCATGGGAAATAATAGAGTAATGTAATACCAAAACAAAAACACCCATGGCAAGATGAGACAAAAGGAATACAAGAGAAATTAAGGAGCAAATTGAATTAGCAAAAGAAGTAACAATGGCTAGCCCAAATGGATAAGAAAAGAGAAAGACAAATTATTGAAAAAGAGGAAAGACATTGCAAGTGGATGGAAATTGTGGAGAGGATAGGTTGCAATGCACTAATGAGGGTGCCGCTGAGCACACCAAGGTGTGTATTGTAGAAGAGGATGTGAAGACTTTAGATAGATCAAACAAATGCTAGGATAAGGAAAGATAACTATTAGTGAAGAACATTGGTGATTATGGAAGATCTAGAAGATTGTTGTTAGGGGATTGTAGTAATGAAGAGGCTCCTACCCTACTGCAACTTTCCAAAAACCGTACAAACAAACTAGACTTGTCAAATATAACAATCAAATTAGATAACAAATTTATAGAAGTTTTGAAAACTCTAGAGATCTTACCTCTACATGAAGAATATTTAGAAGAATTAGTTAATATGAGTATAAGGAAATTTAGGAGAGAGGAAAAAGAAAATGAAGAGTGAATTTGGTTTAAGAATTAAGGTTGTTAACTAATGAAATGCCACTTACAAACAAAAAGATGAAACTTTGTTTTGAAGAGTTGTGATCCCCTAACTAGGATCCATCCCCTTAGCCATATAAAAGTAGAAGAATCTCTATAGAAGGGATACCATAGAAGAGAGAAGAGAAAGAACAACTAGAGGTTACTTGGGATAAAGTACTTGGAATTGAGTACTTTGATATTAAGTTAAAGAGAGATAAGGGCAGAGAAGAATAGCTATAGAAAATTCAAAGTGTGAAAGATTAGAGAAAGGAGAGTTCAATAATCCAAAAACCCAAACAAAAAAGGAAAATACACAAGATGGAAAGATCAATTAAGATACCAATGTTGAGTCAAGATACCACTAAGGCTCTTGAACATGTGTTCTTATTAGAATCACTCTGGGAACGGAAAGGCATGGAAGAAGATATATATAAACTATTGGACTGTGTCCTCTTTGAGAAAAATGAGTTAGATTAGTTTATGAAGGCATATCCTAAACATGGAAGCAATTGAGATGAGGCTAAGGAAGATTTCTTAATCATTTTTTCTACTCTAGACATCCCCACAATAAGTGTTAGAAAAATGAGAGTAGAAACAAAGGGAGAAGAGTTAGTAAAAGCCTATGATAAAAAGGTTTAAAGAGGTCTTCTACAAGTTGGAAAAACCCTTGTTGAAGAGTTAGTAAATTGAATGGTCAACATCTAGATTGCAAAAAGATATAAGGGTAGCTTTGGATAGGAGAATATTTGATTGATATATAGATCTCATTACAATGGCCTACCAAATTGGAGCACACCCTTGGCAAAAACTGAAGGATGAAACAAAATAAGCTCTCAAGGAACTCCAATTGTAAATAGAAAAATTGACCATTCAAAATGAAATTATCGCAAAAGGATAACCAAAGAAAGCAATGGAGATATGGTGCACACACTATTTAAGGGAAGGACATGATTAATGCCCAAAAACATAGGGCAAGAGGATAACTGTTGTATTACATGTAGAAGTGAAAACAATAAAGGGTTATTCATTGTACTATGCTATTTTTAGAGAATGGGATGCTTGCCTTATTGAGGCCTATCTGAATTATAGTCTCTAGCTTGGAAGGGAGGAAATAATTGTAACAAATGTTTCTATAGCCACAATTACAACACGAATGACATGAATATAAGTGATGGAGGTTACAGACAGACCCCTTGGAGGGATAACAAGAATGCATGCATTATGCGTAATAACTCACAATTGGAGTATATTGAGGATAATTGATAATCCAATTATAAAGGAGGTAGAGGCCAAGGAAGAAACAATCAGAGAAGAAATAATGCCACATGTTTTAATTATGCAATTGAATGCTAAGGTGACAAGAAGAATATATGTTACTTTTGCTGAGATGAATCTCATGACCTATATAAATGTGAAAATGTAAGGCAATTTTCTCAAAATGCGGGATCAATATCAAGGAGAGATGATTTAGAAAGAGGAGCTAGAGTGATCCAAAGAGTACCACCCTAAGGAGTGTGATGTTGTCAAAGGATGGGCATATGGTCCTTTGGGACATCAAATGGAGAGTATTCCAAAGAGTACATGATAGAAAAAAAGAAGAATAAGTTTGAGCCAAAGAGGAAGGCTACATATGCACAAGGCTATAGGCTGATATTAGATGACAAAGACATAAATAAACTAAATAGGAGTATGAGGAGTCTAGTCTGGAAGAAGGAGACTAGGAGTATTATTGACCAAATAAACATCAACATGAAAAGGTAGAGAAGGAAAAATGACATATCATTCAACAATAGCAAGATAGAGTAGTTTGTTTCATTGAAGAAGAGGTAAGAATGTTAAAGATTTGGCCTCTTTGGCCCAACAAAAGATCTCGTGGTGAACATGAAACAATTGGGCAAGTATTGGAAAAGCACAAACAATATCAAGGAAACCAATTGACCAAAAGACTTGGAAGAATTGACCTCTTGTAAACATTCTAGATAACATTAATAACTTCAACATTAAAGGTATGCCACAACATGCCACACTTGCATGACATTTTGCACACAAATGTCACAAGCGACACTACAACATACAAGAATGGATACATAAGACCTCACTAATGCACAAGTAAGGTGACATTGAGATAGGATGAGGGTATCATCAACTTCCAATACACATCAAATTAGGCTAACCATCTAATCCCAAATGTTTATGACGCAACTTGAACTTTACCATCTCAATTGTAAACATGCAACATCTTGTTGCAACTTGACCGTGCACAAGCAAAAGTCTTAGATTCTAAAATGACAACAAACCATTCATGTTCCTTTTGTTAGGACAACTTTCTGGTTGAGGGTTCCAGATCCATTCAAAATCTGATTGTAAAGGGTTTCAAGTCCCTTCAAAACCTGTTTTTGCCTTAATAAAAAACAAACCATAGAGGAAGGTTTAGAAGACTTTAGATATGAATAACAAGGGAGTTTGACCCTTTCAATACTTCACAATGCATAACAAGACGTCACAAGATGATCTTGTCCATCTCCTCAATCCTACACGCAACACTTAGCTTGTTATTGACATAGGCATGTAAATTGATGCAATTGATACTACAATCTTACACTTGATACATGAATGGACCCCCTCAAAGGTTCGTTATGCACTATAGAATCTAATGAGCAACTTCTATGGACAAGTCTTACCCATTCGTGGCCCTAAAAGGCCCTATCAAAAAATAACTAAGGACACTGGCAACCTAGGTGGACTAGGGAACCCAACTAGGACACTATCACCTTACAAGGACACTATTACTATGTGTTGTAGTCCTCTAGGTGTGATAGTGTTCGTTTTATGCATTGGTGTACCAGAGGCGACCTCTTGTGCTATAGTCCTCTTCAATGTGCAAACATCTTAGCCAATGGGCAATCCAAAGGTAGGGGTTGATTCCATGAGCATTACGAATGACATAGACTAAGATAGAGGTGCCCAAAAAGCTCTACGATCATGAAAATACAAGAAAGACTTTGGGAAGAAGGAAAACAACCTCCCCAAACACTAGGCACCACTGACACACAAAAGGAGTGGATGGAGAGATGCATAATGACCTTGCCAACATACTAAACTCTTACCATTAGCTAAGATATGAAAGGACACAATTATATGATACTAACAAATTTACAACACTTTAGAAGATGCTCCAAAAGTCCTCTAATAGACCTACAAATGTCACAAGACAGTTTACCACTAGTAGATAGGATGACAACAACAGGGGTCTACAACATCCCCTAGACATCTCCAACACACACCAGGTTCATTATACGCCCAAAGGAAGATTCTTATACTCATTAGACACTTAACAACATTAAAGATTGAAAGTAAGATGCAAGATTACTCATGCTCAATACCCAAACTGATGTATACAAACTATTGTAATCATTTGCATACATAATTGATTATAAATCCTTCTTGCACAAGGTTTGATATTACTATTATAATCTTACAAAGCATAGGAGTCAAATATGCTTCAATTATATATTTATATTTCATTCGAATAACCTAAAATATTAGAAGAAATTATTGAGCATGCTTAGGCCACTATCCATTGTACCCTAACAATGGTATACACATCACCCAACCACATGTAATCAAACGATCCACTCCCTTCGTGTTAGGAGATAGTCACAAAGGCCACATACACACACACAAGATACATGAGATAGTGACAAAGGCCACATACACTCACACACGCAAGATATACGAGGACATATACAACACTCATCCAAACATGCAGAATACATAGAATGAAAGCATGAACATACATGACATCCAAGAATGAGGTCCTTCACAACATTCAAAGTCTAAGCATACATGGAAATGACATGATCATCAATAAATCAACACCAACAGGGAAGGCATGATCCTCTTCCCGCTGCTACTCAAGTACATGGCTAGATGTTAGAGATCAAGAGAAGAGACCGGCATTGTGTAGCGCAAAGGGATGGCTCACATAAAACTAAAAAGTCCTCTCCAACAAACGAGGAGGCTCAATCTTCTCGATTGGGTGCTTGACAAGCAAGTTTTCCCCAACCATCCTTAGCCTTTATGACCACTCAAGGCATGAGAGGGGCATCCGTTATCTTAGTTAATTGCATTACCCATGTTTTCATTAGTTTTGTTTGATAAGCATCTCCTCACATAGTGTTGCCAATGTGCCACTTTGGACCAGTGACATGTTGGGAGCCACTCCTATATTTGACTATAATATTTATCCTGGGCCCATCATGTTCTAATGAACACCATAACAAAATCAAACCAAAATCAAACAACTCAAAGTTCTCATTTTCCAAACTTTCATCAGATAGTCACAATTTCATAAAATGTAACAACCACATGAAACAAGATCCAAATTGATCCAAATGAAAAAATCACAAGATAAATATCTATCATTCGACATTATAATCCAAAATTTTTTTACACAAATTCAATAGGCTCAACCTCCATTAAAATTCAAAATTAAAAAATGTAAGAATACCTTTTTGGTTCTTAGGTGCCCAACACCACACTTTCATCACAGAATAACTCATCCGTTTAAAAAAAATTGGGCATGGTAATGACACAAATTGGAAATTTCACAAAACAAATTTTATAAGAATTGAAATACAATTTAAAAATAAATTATTTAAACATAAGGAATACTTCTTTTCATGAAACAATTCTTTTACAACTATTTAGAAACAAAAGTAGGGAGAACCGAGCTTCCTACCTAAAAATTGCTCCAAATTTCAAACTACTAATACTCACAACCACCCCAAGCAATGCACAAACCTCCAACTAAAATAAAACTCTCCAAATTCCTATCCCATTGCAACAAATTTGGTCCAAATCCATTCAATTCCCAATTCAAAATCCAAAATTCAAGACCAAGGAGGATTTCATGCACTCCAAAATCTCCAAAAACTGATGAAGTGTCAAAATAAACTGTTGGCAATTTGGCATTATGTTGTCATTGATGTCAACCGGTTTAGAAGTGGTGATTGATATGATGTCAATACACATGAGAGTGAGCAGACAGAAGGAAGACTACCGGTAGACATGACTTGGCTCATCTACAGGTAAAGAAGGCTTACCGGTAAGGCATAAACCGGGATGAAGGTTGTTTGTGTGTTATGAAGGCACAACAATCGGTGAACATAACTGAAAGGATGTTTGATGGTCATACCAGTAAGATAGACTAAACCGATAGTCAACCTTGGTCAACAAAGTATGTCAAACCGACATAGGAATCCAAGTAAAGGTGGATGTCGACAAGCATGACAATTGGATGCCAGGTGGAGGTATTGCACAGGTCGGTGGAGTGTGCATCGATGTAACAAATCTGCAAGCAGGTGGACTTTTATGAGGAACCCGCAAGTCATGGAGGATGCCAGAAGATTGCGGCTCGAGGAAGGAAAGATGAAAATACAATTGCACTGATCCTGCTAGAAGATTTGATCTTCATACCTGGTTGGTGAAGGAAACCACAAATCCATTAATGGCGAGTGACAAAGAAAAACGTGGTGCAGACCTCCAGATTTAGAAAACGCACATTTTTGTGATTGTCTTCTTTGGTCTCCTCATCTTCTTTACTAGTTTGATTGTTTAGTACTAAAGATAACTACTGGTATTCTGAAGTTGCCTTAAAAGAGAAAAGAGTTTAGGAACCACTCATTCACCCCCCTCTCAGTGGTACTCTATGTTCAACAATTGGTATCAGAGCCTAGGTTCCCGATTATTTATAAACCTTGGGTAGATTCTAAACTTGGAACACAATGGCAAGAAATGACTCCGCCTCCTCAAAAGCCCCCATGTTTGATGGATCCAACTATGCCTTTTGGAGCAGAAGAATGGAGACCTATATTTCCTCCCTTGGTTTTGATGTGTGGATGTCTGTCAAGAGTGGGTATGTTGTTCCTAGTGTTCCTCCCACTAATCTTGATGCCAAGAAGGAGTATGAGAACAATGCAAAGGCCAAACATGCTATCTTGAGTGGGCTTTCTGATAATGAGTTTGTAAAGGTCATGCACAGTGCATCGGCCAAGGAGATCTGGGATAAAATGCAGAGGTTTTTTGAAGGAGATGCAAAAGTTAAAGAGGCCAAGCTGCAAGCACTAAGGGGCCAACTTGAAGGCATCGAGATGAAGGACGATGAAAAGATTTCAGACTACCTACATAGATTTGATGAAACTGTGAATACAATCAAAGGACTTGGAGAAGATATTGCAGATGAGATCCTTGTCAAGAAGGTACTTAGGTCCCTTACACCTAAGTATGATACAACGGTGTCTGACATAGAAGAAGCCAAGGATCTGAAGATCTTTTCAATGGATGAGCTATTTGGCTCACTAACTGCCTATGAAATGAGAACAACTGGTGATGCTTCCTTAAGGAAAGAGACAACATTCAACACCACTCAGAAGGGCAAAGAGGTAGCTGCTCGTAAAGGATCCAGTGAAGACTCTGATGCAGAGGTAGCAAACTTTGTCAGAAAACTCAAAAGAGGATCCGACAAGTATAAAGGAAAGCTACCACTCAAATGTTTCAATTGTGGTAAAGTTGGACACTTTGCTGCAAAATGCCCTTATAATGAAACCAGTGGAGATGAATCAAGAGGGTTTAGCAGATCTTCCAACAAAGATAAAGAAAGAAATGTCTACCAGAAAGGAAGGAGAGGCTACTGGAAGTAGAACAACCTATATACTATTGAGGATGATACAACAGATGAAGAAAGTGCATCAGAAAATAACTACCATGAGAATGACAAAAAATTCAATCTCTTTATGGTACTTGATGAACTGGTTGGTGAAGATGAGGAAGAGGAGGATATTGAGGCTGAAGTGGATTTAGAAAGTGAGCTTATAAGTGCTCTTGAGGAATTGAGTAAAACAATAAGAGAACTCAATAAGGTCAAGCTTGTTGTAGTAGATGAACAAGGTCTCTTGAAGCAATCCCTAGATGAGTCCAGTCAAGTTATATCTGACTTGAAATTATAGCTGGAAGAAACCAAGAGTATATGTGAAGTTACATCCTCTGATCTGATAAAGAAGGAAATGAGCACCAAGATTTGGAAGCAAAAATAGTGAAGTTCAAAATGGAGCTTGAAGAAAGTAAGGAAGAAATAAAAGTAAGGAGCAAATATGAAGGCAACACCAAAGCCTTAGACAAGATGTTGAGAAAATAGAAACAATCCAAAGATACCGGTGGCTTAGGCTTTGAAGAAGGTCAAAATTCAAACTGCAAAGACACATCCGGTAAGGAAATAAAGTTTACCTCTTCAAATGAAGGTGAAGAAAAGAAGACATTCACTATAGGCAAAGATACCAGTAAAAAGACATATGCAGATGCTATTGGAAATCGCCACACAAACCAGCATATACAAGCAATGAACCGGAGACCACACTCATTGTACCGACATGCAGATCCAAGGAGAAATGCAAGGGTTGACCATGAAGGATCCACTAGAGTCAACAACATGAAGAGAAGACCGCCAGTGAGATAGTCCTTTGCAGGACCAAGGCAACCTAACTGGTATGTTTCAAACTTTCATGGTTATTGTTACCAGTGTAACAAATTTGGGCATAGAATAGCTGATTGTAGATTAACCAATAAGCCCTCTATGGGTTATGACAAAATAAATCCTTTAATGCACTCTGGGATATGAATGTTGTCTGTTATTAGTGCAATAAATATGGTCATAGGAGTTTTAAATGTAGGAAGAATAAATCGGTGACTTACAATAATTTTAAGGATTTATCTTTAAATGAAAATGTGAAATGCTATAACTGTCAAGAGTATGGACATATAGCAAAGTTTTATAAAAATAGGAAGATCAAATAGAAGAAGACAAATCCCGATCTAGAATCGACAGCTGAATCAGAGCTCAAAATAGCAGTTGACAAGAAGAAGGAAACCAAACTAGTATGTGTTGAGAAAGAAAAAGAAAAGGCAAAATCAAGTCTGATAGTGCAGACTGCCTTACATGCTGAAAGGAAGAATCTATGGGTTGTAGATAGTGGTTTTTCCAACCACATGACTGGTGATAAAAATAAACTCATCAATCTTGAAGACTGGAATGGTGGTTCAGTAAGATTTGGAGACAACTCATCCATCAAGATAAAAGGAAAAGGTACTCTAAGTATTGATGGAAAGTTGAAGGCACATAATGTATATTATGTGGAAGGCCTAAAGCACAATTTGCTAAGTGTGAGTCAGATGTGTGACAAATGTTACAAATTCACCTTTGACTTAACTAGTTGCCAGATAAAGAAAGACAGTACCGGTCAGGTCGTGACAAAAGGAAAGAGAACAAATGGCAATGTTTATAGTCTCAAGGAATTATATGAGTCTCAATGCATGTTAGGACAAGTTGATGAAAGTTGGTCATGGCACCAAAGATTAGGCCACATAAACTTTGATAACTTAGTTGCAGTGAGCAGAAAGGGGTGTGTAAGGAAAATTCCACCCATCATCAAACCGGTAAGCGATGAATGTGTGAAAGGAAAGAAGACTAAGGTGAGCTTCAGGACAAACAAGCACACCACCTCAAGACCACTTTAGCTTGTGCATACAAATTTGTGTGGTCCAACTAGGACAAGAGCTCTTGCCGGTGAAAGATATTTTATGCTCTTTATTGATGATTACTCAAGAATGACATGGGTCACCTTCTTGCAAGATAAGTCACAAGCATTTGATAGATTCAAGATCTTTAGGAAGATGATGGTGACATAAAGTGGGTGAAAGTTAAAATGTCTAAGATCAGATTGGGGTGGAGAGTTCACATCAAATGAATTTGAAGATTATTTTGAAAAACATGGAATTAGAAGGCAATACTCAGCCCCTAGGACACCACAACAAAAGGGTGTGGTAGAAAGAACGAACATGATAGTTAAGGAGATTGTTAGAACCATGTTAAATGAGGCCAATATGCCAGATACATATTGGAAGGAAGTTGTTCATATTGTTGCATATACCATGAACCGGGTTCAATTAAGAATAAACACCAGAATGACACCTTATGAGTTGTGGTATGACCAGAAGCCATCAGTCAAATATTTCAAAGTATTTGGAAGTAAGTGCTTTATCAAGAGAGATATGGATGGTCTAGGTAGTTTTGACTCCAGGAGTGATGAAGGAATCTTCCTTGGTTACTCATCTAATAGCAATGCCTACAAATGCTACAATAAAAGACTAAGAAGAGTCATTGAGAGTGTGCATGTAAAAGTTGATGAGGACATGTACGAAGGAAGTAAACCACAGGTTAATCGGTATGACGATTTCAGTGATGAAGGTGAGGACACTCAGTCAGACAATGAACCAGAAGAAGCATCCAAGAAGGCTCCCAACCGGTATGTGTAGTTGAATCACCCAGAAGAGCAAATTCTAGGGAATAAGAGTGATGGTGTGTAGACTAGAAGAAGACTTACCCGGAATGATGAACAAGTCAACTTCTGCCTCATGACTGAAGTAGTACCTAAAACATTCAATGAGGCCAACATAAGACAAGAATGGATGGATGCCATGGAAGAAGAACTGCAACAAATTGAGAAAAACAAGACCTGAGAATTAGTCCCTAGACCGAAAGATAAGAACATCATTGGCACTAAATGGGTCTACCAGAATAATATGAATGAAGAAGGTAAAATTGTTAGGCATAAAGCTAGACTAGTGTGCAAATGATACTCTCAGGTAGAGGGAATTGACTTTGAGAAACATTTGCACCGGTAGCTAGATTAGAAGCAATCAAAATGTTTCTAGCCTTCTCTGCCTACAAGGGTTATAAAGTATATCAAATGGATGTAAAATCTGTTAAGATTCCCAAAGATACTGAGAGGGGGGGGGGGGGTGAATTAGTATATAACCGGTTTCTTAATTTACTTGAATTAAAATATGTAAATCATGTCAATACAGTTATTAGTAAATCAAAAGTAATGTAGTAAACAAGAAAAACAATAACCACATGAAGAGCACACCATAACACAGTAGTTTAATGAGGAAACCCGGTGTGGGAAGAACCTCGGTGGGATTTGTGACCCACAATATTCACTTACTGGCCAATAAGGGAATATTACTGCTACAATAGGGGCCTGCACATGCAGGAAGGCCAAGTGCCTAGAGTTCACTGCTCAATTACAACAGGAAGTCACACTGACTTACAAAAATGGACTATAATAATCCAATGTTTTGTACTGCTTCAAAATAACATCTGCTATGCAAGATTCAGTACCGGTTTTAGCTCTGCTGCATACATAAACCCTTAACCTAAAATTCACATATTAGGTCTGCATTAGTTCACCTATTCTTCATTACCAAATGTTCTATAATGATCTCATACATATATGAGCCATCTTACAACTCGCCATGTCGGCTTACAATGATTTTACAATTAATTACAAAATATATTACAAATAAAATTCCTGTCGGCCTGGGTGCCGGTATCCTTTCTTTCACTGCCGGTGTTCTGTGTGCCGGTGTAGAGTTTGTCATTGCCGGTGCTGGTATAATTGTCTTGCCAGTATCATATGGTTGTAAGGTTGCCATCAATGACAAAAACTTCAATCACCTACAATTTCTCATTGGAGTGTGCATTTGCCAACAATCTCCCCCTTTGGCATTGATGGCAACACTCATGAAAAAAATCCAAAAAGTGTCGTCCAAAAAGATTTGCCAAAATTGTCTTACCAAAAACTGTGTGCCAACTCATATGTGCTCCCCCTGAGTTGATGGTGTCATATGCTAATCATTTTTCTCTGCTAATCATTTTTCTCATTACCACTACTCCCCCTTTGGCATCAATGACAAAGGTTGTCAAAGTGTCATTTGAGTATGGTTTCCAACTTCATCCCTATAACCGGTTGGTTACAATCTGAAAAAGGTCTGCCAATACCAGATTCAGGCTCTCAGTGAACCGTTCACTGTCCTTTAATGCGGCCTCTGTCTTCTGAATTGTACCGGTGAGGTGTTGCATTTGTTGTTCCGGTGTCTTCTATCCTTGAACCAATGCCTCAGATATGTTTTTTCTCAAGGAGGCGAGGTAGTCCAATTTTGGACTAAGTCTCCATTTTAGATCTTTTGCCTTTCCTTTTATTCTTTCCTTCTCTTTTTCAAATTTCTGAAGTTCCTCCTCAAAACTTGTTATTTTCTACTAAAAAATTGATAATGGTTCAGATGAATTAATGAAATTGTCAACTAATTTATTTATTTCTTCCTGTACCATACTGATCTTCTTGTCTATATCTACTGTCAAAAAGTTTGTTTTACATGTATCTCTGTACAACTTTTTAAATTCTTTTAGTGTTTTAAATAGTGTCGGTAAAAGAGTGTCAAATTGTCTCATGCACTTCTTTTTTTCCTCTTCAAAGAATTTATGTTTTTCTTTCTCAATTTTCTCTTTGAATGCTTCCTCATTTATTTGTTCAACTGTCACAATGTTGTCAGTAATATACTTGGACAATGTGTCAAGTTGATTTAAAGAATCTTTATTATCCACATTACACTTGGGTGCTACCATTTTCAAAATTGGGATTGTATCATCAATAGCTATGTATGCTTGTGCATTGCACTCTGTTATTTTCTTGATTGAATCCAATAGAACTTCTATCACATTTGTTGGTTTGAATTCTACCATGGAAGAACCAACAATCTTCCCTCTGCCGGTGTGAGTAACTTCTTTGCTTGTAGCGACCTCTGGTAGGTCAGTTTGTGTTTACATTTCTCTAAGGAAAGGTTTGGGTTTCTCAGCTATTGCTGGTGGCACTGTCTCTGCATGAACCTGTTCCTATGAGGGAGCCTTTTGCTCTGACTGTTTCTTAGTGTTGTCCACTGTCGGTTTTTCTTCTGTACTGCCTGTTTCTGGTGGCTCAGTAGATGAATCATTTTGTACATCTGTGGTCTTTTCCTTTCAGTGTCCGGGGTCACTGTAATGTTTGATAACTCAATGATGAATATCTTGTACCAAACCGGTACTGAGAGGGGGGGGTGAATCAGTACCAACACAATATAGTCCAAAACCGGTTTGACAACAAATACTCCAAATGACTGACAAACAAGGATACCGGTAAAACAGAGTGCAACCGGTAACATCCAGTATAGCTCAGTCAGTCATGAACCGGTCACTCAATAAGCTTTCCTCTTAGCTCAAAACTACAGTATCATTATATTCTTATGCATAAACAAGTAAAATTATTCATTAGATCTTCACAACAGTGAGTTCAATATGTTTTATAGACAGGCATAAAACATAGAACCTTCATGTGCTTAATAGATAAAACAAAGCATCACAAGACAAAAACATTTCACATGACACACATATTTTCACGTGGAAACCCAACTAGGAAAAACCACGGTGGGGATGAATATCCACAAGTTGCTTTTTGAACTCTTTAGAAGTCTGCTCTGTTAGGAGCCTTGTCCGATTAAGGACATTACAATAGGTTCTGGTAGGAACCGATCCTGTTAGGAATCACCCAGTTAAGGGATACCCAGTTAAGGGTTAAACCTGTTAGGGTCACCTTGTTAGAGGATTTCAAGAACTCAATAGCTGAAAGGATCTCCTAAGCTTCTCAGAACTCATTAGCCTCGAGTTACTCAGTTAAGGGATTTGAATCAAGCCGGTTAAGACCACCCGATTTAAGGGATTTTGAATCAAGCCAGTTAAGGCTACCCTGTTAGGGGATTTTACAACTATTGAAGTGGTTAGAGATCAACAGGTATTACAATGATCTATTAACAACACTCAATGCTAATGCAAATCCATTTAGGCTCATCTTTTCCTTCTGCACATTCACTTTGCAGGTATCTCTTCTCCTTTGGTCTGGCAAGAATCATGTATCACTTTCCTTGGATACACACTCACAACTTTTGCCAACAACCTTAGAAAGAAATCCAACATCGACCTTATAGGAAACATACAGGTTGGTAGCAAAAACCCTAAACCCTAAACCTGTTAGGTTAAGCAATTCAAACGGTTTGATTCTGACCGTTGAATCATGCTGCATTAAATGCAACAATCTTGAATCGATCTCAAGACATTCTCCATCGTCCATTATCCACCGTTTTCATGGCGGCTGATAACCCATCACGCGTTATCACCGTTTGACAGACTTCGCACATTCCCGAGGTAGATAGGAATAGTCATCTTCATGCAAGATCCTTTACGCATACAGAGCTTATGTGGCAACACGATTTGTCCTCCATCATACTACTAACTCATCACACAAGGATCACCGATTGAGTCACACAAACTTAAGGTACTCCAACCGGAAACTCCGAAGTGGAAGCTACCTACCAACCGTTAGTCATACAATGCTTCCATGTGCCGGTTCCCATAACTACATGCCGGTTCACCTTGAACAACTGTGCTGCTTCACTTTGGCATATAGATCGGTTCATACATATGCTGGTTCCTCTCTCTCTTCACCTATCACATGTGCCGGTTCACACCATGTCTCATATTGACATCAATGACAACATACAATATCATTATGTCTTCATGCCGGTTTACATAATGCCATGCCGGTTCACATAATGCCAACAATCTCCCCCTTTGGCATTGATGGCAATATACAAAAGATATCTTCTTGCTTCACTCCTTCTCCCCCTTTGACAACAATGCCAAAGTGTAGGTACAACCATCACTGTTCCATCATGCTGGTCCCCCTGAGGAGTAGCATCCTTAAACACACCAATCAACCAAAGATTTGTCTTTCCAGTACCTGACTGATGTGGAACAATCACTTTTAGTTCACCTCCTGAAGGGGCAATACCCCTAATTCACCTCTCAAATGCACAAATGTTGTCTTTGGGAGAGGCTTGGTGAATATGTCTGCTAACTGTTCCTTATTGGACACATGCTCTAGTGCAATCTCTTTATTCTGAACCTTTTCCCTCAAGAAATGATACTTAAGCTCAAAATGCTTGGTTCTAGAATGTAAAACCGGATTCTTTGATATATTGATAGCACTTGTGTTATCACAAAATATACTTACCGGTTCAGATACAGGGATCTTGAAGCCTTCCAGTACATGCTTCTTCTAGATTGTCTGAGTGCAGTTCATGAAAGATGCAACATACTCCGCTTCTGCTATAGACTGAGAGATACAACTCTGCTTTTTACTCATCCATGAGACCAGTCTACCACCGAGAAAGAATGCATCACCGGTTGTGCTCTTCCAGTCATCCACATTACCAGCCCAATCAACATTTGTGAATACTTTCAGATTGAAATTATTGCTGTATGGGTACCACAATCCATAGTCAGATGTTCCCTTCAGATACCTAAGAATCCGCTTGACTGCACTCAAGTGAGATTCTCTTGGACTCTTCTGGAACCTTGCAGTGATGCCAACTGCATGTGCAATATCCGGTCTGCTATGCACTACATAATGCAACTTACCAATCATTGATCAGTATTCCTTCTCATCAATCAGTGCGGAATCATCCTCCTTTGTCAATATGCAACTGGTCACCATCGGTGTACCAACCGGTTTGCTATCTTCCATGCCAAAAGTCTTCAACACCTCTTTGACATATTTGGACTAAGTGATGAAGATTCCATCTTCCATCTGCTGGATGTGCAGTCCAATGAAGAACTTAATCTCCCCTATGAGTGACATCTCAAATTCTTTCTTCATCTCATCAGCAAACTCATGACTCATCTTGTCATCTCCACCAAAGATGATGTCATCAACAAAAACTTCACAGATCAGAATCTGATCTCCTTCAGACTTCAAGTAGATATTGCTATCTTCACTTGTTCTCTCAAATCCAATCTTCACAAGATGGGAATGTAGGCGCTCATACCATGCCCTAGGTGCTTGTTTTAGACCATATAATGCTTTATGTAGCCTACATACCATGTCACTATCTTCAGATAGGGCAAACCCATCTGGTTGCTCAATATACACCTCCTCTTCAAGTACACCATTTAGAAATGCAGATTTTACATCCATTTGATATACCTTGAACCTCTTAAAAGCTGCATATGCAAGAAGCATACAAACTCCTTCCAATCTGGCTACAGGAGCAAAGGTTTCCCCATAGTTTTCACCTTCTTCTTGAGCATATCCTTTGCATACCAGTCTGGCTTTATTACTAATCACTGTGCCATCCTCATTCAACTTATTTCTGAACACCCATTTGGTGCCAATGACATTTTTATGCTCTGGTCTGGGTACCAAGGACCATGTACCATTTTTCTCTATCTGGTCAAGTTCTTTTTCCATTGCCTTGATCCAGTCTTCATCTTTATGAGCCTCTTTGAATGACTTAGGCTCAAATTCGGAGATCATACATGAGTTTTCTCTAATCTTTCTTCTGGTAAGGATTCCTGCATCCTTATCACCTATGATTTGCTTGGGATCATGATTCAACTTGACATACCGAGGAATGGTCTTAACTGGTTCTTCTTGTTTTTCTTCTTCATCCTCATCTTCATGAGTATCAACATTCACCGGTTCAGGAACACTATTACTGGTACTCGGTTGACTGACAATTGGTTCCCAGAAAGTTGAAACCAGTTCATTTACAGCTTGCTCACTGCCGGTTTCCTCAGTCTTCTCAAAGGATTCATCAACTCTTACATTGATGCTTTCCATAATTCTCTGAGTCCTATTCTTGTAGCACTTGAAAGTTTTACTCCTAGTGGAATATCCTAGAAATATTCCCTCATCACATTTAGCTTCAAATTTGTCCTGATGTTCACTCCTCTTGATGTAACATTTGCTACCAAATACCTTAAAGTAGTTAACCATAGGTGTCTTACCGGTCCAATACTCATAAGGAGTTTTGTCCTTACCCTTTTTGATGAGTACCCGTTTCATAGTGTAGACTGCAGTGCTCACTGCTTCTCTCCAAAAGGTGTGAGCAACCTTTCCTTGGATCAACATGGTTCTTGTGAGGCCTCACCTCGACTCAGTCTGACATTCAGTGGATTTTATATTTAGACTATTATGGATACTTTATTTTGATGCATTTTGAGACTTAGAACTTATATGATTTTAGGATTTGGATAACATTGCTATGATTTGATGATTTACTTATATGCTTTATGAGATAGAACACTACATGATTGTTAGATAGGATGATATTGCAATGATAGATGTTGTTATTGAATTTGCAGGACTTTACTATGATAATAGAACTATGATGTATGGTTAAGTTTATGTGAATTGGGATGAAATTGCTTAGGTGAAATTGCTTGATAAAAGATGTCTTTAATCTGTGCATATGAAAATTGTATGCAAGTGATGATGTGTATTGTTATTCCTTTGAATTATATTATATGTGGATATTTGAAAGTACTAATGTGTAAATTGAGATGCGCAGGAAATTTACCATGTGACCATGGAAAATTATGGAGAACCAAACCTAGACTTATGTATGTTCGTAAGCCAGGGGTTGTCTATTTGGAGAGACAACACCCCGTTTGTGTTGTATTTTATTCGTAACAGTATATGCTGCATGAGTGTTAAGTGTTATTTAAATTTAATGTGTAAAACCCACAAGAGACAATTTCATGTTTTAATTTGTAAAAGTGTTTTATTTGTGTCACTTGACACGTGTAGATTTAAATTTAAATGTTTTATTTTTGTCTCTTGGTGCGAAAGTGTTTAACTATAGTTTTTTTTAAATAATATAACGTGTTGTCATAAATACTTTGGGAAAAGAATTTTTGGAGAGGTCAACATATGTTTGACCCGAAAATAAACTTTAGAGGGTTTTAAAATGGGTTAAATGAACACCTAGGGGTAGTTTAATAGGGTTTTCTAAAGCCCATAAGATATACCTAGGGGTTAGGGGTAATTTTAGGCAAGTTTCTACTTTTAAGTGACCTTTTTGATACTTTAAAAATTGGCTTTTTTGAGTTGTGCGAAAATTGAAAATTAGAAGTTTAAATCTAATTGAGATTTTTCCTATTCGAATGGGAGTCTTTTTCCCATTCTGCTTTACTTTCCTTTTTGGTTTTTAGAAACTTGTAAGAACTCAGAGAATGAGCTTCTTAAGCAAGAATTTGAGAATTTGAGGGTAATCACCCACTCTCCATTTTTGGAGACAAGAGAATTTTTGAAAAGAAAAGAATAGTTTGGAATAGAAAATTTGACTAAGGGTAGAAGAAGAAGATCCGTGGATTGGGTAGCTCTTCCTCAAATAGTATACTACCATTGGGTAGATTAAGGTTGGTTTCTTTGTTCTTTAAAATGTCTATTTTCTTGTATGTGTTTGAGAGTATGATTGGTGTAAGAAATCTGTGTTCTTGAATGTCTTGTTTTAGAATTTCATTTGGAATTTTTGCATTATGCTTTGTTGTGTTTTGGGAGTTTTCTCAAGACCTCTTAGTCTTGGGAGAGAGGAGGGTCTTGCGGGTGGTAGCAGTGACAACCCTCAAGTGAGAGACTCTCGTTTGAGAGCGATCACAAGGGATCTTGGTGTGACCCTTGCTGCATGGCCTGCTTGTGTAATGGGGGTCATAAGGAGGGATATAAGGCTAGAATGCCTTGGGGGGGCATAAGGAATAAGGGGTTGATATTTTTGATGTATTTATTGTGCCATGAGGTGGCTAGTTGTTTTTCCATACTTGCAGTTCTCCTCAGGGTATTGGTCCACTGCCACCCTTAAAAAGGTCATCACCAAAGTGTGGTGCTGTGCAGCCAAGTTGGGAGTGTGTCTGAATATCTCTGTGTATATTTTTGTCTTCTATGTGTTTGCATGTTTGTTACCCGTCTAGGGCTTGGTTCTCCGAGCTCGGGGGTGGCTACCAGTTAGCCTAGGTTGGGAGGTGAGCAATCCGTGGTCATATTTGTGATTTATTATGCAGGAAAGTCAAGAGGAAAGGATAGTACAAGTGAAAAGTTGCAGAAGATTATTGTTGAAGAAATCTAAATTTATTTGCAGTTATTAGTTTTGTTAGGAGAAATACGCCCTCATTCGTTGGAATGAGAGGCAAGTTGTAAATTTGAAATATAGACATGAGAGTTGAGATTGTAGTTGAAAAAAAGAAACATCCTGTAAATTTTGCAGAATATCTTAGAGTTGTAAAAAGCTTGTTTTATTTCTATTCCTGTTTTTTAAAAAAAAAAGCTACTTTTGATTTGCATGCAATAGTCATTTTAATATGAAAATTAGTTTTATTTGATTCCGTATTTTTTCTTATCTGTGAAATTTCCTACATTCTACTTGCAGAAAAATATGAGAAGGATTTATTGTTAGCATCTAAATGAGTGTATGCATGTTGCTTTTAGGGTGTATGTTGCAGTTTAAACTTCCTATTGTAAGAATTAAGTTTTTGGATCCTAGAAAATAATAGTTGCAAGAATGAAATTTCATAATTAATTGTAGGACTAAAATCTAAAGCATTTTCTCTCTTCTAATCCCTTATCTTTAGTTTAATAAACTTTAGGTTGTTAAGTTGCTATTACATTTATTGATATCTGAAGATTTACCAAGCTACAGAAATAGGAGTCAAAAGCTCAAAGATAGTTGTTTTATTTAAATCTGCCGTTATTTTAATGCAGGAAATAAATCTATAGCTATTTACTTTGTTGTGTTCTTTTTATAATTATTTACCTCAAATTTTAGCAAAATCATATTTATGCCTTTGATAATAAACAGTAAAAAAAAATCAGAATGTTAAAATATATAAATTCCATCTAAATCCTATATTCACAAAGCAAATGGACAAAAAAAAAACATTATACATCTCTGCCATAGAAAATATAAATAAACTTCTATCAATGTTTTTAAATATACATAATAACAAATATATATATATATATATATATATATATATATATATATATATATATATATATATTTAAAAAAAAAATTTAAAACAAAAAAAAAAGTTTAAACGGAGGGTTCGGCCGGGGGCCGAGCTCACTGTGCAATGCACAGTGGCCGACGGCCGAGCTCACTGTGCATGGCACAGTGGCCGGCGGCCGAGCCCACTGTGCCTTGCACAGTGGAGACTTCGGCAGCGCCGACTCCCGCCTCTCGCCTCCTCCCTGCGTCTGTTCATCCCGTCCGCTGTTCGCTCATTCCGTCCGTCGTCCATGGCCGCCCTGCAAAATGTAGGGTCAATAAAAAAAAAAATTTTTTAAAAAAAGAGAAAACCCTAGCTCGGTTAGAGCTAGGGTAGAGGGGAAGATAAATAAGTTTAAGGGATTTAAAAAAAAATAAAGTGTCAAAGAAGTAATTTTATAATGTAATTTAAATTAGGGTTTGCATGAAATTTATTTATAAGTTGTGGAAAATTTACTTTTAAAATTAGTTAGGGTTTCAATTTGGATAGACGGGGAAGTTTTAATTCCAATTACTTATTTTTAGAATTAGCTATTCGTGAAGCCTTAATTAAATAGAAAGGGAAACTAATTCCTTGAAAACTAAATTTGACTTTGGAAAGATAATTTTCCTCATCGAATAATGTCATCTAGAAATTAATTTGACATGTTAATCCATTAAATTAATTAATGATTTAAAATGTCTTTTAGACAATATGGATTCATAGGAGATCAATTTTATTATCTACGTCTACCATTTAAATGAGTTTAATAAAATTAAACTAACGACTATATTTGATGAGAAAATAAATTAAAACATTTAGTTTTCCGCAAATAAATTTTAATTAAGTTTCGATACTTAGTTAGTATCAGAGTTAGTTCGATTTTTTGTTATGGCCAACATATTAACTCATGTCGTGATAGCAAACTTTTTTAATTAACTGGTTGTTTTTAAAAAAAAAATCATTCCATTTTTTGCCTAATTTTTGGGCATGACAGTTCTAGTTGCTTCAACCACAGTCCGGTTATTCCTCTCTGCTAGGCCATTCTGCTGTGGAGTCCAGGGTGCAGACAACTGTCTCTTGATGCCAAATTCTTCACAAGACTTGTTGAATTCACTGGAAGTGAATTCCCCTCCTTGATCAGTTCTGAGACATTTGATCCTTTTACCGCTTTCCTTCTCCACTAATGCTTTGAAAGCTTTGAATTTCCCAAAAGCTTCAGACTTGTCTTTCAAGAATGTGACCCACATCATTCTTGAGCAGTCATCAGTGAGAATCATGAAGTACCTATCACCCTGCACACTTCTAGTTTTCATAGGACCGCATAAATCAGTATGCACAAGATCAAGCAAGTTGTCAGCAGTGAAAGATTTACCTTTAAAGGTTGAGGAAGACATTTTCCCCAATTGACATTCTCTACACAAGGTATTATCCGGTTTGCTCAGCACCGACAACCCTCTAACTTCCTTAATCTTACTAGCTTTCACAATGTTATCAAAGTTCACATGGCAAAATCTCCTATGCCATATCCAACTATCATCAAGCTTAGCCATAAGACATGTACTTATATTTGCATTCATATGAAATAGATTACCTTTAGTCTACATGCCGGTGGCTACCAATTTACCATCTTTACCTTTGATTCTGCAAACTCCATTCTTGAATTGCAAAGTGAGACCACTATCATTTAGTTGGGCAACACTCAGAAGGTTGTGTCTGAGACCATCAACCCAATACACATTGTCAACACTACTCTTTCCATTCAAAGAGATGGACCCTGTGCCTTTGACAATGCATGGTGCATCATTGCCAAAGCGAACCACACCACCATCATACTCTTCTAAGGATAGAAAATTGCTCCGGTCACCAGTCATATGGTGAGAACAACCACTGTCAATGATCCACTCATTGGAATCATCAAACCGGGAGACAAGAGCCTTCTTGTCTGCCACATCTTCCTTTACAGCAACAAACACAATGTCTTCATTCTCTTCATCTTCTGATTCCTCATCTATGACACCTTCATCAACTGCCACAAAATAATTTCTCCGGTTTCCTCCTTTGAATTTCTTGAACCTTTCCGGTTTATCCTTGTTGTCATTATTAGGACAGTTCATAGCAATATGTCCTATCCGGTTATAGGAGAAACATTTCAAAGGTAGCTTACCTTTGTATTTACCAGTTCCTTTTGAGAATTTCCTGGCAAGAAGTGCTTGAAATTCCATCAGAAACTCTTCATCTTTCATTTCTCTGTTTTGATTAGGTTCCCCACTAGTGCTAGCCTCTTTTCCTTTTCTGGAAGGTATAGCAGAGGCTCTAAAAGTTGATTCTGACTTTTGAACACTACCATCAAAACTATTCAGCTCATAGGCTATCAACTTGGCTATGATGGAGTCCAAGGACACCTGAGACTTGTCTATTGATCTCAACTCCTGAATACCTGCAACCCTTATTACATAGACTGACAATAGGGATCTCAGGACTTTGCTAACCACAGTGAAATTTTCTATTTTGCCACCTGTACTCTTTATTTCTCCAACTACTATTTTGATTCTTATTCCATACTGTTGAATGGTCTCTCCTTCAACCATCTGCATGTCTTCAAACTTTCCTCTCAGGCTCTCTTCCTTAGCCTGTTTTACATGCTCATCACCACCATAGATATTTTCAAGAGCATTCCATACCTCTTTGGGATTTGCCTTGTCCTGAACATCAATGAACTCAATGTCAGATAGACTACTGATGAGGGCTTCCATGACCTGCCTATTTTCTTGAATCTCTCTCTTTTGGTCATCGGTGAGAGTACTAGTAGGAACAACATATACATTTTCAACATAACTCTAGTGTTGAACACCCATGCTTTTGATGAATATCTTCATCCTGTCTTTCCATATACCAAAATTTTCCTTATTAAAACTTTGGACCTTCCCTCTTCATCATTTGACTAGGATCTTTTCCTCAAGCGATTAAGCTTACAACATAGAGGACCTGGAGGGCTCTGATACCAATTGATAACTCAATGATGAATATCTTGTACCAAACCGGTACTGAGAGGGGGGGGTGAATTAGTACCAACACAATATAGTCCAAAACTAGTTTGACAACAAATACTCCAAATGATTGACAAATAGGGATACCGGTAAAATAGAGTGCAACCGGTAACATCTAGTATAGCTCAGTCAGTCATGAACCGGTCACTTAATAAGCTTTCCTCTTAGCTCAATACTAGAGTATCATTATATTCTTATGCATAAACAGGTAAACTTATTCGTTAGATCTTCACAATAGTGAGTTCAATATGTTTTATAGATAGGCATAAAACATAGAACCTTCATGTGCTTAATAGATAAAACAAAGCATCACAAGACAAAAACATTTCACATGACACACATATTTTCACGTGGAAACCCAACAGGGAAAAACCACAGTGGGGATGAATACCCACAAGTTGCTTTTTGAACTCTTTAGAAGTTCGCTCTGTTAGGAGCCTTGTCCAGTTAAGGACATTACAATAGGTTCTGGTAGGAACCAATCCTGTTAGGAATCACCCGGTTAAGGGATACCTGGTTAAGGGTTAAACCCGTTAGGGTCACCTTGTTAGAGGATTTCAAGAACTCAATAGCTGAAAGGATCTCCTAAGCTTCTCAGAACTCATTAGCCTCGAGTTACTCGGTTAAGGGATTTGAATCAAGCCGGTTAAGACCACCCGATTTAAGAGATTTAGAATCAAGCCAGTTAAGGCTACCCTGTTAGGGGATTTTACAACTGTTGAAGTGGTTAGAGATCAACAAGTATTACAATGATCTGTTAACAACACTCAATGCTAATGCAGATCCGTTTAGGCTCCTCTTTTCCTTCTGCACATTCACTTTGCAGGTATCTCTTCTCTCCTTTGGTCTGGCAAGAATCATGTATCACTTTCCTTGGATACACACTCACAACTTTTGCCAACAACCTCAGAAAAAAATCCAACATCGACCTTATAGGAAACATATAGGTCGGTAGCAAAAACCCTAAACCCTAAACCTGTTAGGTTAAGCAATTCAAACAGTTCGATCCTGACCATTGAATCATGCTGCATTAAATGCAACAATCTTGAATTGATCTCAAGACATTCTCCATCATCCATTATCCACCATTTTCATGGCAGCTGATAACCCATCACGCGTTATCATCGTTTGACAGACTTTGCACATTCCCGAGGTAGATAGGAATAGTCATCTTCATGCAAGATCCTTTACGCACACAGAGCTTATGTGGCAACACGATCTGTCCTCCATCATACTACTAACTCATCACACAAGGATCACCGATTGAGTCACACAAACTTAAGGTACTCAAAACGGAAACTCCGAAGTGGAAACTACCTACCAACCGGTAGTCATACAATGCTTAAATGTGCCGGTTCCCATAACTACATGCCGATTCACCTTGAACAACTATGCCGCTTCACTTTGGCATATAGACTGGTTCATACATATGCCAGTTCCTCTCTCTCTTCACCTATCACCTGTGCCGGTTCACACCATGTCTCATATTGACATCAATGACAACATACAATATCATTATGTCTTCATGCTGGTTTACATAATGCCATGCCGGTTCACATAATGCCAATAATGTTTTCTGCTGGTGGCTCTGTTGCCACATCTGATTTCCCATTTGATTCTTTATCCACCACAATATTGATTTTCTGAGTGTCAATGTTCATTGTATATAACACTTCAGAATCAGGATTTGTATCCTCATGTGGTGTGTCCATACTCTCAGTAGCGAGTTGATTGTCAGTAGTAACTACCGGTGAAGTATCTAGAGGCGGTGGGGATAAGTTGTCTGTTATTTTTATATTGGGTGGTTCACCAACCTTACCTTTTCCCTTATGCTTTTGATACACCCTTATGGGTTTAGGGCTTCGATACTCTTCCTGCTTCTCCTTCTTTATAAAGAAAATATCCCATGCATCAGCTGTTTCTTCTGTTACCTCATTCACTCTACCTACCATCAGTGCTACATGGTGGTGAGCAGTTGAAAATACTGACCAGTTAGCCTCAGAGATCAATTGATCTATCTCATCAGGTGAGTTGACAGGATGTACAACAAGTATTTTTTCAATCTTTATTTTCTTATCAAGCTCAACAATAGCTAGCCTTCTAGCTTCTAGTCTATCTATCAGTATTTCGTCAACAACTTGCATAAAAAATTTCTTGTAAATATCTAAGTGTAAGATTACACTGTTCTCTACTTTCTCCTTATCATCAACCGATAGTGTGTCATATAATTTGTTAATGTTTTTTAGTTTTCCATACTCTATTATTTCATTGAGAAGTTTATCAATGGGAGCAATAGTTTGTTGAGTCTTCTTCTTAGGGGTCATCTTCTTTTTCTTTGGAGTCAGTTTCTTTGGTGGGGGCCTCACTGCTTGTTGCTTCTGTCTTGTTTTTCTAGGAGAAGGTGGGGGTACGAGTGAAGTTTTTCTCTTCCTTTCAACTCTTTTGAATTTAGCCGGTATGTCACTCTCAGACGAAGTTGCAACCGGTGATAGATGAACTTCCAGTTGAAGTTCTTCCAGTTCACTCTCCTTAATACCGGTTTGTCTTAATACATCTTCCTTGATAGCTTTTGCCTACCGAGTTCCTTTTCTAACAGTTTCCTCAACCTTCTTAACCCTTTTTCGTGATTGAATTTGGCTTTCTATTGTTTCAGCACTGCCAAATTTTTTTTCTTCAGGTTCCTTTGGAGCTTCTAGGAGGGCTTTTGCATAAGTTTCTATTATGTTGTCATCAGTTTCATACCCCATTTCAGTTACCCAGATGGTTCTAGGAATAACTGCCTCCATCCAAATTTCATCCTTCTTTATTACAAAACAGATTTCATCCTTATATTTGTCCACAATTGCTTGTGACAATCTGACTCTAGTTTTCATTCAGGCCTTCAATGCCTGAAAATACTCATTTATGTTCTTTTCCCTATTCTCTCCCATGTTGTTCAGTGAATCCAACAATTGTTTGCCTATCGGTATATCAAATACAAAATTTCTAATACCAATACTGGGTACTTGTTTGGTTATGTATAGTATCGGACAAACAAGTAGGTTTCCAAATCTGAATGTTCCCTTTTTGTCTTTCTTTATCTTTCCCAAATTATCAATCAGTTCATCTTTAAGCCATTCGCACACATCTATTCTTGCATTATCTTTTACCATATCATAGGCACTTTTAATGCATAGGCTAGAGACCGAGTTTAACCTATTTGCATGTGTAGTTTTGTAGCCTAAGATCATACTGATAAATTTGACATTGATATCCATTACATCATTTACCCTTAGTGATCTCTTGTCAAATTTTGCACCAGTTAGGTCTATCACTGTGTCATTTGAGACTCTCTTGGTTTTGTCAGGTCTGTTACCGGTGGAAGGTAACCCTATTACTGCTTTAACAAATTCCTTAGTAATCTTGTGAATAGAGTCCAACCAAAAGAATTCACCATGAACCCTGCTTAGCACAATTCTTATGATATCCTTGGGAAAATCTGGGATACTAAGAATTTTTTGTAAAACCTAGGGTTTCTATTATCTTGTGTTCAGTTTTGACATTTCTGGATTCATCACAAATTACAGATTTATACATGTTTTTGATTTCATCATCACCCAATTCCTCTATATGACAATGTATATACATTCTAGGGTCTTCAACATAAACTACTCCTTTAGGGATTTGGGAGAATGCACCTATGTCATCATCTTTCTTAGCAATTTCGGGAACCAATTTGAAGAGAGATTTAGGGCGCTTAACTACCTCAACAACAATAGGGTTTGCAATGAATTCAGGAGTAGATGAAGAAGCCATGGTTATAAATACCTTTATCTGCCTTAAGGAATGATTGCTTGATGAATTGCTTTGCTAAGGGTGCCTTCGCTTAGAAATTTTTGCGCTCTCAAAATTTTGAATGCTCGGTGAATAAAAATGGAGCCAAAACACTTGCTTTATAATGTCATTATCTCCAACTACCACATTTAATACTTGTCGGTTAAGTAATGACTTAACTTATCTGCCGGTATAGAAGTAATTTCAACTTCTTACCATCAATCGAGGGAATAATAGCATGTTTCTCATTTAGTTGCTAAACCCTTAGAGGATTTTCCTTCAGTTAGATGAAGAGTCTCCTGCCGGTGGAGTGTTACTCTGTTCTGCCGGTGGAGGAGTATTCACATCAACATTCCGATCTGACTTTCTAATCCATTGTTTTGAGAATTCTGGCTTTACCTCTTCAACCTTTTCTTTACCTTTCAAACTAGGACCTTTGTTATTTGCCGGTGAGGTCTTGCTTCTACAAAATTTAGCAATGTGTCCAATCTTGTTACAGGCATAACAAGTCACATTGTTTTTCTAAATAGCTTTCCCATATCCTATGCTAGTATGTGTTCTGCATTGGTTAGATAAATGTCCAAATCTTCCACAAACATAACATCTTACATTCATTCTGCAATTTTCTGAATTATGACCAACTTTGTTGCATTTAGAACATTGACCGGTGGGTGTATTAGTGTTCTGATAATTTCTAGATCTACACTGATTTTCTTTATGACCATACTTGTTACAGTTAAAGCATTTGCCATTAAATTTGTAATCAGTAGGTTGTCTTACTAGTTTGCTATGATCATGATTGTTTGCAGTACCAGAGCTTTCAACAACTTCAAAGCCAAGCCCATTTGTATCACCATTAGGTTTCTGATTCTTCAGCATGTCACCAAGTTCTTCTGAACTTTTCTTGAATTTTTCTTTGTGATGATTTGCAGCAGTTAGTTCACTTTCCAAGATTTCTTTCTATCTTATGAGTTCAGTTCTATCATTTTGTGTGTGCATTAAATCTGTCTTCAACATATCATTTTCATGACTAAGACTTGTGTTCTCATTTCCAGCATCATTTAGTCTTCTGGCCAAGTCTTATTTATTCTTCTTCCTATCTTCAATTTCTTTACAAAATCTCATAGTCATATCCTGCATCTCATTCTATGTTGTACTGATCTCTTGTCTTAGCTTGTTTACCAGATCATTAAGAGTTTCCTTTTCATCATTCTCATTCTACATCTTTTCACAAAGTTCTCTTCTCTTATTTCTTGCAATGGTAAGATTTTCTTGAAGCGGTTGAATAATGTCCTGAGCAGCCTTCAGATCATCTTCAAGTTTGATATTCTTCAACTTTTCTGCATCATAGTCTGGAAGAGCTGTTTCCAATTGTTTCTTCAAGTTTTCCATCTCTACCGGTGTCAAGATCTTCCTCAAGCTGTTAGACTTCTGAAAACAGAGGACCAAGCTCTAATACCAATTGTTAGGATTCCCAAAGATACTAAGAGGGGGGGTGGGGGGTGAATCAGTATCTAACCAATTTCTTAATTTACTTGAATTAAAACATGTAAAGCATGTCAATACAGTGTACCGGTAAATCAAAAGTAATGCAGTAAACAAGAAAAACAATAACCACATGAAGAGCACACCATAACACAGTAGTTTAATGAGAAAACTTGGTGTGGGAAAAACCTCGGTGGGATTTGTGACCCACAATATTCACTTACTGGCCAATAAGGGAATATTACTGCTACAATAGGGGCCTGCACATGCAGGAAGAGCAAGTGCCTAGAGCTCACTGCTCAATTACAAAATGAAGTCACACTGACTTACAAAAATGGATTATAATAATCCAATGTCTTGTATTGCTTCAAAATAGCATTTGCTATGCCAGATCCAGTACTGGTTTTAGCTCTGCTGCATACATAAACCCTTAACCTAAAATTCGCATATTAGGTCTGCATTATTTCGCCTATTCTTCATTACCAAATGTTCTATAATGATCTCATACATATATGAGTCATCTTACAACTCGCCATGTCGGCCTACAATGATTTTACAATTAATTACAAAATATATTACAAATAAAATTCTTGTCAGCCTGGGTGCCGATATCCTTTCTTTCACTGCCAGTGTTCAGTGTGCCGGTGTAGAGTTCGTCGTTGCTGGTGCTGGTATAATTGTCTTGCTGGCAACCAAGGTTGCCATCAATGACAAAACCTTCAATCACCTACAATTTCTCATTGGAGTGTGCATTTGCCAACAAAATTTGCCTTTCTAAATGGAAATCTAGAAGAAGAAGTGTACATGGAGCAACCAAAAGGGTTTTTACTACATGATGATGAAACATTTGTGTGTTGGTTGAAGAAGGCCCTGTATGGGTTAAAGAAAGCTCCTAGAGCATGCTATTCAAGATTAGATCAATACCTAGAGGAGCAAGGATTCAAAAAGGGGGTTGCTGACAATAATTTGTACATAAAGAAAGATGGAAACCACATGATCATTGTGGTTGTGAATATAGATGACATCATCTCTGGAGGCAATAAGGACACCCTCTACAAAGAATTTGCTGATCAGATGCAGTCAAAATTTGAGATGTCAATGCTTGGTGAATTGACATACTTCCTTGGTTTGCAGATATTACAACAAGATATGAGAATCTTTATCTCACAAATCAAGTATGAGAAGGAAATCTTGAAGAAATTTCAACTGGAGGATTGTAAACTGGTAAGTACCCCCATGGTGACCGGAAGTAAATTGAGCAAGAATGATGAATCACTGGTGGTAGATCAAACTTTGTATAGATCCATGATAGGTAGTCTATTGTATCTAATTGCTTCTAGACCGGATATAGTATAGGCAATATGCATGGTGGCCAGATTCCAAGCTGCACCTAAGTAGTCACATATGAATGATATAAGCAGAATCTTTAGGTACCTACAAGGAACACTTAGTTATGGATTGTGGTACCCTAAACAAGGGAAATTCATCTTGGATGCATATACTGATGCTGATTGGGTAGGTTGCATTCTTCTTAGGTGACCAATTGGTCTAATAGAATAGTAAGAAGCAAGACTCAGTCTCTCTATCAATTGCTGAAGCAGAATACATTGTTGTTGCTACATGCTGCTCTCAGGTTTTTTGGATGAAGCAGACTCTCAAAGACATATAGGTGGGCATCACTGATCCTATTCTCATTCAGTGTGATAATTTGAGTGCAATCAACATAGCAAGGAATCTGGTGATGCACTCCAGAAAAAAGCACATTGCTATCAAGTATCATTTTCTTAGAGAGAAGGTTGAAGGCCAGGAGGTAAGGATGGATTATGTCTCTACCAGAGAACAAGTAGAAATGTTTTTCACCAAACCCTTACCAGTAAGCACCTTTGAGTACCTATGACACAAGTTGGGAGTTGTGTCATTTGCCTTATGCACTTGAGAAAAGAAAAATTTATATGATTCAGGGGGAGTTCCTAGTAGTCAAAGGGGGAGCTCGGTATGGATCAAAGGGGGAGTGTAGAGTACCCTTTGTCATTGTGTCAAAGGGAGAGAAATGTACCGGTATGAAGTGTCTTGTGGTAAGTTGACATCAATGCCAAAGGGGGAGATTGTTGGCAATTTGGCATTATGTTGTCATTAATGTCAACCGGTTTAGAAGTGGTGACCGATATGATGGCAATACACATGAGAGTGAGCAGATAGAAGGAAGACTACCAGTACACATGACTTGGCTCATCTACCAGTAAAGAAGGCTTACCGGTAAGGCATAAACCGCGATGAAGGTTGTTTGTGTGTTATGAAGGAACAACAAATGGTAAACAGAATTGAAAGGATGTTTGATGGTGATACCGATAAGATAGACTAAACCGGTAGTCAACCTTGGTCAATAAAGTATGTCAAACCGACATACGAATCCAAGTAAAGGTGGATGTCGACAAGCATGACATCTGGATGCTAGGTGGATGTATTGCATAGGTTGGTGGAGTGTGCATCGATGTAACAAATCTGTAGGCAGTTCAACTTTTATGAGGAACCTGCAAGTCACAGAGGATGCCAGAAGATTGCGGCTCGAGGAAGGCAAGCTGGAAATACAACTGCACTAATCTTGCTAGAAGACTTGATCTTCGTACCTAGTTGGTGAAGGAAACAACAAATCCATTAATGGCGAGTGACAAAGAAAAGCATAAAAGTGTGGTACAAACCTCCAAATTTAGAAAATACACATTGGAATGAGAAGTTCAGCTGGTGATTGATCATTTTCATAAAGATCATATCCTTTAAAAGAAGATCGAATCAAAGGGGATTTAGATTGAGCTGGAAAAGGAAAACCTAACACGATAGTGTTTGAATGCATTCTTGGCGATAATCCATGATTATAAATACATAAGCTTGAAACATAAAAGATTGATCCTTGAGGAGTAGAAGAAGAGGGAAGAGAGCTTGAGTGCAGAGAAGAATCATCTTCCTTAGAATTTATTCTAAGAGAGTTGCAGAGTGAGTCAACAAGCAAATAGGTGAGAGGGTTTAACTGACAGTGATTGAGTACTAGTATAACTGTCGTAGGTCCAACTGGTGAGAAAACCGGTGAGGTGTGGTTGAGCAAGGTGGCATCCAAGTGTGACACAGTAAGAGAGAGAGAGAAGAGAGGCAAAGAATCAGAGAGAGTGATCTCATAATTGACAGTGTGAGATCCAGTAAAGAAGAGAAGATTGTCAATCGACAGTAACATATTTGATCAAGAGTTGCAGAACTCATTTGCAACAAGAAGCCATAACTGTATCTAAATTGTATTTCAATATACATCACCAAGTTGGAGCTTGGTGCAGGGGTTGGTGCTCCTTGCGTTGGTGCCCTAAATCTTTGTAATTTAGTGTTTCACTTGTGAGGCTGAATTGGAGCAGTAGTCTCGAGCAACATTTCTCATCGAGGTTTTTCCCATATTGGGTTTTCCTCGTACATCTGGTGTTGTGGGTTGCATTTTTGTGATTGTCTTCTTTGGTTCCTCATCTGCTTTACTAGTTTGATTGTTTAGTACTTAAGATAACTACCGATATTCTGAAGTTTCCTTAAAAGAGAAAAGAGTTTAGGAACCGCTGATTCACCCCCCTCTTAGTGGTACTCTGTGTTCAACATAAACTAATTCCCTTATTAAACTCAATTGGATTTTTGCCTATTTGGAATAAAATCAATAAATAATAAATCAAATAATACTTTAAATCCCCAAATATACAAATAACCCCTATTATATAGTACAATTAAAAATTAATACACATAAGGCACATTTTGCCTTTCAAATATTAAATAGCCAAATAAAATCACAAAAGTCAATTTCACTTATATTGTACAAAAAATGCAAATTAACATAAACACTTGCATAGTTCTTTGGTTGATGACATAGGGGATTAGGGTTTTCCAAAACATTACTAATCATGGTATTTAGGCTATATCACTAGTAATAATATGGGAAGTCATACAATACTAAGTAAGACAATAAGGCATAGTGGGAATTGGCCAATGTGACATCTCCTCATAACTATCGTCGACGTACACTCAGATTTGTGTAGCCAGGTGAATTCAATATCTTATATATATCAAATAATTGAACATATACAATTTCCCTAAACTAGATCAAATATCACATATATAATTTCATTTTATTTAATTAATTTAAACTCATTTTCATTCAACTTTAACACCTATATTAACATCTCAAAACATCATCAATTTATGATTACATTAATCATTTCATCTCAACATGAATATTAATGCCACATTTATCTTTAATCCGCAATTTTTTTTTTGTTTTTTGGGTAAGTTATGAACATGGGTCCACTCCCACATGGAAAAAGTAAAAATCATAATTCACATCATCTAGAAAACATATAAACATGTACCAACGATTAGCAAACCCTAAAAGGTATTGCACAAATGTCAATGAAAGCTATTATCTAATCCTAAACACAAAGGCATAGAGTCCCACACTGCGACATGAAACACTGATTCATTTAAAGTTTTTCCTTTATGTTTGAAGATCAAAGTGATATTTGATGCATAGGTTTCATACGAGGAGACTTTTTACTCTTGAAAACTGTCCATACTGGAAAGGAAGTGTTCCCAATGATCTGCTCATAGCTTCCGATTGAGTTTTCTTCTTTTTGATTAAGCCCATTAAACTCAATGGCTGCCATAGATAATGAAGATGCAACTAAAACATATCCAAGCTTGGGTTCTGAACTCACTTGATGGAACTATGATATATATGTGGAAGCTTCTTTTAGGGACCAATTGGGACCCTCGATATTGGATCCAAAACTATGTTCATTGGAGAAGAATGTGAGGAGTTTGTATTTGTATTCTTATGAGTTGTAGAGGAACTCGACTGTAACTGACATTGAGGGGGAACAACATAGTGGTGATATTTGTCTCTAATCCACCAGGTGGGAGTAACGTGCGAGGTTTGGTTTCCTCTTTCAAAGGTTTATTGACTTCGGACATAGTTGTGTGGAAAGTTCTGATGAGAAGCAATATCTACATCTAAAAGTGATTCTTCCAATCTACTAGTTGCTGCCAATTTCACTTCACCACTTTGAAGACAATCTCTATAGGGAGACCATTGGAGAGATCCATGTCCACACATGTGCAACTTACATAATTTTTTGTATCCTCTGAAGCACCAAAAAAAATTCCCAGTCCATTGTCAATGGCTTGCAGACTCTCCAACTCCCAAAATTGAAAAGGTAGATAGGGTAAAGGAACACAATGAAAAGAGAAAGTAAAGATCTCTAAGTGTGGATCAAAAGAAGGGTACCAAGGTTTCATGCATAGAAAATTGCCCTGGTAAACCCAAGGCCCATGTATTAGCTCTTTTTCTTTATTTAACTTGGATTCTAACTCTAGGATGAAGAAGCACCTGACGCAAGGGAAGATGGTGACATCATCCTCTAAATCATCTTTTGAAATTGTATTGATGCACACGTGTAAATCACGTAGCTTGGGCCATAATCTAACAAATTGGTAAATGAGGGTGTTGTCTTGCAATAATTCCTTCCTATCATGAACAAAACCCTCAATACAAATTTTTGGAATGTGCTCAGAGGGGTAGAGGAAAGATGGCATCACACAGGACTATGCCTGTTTGCAACAAAGCCACCAAAACTAAAAAGAGAAGAATTGAGAGCATGGGAACCCTTTGGTGGGATGGGTAGCTAAATGATCTTGCCACTAAGAGGAGTCGTCGAACCAGAAGGAAGCACTGAAGGTGCCCTTGAATAACCATGTGGGCAATAAATATTTTGTTGAGCAGGAATCGAGAGGCCTTAACTGTAAACCAAAGTGCTAGACAACAACACCTCCTTGTAGCTTAGGCAACAATGGGAAACACATGAGCAGTCACTAAATTTAGAGGTATCATTGGAGCAAGGAAAGGTCAGGCTATAGCTATTCTATTCTAAAATGTTATATTCATATGTCGTGTTATATGACATTCACGTGTTATTGATCGTCGATAACGCGATTAATGGCTATGATTTTCACAAATGTTATATAACACGATGTACAAATATAACATTTTGGAGCCAGAATAGCTGCATCCGAAAGGTCATGCTAGGGTAGGAAGCACGATGCATAGAAATAGAAGTAGAGCAAGACATTTAAGCTGAGGATGAACTCCCTAGGTGGAATGCAAATGTCCCACTCCACATCCCATGGGTAAATCAAGATACAAGATCTTGGGGGCCTCTCATTTGTTAACACTGCAAAGTTTGAACCCTGGTTGTAGGCACTACATACAAAAAGCCTCACCATTTCACCAAAGGGTCACTCATATCTATTGTCCATATTTAACTAATTTTTTAAAAATCATTAAATTTAAGCATACAAAATTAGGTATAACATAATCTCACACAGACCACATGAAGTATCATCACAAAAGAGCACATCAGGTCCTCACTAGGAACCAAACATAATAATATACACACATGCAACTCAATGCAATAATATCGATGACCAACATGTTAAAGGATCTTCATCTTGAACATGCAGGTGGTGTTAGGGTTTCAAGCAGATCTGAAGCAAGTATGAACTAGCAATTATATGCAGATTTAAATACAAAAGATAAAGAAATAAAATAGGACACAGATAACACAGAGATTTAACATGGTTCACCCAGAATGGGTTACATCCACCATACACAGTTGTCCAATCTTTCTTATTATCCAGCAAAAATAGTACATCAACCTTACAATGCCTTGAGCATCCTAGCCGCTTATAACATGCGTTTTTAGGGCAACAAACAAAGTCGACCTTTTTAGGGTTTTATTACAATGTCAGTTTTCATCAACGAAAAACGATAATTTTTTTTTTCTCAGGGGCTCCCGCCCTCGAACCCCCGCTTTAAAGTTTTTAATTTATTTAATTTTATTTCTCTCATATTTAATTTAATTTAATTTCTCTCATTTTTGAAAATCCAAATTTCCTCCAAATTAACCAAAATGCGAATTCCATTCAATTTCCTTTAGCATGTGCCAAAAATGGCTAACTACCACTAACTCTTAGTTCTACTACCATTGACTCTCATTGACTCACCAATCAACTTTTTTGCTGTTTTTCGTTGATGAAAACTGACATTGTAATAAAACCCTAAAAAGGCCGACTTTGTTTGTTGCCCTAAAAATGCATGTTATAAGCGACTGGGATGCTTAAGGCATTGTAAGGTTGATGTACTATTTTTGCTGGATAATAAGAAAGATTGGATGACTGTGTATGGTGGACATAACCCATTCTGGGTGAACCACGTTAAATCTCTGTGTTATCTGTGTCTTGTTTTATTTCTTTATCTTTTGTATTTAAATCTGCATATAATTGTTAGTTCATATTTGCTTCGGATCTGCTTGAAACCCTAACAATTGGTATCAGAGCGAAGTTTTCTGTAAATTGGCAGGACTTTCAGATTTGAGTGGGAGCAATGGAGGATTCCAAATTCAAGGTCGAAAAGTTTAACGGCCAGAATTATTAGTTATGGAAAATGTAGATGGAGGATTACTTATATCAAAAGGATTTGTGGCAGCTATTGGAAGGAAAGGCAAAGAAAGCGACCGCAATGTCAGATGAAGAGTGGGACATTTTAGATAGAAAGGCATTGGGATCCATTCGATTGTGCCTTGCGCCGTCTATAGCATTCAATATAACAGAAGCAAAAATGGTTGTAGATTTGATGGCAACATTGGCTAAGTTGTATGAGAAACCTTCGGCTTCGAATAAGGTATTTCTTATGAAGCGTTTGTTTAATTTGAAAATGAGTGAGAGAGGATTTGTAGCAGAGCACTTAAATGAATTTAATACAATTACCAATCAATTGTCTTCAGTAAAAAATACCTTTGCAGAAGAGGTTAGGGCTCTCTTGATTTTATGTTCTTTGCCAGAAAGCTAGAATAGCTTGGTTATGGCTGTAAGTAACTCTGTCTCTGGTAAAAATACTTTGGTATTTGATGATATTGTTGGTGTTATCCTAAGTGAGGAAATGCGAAGGAAAAGCACAGGTGAGACTTCAACATCATCGGGTAGTGTTTTGAATGTGGAGAACAGAGGAAGATCAAAGGAAAGAGGAAAAGGCCCTGGGAATGAGAAGTCACGAGGGAAGTCAAAGAAAGGATGCTCTCAATCTAGAGGAAAGAAAGATTGCTGGTACTGCAGAAAGCCTGGTCATCTAAAGAAAGATTGTTGGTCTCGAAAAAAAAAGAAGGAGACAAAAATGAAAATGACAATAAGGAAGCTAATATTGCAAGTAATACTTTACAAGATGCTTTAATCTTATGTTTGGATAATGTTAATGATTCCTGGGTAATAGATTCTAGGGCTTCATTTCATGCTACACCCCATAGAAAATATTTTCTAGATTATGTTCAAGGTGATTTTGGACAGGTATATTTGGGTGATGATGAGCCCTGTCAAATTGTTGGAAAAGGAAAGATAAAAATCAAGTTGCAGAATGGTAATGACTAGTTTTTGCAGGAGGTAAGACATGTTCCTAATTTAAGAAGAAATTTAATATCTGCAAGGCAACTAGGTAGTGAAGGTTGTATAGTTACCTTCTCAGATAGTATGTGGAAGGTTACTAAAGGATCATTAGTAGTAGCTAAAGGTGCGAAGGTAGGCACATTATATCTGTGTACTGGTAACACTTACTCTACCTTAGCTGCTATAGATAAAGTTACTGCAGGGACAACAACAATAAATGTTGCAAGAACAGATTCGATAATGTGGCACCATAGGCTTGGGCACATGAGTGAGAAAGGGATGAAAATCCTTCACTCCAAAAATCTATTGTCAGGACTAAAGAAGATTGATTTAGAGTTCTGTGAAAACTGTGTTTATGGTAAACAGAAAAGAGTCAGATTTCTCAAGGTTGGGAAAGAGAAGAAGAGTGAGAAGTTAGAGCTTGTATATTCAGATGTATGGGGACCTGTTCAGGTATCATCTCTTGGTGGCTCTTGTTATTATGTTATTTTTATTGACAACTCAACCAAAAAAACATGGGTATATTTCCTAAAACAAAAATCAGATGTTTTTGAAACTTTTAAGAAATGGAAAGCTTTGGTTGAGAATGAGACAAGAAAAAAGTTGAAGTGTCTCAGATCAGATAATGGAGGTGAGTATTGCAGCAAAGCATTTGAAGATTACTGCTCCTTAAATGGGATTCGAAAGTAGAAAATAGTTCCAGGAACTCCACAGGAAAATGGTGTGTCAGAGAGAATGAATAGGACTATCATGGAACGTGCGAGGAGCATGAGATTGCATGCTGGATTGCTCTTACATTTTTGGGTAGATGTTGTACATACTGCTATCTATTTGATAAATAGAGGACCTTCAACCCTTTTGGATGGTGGTATTTCAGAGGAGGCATGGACTGGTAAAAAGGTAAATTATTCTTTTCTAAAAACTTTTGGTTGCGAAGCTTTTGTCCATGTTGATAAAGAAAACAGAACCAAGCTTGATGCTAAATCTCAGAAATATACCTTCATTGGATATGGGATAGATGAATATGGCTATCGGTTATGGGATTTTGAAAATAAGAAAATAATTAGAAGTAGAGATGTTATATTCAATGAGAAGGTTATGTATAAAGAATAGATGCAGGAAAAGAAGCATGAACAGGACAAACAAGAATATGTGGTGCTGGATGAGATTCCTGAAAATGAAATGCCACAGGTACCTGATGCTCAACAACAATAGATTGTCCCACAAACTCCTGCAAGTGTTAGATGTTCTATGAGGACAAGTAGACCCCCTGAAATATTTTCTCCTTCTTTGTATTCTATTTTATTAACGGATTCTGGTGACCCCAAAGAATATGAAGAAGCAATGCAGGTGGATGCCAAACAACAGTGGCAGCTAGGCATGAAAGAGGAGATGGATTCCTTGATGAAAAATAAGACTTGAGACTTAGTCCTTTTACTTGCAGAAAAAAGAGCCTTGCCTAAAAAATGGGTTTATCGGGTGAAGGAAGAGGAAGGAGTTCAGAAAAGATATAAGGCCAGACTTGTGGTAAAAGGTTTTGCATAGAAAAAGGGTATAGATTATGATGAATCATTTTATCCAGTTGTAAAAATGACTTCAATTAGAACTGTACTTAGTCTTGTGGCTGCAGATGATTTACATCTTGAACAATTAGATGTCAAAACAACTTTTCTCCATGGAGATTTGGAGGAGGAAATTTACATGTTGCAACCACAGGGATATGAGGTCAAAGGTAAGGAGAACTTGGTGTACAGGTTGAAGAAAAGTCTGTATGGCCTAAAGCAAGCACCTCGACAATGGTATTTAAAATTTGATAGTTTCATGGCTGAACACGGTTATCATAGATGTCATTTTGATCATTGTGTATATTTTAAGAGATTTGATAATGACAGTTATATAATCTTGTTGCTTTATGTTGATGACATGCTTGTTGCTAGGTCTAACATGCAACATATATATGATCTTAAACAGAAATTAGCCAGGTCATTTGCTATGAAGGATTTGGGTGCAGCTAAGCAAATTCTCAGTATGAGGATTACATGGGATAGGAAAAATAGAACCTTGAATTTGTCCCAAAGTGAGTATATAAAGAAGGTGTTGAAAAGATTTAACATGCAGGATGCAAAAGCAGTTAGTACACCTTTGGCTAGTCATTTCAAATTGACTAAGGAGACGTGCCCAAAGGCACAAGAAGAGGTTAATAAAATGTCTAACATCCCGTATTCATCAGCTATTGGTAGTTTGATGTATGCAATGGTATGCACAAGGCCAAATATTGCACATGCAGTGGGAGTTGTGAGCAGGTTTATGAGTAATCAGGGTATGAAACATTGGAATGCTGTGAAATGGATTCTTCAGTATTTGAAAGGAACTACTATGAAGGCATTATGTTTCAAAGGATCTAATGTTGCTCTAAGTGGATTTGTTGACTTTGATCTGGCAGGTGATATTGATTCACGGAGGAGTACTACAGGGTTTGTTTTTACTATAGGGGGAACTGTAGTCAGTTGGATTTCTAGGCTGCAAAAGGTTGTTGCACTTTCAACCACTGAAGCTGAGTATGTTGCTGCTACAGAAGCCAGTAAGGAGATGATTTGGTTGCAATGTTTTCTGGAGGAATTGGGTCAGACACAAGAGGATAGCCCATTGTATACTGATAGCCAGAGTGCCATTCATCTTGTGAAGAACTCTTCTTTTCATTCAAGGACAAAGCACATTCAGCTCAGGTAGCACTTCATCCGGACTGTTTTGGAGGAGGGTCAATTACGGCTTGAGAAGATTTACACAAGTGAGAATCCTACCGATATGTTCACGAAGGCAGTTCCACAGGAGAAGCTGATTTCTTCATCAGTTTCTATTAGTCTTCTTGATTGATAATTGTGGAATTTATACCAGTCTAGTCCTAGTGTTTTATCCAGCGGATGTTGCATGTACAGTGGTGTCGTGTAGTATCAGTCTCCAAGTGAGAGATTGTTCAGTGTGGAGCCTGATTAGTCTCCAAGTGGGAGATTGTTAAAATGTGGTGACTGATCAACAAAGTACTGTACACTCAGCACGTATCCTCGTCGGGGTTTGGGGTGAGGATACGTGCTGAGTGTACAGTACTTTGCTGATCAGTCGCCACATTTTAACAGGTGGTCCATACACATCATATGTTAGGAAGGCACCATAAGAATATAAGTAACATCTAAAATAACCACTTGGAGAAAAATACACTCACAACCCATGCACTCCTAGGTACATGGTCAAGACACCAACAAGATAAAATCGGCTCTAAGTTGTAGATGGGATGGGCATTACACCCTCCCCCACTAGAAATAGGCTTACTCCTGGAAGCCTACACAAGCAAAGGATAGGGTACACCTAGTATTCAATCCTTCAAATATACCAAACACACAAAAATGATTTGTTGACTCTCTCCAAGTCTAGGTCACATCACAACAACTCTCATGTCTCTAGGGTGCATGATTAAGTAAATCTTTGTTAGGATTTAGGTGCCACCAACCTTGTAAATCCTTTTCTAGACACCAAAAATTGCCTCACACCTACAAATGCTAATTTTACTAATTATTTTCCTTTGTTAGTTAAATAATCTTAATTATTTGATTAATCTCACTTTATTCTTCCAATTAACATTATTCTTTCATTTCAAATTCAAAATTCGAATTTCCCTCCAACTCCATATTTAAATAATTTTTAATTATTTAATCAGCGAACGTTCATCTAATATCAACTATTTAATTAATCCCTATTATTTACTTTAATAAAATAATCTTTATTATTTAATTAAATTAGTTTCCATTATCCTCCCATAATTAAATAATTATTTCAAATTATTTAATTAACTAATAAGGCCCTCTCAATTAAATAAAGTTTTTAATTTATTTAATTTCATTTCTCTCACATTACAATTAATTTTATTTCTCTCATATTTAATTTAATTTAATTTCTCTCTCATTTTCGAAAATCCAAATTTCCTCCAAATTAACCAAAATGTGAATTCCATTCAATTTCCTTTAGCACGTGTCAAAAATGGCTAACTACCACTAACTCTTAGTTCTACTACCATTGACTCTCATTGACTCACCAATCAACTTTTTTGACTAGGGCACATCGATAATCGATAGGGAGTCCATCTCTATGCCCAGATGCCCTACTTGATGAGTCCCTCAATTGAGAAGAGAAAAGCCCTCTTCTCAGTTCTCCCCCATATGGATAGATAGATAGGCTTAGCGTGAACTCGAACTATAGCTCAAGTGGTCTCTGTTGGATATGTAGTTTGCAAGATAGACGTTTGGAGCGCACGGTTCGGAGGGAACTCAACTCAAGTGACAGTTGATGTATAGGCCGCCCTAGATTACTGTTCTAGATTCAAATTAGCTGGAATATCCTTGAGGAGGAACTACCATCTATCTATATAGCCTAGTCGATTGCTAGCTTATTCTAGTTGAATTGTAGCTTGCTCCAAAAAACAATTCAGTAGCAGCTTCCCTTGTTAGCTCATATTAGTTATCAAATCAATCAATTCAATCTAACTTGATCATGCAACCAGTTCTGCCTCATAATTCTCTTCATCTATTCCATCTCAACAGTACTCAATCGTTGATTGACTCTGTTGTCAAATCAATCTCGACCATTCATTCAAATTCTAAAAATCTATAAATTCAACCTCAATTCTCAATTATTAATAACCACATTCTTTCAATTCTTATGCCAATACTCTGTAGGTATCATGGAACTTTGAGAGCCACTACCATCATATGCAACAAGGAGGAGAAGGGCCATGGAAGTCATATGCTTGGATTTAACATGGAGTTTGTTTTGTTATTGATTTGATTTGTCATTTGATTGTTGAATTTGTTAGCATGCTTTTATTGTTTACGATAGGAATAAGTGATAGATTTAGGCTTGTGGTTGCTTAATGATCTATTGCATGCATTTCCCCCAATTTTTTAAGTTATTAAATATGGTGAACCCAATGTGAAGTAACAACATTCTATTTTTTTGTAAGTTTTAGACTTTCTACAGTCTAGAAGATATAAGTTACACACTCACAAATATTATGTTGCATATTGCATACACAAATCCTAGTGATGCATTCGATGAGAAAAATTATGCATTTGTAGAGTAGAATGCCACATAAGCCAAGTCGACTACCACATATGCTTAATAGTTTACCGCATATGTGTAATGACATACTGCATGCATTGCAATATGCAACACATTTGATTGGTAAATTCTAAAGTTGAAATCTAGAATTAGTCATTTTAATTTCTACATTTATGTTGTTTTTTAGTTCTAGTTCTCACCCTGAATGTATGTGTGTAGGTGTCCTTCAATATTAAATAAGAACCTTTGTGATTTGGAATCCATCCTTATACTTGATAGTTTAGGGAGTGTGGATCGTACCCCATAGATACTCCTCATGTACCTCCCATAGTAAAGCAAGAATTCCTTGGTTCATAAGGTCTCCAGACCTTCGAGGTCAGAGAAAAAAATCTTTTATTGGCCTAGATCTCTATTTGTATGCTGTGGATAGGTATTTTATTACAGCGGGAGCTCTATCAAGTAGTATCCTTTGTAGCCTTGAATATGAAAAGTGCTTTCTTATGAGTGTCTATTAAAATCAATGTTTTATACCAGTAGAGTCAATCAAATCTTTGGGCTAATTTAGGTCCTCGATGCGAAACTCTAGACTTCAAATTTATACAATTAGAGTCAATATCTTGTTGTATTCTCTATTTTCCGATTGTTTGTCAAACTAATCGAAATTGAGCTCAAGAACTTAGTAAAACCAAAATTACACATTTGCAAAATCTATTATGCATTTGCAAAATCAGTCACACATACACTAGAACGATTACTGCATTGTCAAAAATAATATTGCATTTGACCCAAATCTATATTGCATTCACTTGTTTAATTACACATTCATCTTACTAAATCTAGGAACTTGTTGAGCCATATTTGAGTTGAAAATTGGTATCCAAATCGCTTCTATTACTATGATTATCAAGGCTGGTTATGTCAATAGGATCATCTAGATTTTGCAACCATGTCAAAGCCTCAAAACCATTCACATGCTCCTATAAAGAATAATCACATACTATAGATTCTCACAAGGGATATGAAAGAATCATAACAAACACACAATAATCAAAACACATTTTCCAAGCAAGATCAAAATTTGTCTAGCAATGGCTCATCCTCCCATGAAGAAATTGACTGTCAAGTGGCCTTCATATCTCCCACCATTCATTCATACCTTGAAGCTTCACAACACCAATCCCTACCATTTCCATCAAATGATGCATTTAATGGTGACATATTTCAAGTTTACCCCCAAGGGCTATCCGCAACATAAATCTAATATATTCCATTTCTTTATACAAATCCTTTATACAATTTAGAAATCCTAGATCAAATATCACCATAAGCTCCATTCCCAGTTAAACCTACTCTAGAGAGTCCCATTCAAAATCCATTCTTACCATGCCAAAGTGTTGAATCCCTCTAAGAATTCTCCATACATATCCAAACTCCTAACCCATGACAAGAGGATAATCCAAACTTAGAAGAAACAAGTCCTAGCATATATCAAGATCAAGATACCATGACTCTCCAATCCAATCCAATTTTTTATCAAGATCCCACCTTTGAAGATTCTTATGAAGATCCATCATCCTTTTGTATTCCATCCACAATGATCCTCTTTCATATACAGAGCAAGGTAATCCATCCACTAAGCAAGATCATGATATCCCTTCCATCCCCTCCAATGATCCAATTCAAAATCAAGACAAAAGTGCAAATTCCAATGATCCTCCTCCATATCAGGATCAACGTATCCCTTTGTCTCCTTGTCATAATCCTCCATATCCACCTCAACATCCCATCACCCCTTTCTAAGCTAGTCATGATCCCCTTACATATCACATTGGTTTCTCCACTTTCATTCAATCGGGTCTACTTAAAGATCATATAATTCCTTTCATATCATATCCTCATCAAAATAGACTCATGTCTTGTTTCAAAAGCAATAAGCATCCCATTGGTAAAAATATTTGTCAACACATGTATTATCAAGGCAAATGCTTAGGCCTACGTTAACAAGTTATATCAAAACCCTTCATATAAAAGAAAATCCAAATTATCATGACCTTGCCTACATTGCTCACTCTCAAAATGTTGGTATCCGTACTAAATCCCATGTCCATCCATCTAAGTTCAAACACACATATTCACAATCCTCCAAATTCGTTTAGGGTCCATATATCCCAAAACCAAAGCCTTCATCTTTTCCATCCATCTTAGGTTCATATATCCCTCCATCTACTATCCATGTCACTCCTATCTCACAATTGACTTATCCTATTGTGAATCAAGATGAGAAAAGGCACACATCCTTGAGAACCTTCCAACCATCTACCTACATCAACCCATCCAAAATCTCTCCATATCATCTCTATCCATCTATGAATGAAATTCCCTTTGGGAGAAAATTGGATACCAAGCAAAACATTTGTAAGTCCAAAAATCCACATACATCCAAGGACCAACATGTCCCATCTAAAAGAAATGTAAAAAAAAAGTAAATTTTGATCCAAAAGTAAAAAGAAAAATTCAAAAGGCCACAAAATCCCATCAAGAAAAAAGAAACATCAAAAACCATGTGGATTCCTAAGTCTCTCATAGAAGCAATGCATTCCAAAGAACCACAAAGGAAAGAAAAATCAAAAGCCATGTGGATTCCCAAGTTTCTCATAGAAGCACTACATCCTAAAGGAAAATAAAAATTGGCATCCAAACTTGCTATTCCAAAGGCTTCCTTTATTCCTCCATCCAAACATCTCATACCCTTCAAGTTTATTTTGGGTCCCTGTGTCCCAAAATTCACTATATTAAATCCTTCATGGCCGCCTTCATCCATTTTGGATCCTTTTGTCCCAAAATCCACATCCACTCTCTCAAAATATCAAAAATCCAAAACCCACTTTTCCTCGATCACTCCATCACCCCTCAAGGTGTGTGCCAATGCTAATCTTGCCAAAGTTTCCATCCACCCAAACACAAATATTATAAGATCCTATCCATTATATAACACCAAGTTTGATCATTTCATCCATCCCACTCAATCCTTTGCATAAATCCTTTTCTCGTTCCATCCTATCATCCATTTCATTTCTCTTTGTTGTCATCCTACTAACATATTTAAGAATACCTTCAATAGCCATGGTTCATTGTAGCACATGTTTAAAAGGTACCATCCAAACAATGAGATTTTTGAGTCCTTTTTCCATCTCCTATGATGCATCCATTATCTTCCAAAAAGTAAAAAATACAAGAAAATTAAAAAAGAAAAAAAATTGTCACCTTGATGAAAACCTGGCAAATAGGCATCTTGTGTGATAGAAAAAAAAGTAAAGAGAAACAATTCTTCCAATGGTGAAAACCACTTCTTGTGGCATCTTGAGCAAGTACCATGACAAAAACCTAGCAAACAGGCATCATGTGTAATCCATCATCCTCCTACATTCTACACTTGGGGCAAGTTTCATCCATGCTATCCTACCTACCACATCTCCCATTATCCCTCATCCAATATCCATAATCCTATCTACATCCTTATCCCATTTTCCACCTTTGATCTTGACAAGTCTAAGGATCTCCATAGGCATCACAGATCCTATCAACTTCAATTTATCCATACCTTGCACTTTGTATCCCTTATCTTATACATTTTTACTTACATCATGCATTATCACCTTTTTATTGGCATTATGGATGAATTGATTATGTGTTGCATTGATGTTTTGTCATTGATGTCAACACTAGCTGATATGGTTGGTTACCGACAGATAGGTTTTGGTTATCGGTAGAAGATCTAGTGTTATCGACAGAAGAGACTATCTGTTGGACACTTCCGGCATGTTTGGATCAGTGAAGTATGTTTGATTACATGTGTTATATGCTCTAGGAGCATGTTTTGGTTAGTTGGTATTGGCTAGGTATTGGATACTATCATATAGTCTGGTAAACCCTTACCGACATTGGTTTACGGCTTTGCTGATAGAGCTTTCACTAAGGAATCTTGATAGGATGCATAATTGGTGTTGGTGCAGCTTCTACATGGATTTCAGGATGCTGAAGATGTTTTTTGATCATGCTTCAACTGCTTGAAGACTGTCATTCCCAAACTTTTGGGCAAAACACAACCAACAATTTTTTTTTAATTTTTACAACACTAAATTACATGTAACCATTGCTTAATGAGTTGATACATCTTAACAAGTTGTTCCGAGCGAATTCTTAACTGATATAAAATACTATCATAAAAAATACAATAACTCCTATTGTCAAGCGGAACGATTAAGTTTAATAAGAGTAATATTAAATTCACTTAAAAGTCCCCTTTCATTTCAGTTGCATTTATTAGTACTTAATTAAATCCAATTCTTCTAAATAGGCATTAACATAATTACTGGGTTCGATTTCAATTGCTTATTAAATATCAAGTTTCCTCCATCCTGTTATTGCATTCCTCCTTAATATCTTAATTTAAATATGATTTCTATTAATTCAACACTATAACTATTTCATTGCGTTAATATTATCAAATGGAGCAGATACAATTAAAGTGTCAAACATCATTAAGATAATTAAATTATCTGATAAAAGTCTCCACTTGGGTTAATAAGGTTCGCAAGGCTTAGTCCATTCATTTTATTTTAGAGAAACTATTTTAAGCCCCTACAATATCCTCTTAAATTAATTATTTAATTAACTATATTAAATTATCCCATTTATAAAAACCATTTAGATCTCTAAAATGTAATTATATAATTTAAATCAAATTGTTATATATTACTTCTTCCAAACAACAACTATTTAATACTTCGTGTTCAATATTTATATTTCCTCTTGCTTTAAATACGATTAATTAAACTTCTCAAATATATTTACCCAATTATGGTAATAATAATGTTGTAGAAAAATTCATTTCTTTATTCATTAAATTCACTAAAAGATTAAATTATAAAGGATATTTGAAATTTAAGACGTCAATCGTATATTTACAAGTCCATATGTTTATATAAAACATATATAACTTTTAAACACCTAATAAAATGTTTAATTTATAATTTGCCCTATTTATTATATTAAAATGTTTATCATTATAAAATATGAATGTTTTAAATATACATTTACATTATAGTCAATTTATACCTCCATGATTTAAACTACATAATTTCCTTTTATTCAAACTCATATGTATATGGAAATATTATTTATTTCTTAAATGTAAATGTCCCAATAACTTAACTAAAATATATTAAAATAATACTGAAACCCTAATTTCTTTATTTCAAAGAAACATACCCTATTACCAAACTACCATGAACCCTAAATTTACCATTAAAAAAAATATCTTATTCAATTTATTTTCCATTCTTTAAAGCCTTTACCATTCTCGAATACCCTAACCCATACCGGGTTAGGGTTTCATATTTTCCTTTTCTTTTTGAGCAGGGCCGAATGGCTAATGGCGGAGGCGGCGGCCATGGCGGATTTCGACGGTGAATGGCGGAGGTCTCACGTAGGGAAGGCAGAAGTTCACGAGGAGGGCTCCCCGCAGGGTCGGCCACTATTGGGCTTGCGGGTCACGACCCACAACCGACAGTGCCGCCGCTGCGGGGTCGCCGCCCACTGCAAGGAGGGGGCCGCCTTGCGGGGGTTCCGTAGGGGCCGAGCCCCTTTTCCTTGCATTTATTTTTATTTAGTTTTTTTTTAAATTTTTTTTTATAAAATGTAATATATATATATATATATATATATATATAATTTATATTATATATAAAATTTATATTATATATATAAATATAATTTAACAATAAATATAAATAAATATATATCTTATATATATATATTTATTTATATACATATATTTTAAATGTAAATATAAATATAGATATATATATTTATTTATATGCATATATTTTGAATGCTTATTGGATTAAGGACTAAATTTTCATCTAAGCAAATATAAATTTTTTTTTTTTTTCCTTTCTAAACATAGAACATATTATTATTACCTCTCAGATTTAAATCGAGGTATATATATATATATATATATATATATATATATATATATATATATATATATATATATATATATATATATATATATATATATATATATATATATATATATATATTGAATACCATAAATCAGAGATAGACTAAATAATTTAGATTTATTTTCTGCAATAAAAGAATGACAGAAATCCAATGAAACATTATACAACAACTATAGAATATGATATTATTTAAATCAAATAGGCTATTCATCTCTAGATCTTATTTTCTGCAAAAAGGTAATTAACAGAGTTTAATAATTTTAACAACAACTATATGTATATATGTGATTATTTAAACTAGATAGACCATTTAATTTCTAGACTTGATTTTCTGCAAATTAATATGTGATTTTAATTTCTGCAACTTTATTTATCTAGGATCATTTGAATCTATCCTTAGAGATATGCAAATGGGAAATAAACTGAATATTTACTTTCAAAGTAATCATGCATGCATTCATTTAAATTTTTCTAAGAACAATACAAACTAAATCCCAACAAGATCATTTCTTTTAAACATTAATAGATTAACATAAATAATACATTTGTTTAAGGCATTTTTATGATACAATATAGACTTTATTACAAGAGGGAGGAAATACCCAGACTAGACTCTCATTTGTATCAAATGAGGACTCTAACTAAAATAAATACATTTTATTTTTCAAGTAATTTATAACATATACTTTCCCTTTACATTTCCGCAACTTAAAATATAAACTATTCTTTTTTCCAATTCCTTTTCTGCAAAACATAAGTCCAACCACTTCTACTTGTCCTTCTCTTTTCTTTCAACAACCTGTATTAATTCATAGGCTATGACCATGGAGTGCTCACCTCCCAGCCTAGGCTAACTAGTAGCCACCCCTGAGCTTGGAGAACCAAGCCCTAGACAGGTTACACACATGCAAATTCAATAAACAAGGGAAAACTTTCACAAACATATTCCCAACCCAGGCTACACTGCACCACACATTGTGATGTCTTTTCCAAGGGTGGTAGTGGACCAAGTACCCTGAGGAGACTGCAAGTAAGATAAAACACAAAGCCACCACATGGAAACCAAAATATATCATAAGTTTAATAGCCCCACATCCTTATGCCCCCCAAGGCATTCAAGCCTTATGTCCCTCCTTATGACCCCCAAAAGCATAAACATGCCATGCAGCAAGGATCACATAATTATCCCTTGAGATCACTCTCACAACGAGAGCCTCTCACTCAAGGGCTGTCAAACTTCTACCACCCCCAAGACCATCCTCTCTCCCAAGAGTAGGAGGCCTTGGTTACTCCCAAAACATGGAATGTAAACAAGAAATAAAATATAGTTCACGAAATAATTTCCACAAGGGAAAAATACAAGAAACTAGCCTTTTCATACAAGCGAATCTTTTCAACATTACATGCAACATGAAAAAAATACAAGAGGAGTTTAACCAACCTTCAAACTGCCCAAAGGAATGCTAGATTAGTTGAGGATGAGCAGCCCAATTCCACAAATTCCTTGCTTCTCTACACTTAGCCAAAAATTCCTAAACCAAAATCTATCATTTCTTTCAAAAATTGTCTTGTCTCCAAAAATGGAGAGTGGGTGATTACCCACTAATTTTCTCATTCTTGCTTAAGAAGGCCTTTGTGAGAGTTCTCACAGGTTTCTAAAACTGAAAAGGAAAGGTAGGGTAAAATGGGAAAGGGATCTCACATCCAAAAGGGAAGGTTAACAACTTAGATGATGCCTTTTAATTTTCAATTTTCGCTCAACTTAGGAAACCTACTTTTTAGGGTGTCTAAATGGTCACATGGGAGTTGAAACATGCCTAAAATTACTCCTAACCCTTAAGTATACCTTATGGGATTTAGGAAACACTCTTAAACTACCCCTAGGAGTCCATTTAACCCTTTTAAAACCCCTCTGAAGTTAATTTTCGGGTCAAACCTAAGTTGACCACCCCAAAGATTCTTTACCCTAGAAAAATATAGAACCACCTTGATTTATTTGATAAAGCTATGGTTAAACAACTCCCTCCAAGAGACAATTCAAAAATCAAGACATAAATCGACACATGTGTCAAGTGACACAATAAAAATACTTATACAAAATTACACATGAAATTTTGTCTCTTGTCGGATTTACACAAATAAATAAATTCAATTTAACACATGCACATTTACTTTCACAAAATAAAATATGATACAAACGGGGTGTTGTCTCTCCAAATAGACAAACCCTGGTTTTACGAACGTACATAGGTCTAGGTTTGGTTCTCCATAATGTTTCCATGGTCACATGGATAATTTTCCTGCGCATCTCAATTACACATTAGTACTTCCAAATATCCTCATAACATATTAAACACATGAATAAGAATACACGTCAAACACTCTGCATACAATTGACATTAACAAATCAATATCTCATAAATCCCAATTTATCCACTTACGCCATTATCATAATTCTCATAATTTCATTCACTTATTAGATACACATCATATTTCCAACATCATAATAAAGTTCTACAAATCCATATATAGTTGACATACGTTAGTTCAAGATTATCCAATCAGTGGATCTTTTAGGATTTCAAATTCATAACACATCAAAATGTACACCACAAGGTGAAATAATTCTATAACTTGGTTCATTTACTTTTCTCACCAATCTATCTGTCTAACATAGCCCATTTTATTGAATTATATAGCATTTATTAATAGGGTCAAACATGGTCAACTAAGTTAATCAAAGCTTGGTTTGGGGAAGGCCTTACAAAGACATTGCTTTGGCGTAGTGGACCCAGAATAGGTCTGGTACCTATCTAGGTTATGGACTAGTATCATGCTAATGTGTACTCTACACGTTACCGAGATGTTTCGAGATGCTATATGGATTGTTATTGTTGTTTTGATCTTAAGCCGACATGGCATATCAATGTAATTTGGATTTATGTAATCTCTTTTAGGTGGCCAACCTAATTGGTTTAGGCCTTAGGGTTTGTATAAAATGATGTAAGATCTCATTTGTAGATCATGGTATGGGGATTATGTGTCGTGGTCTTGGAATACAATATCATATGCGAAGGAGATTTGGTTGATCATAGGTGATCGAATTGGATTAAGGAAGAGGTCAAAGGCCTCTGGTATTGAGCTTAACCGAGACTGTAATCAGGCATGGTAGATGCTATTTCTGGTAGTTCACTCTATTAGATTGTTGTCCATTTATTCTGAGATGGTTGTAGCCTCTCTGTAGTCAGTGAGACTCTATTGTAATGAGCAGTACACTCTAGGTAGTGTGCCTTCCTGCATGTGCAGGCCCCTCATTGTAACACATACTTTCTGTAGAAGTATCATCTGACTGTGAGTATGCTTCCCACCATGGTTTTTCCCTTCTCGAGTTTTCCACGTACAAATCATGGTGTTATATGGTATGGTTGCTTTGCATTGATTATCTGTTTAATTGTTTACCAGTATCTGTTCCTACTGGCATCTGTATGTGCTTTACCGATACTTGATTTGTTTAAAGGTTATTAAGTGGATTAAAAGTTATAATCTGTTAACAACTGATTCACCCCCCCCCCCCCCTCTCAGTTGTTCACCGCTTATCCTAACACTTTTATCTTTCTTATCCTATTCGTATCATATGTCTATCCTATCCAAATTCATCTCTTGATCTTGATCGAAACTAAAGACATAAAATGTAAAACATGTTCTCACAAACCTCTTGACATGTCCATTCCCGTGGACCACATGACATTCAATGTACCATGACATCACCTTAAATTGCCATATCTAGTCCCTTATCTTGGATAAACATATTATCTCATTGTAAGATAGTCCTTCGAAACCAAATTGTTCTAATTCCATAATAAGATACCTCCATCTTTCATCCATCCATTTTCGTCCCACTAGTTCCTTCATACATTCATAATGTTTTATGCCTTGATAGAAATCGGGGCAAATAAATTATGACTTATATCTTTTACCTTAATCAATGATTCAAATATCTTTCACAATCCAAAAAAACTAAAATAAAAAATCTTTTCTTTTTTTTTTATCAAAATTCAAAATTTAAAAAAAAAGGTAAAAAAATCTTTACAAATTCCCCCCCCCCAAAAAATAAAATTCAAAAGTTCTAAAAAAATTTAGAAACAAAAAAAAACCTAGAAAGCATAAAAATAAAAAATACAAAAGCAATACATCAATCATAATTCACAATAAATTATCCTTTGCAACAACATACTTTTCAACAAACACAAGCACAAAACATGCAAAACATTGTGCTTAGCAAATCATGTATAAATAGACAAACTACCAAGCTAGTGTACAACCTAACTGATCAACTGCTTATTAGTTTTTAGAAGCCTTATTAAACAATGTGCCTTTATGGATATATCGCTCCTAAAACATGCACCCTATGAGATACCATGCCCTAATGGATACATCTTTCCTATGATGGGCATCCTATCAAGAAACACTTATCTTTAGAAAAAAAAGATCAATATAGTTGTTGACTCATTTGGTCTAGTGAGTCTCATCTTTTATTTATTTATCTTTATATCATGTTCCTATGCCGATCAAGGATATTCAAAACTGATTAGAGGAGTAAAGACATATCATGAAATTTATCTTTGATTTATGTTTGTGGTATGTTTTTATAATATTGTTTGGGCAACTAAGTTCCTTGTGTGTGATTAGGGTTCCATTTGGCATAATCAAAACATCCTACGGAAATTAAAGTTCATCTAATGTTTTCTTGCATCAAAATTTACATGCTTTGTGGTTAGCTCTTTACATATTCCATCAGAGATCTATTTTCACTAGTATGAGTCAAGGCATTCCTTGTTTGCAACATGTCTATTAACGCAAAGGGATAGTCCTCACCTTAAACTTTCCATACCTTGGTGCAATATATCCACTTGCCATATAATAAGGCTCAATGATGATACTGTTGTGCACCAATGTAAGCACAATAAGAGTTCAAGATTGTGGTATCATCTATTAGGATTAAACAAAATTCAATCTTGATCACCCCTTGTCTACCATCAACTGACATTCTTCACATCTTACTAATCATTCTTCCTTTCATCATATTTCATCTTTCATTCAACATTCATATATCATTTGTCTTATACAAGATGTGTCCTTCCTAAAACCAAACAATCATCTATCTTTGTCTTATACAAGATGTGTCCTTGAAGCCAAACTTGATCTTTACCAATCAATCTAAAAATCCCTCCAACCATCTCATCTATCCAATCAAGCTAATCATTATTTCATCTTTCATCTAACATTCTTGTTCTTCTTTTGAGAGATCATTCATGTATTTGTTGGCAAATGCACACTCCAATGAGAAATTGTAGGTGATTGAAGGTATTGTCATTGATGACAACCTTACAATCATATGATACCGATAGGAACCGGCATTGACAGACTCTACACCAGCATACAAGTTCACCGGTACCGAAAAGAAAGATTACCGGCACCATGGCTGACAAGAATTTTGTATAAATGTATTTTGTATTTAATTGTAAAACATTTTGTAAGCCGACTTGGCAGATTGTAATATGACTCATATAAGTATGAGATCATTGTAGATCATTTATATAGACATAGATGGAAGGATTAATGCAGATCTAATATGCGAATTGTAAGGTAGATATTGGATAAGGATTTATGTATATTGCAGAGCTTAAACCGGTACTGAATTTGGCATAGTAGATGTTGATTTGAAGCAGTACAAGACATTGGATATGTATGATCCACTTTTGTAAGTTAGTGAGACTTCTTTTGTAACTGAGTAGTGAGCTCTTGGCACTTGGCCTTCTTGCATGTGCAGGCCCCTCTTGTAAACAGCAATATTCCCTTATTGGCTAGTAAGCGAATATTGTGGGTCACAAATCCCATCGAGGTTTTTCCCACACCGGGTTTCCTCATTAAAATATTGTGTTATGGTGTGTCTTTCATGTTGTGGTTGTTATTCTTATTTACTGCATTAATTCTGGTTTACTGGTACACAGTTTTGAATTGCTTTTCATGTTATATTTTAAGAAAGTTCTATTACCGGTCAGATACTGATTCACCCCCCCTCAGTATCTTTGGGAATCCTAACAGTATTTAATTCACAAACAATCTCTTGATGGGGCATCCTACTTGCATCTCTTGACGTATTAGGGTAAAAGTTTTATCAATTTCTCTTTAAAACAACGTTCAAAATTGAATTGTCTCAAAGAGAAACAAAATGTAAACACCTAAAATTGTCCTATGCCTGCGAACACCAATTTTACAAATTACTCCCCTTTATTAATTAAATAATATCAATTATTTAATTAATCTAACTTTATTCTTCCATGCCAGATTCTAAATTTGAATTTTCATCCAACTCTATAATTAAATAATTTTTAATTATTTAATTAGCTAGTGTTCATATAATATTAATTAAATAATCATATTATTTAATTAATCTCCATTATTTACTTTAATTAAATAATTTTTATTATTTAATTAAATCAATTTTCATTATCCTCCCATAATTAAATAATTGTTTCAAATTATTTAATTAACTGAGGTCCTCTTAATTGAACAAATTTAATTTCATTTCTCTCACATTTCAATTTAATTTCATTTCTCTCACATTTCATTTAATTTATTTTTTCACAATTTTGAAAATCCAAATTTCATTCAATTTCCTATAGCACATGTCAAAAAAGGCTAACTGCCACTAACTCTTAGTTCTATTGCCATTGACTCTCAATGACTTATCAATCACCTTTTTTTTTACTAATCAATCAATTCTCTTAACTATTCAATCAAATATATTATCAAATCAATTACTTAAGTCTAACACGATCATGCAAGCAATTATGCATAGTAATTATCTCCATCTATTCTGTATCAACAATCCTCAACTATTGATCAACAATGTTGTCAAATTATTCTGAACCATTCATTCAAATTTTGAAAATATATAAATTCAACCTCATTTCCAAATCATTAATAACCACTTTCTTCGAATTCTTGTGCCAATACTCTGTAGGTATTGTAAAACTTTGAGGGCAATGGAAGTCATATGCTTGGATTCAACATGAAGATTGTTTCATTATTGATTTTATTGTGTCATTTTATTGTTGAATTTATTAGCATGCTTATATTGTTTGTGACTGGAATTAGTGATAGATTTATGCTTGTGGTTGCTTAATGATCTATTTTATGCATTTCCTCCAATATTTCAGTTGTTACACCTTTAATTTATTATTTTCCTAAATATCTTTTGTAATTCACCCATAAGAGGTTATATCGTTTAACCAACGGTGGTGAAAGAGACCATGTAAAGGAAAAGTTACTTTTACCATTTGTCCTCTAGGAAAAGGACAAATTAGTAGATGACCCTTCTTGGAATATTATATTTTGAGGTTCTTGGATAGTTGTCAAGAGTCGTAAGAGAATATATGATGGTTATGAGAGTCATGAGTTCTATGACAACATCTATGACACTATTTATAACAAAATCCTTACACGAGTGCACATGCATGAGAGATGCCTTATGACAACTGTAAGAGCATCTGTAAGAGGTTATTCTGGGAGGTGTGTGTGAGTTTTTTAGGTGGTTTTGTTGCCTATTTTTTGTGATACCATAGTGGCATTCATCTTCACAAACCCCTATAAATTGGTGCCTTGAGCTAGATTTCTTCATTCTGTCTTGTTTAGTTTGTAGGGTAATAGAGTATTGTCTGGTTTTACAAAGTTTGTAAGAGAAGTGTATTTTTGTTGTATTATTTATTAGATTATTAATATACTTGTCTCTCTTTTTGTAGTGGATATTTTTCTTGAAAGGGTTTCTCCATGTAAATTAGGTGTTTCATTTATAATGGTTTTCTTGTTTTTTTAATTCTACAATCACTGTGCTAATGGTTAATTTTTAGTTTCAGATTTGAAATAAGTTTTTGTTTAAGTTCATATTGCAAACTTTCTTCACATTGTTTTATAACATTTGATTGAAATAAATTTTTGTTTAAGTTTATGATTGTATCTTCTCTAATAATCAAATAGAGAGCACTAAAGAAGGGGAGCAAGGAAGAGAGTTAAACAACATAAATGATGTAGAGGACCAGGAGGTTGAAAATGTCAGCCAAGAGAAAGAAGAGGAAAGTCCCAATGATGTTGTGCCTGTTTCTTCTTTCTCAAAATCATTTGAATAAAACTTTAAAGAAGCTTAGGAGTTTAGCCCTTCTGATATTGATCCCTTGTTGCTTCTAACCAATGGAATCCTAAAGCCTCTCCTATGTAAAACCCCATCACATAGTGTGGAAATGGATACCCTAGAAGGAAATCTTAGGATTCTTGGTACGAAAGAAGGAAAATCGAATAAGGAGGAACCCAATGGAGGTATCTCAACTAGAAGCAAGAATAAGAAAAAGGCAGATGTTGGAAGCCAAAACAAAAAGAAGGGGAGACCATCTCTAAAACATTAGAGGGAACATGAAAGCTGGAAGAACCGTGCTGATGGAACACGGTGTTCCATCGATTTAGCCCTATCTCCGGTTAAAGTATGAAGATAATCTCCTGAAATATCAGAGGGTTGAATGCTCCTGATAAGAAAGATGTGTTAAGAAATATCATAAGAGATCATAAACCGAATGTGGTCCTTGTTCAGGAAACCAAGGTGTGTAAGGATAAAGTGGAAAAGATTAGAATTTTTAAAAATAATGGAGTTATAGGATCTAGCTCGGAGGGAGCGTCTGGAGGAATTGCGATTTTTTGGAACCAAAAAACCATTAAAGGTAAGAAAATCATTTCTGCTTGTAATAGGAACTATGTGCAGCTTGAGCATATCAAGGATAACTTTGCCTGGGTGTTAACTAATGTCTATGCGACTAATACCAAAACTGGGAGAGCAAAATATTGGAGAAGCCTTGCTGAAGATAGACTTAAGTTTGTAGATCAAAGTTGGATAATAATGGGAGATTTCAATACTCTGCTAAAAGAGGAAGAGAAGATGGGAGGTCTCCCCTTCTAGCTTGATGGTAAACAAGATCTTATGGATTTCATTAATGATCAAGCCCTTATGGATGTGGATCTTCAAGGGATTAGCTATACCTAGACTAATAGAAGAACTAGAGCTGCCCTGATTCAAGTTAAGTTAGATAGAACCTTAATTTCTCCTGAGTGGTTAGCTAAGTATAGTTTCTCTCTTGCTTCTGTAATCAAAATTGGATCTCATCATTATCCAATCTCTTTTACTGCTAATTCTTTTTTGGCTAAGAGAAACTTTCCTTTTAGGTTTGAAAAAGTGTGGTTATCCCATCCCTCCTTGGAAGCTTGTGTTGCTGATTGGTGGAATTCTAAGGTCAAGGGTATGATTCTCTTTAGAATAGCTAAAAAGCTCAATATTATAAAGGCCAAAATTAAAATTTGGAACAAAGAGATTTTTGGGGATATCTTCAAGAGCAAAATTCAAATTAAAACTGAAATAAAAGACGTTCAAGATAGAATCCAAGAGAATGGGCTATCTGAAGAACCAAAATCTGTGGAAAATGGTCTATTGTCTAAATACCACACCATTATTTCTAATGAAGAGACATTCTGGAGACAAAGATATAGAGCCTTGTACTTAAAGGAAGGCGATAAAAATACCCCATTTTTTCACTTAATCACTCTTAAGCATAGGGCGACTAACAATAATCCAGGTTATCCTGTAATAAAGGGATTTTAACGGAGGATAATGATATCAGAAAGGAAGCTCTGGAGTATTTTGGCACCCTTCTAGGAGAAGTGGATTACCTGGATGCCAGTAATCAAAACATCCTGTTGCAAGCTATTCCTTCTACCCTGACTGTGGAAGACAATAATTATTTGTCCCGAATTCCCTCTAATCAAGAAATAAAAAAGGCAGTGTTTTCCTTTTAGGGAGATAAGTCTCCTGGACCGGATGGTTTTCCAATGTTCTTCTTCCAATTTTTTTGGCATATTATGGAGAATGACATCTATAAAGGTGTTAAAGAATTCTTTGGTTCTAGAAGGCTTTTAAAAGAACTAAATGCTACCTTCATTGTCCTTATTTTGAAGATCCCAGGTGCTAATTCTCTCAACAAGTTTAGACCTATTAGTCTCTGTAACTCTGTTTACAAGATTTTATCCAAGGTTCTTACTTCTAGACTGCTGGAAATTCTTCCTAGAATTATCTCTGTCTAGCAGAATGGTTTTGTCCCTGGTAGACAGATTCTAGACTCCATTATATCTATTCATGAAAATATCCATTCTCTAAAAGCGGCTAATAATCAGGGTTTCTTTCTGAAGTTAGATATGGCTAAAGCTTATGATAGAGTGAATTGGCAGTTTCTCTTAAGGATTATGAAAGTGTTTGGTTTTGGAGAAAAAGTTATTCAACTTTGCTCTCAACTGATGGAAACTTCCTCTTCTGCTATTATTGTCAATGGATCCCCATCAAGTTTCTTCAAAAGTTCAAGAGGTCTTAGACAAGGGGACCCCATTTCCCCTATCTTGTTTACTATTTTAGCTAAAAGCTTGGGTAGATTTATTTTTAAAAATGTGGAAGAAGGCAATCTCAGAGGACTGAAACCATCTTCATCCAATTTCACTTGCACTCATGAACAGTTTTTTGATGACTCTATCACAATGAGGGAAGCCACCATTAGGGAAGCTAAAAACATGAAGAATGTGTTGAATATTTATGAATGCCTCTGGTCAAAAAATTCATTGGGATAAGAGTTCTTTGTTCTTCATCAATATCCCTATTCAAAGATAATTAAGGATTGAAAGAATTCTTGGCTGTAAAATAGTTGAGCTTCCCTATTCTTATTTGGGGCTTCCTCTATGTATTAAGCCTGCGGATAATTTCTAGAATAAGCTGGTGGATAGATTCAACTCAAAATTGGCTGGTTGGAAAGAGGCAGTCCTAAGTCAAGCGGGAAAAGTTATTCTGCTCAAAGCCACTCTCCAAAACTTGCCTGTTTATGCTCTCAGTTTGTTCAAAATCCCCAAAAAGTTTGCGGAAGCTATAGAAAGAATCCAAAAAAAGTTTCTTTGGTCAAGGGTGGAAGTCAAAAACATAATTCCTCTTATTGCCTAGAATAAAATCTGTTCTTCTAAGGCCTCAGGGGGGCTGGGCTTAAGGAATATAAGTTCTATGAGTAAGGCTTTATTAGCTAAACAAATTTAGAAAATGAAAGGGGAGGAAAGAGAATGGAATTTAATCTGGAAAAATAAATATCTTCATATGCAACCTTCTGAGGAAGAATTTTTAGATGAATCTTTTATTGTTGAAGGTTCTGCAATATGGAATGCAATCCAATCGGCTAAAAGTTGGGTTGTTGCTGGTCGAATGTGGAATTTGGGGGATGGTAGGAGTATAGGATTTTGGGAAGACAGGTGGATAATGGATAAACCTCTGGAGGCAATTCCAATCCTTATTGATTGGAAAGATTGGTTCAAAAGCAGGTTTGGTGAGTTAGTCAGATATTACTAGAGAAATGGGAAATGGATTGATTTTAGCCAGCAGCATCCAGGGCTAAAGTTCCTAGAGACAACAAAGAAGACAAATTGATTTGGAGGGAAACCTTAGATGGGAAATATTCAGTGTCCTCAGCTGCGGCTATCCAAAATGAAGTTGTTGAAGAAATTCCTATTTGGGCTAAAGTCTGGAACAAGAAGTTAGTTCCTAAGGTTAATATCTTTTTTGAATATTCATCCAAAACAAGGTTTTAACTCTGGACAACCTTCAAAAGAGAGGTTTTGTTTTTCCTAATAGGTGTGCTCTTTGTTGCAGGGAAGAAGAGACTGCTTGCCATATTCTCAATCAATTCACATTCAGTCAAGAAATTTGGAAAATCATTTTGAGCAGGTGGAAGTTGAGCTGGGTTTTTCCAAATTCCCTAGGGGATTCTTGGCAGCAATGACATTGCCCTAATTCTAATCCTAAGATTGTGGAGACTTGGAAACTTACTTTCCTGAATGTTACCTGGAATATATGGAAAGAGCGCAACAATAGGATTTTTAGGGATAAAGGTACCATCCCTGAAGTGGTGGTGGATAAAATTTACAGGAGTATTTTTGAATGCATCTATGGTACTAATAATGGACCAGCTGCTAAAGATGACTTCAATGATAAGTGGAACCTCTTCACTACCATACCTAGTAAGGAGAAGGGAAGAGAAGGTCTAGTTTGGTGTTTTCCTTCTCAGGGACGGATTAAGGCTAACTTTGATGGGACCTCTAAGGGGAACCCGGGTAAAGCTGGTTATGGGGGCATTGTTAGGAATTTCGTTGGAAGTTGCCTAGCGGTGGTAGCTGGTCCTTTGGGGAGTCAAAGTAGTCATTTTGTTGAAGCCTTAGCTACATTGAATACTCTAATTGTAGCTAAGAACCTTAATCATGATAAATTATGGCTTGAGGGAGATTCACTTAATATTATTAAGTGTTTGAAGGGGGAGTCCGAGTCATCATGGTCAATTGAAAACATTATTTTGAAAGCTAGGGGAATCATCGCTAGTTTTAAATAAATAATTATTCAACATGCCTTTAGAGAGAAAAATATGGTGGTGGACTGTCTGGCGAACCTAGGAGTTAATTCCGATTCTCAAATTATTTGGCATGGGGAAGATATTAATACGAACATAAAAGAGCTCCTTAGAAAGGACAGAATTATGGGGAGAGAAGGATCGCATAATCATGATAGGTTATATGAATAATTTATGCTTTGATGGAAAGGTAATGATTACCTAGAAAAGTGATAGAATCCCAATCAAATTTAATATTACTTCGCACACTTTGTGGGTCATCCTTTTCAAAATCTTGAGTAACTACGGGAAGAAAGTGTTGAGTTTGCAAAAGAACAGAGCTGAAAATCCAAATTCGAATATGGGAGGAGATTTAAGGAGGGAGGAGCCAAACAACACGTCAAGATGGAAGGCAGTGCCGAAAGTGTGGGCGAAGCTGAAGAAAGGGTCCCTTACAAGCTTTATGGAGAAGCTGGTTGATTACGACAAATGTAGGGTTAACCTAGCTGTTTCCAAAATTTCTAAAAATTGGTGTAATGGGTCCTTTAAAATCTATGGGGTAAAGTTCAAATTGGACGTGGGACTCATTGTGACTATGATTGGTATGCCCCACTCTTGGCTCAATTTCTTTAGAGACCTTAAAGTCTCCAATAGCGTGGTTAATATTTTTCCACGTAAGGAAAAAGAGAGGGCTAAAATTGGCAAAGCAACAGGGGGTTACTATGAAGCCTCCAACATCAAGAAAATATGGGGTTGGGTTTTAAATGGCATAATGGAATATATTACTATTGAGGGCCTCTTTTCCAGGGCCCACATTTACCACTTTGTTCTATTAAACCATTTCAGACATGACAAAAGGGTATCCCTACCCTATTATCTTTTCAGGTCCCTTTCAAGGTCTCTCAATAAACACAGTAAGAATCTCTTGAATTTGGTTCTTCATTGCGGGATTTTGCTGCTCATTTATGAGCACTGTAAAACCATTGCCATGCTGGAAAACAAGAGATTATCTACTTCTCCAGGGATAGGCAAGAGAAAGCTGGAGGGAGGAGAATCCAACAAGGAGAAGGCGTCCTCTAGCAAAAAAAGTAAGAGTGCCTTTGGGATGGAAGCCCATGAAGAAAAGAAAGTTATAGAGGAAACTGGAAAAGATGGAAGTGAAATGGATACGAATGACTTTGAGGGGGAAGACAACTGGAAAGATGAGGATGTGGGTGCAGAGGATGAAGAAGGTGAGAATGAGTCTGACAATGATAGTCCAATCCACAGTGCTAGCCCTAGCAATGACAACAGTCAACCTATGGTGGATGTGGAAGAAAAGGGTAATGAGGAAAAAGAGGTGAATTTTGAGAGGGAGAAGATCAAGGAACCTGAGAAGGATACGACTAAGGATAGTTTAAGTGAGGATAAGGAAAGTGCTGGTAAAGGGTTACTCTTGGATAACCTTAAAAAAATCACTGAGGCCGGATTGGATTATGACAGATGGACATATGAACTTTTGAAGAACCTGGAAAAAAATGGGAAACAGATGGATGAGAAAAGGAAGGATTATGACAGGGATTAGATAAAATGGAAGCAGGATATGGAGGAGAGAGTTAAATCGCTGGAAGAAGGGAAGGTGGCGATGAAAAAATTCCTGGGCATTATCCTGAATATCCTGTCTGCTGTCACTAAAAACCTTGAGGATATTGCTAAGGTCTTCGATAATTATAGCTCTCCTAAACTGATGGTGGACCTTGACATGGATGAAGATACTATCAAGGTTCGTAGTGGTGAAGCTACTCTAGGTGGAGCTGCAAAGAGGACCAGGGCAAGTGTCAAGAAAGATGCGATTGCTTCTGCTAAGGATATCCCTAATCTTAGGGAAAATATCAAAGAATTGTATGGGATTAGCAATACCCTGGCTAATGCTCTAAAAAATATTAATTAGTTTCTTCTCTCGGGTCTGGCTGGTTTTTGCTGGTTTTTTGGGGCTTTAGTCGGTTTTCTCTGGTTTTTTGCTGGCTTTTCGTTGGTTTGTTCCTTTTGGTTTCTTAATGCTATTATCTTTTAAGTTCCTATTGTAAAGGGTTTCGGGGCCCCTTCAAAACTTGTTTTTACCTTAATCAAAAATATTTGATATCAGAGTTAACAGTTCTATTGAGGGAGGGACGCCTTTCTCTATAAGTGTTGAGGGTTTTTTGGTGTAGTGGGAGCTTTTGTTTTATGAGTTTTTTATAGATTTGAGAAAGATTGTATACCACGGCCTCCACCTTTCATCATGATATTGAGAAGTTCAATGACACTAGTTACAAGATGTGAAAGCTAAAAGTTGAGGATCTCCTAGAAGAGAGAGATTAGCGATTGCCAATTTCAACAGAAAAAAGCTATGGGATTCAACCTTGAAAAATAACTAATGGAAAAGGTTAGACAAGAAGGCATGAGGAACCATTCGGTTGTGTTTCTTTAACTTTGTCCTCTTGAATGTCTCTACAAAATATAGTGCATACAATCTTTTGAGGAAAATTGGTGATATCTATCAAACTAAGAGTTTGTCTAACAAGATATATCTGAAAAGACATTTGTATTATTTAAAAACAAGGGATGGTGATTCTATTGTTGAATATTTGAATTTTTTTAATTTGATTTTAAGTCATCTTGCATCAATAGATGTTAGTATTGAAGATGAAGATAAATGTATTCTTTTACTTTGCTCTTTGCCTAATTCTTGAGAAAATCTACTTGTTGTAGTATTGGTGGTGCGGAGCCTAAGATGGATAGTGTGATTCCCATACTTATTTTAGAATAGATGGAGAGAAAGACCATGAATGTTGGCTCCCAATATGCCTTGCATGTTCGAGGAAGGCCTAAGAGAAAGGGCCTAAAGGAGATAAAAAGAAGGATAATTCAAAAGGGCATTGAAAGACCCCTAGAAAGAGCAAAGTTAAGTGTTGAAATTGTGGTAAAAGAGGGCATGCGATAGAGTTTAGGAATAAAAAGAAGAGAATCAATGCTTCTATGAATAAGTCCTCTAATGATGGTGATTCCAATACTTTACTTATTTCATCTAACTCTATTAGTAATTATGCTTGGCTTGTTGATTTGGGTGGTTCCTGCCATATGACTCCTCACAAGGATTAGTTTTTTTAATATAAAGGATGTGATGGAGGAGAATTTTTTCTTTTTGATAACACCTCAATGAAGATTGTTGGCAAAGGAAAGGTGAAGTTGTGTTCCAGTGATGGGAGGATTTCTTCCATTGATAATATTTTACATATTCCAAATCTTGCAAGAAGTTTACTTTCAGTTTCCAAGTTAAATGATTGTGGAATGCATGTGACATTTGATAAGTCTGGTTATAGGTTGGTAAGGGGAATTTTGGTAGTGGTTAAATGATCTCAGGCAAGGAATTTTCTTAAGCTACATGCTTCTACTTTTTGTAACTAGGACTAAAAATGCATGTATGTTGTGGCACCATAGATTGGCTCAGATAGGTGAAAAAGGTCTTAAGACCATTTTAGATAAGAAATTAGTTGAGGGAATTTTTTATTATTCTATTAGTAAGAGTGATTTTATGAGAACTATGTGTTTGGTAAACAAAATATATCTTCATTTCCTCACAGAGTTCATAAAGCTAAGAGACTTTTAGAGGCTATTCTTTTAGATGTATATGGTCTACTGGATGTTGACTCTTTGAATAGATATTGGTATAATGTTTTTGATGCAGGAGCATCTCCCATCTATGAGAAATCTTGCATCAACCAAAAAAATATTTCCTTTCAGTTTAGTTCTTGTTTAGTTCAGTGTGCAGTTTTTTGTGTTCCTATTGGTAGGTGCTCGTCGTTGCTTGCTTTTCATTGCAGATCCTCTTTTCGGTCTTCGGGCTGGTTCATGTGCTTAATTCCAGATTTTATGTCCATTTGGATTCTTTTCCAGCTAGTTATCGCTCCTAGTTGACTGTTTCTGGGTTCCGAGATAGTTCTTGTGCTTACCAGTTGGTTTTCCTTCATTTTCGGAGCAATTTCTTGGCATGTGGATTTATTTGGGGTCTCCTCTAATGTTATTTGGCGTGTGGCAAGCCTTCTTGCTGATCCGTACTTCTTGGTTGTTATTTTTTCAGAAGAATTTCTTTCATTCTTAGGGTCGACCTAGTTACACGTTCCATTTTCCTGCATTGGTAAATGTAGTCTTTTGTGGCTTACCTAGATATTATTTGGAGGGTATATATAGGGTATTATGTAATCATTTGTAAGACAAAAGAAGTAGAAACCATAATAAGGATTTAGATTCATGATTAGTGATCCGGTTGACTCTGAGAGTACCAGATGGATTGTATCTGGCTTGTAGCCTGCATGTAACTGGTTGACTGCCGGACGTTCTATGATGGTTGTATGATGATAACCGGTTCATCGCCGGAGGTTCTAAGACAATAATATGTTTTGTTTCTATAATCTTGCTATGTTTTCTTGTTAATTTCATTGTGTTACTCTTGCTGCATAAGTCAATCAGTTCTCTTTTGAGGGTTTACCGGTTATGGCTGCATCAATTGGTATCAGAGCTAGTTATGAACTAGTTGGTGGAAGAGTTGTTTGTGAACCTTGAGGCATTCCTTTGGGTGGATAAATCATCGATTGGAGGCAGGTTGCACGTGTGTTCAATAGATCACCAAGTGAGAGGCAATTGAAACCGGTAGTCAGATCGTTGAGTTGAGGTAGTTCACTGGAATGAAAGAGGAGATGTCACCTAGAAGGATGAACCCCCAGAGGGTAGAGGATTTCAATAATGAGGTGAGGAATGAAATCCATAACACATTGGTTGGTTTGCAAAGGAACCCAAAGTCTGAGGATGAGTATGAAGAAGCTGATGAAGAGCTTGAAGTGAAAAAGGCTGAAGGATTGGAAGACGGAAGAGAGGAAACATTCCTAAGAGCAGTGGCACAAGTGAGTAAGTTCATAAAGTGGAAGTTTTAAAATTTTCCGGATTGCTGAACCTGGAGGATCTGATTAATTGGATCAAAGAGTTGGAGGATTACATTGAGTTTAAGGATTTTTAGGACCCGCAGGGAGTCCGGTTGGCACAGACTAAGTTGAAAGGGCATGCTGCCTTATGGTGGAAAGAATTACAGAAAGATAGAGTGGAGAATGGTGAAATAAAGATCACACGGTGGAGATTGATGGTTGCAAGATTGAAGGCCAAGTTCATACCGGGAGACTATGAGTTGGAATTGTTCAAAAAGTTGTCGAATTTGAAATAGAGAAACATGATTGTGAAAGAGTATACTGAGAAATTCTACAAGGTGATGATTAGATTTGGACATAGAGAGATGGATAGAGAAAAAGTGGTGAGGTACATAAATAGACTTGCATTTAACATTCAGGATGAGATGAGTATGTTGAGGGTTTCCACAGTTGAAGAAGCTTACCGGTATGCTTTGAAGGCTGAGGAGAAGGTGAGAACAAGACAAATGAATAACCCTAGAGGGAAGGAGAGATTCAAGGGATAGATAAGTACAAAGAAGCAAAATTTTGAAGAATAATCAAAACCTAAGTGGAGTTAAGAACCGGAGAAGAAAACATAGAGAAAAGGCAGTGGTAGTACCAATAGAGAATTTCTCAGCAAATGTTTCAAGTGTGGAGAAACCGGACATAGATTTTATGAATGTAAGCAGGGGATGGCAAGAAGTTGTGTGGCAAATGAGAAACTGGAAGGTGAAGTTACTGGGATTGACTGTACACCGGAGCAAGGAGAATCCCTTATGTTCAGAAGAATCATGATGGAGAAAAGCAGTGAAGATACCAGATCTACTCAGAGAAAGTCTTTTCCAAACTGTGTGCAAATTAGGTGGTAAGTGTTGCAAGGTTATTATGGATAGTGGAAGTACTGATAAATTGGTGTCTGAGGAGATGACAGTGAAGCTTGGATTGAAGAGGCTTGAGCACCCTTGTCCTTACAAGGTAAGTTGGTTACAAGATGATCAAAAGTTAGAAGTAAAGGAGCAGTGTTTGGTGAATTTTAATATTGGGCCTTTTAGGGATGAGGTCTTGTGTGATGTTGTATCTATGAGTGCTTGTCATGTCTTGTTGGGAAGACCTTGGCAGTTTGATAGAGGAGCTATTTATGACTATAGAAGAAACCTAATAACCATTGAGAATGATGGACAAAAGTTCACACTGACTTCTTTAAAGGAGAAAGAGAGGGAGGTGAAGAACCTGAATCTTGAGAAAAGTTGTAGTACTGAGAAACTAGTTGTAGAGGTTATACTGAAAGATGGCATGAGTCTATAGAAGGATTTGATAGGTAGGCTTGATAGACAAATATAACCAGATGACAAAAAGCTTATGGTGACAAAATAGATGAAGTCTTGTGGCAGAAACAAATCAGAGTTGTAGAAGAAAGAGAGCGGTAAGCAGAGACAATGTGCAGATCTGAAGAAAAGGAAGAAAAAAAAGGGAGTAAGGGGTTAGAGAATCCGGTTGAGGTCCCGGAGGAGCTAAAGAAGAGGTTTGCAGATAAAGAAGATGTTTGGATCAGAAATGAGAATGGGGTCTTTATCCTAAATCCTTTTTGATGTTCATGAGTTGACTCTCATGGAACATCTCTTTCTCCCTGGGGTGTCTGATGTAGGAGCATCCCTGGTCTATGAGAAATCTTGTATCAACCAAAAAAATATTTCCTTTCTGTTTAGTTCTTGTTCAGTTCCGTGTGCAGTTTTCTGTGTTCCTATCGGTAGGTGCCGGTCATTGCTTGCTTTTCATTGCAGATCCTATTTTCGGTCTCCAAGCTAGTTCATGTGCTTAATTCCATTGTTTTAGTCCATTAGGATTCTTTTTGTTGGCTTGATGATGATTGTAATGATTAAACTTCATCATATGTTGTCATTGATGAAACACACACACATATGTTCATATTGTCTACCGGTGTGACTTCAAAGTTGTTTATACTACAATTAGTATTCTAGAGGTTTATATCCAACTGGTACATGGTGACAAGTAGTATATACATGGAGACAACTAGTGAATTTGCATAACTCGACATCAACATGAGGATCCAGTGAAGATTATCACAAGAGCATCAAGGATAAATGGTGTATATGTTTAACTCCAACCGGTATTGGTTGTTCCAACTAGTATTCATTGATTATGTGATGAGTTGTCACAAGTCATGATGAGTTATCCCTATTGACAAGATTTTATTGGTATTTTTGTGATGAGTTATGATCACTTGACCACATACACTACACCTAGGTAATTGTGGTATGATTTCTAGAGGTTGACATGAAATCTTAATGTCTATATATTGACATCACAATGAATTATTTTGTATGGGTGAAAGTGATATGTTATGTGTAAAGGCAGAAGTGTTAAGTTGCAGAGTATGTTGGTAAAGAAGCATTAAGTGCATAGTAGAGGATCTATACAAGCAATTTGTGCTACTACTAGATCACATCACATGTTGTTTTCTAATCACTACAATAGTCAAATCCCCTAACCGGGTAAGCTCTAACAAGCTTCATTATTCAAATCCTCTAACCAGGTGATCCATTAGTTTGGATTCATAAATCCTCCACCGAGGTTACTCCTTACTGTAGCTTGCATTGTTACACTGGGCATTGTTTGAGATGTTACATTAGTACTTGATGCAACTATTGACAGTACTAAAGTTGTAGTCGCTTGAGTATTTTGAGATACATCCTGGGTTTATTTTGCAAGTATTGCTCGAGTCTGTGTAACAGTAAGTACTTGAGGAACATTTTGATTCAATGTCACACCTGGAAGCAATATAGTCAAAATATCCACCCATGGAGGTAATTTGGCCCCATTTTGGACTAATAGTGTGAGATATATGTCTCTATCATTATTGATGAGAGCGTTGAGAATCATAAGCATTGTAAGATCTTGTTGGGTTGCTTCCAATTCTTCTTTTGTCAGATTATGTTGTATTTCATCAGTGGAAGGCATCCATTTTGTGTTTGTTGATAAGGTTGTGGGTCTCTGACCCAGTGTTCATTGATTTGTGGACAAGTTCATATTCCATGTTGGGTTAACCGAAGGGTCATTGTTAGCTTCCATCTAATGTTTCTCCTTTTAAGCACGTGTTAATGGCATGAATGTTATTCCAACATGATCTTGACTCTTTAAGAATCTCTAAAATGCAAATGCAAGACTCAACTAAATGTAGCTAGGTATGCTTCTAAGACTTTCTAAAGACTAAAATGCAGACAATGCAATCTATTGGTGAAGACTTTCTATCAATGATTTTAGAATTCAAACACAATATCTTCAGTGTATTGCCAAAATGCTTCAAATACTACCTCTTCTTTGATTTGATTTTTGAGGTCTATGTCAATTTGTACTGACTTCTGAACATCCTCATCTATGACAACTTGGACTATGTTGTATTGGTCTTGATCAACTATCAATTCTTCAACAAGAACATTTAAACCATCAATTATTTCTAATTGAACATTGTTTGACCCAAGATTGGGTTGCTCAAATGGGAATTTGTCATTTCCTTTTAGACCCATATGCTAAAGATTACAATGCAGACTATATGGAACCTAGGAATGATTGATACTTTGCTTTAAGGACTCTAACAAGGATTTAGAAACTCTGCTATGGTCTTTTCAACCAATCGTGTGATGGCTTCCTTTTGAGTTGCCTTTTTGATCTTTTTTCTCAAATTTTCATCAAGATGGAAAAATTTCCAACAGTTTCAATTATATCATACTAAGCACGATCAACTTTTAGATTCCAAGCAAGGTTGTCCAAACTATCAATTATTGCTAATTGGTCGTTGTTTGGTCAAAGATTGGGTTGCTCAAATGGAAATTCATCGTCTCCTTTTAGACTCATGTATTGAGGTATGTTTCTTAGACTCTGATGCAATACTGCATTCTATGAGTGGATGCAACTTGGTTGAAGGCTACTCTTTTTGTGATGTGAGGACTTGTGCAAAAAATTTGTGCAGTATGATGACACTAAAGGACTTATGCATGAACTAGATGTCTAGGACTGAAGATCACTTGAGAATGCCATGTTTTCCATCTTTGAATTTTTCAAAAGTTTTGGTTTGATGTTGACGTTGATGTTGACACTTGACTTTGTTGAGGGACTTGATCTTGTTGATGATTTTGACTAAACCTGGTTGAGATTCCACTTTGTTTTTGGTATTTTCTAAAATGTTTGAATTTGGTGAAATGTAAAAAAGGACACAACAGACACATCAAAAAGAATAATAACATAGAAAAAATACTTGTTTAAAGAACTTTTTCAAATTCTCATGAATGTTGGAGTCTTTTTGAAAGCCCCATTTTGTTTTCGCTATAATTGGTCAATCAATAGCACATCAAGCAGATATCCTAATGGTCAAAAGGTCACAAGTATTATCACAACCCACATCTTGATACTCCATCAGCTCAAACAACCCCATCACACCCTAGGGTGTGCCAGTTTTTTTTGCCTTTTTCTAGAAATTAGACCAAAGAAGATTGCTCCTCAATTGGCCCATTATCCTTGGAGATATATGGTGAGTGTCTTGGGGGTGGATTCTTCCCCACCCTTACGTTGTGATAATCCAAGTGTCTGGTTACTGACTCAGTTGAGCTTCTAATTTCTAAGGTGTTTAGAAAGGGTTTCATTTGAGTGGTCACAATCAACAACATTTTACACTCCGTAGAGGGAGGTCTCCCAGTCTGTAGAGTTTACGCTCTACAAATTTTAACATACCGTACAGGCACTAAGGGAGGCATAACACCGTTATGACATCATGTAACACTCATTGCATATTATTTTCATCACATATGCATTTATTTAGAGTGTCTTGGATTACTTGGCTTTTGCTATTTCCACTTAGGTCGTTTCCCTCTCACCGACCTTAATGGCACCCTAAGGGCAACTCGAGAGGGCAGGCCTTCTAAAGGATGTAAGTACAAAAAATTACTAAAATCATAAAAGAAGAGAGTTTGGTTTTCTGATCACCCATTGAAGGGGAGAGAATAATACCTATCCCTTTGAAGACATAGGAATAACAAAATTCTTTTTATCCTTCCATTGCAATAATTTTCTATTCTAAGTGGAGATGTTGCTTCACACAGGCATGGTGTTCATTTTTAACCTTCATAGCAATTTATGAAAGAACATGAAAGAATTTGATTTTGTTCTTTTTAACAACACCAAAAGAAGTTCTCTACTCTAACCTTGCAGAGAAAATAACGATAATAGACATATGGTGGGCTATCCAGCCTAATTTTCTCAATTATAGAGCTTTGTCTTTTCACAAACAGAGAGAAATCCTAATAAAAACCAGAACTAAATAAAGATAGAATGTAAAAACCTAAAATTGCAATTGCGAACTAACTACTCAGCAATTGCAAACTGATATCTGATCAATTGCGAACTGATATGCTATCATTTGCAAATTACTGTGATAGCAATTGCGTAGCATTATTAGGTCAATTGCTCATCAATTAAATGCAAAAAGATTTTTTTTTAAACAACATCAAAAGACAGAAGATAGATTTATTTTGCAATGATGTTACTCCAAATCACACGAGCCATCACATCAATGTCGTCATAAAAGTTATATTTGGCAAGGAATCGATGGATAGTTATGTGGTATTGAGTAATTTCCTCTCCCTCTTCAATTTCACGAAGTTGTCTTTCTGCCTTTAGTAGCCCTTGGTATGCTTTTTGTGCTCTCCTATGTTGTCTTGCCCCCCTTGCACCTGTAATTTTGAAGGTTACCTTTCCTGCCACTGGATTAGATAGATTTTATGGAAAAAATGAAAATTTCTAGAATTGAAAGATTTTTATGGGTTAGGTGCGCAAGATCAAATTATTAAGAAACGACAAATAAAAAATTAATTTTTCCCTTTTGAGAAATTGCGGATCATTTTAGCAATTGTGACAGATTTTACTATCAATTGCAATGGATTTTGATAGCAAGTGCAGATAAATATTCGCAATTGCGAATTTCTGTCTGATCAATTGCAGATTTTGGTTTTCTGTGCATGTAAGAATTTGCAAAATCAATCAAAAACAACAAATCAAGGTTATCATTTCTTCACGTCGGGTTCACCAATTGTTCTCATGTTTGAAATCATCAAATCCAAGCTAATTAGACTGAAAGGTTGAATCACAAAATCCTTAACTAATTAAATTGATTTTAAACACAATACAACGAAATAAATGGTAGAAATAGAAAGATTAAACTAAATTAAAACTCCCTATTCTCCACTTGTGCTTCCATTGTTGTTCTCCATTATTGTTGGTGTAGGTGGCTCTCGAGTATTGCACTGATTTCCTGCATAAGATGGACAATAATTTTGAAGACTGTGATTCTCTAGCTTGAATGAGAAAATGAGGTTGAATTATAGATTTTCAACACAAAAGAGGTGAGAATTTGAACTCAAGTGTTGACTGAAAGACAACTGAAATTGATTGATTTGTTAACTCATTAGATTGAGAAGTCAACTGAATTGATTAAACAATAGACTGAATAGACTAGGTAGTTGACTGAGTTGATGAATCAGATGACTGAATTGATTGGAGAGATAAGTGGATTAATTGATCAGCCAGAAAAGGTGATTGAGAGTTAAAAAGGGTGATTGATGAGTTAACTAATTAGATAACTGATTTGATCAATTAGTTCTGATTTTAGCATGTGCTGTAGGATTTTGAAATTGAATTTTATTTTCATTTTCAATTTGGATTTGAATTTGGACTTTCGAATGCTGAAATGTATGTGAAATTAACTGAAATTCAGTTTTCATGAAATATGAATTTGGAAGATATGCAATTAATTGGGATTAAGTGAAATTCAAATTTGGGGAAAATGACATGAAATTAGATGGAATTATTTGGAATTAGAATTTGGGGAATGGAAGAATTAAATGAAGCCTAAAGAGTCTAATGTCACCCATGAGGTGAAAATGTAATGACCTTGTCACATTGCCATCATATGTAGTAGGTTGATAGGTTTGTGAGTCAATAAGACCCAATTGATGTAAGGCATTGTCATGGTTGCATTTTATAAGCCACCATGGACACATGATCGTGTGGGTCAGTAGGAGTCTCAACATGAGTAAGGAAATAAATAATGGTCTTAGAAACATCAGACCAATGCTTGGAGTAGGCCGAATACACCTTGGAGTCACCAAGTTTGAAAGTTGCAAAGTTGACAACTTTTGTTGTCATTGCAAAATATTGTCAAAAAGGGGTAACTAATCCTCCAACGGTTCCAAAGTTTTAAAAGTGGTTGGAAACTATTAGGGAGGCTGTATTAGGCCCACTTGGATCGATTTCAGGGCTATTGTTGAAGTTTGTGATGTTTTGGAGATTTGGAGTAATACAACATACTTGGAGTTTCCTAAAAATCCGTGTGTTTGATGTTCATTTCTGATCTGTACGGATTGGTGGATGTCTGAAACCAATTGTATGAGTTAGGCGAGTCTCTTACCTTTCATTTGAATCAAGTTTTAGGTCTTGAAACAATCATGTTGTAGAGATCCATCAAAATCTATCCGGATTGGTCACAAACCCTGCCATCACCCAGGGTTTCACTGAAAAAATGCCCTTAATCTGACATTTTCACCAGAGGATCAAACAACCTATGGGAAAATGTTAGAGGGGCCATTGTACCATAATATTTTGGTATTGGTTTTAAGGGAGGCTCCAAGCCCGAGGAGATTGAATTGACCCCAGGCGGGCATCTCCATGTGACCGCCTGAACTGTAGAAGTGAAAATCACTTGCAGTAGGAAAATGAGATGGGATCAAGTCCTGAAACCTTGGATTTGGTGGTTTTGACATCTTACCCCACCTTACAAAATTATTGGTTTAGTCAGGGAACTAGTACAAGGGGTACTTGCTTTGTAAATTAGGCCTAATTGGCTTAATTGGGTCTGTAAGGACGGTAAGGGTACAAACCTTTGAATTTGGGGTTAGAGTCTAAGCCTTTGGGGAATTGTGTAACTTGATAAAGGGTATCTAAATATGCCCTTTTTTGTCTTGTCCTTTGGAAGTTTATAAAGTTGTGTGGGAAAAACTCAACTGGAAGGGCTACTAGGCAAATATGACAGTTGTGAGACAAGTACCCCATATCACATTTGGCAGTCAGATCTAATGGATGTTTTGAGTTGGTTGGACCACCAGTAGACAAAATCCAACTGGTTTCCATCCCATCAATACCGGAAGTTGTCTGTCATTCACACAAGGGTTGAGTCAAGGTGAAGGGTAAAGTGATAGATGCAAATCCTTTATGGATCTTGTCACACAAATTGTTGTGTGAATTGAGAACATGGTAAGTGAGTTGTTTGACACCTTGAAACAAGAAAAACAACTTGGTTTGGACATAGTAGTTGTGGGTGAGAGAAGGAAAACACCTAGATTGTTGTTTGTCTTTGCATCAGTTCTCATGTTTGAAATTATCAAATCCAAGCTAATTAGACCGAAAGGACGAATCACAAAATCCTTAACTAGTTAAACTGATTTTAAACACAATACAATGAAATAAATGATAGAAATAGAAAGATTAAACTAAATTAAAACTCCCTATTCTCCACTTGTGCTTCCATTGTTCTTCTCCACTATTGTTGGTGTAGGAGGCTCTCAGGTATTGCACTGATTTCCAACATAAGATGGACAATAATTTTGAAGACTGTGATTCTCTAGCTTGAAATGAGAAAATGAGGTTGAATTTATAGATTTTCAACCCAAAATAGGTGAAAATTTGAACTCAAGTGTTGATTGAAAGACAACTGAAATTGATTGATCTGTTAACTCATTAGACTGAGGAGTCAACTGAATTGATTAACTAGTAGACTGAATAGACTAGGTAGTTGACTGAGTTGATGAATCAGATGACTGAATTGATTGGATAAATAAGTGGATTAATTGGTCAGTCAAAAAAGGTGATTGAGACATGAGAGTTAAAAAGGGTGATTGATGAGTTAACTGAGTTAACTAATTAGATAATTGATTTGATCAATCAGTTCTGATTTTAGCATGTGTTGTAGGATTTTGAAATTGAATTTGATTTTCATTTTCAATTTGGATTTGAATTTGGACTTTCGAATGCTAAAATGCACATGAAATTAACTGAAATTCAGATTTGATGAAATATGAATTTGGAAGAAATGAAATTAATTGGGATTAAGTGAAATTCAAATTTGGGGAAAATGACATGAAATTAGATGGAATTATTTGGAATTAGAATTTGGGGATTGGAAGAATTAAATTGATTAATTAAATAATTTAAATGAAATTATTTAATCAAAGGAAATTGAATTAATTAAATAATAAAGATTATTTAACTAAGGAAAATGTCGCAATTAATTAAATAATTTATATTTAATTAATAATTGAGATAGGGTTAACCGATTAAATGATGAAATGATAGGAATTCGATAAATATAAATGTTGAATGTGATGATCAGAAGAAATATTTAATTTAATCAAATAATTAAAGAGTTAATTAAATAGATGAATAATTAGTGTAGAATTAATGAGACATTTTTTAGGTGTCTACAATGTCTACTGTTTCTTATGCTAGTGTCGTCGGTAGTTTAATGTATGTAATGGTTTGTACTAGACCAAATATAGCCCAAACATTGAAAGTTTTAAATAGGTTTATGTCTAACTCAAGTAAATAGCATCGAACTTTTGTTGATATTTGCGAGGTATTTCTAGATATTGTTTGGTTTATCAGGGTACTGATGATGTGGATAAGTCATTGGACATAGATTTTTATTGATGTAGATTGGGCATGTGACTTTGATAGTTGAAGGTCCACTATTAGTTATGTGTTTACTTTGTTTGGAGGTGCAGTGAGTTGGATAAGTAAAATATAGCAAGATAACCTACAGTTACATTTTCCACTACTGATGCAATGTATATGGCTACTACACATACCTCCAAGGAGGCGGTTTGGTTACAAAGACTTGTTAATGGTATTGGTTTTGATTGCAGGATAGGGAGGATTGGATGTGACAGTCAAAGTGCCATAAGTTTTGCCAAAAATCTTATATATCATGCTTGTTTTAAACATGTTGATGTTCAGTATCACTTTGTGCAAGAAATGATTGAGAGTGGACAAGTCTTGCTTCAAAAAGTTGACACTTTGGATAATGATGTAGATTCCCTTATGAAGCCAGTAACCAGAGATAATTTCTCTTGGTGTAGAAAGGTCATGTGCCTTGATCATTGTACTTGATTTGTATTATGTATCTCTATGGGATAATTTACAATGTATGATGTTAAGTGGGAGAATGTTAGGATTTAGTGTGAGGCCTCACCTCGACTCAGTTTGACATTTCAGTGGATTTTATATATTGACTAATATGGATACTTTATTTTGATGCATTTTGGAATTTAGAACTTACATGATTTTAGGATTTGGATAACATTGCTATATCCTGATGATTTACTTATATGCTTTATGAGATAGAACACTACATGATTGTTAGATAAGATGATATTGCAATGATAGATGTCGTTATTGAATTTGCAGGACTTTACTATGATAATAGAACTATGATATATGGTTTAGTTTATGTGAATTAGGATGAAATTGCTTATGTGAAATTGCTTGATAAAAGATGTATTTAATCTGTTCAGATGTAAATTGTTTGCAAGTGATGATGTGTATTTTTATTCCTTTGAATTATATTATATGTGGATATTTGAAAAGTACTAATGTGTAAATTGAGATGCGCAGGAAGTTATCCATGTGACCATGGAAATTTACGGAGAACCAAACCTAGACTTATGTATGTTCGTAAGCCAGGGGTTGTCTATTTGGAGAGACAACACCCCGTTTGTGTTGTATTTTATTCGTAATAGTATATGCTGCATGTGTGTTAAGTGTTATTTAAAGTTATTGTGTAAAATCCACAAGAGACGATTTCATGTTTTAAATTGTAAAAGTGTTTTATTTGTGTCACTTGACACATGTGTGGATTTAAGTTTAAATGTTTTATTTTTGTCTCTTGGTGGGAAAGTGTTCAACTGTAGCTTTTTCAATTAATGTAACATGATGTCATAAATACCTTGGGAAAAGAATCTTTGGAGAGGTCAACATATGTTTGACCCGAAAATAAACTTCAGAGGGGTTTAAAATGGGTTAAATGAACACCTAGGGGTAGTTTAATAGGGTTTCCTAAAGCCCATAAGGTATACCTAAGGGTTAGGGGTAATTTTAGACAAGTTTCTACTCCTAAGTGACCTTTTTGACATTCTAAAATTTGGCTTTTCTAAGTTGTGCGAAAATTGAAATTAGAAGTTTGAACCTAGTTGTAAACTTTCCTATTCGAATGAGAGTTCTCTTTCCCATTCTGTCTTACCTTCCTCTTTAGTTTTTAGAAACTTATGAGAACTGGGAGAGTGAGCTTTTTAAGCAAGAATTTGAAAATTTGAGGGTAATCACCCACTCTCCATTTTTGGAGACAAGAGAATTTTTGAAAAGAATAGAATAGATTTGAATAGAAAATTTGACTAAGGGTAGAAGAAGAAGATCCATGGATTTGGGCAGCTCTTCCTCAAATACTATCCTACCTTTGGGCAGATTAAGGTTGGTTTCATTATTCTTAAAATGACTTCTTTTTTGCATGTATTTGAAAGTATGCTGGTGTAAGAAATCTATTTTCTTGTATGTCTTTTTTTTTGGACATTTCACTTGGTATTTTTGTATATTGTTTTGTATGTGTTTTTGGGAGTTTTTCAAGACCTCTTACTCTTGGGAGAGAGGAGGATCTTGTGGGTGGTAGCAGTGACAACCCTCAAGTGAGAGACTCTCGTTATGAGAGCGATCACAAGGGATTTTTGTGTGACCCTTGTTGCATGGCCTATTTGTGCAATGGGGGTCATAAGGAGGGATATAAGGCTAGAATGCCTTGGGGGGCATAAGGAATAAGGGGTTGAAATTCTTGATGTATTTGTTGTGCCATGAGGTGGCTACATGTTTTCCATACTTGCAGTTCTCCTCAAGGTATTGGTCCACTACCACCCTTGAAAAGGTCATCACCAAAGTGTGGTGTAGTGTAGCCAAGATGGGAGTGTGTTTTGAAATCTGTGTGTTTCTGTCTTCTATGTGTTTGCATGTTTGTTACCCGTCTAGGGCTTGGTTCTCCGAGCTCGGGGGTGGCTACCAGTTAGCCTAGGCTGGGAGGTGAGCACTCCATGGTCATAGTTGTGATTTAATATGCAGGGATGTCGGGAGTAAAGAATAGGACAAGTGAAGGTTGCAGAAATTATTGTTACCGAAATTTGTGTGCAGTTGTAATTATTAGTTTTAAAAAGGAGAAATATACCCTCATTTGTTGAAATGAGAGGCAAGTTGTAAATTTGAAATATAGACATGAGATTTGTTATTGTATTTAAATAAGGAAACATCTTGTAAATTTTGCAAAATATCTTTAGTGTTGTAAAAAGCTAGATATATTTCTATTTTCTGTTTGAAAAGAAGTACTTTTGAATTTCATGCAATAGTCATTGTATTATGAAAAAAAATAGTTTTATTTAATTCTGTGTTTTTCTTTAGCTGTGAAATTGTATTCATTTTAATTGCAGAAAGTTGAGTTGTAGTTGTTGTTAGATTTTAAATAAAAATATCTATTTAGTTATAGTAGAAATTGCAAAATCAGTAAATGTATTTTTGCAGAAAAGAATAATGTATTCCTAAATTAGGATTCCCTAAGTTCAGAAAAAAAGTTTATACGATGTGCTATGATGAATAGATTAGTGGGAAAATAATTTTATTCTTAGGCATTCAAAATGAAATTAATTAAAAAAGGCATAAGTTAGATTTGCATGCATATTTTATATCAAAAAAAAATTAAACTAATTATTTTTGTTTTCTATAAAAACAATATAGTAGAATGAAGTTTTGAAAAAAATCATTTTCCCATCTATATCCTCTTCATCTAAATTAGAATACTAGAGCCTATTTATTTTAAATGGATGCCTCATGGAATTTATAAGTTCATACAAACATAGTATTAAGGCTATTGCATGTATATCATTTTAACTAAGTTTTAAAAAAAATAAAATAAAATAAAATAAAATGCGTTGTATATATATATATATATATATATATACACACACCTATTTTAAAAATAAAAATAAAAATTTAAAAATAAAAACATTTATAACTTTTTTTTAAAAAAAAGGGGGTTTTTCTTGTATGGCCGCGGACCCCACTGTGTGTACACACAGTGTGGGCCTCGCGGCTTCCACTGTGTGAACACACAGTGTGGGCCGCGGCTTCCACTGTGTGGTCACACAGTGTGGGCTGCTACGGCTCCCACTGTGTGGGCACATAGTGTCGGCCGCAGCCGCCACTGTGTGAACACACAGTGGTGTGGGCCGCCAGTGGCTCCCACTGTGTGGACACACAGTGGCGCCCCCGTCGCCCCTTTGACCTGCGAACTTCGTCCATGGCCGCCGCTCAATGGGTTTTGGCCTTGCACAGTCCGAACCAAGATTAAAATGAAAGGTTCAATAAAAATATATATATATTAAATGGAATGCCCTAATCCAAGAACTTAGGGTTAGGGCAAACCAAAATATGGTTAGGGTGAAATAATAAAATAACCTAAAGGAAGTTCTATTTTTAAATAAAAAAAAAAGAAATGGGTTTTGAGATAGGTATTTGATTAGATAGGGTAACCCTAGGTAGTTCTATATATATATATATATATAAAAGGGGTTGTCATTTTATAATTATGTTCTATATAAATGTAAATAGGTAGAAATGGTTCAAGTTAAAATTGTATGGGATTATTATTTGACTTCTCAAATAGTACGAAATGATTTAAATTAAGTAATGGAGAAGTAAATAATTATTTTAACTTTATTAGCTTGAGGAGTTTTAAAATAAGATTAAATATTTCTAAATTAACTATTTATGAGAACTTGGAAATTAAAAGTTAGGAATTTAGCTCGATTGTAACTTTGGTTGTCTATAGAGACATAATTAACCTATTGACTAGGTATCTTGTGAAAATAATTTTTAATTAGTTTTCCAAGTCGATTAATAGCTACCCGTAATTAATTTTGCCCGTGTAAATTAAATTATCTAAATGAAGTGACACTTTAAACAATTATTTTAATTATGGATTTAAAAATGGATTTTAGACAATATAGTCTTATTGGAGACTAAATTTATCTTCATGTATTTTTTTTAAAGAGTTTGTTTTAATTAAACTATTGACTATGTTTGATGAGAAAATAAATTTAATCATTTAGTTTTCTGCAAATAAATTTTAATTAATTTCGTTACTTAGTTTAGTATCAGAGTTAGCTCGAATATTGATATGGCAACCATGTTAATGCATGTCGGGTTAGCGAACTTTGTTAATTAATTAGTACTTTAAAAAAAAAATCATTCTGATTTTGCCCTAAATTTTGGGCATGACATTTAGGTTCCATCAACCTTGTAAATCCTTTAGTTTATTGTTTTCCAAAATATCTTTTTAAATTTATCCATAAGAGGTTAAACCATTTAATCAATGGTGGTAAAAGAGACCATGTAAAGGAAAAGTTACTTTTACAGTTTATCCTCTAGCAAAAGGACAAAATAGCTAGATGACCCCTCTTGGAATATTCTATTTTAAGGTGATTGGATATTTTTAATGAGTTGTAAGAGAATATATGACAATTATGACAGTCATTATTGCTATGACATTATTTATGACATAATCCTTACACAAGTGCACATGCATGAGATATGCCTTATGACAGGTGTAAGAGCATTTGTAAGAGGCTATTTTGGGAGGTGTGTGTGTATTTTTATAGATGGTTTTTCTACCCATTGTTTGGTGATACCATAATGGTAGTCAACTTCACAAACACCTATAAATTGGTGCCTTGAGCTAGAGTTCTTCATTCTGTCTTGTTTAGTTTGCAAGGTAGTAGAGTGTTGTTGGGTTTTACAAAGGTCTATAGAGAAGTGTATTGTTGTTGTATTCTTCATTAGATTAGCAATATACTTTCCTCTCTTTCTACAGTGGATTTTTTTTTCCTGAAAGTGTTTCTCCACGTAAATCTGGTGTTTCGTGTGCAATGGTTTTCTTATTTTTGTTTCAATTCTATGATCATCGTGTGAATGGTTAATCTTTAGTTCTAGATGTTTAATAGATTTGTCTTTAATTTCATTCTACAAGATTTATTCACCTTTTTTTACAACATACTTGCCACCAGGTGTAACTTATAAGAGATCACCAAAATGCCCTCACCAACTACCATTGCAATTGGGAGTAAGGACCAACTCCATGGTCAAAAGAGCATCAAGAAACCTCAAGGCCAAACTTGAGGGCTGCCATAGATGATAGGAAGCTCTATCTAGCCACCTATTCATCCAAGAATGCAATGAAACCTTGCAAATTCACTTCACCACATGGAGAAAAAATATCAAAACTAAAGTTTCTATGGTCTCTTCTTAGACCAAGGAACTTAACCTTTGGGGATACAACCCAAAAGCTAGGGGAAAGATCATCCCACTACTAGAGGAAGCACCACCATGCTCATCTAGGGAATACCTCACTTACTTAGGTACCAATCTAGAATAGTAAGGATCTCCTTGACATATGTGCTTCTCTTTGAGAAGCCAAGGATAACTTAGGGTTTCTCAAAGGAACGGGTACAAAAAATACCTCTCACAAGTAGAAACAATCACTCCAAGGAGGCTCAACAACCACAAAATTTCACAAGGAAGGAAACTTAGCTAACAACTACATATAGGACATAGGAGAAAAATATGTTTTCTTTGTCAATGCAAGCTTAACTATGTTTGAACAGGGGTTAACCAAAAATGATCATGAAATTATGATAAAAAAAGGTGACAAATAACCTCCACATGGATCAACGTCACACACTCACAACAAGGGAACACCTAAGATAACCAATTACTCTTGCAAGAATTGCATACTCTTCCAGTCTTATGGTAGAAACACCTCAAAACTTTTAAGGAAAACTTCTCCAACCATAAGTCAATTTCAATAGGTAGCCAAACAAGAGACAGATATAAATATAGTAAGATGTATAAAAATAAAAGGTGTTGAAGCACTAACTAGTTCACTTATTGTCCCTACACTATGTTAACCATGCATGTAATTAGGGAAACCACATCCCATATGACATGATGTGCACCATCATGGTATTAGATAACATGTATCATCATGTCTTAAACATCTCCAAAAACAATTAAATAATATTAAAGCACTAAGAAACATGGTTTCAAGACCGCACAAGCATTGTTGAAGGACCAAATCACACCTAACCATCTACTAACAGTCAAAATTAGGCACAATTTAAAGACATGGTTTGATCATCACAATAGCAAGATCATACAAAATTATAGCAAGAACACTAAGAAAATAATGTAGAGACTAAGAAATAAATTAGCATGAATCATAAAATGGGTCAATGATTGAACCCTAGAAAACAAAGTAGATCCTATATCTTAACAATGAAGTATGCAAATCAAATGTATGAATTTAAATAATAAATAATGAAATATATTTTCACACATTTACTTTGGGTACCTCCATTGCTCTTTGTATCTTTATTGGATTCATAATATATGTTGCTTTCAGAAGTCAATGTAGCACTATAGCAATTACGATCACACAACAAAGCTCAAAGATTATGGTTGTGTTGAATGATGAATGATGTTTGATTTTATGGATTGTCTAATATCAATCAATTATGGTGATCTAATAAAATAGATTGAAGATCAATGAATGAGTTTCGATGAGATGCTATAATTTGAAGATAATTGATTGTATGATTGGAAAAGTTGATCTCATTCATCAGATGAACTTAGAGTGAGTGTTAGTTGAGAGGTGGAAGTGGTGATACAATATGATAAAAAATATTTAATTGAGTGCATTAGAAAATAAAATAAATATTTAATTTAAATTTAATAAAAGTGAATGATTAAATAAATTAAAGAATTCATTTAATTATAAGAGGCTAGAAGAAAATTATTAGTTAAATAAGTAAAGTTATTTAATTAATGTGCATGATGTAAAATGATTAAAATGATTAAAATAATAAAATAATAAATATTATTCTTATGTGTGCAAGAGGAAGTTAAATAAATAATAAAAATTATTTTTTTAACATTTTGAAGAAATTAGGATGATTAAATAATTAAAAATTATTGAATTATTATGGATGAGGAAAAATTGAATTTTAAATTTTATTTAGATGAATGGTGTTAGTTTATTTAATTAATACAATTATTTAATTGATTCAAAAGAATAATTAGAAAAATGACATTCATAGGCAATGGACAATTTGCAATGCCTATAGATCCAAATACACTTCACTTAGAATCAAGCATATGGCATTCACACTCAACAAGTATTGCACCATGCATACACTTACACTTGGAGAAAGCAAGAGAATTCCAAATCAACCACACCTTTACTTAATGCAACACTATGTAATCACATCTTATTATGAATATATTTTGCAAATATTTACACACAACTCGAGAGAGTTCATTCCCATTTCATCAAGGAAGATATTTCATCTAAAAATTAGTCTAATTAACCAACATTCAAATATGGTACATTCTCTGTGAAGTACTCCCTTGCACATTCTTTCAAGAATTCATAATGATCATGATAGAGAACAACACTTAACATGAAACATGATCAACAATTTTAAATATTTGGAACAACCACTATGAGATTTAAAAGAAAATTAAAGGGGGATTATTGATTTCAACACTAAATCATAAATTTTTGACAACTTCAACATTAATCAGGTGTGACAAGGGTCACAAAATAGATAGATGAAGGAGTTTGGTGACTAGACCACTCATAAGAAAATTAAAAAATTCAATGCTAGTCGTACAACAAGTGGAACACTTCATCAAAACTAAAATAAGTCAGCATACTTGAAACACTTTCACATGCTAAGGGTAGCCAAATTTGAGGGAGTAACCATTACATGAAACCCAAGAATAAATCATCTAGGGTGCATTAGAGACATATGTAACCACACCATACAAATGAGTCGTTTATGACTCCCATACTATGCTACAATTAAGCACTAATATGTGCAACTATACACTCAAATCAACTTGTGAACACTTACTATTTAATGCAACACAACTACTTCCTTATGCACACAGACATCAATAATAGGATTATACCACATCCACATGAAATTCATTTAATACAAGGGTTAGGCTCACTTAGAGGACCACATGCATGTGAAATCTTATGATCATAGGGACATGACACACAAGATTGTGTTCATCACATAATCACAAAACAAGGCTAGTTCAAAGCACATTATGGTTCTAATACAAGGGTATTGTTGGCAATTTTTGTGCCAACCCTTGTTGATATCAGATCCATGACTTCAGTGTGACTAACACATCGTGTTAGTCGTATTCAACAGAGCTAGCTTCCTCCTTATCATAAAATGCATAACATGGAGGTTATGTTAGGGTCAATAACACGAAGGTTAGTGATCCGTTTTGGAGCCAGATTGGTCATGTTCATCTTTAGGGCCCCAAAGAATCTATTTTAACTTTGACCGCCCCAACCGGTTAAATCACTTAAATCTCACTGGTTGGAGGGTCCCTTGTTCATGACTCACCCTTTTCACCCAGTACCAGTTGGTGGTTCTCCTTTTTGGCTAGAGTTTGGCGATCGAAGGGAGGCTTTTCAGTCTTGTCAAAAGCCTCAATTACACCAAAAAGCATCGCGCAGGATAAGGCCCAAAGGGCCAGAATGGGGTTCTCTTCTTATCCTGCAATTGAGTGAAAGTTTTAAGTGACATTGTGTGGGGTAAGGAAATAAAGAAAGAGGGGCTTCTCTCATCATCCTATGGCTGGTTATGCACAAAGGAAAAGGTCCCATGGGATAAGATCAATAGGTCATTTTCTTATCCTGCGACGGGTTAATAACAAAATGAATGATCATGTGAGATAACAAAACTAAGCAATAGGTTTCCCCCCTTATCCTGAGAGGCAGAAAGGTAAAAAAGAACAATCATGCGGGATAAGAAAATAACAAAGAAGATGGTTTCTTCTTATCCCATGCTGGGCAAAAGCACAAAAAAAGGGTCTTGTGGGATAAGAAATAACACAGGGCGGATGGTCATCCCCTTATCCCATGAGGCGAAAGCAATAGAAATGGGGTAAGCTCAAGGGATTCCTCGTTATCCCGCAAGGCCAATCAAAATGAAAGAAAGATGATGCGGGATAAGAGAAACATAGAAGACATGGTTTCCTTGCTATCTCACGAGCCAATTGTAGAGTCCAAAGGACCCATGCAGGATAACAACATAACAAAGGAAATAAGGTGGATGGCCTCCCTGCTATCTCACATGGATTAAAGGCATCAAAGGATGGCCGTGCAGGGTAAGATACAACAATGACATATACAAGTGAGCCTAGTCTGCCACGTGGTATACGTGCGGCCATGGATTTTCATTTAAGAGGTCGATCAAGGGTCATGTTTTAAAGTTCTTTTGAGCCCTTTGGAGGGCTATGTGGAGAGATCTTACATGTCCATCTTTGCGCAAATCTCTCAGATCAACGATCATTTTTTAAAATCACAGTAAACATTAGCATTCAATCTCTTTGCATGCTGTGGTTGTCAACCCGATTGTTGAGACCCATTTTCTTTCCCGATTGACACCTTGAATCTGATCTGATCTCGCCCTGTTGTTGGATTCTTTTGCTATAACTCCAAACTTGACTCTATAGGTAGATTTCAGACCTTTGGTGCCTGTAGACGCCATCCAGTACATCTGCATAGAAATTTCCCCCTCCTTCTGTATAGTGATTTTATTTCTTTAGAGGCAAAGGACACTTCCAGAGGCTATTTTCAGTACATTATCAGATTAGTATGCTCCGATCTTTCCTCTCTCTAATATTTTGTAACCTAACCCTGGATAGAGTTAGGGTTTCTAACTCCAGTGCAATCTAAGTTATGCCTAAACTATAAAGGAAACTTTGTACCCTATTTCAGGGATCTTCTTTTCTTTTTTCTCTTACAGTAGTCTATGACTTTTGCAACTGTAAATTACCTTGCCTTTTCATTAGTGGAGTTTGCTTGTCTTACCTATTTTCTATCTAAACATATGTGTTTATTTTTACCTCTTTGTTTAGATACATTTTCTTCTTGTTTTCTCAACATCTGTGATAGTGTTGACTCCTCTTAGAGTGGCATCTGAGAACTTTTCTTGTTCCCCTTGCAATTATTAAGAATTACGACCTTGACTCAGTCTTAAGAAGCTAGATTTAGATAGAAAATAGTTTCTTTTGGGAAGTTTCATTGATGTTTAGTGTAGATATAGGTGGGGGGGAGATCACATTTCAATTCAGGCACAAGCCTTTTCCCTTCTTTCAGTAACCCTTCTCTCTCTCCCTTTTCCTTGTTAGATCTTATATTAGGATTTTCATGTGTTGGGTTGGTCTAATACTTTGCAATAGATTGAAAGGAAGAAGACCTTCTCCAAAGATTCAACTATTGGCATTGTGTTGTCATTGATGTCAACCGGTATAGCATGTTACTAGTATAGCATGTCATCGGTAAGTATGGAATGTTGACCGATGAGTAAGTATTGGAGAACGGTATTGAATGTTGACTGGTGAGTAAGTATTGGAGACCAATATGGTATGCCAAACAGTAAGTAATGTGTTGGCATTATGATGTTGTCAACTAGTAAACAAGCAAGGTTGAACTAATGAAGAATGTGCAGGCAACTGGTATGCAATTTTGATGTCAATCAAAGACTGATAGAAAGTGTGCTCCCTCAAGATAGAAAGGAATACATATGGGAAGCTTACCGGGTCACATGTCTGGTTGAAGATGTATCTGCACCATTTCAGGAAAGTCATTTTAGTGCAATATTGAAAGCAAAGAGAGCAATGTAATATCAACCGGTTCCCACTAGTTGTTGACCAATAAGTGACAAAGATCCTTTAGCACCGAAAGATTGGCAAGTTGAGTGTAACTATCTATCTACTCCTACCGCTTGGTGGCAATGCTTAGCTTATCTCACAACATGCATGGAATGCATCATAACCCTTTGGGATAGGATAGTCAAAGAAGTTAAAGGCAGGTGGTTGGAGGTCTATACTGTATGACCAAAGTGAATCACGAGGAAGCCTCCGGTATATGAAACCAAAGATATGAATCGGATCAACAAGAGAAGGCATGATGAGCTACCAGGACAGAAAATGAAGGATAAGTAGTGATGAGTTTGCCACTTTGGCAAACCAGTTGAGATGAGGTCTGAGCTAATGAAGAATAAAGGAAAGGATTAGTATTTGTAGACATGGTTTCATTCTGGGATGCTGATGTCAACCAAGATGCTAATGGAGATTGGTGTTGCCACAAATGGAGACAGTTGAAGATTGTTGGCATGGTGTTCTTATGGGTGTTACCAGTATGTAGGAAGGAGTATTGTCAATCGGTAAACGTATCTATCGGTATGCTAGAAGGTCTACATTGGAGATTGTTGACATGTTCAGTTAATCAATAGGTAAGGCAACTGGTAAAACAACAAAGAGACATAGTGAAGGAGTCTCATTGGATGGAAATGTGCATAGTGAATTACATGGCATGAAGGTTAACCGATTACTATATAACCAATAGGGAAAGAAGATTAGTAGTATAAGATAGATATCGATAGTGTGTGTTTGGTTGGTTCCTAAGCTTGAACAAACACATTGAATTGAGGTGGATGCCGACAAAGTTGACATGTGGTCTCTAGGTGGCAAACGTGCAGTGGTAGATGAATGGTGCATCAGTGAGGTAGTTGCTGACTAAGTCCGTGTTTAATGTAGACTGTGAAAATCATGGATGAGTTGTAGTGGATTGCGTCTCAAAGATGATCAAAGGAAAAAAGATCTGATTCTTTGACATCATGTTCGTAGTAGGATAGTTGATCAACTAGTTGATTTGGAGAAAGGAAATGCTAGATCATTTAATGTGATTGACATAAAGAAGGGTCGGTGATCAGTTTGCAGGTTCCCAAGTTTAGTAAATGGGTACAAAAAGGAATAGATTTGGCGGTGTCGTCTGATTTTTTGTAGGTTGTCCATCTTGAAGATGAGATCCGATTTGATCTGCTATGGATATGGGTTGGTAAAGAAAACACTAGGGACATGATGTTAAATCCCCATTTTTGGCGGCAAAGCATGAATACAGATATGCAGACTAAAGATCTATGTTTGTGATGAAGGAGGTCAGATGTTGGATGTTGGAGGTGAGTGAAGAGTGAAAGACAGTCTGAGTGTTTAAGTGTTGAACCTTGAAGCGACTGAGAATATTGGAGAAAGAATCGGTAAGAGAGGTTTAACTAGTAAGAGGGGTTTAACTGGTAAGTGTGATGAGAAAGTATTAATCTATCTATTGGAGGGTAGAATTCTGAAGTAAAGGCAGATTGAGAAATGAGAGGAAGAGAAAGAGGAATATCTAGCAGAAAAGACTCAACTGACAAGGTTCAAGGTTTATCGATAAAACTGCTATAGAGCATAACTGTTTGTCATACCAACAAAGACTGTACCAGTAAGGAATAGTGAGTGAAAAGGGAGATTCGGTAAGGAATAAGCTAAGTATAAGATGCATGATATTTCACTCATAATATTACCCTTGTTTCTCAAGAGAAAGATGTTCTTTCAAGTTCCATCCAACATTCACCTGCTAAGAAAGATCAGGACATCCCTTCCACCCTTCCTAATAATCTCTTTCCAATTCAAGATTGAAGTATCCCTTCACTTTCATGTCCTAAACAAGATCCCAGTATTTATCCATATCCTTATCAAGATCCCTCTTTCCCTTCACTTCCATGTCATAATCCTCCATTTCTACTAGTCTTCCTCATGATCTCAATGTCTCTATACAATTTATTCATGAACCCCTTACCAATGGAATCACCAATCCAGATCATACTACATAGGACAACTTGTCAACAATTGTATGTATGGCATCATCAAATGTTAATATGGTGACAAAACAAACATAACACTAGCTAATGCGATCAACACCTGGTTGACTTCATCATCCTCTTCAAGTGCATCGATAGAAACAAGCATAGAACCCACTTATTTTACAACTTCAAAACCAAAATCTATTTTCCTCATACACCCACACTTGAAAGATTGGGGGCAAGAATATCTATCACAACTGAATTGGTTTGAAAATAAGGAGGCTATAGCAGAAACTATACATGAAATACACCCACTTGAATATCCTATTGAAAAAGACAGGTTCATCCAACTCTTCAAAAAAAGACCAATGAATTATCTACACAAAGTTAATACCAACTCAATAACAACATGCACCTAAAAAGATATTACATCTAAGGGTGGGTTGATTTCAATTTTCAGTACTGCATTTGCATATTTTTTTTACTGCATTGCATATCTTCATTTTAGAGTACATCATAGTTGCTTGCATATCACCATTTCACAACATATAGCTGCATATCATTATTTCTTTCTCACATAGTTGCATCAATAAAAACATGATGATTGTCTGAGTCATTCACCTATCTGCACTAAAAGGAATGAAGGTTGTCTCATTTCCTAGATACTTGTTCATGAAGTCTTTAGGAGGCCTTTAATTAATCATCTTCTATGTCACCTTGTGATTAAGCTTTATCCTTGGTCATAGTCTCACTATCAAGTCTTGTTACCCAAAATCTATCAATTTCTATATCTCACACATTAATCAATAGCTCTAAGTGATTATAGATACCTAGTTGGTCATGTGGCTAGTGAAAAATCCAAAGTTCTACTTTAGTACCACTGTAATTGTCATACCCACGTAGGTTTCATTACTTACAAGTCAAGGCAAGAAAATGAAGAAAAGAAAAGAAAAATACTATGCCGATATCCATCTCAAGGCAAAATAAACAATGATATATTACTGAAATATCATGCATACAAGTGCGACAATAAAATATTGACTATGGGAACATGCAAATAACTCCATTAGGGCTATGGAGTTTGCTGGAAATGAAGCAATATTTAAGAGATTACAATGCATAACCTCATTGGAGCCCTAAAATCTTGCTGGCAGTGAGGCTCTATCTAGGATGCTTTTGAAGTTAAAATAACTCACATAGCTAGCCACATAGGATTCCAAGGGTCTTTGATGGTTATAAGAGCCAGAATGAATTCAAATGCACACACATTGGCAAAAGAAGATCAAAGTTTTAAGAATTGATGGAGAATTTTTCCTCTTCTCCATTCATAAATCTTGACTACATGGTGTGTTTGATTGGATTGTCTAAAGCCTTTTGAGAATGGATTGAACTCCTATCTCTAAAATGTTTCACACCTTCAATTCAATCAGTGCATTTTAGAATGAGGGGCACACACAATCATCCTTGTTTGAATAGGTACTGCATCTTCATTTCGCATACTGCATTAGCATCTTTTACATTTAAAAAATTTATTGTCTCCATGTGCATTGCCTATATCATCATATCATACATGTTTTCATACTTGGGGGCATAACTGAAAAAATCCTAAAAATTGCAAAAAGTCCTGTAAAAATCCAAAATATTCAGATAAAGTCATGAAAAAATTCAAAAATCAATAAAAAACATCAACATACCAAAAACATTCGAAAAAAGTCCTGAAAAAATAAAAAATCAGAAAACATCAAAATCACAACAAAAACATTGGTAAAAATACCAAAACCCCTAAACATCGGAAATATCTTGGAAAACAACATCAAAAACTTGCAATAACATGTCTCACAAGAATCAAATATCCTAGCAGCTATCCAGCAAACACTTCGCATGAAGTTCATGAAGGATATAACTATCTTAAATCAAACATCTACAATCAAACTGAACAAGTCTTATCAATCGACAATCTATCCATATCAACGTAATCATTATCTTGTCTTAAACAAAAGAGGATACACTTGAAACCAGACAGATCAATCTTAAACAGGGTCTGCAACTTTGTGCAACTAGACATTATCAACCATCATATCAAGCAATCACACGAAGACACAAATCAGTATGGTTGATGCATTTTGTTCTAGTTGGTTTTATCTTTTATCAATTAGCGAAGATCATGTTTCTAGCTACTCAAGGATGTCCAAAAGTGACTAGAGGAGCCATGATGGGCATGATCCTTTTCTTTGTTTGCTATTTTTTGGTGTGAACCAATGAAGTTCTGGGGCAATAGTTCCAATGGGTGTCTGTGATTGGTACATTCATTCGCCAAGTATCCCATGAAGGATAACTATGCTTGTGACTACCGTACATACCTCGACCCCTATTGTTATTCCTAGAATGGAGGGTTCACTCCTTGTCTTCTACGTGTTTGTTCTTTGCAATGAGATATCTATGCATCTTGGTTCCTTATACCCTAGTGTACAAAGCTTCATTGTTACATAATAAGGCTCTGTTGGTGTCCAAAACCACAGATTGGAAAACTAAAGACTTTCTTAATCCTTAGTTGATCCAATTAGCCTTGGTTAATGAACAAGGATGGTCGAAGACCAAATCCCTCTACACTTTAGGCTCCACTAAACCTAGGTGGGTGTACCTTACACTCTCAAGAACAAAATAAGTTTTTTTTGAGTGAATTTAAATTGTGGGATTTAGAAATTGTAGGGATGGCAAAAGGTTTTCCCACAACTATGCTAACAGAAGTGATTTTTATTGAATGCCTTTAAAACTGATAAAATAAGTATGAATATAGTTGTGTTAAGTAAAATATTATTGTTAGGACTTTAAGCCATTATGAAAAAGAGAAGTACTAATAGAAATTTGAAGATTTGTTTCTTTGATAAGGACTTAATGCATACAAACTTATTCAACAAAGATTAATAATAGACCAGTGCCTTTATCTAACCATTAATGAATAACCTTGTGGACAAGAATCACTATCAAATCAAGAGATAATTATAAGACCATCACTATGAAAGTTTCATTATGTGTTGCATGAACAATAAAAACCCAATTTAACATTCAATACAACATCATGTGATGGCACATCGCAACAAATCTAAAAGATTATCAAGAGGACATATGATTCCATCCAACACAAAATTACACATAACAATTTGAAGATAAAAGCATGAAATCTTGTATATTAACTTCTGGAATAAGAATGTACAAAAAAAATACACTTACAAATACTCCAATATATTTAGTTTGCACAAAATAAACTCCTCATTCCTATTAGACTTTTCTAAAACATAACACTTGTAGCCTAGCCAGTGGCAGAATATTGTGTATCACTTTATGATACAAAAATGACTCACTACATATATGTGAGCCAAAGGATTCAAGTGAAAGAACACACCCTTTCATCTTGTTAAACTAAACCTAACTAAAACCTAATACCTAACTGCGAGACATAAAACAAAATTACAAACTAAGAAGTCAATTTTGGCTGTCCCATAATGTGTTACATTTCTGAATATGTTCCAAGTACTTGCTATCCTGGTGAGTGATGGTGTTGAATACAATGTCCCTGATAGCGATCTCCATGGTAACCATTCTCTCCATCTGCTAACCTGTCTCTTTCATATCCAAAACATCTGTCTGGGCAACATTAAGGGATGTGTTGAGTACATTTTGGTATTCTTCAATCCAAATCCCTTTGTCCTTCAATTTCTCTGCCTCATCCACAATATCTGGTATACCATATCTAACAATATCCTTACAATCGGTAAATTCTTGCTTGATGTCCACACCGAATGCCTTATGCTTGTTCAACCTTCTTTGGATCTTCTCAACAATTTTCTCCTCGACACTCTTCTCTTTCAACAATGCCTTCAGCTTTTCAAAAATTCTTTCATGAGAAGACATATTATCCCGAGTCTTGTGACAATTAGTGCAAAATTCCTTGAGAATTTCTAATAAATGCTCAAACCTTTTGGTCAAAAAAACACAAGCAACATCCACCCTGGAAGTCTTGATTTGCCTTCTCAGCTTTATATTTTCTTTCATTTGGTCCTCATATTTCTTTTTCTACTGCATACCAGTATCAGTTATCTGTGGTACTTCATGACCACAACTTCTTAACAAGTCTTCATATAAATTTTTAGTTTTTTGACCCTCCTTTAACACCCACTACATTTGGGCCTTATTCAGTTTTCCAATGTCAATCCCCAAATCTACAATGACAAGTGGGTTAACCTCTCCTACTTTCAGCCTCATCATATGCCCAAATGCCTTATCTACATCTATAATCTTGGGTCTTTTATTTTGGGGGTATAGGGCCCAAAGCAACATTTCCTCTTCATTTGGATCATATCTTGATCCAATAAAAATGTCATCAACTCCCTGTATGTGTAATTTTACATCTTTTCTATCTGAATGCAACAAATTGTCAAAAATGAAAGAGGCACTTAAATCCCATCCTGGAAAAAGAATGATGCCTGCCTCACTGAGAAGCTGCCTCCCTCTCTATGGTGTCATTGTAGCCACCTCTGCATTGATGTCTTCCTTCAATTTTTTTTATCATTTCCGCTTCATTCTTAGGGGTGACATTTGGGATGCTCTCCCTCAATATTTTCCCTTTGTAATGGTACAAGGACTTAAACTCCTTGGACTGTACAAAAACTTCATCTACAACAAAAGCTACATGCTCTTCCATCCTCACATCTATGTTAGCATTGAGTCTCACCATAGATTGCTCCTGGCTCTCTGCCATTTCTTCTAGTTTAGGTGCACGAAGGGTAGATACTGCTACATTCTCATCAGACTCACTCTCAGAGTCTGCTTCTTCTTTTAGTTCTTGAAGCCTCTACTTCCACTCTTCCAATTTTTTGTTCAACTCCTTTTTGATTGCATCAGCCTCATCCCGCTCCTTGTTCCTAAATAAATCCTCAGCCTCCATGGGTATATGCAAATATTCTCCTAGGTTCTAACTCTTCCTATAGTGGTGAATATATCCTTTTGGATCACAATTCTTCCGAGCCTGGTGTCCATACAGATTGTATTCCTCTACCACCTTCTTTTCAATCATTTCATATGCCTTGGTAGATACAATGGTGAAATCTCTGAAATGTAAAGTGTCGGGCATAAATACCTGCTTGTGTGCACCACTTAAATGCTTTGCATTGGACATACTAAGCTACCTAACAATTTCTAGATATGCAATTCTATCGGGCATAAATGGAACACCTTCAAAACCATAAACCCTAAAAAAAGTAAAATTATGGCATACAAACCAGTCACCCCAATTGTGGTTGACCATAGTATCTCCAAAAGTATGGGGTCTCAAGAACATTTTAATCTCCTGTGAGATAGACCCATCACATTCTACCCCAAACAATCTGTACAAGGGCTTGACGAAGTACTCTTCAAACAACACATAGTGTGATTTGTCGAACCTTGAGTCCCACAAGGATACCCATAATTGGATTGGTTGGTCCTGTCCCTTTTTGTTCCTGGAAGTCACTTTTAATTCTCCTGGCCAGAAACCCTTCATATGACCATAAAATAAAACCATATGCATTAGTAATGAGTAAAACTTGAAAGTAGGGTTAGGCTCTGTTTGCAAACTCAAAAATCCTTCATGCAGCTTCTCTGCCAAGTAGGTTGCATAGTAAAATTGCCTTGGTTCATGCATTTGAATGTCTGCAGCCAACACCAATGGGCCTATTCTTGTAACATTAGGAACTTCTTCCTCGCAGACCTGGCCGCATGCCCAATATGTGTACTGCAAGTATTGCCTGAATAGGGTAATCTCAAAAGGGGGACCATCCTGCTCTGTGAGTCGTCCCTTCTCATTTTTGTGGATTGCCAACTTCCACACTATGTGGGCAATGTCCATTTGGGTATATTCTCCTTCTAAGTCTTTAAAAGATAAGGGCATGTAAGGCTCATATGTCATGCCGAAAACCTCCTGAATAGACCCGATAGATATCCGGATGAATGGGTCCCCTTTTAGTAATTGGATGTATCTTTTTTCCTTGTTGTATTTCCTTGTGAGAAATTCTAACAATCTAAGATTCAGAAAAACATTTGGTACCACCAATTTGCCCAAATTTGTCATCCAAGGGTTTGACAATGACATCTCCTTGTTTCCCCTGAGATAGTGATATAAAAAAATTTGTGGCCCCTTATGGTTGTCCATATATCCCCAACCCCTTTGTACTTATCTTCCAATTGATCCTTGGGTGGAAAATTTGTTTTAGACCTCCTTGACTTAGCACTAGATGACTCCATCTGGTCAATCATATCCTGGTTCAACTTTCGCTTTTGCATACCCTCCATAGACTTCATCTTTTTTGATTTAATTGACTATGTATTTGAAATCTCTATGACCTTTCTTTTTCCCTATGAACCAGATCCCTCCATGATTAAGTGCTTGAATTCTTAATTAACCATGCTTCTTATCTGCAACTTCAATGTTAATGGCTAAAGAGACTGTGAAAAATTCCTAGCACAAGCACTCTTTCTTTATGCTGGATATGCAATGGCTAGGATCTGTAATGATTAAAAAACTCATCAATTTTGCTTCATGCGGATCAAATCCTCTTGACCGCAAGCATTAAATAATGGCTATCGTATCAGAATTTCTAATGGCTAATCGATGTAACCCCACCTGATAATTCAATTATTTGGCACCATGCATTCCTTTGATTACCTTTTTGTCTTTTTGATCGGTATAAGTCATTTCGATCAATGCATATGATCTCACTCCGGCCATTTCACTTTTTTTCTCAAGGCTTGACTTATCCTGATGGATCCACCTTTCCTTTATATTAGTCATCTTTTCTTTATATCGCATCAGGGTATGTCTCTCCGATGAAACCTCCTTTTGTTTATTTCTCCAGTCGCTCCATCGGCCTTTAGAATGAGATTACTTTAAACTTCATCCGATGGGCCCATGACATCTAATTTTCTCTTTGATCGACATAACTTTCACTGATTACTTCATTGGGCATCGGAGTAGTGTATTTCCCTTACTTCCGATAGTTATAGTCTCCCCGATAGATCCACCCTCTATGGCATTCTGCCCATCAGGCATCGACACAACTCTAAAGATGTTTCTCTGGTAGTGTAAGCTATCCCGATGAGTCTTTTGCACCTTACTCTCCTTATTAGGTTTGTTTCATCTATCGTCATAGGCCTTCCTGATGAAGTCACTTTGTTTGTGCCAAGCTCATCGTCCTCATCGGGTATTGGGATGACCCAAAACACGTCTCCCTGACAATGTATGTTATCCTGATGAGTCTTGTTTCCTTTCTTGCTTAGTGCCGCTTTATCGGAGAAAGTCTCTTTGATAAGGTCGCCTTCTCCACTTGGTCCATCGGGTATCGGGGTAACATAAATTATGACCTTCTGATAACCCGATGTCACCTCTACAGATAGATCACCTCGCCGGTTATTGGCAAGAGTGATGCCGACAACCCCATCGGGTATCGAGATAACATTTTCTCCTCCTTGCCGATAGTGTATGTTACTCTGATGACTCTGACTTTATTGCTGTAACCTTCCCCGATGGATCTCCACTTAGTCACACTTTTTTTTGCCACTCTCTCTTTAGGAAACACCATCGGCATGAGTTACTTCGATCAACCTACTCCTTCCTCCTTAGGCGATCTCATCGGGATGACTTATGCCGATAAGCAAAAATTTTCAATTTTTGAAAAAGAAGGTCCTCTTTATGGATGCAACTTTTAATAATCATACTGAAACATTTCCCCCATACCATTTACCTCTGTGCACATGCTCACAATCCTTCTCTATGCTAACCTTCCACAAAGAATTCTTGCAATGATACTAATGGTGAAGATGAGGATTGCTAGAATGCCATTTCACTCAACACTTCCATTGAATATGCCCAAGTGATGTCTTTTTATGAACACTGCAATCATGTCACCTACACATACAATCCAACAATAAATGATTCTATGATGGAATTATAAGCAAAAGCATCCATATATAGCACAAAAATATTTTGTAAAAATATGTGCTAACAGGCTCAATCATGAAAATGTGTTGCATGAATAAAGATAAGAAGACTATTCATCATCAATCATATCAGTTCATTTTTCTGATCTCATCATGTTGATTGTCTCTTCAGATCATTCTCTCATCAAGCATTTTTCTTCTTGAATCAACCTTCTCAATTCTTTCCAATCATTCATTTCGTTTAATAACATCTATCTCATCACTTAATTTCAATCTTTTCATCTATCATTTTGACATCTCTATCTATCAATAAATTTTTCCTCACCTTCATCATATTTTATCATTCATCCAATCTTGACCTATCATTTGTCTTGTACAAGATTTATCCTTCCTGAAACTAGACGTGATCATCTATCTTTGTCTTATACAGGATTTAACCTTCCTGAAACCAGATGTGCTCATCTATCTTTTTCTTATACATAATTTATCCTTCCTAAAACCAGACGTGATCATCTATCTTTGTCTTATACAAGATGTATCCTTCCTGAAACTAGACGTTTTGATCATCTTTATCTTATACAGGATTTGTCCTTCCTGAAACCAAAGTTTATCTTTATCAAATCAATCCTATCAATCTTATCATTCAATAAATCTACAAATCACTTTAACCATTTATTTATCCAATCAAACTCATTCATGTCATAAACTAACCATTCTTCCATTTCTAATCTAACATTATCCATCATTCGAGATATCATTCATGCCTTCAATGCACAAACAATCTCTCAAGTAACCAAATATGGGAATGTGTAAAATACACCACACATCCTCAAGTGTGATGGATGCCTCACCTGTTGGAAGATGAAATGAGTAAGTCTCTGAATGCCAATGCTCAATCAACATAGTAATCATGACCCTGTTGGCTGTCACCTCAGGCAAGTGCACTATATAGTATAAAACAACCTGTCGAAGCAAAGCAGTATCCTCTACATCTAACTCATGACATCGATCAAGACAATCTGGCCTCATTTGTCTCGCAATCAAGACTGGATAATTCTCCTGCATTTGAGAAAAAAACAAAATGAATTAGATACGTTATTCGCATCAAGAGAAAACACAAGAATATTAATATTTTCAATTGCAAACTAATATTTTTAATTATGAGAAAATAAAGCAATTACGAATTAATATTAGCAATTGTGGATAATTATACACTCAGTTGCAGATGATTTAATTTTTGCATTTCTAGACATCGATGAAAAATTTGGAAAAAATAGAAAAAATGGGCATAATTTTGGAAACCTCACCAAGCTTCACATTATTACTTATTGGCACATTTTCGAAAAAATGGTCTTCGTTCCACAAATTTTCAACCACTTTTTCTGAGGGGGCATATTTATACCCTAAATGTTATTGGGGTAGAATTTTTTTTCGTTTTCTTTGAAACAACGTCGTTCTGACATTGTGTCAAAGAGGGGCAAATGTAGACACCTAAAAATGTCTCATTAATTCTACACTAATTATTTGTCTATTTAATTAAGTAATTCTTTAATTATTTGATTAAATTTAATATTTCTTTTGATCATCACATTTAACATTTCTAATTATCAAATTTCTATCATTTTATAATTTAATCAATTAACCCTATCTCAATTATTAATTAAATATAAATTATTTAATTAATTGCAACATTTTCCTTAGTTAAATAATCTTTATTATTTAATTAATTCAATTTCCTATGATTAAATTTTTTTATTTAAATTATTTAATTAAGTAATTTAATGCTTTTAATCCCCAAATTCTAATTCCAAATAATTCCATCTAATTTCATGTCATTTTCCCCAAATTCGAATATCACTTAATTCCAGTTAATTTCATTTCTTCCAAATTCATATTTCACCAAATCTGAATTTCAGTTAATTTCATGTGCATTTTAGCATTCGAAAGTCCAAATTCAAATCCAAATTGAAAATGAAAATGAAATTCAATTTTAAAATCCTACAACACATGCTAAAATCAGAACCGATTGATCAAATCAGTTATCTATTTAGTTAACTCAGTTAACTCATGAATAACCCTTTTTAACTCTCAATCACCTTTTCTGACTGATCAATTAATCCTCTTATCTCTCCAATCAATTTAGTCATCGGATTCATCAACTCAGTCAACTAGCTAGTCTATTCAGTCTACTAGTTAATCAATTCAGTTGACTCCTCAATCAATTCTGTTAACATATCAATCTAAAGAGTTAACAGATCAATCAATTTCAGTTATCTGTCAATCAACACTTGAGTTCAAATTCTCACCCCCTTTGTGTTGAAAATCTATAACTTCAACCTCTTTTCTCAATTCAAGCTAGATCACAGTCTTCAAAGTTATTGTCCATCTTATGTAGGAAATCAAGTGCAATACTTGAAAGCCACCTACACCAACAATAATGGAGAAGAACAATGGAAACACAAGTGGAGAATAGGGAGTTTTAATTTAGTTTAATATTTTTATTTCTATCATTTATTTCATTGTATTGTGTTTAAAATCAATTTAATTAGTTAAGGATTTTGTGAGTTGTCCTTTTGATCTAATTAGCTTGGATTTTGATAATTTCAAACATGAGAACAACTACTTTAACCAGTCTGTGAATTGTTTTGTTTAGTATCTTCAACTTGATTGGTTAGAGTAGGATTACTTTTCCTCCAAATGCTTTAGCACAATGTTTTTTATTTCAGATTTTTCCCCTTTTGTTGTAATAAGTGCATGTGCACACTCTGCTCTTGCTAGAATAACAAAAAAATTTGCAATCCAGGTTGTAGGGGAAAAATATCTTTTTTGTTGCAGGATTTGACTCTATGCCCAATGGAGATCTAAGATTTTTGGTCTTTCCCTAAGAAGGCTTAGGGCCCCCTCTTAGTTGCCAGAAATGTTGGTAATTTTTGTGCCAACTATTCTTGATATCAAATCTAAAAATTCAGTGTGACTAACATGTCATTTTAGTCATATTCAACAGAGCTAGCTACCTCCTTATTAGAAAATGAATAACACAGAGGTTATGTAAGTATCAATAACATGAAGGTTAGTGATACGTCTTGGAGCTAGATTGATCATGTTCATCTTTTGGGCCCCAAAGAATCTATTTTAACGTTGACCGCCCTAGCCGGTTAAATCACTTAAATCTTACTGGTTGGAGGGTCCCTTCTTCATGGTAGGACCGACCCTTTTCACCCAGTATCGGCTGGTGGTTCTCCTTTTCGGCCAAAGTTCGACGGTCAGAGGGAGGCTTTTTGGTCTTGCCGAAAGCCTCGGTTACACCAAAAAACATCATGTGGGATAAGGCCTGAAGGGCCATAATGGGGTTCTCTTCTTATCCCACGAACAAGTGAAAGTTAGAAGTGACATCATGTGAGGTAAGGAAATAAAGCAAGAGGGGCTTCTCTCGTCATCCCACGACAGGTTAAGCGTAAAAGAAAAGGTCCCACAAGTTAAGATCAATAGGTCATTTTCTTATCTCGTGATAGGTTAATAATAAAATGAATGATCATGCAGGATAACAAAAGTAAGCAAAGGGTTTGCCCCCCCCCTTAACCCATGAGGCAGAAAGGTAAAAAAGAACAGTCGTGTGGGATAAGAAAATAACAAAGAAAATTGTTTCTTCTTATCCTACAATGGGAAAAAGCACAGACGAAGGGTCTTGTGGGATAAGAAATAACATAGGGTGGATGGTCATCTCCTTATCCCTTGAGGTGAAAATGATAGAAATAGGATAAGCTAAATGGATTCCTCATTATCCCGCAAGGCCAATTAGAAAAAAAGAATGATGCCGCGGGATAAGAGTAACATATAATACATGGTTTCCTTGCTATCCCGCTAGCCAATTGTAGAGTTCAGAGGACCCATGCGGGATAACAACATAACAAAGGAAATAAGGCATATGGCCTCCCCACTATCCCAAATGGATCAAAGGCATCAAAGGATAGCCGCTCGGGGTAAGATAAAGCAATGAAATATACAAGTGAGCTCGGCCCGCCACGTGGCATGCATGCGGTCATGGATTTTCACTTAAGAGGTCGATCAAGGGCCATGTTTTAAAGTTATTTTGAGCCCTTTGGAGGGCTATGTGGAGAGATCTCACGCGTCTATCTTCATGTGAATCTCTCAGATCAATGACCATTTTTCAAACCCACAGTAAACATTAGAATTCAATCTCTTTGCATGCAATGGTTGTCGACCTGGTTGTCAAGACCCCTTTTCTTGCCCAATCGACGCCCTAAATCTAATTTGATCTCGCCCAGTTGCTGAATTCTTTTGCCATAACTCCAGACATGAATCTGTAGGTAGATTTCAGATGCCACCCATGCCTCTTCAATGTAGATTGAAGAATTTGGTGCCTGTACATGCCATCCAGTACATCTGCGTAGAGATTCTCCCACCCCCCATGTGCAAGGATTTTGTTTCTTCAAAGGCAGAGGACACTTCCATAGGTTGTTTTCAGCATATTATCAGATCAGTCAGCTCTGATCTTTCCTTTGATATTTTGTAACCTAACCCTGGCTAGGGTTAGGGTTTCTAACTACAGTACAATCTGAGTTATGCCCAAACTATAAAGGCAATTTTGTACCCTATTTCGGGGATCTTCTTTTATTTTTTCTCTTACAGTAGTCTATGACTTCTGCAACTGTAAATTACCTTTCCTTTGCATTAATGGAGTTTGCTTGTCTTAGTTATTTTTATTCTAAACATACGTGTATATTTTTACCTCTTTGTTTAGATACATTTTCTTCTTATTTTCTCAACATCTGTGATAGTGTTGACTCATCTTAGAATGGAATCTAAGAAATTTTCTCATTCCCCTTGCTATTATTAAGAATTCCAACCTTGACTCTGTCTTAGGAAGCTAGATTTAAAAATAAAATAGTATATATTTTTGGTAGTTTCATTGATGTTTAGTGCAGATACAGGTGGGGGGAGATCATATTTTAATTTAGGTGCAAGCCTTTTCCCTTCTTCCAGTAACCCTTCTCTCTCTCCCTTTTCCTTTTCAGATCTTAGATTAGGATTTTCATGTGTTGGTTTGGTCCAAAACTTTGCATCATATTGAAAGGAAGTCGACCTTCTCTGAAGATTCAACCTCACAACAATGCAAGGTCCCACACTTGAGAGGTTGTTTCCATGTTTCACAAGGTTGATGATCAAGTCTAATCATCATAGGGTGCAAATTTTTGTGACAACAGGTACTTTACAAATTTATTTTTGCAGGTAACAACTAACATTTGATCATGTAAGAACTGTCCACACAAGGGACATGCATTTACTTATATCATGAGTCACTATCACAGGCTATGGAATATGATATCCACATACTCAATAAAGGAAACACAATGAAGGATCTAGACCACACCATTACAATTATACTACCATGTAGGTTTTTCTTTAACAATCTATTTATGCACACTATACAATAAAGGGTCCAAAAAAACCATGGACAACCAGTGTAGGATACACCAAATGCACAATCCAAAATAAAATTCCTTTCACAACTTCCTAAAAATTTGAAAAGGCAATGAATCATATAGGTTCTTACATGAGTACAATAAATAATTCAATTTGGGGACATACATCATTAACCCGAATGATTTATTATGACAATTCACATATCTTTCACTTATCAACAGTTCCATTTCACAAATGCAACAATACATTCTTATGGAAAACAATGTACAATGCACACCAAGAAAGTAGAACAATATCAATATATCATGAACAAGAACCATTTCAATCTATTTCACATTCAATACATCACTCACATAATACATATAAAACACACAATCAAGAGCTAAACCATAGTCATTCATGTCAAATCACAAAGACTCCTTTAAAGTCACAACATCAAGGAAGAACACAAGAACAAGCAAGAACACTCAAGGGCCTAGTGAAAATTTATACTAAGAATGAATCAAACATCTAGGTGGAAATCAAATCAGAAATTACTCAACAATTCAACGGTCTAACTAACTCTTCACCAACAAGATTTTCTTAGACATATTATGCTAGGTCAAACAAGGCAATAATAATGATATTTTCCAATAACAATCACACTACAAAATACACAGAGGCACAACAAGAGATCACACACATAAGAAACACACCAAGGATTGATTTCTCTCCACCTCAATAGAAACTCAATCAAGGAAAACCATCCTTTCTAGGTGCAGAAGAGCCTAGGAATCATTCTTCCTTCACAACACACTACTTTAGTTAGTTCACATTGAACTCACTAAAATTATATAAAAGGCATCAAATAAACAAGATAAATAACTAACACACAACATTATCAATCATGCAACTATGCACCAAGCATTGACAATCACATGGGCAACAAAAAAACTAGAGATCTCAGTGCTAAAATATGGCGTCTAATACTAGATGTAATGCCTCACCAAGGATCCTTGAAGGACACAAGCTAATAAAATTTGAATGATTTATTTTGAAACATTATAGATAACATTGACAACTTCAAGACCAAAAGTATGACACAACATATCACAATTGCATGACAATGTGCACATAAGTGTTGTAGGAGACACCATGATATACATGAACAACTAAATAATACCTCGTCATTGCACAAGCAAGATGACAACAAGAATAGATGAGGGAATCATAAAAATCCAATCCATATCAAACTAGGCTAACAATATCAAGCCCAAATGCTTATAATACAACCATAATTTCACCAACTCAAACTACAAACATACAACATTTTGTCGCAACTCAAGAATGTACAAGTAGAAGAGTTATTCCTGAAATGGTAACCAACCATACAAAAGGATTGAAACACTTTAGGGATGAACAAAAAGGGAATTTAACCCTTACAACACTTTATAAGACTTAACAAGACATCACAAGACAACCTCAACCATCTCCTTCATACTAGGTATAATGATCAACCTTCTATAGACATAGGCACACAAATTAATGTAATAGATACTCGAACATTACTTAAATACATGAATGTGCCCCCTTAGATATTCCCTAGACACTCTAAGACCTAACAAGCAAATTTCATGGACAAGTCTTACTCAACAGGGGCCCTAAAAAGCCTTCCAACAAAGAGCTAAGGACACTAGCACCTAAGGTGAACTAGGCACCCAAATGGGACACTAACATTCTGGAGGGAGACAATCATAGCATGATAATTTCCTTTTGGAATTATCTTGTCCTCTAGGAATGCTTGTGTCTATTTTGCATGTTTTTTCCCCTGAGAGAACTTCCCATGTTGTATTCCTCTCTAACACTCAAATGTTTAAGCTAGTTTGTAATCCAAAGGTAGGGATTGATCCCCATACATCATAAATGACATAGAATAAGATAGAGGTTCCCATGAAGCTCTAGGAATACAAAAATGATAGAGAGACTCAAGAAAGAAGAAAAATAAACTCTCTAGACATTAGGTGCCAATGGCACCAAAAGGAGAGGATGGGGAGATACATAATGACCTCACCAACATCATAAACTCATATCCCAAGATAAAACTATTGGCATTACTAATATTGACAAAACCGGTTAATCCAACGAACTGGTATATTAGCTGAGATTTGTCATTGATGACTAACATTGATAGGTGGAGTGGTGTATCTCAGTAGAAAAGGTGATGACTTGGAAACAACATGGAAGCAACATCAAAGACAGATGATCAAGGTTCAATCGGTTCAAGGGAAGACAAAATAAGCCAATCGGTCTGTCATTCAAGAAGATCGGTGTTAAGGTCAGATCTTCAAGCTGGCTATTCTGATGATGATGTAGTCACATAAGGTTACTTACGCAAGAAGGTTTGAGGTCCTATGCAAACCGGAACCTCATTGGAAAAAAGGAAAAGAGGCTTGATGGAACTACTGCAAACCAGTAGCAAAGGATGAACTGACAGTGAAGAGTGCAGTGGTATACCGGTAGGCCAGTGAAGCAGAAGGAAGATAGGTGGTCACCTTAAATCTAGGAGCGGTGATCGGTTACAAAGTTGCAATGGCAAAAGGTGAGTTGGTTAGTTTTTGATAATGCCAAACTAAAGGTTAGTGAAGTCAGCCTCAGTCATCATGCAGTTAAGCCATGATTTCTATGTATTTTCTGGTTCGCATTTTAATGACTGAACTCGACCCAAAAGTTTCTATTTTTGGGAGATGCGGTGGTAGATTTGGATGAACAGTTGGCAGAATTGTTGCAAGACGCACAGAGAAAGAGCGGGAAGATTTGAATTTGAAAACTACCAAGATTTGTGATAGCATTGATTAAGGGAACATCTGAAGTTGATGATAGAGGGAGTATAAAGTGTTTTAAGTTCATGCAAAACATTTTTGATTGAAAAATCTGCAAAGTGAAAATCTCGTGAGAGGTGATCCAAAGTGCAGAGTGAGGAAGTGTTAGATGATTTAGCAAAGCAGAGTGTGTGTGAAGTAGACCGACAGAGTGTAGAGTTGAGGGTATGATCAGAGAACCAATGTAGTGTAGAGCAGACACAACCGGTGTTGACAGAGTGTGATATTCATTGTGATCTGATCAAGCTATCAGTAGCTATACCAACAGATCAACTTCCTATTGCTTTCTAACCATTGCAACTCAAAATACCTTAACTAGATGGACTCTTGTAGGTGTTGTTGTTTAAATCCCTTAATCAGGTGTCATCTTGATTGATGATTTAAGTCCTTTAATTAGGCTACCTTTAACAGGGTAAAGGCTTTAACAGGCCCAGATTCAAATCCCTTAACTAGGTGGCAATTAACAATGTCTATGTAAATCTCCTAATAGGGATGGCTCCTTACAGGGCGTGCTCCAGAAGAGTACAAATTTTGTGAGCATCAACTCACACTGTGGTTTTCTCCCATTTGGGTTTCCACGAGATAACTCTTGGTGTTATTGTGTATCTTTTCATGCATGCATGTTCTCTTGCAATAACTGTTTGTATTGATGAATATTAAGTTAGTGAACACTTGAGTAAAATGGTTTTAATTCTATAAACCAGTAGGTCACTAATTCACCCCCCCCTCTTAGTCATCGGTAGGGACCAACAATTGGTATCGGGGCCTTGGTCCTTAGATTCAGAAGAGCTTAACAACTTAAGGAAAGATCCAAGATGATGTGAAAGGAGGGACCTAATTTCTCTAAAGAGAATTACACTTTATGGTGTGGTAGAATGAAGCTCTACCTAAGAACCCTAGAAGATCAATATTGGAATCATGTAAGCATAGAGAACAATGAACCTACAAAGGTTCTCACTACAGATCAAAACAAAGAAAGGAAAGACAACATTGCAACTATAGATGTGATTGCTAGTACTCTATCTGATAATGAGTATGCTGAGGTTTAAGATCTCTAAACCACCTATGAGATGTGGAATAAGCTAAAGACTATTTTATGGAGGAGATCTTCATGTACAAAAGGCCAAGGTGGACAACTTAAGAGGCAAATTTGATGAGATTAAGATGCAAGAAGGAGACAATATAGAACAGTACAACAAAAGAATAAAGGATGTGGTAAATTCCATCATAAGTGCTAGAGGAAAGTTTGAAGAAGATGATGTGGTCAACAAAATCTTGAGAACCTTGCCACCACAATATGCCATAAGGGTTTTCTGCAATTCAGAAACTCAAATATTTGGGAACAGTGAGTGTTTCATTTGACTAACTGATCAGTAAGTTAATTGCCTTTGAACTAGGCAACTATGATACCGGTATGCCAAATATTGATGCTGCCTTCAAAGCTTCCATGATGTCTACATCAACAAGGAGAAGAAAAGAAACTAAAAATAGTTCTACTACAAGAACCGGTCATTCTCATGAACGTGACAACTTGTTATCTGAAGAACATAAACAAGATGAGATAGAAGCTCTATTAGCAAGAAGTCTGCCAAGAGGAAAAGGAAAGTATAAAGGTAGGCTCCCCTTGAAGTGTTTCTCTTGCAATAAAATAGGTCATATTTCATCCAAATATCCTAACAATGATAGGAAGGATAACTTTAGAAGCTACAAAGACACGAGCAAGAAGGAGTGCTATCTTGAAGAAGGAGTTACCAATGAAGAATCAAAAGGATCTGATGGAGATGGAATTGCATTTGTAGTGGTAAAAGAAGATAACACCGAGGAAAGTGATATGGCACTAATCTCTAGTTCAGATCGGTGTGGAGATTGGGTAATTGACAGTGGTTGCACTCAACACATGATCGGTGACAGAATTAAATTCCTTAGCATGAAAGACTATGACGGAGGATTGGTAAGATTTGGTAATGATGCTCCTTGTGTTAGTCCTAACTGGTGTTGAGAGGGGAGGGGTGAATCAACACTTTACTAGTTTTACAAAATTAAAACCTTTTAACTCAAGTCTGCACTAACTTAATATTCATCAATACAAACACTTATTGTAGAAGAAAATACATGCACAAAAAGATACATAGTAACACCAAGAATTATCTTCTGGAAACCCAAATGGGAGAAAACCATGATGTGAGTAGAAACTCACAAAATTTGCACTCTTTTGGAGTATGACTGGTGAGGAGCCATCCCTGTTAGGAGATTACAAAGATACTATTAGGTGCCACTTCGTTAAGGGATTTTATTTAAGGCTTGTTAGTTCCTTTACCCTGTTAAAGGTAGCCTGGTTAAAGGACTTAGAATCATTAATTAAGATGTCACCCAATTAAGGGGATTTTACAAGGGGACCTATTAAAGTCCACCTGATTAAGGGATTTTGAGTTGCAATGGTTAGAAAGCAACATGAAGTTGATCTGCTAGAATAGCTACTGATAGCTTGATCAGATCACAATGAAAATCATTCTTTTTCTACACCAGTTGTGTCTGCTTTGCACTACACCAGTTCTCTTCTCATACCCTTGGCTCTGTACTCTATTGGTCTAATTCACACACACTCTTCTCTTTGCAAATTTTTTGATCAAATTTTTTTTGTATGAAATCAAAATACTTTATACACTCTCTGTCGTCACCTTCAGGTGTTTCCTTAATCAATGCAATCAAAGATTTGGGTAGATTTTGAATTCAAATCCTCCCACTCTTTCTTTGCATGCCCTGCAACAATTCCACCAACTACTCATCCAAATCTACCAGTGCATCCCCCCAAAATAGCAACTTCTGGGTCGAGTTCATTCTTTTAAATGCGAACCGAAAAATCCGCAAGTAATCATGGCTTAACTACATGATAACTAAAGTTGACACAAACTCACCAACTCACCTTTTTCCATCGCAATTGTGTAACTGATCACCTCTCTGAGATTTATGATGACCACCTATCTTCCTTATGCTTCACCGGTCTACCGGTATTCCACTGCACTCTTCATTACCGGTTCATCCTTTGATACTAGTTTGTAGTACTTCCATCAAGCCTCTTTTCCTATTTGACAATTAGGTTCCGATTTGCATAGAACCTCAAGCCCTCTTGCCTAAGTCACCTTCTGTGACTTCATCATCATCAGAATGGCCAACTTGAATATTTGACCTTAACACCAATCTTCTTGAATGACAAAGCAGTTAGCTTAGTTTGTCTTCCCTTGAGCCGATTGAACCTTGATGATCTGTCTCTGATGCTGCTTCCATGTTGCTTACAAGCCATCATCTTTGCTACTGACATACACCACTTCATTGGTACCACTCCACTGGTCAGTGTTAGTCATCAATGACAAATCTCAGCTAATGTACTGGTTCACTAGATTAACTGGTTTTGTCAATGCCAACATGTAGATAAGAATCTGGAAATCATCACAAGCAAATCAAAATACTAATCTAGCTCAATCACAAAAGCTTAAATACAATGATCAATCCTAATTACACTCAATAGAGACATGAAAGCAAAACATTCAAAACTAAAAACTAAGCAAACCAGATGCAGATTCGAATGTCTCCTTCATGTGGCTCCATTGTCCTTATTTCTTCTCCAAATAGCCTTTGTTTGTGGATCTCACCTTCAAGTGCATAAACCTAATGTGAAAGCAAGATTGACATTGGCACAAGAATACTCAAAGCGTGATTGATTCGACAAAGTAATTCCAACAAGTGATTATTATATCGAGATTGAAGAAATTCATCCAATTTATAGACAAATTGGAGAGATGATCAAATTAGCATGATTCAATTCAAATGGAAATTGCAAATAAATATGACAAATTATGACAAATTTGCACTTTCTATGCAAAATTGATTGATTGATAATTCATGACAAAATTATGACAACTTTCTATGTCAAAATTGATTGATTGTCAATTATGACAAATTATGACAAATTGAAATGTCATTCCCATGAAATTAGGAGGAAAATAGGAGGAAATTGAATTAGAAATTAGGAAAATTAGAAAAATAGAAATTAGGAATTAGGAAATTAGTGAATGAATTAATAATTTTTCATTTATTAATTAATTCACAAAAAGGGAATTTAGAAATTGAGGAATTTAGGAAATTAGGAATGATGTGAAATTAGGTAAATTAATTAATAATTTGTCATTTATTAATTAATTCACAAAAAGAGGAATAATTAGCCAATTAAATAAACATTTAATTGTGACTCGAAGACCTAGGATAAATAAATAATTTATTTAACCTAGAGAGAGAAATGACAAACAGGATTAAATGAATAAATCATAAAACCCTAGAAGATGAATTAGAAATGCAAGGATGACAATTAGGTCTTGACAAAGGATAATCGATATCGATTCGATTTAATCATGATTCTGACTGATAAAGGACCAATGCTGAAAAAGGATTTGATTGATAAATGTGCCAATTGACGAGGAACAATGACTAATTGATCCAAATTGACACAATTGAGAAAAACGACGATTGATGACAAAATTGACAAGAAGACAAGGATTGATGACAAAATAGATTGCAAAACAACAAGATTGATGACAAATCGATCAAAAGACAAGAATCGATGACAAATCGATCGCATGATGACAAGTTTGAAAAATGATAACGATCGATGACAAATCAATCGCAAGATGACAAGATCGATAAGAGGACAAAACCCTAATTAGGATTGACGATGTCCAAAAATAATAACAAATGAATATGCACATTTGATGCGACAAGATAAGACCGACCAAATTCATGACAAATATTGTTGTCGACAAGACCAAATTCGAGAGCGAGATAGATGAAGAATGCAGAAGAAGGACTTGATGCTTGCAAATGATAAAGACCAAGTGCGTGACATAGGAGAAAATGTTAATGCAACGCAAAAACCTAAAATAAGGCAATGCGCAAATGTTAAAGTATGATTCCGCAAGCGTTGACCATTTTTAGGTGTCTACATTTTGCCCCTCTTTGAGACAATTTATTTTAAGGGTTGTTTTAAAGAACAATAATGAAAATACCCCAGACAATGACAATGACATATGCATGCCCCCTCGAGGAATTGGCCGGAAACATGCAGAGAAGAGGCCAATTGATCGATAAAAATGATAAAACGTGATAGGAACAAATAGACTGACAATCGGAGACCGAATGCACGAAGGACAAGCAATTGAAGATGCAAAAGACCACGACCAACATAAGATGGAGGGGGTGCACTTCCATCTATGCACTGACAAAGATCTATAAATGAGGCAAAGAGAATGAAATTTGCTCATTTGCACTAGCTCAAGAAGAGGATTTGTTGCTCTGGAAAAGGACACTTGCAGAGAGATGGTGAACATTCCAAGGGCAGATCACCTCAGAGAATGTGTACGCACATTCAGATGACTGGTTGACGTAGGAGCAGTGGTATGTATCTCAAAAACCCATGTTTTCAATTTGATGAATTTGACTTGCTTGCGGGACATTGCGGGGCCCACAGGGAATTCAGAAACTGACTTCTGTGCCTGTGTAGGGAGAATCCTACACTTGTGTAGGGTCTTCTTTGCTTGTGTAGGGACAGGCGCAGGTTATGTTACACAGGCACAGGACTTATCACACAGGCGCAATTGTGCATTGGCAACCCTAATTTGGTCAAAAATGGCATGCGAATGATCCGAAAAGGGGGGAGAAGGGTAGGATAGGTCAAAATAGATGAAAAAAACCCTGATGTGGACATGAAATGAGGAAATTCAACCCATAGGAGCAAACCCTAAAACTGACAAAATATGACCCAATTGTGATGCAGAGTCGATAGTATCCATTGATCACATGGGAGAACCAACCTGACTGCTTCATGCTACGACATAGACTCAGGAGCACAGACAGAGATACATTAGCTGGACTTGGGATATACTATATCACATTCATGCCCGAGATTAGGGAAAACACAGGACTACTTACCGCATTGGCAGAGCGATGGCATTCGGAGACTTCCTCCTTCCATCTGGCGACTGGAGAGGCAACTGTGACACTAGAGGATGTATGGCGTATCCTCCGCATTTTGATTCATGGAGAGATGGTAGAGTATGACCCAGTGACAAGAAGAGATGCGTTGTGCAGATTATTTGAGTTTGACGCAGATGATTTGGATATCGTAGAGAGGGAGATTGGCTGGGAGACCATGGCATTAGAGTATGATTGACGATATGTGGTGATAGCAGTGGTGATAGCATGCCTACTAGCAGGAGATAGATGAGGACATGGATTCCCTATTGGATGGGGAAGAGTGCTAGAGTGGATGGCGACAGAGGGGATGGTGTATGCATGGGGACCATGTGTACTTGCTATGCTATATTTTCAGTTGCATCAGGTAGCATATCAGGGAGTGCAGACTTTGAGCGGTGGAGTCACATTGCTATAGGTATGGGCATTTGAGCACATAGCCATATGTCAACCGATTACAGAGAGACAGGTAGTACCACATCAACCATATGTGTACTGCTATGGGGGAGCACTGAGACAGGGTCCTTTTGGATACATATTATATTGGCGACACGAGCTAGACAGACTGAGAGAGTTCACATGGAGGCCATATCGTGATTGCCTTGGATGGTCAGATGATAGTGATGAGCTACAGTATTGTAGATAGGAGAGGTACTTGATTGGGTGACCAGTGAATCACTAGAGAGTGATTGAGATGTACCTTCCAGAGAGAGTCAGATGACAATTTGGAGAGAGGCAGGATGTACCTAGGAGGATTGCACACTTTGCCCGATCTCACAGAGAGACGAGTCAGTGGGGGAGTATGATTCAGCCACACATAGCATATGCTGACTTCTCACAGCTACAACAGAGACAGTGGGATTTTAGATTAGATGTGGAGGACACCGGGATGACATAGGAGTATGAGAGATGGTTTGCACGACGGCGGCCAGTGCCATTGACAGATCCTGATATTCCGGTACCTAGGAGACAGGAGGACTTCCCACTTGCAGGAGAGGAGGATGGAGATGATGAGGATGAGGAGGATGAGGGCAGGGATGAGGATGAGGAGGATGATGAGGCCGAAGATGAGGATGGGGATGATGAGGATGAGCCAGATTCAGGCGAGCAGGAGGCATTGCAGGATATACCCATAGAGCGGGAGACAGCTAGCATAGAGGAGATGGAGATGTGTAGGGCTACCATAGCGAGTCAGCATGATCATATTGCGACATTAGAGAGATAGAATGATTAGTTCAGAGTGGAGATAGCTAGACTCACAGTGGCTTGAGATACAACGATAGTGCAGGCACAATGAGAAGAATAGAGAGTCACTGAGTATATTGGGTCGATTAGGGACGCCAGTGCATGGGAGATGGCATAGATGTTGGTAGAGACCAGAGAGGAGATACACCATTGGAGGACATTATATGAGAGCGCAGTTCCACCAGAGCAGAGAGCAGCTTCATATCGGGCACGATCAAGGATAGAGAGCAGGGCACGCTCTCGGAGGTCATTGAGCAACATGGGGGTGAGTGGACCTATGAGACCACCACAACCAGGACCAGGAGGGACATCATCCATGAGACATGGTAGGGATGAGGAGGACAAAGGGAGCACCCAGTGATAGAGGGACGGGCTCCTTAGGATGGACAGATGTAGTTTGACATTTTGTAGTCAGCCTGCGGGCCATACTTAGGACAGACAGTCCAATTTTGTACTCTAATATTATTGTGACATATGATATGATATGCATCGATATGATGGGATGCAATGTGTTATGACATATGTTATTTTCCATGTATGGATGACTTATGCACTGTTGATGTACCATTGTGGAACATGTATGGATATATATTTTTTTATGTGTTTTTTTTTTGATGCATTTATAATATGAAATGGATAAAATGCTTGATATGATGCTTGATGTAATGCAAATGTACTAACCAAATGGATGCAGGGTACAACATATGTGTGGAGATCAGAGAACTAAACTGAACGGACTATCTGAACTGACGGAAGAAATGTTAGTAAGAAGAAAATGAGATAGAGGATAGTTAGAGATGAAGAAAAACTTGCTTTTAGTAATGCACTTTGTAGGTGAGAACCTTTATTTTAATGTAGCAAAATGGATGCGTAGCATCATGGTATTGAAGGCCAGAGCTGAAATGCAACCCTTTTTGCAAAAGACAGACACATCATAGACAAACAACAATCACAACAAAAAAGAAAGGGACCATGAACCATCCTGGTCACTCTAAATCACTCAGTGACATCATCGAGCAACATAGGAACATGATCGAAGATAAATCAATAAAAAGATAAGATGCACAGATCCCAACAAGTCAAACAAACATCTTGATCTTCATTGTCAAAAGTTGAAAGTGCTGATAGGATGATCATGCTATCTGGTTTCAGGGAATGTGGTACCCCATCTAAGACAGGAGATAGTCTGGTTTCAAGTATACCACACCCTATATAAGACCCATGATAGTATAGACAAGGACAAATGATTTTGAGGTTGATTGATATGACAACTCAGATCAGGTTGAATGCCTGGTTTGAGTGAAAAGTTCATCTGTTTAAGCGTGATTTCATTAAAGCACAGTGTATGATTGCGGGTCATTGGAGGGATGCTCAGTGATTTGTCTTATGCACAAAAGGGATCATTTATTGCAAAATGCTTGTTTTGTTTTACTTTTCGAGTTTTTACAATTTTTTTTGTGTTCATTTTTTCAGGACTTTATTTGACTTTTTAGGGATTTTCTCAGGACATTTTTCCATTTTTTAGAGATTTGTTCAGGACATTTTTCAATTTTTTTTTTTTGAATTATTTCAGGACATTTTGCAATTTTTTATGACTTTTTCAGGACATTTTACAATTTTTTTGAATTATTTCAGGACATTTTAAATGCAAAAGTTCTAGTGATTGATCATGACAAAGGGAATGCACCCAATGCACAACGGAAAGACATATAAAGCGACCAGGACCAAAACATATGTACAAGAAATAGAGTAGGAAAATGATGTTGACCAATCATAGGCCTGGAACAGAACGTTGGGTCAAGACAAAGATAGACATGATAAACCGGTCGAGAGAAAGCATAGCTTAGAGGTCATGATAGATGACGGAGCAATGATCTCGTCTTACACATGGCGCATGTTTGCCAGGTTTTCACCAAGGTACTTGCCCAAAGCGCCTATTTGCCAGGTTTTCACTATAGGCCGAATCATTTTTCTTTACTCTTTTTTTTTTGTTCTGTTTTGCTTTTTCACTCTTTTTGTATTTTTTTCACTTTTTTCACTGTTTTTGTATTTTTTCAGGATCATACTTGAAGAAGTGCTAATAGAAAATTATGCCCAGTACTTACGAAGGTGCATGCTGTTGACATGATCAGACAAAGGTTCACCTTCTGGAGTGGCAAGCTGATATGCCCCCGAGCCATAAGCTGCAGTCACTATGAAAGGCCCAACCCAATTAGGTTCAAACTTTCCTTTGATGATGTCAGTAGACTATGCATTCTTAGGGTTTGCCTTTAAAACCAGATCTCCCACTTCGAAGTGTTACCCTTTGACCTTCTTATTATAAGAGCGACGGAGACGGTTTTGATATGCTTGCAAATGTGTCAGGGCTATCTGACGTTTCTCATCTAACATTTCAAGCTGGTGCAACCAAGAGACTCTGTGTGTCTCATCATCAATCAGATGTTGCAAGGAAACACGCAAGGAAGGAATCTCCACTTCCAAGGGTAAAATGGCTTCCGCACCATACACCAAGGAATAAGGTGTTGCGCCAGTAGGTGTGCAGATAGAAGTGCGATAGGCCCATAGTGCTGGATTCAACTATACATGCCAATCTCGACCAACATCATTGACAACCTTTTTCAGGATCTTGATAATGGTTTTATTTGATGCTTCGGCTTGACCATTCCCTTGTGGATAGTATGGACTGGAGAAATGGTGTTGGATGTGAAACTTTTCACAGAGTTCTTTGACATCTTTATTTTTGAAGGGACGACCATTATCTGTGACTATGGAAAGAGGAACCCCATACCGGCATATGATATAATTCAATAGGAATTTTGAAATTTACACACCAGTGATATAGGTCATGGGGATAGCCTCGATCCATTTTGTAAAATACTCTGTGGCTGTAATGATAAAGTTGTGTCCATTTGCAGATGTCGTGTGAATCTTGCCAATAAGATCCAATCCCCATTGAGAAAAGGGCCACAGAGATATGACAGAATGAAGCTCTTGGGCTGGTGCATGAATGTAGTTTCCATGGATCTGGCATTTGTAGCACTTCTTAACAAAATTATGAACATCCTTTTCCAGAGTGGGCCAATAATACCCAGCACGAATCAACTTTTTGGCTAAGCTCAGACCATTGAAATGGCCCCCACATATACCATCATGAACCTCATGTAAAGCCATTTGTGCTTCATCAGAATCCATACACCTGAGGAGGGTATGGTCAAAGGAATGATGGTAAAGGGTGTCGGCGATGATGACATATTTAGCTGTCTGTCAGATGAAGGCTCGGCGTTGGTTAGTGAAAAGGTTAGGTGGTAAGGTTTGGGATTTCAAATATTGATATACATTATTGTACCATGGGGAGTTGGGACCAACAAGAATGCACATCACATCTGCTGTCGGAATGTCAAAAGAAGGAACCAGCAACTGTTCGACTAAAAATTCACATTTGTCCATATTGTGGGGCATATTCAACATGAAAGCAATTGTAGCCATCGCATCTGACGACTTGTTTTGCATTCTTGGAACTTGATTGAAATGGATAGCCGTGAATTTTGTCTTGAAGAAATCTACCATATGCTTATAAGGAATAATCTTTTCATCTTTTGTTTCGTAGTCATCATTCACTTGTCGGATGACTAATTGAGAATCTCCATAGACTTGCAAATGTGTGATATTCCAGTGGACCACAACTCAGAGTCTTGTGACCAGTGCTTCATACTCTGTAATGTTATTGGTACAATGAAAAGTTATTCTGTAGGACTTAGGAATAGCATCACCTTGAGGGGTGACAAACAAGATGCCAGCTCTGGACCCAAACTTGGTGTGGGATCCATCAAAGTATAACTTCCATTCATTAGAAGATGTGAGAGCAAAGACTGATTCATCTAGAAAATTGGTCAACATGGGATGATCATCATAAATAGGAGCCTCTGCAAGTTGATTTGCTATGACTTGTCCTTTTATTGCCTTTCGCTCCATATACTCAATATCAAATTCACTGAGGATCATAACCCACTTTGCTAGGCAACCCGTCAAAGCTGCTCTGCTAAGCAAGTATTTTAGAGGATCAATTTTTACAACCAACAATGTTTGGTGATTTAACATATAGTGTCGGAGCTTCTGTGTTGCAAATACCACTGCTAAGCATGCCCTTTCAATAGTTGAATAATTCAGCTCATAGCCTACTAGTGCCCGGCTGATATAATAAATAGCTCACTCTTTGCCGTTCTCATCCTATTGGGCCAAGAGAACTCCTAGTGCCATTTCAGTTGCAGAAATATACAATATAAAAGGCTTTCCTTCTATAGGAGGCATTAGAAAAGGACGTGACAGCAAATAGTCTTTGAGAGCGTGAAAGGCTGATTGACATTGCTCAGTCCATTTAAAAGCGACACCTTTATGCAATAGATGCTGGAATGGATGACATTTGTCGGCCAACTGAGCTATAAACTGGCGGATTGACTGGAGCTTTCCTTGCAGACTTCTTAATTGCTGAAGATTGGAAGGTGGAGGCATATCCATTATTGCTTTAACCTTGGCAGGGTCGACCTCAATGCCTCTATGAGAAACAATGTACCCTAGTAATTTGCCAGTTGTGACACCAAAGACACACTTCTTTGGATTGAGTCTGAGCTTGTAGGTCTCCATTCAGTCAAAGATTGGGCCCAGGATGGCTAGATGACTATCTCTTGTGACAGATTTGCATAATAAGTCATCAACATAGTCCTCCATCAAAGTATGCATGAAATCATGGAAAATTGTCGTCATAGCTCTTTGATATGTTGCTCTAGCATTTTTAAGACCAAAGGGCATCACATTCTGATAGTAGGTACCCCAAGCATAGGTGAGTGTTGTCTTATGTTGATCTTCAGGAGCAATGCGAATTTGGTTATAGCCGGAGAAACCATCCATCAATGAGAGCATCTCATATCCAGCAGTCATGTCAACTATGATGTCTATATTTGGCAGTGGAAAATCATCTTTAGGGCATGCTTTATTGAGATCCCTAAAATCTGTGCAAATTCTGATGCCCCCAGTCACTTTGCTAACTGGTACCAAATTTGAAATCCAGTCTGCATAATTGATGGGTCTGATAAAGCCCACATCCAGTAGTTTTTTTAGTTCTACCTTGACCAAGAGAGCCACCTGGGGATGCATTGTTCTAAGTTTCTATTTGATAGGCTTGGCATCTACTTTTAATGGCAAATGATGAAGGACTAATTCTAGATCGAGGCAAGGCATATCTGCATAGGACCATGCAAAGTTGATCTTCTTCTCAAGAAAGAAATTGACAAAATCTAACTTTTCCTGTTGTGATAGAGAAGCAGCAAAATGAATGACCTTAGGGTTGTCAGGTGTACCCAAATTGATTTCTTCGGTCATTTCCACGAGAAATGTTGATTTATCCTGACTTGATAGGGGTATGTCCACTCTTCCACCTTTGGGCGCCTTAGGGAGGTTTTCACCCATAGGTACGTCTTTTATTTTTACTTTTGCATGATCAGAGAGTGCCTTATGGTTTTCACTCAAAGATCTATTCTTTTGATTTTTTACTTTTTCTTTTCTTTTTTCATTTTGATGACTGGAAGATGGAGTTGACTCCCCAAAATATGTTGTGGAATCCAGGTCAATAGCAAATCCTGCCTTATGATCAACTTATGGTATGCCTTCCCGTAATCCAAGGAACTCTGCAATTGCTTTGTCATTTTGAAAACAGTCCAATGTGAGTGGTTCTTGTTGGTCATATTGGATAAGCTAGGGATAGACGAGGGGCATGTCATCATTAGTTTTCAGGAGAGAGAGGGCTGATATGGTAAAGATGTAAACATCTGTGGTATCACTGTTTGAACTACTTGTATCTGATTCAGAGTTTGGATCCCAAAATGACTCTATCCAAGCATGAGGACATGTTTTAGGAAGAGGAGTGATTTCATGTTTGTCTTCCATAGGAAAATTATCACGGTCAAGGAAAATATTGTCAAGGGCATAAGAGCTAGAAGAAAAGGAACTCCACTCCCATTCATTGGAATCAGTTTCGGGTTGGGTATTCTCAGGTGTTATTTCATCATCAGAGTCACGCCCTTTTCTACACGTGGTCACTTTGGTAGATGAGGATCCAATTCGCAATGGTACAAAACCTAACCCTAAAGTTGGAGGTCGCATCTTGGGTATAACAGGTTCTAGCCTTCCATTGTTGTTTAGGCCTAAGCCACTGCAGCCGTCATATCCTTTCTTTTGCAACATAGTAAATCCTGTACCGTATCGTTCCACTGGCAATTTGACAGGTGGGGTCTCAGTTGGATCCTTATAAAGCCATTCTATGACATCATCATCTAAAGTTTCTTTGTCAAGTTCACCCCATCTTGTAAATATGGTGGGAGGCTGATATTGAATAACCACCTTAGGTTCCTTTTGCAATAAATGTGGTTTGCCATATGATTTTGGAGATATTGGTAAATTCCCGATGAGGAATGTTTGATCCATTGAATATTCTCCGCATCCTTGGTCCTGTCTCTTCAATTTTCCTTAGACAGCATCTAACAATTCATTAGGATCCACATAACTATGTGATTTGGCCTCTCTATTGACCGGGACTTGCTGCTGAGGGGTATCCTTTAGAGTAGCACAAAATTGAAATGGATTAGGATCTCCTAGAATTGTTATCTCAGTTCCATTGTAAGGATATTTTAAACATTGATGATAGGTGGATGGAACGACTTTCATTGCATGGATCCATGGACGACCAAGAATCATATTGTAAGGGAGATCAAGGTCTAAGACCTGCAGGAAAGTGTTTTCTATCACTGGACCGACTCTGATAGGCAATGTAATTATCCCTTTGGATGGGCGCTCAACATCATCATATGCTTTGATTGTTATTCTTCTGGAAGCATCAATGTCATTTTCTGTATATCCAAGGCCAATGACCATGCTCAAGGTACAAATATTAAGACCCGCTCTGCCATCTATCAAGACTCGTCAGATTTTGCAATTATGGACAAAGACTTCAAGGTGTAAAGGGTCATTATGAGGGAGCTTATTAGGTGAGATATCATTATCAGAAAATTCCACATTTTGGGAAACAACTAGATGTCCAATTCGGGCTTGAAACTGGTCAACATCAATGTCTGTCAGGACAGTGGACTCAATTAAAGCTTTATCTAGGACTACACGATGCATGGGGGACATTTTCAACAACTCAAGGATTGATATTTGTGTAGGTGTCTTTCCTAGATGATCCAAGAGATTATACTGACTTGCAGGAGTTGGTTTGGAAGGAGCTGCAAGAGCTCCTTTCAGGACTATTTTAGATCGACGAGTGGTAACTGCGCAAGAAGGATCTTGTCCCTTTATTCTTAGGGTGGAAACATACTCATTTGATGTGCAAAAACAATTGATGACATTGTTATAACCAGTATTTGCATAATTTGTTGTTTGGGTAAAGTTTGAAGAAGACACTTTACCCTTGTCATGATCAAGCAAAGGAGTTTTGAAAATAGTATGATCAGTGTTAGAGGTCGCATGGGGTGGATCTACCTCAATTACTCCTTGCTCTAACAAATCTTGAATCATATGTTTCAATTGAAAACATGATGCGGTTTTATGTCCTTTGGACCGATGATACTCATAGTATGCATTATCATTCCACCAATGCGGTTTTACCACTGGTTTTGCCTTGATATCTGGTAGCTTAATAAATTTTGCTTGTATTAATTGTTTCATTACCGACTCAATAGGCTCTCCCAATGGTGTAAATTGTCGAGGAGGCCCATCCCTTGATCATAAAGGTTTGCGCTGCTGGCATTGTTGATGGCCTTGTTGTTGATTATATTGTTGAAGATGTTGTTGGTATTGCGGCAGTTGGGTAACATTGCTCACTGGTGTTCAATTTTGTTCCATAGTTGACATATTAGGAACACTCAATTTCTTGATCGTGAATGGGGGTTGATTTGTATTCACTGCTCTTGCATCAACAACTCCATCATTAGTGACATTCTTGTTCTTATACCAAAATCTATTTCTATCCACTGAATTGTTCGTGTTGTCACTGTCTTTGTTAAGCTTAATGATTCCTTTAGCTACAAGAGTAGTTTCAATGTTCATCCCCTTCATAATGAGTTTCTCTATAGTACTGGGACTTTTCAATTTTAGTTCATACATCATTTCTGGGACCAGATTTTGGATAAACAGATTCACTTGTTGTTCTTCAGGTATATCTAGGGAAGAATGACTATACAAGCTTTGCCATCGTTGCAAGAAAGTCACTAATGGTTCACCTTGCTTTTGCTTGGTGTTGCATAAATCTGACATGGTCACGTCACTATCGATGTTGAATGCAAAGTGAGATATAAACTTTTGAGCCAATTCAGACCAAGTCTTTATATTTCCTGGCAGATGCGAATACCAATCCATGGCTTGTCCTGTGAGACTTTGTGCAAATAATCGCATTAAATATGTCTCCTCATAGCTCACTTCAGTACATGCCGTGAAAAATGCTCGAATGTGATCTTTTGGATTTCCATTCTCTTTATATTTCTCAAAATTAGGTGCCTCAAAATGTTTAGGGAATGGAGGCATGTATAAGCTCTTGTCAAATGGATTAGGACATAAATCCTGATCCTGATCTGTATACAACTTCTTTGTTCCTTTAGTTTCTAATGCATCAACTTGTCGCTTCAACTTCTCAAGCTGTTGTGCAATTGTATCAGACTTTGGAGGTCCATCATTAATCCCGGTGGGTACTCTTTGTCGATACATTGTATTTCCGATTGGTTGTTGATGCTCTGAAATGGCCATTTTTGGTGTCTCTGGCATATAATGTTCTTGGTACATCTCTTGTTGTTGTGGTTGTGCCATGCCTTGATATCGACCTTGTTGCTATGCTTCTTGTAGCCTAGGTTGATATTGCAATTGAGTGTGTTGTCGATATTGCACAGGCGCCAATTGCGGTTGTGAAGTATGATAGCTTGTTTGCCTTGGCATATATTGAGGCACATGTTGTTGATGCTGACGAATCAGAATTTGTTGACTTTGTGCCAATTGTTGTCGCGGTGTATATCCCATCATTTGCAAAAAACTTTGTTTAGGTGGTTTTTGTTGTTTCTCCTTAAGATGGGGTATAGCACTTGCATTAACTTGCTGTGTTGTTTGTCCAATCCATTGTGATGGTTGCAAGTTTGCATTAACTTGTAATGGAGCCGAAGGCGCTGCAATTTGTTGTCGAATGTGAAATTGTTGTTGTTGCACATTGCTTGTTTGCACATTCGATTGTACCTTTTGTGTATTACTCAATTGTTGCAACAATTGTTGTTGGTGCAAATCACTATCCGTAGTTCTTCTATCCGTAGTTCTTTGTGTCACCATTATCGAAGGATCTGTCGCAATAGTGTTTGGCAAATATATTGAGCTTAACGGGATATAAGAACTTTGTTGCATCGTGGAATTGTTTTGGACATTGGTGATATCAGGCATTCCAGTCGTGAAGCTTTCTTGCATCTTAGATTTTGATCCAATTTTATGCATGTAAGGAACCACTTCTTGTTGAGGGATAGTTGTCAATATTTGCGTGGTCTTTATTTGATCTTGTGTTACAGGTGTTGTGTTGAATGATGGATTATTTATTGTCTCAAATGGTGACTTTTGAGGAATAGTCACTATCAATGCCTTTGAAGCACATTTACTCATCAAGGTAGGTTGAGTTGCTTGTTGCGCATTTTCTTCATTTGGATGCGGAGAGAAACTTAACAGCTCAACGCCTTGTTGTTTTTGCACATTGATTTGCTCACTTGAGGAGGTCACATTACTCATCATGTTAAGATACTTTTGTGGAAACATCTTAAAGACCTTGTTCAAGAACTTATCCATCTTTTTTTTCAACTTTGGATCTTGAAGGAACATGTCAACATCATCAGAAGCATCGGAATCTGATGAAGAATCCGGTTGGACATTTGGATTCGTTTCTTGTTGAATGCCTTGATTTGAACCAAATCCTTGTGAGAGGGTTTGTTCTTCATACAATGTTTGTATTTCATGTTGCAAGTTTGGTTGATTCCAATCGAAAGGTGCATTTCCTCTTGGAGTTGGTGGAACACTCCCATGTCCTGGTTTCATAGGTACAAACACTGGTTCATATAATGGAGGTGGTCCAAGTTGAACCATTCCATATGGTGGTAGTGATGTGTTTGATGAACCTTCAATTTGTACTGTTTGACTGGTTTGAAATTGTGAATTTGATATGTTGTCAATGGGTTGATGCGTTGGTTCACCCATCTTTTTAGATTTTGATCTTGTTTCAACAGGCATGTCACTTATGCAAATGCAATATTTTGGAATTTTTCAAGGATAATATGTGATATGCAACTAAATGAAAACTAAATAGATGAAAATGCAATCTATGGCAAGAATGCAACCTATGTTTTTGGTTGTTTTTCAAGATTTTGACAAACTTTTTGGAATGCAGATCTAAAAGAGACCCTTAGGAAATTGAAATGATGTCTAGACCTCAAAGGACAAAAGGACCAAGTGACAAAAGGAAAAATGACAATGTCTCCCCTATATGCTTGGATACTAAGCTAGGTTTGACCAAATGACAATAATGACATAAAGAGAAAAGGTTTGATAAGGTCTAGACTTCTTAACAATGACTTAGGGTTTATCAAAGATTTGGATTACTCAAGTATGACAAAACCTAGTTTTGACACTATACGCAAAGGGACAATTACTATGCAAATAACCCTAATATGATATGATAATAACTTAAACTTAATGAAGAGACCTAGGGTATGCAAATATGAATGTATGACAATGGTATTACTCTAATGCAAGAGGACACATGCAAATAGATGACCCTTATTGATATGCAAAGGAGTATGACCTAGGTGAAACTTAACCTTGGTAGTTGACAATGAACTTTGCAAAATGCAACCTAGGATGAACCTAAATCTAAGTGACATGAATGTTGAGACAAGATTTTGAACAATGTTTGACAACCATGTTTGAAGGTGTTTTTGAATTTTGTTGGATGAATGTCTCTTGTGTTTAACCTTGTTTTGAATCAATTTGTCTTGTTTTTGAAATGATATGCAATTCAACTTTTGACAAACAAAGAAGACAAGATACTTCAACTTAGACTCAAGACAATCATACTCATTCACACATTTCTTATGGATGGCAAGGGCAGTAGGTACTTGAGAGGTAGACTCATTATGAGATTCAAGGAGAATACATAGATGCTTGACCCCACAGGCTCCCCTCCATGACACTCACTTCTCAGGGCAGCCAAGCATCAGTCCCCATGGAAATCTCCCCATGGCGAACTTAGTATCTCTTCCAAGTATCCAAACTTGTCCTTCTCAAGCAACTAGAAGGGTTTTTGGCCTCTAAAAACAAGGTGTTTAGTAAGGATTTCTGTTAAGCGTTACTCCTTGATGTCATGCAAGCGTGATTGAGACATTAAGCCCATCAAGATACCAAAAAAATGTAGTCATGCAAGCATGATTTAGACCATGAGGTCCTACTTAGATGTTGATATGAGAAAGAGTTCAAGGGTCATCACTTCCCAAGTAACTGCAATTCCCACGTAACCCTTCCTTCAAAGCTTTCGCTCATCAGGTATTTTTTTATAGTGAGTTAGAATGCCAAGGTATTCTAGCCGTAATCACTTTGGGTCATTCCCTTCTCATGATTATCACTTGCTTGCAAAAGCAAATGTTCAGGAAGGCAGGCCCTCTAAAGGTGACACACAATCAAAAAAATGAGCATGGTATTGAAGATCTAGATTTCTGATCACCCTAAGAAGGATGAGAGCATACTCTCCTACTCCAATGTCATACTCAACAATCAAAGAAAACATACATTCATTCCATCCTATTTAGAAATCACTAGGTGCCTAATATATTAATTGCAAACACAAAGTTTAGTTGTATGTCCAAGGCAACCTGCAAAACCCAAGTCAGAAGTTTGATATGTTTAGTCTTAGACTATCGAACCTGCATAAAATGTGTTAGTAGTTTCATTTGTTGTCTTTGTCATGCGTATGCCAAGGTTCTGCACAGAGAATCAGTGCTAACAAAACCAAAAAAACAGAAATAGAATTCAAAAGAAAACAATTTGCAAGTGAAAAACACTGTCTTTTACCTCTGTTTCTGGCCCTACACAGGCGCAGAATGTCTGACATAGGCGCAAAATGTCTGACATAGGCGCAGAATGTCTGACATAGGCGCAGAATGTCTGACACAAGCATAGAATGTCCTTGACACAAGCGTAGAATGTCTAACACAGGCACAAAATGCTTGACACAGGCGCAAAAGTTCCCAGAAAACACTGCACTACCCTGTTTCTTGGATTTTTGACCTGCAAATAAACTCAAAAGCACTCAAAAGCATGGTTAAGTGGTTAGTTCATGTAGGGTTCACCAATTAATGTAGATAGGAATCTAGAAATCATCACAAGCAAATCAAAATACTAATCTAGCTCAATCACAAAAGCTTAAATGCAATGATCAATCCTAATTACACTCAATAGAGACATGAAAGCAAAACATTCAAAACTAAAAACTAAGCAAACCAGATGCAGATTCGAATGTCTCCTTCATGTGGCTCCATTGTCCTTATTTCTTCTCCAAATAGCCTTTGTTTGTGGATCTCACCTTCAAGTGCATAAACCTAATGTGAAAGCAAGATTGACATTGGCACAAGAATACTCAAAGCGTGATTGATTCGACAAAGTAATTCCAACAAGTGATTATTATATCGAGATTGAAGAAATTCATCCAATTTATAGACAAATTGGAGAGATGATCAAATTAGCATGATTCAATTCAAATGGAAATTGCAAATAAATATGACAAATTATGACAAATTTGCACTTTCTATGCAAAATTGATTGATTGATAATTCATGACAAGATTATGACAACTTTCTATGTCAAAATTGATTGATTGTCAATTATGACAAATTATGACAAATTGAAATGTCATTCCCATGAAATTAGGAGGAAAATAGGAGGAAATTGAATTAGAAATTAGGAAAATTAGAAAAATAGAAATTAGGAATTAGGAAATTAGAAAATGAGGAAATTAGGAATTAGGAAATTAGTGAATGAATTAATAATTTTTCATTTATTAATTAATTCACAAAGAGGGAATTTAGAAATTGAGGAATTTAGGAAATTAGGAATGATGTGAAATTAGGTAAATTAATTAATAATTTGTCATTTATTAATTAATTCACAAAAAGAGGAATAATTAGCCAATTAAATAAACATTTAATTGTGACTCGAAGACCTAGGATAAATAAATAATTTATTTAACCTAGAGAGAGAAATGACAAACAGGATTAAATGAATAAATCATAAAACCCTAGAAGATGAATTAGAAATGCAAGGATGACAATTAGGTCTTGACAAAGGATAATCGATATCGATTCGATTTAATCATGATTCTGACTGATAAAGGACCAATGCTGACAAATGATTTGATTGATAAATGCACCAATTGACGAGGAACAATGACTAATTGATCCAAATTGACACAATTGAGAAAGACGACGATTGATGACAAATTGATCGCAAAAAAGACAAAATTGACAAGAAGACAAGGATCGATGACAAAATAGATTACAAAATGACAAGATTGATGACAAATCGATCAAAAGACAAGAATTGATGACAAATCGATCGCATGATGATAAGATTGAAAAATGACAACGATCAATGACAAATCAATCGCAAGATGACAAGATCGATAAGAGGACAAAACCCTAATTAGGATTGACGATGTCCAAAAATAATAACAAATGAATACGTACATTTGATGCGACAAGATAAGACCGACCAAATTCACGACAAATATTGTTGTCAACAAGACCAAATTTGAGAGCGAGACAAATGAAGAATGCAAAAGAAGGACTCGATGCTTGCAAATGATAAAGACCAAGTGCGTGACATAGGAGAAAATGTTAATGCAATGCAAAAACCTAAAATAAGGCAATGCGCAAATGTTAAATTATGATTCCGCAAGCGTTGACCATTTTTAGGTGTCTACACAACAATCTCCCCCTTTGGCATTGATGGTAACACTTCAGAATTTGTCTTATTCGTTGCTCCTGCATGTACTTTCTTCATTTCTTTCTTTATTTCTGTACTGGTTATTACTTCTCCTCTGAGTAATAAATATCTCCCCCTAACACTGGCAATACTTTGTTTCCAACAAACCACTCTAACCACTTCTGGCAACCCTCTGCTTCAACAACTTCAACTCAACACTACTTACCAATACTCAAACACTATAATCATATCTCTTGTTATGCCCTGCATATCTAACCCACATTAGTTTCCTTGTGTTGAAAATATGGGTCCCCTTTTTTCTTTTTGCTGCTTTGTTTCTTTTTGTTTTGCTCCTTCTACCTCAGAACCCTGAAGTCCCGGAGTCCCGAGTTTTCTCTTTCTTTTGTTTCTCTTTGCCAACCCTGGAACCCTGGAGTCCCGAGGTTGGTATTTTTTGCCTATTGGTGCACCTACCCCAGAACCCCGGAGTCCCGAGGTGGCACCTTGTCTTGTTCATTTTGTTTGTCCACCTCAGAACTTCGGAGTCCCAGAGTCTCTAGGTGCATTATGTGTTGTCTACCTCGGAACTTCGGAGTCTCGAGGTAGGTTGTGATCAACCCCAGAACTCCAAACCCTCCGAGTCCCGAGGTTGATTGTTCATTTTCTTGTTCTCCTTCACCCTGGAACTCCGAAACCCCAGAGTCCCGAGGTGAAGTGTATTTTTTTTTTGCTATTGACCTCGATACTCCAGAACCTCGGAGTCCCAAGGTCTTGTTTAAGGCACTCGTACATACGAGGTTCGGGGGGGGGGGGGTAGTATAAATATGAATAATGAACTTTTTTTAAAGCTCATTTGTGCATTCAACTTTCCAGAGCTCTTTCTTTCTTGCCTCCTGACTTCGTGCCTCCAAACTTCCAAGTTCCTTTCATGTTCCTGGGTGATTATTCTCACTAGGTTAGTGATTTTTCTTGCCCTCCTCATCATTTGTAATTTATATCTTCCTTTTTGTTGTGGGTTTTTCTTGTTTTCTTTTTCTTTTTCTTTTCTTTTTCCCGCATGCCCTAGTTCCACCCCAGACCCCCAGAGTTCTGGGTTGCTTGCTTTTCCCAACCTGAAATCTCGTAACCCTGGAGTTCCAAGGTTATTGTTGAGATTAACACCTGATAAACCCAGAACCCCAAGATCTCGGAGTTCTGGATTACCCCTTTTGAAGAAGTAATACCACGAAGCTCGGAACCCTGAAGTTCCGGACTTCGTTCACACCTACCCAGCCCGGAACCTCAGAGTTTTGGACTTTCTTAAAGTTTGATTACCTCGGAACCCCAAAGTTCTGGTTTTTTTTTAAGGTTTGCCTATCCCGGAACCCTGGAGTTTTGAGGTCCCTATTTTAAAGAGAAAATTACTCATCTCAGAACCCTAGAGTCCCGAGGTGAATAAAATTTTTCATGTTTTTGTATATTGTACTGACACTTATTTCCTTCTTCCAGATTCAAGCAATTAGATGGACTCATCTTCTAGCAAGAGAGGCGAGGATATTTATCGACTCCCAAAAACCATGAAATACCACTACCAAGGGTGGGTTTACGCTTTAAAGTTGGATGATCAAGTTAAATGGGTCACTGATACTGAGATCGGGCAAGTCGATATTGAGGATGTTAAAACCCAACTAGATAAGCCAAGGTTGGATGCCCCATAGAGAAGAATAAAGAGGTCAGGCCTAGTAGAGGACACCATCTTTCCACAGTCAGTGCAGGCTCCCGAATTCATAATAAGAATTGCCCAATTTTATGACCCTAACACCAGGAAGTGCATTGACACAAAAGGTAAAACAGTGATAGATATGTCCCCTGATATGTTGGGATTTGTGTTCGGCATCCCAACCAGAGATGAGATATTCCTCTCAATTGAGGAGGAAGCCTTGAAAGTATGGAATGAAAATTGGTTGGAGGAATAAAGGAAAATAGGTCAAAAGGCCACAGAGATACTAAGAGCAGACTTTAAGGAGCCTCAGAGAGACTTGATCATCATGTTAAGCAAGGCCTTTGGCAAGCCCGACTATAAACACTTTCACCCATGGATGTTTTAATTTATGACCACCATCTTAGTAGGGAAGAAGTACTTTGACTGGCCTCAAATCCTTTCAGACAACATCTGCAGGCAAATGAAAGAGGTCCACCAGACCAAAAAAAATTTCTTTACATCTTATGTCCTCTGGGTGGCCACTAGAGCTTGAAAATTCCCAAGCCTACAGGTTGAGGGTCAACTAGGAGAACAAGAAGGTCAGAAAAAAGTGGGAATATTATTCCCAACTCCCTCTCATCAATGCAAAGGCCCATTTCAAGAGGATCAATGATGCCTTCATTTTTCCTATAATAATTAAACTGATAGGACATACCAGATACAAGATTAGCCCAGAGGCCATGGCTATCATCCAAGAGTGGGTGTGTTGGTTTATCCAAAACCCATGCTCCACCTACATTAGAGTCAGTGGATTCACAGGAAACCCAATGTTGCTCCCAAGGTACTATAATGACAGAATTATTTTATTAGAATATGTCAGGCAACTATTGAGCCTCCAATCTCTCTTGTCATCCAAACACAAAATGGGGATTGACTTTTCAGTGTCTATTGGGTAATTTTCTTGCTCCAAGATATAGGTAGCAAAGTTGACTGAGCCCGAGCTCCAAGATTTGAACCGTAAAGAATTTGATTATGCTAGGGAATTCTATGATCCCTATGGGAAGCTAAAGAAAACTATGCCTAAGGCATATGAGGGGCATAAGCCTAGACTAGAGGATTTTTGGGCCAACCTCCAAGACAGTTTTGAAGTGAGAGAGAAAAATTATAACAGGTTATCAGTACCCCAAATAAGAGATTTCAAAATTGAAACCAATCTCCCTAAAGCTCTGAGGGATGATGGGGACTTGCTTGATGTTGCTTTCAAAGGGCTAAAAATTTATAAAAAGGCCCTATCCCCAATAAGGTGGTCCCCGAATGAGGAAGTGAATATAGAAAATATTTCCCAAGTGGTCATCAATAGGACCAAACAATGGCTAAGTCAAAGGGTCAGGCTAAGTGCCTCAAAGGGAAAACAAAAGGAGTCTACCTCGGGGGTACTTTAGTCAAGGGCTTATAAGGAGTATGCTTGGAAGACAAGATCAAACTCAAGAAAGAATACATCTACTGACCTCGATGAAGAAGTGTGGCGCCAAGATAGCAATGAGGATCTAATGAGAAAGCTTAAGGAGAAAGTGAGGGAGTCTGAAATATTAAAGAAGCCTTCAGACCTGAGGGTAATAGATGGATCAGGAGTGGTGCCACTTGCCAAAGTCCTTCCGCCAAGGACAGCTATAGGGTAGGCAGCAGGAGCTTGAGAGAAAGAGGAAGGAATAGAATTAGATAAAGATGTACCCACTCAACCTCCTCCAATAGCTGTAGTGTAGGCTTCAGTTACCAACACCCTTGTACCACCATCAGTTAATCCAACCATAGGGAAGCTTGGGATATGGGGATTCAGGTCTAGCACTGAGAAGGTAATTATTAGAAATGTTGAATCAAACTCAGACTAGGAAGAGGAATAGCCAAAGGAACAATAGTCACTTGGGGGGGAGAAAGAATGAGATGAGGCAAAATATTTGCTAAGTGAAAGATTAGTCTTAACCCCTCAAGATCAATAAGACCTCTTGAAGGACATAGCTGTTGGGCAAGGTGGAACGGAGGCTGGTGAGGAAGAGACGATGTTCAATGAAGAGGTCAGTGATAAGTTGGTAGAGTAGCATAAGCAACAACAACTGAATATTAATATTTCTGGCTCGTCAAGTTGATTCACCTCAAAATCCTAAACTGACATATGCAGAGGAGAGGGATGAAGCAAAGGAATAGGTAGATATTCATATTGTAACTGCCGACATAGTGTCACATCAAGGTAACAAAGATGAAGATATACCATAGTGGCTTGAATTTACTTTTGACAAGAAGAAGAGAAAGGTAGAGCCGCCTAAGGTGACATGGAAGAAAGTAATCATGGAGGAGCCCCAAAAGGTCAAGAAACCAAAGATTGTGCATCATTTGTCAAGAATAGGTTCTGGTGAAGTGGTTGCAGTTTTGGAGGTTCCACTAAAAAATGAAGGTCAAGCCTCTCCCAAATACCAAGTATCCCAAGTAAACTTGGGCAAGCAAAGAAAATGGGGAGAGTTAGACACTTTATAACTAGCCACCAGTGTTGTCAAGGGGTGCATCGAAAAGGAGCATACCTCTAACATAGAGCTTAAAGAACAACTGGGGCAATATAAGCAATTGCTAATAGAGATGAGTAAACCTCTAGACTCTTGTAGGAATGATGACTTAGCCTCAACCTCTTCACTTCCAGAGGGAGAAGTAAAAGCATTAATGGAGGTGAGATAGGTGGCTAATGTAGCTAAATCACAGGCTCAGATAAATGCAGCTAAGATAAGGTTATTTTTGCAGGATACCATGGGGGTATACCGAGAGGCAGTATAGCCAGGTGGACCATTAGCTTCTTATTCTACGCAATGGGAACAAAAACTAAGCATTTTTTATAAGTAGTTTTGAATTTTGAATAAAGTTTTGCATTTAGGAGAAGAGGTAATAATGGAGGATATCTCTTGGGAGGAGATAGTTGTAAGAATATGCAATCTTAGGCATACATTTTAGAACCAAAGATTGAAATGCTTCAATAGTATGTGAAGGATGTGGTAGAGATTCGAGTCCCTCTCCTAGGGAAATTTTGAAATATGAAAAGTTTGTAAAGCATTTGCTCAGAGCTTTTGGGTTGGGGTTAACCAATACAGGGATCATGGAAGAAGAACAAGTATTGAATCAATGGGATGCATATGAGGCCCAACATCTAGGACCTCTAGCTTAGCTCAATGTCACACTGATGGACAGATACACATACCTAATTACCCAATGTCAAGAAGTGGCTGAAACAATAGGGGAGTTAGAAAAGGGAAAGACGCATGCGGATGAAGCTTTGAGGAAGTACAAATTTAGAATTAAGCATGTAGCCAACCCTCCTGTTCAAGCAGTTGCATATATTATTAATAATTATAAATCTTATAAAAAGAAGTAGAAGATGAACCTGTAGTTTCTAAAGATAGAAGGATTTATAAGAAGAGATTTTGCATGGCATCTCCACTAGCACTCCAATGGCAACTCTAGCTCATGTTCCAGTTTTGAACAAAATTCTGCATGACTACAAAAGCTTGCCTCACACAACATGGTCTTTGTAGTGGTCATGCAACATCCATTTGATAGTAGTTAGCTAGAGTATTAAGGCATAAACTTGCAAGTTAACTGTGACTCCTAGTTTTGAGTTCTTAATTGAGAATTTGGATTCATTTGTAAGGGTCCCCAAACTCTATAAATTGAGAAAACTCTATAAATTGAGAATTTGGATTCATTTGTAAGGGTCCCCAAACTGATGATTTGTGGCCCACTTAGATATTTTTATATTATTTTGCAGGTTGTTAAGAATTTGAGTCATCTTTGTTACACATTCTTTGAAATTAATACAAAAAGTAGCTTGTAGATTGCTTGATCTATGTCTATATTCTATGAAATTATTTTGTGTAATCTGGTAATGTTTGTTATTTGGAATTAGCAATGTTGTTTGATCTTCTATTTATTTCTTTATGAATCATATTGCGTATGTGAGTGGTGTATGAGAATTATTGTGGTAGGAAATATTATTGATGATTTTATTTCCATGTCTATGAAATTGATGATTTTGTAGGTTTACTGGAGGTCCATTGTTAAATGCTAATTTGAATAGTATTTGATAATTGCTTGGATTGTAGGAGCTAATTGAGTAGTTTGTTAAGTTGTTATTGAATTGGTTTTATTGTTGTTTTCTTGTTTCCCTTACTCTTCACAGTTTATTTTCCAGAGAATTTTAAATTATAAAAATACAAAAAAAGAGGAAGTTAAGCCATCAACGATAAACGGGATTTAGTTTCAACCAGCAGGTTGTTGGCATTATGTGAACTGATATGAGGACATAATGACATTATATGTTGTCATTGATGTCAATATGCTGAAGAGGTGAGAATTGACATATGTGAGAACCGGTATAACACTGTGAACTGACATTTGTGCCAAAGTGAAGCGGTGTGTTTGTTCAAGGTGAACCAGCATATGGTTATGGGAACCAGCACATGGAAGCACTACATGTGACTACTGGTTGGTAGTCTCAACTTCAGGGTTTCTGGTTGAAGTGCTTCAAGCTTGTGTGGCTCAACCGGTGACTTTGTGTGATGAGTTAGCATGGTAACGAAGAATAGATCATGTTGCCATGTAAGCCTTGTGTGCGTGAAGGATCTTGCATGAAGGAGATTGTTCCTATCTACCTCGGGAATGTGCGAAGTCTATAAATGGTAATAACGTATGAGGGGTTATCAGCCACTATGAAATCGGTGGAAAATGGATGATGGAGATTGGATCAAGATAGTTGCATTTAATGCAGTGTGCTCAACGGTCAAGATTAAACCGTTTGAATTCCTTAACGTAACAGGTTTTAGGGTTTAGGGTTTATGCTACCGACCTATTTGTTTTCCTATAAGGTCGATGTTGTGATTCTTTCTGAGGTTGTTGGAAAAAGTTGTGTGTGTGTATCCAAGAGAAGGGATACGTGATTCTTGCCAGACCAAAAGGAGAGAAGTGATACCTGCAGAGTGTAAGTGAAGAAGGTGAAGAGGAGCTTAAGTGGATCTGCATTGGCATTGAGTGCTATTACCATATCATTGTAATACCTGTTGATCTCTAACCACCTCAACAGTTGGAAAATCCCTTAACAGGGTAGCTTTAACCGGCTTGCTGTAAATCCTTCAACAGGGTGACTCAAAATAATTGAGTTCTTGAAATCCTCTAATAAGGTAACCTTTAACAGGGTTTAACCCTTAACCAGGTATTCTTGCCATCCCTTAACTGGGTGATCCCTAACAGGATCAGTTCCTAACAAAACCTATTGTATCAGTCTTTAACCAGACAAGGCTCCTAACAGACCGGACTTCTAAAGAGTTCAAAAATAAGCTTGTGGGTATTCATCCCCACCGTGGTTTTTCCTAGTTGGGTTTCCACATGAAAAAATATGTGTGTTATGTGTGATGTCTTCCTCATGTGATGCTTTGTTTTTTTCTATCAAGTAGTAAATCATGTTGATCTAGTTGCTCATATGTATATCTTTGATGGTAGATTACTTTTTCATGTATTAAGGTGAAATGGAAATGAAGTGTTAGAGTATATGAGAAGATAGGTATCAACCAGTTTATGCTTGTCTTAGCTATTCTGGGTTTTTGCCGGTTGTACTCTGTTTTAGGACCGGTGTTGCTGTTTGTTTGTCATTGCACAGTGTCTGCTGACAAACCGGTTTAAGAGTGTATTTTTGTCTGTACTGATCCACCCCCCCCTCTCAGTACCAATTTGGTACTATTCTTTCATCATTGAGTTATCAATTGGTATCAAAGCATCCTCCAGGTCCTCTATGTTATAAGCTTAACCACTTGAGGTAAAGATCCCAGTCTAATGATGAAGAGGGAAGGTCCAAAGTTTAACAAAGAAAATTTTAGTATATGGAAAGACAAAATGAAGATATACATCAGAAGCATGGGTGCTCAATACTGGAGCTATGTTGAGAATGCCTATGTTGCCCCTACGGGTACTCTCACCGATGACCAAAAGAGAGAGATGCAGGAGAATGGGCAAGTCATGGAAGCCCTAATTAGTAGTTTATCTGACATTGAGTTTATTGATGTCCAAGATAAGGAAAATCCCAAAGAGGTATGGGATACTCTTGAAAATATCTATGGCGGTGATGAGCATGTAAAACAAGCTAAGGAAGAAATCCTGAGAGGGAAGTTTGAAGATATGTGGATGGTTGAAGGTGAGACCATTCAACAGTATGGAATATGAATCAATACCATTGTTGGAGATATCAAGAGTGCAGGTGGTAAAATAGAAGATTCCACTGTGGTAAGCAAAGTCCTGAGATCCATATTGCCAGTCTATGCAATAAGGGTTGCTGCTATTTAGAAGCTGAGATCAATAGACAAGACTAAGGTATCCCAAGAACTCCATCATTGCTAAGTTGATAGCCTATGAGCTAAATAGTTTTGATGGCAGTGTTCAAAAGACTGAATCAGCTTTTAAAGCTTCTGCTATACCATCCAGAAAAGGAAAAGAATTTAGCACTAGTGGTGAACCAAGACAGAGTAGAGAAATGGATGATGAGGAGATTCTGATGGCATTTGAAGCTCTCTTTGCCAGGAAACTTACTAAAGGAACCGACAAATATAGAGGTAAGCTACCTTTGAAATGCTTTTCTTGTAACCGGATAGGACATATTGCTATAAACTGTCCTAATGGTGACAACAAGGAGAAACCGGAAAGGTTCAAGAAAGTCAAAGGAGGAAACCGGAGAAACTGTTTTGTGGCAATTGATGAAGGTGTTATAGATGAAGAATCAGAGGATGAAGAAAATGAAGATATTGTGTTTGTTGCTATCAAGGAAGATGTGTCAGACAAGAAGGCTCTTGTCTCCCGGTTTGATAATTCCAATGAGTGGATCATTGATAGTGGCTATTGTCACCATATGACTGGTGACCGGAGCAAGTTTCTATCCTTGGAAGAGTATGATGGTGGTGTGGTTCGCTTTGGCAATGATGCACCATGCATGGTCAAAGGCAGAGGGTCTATCTCTCTGAATGGAAAGAGTAGTGCTGGCAATGTGTATTGGGTTGATGGTCTCAGAGACAACCTTCAGAGTGTTGCCGAGTTGAATGGCAGTGGCCTCACTCTGGAATTCAAGAATGGAGTTTGCAGAATCAAAGGAAAGAATGGTGAATTGGTTGCCATTGGCATGGAGACCAAAGGTAACCTATTTCAGTTAAATGAAAATATAAGTACATGTCTTATGGCTAAATTTGATGATAGCTGGATATGGCATAAGAGACTCTGCCATGTAAACTTTGATAACATTGTGAAGGCTAGTAAGATCAAGGTAGTTAGAGGGTTGCCGGTGCTAAGCAAACTGGATAATACCTTGTGCAGAGAGTGTCAATTGGGGAAAATTTCTTCCTCAACCTTTAAAGGTAAATCTTTCACTGCTGACAACTTGCTTGATCTTGTGCATACTGATTTGTGTGGTCCTATGAAAAATAGAAGTGTGTAGGGTGATAGGTACTTCATGATTCTCACTGATGACTACTCAAGAATGATGTGGGTCACATTCTTGAAAAACAAGTCTGAAGACTTTGTAAAGTTAAAAGCTTTTAGAGCATTAGTAGATAAGGAAAGCAGTAAAAGGATCAAGTGCCTGAGAACTGATCAAGGAGGGGAATTCACTTCTGGTGAATTCAACAAGTACTATGAAGAAAATGGCATCAAGAGGCAATTGTCTGCCCCCCGGACTCCACAGCAGAATGGCCTAGCAGAGAGGAATAACAAGACTATGGTTGAAGCATCTAGAACCATGTTGATTCAAGGAAAGGTAGCTCACACCTTTTGGAGAGAAGTGGTGAGCACTGCAGTCTACACAATGAACCAGGTACTCATCAAGAAAGGTAAGGATAAAACTCCTTATGATTATTGGACTGGTAAGACACCTATGGTTAGCTACTTTAGAGTGTTTGGTAGCAAATGTTACATCAAGAGGAGTGAACACCGGAGCAAATTTGATGCGAAATTTGATGAGGGAATATTCCTAGGGTATTCCACCAAGAGCAAAGCTCTCAAGTGTTTCAACAATAGGACTTAGAGAATTATGGAAAGCATCAATGTAAGAGTTGATGAAAGCTCTAAGAAAACTGAGGAAACTTACAGTGAGCAAGCGGTAAATGAACTGGTTGCCAGTCAACCAAGTACTAGTAATAGTGTTCCTACACCGGTAGATGTAGATGCTGATACTGATGGAGATGAGGATGAAGAACAAAAACAAGAGGAATCCATTAAGATCATTCCTCGGTATGTCAAGCTAAATCATGATCCGAAGCAGATCATAGGAGATAAGGATGCAGGAATCCTTACAAGAAGAAAGGTCAGAGAAAACTCATGTATGATCTCTGAATTTGAGCCGAAATCATTCAAAGAGGCTCATAAAGATGAAGACTGGATCAAGGCAATGGAAGAAGAACTTGACCAGATAGAGAAAAATGGTACATGGTCTTTGGTACCCAGATCGGAGCATAAAAATGTCATTGGTACCAAATGGGTTTTCAGAAATAAGCTGAATGAGGATAGCATAGTGATTAGGAACAAAGCTAGATTGGTGTGCAAAGGATATGCTCAGGAAGAAGGAGAATACTATGGAGAAACCTTTGCTCCTGCAGCCAGATTGGAAGGAGTCTGTATGCTTCTTGCATATGCAGCTTTTAAAGGTTTCAAAGTATATCAAATGGATGTAAAATCTGCATTCCTAAATGGTGTACTTGAAGAGGAGGTGTATATTGAGCAACCAGATGGGTTTTCCCTATCTGAAGATAGTGACATGGTATGTAGGCTACATAAAGCCTTATATGCTCTAAAGCAAGCACCTAGAGAATGGTATGAATGTCTGCATTCCCATCTTGAGAATATTGGATTTGAGAGAACAAGTGAAGATAGCAATATCTACTTGAAGTCTGAAGGAGATCAGATCCTAATCTGTGAGGTATTTGTTGATGAAATTATCTTTGATGGAGATGACAAGATAAGTCATGAGTTTGCTGATGAGATGAAGAAAGAGTTTGAGATGTCACTCATAGGGGAGATTAAGTTCTTCATTCGACTGCAGATCCAGCAGATGAAAGATGGAATCTTTATCACTCAGTCCAAGTATGTCAAAGAGGTGTTGAAGACCTTTGTCATGGAAGATAGCAAACCGGTTGGTACTCCAATGGTGACCGGTTGTAAACTATCCAAAGAAGATGACTCAGCATTGGTTGATGAGAAGGAATAGCGATCAATGATTGGTAAGTTGCATTATGTAGTGCATAGCAGACCAGATATTGCACATGCAGTTGGCATTACTGCAAGATTCTAGAAAAGCCCAAGAGAATCCCACTTGGTTGCAGTCAAGTGAATTCCTAGGTATCTGAAGGGAACTATTAACTATGGATTGTGGTATCCATATAGCAAGGATTTCAACTTGAAAGTATACACAAATGCTGATTGGGCAGGCAATATAGATGACCAGAAAAGCACAACCGGTGGTGCATTCTTTCTCAGTGGTAGACTAGTCTCATGGATGAGTAAGAAGGAGAGTTGTATCTCCTAGTCTACAATAGAAACAAAGTATGTTGCAGCTTTCATGATCTGCACTCAAACAATTTGGATGAAGCATGTATTAAATGGCTTCAAAGTTCCTATATCTGAATCGGTAAGTATATTTTGTGACAATACTAGTGCAATTAATATCTCCAAGAATCTAGTTTTACATTCTAGAACCAAGCACTTTGAGCTTAAGTATCATTTCTCGAGGGAAAAGGTTCACCAAGCCTCTCCCAAAGGCTACATTTATGTACTTAAGAGGTGAATTAGGGGTGTTGCCCCTTTAGGAGGTAAACTAAAGGTATATGCTCCACATCAGTCAGGTATTGCATAGTCAAATTTTTCTTCAGGATTGATGTGTTGAAGGATGCTACTCCTCAGGGGGAGTAGCATATTGGAGCAGGGAAGCTTGTGCCTCCACTTTGGCATTGTTGTCAAAGGGGGAGAAGATGAGAAGTAGAGAAGATATCTATAGAAATTGGGGGAGAAGATGTGAAGTGGAGACATATCATTGTATATTGCCATCAATGCCAAAGGGGGAGATTGTTGGCATTATGTGAACCGGTATGAGGACATAATGACATTGTATGTTGTCATTGATGTCAATATGCTGAAGAGGTGAGAACCAACATATGTGAGAACCAGTATAACACTGTGAACCGACATTTATGACAATGTGAAGTGGTGTGTTTGTTCAAGGTGAACTGGCATATGGTTATGGGAACCGACACAAGGAAGCGCTGTATGACTATTGGTTGGTAGTCTCAACTTCAAGGTTTCCGGTTGAAGTGCTTCAAGCCTATGTGGCTCAACTAGTGACTTTGTGTGATGAGTTAGCATGGTAACAAAGAATAGATTGTGTTGCCACGTAAGCCTTATGCACGTGAAGGATCTTGCATGAAGGAGATTGTTCCTATCTACCTCGGGAATGTGCAAAGTCTATAAATGGTGATAACGTATAAGGGGTTATCAACCGCTATGAAATTGGTGGAAAATGGACGATGGAGATTGGATCAAGACTATTGCATTCAATGCAGTGTGCTCAACAGTCAGGATTAGACCGTTTGAATTCCTTAACGTAACAGGTTTTAGGGTTTAGGGTTTATGCTACCGACCTATCTGTTTTCCTATAAGGTTGATGTTGTGATTCTTTTTGATGTTGTTGGCAAAAGTTGTGTGTGTGTATCCAAGAGAAGGGATACATGATTCTTGCCAGACCAAAAGGAGAGTGTCGATAGGAATCTAGAAATCATCAAAGCAAATAGATAAATTAGCCTAGCTCAATCACAAAACCAGATTGCAATGATAACAAACCTTACAAACATTCAATAGAGATATGGAAATGAAACATTCAATTCAAATGCAAACCATCTCAAATGCGGATGTCTCCTCCATGATTCTCCATTGTCCTTCTTTCTCCTTCAAATTGCTTTGTTTTGTGGATCTCACCTTCAAGTGCATAAGCATAATGTGAAAGCAAGATTGACAAGACGGTAGCGCAAGAATACTAGAAGCGTGATTGATTCAAGGATCGATTCGAAAAAGTGATTAATTGGGATTGAAGAAATTCATCCAATTTATAGATAAATTGGAGAAATGACCAGATTAGCATGAAGAGATTTGAAAGGAAATTTCAAATCAAGAATGACAAATATGACAAATTATGACAAAATTGACACTTTCTATGCGAAATTGATTGATTGATAATTATGACAAAGTATGACAAATTGCTATGTCAAAATTGATTGGTTGACAAATTATGACAAATTATGACAAATTTGCTATGTCATTCCCATGAAATTAGGAGAAATATTAGAGAAAATAGAAAATTAGATGAATTAGAAATTAGGAAATTAGAAAATTGATGAAAATTAGAAAATTAGGTAAATTAATTAATAATTTTTCATTTATTAATTAATTCACAAAGAGAGGAGAAATTAGTTAGCCAATTAAATAAACATTTAATTGTGACAATAAGACTTAGGATAAATAAATTATTTATCCTAGAGGGAAAATGACTAACAAGGTTAAATGAACAAATCATAAAAACCCTAGAAGATGAATTAGAAATGCAAGGACAACAATTAGGTCTTGATGTAGGATCGATTTGATCATGATTCTGACTTGATAAAAGACAAATGCTGATAAATGATTTGATTGATAAATATGCCAATTGATGAGGAACAATGACTAATTGATCAAAATTGACATGATTGAGAAGGACGACGATTGATGACAAATCGATCGCAAGATTGAAAATGACAACGATTGATGAGAAATCGATCGCAAAATGACAAGATTGAGTAGAGGACAAGGATCGATGACAAATCAATCATAAAATGATAAGATTGAAAAAGGACAACGATCGATGACAAATCGATCACAAAATGACAAGATTGAAAAAGACAACAATCGATGACAAATCAATCGCAAGATGACAACGATCGATGACAAATCGATCGCAAGATGACAAGATTGAAAAGAGGACAAAACCTTAATTAGGATTGACGATGTCCAAAATTATGACAAATGAACATGCACATTGATGCGACAGGATAAGATCGACCAAAATCATGACTGAAGATTGTTATCGACAAGACCAAATTCGAAAGCGAGACAAATGAAGAATGTAGAAGAAGGAATCAATGCTCGTAAATGATAAAGACCAAGTGCACAACATAGGAGAAATGTTAATGCAACGAAAAAACCCTAAAATAAGGCAATGCGCAAATGTTAAAGTATGACTCCGCAAGCGTTGACCATTTTTAGACGTCTACATTTTGCCCCTCTCTGAGACAATGCGATTCTAATTTCAAAGAGCAATAATGAAAATGCCCTAGACACTAACAATGAAACATGCATGCCCCCTTGAGGAATTGGCCGGAAGCATCCAGAAAAGAGGCTAATTGATTGATAAGAATGATAGAAAATGATAGGAGCAAACAGACTGACAATCGATAATCGGATACACAAAGGACAAGCAATTGAAGGTGCAAAAGATTGTGACTAGCATAAGATGGAGAGAGTGCACGTCCATATATGCACTGACAAAGATCTATAAATGAGACAAAGAGAGTGAAAAGAGCTCATTTGCACTAGCCAAAGAGGAGGATTTGTTGCTCTGGAAAAGGACACTTGCAGAGAGATGGAAAACATTCCAATGGTAGATCACCTAGGGGAATGTGTACGCACCTACAGATGACCGAATGACGTGAGAGCAGTAGTATGTATCTCAAAAACCCATATTGTCAATTTCATGAATTTGACTTGCTTGCGAGACATTGCGGGGCCCACAGGGAATGAAAAGAATGACTTCTGCACCTGTGTGGGCACATCCTACACTTGTGTGGGATGTCCTGCACTTGTGTAGGGTACATAGGCACAAGTTGATGCTACACATGCATAGAACAGGGTACACAGGCGCAGTTGTGCACTGGGAACCCTAATTTGACCAAAAACAGCATGCGAATGATCCCGAAAAGGGGGATAAGGGTAGGATAGGTCAAAATAGATAAAGAACACCTTGATTTGTGGATGAAATGAGGAAATGCAACCCATAGGAGCAAACCCTAAAACTGACAAAGTGTGCCCCAATTGTGATGTAGAGTCGACAGTATCCACTGATTACGCGAGAGAACCGACCTGATTGCTTCATGTTATGACATAGACTCAGGAGCACAAATAGAGATACATTAGCAGGACTTGGAATGTACTATATCACATTCATGCCTGAGATTAGGGCAAACACAGGACTTCTTACCACATTGGCAGAGCGATGGCATTCAAAGAGTTCCTCTTTCCATCTGGCGACTGGAGAGGCGACTGTGACACTAGAGGATGTATGGCGTATCCTCCGCATTCTGATTCATGGGGAGATGATAGAGTATGACCCAGTGATAGGGAGAGACGCTTTGTGCAGATTATTTGAGTGTGATGCAGATGATCTAGATATCGTAGAGAGGGAGATTGGCTGGGAGACCATGGCATTAGAGTATGATCGACGATATGTGGTGATAGCCATGGTTATAGAATGCCTATTAGCAGGAGACAGATGAGGACATGGATTCCCTATTGGATGGGGAAGAGTGCTAGAGCAGATGGTGACAAAGGGGACTGTGTATGCATGGGGACCATGTGTACTTGCCATGCTATATTTTCAGCTGAATTAGATAGCATATCAGGGGGTGCAGACTTTGAGCTGTGGAGTCACACTGTTACAGGTATGGGCATTTGAGCACATAGCCATATGTCGACTGATTGTAGAGAGATAGGTATTACCACACCAACCATATGTGTATGCTATGGGGGAGCACTGAGACAGGGTCCTTTCAGATACATATTATATTGGCGACATGAGATAGACAGATTGAGAGAGTTCACATGGAGGCCATATCTTGATTGCCCTGGATGGTCAGATGATAGTGATGAGCTACTATATTGCAGATAGGAGAGATACCTGATTGGGTGACTAGTGAATTGCCAGAGAGTGATTGAGATGTACCTACCAGAGAGAGTCAGACGATAGTTGGGAGAGAGGCGGGATGTACCGAGAGGGACTGCACACTTTGCCCAATCTCACAGAGAGATGAGTCAGTGGGGGAGGATGATTCAGCCACACATAGCATATGCTAACTTCACACAGCTACAACAGAGATAGTGGGGTTGGAGATCAGATGTGGTGGATGTTGGGATGACAAAGGAGTATGAGCGATGTTTTACACGACGACGACCTATGTCATTGACAGATCTTGATATTCCGGTACCGAGGAGACAGGAGGACTTCCCACTTGCTAGAGAGGATGAGGATAGAGATGAGGATGAGGAGGATGAGGGAAGTGATGAGGATGAGGGGGATGATGAGGAAAGAGATGATGAGGATGAAGATTATGAGCCAAATTCAGCCAATCAGGAGTCATTGCAGGATATACCCATAGAGCCGGAGACAGCTAGGATAGAGGAGATGGAGATGTGCAGGGCTACCATAGCGAGTTAGCATGATCACATTGCAACATTAGAGAGACAAAATTATATCTTGAGGATAGAGCATGATCAGTTCAGAGCAGAGATAGCCAGACTTACAGCGGCTCGAGATACAGCAATAGCCCAGACACAACAAGAAGGGCAGAGAGTCACTGAGTATATTGGGTTGATTAGAGATGCCAGTGCACGTGAGATGGCACAGATGTTGGTAGAGACCAGAGAGGAGATACACCATTAGAGGACACTATATGAGAGTGCAGTTCCACCAAAGAAGAGAGCAGCATCATATTAGGCATGATCGAGGAAAGAGAGCAGGCCACGTTCTCGGAGGTCATTGAGCAGCATGGGGGTGAGTGGACCTATGAGACCACCACAGCCAGGACCTAGGGCTGGAGGGACATCATCCTTGAGACATGGTAGGGATGAGGAGGATAGAGGGAGCACCTAGTGATAGAGGCATGTGCTCCTTATGACAGATAGTTGACATTATGTAGTCAGCCTGTGGGCCATACTTAGGACAGACAGTCCAATTTTGTACTCTGATATTATTTTGATATATGATATGATATGCATCGATATGATGGGATGCAATGTGTTATGACTTATAGTTATTTTCCATGTATGGATGGCTTATGCACTATTGATGTACCATTGTGGAACATGTATGGATATATTTTTTATGTGTTTTTTGATGCATTTATAATATGAAATGGATAAAATGCTTGATGTGATGCTTGATGTAATGCAAATGTACTAACCAATGAATGCAGGATGCAGCTTATGTATTTGGAGATTGGAGAACTAGACCAAACTGACTACACAAACTGATGGAAGAAATGTTAGTAAGAAGAAATGAGACAGAGGACAGTTAGAGGCGAGGAAAAACTTGCTTTCAGTAATGCACTTTGTAGGTGAGAACCTTTATTTAATGTAGCAAAACGGATGCATAACATCATGGCATTGAAGGCCAGAGCTGAAACGCAACCCTTTTTGCAAAATACAGACACATTGCACACAAGGAATGAGTGAGGCATCCTAGGGTGCATACATCAAGGGTCGAGGTATGTGCGGCGTTCACAAAGAGAACGTACTTATCACAGACACCCAATGATATAGTTGCCCTAGTTTGTGACAAACATTCCACAAACAACAATCATGACAAAAAAGAAAGGGACCATGAACCATCTCGGTCACTCTAAATCACTCAGAGACATCATCAAGCAACATAGGAACATGATCGAAGCCAAAGATAAATCAATAAAAAGATAAGACTCGCTAATTCCAACAAGTCAAACAAACATCTTGATCTTCATTGTCAAAAGTTGAAAGTGTTGATAGGACGATCATGCTATCTGGTTTCAGGGAATGCGGTACCCCATCTAAGACAGGATACAGTCTAGTTTCGAGTATACCACACCGTGTATGAGACCCATGATACTAGTGACAAGGTCAAATGATATTGATGTTGATGTTCAATTGATAAGACAATTGTGATCAGTTTGAATGTCTGGTTTGATTGAAAAAGTTCATCTATGAATGCGTGATTTCATTAAAGCACAATGTGTGATTGCATGTCATTGGAGGTATGCTTAGCGATATGTCTACACAAAGGGGATATTTTTTTGTTTTGCTTTTCGAGTTTTTACAATTTTTTTGTGTTCATTTTTTCAGGACTTTATTTGACTTTTTATGGATTATTTCAGGACATTATTCAATTCAAAAGTTCCAGTGATTGATCATGACAAGGGGAACACACCCAATACACATCTAAAAGACATATATAGAGACTAGGACCAAAACATATGCACAAGAAAGTAGAGTATGCAAGACAATGATGTTGACCAATCACAGGCCTGAAACAGAACATTGGGTCAGGACAAGGATAGGCACGATAAACCTGTAGAGAGAAAGCATAGCTAGAGGTCATGATAGATGATAGAGAAATGATCTTTTTACACATCACCATGGTACTTGCCCAAAGCACCTGTTTGCCAGGTTTTCACTAAAGGGCGAATCATTTTTCTTTACTTTTTTGTTCTTTTTCTTTGTTTCTCTTTTATCACTTTTTTTGTATTTTTTTGAGCTTTTTGATTTTTTTGTATTTTTTCAGGATCATATTTGAAGAATTGCTGATAGAAAAATATGCCCAGTACTTGTGAAGGTGCATACTATTGACTGGATCTGACAAAGGTTCACCTTCTGGGGTGGCAAGCTGATATGCCCCCAAGCCATAGGCTGCAATAACTATGAAAGGCCCAACCCAATTAGGTTCAAACTTGCCTTTGATGATGTCAGCAGATTGTGCATTCTTGGGGTTTGCCTTTAAAACTAGATCTCCCACTTCGAAGTGTTGCCCTTTGACCTTCTTATTATAAGAGCGACGAAGATGGTTTTGATATGCTTGCAAATGTGTTAGGGCTGTTTGACGTTTCTCATCTAACATCTTGAGCTAATGCAACTGAGAGACTCTGTGCATCTCATCATCAATCAGATGTTGCAAGGAAACACACAAAGAAGGAATCTCCACTTCCAAGGGTAAAATAGCTTCCGCACCATACACCAAAGAATAAGGTGTTGCACCAGTAGGTGTGCGGATAGAAGTGCGATAAGCCCATAGTGCTAGATTCAACTGTACATGCCAATCTCGACCAACATCATTGACAGCTTTTTCAGGATCTTGATAATGGTTTTATTTTATGCTTCATCTTGACCATTACCCCGTTGATAGTATGGACTGGAGAAATGGTGTTGGATGTGAAACTTTTCACAAAGTTCTTTGACATCTTTATTCTTGAATGGATGGCCATTATTTGTGACTATGGCAAGGGGAACCCCATTTCTGCATATGATATAATTCAATAGGAATTTTGAAATTTGCACACCAGTGATATAGGTCATGGGGATAGCCTCAATCCATTTTGTAAAATACTTTATGGCTGTAATGATAAACTTGTGTCCATTTGCAGATGTCGGGTGAATCTTGCCAATAAGATCCAATCCCCATTGAGAAAAGGGCCACAGAGATATGACAGAATGAAGCTCTTGGGCTGGCGCATGAATATAATTTCCATGGATTTGGCATTTGTAGCACTTCTTGACAAAATCATGAACATCCTTTTCCAGAGTGGGCCAATAATACCTAGCACGAATCAAATTTTTGGCTAAGCTCAGACCATTGAAATGGCCCCCACATATACCATCGTGAACCTTGCGTAAAGCCGTTTGTGCTTCATCAGAATCCAAAAACCTAAGGAGGGTATGGTCAAAGGAATGATGGTAAAGGGTGTTGGCAATGATGACATATTTGGCTATCTATCAGATGAAGGCTCGGTGTTGGTTAGCAGAAAGGTTAGGTGGTAAGGTTTGGGATTTCAAATATTGATAGACGTCATTGTACCACGGGGAGTTAGGACCAACAAGAACACACATCACATCTGCTGTCAGAATTTCAAAAGAAGGGACAAGCAACTGTTCGACCAAAAATTCACATTTGTCCATATTGTGGGGCATATTTAACATGGAAGCAATCGTAGCCATCGCATCTGCCAACTTGTTTTGAATTCTTGGAACTTGATTGAAATGGATAGCCATGAATTTTGTCTTGAATAAATCTACCATATGCTTGTAGGGAATAAGCTTTTCATCTTTTGTTTTGTAGTCATCATTCACTTGATGGATGACTAACTGAGAATCTCCATAGACTTGTAAATGTGTGATGTTCCAGTGGACCGCTACTCCGAGTCCTATGACCAGAGCTTCATACTCTGCAATGTTATTGGTACAATGGAAAGTTATTCTATAGGATTTTGGAATAGCATCACCTTGAGGGGTGACAAACAATATACCTACTCCGGACCCGAACTTGGTATGGGATCCATCAAAATATAACTTCCATTCATTAAAGGATGTGAGGGAAAAGACTGATTCATCCAGAAAATCGGTCAACATGGGATGATCATCATAAATAGGAGCCTCTACAAGTTGATCCGCTATGATTTGTCCTTTTATTGCCTTTCACTCCATGTACTCAATATCAAACTCAGGATCATAACCCACTTTGCTAGGCGACCCGTCAAAGCTGCCCTACTAAGCAAGTATTTCAAGGGATCGATTTTTGCAACTAGCAATGTCTGATGACTTAACATATAGTGTCGAAGCTTCTGTGTTGCAAAGACCACTGCTAAACATGCCCATTCAATAGTTGAATAATTCACCTCATAGCCCACTAGTGTCCGACTGATATAATAAATAGCCCGCTCTTTGCCTTTCTCATCCTGTTGGGCCAAGAGAACTCCTAGTGCCATTTCAGTTGCAGAAATATACAATATAAAAGGCTTCCCTTCTATAGGAGGCATTAGAATAGGCGGCGACAACAAATATTCCTTAAGAGTTTGAAATGCTGATTGACATTGCTCAGTCCATTTAAAAGAAACTCCTTTATGCAATAAATGCTAGAATGGATGACATTTGTCTGCTAATTGAGCTATAAATCGGTGGATTGACTATAGATTTCCTTACAGACTTCTTAGTTGATGAAGATTGGAAGGAGGAGGCATATCCATTATTGCTTTAACCTTGGCAGGGTCGACTTCGATGCCTCTATGAGAAACAATGTACCCTAGTAATTTGCTGGCTGTGACACCAAAGACACACTTCTTTGGATTGAGTCTAAGCTTGTAGGTCTCCATTCGGTCAAAGATTGGGCCCAGGATGGCTAGATGACTATCTCTTGTGACAGATTTGCATAATAAGTCATCAACATAGTCCTTCATCAAAGTATGAATGAAATCATGGGAAATTGTCGTCATAGCTCTTTGATATGTTGCTCCAGCATTTTTAAGACCAAAGGGCATCACATTCTGACAGTAGGTACCCCAAGCACAAGTGAATGTTGTCTTATGTTGATCTTCAGGAGCAATGCGAATTTGGTTATAGCTGGAGAAACCATCCATCAATGAGAGCATCTCATATCCAGCAGTCATGTCAACTATGATGTCTATATTTGGCAGTGGAAAATCATCTTTAGGGCATGATTTATTGAGATCCCTAAAATCTGTACAGATTCTGATGCCCCCAGTTACTTTGCTAACTGGTACCAAATTTGAAATCTAGTCTGCATAATCAATGGGTTTGATAAAGCCCAAGTCTAGTAATTTTTTTAGTTCTACCTTGACCAAGAGAGCCACCTGGGGATGCATCTCTCTGAGTTTCTATTTGACAGGCTTGGCATCTTCTTTTAATGGCAAGTGATGAAGGACTAATTCTGGATCAAGGCCAGGCATATCTGCATAGGACCATGCAAAACTGATCTTCTTCTCAAGAAAGAAATTGACAAAATCTATCTTTTCCTATTTTGATAGAGAAGCAGCAAAATGAATGACCTTAGGGTTGTCAGGTGTACCTAAATTTATTTCTTTGGTCATTTCCACAAGCAATGTTGATTTATCTTGACTTGACAAGGGTACGTCCAATCTTCCACCTTTGGGTGCCTCAGAGAGGTTTTCACCTGCAGGTACGTCTTTTATTTTTACTTTTTTATGATCAAAGAGTGTCTTACGATTTTCACTCAAAGACTTATGTTTTTGATTTTGTACTTTGTCTTTTCTTTTTTCATTTTTATGACTGGAAGATGGAGTTGACTCCCCAAAATATGCTGTGGAATCTAGATCAATAGCAAATCCTACCTTATGATCACCTTGTGGTATGCCTTCCCGTAGTTTAAGGAATTCTGCAATTGCTTCGTCATTTTGAAAACAATCCAATGTGAGTGGTTCTTGTTGATCATGTTGGATAAGATGCGGATAGACAAGGGGCATGTCATCATTGGTTTTAAGGAGGGAGAGGGCTGAGATGGTAAAGATGTAAATGTCCATGGTATCACTGTCTGAACTACTCGCATTTGATTCAGAGCTTGGATCCCAGAATGACTCTATCCAAGCATTAGGACATGTTTTAGGAGGGGGAGTTATTTTATGTTTGTCTTCCATGGGCAAATCATTAGGGTCAAGGAAAACATTGTCAAGGGCATAGGAGCTAGAAGAAAAAGAACTCCACTCCCATTCATTGGAATCAGTTTCAGGTCGGGTATCCTCAGGTGTTGTTTCATCATCAGAGTCATGCCCCTTTCTACACGTGGTCATTTTAGTAGATGAGGGTCCAATTCGCAATGGTACAAAACCTAACCCTAAAGTTGGAGGTCGCATCTTGGGTATAATAGGTTCTAGCCTTCCTTTCTTGTTAGGGCCTAAGCCACTGCAACTGTCATATCCTTTCTTCTACAGCATAGTAAATCCTTTGCCGTACCACTCCACCAGCAACCTGATAGGTGGGGTCTTAGTTGGATCCTTATATAGGCAATCTATGACATCATCATCCAAAGTTTCTTTGTCAAGTTCACCCCATCTTGTAAATGTAGTGGGGGGCTGATATTGAATGACTATCTTAGGTTCCTTTTGCAACAAATGTGGTTTGCCATGTGATTTTGGAGAGATTGGTAAATTCCCAATTAGGAATGTTTGAGCCATTGAATACTCTCCGCATCCTTGGTCCTGTATTTTCAATTTACCTTTGACAGCTTCTAACAAGTCATTAGGATCCACATAACTATGTGAGTGGGCCTCTCTATTGACTGGGACTTGCTGCTGCGGGGAATCCTTTAGAGTAGCAAAAAATTGAAATGGATTAGGATCTCCTGGAATTGTTATCTCAGTTCCATTGTAAGGATATTTTAAACATTGATGATAAGTGGATGGAACTACTTTCATTGCGTGGATCCACAGACGGCCAAGAATCATATTGAAAGGGAGATCGAGGTCTAGGACTTGCAAGAAAGTGTTTTCTGTCACTGGACTGACTTTGATAGGAAATGTAATTATCCCTTTAGATGGGTGGTCAACATCATCATATGCTTTGATTTTTATTCTTCTGGAAAAATCAATATCATTTTCTGTATAACCAAGACCAATGACCACTCTCAAGGTACAGATGTTAAGACCCGCTCCGCCATCTATCAAGACTCATCGGATTTTGCAATTATGGACAAAGACTTCAAGATGTAAAGGATCATTATGAGGGAGCTTATCAGGTGAAATATCATTATCAAAAAATGCAATGTGTTGGGAAACAACTAGATGTCCTATTCGGGCTTGAAACTGGTCAACATCAATGTCTGTCGGGAAAGTGGATTCAATTAAAGCTTTGTCTAGGACTGCGCGATGCATAGGGGACATTTTCAACAATTCAAGAATTGATATTTGTGCAGGTGTCTTCCCCAGATGATCTAGGAGATTATATTGACTTGTAGAAGTTGATTTGGGAGGAACTGCAGGAGCTCCTTTCAGGACTATTTTGGATCGACGAGTGGTGACTACGCAAGAAGGATCTTGTTCCTTTACTCTTAGGGTGGAAACATACTCATTTGATGCTCAAAAACAATTGATGACATTGTTATAACCAGTATTTGCATAGTTTGTTGTTTGGGTAGAGTTTGAAGAAGATGCTTTACCCTTGTCATGATCAAGCAAAGGAGTTTTGAAAATTGTATGATTAGTGTTAGAGGTTGCGTTGGGTGGATCTACCTCAATCACCCCTTGCTCCAACAAATCTTGAATCATATGTTTCAATTGAAAATATGATGCAGTTTTATGTCCTTTTGACCGATGGTATTCACAATATGCATTATCATTCCACCAATGCAGCTTTACCAATGGTTCTGCCTTGATATTTGGTAACTTGATAAATTTTGCTTGTATTAATTGTTTCATTACTAACTCAATAGGCTCTCCCAATGGCGTAAATTGTCGAGGAGGTCCATCCCTTGATTGGAAAGGTTTTTGTTGCTGATTTTGTTGCTGACCTTGTTGTTGATTATATTGTTGAGTGTATTGTTGAGTAACATTGCTTGCTGGTGTTTGATTTTGTTCCATAGTTGACATATTGGGAGCACTCAATTTCTTGATTGTGAATGGGGGTTGATTTGCATTCACCACTCTTGCATCAACAACTCCATCATTAGTGACATTCTTATTTTTGTACCAAAATCTATTTTTGTCCCCTGAATTGTTTGTGTTGTCATTGTCTTTGTTGAGCTTAATGATTCCCTTAGCTACAAGAGCGGTTTCAATGTTCATCCCTTTCTTAATGAGTTTCTCAATGGTACTAGGACTTTTCAATTTAAGTTCATACATCATTTCTGGGACCAAATTTTGAATAAATAAGTTCACTTGTTGCTCTTTAGGTATATCTAGGGAAGAATGACTATACAAGCTTCGCCATCATTGCAAGAAAGTTACTAATGGTTCACCTTGCTTTTGCTTGGTGTTGCATAAATCTGACATGATCACATCACTATCAATGTTGAATGCGAAGTGAGATATAAACTTTTGAGCCAATTCCGACCAAGTCTTTATATTACCTGGTAGATGCGAATACCAATCCATGGCTTGTCTTGTGAGACTTCATGCAAATAAGCGCATTAAATATGTTTCCTCAACTCACTTCAGTACATGCTGCAAAAAATGCTCGAATATGGTCTTTTGGATTGCCATTCCCTTTATATTTCTCAAAATTAGGTGCCTCAAAATGCTTAGGGAAGGGAGGCATGTACAAGCTCTTGTCAAATGGATTAGGACATAAATCTTGATCTATGTACAACTTCTTTGTTCCTTTGGTTTCCAAGGCATCGACTTGTCATTGCAACTTCTCAAGCTGTTGTGCAAATGCGTTAGGTAGTGAAGATTTTGGAAGTTCATCATTTACTCTTGGGTGTATGCTTTGTCAATACATCATGTTTTCCATCGGTTGTTGATGTTTTGAAATTGCCGTCTTTGGTGTCTCTGGCATATAATGTTCTTGGTACACCTCTTGTTGTGGTGGTTGTGCCATGCCTTGATATTGACCTTATTGCTGTGCTTCTTGTTGTGGAACCATTGTTTGTAACCTAGGTTGATATTGTGGCTGTTGTTGATATTGCACAGACATCAATTGCGGTTGTGAAGTATGATAACTTGTTCGTCTTGGCACATATTGAGGCACATGTTGTTGTTGATGCTGATGAATCAGAATTTGTTGACTTTGTGCCAATTGTTGTTGTCTCGGTGTAAATCCCATCATTTGCAAAAAACTTTGTTTGGGAGGTTTTTGTTGTTTCTCCTTAAGATGGGGTATGGCACTTGCATTGACTTGTTGTGTTGTTTGTCCAATCCATTGTGGTGGTTGCAAGTTTGAATTAACTTGTAATGATGCAGAGGGCACTGCAACTTGTTGTCAAATGTGGTATTGTTGTTGTTGTGCATTGTTTGTTTGCACATTCGATTGTACCTTTTGTGTATTACTCAATTGTTGCAACATTTGCTGTTGGTGCAAACCACTATCTGTAGCTCTTTGTGTCGCCATTATCGAAGGATCTGTCACAATAGTTTCCATAACAGGTACTTGAGTGTTTGGCAAATATATTGAACTTAATGGGACATAGGAACTTTGTTGCATTGTGGAATTATTTTGGACATTGGTGAGATCAGGCATTCTAGTCGTAAAGCTTTCTTGCATCTTAGATTTTGATCCAATTTTATGCATGCGAGCGACCACTTCTTGTTGAGGGATAGCTGTCAATATTTGTGTGGTTCTCATTTGATCTTGTGTTACAGGTGTTGTGTTAAATAATGGATTATTTATTGTTTCAAATGGTGACTTTTGAGGAATATTCACTGTCAATGCCTTTGAAGCACGTTTACTCATCAAGGTAGGTTGAGTTTCTTGTTGCACATTTTCTTCATTTGGATGTGGAGAGAAACTTAATAGCTCACCACCTTGTTGTTTTTGCACATTGATTTGCTCACTTGAAGAGGTCACATTACTCATCATGTCAAGATATTTTTGTGGGAACATCTTAAAGACCTTGTTGAAGAATTTATCCATCTTTTTTGTCATCTTAGGATCTTTAAGGAACATATCAACATCATCAGAAGCATCGGAATCTGATGAAGAATCTGGTAAAACATTTGGATTTATTTCTTGTTGAATGCCTTGATCTGAACCAAATCCTTGTGAAAGAGTTTGTTCCTCATATAATGTTTGAATTTCATGTTGCAGGTTCGGTTGATTCCAATCAAAAGGTGCATTTCCCCTTGGTGTTGGTGGAACACTCCCATGTCCTGGTTTCATGGGTACAAACACTGGTTCATATAATGGAGGTGGTCCAAGTTGAACCATTCCATATGGTGGTAATGATGTGCTTGATGAACCTTCAATTTGTATTGTTTGACTAGTTTGAAACTGTGAGTTTGATATGTTGTTAATGGGTTGATATGTTGGTTTTCCCATCTTCTTAGATTTTGACCTTGTTTCAATAGGCATGTCACTATGCAAATGCAATATTTTTGGAATTTTTCAAGGATAATATATGATATGCAACTAAATGCAAACTAAATAGATGAGAATGCAACCTATGTTTTTGTTGTTTTTTCAAGATTTTGACAAACCTTTTGAAATGCAAATCTAAAAAGAGACCCTTAGGAAATTGAAATGATGTCTAGACCTCAAAGGACAAAAGGACCAAGTGACAAAAGGACAAAATGACAATGTCTCCCCTAATATGCTTGGATACTAAGCTAGGTTTGACCAAATGACAATGCTGACAAAAAGACAAAAGTTTGATAAGGTCTAGACTTCCCAACAATAACTTAGGGTTTATCAAAGATTTGGATTACTCAAGTATGACAAAACCTAGTTTTGACACTATATGCAAAGGGACAATTACTATGCAAATGATCCTAATATGATATGATAATGACCTAAGCTTAATGAAGAAACCTAGGGGTATGCAAATGCAAATGTATGACAATGTCAACCTAAGGCAAAACCTAAGGTTGAATTATGAAATGGTATTGCTATAATGCAAGAGGACACATGCAAATGGATGACTTTTATTGATATGCAAAGGAGTATGGCCTAGGTGAAACTTAACCTTGGTAGTTGACAATGAATTTGCAAAATGCAAACCTAGGATGAACCTAATGTTAAACATGCAATATGCCACCTAAGTGAGGACCTAATAGTGACATGCAAGGGGACACCTAAATGAGAACCTAATAAGGACCATGCAAATGGACACCTAAATGAAATGGACCAAATGGAATGCAAGAATGATGCTCTAAGCCCTAAGTATGGACAATGGAGGACCTATATCTAAGTGACATGAATGTTGAGACAAGATTTTGAAAAATGTTTGACCACCATGTTTGAAGGTGTTTTGAACTTTGTTGAATGAAATACTCTTGTGTTTAACCTTGTCTTGAATCAATTTGTCTTATCTTTGAAATGAGACACAACTCAACTTTTGACAAGCAAACAAGACAAGATATTTTAACTTAGACTCAAAACAATGATGCTCATTCACACATTTCTTATGGTAGGTAAGGACAGTAGGTACTTGAGAGGTAGACTCGTTATGAGATTCAAGGAGAATACATAGATGCTTGACCCCATGAGCTCCCCTCCACGACACTCACTTCTCAGGGCAGCCAAGCATCAGTCCCCATGGAAATCTCCCCATGGCGAACTTAGTATCTCTTCCAAGTATCCGAACTCCTCCTTCTCAAGCAACTAGAAGGATTTTTGGCCTCTAAATACAATGTGTTTAATAAGGATTTCTATTAAGCATTACTCCTTGGTGTCACGCAAGCGTGATTGAGACATAAGTCCACCAAGATACCAAACAAATGTAGTCACGCAAGCATGATTTAGACCATGAGGCTCTACTTAGATGTTGATATGAGAAAGAGTGCAAGGGTCATCACTTCCCAAGTAACTACAATTCCCATGTAATCCTTCCTTCAAAGCTTTCGCCCATCAAGTATTTATTTATAGTGAGTTAGAATGCCAAGGTACTCTAGCTGTACTCACTTTGGGTCATTCCCTTCTCACAATTGTCACTTGCTTGCAAAAGAAAGCAAATGGTCGGGAAGGCAGGCCCTCTAAAGGTAACAAACAATCCAAGACATGAGAATGGTATCGAAGATCTGGATTTTTGATCACCCTAAGAAGGATGAGAGCATACTCTCCTACTCCAATGTCAAAGTCGACAATCAAAGCAAACACATGTTCATTCCATCCTACTTAGAAAACATATTAGGTGCCTAATTATGAAACACAAACACAAAGTTTGGTTGGAATACAAGGCAACCTGCAAAATCACTAAGTTAGAAGTTTGATTTGTTTGGTCTTTGACTGGTGAACCTGCATAAGATTTGTTAGTAGTTTCATTTTTGTCTTCTCCATGCATAATGCCAAGGTGCTGCATAGAGAATTAGTACCAAAGAAAACCAGAATACTAGAACAGAATGCAAAACAAAGTAATTTGCAAGTGAAATCACTGATTTTTACCTCTGTTTCTGGCCTTACACAGGCCCAGAATGTCTTGACACAGGTGCATAATGCATTGACACAAGCACAGAATGCATTGACATAGGCATATATCCCTTTGACATAGGTACAAAATGCATTGACACAAGCACAGATCCCTTGACACAGACGCAGATCTCTCCTACACAGGCGCAGAAGTGCCCAGAAAGCCCTAAATTACCCTGTTTCTTGGGTTTTTCACCTGCAAATCAGCTCAAAAGGCACTCAAAACATGGTTAAATGGTTAGTTTCATGTTGGGTTCACCAATTAATGTAGATAGGAATCTGGAAATCATCAAAGCAAATAGATAAATTAGCCTAGCTCAATCACAAAACCAAATTGCAATGATAACAAAACCTACAAACATTCAATAGAGATATGGAAATGAAACATTCAATTCAAACGCAAACCATCTCAAATGCGGATGTCTCCTCCATGATTCTCCATTGTCCTTCTTTCTCCTTCAAATTGCTTTGTTTTGTGGATCTCACCTTCAAGTGCATAAGCATAATGTGAAAGCAAGATTGACAAGACGGTAGCGCAAGAATACTAGAAGCGTGATTGATTCAAGGATCGATTCGAAAAAGTGATTAATCGGGATTGAAGAAATTCATCCAATTTATAGATAAATTGGAGAAATGACCAGATTAGCATGAAGAGATTTGAAAGGAAATTTCAAATCAAGAATGACAAATATGACAAATTATGATAAAATTGACACTTTCTATGCGAAATTGATTGATTGATAATTATGACAAAGTATGACAAATTGCTATGTCAAAATTGATTGATTGACAAATTATGACAAATTATGAAAAATTTGCTATGTCATTCCCATGAAATTAGGAGAAATATTAGAGAAAATAGAAAATTAGATGAATTAGAAATTAGGAAATTAGAAAATTGATGAAAATTAGAAAATTAGGAATTAGGAGAAATTAGTAAATTGGAAAATTAGGTAAATTAATTAATAATTTTTCATTTATTAATTAATTCACAAAGAGAGGAGAAATTAGTTAGCCAATTAAATAAACATTTAATTGTGACAAGAAGACTTAGGATAAATAAATTATTTATCCTAGAGGGAAAATGACTAACAAGGTTAAATGAACAAATCATAAAAACCCTAGAAGATGAATTAGAAATGCAAGGATGACAATTAGGTCTTCATGTAGGATCGATTTGATCATGATTCTGACTTGATAAAAGACCAATGCTGATAAATGATTTGATTGATAAATGCACCAATTGACGAGGAACAATGACTAATTGATCCAAATTGACATGATTGAGAAGGACGATGATCAATGACAAATTGATCGCAAGATTGAAAATGACAAGGATCGATGAGAAATCGATCGCAAAATGACAAGATTGACCAGAGGACAAGGATCAATGAAAAATCAATCACAAAATGATAAGATTGAAAAAGGACAATGATCGATGACAAATCGATCACAAAATGACAAGATTGAAAAAGACAATGATCGATGACAAATCGATCGCAAGATGACAAGATTGAAAAGAGGACAAAACCCTAATTAGGATTGATGATGTCCAAAATGATGACAAATGAACATGCACATTGATGCGACAGGATAAGATCGACCAAAATCATGACTGAAGATTGTTATCGACAAGACCAAATTCGAAAGCAAGACAAATGAAGAATGTAGAAGAAGGACTCGGTGCTCGCAAATGATAAAGACCAAGTGCACAACATAGGAGAAATGTTAATGCAATGTAAAAACCCTAAAATAAGGCAATGCGTAAATGTTAAAGTATGACTCCGCAAGCGTTGACCATTTTTAGACGTCTACAGAGAGAAGTGATACCTGCAAAGTGTAAGTGCAGAAGGTGAAGAGGAGCTTAAGCAGATCTGCATTGGCATTGAGTGTTGTTACTAGATCATTGTAATACCTGTTGATCTCTAACCACCTCAACAATTGGAAAATCCCTTAACAGGGTAGCTTTAACTGGCTTGCTGTAAATCCTTTAATAGGGTGACTCAGAACAATTGAGTTCTTGAAATCCTCTAACAAGGTAACCTTTAACAGGGTTGAACCCTTAAACAGGTATTCTTGCCATCCCTTAACTGGGTGATCCCTAAAAGGATCGGTTCCTAACAGAACCTATTGTATCAGTCTTTAACCGGACAAGGCTCCTAACAAAGCGGACTTCTAAAGAGTTCAAAAACAAGCTTGTGGGTATTCATCCCCACCGTGGGTTTTCCCAGTTGGGTTTCCACGTGAAAAAATATGTGTGTTATGTGTGATGTCTTCCTCATGTGATGCTTTGTTGTTTTCTATCAAGCAGTAAATCATGTTGATCTAGCTGCTCATATGTATATCTTTAATGGTAGATTACTTGTTCATGTATAAGGGTGAAATGGAAATGAAGTGTTAGAGTATATGAGAAGATAGTTATCAACCGGTTTATGCTTGTCTTAGCTATTTTGGGTTTTTGCCGGTTGTACTTTATTTTAGGACCGGTGTTACTATTTGTCTGTCAATGCACAGTGTCTGCTGACAAACCGGTTTAAGAGTTTATTTTTGTCTGTACTGATTCACCCCCCCTCTCAGTACTTGTTTGGTACTATTCTTTCATCATTGAGTTATCACAGGCCCCTTAATAGGTACAACCACATCAACCATTGGGCTTCCCATCATCGTCGTGACCCGACTATAGAGACCTTGGAGTAGTGAGTTTTCCTAAAACTTATTGCTTTTGAGGAGAGGTGGTGAGTGTTCACATTGGCCACCTAACTATTGGTGGGTGTGTCAAAACAGTCATCAACATCTCTCCCTTTGACAACAATGCCAAAGATGTATTTTAGTACACTTACAAGACTGCTCCCCCTAACCGAAGTAGTCCACACTTATCAATCTAGTCTAAGAATTTTTTCATAAAGAAATCATACCAGATTGATGTAGATCCATTTTTTACTTACTTTAATGTAGGTAGGGGTATCACCCCTAGCTTACCTCTGAGGTATTCAAAGGTGTCCTTATGTAGTGGCTTGGTGAAGATATCAACCACCTATTCTTTTGTTGGTATATACTCCAACCTCACTTCCTTATCTTGAACCTGTTCCCTGAGGTAGTGGTATTTGATAGCTATATGCTTTGTCTTGGAATTCATCATCGGATTCTTGGATATGTCGCTAGAACTGGTGTTGTCATAGTGAATCACCATAGGTTCAATCACCTTTTCTTGTATACCTTCTAATATTTGCTTGATCCATACTATCTGTTTGTAGCTCATTGCAACAACCACATACTTAGCCTTAGTTGTGGATTGAGAGATGAAATTATGTTTCTTGCTTGTCCATGACACAATCATGTCTCCAAGAAAGAATGCACCTCCACTAGTGCTCTTTCTATCATCAATGTTCCCTACCCAATCTGCATCGGTGAAGACACTTAAATTGAAATATCCCTTATGTGGATACCACAGACCATATTCACCAGTCCCCTTAAGGTATCTAAATATTCTCTTAACCACCACCATACGAGTCTCTTTTATATTTGTAGCTAATCTAGCAACCAAGCCAATAACTTGTGCTATATCCGATCTACTGTGTACTGCATACTGCAACTTAACAATCATGGATTGGGAAAGTGTCTCATTCACTTCATGAGCCTCATCATTTTTGGAGAGCTTGCAACCTATAACCATTGGAGTTCCAACAGGTTTGTAATCTTCCATTCCCAAAGTCTTCAAAATTTCCCTTTTGTACTTGGTCTGGATAATGAATATACCATTCTTTAGCTGTGATACTTGGAGGCCAATGAATAATTTTATTTCACCAATCATAGACATTTCAAACTCTTGCTTCATTTATTATGCAAAACCTCTACTCATCTTATCATCTCCTCCAAAGATAATGTCATCTACAAAAATTTTTGCAATTAGATGTTTTCCTTTTTCTCTGGTCTTCAGATACAAGTTACTATTATCATTGGTTCTCATGAACCCTATGCTTAATAGATATGAGTGCAACCTCTCATACGAAGCTCTTGGTGCTTGTTTTAGCCCATGTAGAGCCTTCTTCATCCTGCATACCATATCTCTTCCATCTTTTGATACAAACCCTTCTGGTTTCTCTATTCACACTTCTTCCTCTAAAACACCATTCAAGAATGCGGATTTGACATCCATTTGGTAAAATTTGAACTTCTTGTACGCAACATAAGCAAGCAAGATTTTGACCCCTTCCAGCCTAGGCACCAGTGCAAAGGTTTCTCCATAATCCAAAACTTCTTCCTGAGCATAGCCTTTGCAGACTAACCTAGCTTTGTTTATTACTACTTGACCAATTACATCCATTTTGTTTCTAAACACCCATTTGGTTCCTATCACATTTTTGTTCTCCGGTCTGGGAACTAGAGCCCAAGTTTCATTTTTCTCAATCTGCTCCAGTTCCTCCTCCATGGCTTTGATCCAGTCTTCATCTTTTAGAGCCTCCTTTTCTTTTTTGGGCTCAATTTTGGAGAGAAGACATGCATTCTCTTTCTCTTCTTCTAGTCAATACTCCTACATCTTTGTCACCAATGATATTTTCAGCGGAGTGATTGTTTCTAACAAAACTTGCTAGTACCGATTCATTTATTAGAGATTCTTCTACTGATTGTGCAGGTTCTACTTCACATGCTTCCTCATTTTGTGCTACAATGGGATTCTCTTCAGTAGGTTCTACCAGTACAGTGTACTAGAATCCTTGATAATCCTTTGGTTCACTCTTGCTATCCTGTTTATTTTTCTCATAGAACTCATCTACTCTGACATTGGCACTCTCCACAATCTTACTGGTCCTTTTGTTCAAACACTGATATGCTTTACTCTTTGTGGAGTAACCTAAGAAGGTTCATTCATCACTCTTGGGATCGAATTTTCCAGTGTACTCATCCCTCTTGATATAGCACCCACTTCCAAATACTTTGAAATAGCTCACTTTGGGTGAGTATCTACACCATAATTCATAGGGAGTTTTATTTGTCCCTTTCTTCACCTATATCTGGTTCAAGGTATACACAATAGTGCTTATTGCTTCTCTCTAGAAGATATGTGGAATATCCTTTTGTATCATCAGAGTCCTCAAAAAATCAATCAAAGTTCTATTCCTTTTTTTAGCAACCCCATTCTGCTGAGGTGTTCTGGGTGCAGACATCTGTCTCATAATCCCCTGTTCTTCAAAGTAATTCATGAACTCTTTAGAGGTGAACTCTCCTCCTCTATCTGATCTCAGACATTTCAGATTCTTACCGCTTCCTCTCTCTACTCAAGCCTTGAAGACTTTAAACATGTGAAAGGCTTCAGATTTTTATTTCAAGAATACAACCCACATCATTCTTGAGAAGTCATCTACAAACAACATGAAATACTGGTCCCCATAGAAACTCTTGGTCCTCATAGGACCACACAAGTCCATATGAACTAAGTTCAACACATTATCAAATGAATAATATTTGCTACTAAAACTAGGCCCGGTTAACTTTCCTAGTTGGCATTCTTTACACAACATTTTCAAGTTTCATAATATTAGGCATACCTCTGACAGACTTCATTTTACTGACTTTTGCTATACTATCAAAGTTAACATGACACAGTCTTTTGTGCCACAACCAACTGTCTTATACCTTTTCCATTAGACAACTACCTACAGTGGTGTCTAGGTGAAACATATTACCTCTAGATTGTTTACCGGTAGCAATCAGACTTCCTGATTTGTCATTTATTTTGCATATTCCTTCATTGAATTCTAATCGGTAACCCTTATTGTTAAGTTGTGCAACACTTAACAGACTATATTTTAGCCCTTCTACCCAATAGACATCTTCATAATTTGTTTTATCATTTAGGGCTATAGATCCATTACCTTTTACTGCACAAAGAGCATCATTGCCGAATCTCACTATTCCTGCATTGCAGTCCTCCATGCTGAGGAATTTGTTTCTATCACCGATCATGTGGTGAGTGCAACCACTATCAATTACCCAGTCTTCACACTAGTTTGAACTAGAAATTAGTGCCATATCACTTTCCTCTGTGTTATCTTCTTTACCACTACAAATGCAATTCCATCTCCATCAGATCCTTTTGATTCTTCATTGGTAACTCCTTCTTTCTCTTGTCCTTGTAGCTTCTAAGATTATCCTTCTTATCATTGTCAAGAAAACTAGATGCAATATGACCTATTCTATTGCAAGAGAAACACTTCAAGCGAAGTTTACCTTTATACTTTCATTTTCCTCTTGGCAGTCTTCTTGCTAATAGAGTTTCAATCTCATCTTGTTCCTGTTCTTCAAATAACACGTTGTCACATTCATGAGAATGACCGGTTCTTGTAGTATAACTGTTTCCAGTTTCTTTTTTTCTCCTTGTTGGTTTAGATATCATGGAAGCTTTGAAGGCAACATCAATCTTTGGTACACTGTTATCATAGTTGCTCAGTTCAAAGGCAGTCAACTTACCGATCAGTGAGTCAAGTGAAGCACTAATTGTTCCCAAGGATTTGAGTTCCTAAATTACATAAACCTTTATGGCATATTGTGGTAGCAAGGTTCTCAAGATTTTGCTAACCACATCATCTTCTTCAAGATTTCCTCCAACACTTCTGATGGAATTTACTACATCCTTTATTCTCTTACTATATTGTTCTATATTTTCTCCTTCTTGCATCCTCATCTCATCAAATTTTCCTCTCAAGTTGTCCACTTTAGCCATTTGAACATGATGATCTCCTCCATAAATAGTCTTCATCTTATTCCACATCTGATAGGTTGTTTTCAAATATTGAACCTCAACATACTCATTATCAGATAGAGTGCTAGAAATCATATCCATAGTAGCAGTGTTGTCTTGCCTTTCTTTGATCTGATCTATAGTGAGAACCCCTATAGGTTCATTGTACTCTATAATTACATGATTCTAATATTGATCTCCTAGGGTTCTTAGGTAGAGCTTCATTCTACCACACCATAAGGTGTAATTCTCCTTAGAGAACTTAGGACCCTCCTTTCGCATCATCTTGTATCTTTCCTTAAGCTATTAAGCTCTTCTGAATCTAAGGACCAACACTCTAATACCAATTGTTAGTCCCAACCGGTGCTGAGAGGGGAGGGGTGAATCAACACTTTACCAGTTTTACAAAATTAAAACCTTTTAACTCAAGTCTGCACTAACTTAATATTCATCAATACAAATAGTTTTTGTAGAAGAACATGCATGCATGAAAAGATACACAGTAACACCAATAATTATCTCATTGAAACCCAAATGGGAGAAAACCATAGTGTTACTAGAAACTCACAAAATTTGCACTCTTTTGGAGCATGCCCGGTGAGGAGCCATCCCTGTTAGGAGATTACAAAGACATTGCTAGGTGCCACCCAATTAAGGGATTTTATTTAAGGCCCGTTAGTGACTTTACCCTATTAAAGGTAGCCCAGTTAAAGGACTTCGGATCATCAATTAAGATGTCACTTGGTTAAGGGATATTACAAAGGGACCTATTAAAGTCCACCCAGTTAAGAGATTTTGAGTTGCAATAGTTAGAAAGAAACAGGAATTGATCTACTAGAATAGCTACTAATAGCTTGATCACATCACAATGAAAATCATACTCTGTCTGCACCGGTTGTGTCTACTCTGCACTACACTAGTTCTCTGCTCATACCCTCAGCTCTGCACTCTATCGGTCTACTTCACACACACTCTGCTCTGCTAAATCATTTAGCACTTCCTCACTCTTTCACTCTACACTTTGGATCACCTTTCATAGGATCTTCTCTTTGCAAATTTTTTGATCAAAAATAGTTTGTATGAACTCAAAATACTTTATACACTCTCTGTCATCACCTTCAGGTGTTTCCTTAATCAATGCAATCTCAGATTTCGGTAGATTTCAAATTCAAATCCTCTCGCTCTTTCTCTATGCACCTTGCAACAATTCCACCAACTACTCATCCAAATCTACCACTGCATCCCCCAAAAATAGCGACTTCTGGGTCAAGTTCAGTCTTTTAAATGCAAACCAAAAAATCCGTAAGTAATCATGGATTAATTGCATCATAACTAAAGTTGACTTCACCAACCTTTAGTTTTTCGTTGACATAAACTCACCAACTCACCTTTTTCCATCGCAACTATGTAATCGATCACCACTCTGAGATTTATGGTGACCACCTATCTTCCTTATGCTTCACTGGTCTACCAGTATTACATTGTGCTCTTCATTACTAGTTCATCCTTTGATACCGGTTTGTAGTATTTCCATCAAGCCGCTTTTCCTGTTTGCCAAATAGGTTTCAATTTGCATAGAACCTCAAGCCTTCTTTCCTAATTCACCTTTTGTGACTTCATCATCATCAGAATGACCAACTTGAAGATCTAACCTTAACATCGATCTTCTTGAATGATAGAGTGGTTAGCTTAGTCTGTCTTCCCTTGAGCCGATTGAACCTTGATCATCTGTCTCTGATGCTACTTCCATGTTGTTTACAAGCCATCACCTTTGCTATTGAGATACACCACTCCACCAGTACCACTCCATCAGTACCACTCCACCGGTCAGTGTTAGTCATCAATGACAAATCTCAGCTAATGTACTGGTTCACTGGATTAACCAGTTTTGTCAATGCCAACACTTGCGTAGTAAAAGGTAAGGGATCTATAGCCCTAAATGATAAAACAAATTGTGAAGATGTTTATTGGGTAGAAGGGATAAAATATAGTCTTTTAAGTGTTGCACAACTTAACAATAAGGGTTATTGGTTAGAATTCAATGAAGTAATATGAAAAATAAATGATAAATCAGGAAGTCTGATTGCTATTGGTAAACAAACTAGAGGTAATCTGTTCTAACTAGAAACCAATGCAGGTAGTTGTTTAATGGCAAAGGAATAAGACAGCTGGCTATGACAAAAAAAATAGTGTCATGTTAATTTTGATAGCATAGCAAAAGTCAGTAAAATGAAGTCCGTCAGAGGTATGCTTGATATTATGAAACATGAAAATGTCGTGTAAAGAATGCCAACTAGGAAAGTTGACCAGATCTAGTTTCAACAACAAATCTTATTCATCTGAGAATGTGCTGGACTTATTTCATACAAACTTGTGTGGTCTTATGAGGACCAAGATTTTCTATGGGGATTAGTATTTCATGTTTTTTGTAGATGACTTCTCAAGAATGATGTGGGCTATATTCTTGAAAGAGAAGTCTGATGCCTTTCACATGTTCAAATTATTCAAGGCTCGAGTGGAGAGAGGAACCAGTAAGAGTATGAAATGTCTGAGTTCAGATAGAGGAGGAGATTTCACCTCTCAAGAGTTAATAAACTACTGTGAAGAATAGGGGATTATGAGATAGATGTCTGCACCCAGAACACCTGAGTAGAATGGGGTTGCTGAAAGAAGGAACATAACTCTAATTGATTGTGTGAGGACTTTGATGATACAGAAAGATATTCCACATATCTTCTGGAGGGAAGCAGTAAGCACTGTTGTGTATACTTTGAACTAGATACAGGTGAAGAAAGAGACAAATAAAACTCCCTATGAATTATGGGGTGGATACTCACCCAATGTGAGCTATTTCAAAGTGTATGCGGGAAAAGTGGTTCGATGAAATGAATATTACGAATTAAGAACTAGTCCACACACCAACGGGACTCTTGGTGCAAGTTATGGAGCTACATGGAATATCTCAACTTCCCAAGGGATGTTCCATTGTTCTCTATCTCACAAGACCCCTTAAACCAATGCCTTTTCTCTCAGATCACTAAGCAAAGTGACTTAGGGATGACAATCATGAGAATGAGGGATGTTTTGATCAATCTAACATGAATGCAATCCTAATGTGCATGATATTAACAAAAATATGAACTAAACTAGCATGTATATGATGATAAGATGAAAGGATTAGTAACAAAACTATCCTAGCATGCTATACTAGTTTGAGATGATTATTATGTGATAATACAAATGCCTATTTTAAGATGCTATGAAGATTATCAAAGAGAGGCTAAATGCTTGATTAAAATGATTTAGATTAGATTCTTAATAAAATGTCTATAAGTTTGATGCTAAAGACTTGGATGATAAATGGAGGAAAGAGAGCTCTATTTATAGGAAAAATAGGGCAATGAAGGGTCAAGATTGGATGATCTTATAAAGGGTCAGGATTGAAATTTATGAATCCATGTTTACAATTCTCACCAATGAAATGGTGACAAAAGGTCAATATTAGAATACTTGAGAGGAGATGCAAGAAGCATTAAATGCTTGAGAAGACCTTATGGTTACCTTAGAAGGTAAGGGTTAAGGTTAGGTTAAAATTGCCCATTGGATAAAGCTTTTACCCAAAGGATAAAATCTTGTGCAAGGGTTAAAGGAATAACCATGGTCAAAGCAATTAATGCTTGATGAGACCCTAGGGTTAGATGAGGGTTGAGTTAGGCAAAAAGTCTTCAACCATGTAAGAAGGTTGAGTTAACCATTAATGGTTATCTAAGAGACTTAAATGGTTAAGTTGTTGAGGACATAAACCTTTAATGGTTATTGAAGACTTTAAGGGTTTGAGAAGTGACTTACCTTTGCTTAGGATTGTGACAATATTTAGTAGATGGGTTAGGATAAATTAGAAGGGATTAGAAGAATTTAGAAGGGGTTTAGAGAGGCAAGTGGGAGATGTAGGAAAATGCAAGTGGATGGAGGTTAATTTTAATTAAAATAAATTGCTTTATTTCAACAAAATAGATGCAAGTGGAGGATTTAAATAAATTAGATTTATTTATTTGAAGTGAACAATTAAAAAAGTGTAAATTTAATTAAAAAGAGTAGAAGGGGGATTTAATTAAATAAAGTGATTTATTCAATTAAATGATATGAAAGGCCTAGGTGAATTTAATTAAATAAATTGAATAACTTATTTAATCAAATAGATGAATGTGGATGATTTAATTAAATAGAGGAATGAGAATAAAATGAACATTAAATATTCATTTTAGGAAAGTGGTCACATTTATATGTCTACATTTTGCCCCTCTTTGAAGTGATGTGTGTGCACATGTTGATTCAAAGAAAATTGATGTGTCGCTAGAATTCGATTGATGTGATGTCATGTGTCGAAATGTCGATGTCGTGCCCCAGATTGGATAAATGGTGTTGATAATTCCCCCTCTTTGAAGTGACGTGTGTGCACATGTTGATTCAAAGAAAATTGATGTGTCACCAGAATTTGATTGATGTGATGTTGTGTGTCGAAATGTCGATGTCATTCCACAGATTAGATAAATGGTGTTGATAATGCCCCCTTGGGAGATGAATCAAAAAAATTGAAAATTCGATTGATTTGATAATTGTTTGTAGATTTGATCGCATTTTAAAATTTTCTTTTGTGTTTCATGCACGCCAATTGATTCATCTCCCAAAAAATGATGTTGGCTAGGGTTACAAGCGAGAGCACAAGCAAAATACATGCCCCACCTACTAACCCTAATTTACTTTTACCCTATAAAAACGTGAAAAGTGATTTCATTTGTATCATTTGTGCCTTTTGACTTTTGGTGAGAGTGACATTTGGAGAGTGACAAAATGTCGGTTCCCTATGCTTCACACCGATTCGAGTGCGTTCGTCGATACCGAAGGCCCACCACATATGGTCCACCTGTAAGTCATCTAAATTTTTCCCCTTTTGCTTTTTGTTTTGTCATTTTTTATCATGTTTTTAATTTTTTGTGTCGGATTCTCACAGTTTAGCACATCAGGTCATTTTCATAGCGCATATGATAAAACAATTAGTGCATAGGGTTAGTGAACTAGGGTAGTGTCTAGGTATCGTCGGATAGCGCGTCACAAGTGTAGGGTAGTGCATAGGGTAGGATAGTGCATAGGACCAATAGAGTAGCGCATGTAGGGAATAGGGTAGTGTATAGGATAACCTAGCACATAGGGCTAATAGGGTAGCACATGCGGGGAACAGGGTAGCGCATAGGGTAACCTAGTGCATAGGGTAGAGATTGTAGCGCATAGTTGAGTTTAGCTAGCACATAGGTGGTAGCTTAGCGCATGGGGGAGATTTCTTAGCACGTGGCCAGAAAATGTAGCTGGAAAGGAGAGAAAAGATGATGTTGGGGGGGGAAAATAGATGAAGGAATATGGGTTGGGATGGGTAGGTGTCTGCCAAGTGTTCCTAGATGGGTGTTGTAGCCAATTTTGTGTCTGCTATGCTAATGTGTGATTGTTTGATAGATTTTTTTTGAAATTGTTTTTGCTATTGAAGTTCCAAGTTGATTGATTGAATGATGATCCTGATTTGCTATTGATTTGGATCTTTGATTTCTGTTGTTAATGTGATGTCCGATATGAGTTCCGATCTATGATTTCCGATATGGTTCTGATATGAGTCGTGCAATATGGATTTTTGAGTTGTTTGCGTTATGGATCTTTGATGTAATTTCTTGATATGGATTTGATATGAAACTTGATTTGATATGGAATTTTGATTTCAATATGGATTTGATTTTTGATATAAAACTTGATTTGATATGGATTTGTTTCAAGTTGATATGGAAATTTGACTTCGATATGGATTTGATTTTCGATATGAAACTTGATTTGATATGGATTTGTTTCAAGATGATATGGAATTTTGACTTCAATATGGATTTGATTTTCGACATGAAACTTGATTTGATATGGATTTGTTTCAAGTTGATATGGAATTTTGGCTTTGATATGGATTTGATTTTTGATATGAAACTTGATTTGATATGGACTTGTTTCAAGTTGATATGCAATTTTGACTTCAATATGGATTTGATTTTCGATATGAAACTTGATTTGATATGGAATTTTGATTGGATATATTGGATAGATGTGGGAACTGATATTTGGACTTGTTTTGCTTGTTACGAGAACAACTTGGTGTTCTTTAGTCGCGAGAGCGATTTTTGAGGCCATGGTCTCTGATTCCACGATTGACACAGGCAGATAGAGATATCATTGAGAGATGTGGGTTGTCCTCTTTGTTGGACATGCCTTGGTATATCATTAATCGGGGTTTATTGACAACATTGGTAGAGAGGTGTCACAATGACACCAACACCTTTCACTTGGCTATGAGCGAGATCACAGTCACTCCAGAGGACTATTATTGGATTCTACGGATCCCTGTGGTAGGGGCACTATTGCCTTATGAGAAGACCGAGGAGGATGGGACAGAGGCGCTTCATCGGATTTTCCATGACGAGCGTATTTGCGGATATGAGATCTCGTGGTAGGAGTTCATAGATTTCAATTATGCCCCACTACCATCAGTACTGGCAAGTTTTATAGGTAGCTTTCTGTGTCCTGGCCATAGGTCGAAGGGACTGGTAGTGGGATGGGGATTGGTTCTAGAGGACCTTGCATGTTTTTCTTGGGGGTCTTGCATGTTGGCCCATTTGTACAAAGATTTGTATTAGGTGGTGTACTTAGGATACAACAGTTTATCAGCCAGGGTCACATTATTATAGGTGTGGGCTTGGGAGCACATTCTCGTAGCGAGGCCACTTGCAAACAGGGATAGGCCAGTTGGTCAGGCTTATGTATATGGATACATAGGGATAGTTGTCCAGCGTAAGCTAGGCAAGCTAGAGAATTGGAGGAGGGTGCTAGATAACATTGATACGGTTATTTAGAGACCATATATAGAGTGTGAGGTGTGGGTTGAGGATGGGCTTGAGATGCCCTATGTATATATGTCATGATTCTTGATAGGGCGGATGCCTTTTGTCATTGAGAGGTTCTTGCATAGCCAAGTTCAATGGCAATATGGTTGAAAACAAGTATACCAGAGGGAGCATGCTTATATGCTCGTTGGAGGCAGGATGTGCCAGAGTGGGGTCCGACTATTGATAGTGCAGCGGTAGTGGAGTACATGCATTTGGCTGGACAGATATGGGACTACGGGTTCGGGGTGGTAGATGTGGGGATGACAAAGGAGTTTGCAACGCTCTTCATGGCCCATGTTGTAGCACAGATATCTGATCCAGTGGGGATGATTCCCACTTTTGATGATGATGAGGATGAGCAACCTGAGAGGCTAGAGAGACAGAGAGATGAGGGAGAGGAGCTTGAGGAGGGCTATGGGGATGGTGGAGGAGATGATGGGGGAGATGGGAGGAGAGGTGGTAGAGGGAGACAAGGAGATAGAGGAGGAGATGAAGGAGATAGAGGGAGAAGAGGAGGTGGAGATGGAGGGAGGGTTGGAGTAGTCAGATGAGCAGTTGGTGAGGGAGGGAGGGGAGATTTGGTGGTCAGAGTTGGTGGAGCTAGTCGGGCAGGCGAGGTTATAGCAGCTGTGGGTGGGATGGATGAGTTTAGGCAGTTGACTCAGAGGAGGAGATCAGATGTATTACCTCCACTGGCACCCAGGACAGGGATAGGGATAGGGGACAAGCGTTTATATGGGGAGGTGGTTCCTAGAGATCATAGAGCTCCTAGCTATACTGTGGTGAGAGCTAGTCGATCCATGCAGACTCATTTGAGGATGAAGAGTAGAGGTGTGACCGGGCCGTCTTGACATGATCCATCCGGAGATCCAGGTGTCGGGGCATTTGCTGAGAGACCATCAACCTCAGGAGATAGTCATACCTTAGAGACTTGTCTCCATTGTATTTTGATCATTATGTTGTATTTTGACAGACATGACATCGTTTGTTTATTTGACCATTTTTGAGATATATATACGACACCAATTTTCCGATCCACATGTGATGTGTTTTTATGGATGATGATTTATGAATTGATGTGATGGTTTTATGATGATGATGCAATGCTTAGATAAATGTGTTTGATTTGATGTTGATTGATATGATTGTATGATGCATGATGTAATGATGTGATTTGTGAGATGTATCTTGAAAATGAGATGTATGATAATGATATGCTATGACTAAATGCAATTTTTACATGATATGCAACTAATTGATCATCCTCATTCTGTCATTTGTCATTCCTGAATAGTCACATGTTTTTTCTTTCTTTAGGTTGATCATCATTGAGTGGTTGATATGTTGAAAATTTATACAAGCATAATGGTATAATTGAACCATAATGACCTAAGAAAAATTTACATGAATTTTTCTATTGCAAGATGGCACAAGCGTCGAGGTATAATTGAACCAAGATGTCCTGAGTGTTGCTTGCATATAAATAGACAAGATTTAACCATTTGTATGTGCAAAGTGGAACAATGTCTTTAGTGATATTTTTTTGAATCACTTCCCAAGATAATTCTTTGCACAGTACAAGTTATTGCCTCACAGACAGAAAACTAAAAAAATATTGGAGTCTCCAACCACTTTCTCTAGCTCGATGCATCATTGAGAAAATTTAGGGATCCAATAGTTCAAAAAAGTTCAAGTGCAAAAATAGTCAAAGCTTCATGCAAGATGTAAACAAATTATACTTCATAAAATCATCCATCATGTGTTTTTGAAGTTGTTAAGTGGATCAATGTTTTGTTTTCTTGGTTGTTGGAGTTTTTCTTGACAAAATTTTCTTGGCATGCTGTGATTTTTGTTTGCTTGTTTGCTGAAATTTCTTTGAAGTTAGAAGAATGCTACCCCTAGTTATAGATACCGATTGATGTGGATATGTATAGTGATTACCAAGCCATGGTGGGATATGACAAAGTGATATTCAGATAAGCAAGGATAGTGACTACGCTAAGTATGTCATGGATAATGCTATATGGATAAAGTGTTGGGCTTTGGCCAATGGTTTTTGACTTCGGATATAAAAGATATGAGCAAAGATAGATAGAGGATTTATTCCCTCACAAGTAGCGTTTATTGACAGGTTTTCACCATTTGTTTTGATTTTTTTGTATTTTTCTAGTTTTTTAAATTTTTTTTAATTTTTATTTTTTTAATTTTTCACTTTTTCCGTGCATTAGACCACTCAAGTATAGTATTTATTCAGATGGATGTTGTTGGTTGGTTCATCAAGCACATCACCTTCTGAAGTTGTTAGCTAATAGGTGCCTGATCCATAAGCTGAGATGATGACATAGGGGCCGAACCAGTTAGGTTCAAACTTCCCCTTCTTTTCTCGATCCTGTTGATTTCTGGGATTTTCTTTGAGTACGAGATCACCGACTTTAAAATACTGAGGGATGACTCTGTGGTTGTAGCTTCTGAATATGCACTGCTGGTATGCTTTGAGGTGATTATAGGCATGTTGTCATTTTTCATCTAGAAGTTCTAGTTCTTGCAATCTGTTTACTCGATACTTGTCATCTGGAATGAGACCTTTCAAAGATACTCTGAGTGATGGAATTTCTACCTCAAGAGGTAAAATTGATTCTGATCCATACAACAATATAATGGCATAGCCCCTGTAGGTGTCTGGATGCTAGTCCTGTATGCCCAAAGTGTTAGATTGAGTTGCACATGCCAATCCTTTCCTGCATCATTTACTGTTTTCTTTAGGATTTTTAATATTGTTTTATTTGATGTCTCTGCTTGACCATTCCCCTGTGGGTAGTAAGGTGTAGAGAAACGATGTTGGATTTTGAATTGTTCACATAGTTCTCACACATCTTGGTTTTTGAAGGGACGTCCGTTATCTGTGATGATAGAATTGGGAATGTCGCATTTGCAGATCAGATAATTGAGAATAAAAGAGGCAATTTGTTTTCCAGTTATTGTGGTCATTGGGACGGCGTCAATCCATTTTGTAAAATACTCTATTGCAGTGATAATGAACTTGTGTCCATTTGAAGATTAAGGGTGTATTTTGCCTACTAAGTCAAGTCCCCATTGACAGAAAGGCCAAGATGTTGTAAATGGCTGCAATTCCCGTGCTGGTGCATGTATAAGATTGCCATGGATTTGGCACTTAGGACATTTCTTTTCAAATTGATAAGAGTCCTTTTCCATCGTCGGCCAGTAATATCCCATTCTTAGAAGTTTTTTAGAAAAAGTAGGGCCACTTGAATGTGTGCCACATATACCTTCATGAAGCTTGTATAAAGAAGAGTTAGATTCATTATGACCAAGGCAATGAAGAAGAGTACCATCTAGACCTTGACAGTAAAGAGTATCAGCAGTTAGGGTATAATGGGCAGCTTGTCAGATAGAGTTGCATTTTTGGTTTTGAGATAGGTCAATGGGTAGGATATTGGTTTTAAGATACTCATATATTGTTCTGTATAAAGGAGAGTCTGAACCGGTTAAAGCATAGATAACATGGGATGCGTAATTGTCATAAGCTGGGGAAAATAGTTGCTCTACCAGAAACTCATAACGAGTTTGTTGCTCTGGAATTTGTAGTAGTGGAGCGATAGTAGCCATTGCATTGGCTGCTCTATTGTCCAACCTTGGTATTTTCTCAAAGGTGATGTGTACAGAATACTGTTTGAAGTCATCCACCATTCATTTGTATGGCAGCAACTTGTCTTCTTTTGTTTGATAGTCATTGTTGATCTGATTTATGACTAGTTGGGAATCTCCATAGACTTTCAGTTCCATGATTCTCCATTCCATGACCATTTTGATTCCTGTGACCAGTGCCTCATACTCAACAATGTTATTTGTGCATGGAAACATGAGTCTATATGATCTTGGTATGGTGTGTCCTTCAGGGGTGATGAACAAGATGTCGATACCTGAGCCATGTTGAGTGTAGGAACCATCAAAGTAAAGGGTCCATTGCTTGGTGGTAATAGTAAGGACATCCCTATTTGGAAATTTGACCTCCATTGGTTGTTTATCTGGTAGTGGTGCTTCAGCTAATTGATCCACAATTACCTGTCCTTTGATAGCTCGATGCTCTGTGTAGTGGATATCAAATTCATGGAGAATCATGACCCATTTAGCTAGTCTTCCTATGAGAGATACTTTGCTGAGTAAATACTTGAGAGGATCAATTTTTGCTACTAGCTTGATTGTGTGAACTAGCATGTAATGCTAAAAATTTTGAGAGGTGAATACCACCACTAAACAAGCCTTCTCAATGAATGTAGAATTTAGCTCATGTCCATTTAAATTTCTACTGATGTAATAGATAGCTCGTTCCTTGCCTTCTTGATCTTCTTGTGCTAATAGTGCCCCCAATGATATGTCTATTGTTGATATGTAGAAAATAAGCAACTTTCCTTCCATTGGTGGTACCATAACTAGTGGGTTCATTAGATATTGCTTGATTTGATAGAACGATTCTGCACATTTGGCTTCCCATCTGAATGGTACATTCTTATGTAGCAAATGATTGAATGGTAGACTTTTATCTACTAATTGGGCAATGAATCGTCTGATTGATTGGAGCCATCCTTATAGAGATCTGAGTTGGCTAATGTTCTTAGGAGGTAGCATCTCCATGATGTCCTGTACCTTTGTTGGATCTACTTCAATGCCTTTTGTTGACACGATGTAGCCTAATAATTTTCCTGATGTTACCCCAAAGCCACACTTCTTAGGGTTGAGCCTGACTTGAAATTTCTCCAATCTTTCAAATTAATTCTCTAATATGCCCAGATGTTCTGCCCAAGTAAATGACTTAGATAAAAAATCATCCACATAGTCCCCCATGAAGGTATGCATCATATCATGAAATATCATCGTCATTGCTCTTTGATAAGTTGCCCCAGCATTCTTTAAGCCAAAAGGCATGACATTCCAACAATGCCTTCCCCAAGGATAGGTGAATGTTGTTTTATCTTGATCCTCTGGAGATATATTGATTTGATTATAGCCAGAAAAACCATCCATTAATGGTAGCATTACATGGCCTGTTGTGAGGTCTACAATTATGTCAATGCTGGGCAAAGGAAAGTCATCCTTTGGACAAGCTTTGTTAACATCCCTAAAATCTGTACATATCCTGATGCTGCCATCTGGTTTTGAAATTGGCACAATGTTTGAAATCCATTTAGCATAGTCTATAGTTCGAATAAATCCGACATCTAATAGTTTCTTTAGTTCAGTTTTGACCATTAGTGCTACATGGGCATTCATCTTTCTCAATTTTTTCTTGATTGTCTTAGCTCCTAGAGCAATAGATAAGTGATGCATGATTAAGTGTGGATCAATCCTAGGCATATCTGCATAGGACCAAGCAAAATTGATTTGATTTTCTTTGAATAATTTGATAAACTCTGGTTTTTCTTCATCTGTCAGAGATTCTGCTAGGTGTATGTTTTTGGCTGCTTCTCTTGTACCAATGTTGATTGATTGTGTGGGCTCAATCAATATGGGTGATCGCTCTTGATAGTGTTCAGGAAGAGTGTCAAGTCTCCCATCCTTGGGTGCCTTAAAAAGGTTTTCACCCTTAGATGCATCCTTTATTTTTACTTTTTTGTGATCTAGTGCTGCCATTGACTTGTTTTCAGTAGTAGATCCTTTATTTCTTTCATTTTTGTGACTGAGAGACTTGGCACTCTCCTAATTGTAGAGTCGTTACTTTGTTTGCTGGTAGAGTCTGTTTCCAGGTTGATAGTACATAGGTAATGGATAACAGAGTCATCATCTGGGGAAAATAGGTATGTCATCGTTTTCAGGTTCATCCTAGTCTATGAGATCAGGAAAGATGAGTGGTAAAGAGTCATTGGGTGGGTCGAGTTCGGCTGTGGTAAGTGTCATGATAGAGGTATCATCAAGGTTGGCTGGGAGATTGAATAAGTTAATGATATTGTCAAGGTCTTCGATGGTATCATCTTCCATGTAGACTTGCTCATAATGTCACTGCTCATTTTCTTTGGCTTCATAGATATTTTGTGGACCAGATTCAAGTAGTCTAGACTTTGTGCCTTGTCCTTCTAGAGAAAGGGGTGTATGATTAGTACTCTCAGGAATATCTTCAGTAACATTTGAACAACTGCCCCATTCATAGTCATTAGAATCAGTCTCATAAGTGTTGTCCCATAGTCTTTCAGTGTTGTGGATAGGTATGTTGTAGGGTGAAAAGAGGTCCCTGATGATTGATACCAATCTGATAGTTTTCTCTGATTCTGTATTAGATCCTGCTTGTACTCTTTGCATCTATTCATATACCGTTTCTCCTTGGGGAGTAGTGATTTCCTCAGGGGGTGATTCTACCTTGTTTGGAATAGGTTCCTGAACATGATGTACTTCTGCATAAGATGCTTCTTCTCTTTGAATGGCCTACTCCTCTTGTTGTTTCTCTTTTTCTTGGTGTTCTCGTTCCTTCCTTATTGTTTTTGTTGATTCATGTAGTGCCTCCTACCATGAGCCCTCCTTGTATTTCTTCTTTTCTTTCCACTGAGGTTTTTGATATTTATTTGGTTTCTTCTTTGGTGGTAGAGTGTGTCCATAGCCCAATCCTATTTTGTCTCTAGAAAACTATGAAGGAGGATCCAATGGGTCTGTGATGCCTTCTTGATGCTTGTCGATAGGTCCTTTTCCATTATACCCCATTCATTGCATGATCAGGTATCCCTTCCCATATTGTTGTGTTGGTGTAGCTACTTCCATAGTAGCAGCTCTAACTTCTTCTTCATCCTTGTATAGCCAACTAAGGATGTCATTCTCTTCTGATTCATGAGCTAGTGTGCCCAATTGGATAAATTTGCCATCAAACTTGGTGATGGGTTGTGTTGCTTGATGTGTTGATGCAGAAGGTTGCCCATGATATTTTGGCAATGCTGGTAAGTTGGTTAGACACATGGGTTCAAAAGAGTATTTTCCCATGCCTTGCTCTTTGATTTTCATCTTCTGTTTAAAATCCATGGATAAAGATTTGAGCTTTTCTTGATGATGATCTAGCACTGAGGAATTTTGTTTTCCCCTGTTATGTGGAACCAAGCTATCTTGGGCTGCCCCCATAGCATTGCAATGTTGAAAGGGGTTATTATCTGCTGATATAGAAATCTCCTGCCCATTATAAGTAAATTTAACACACTGGTGGTAAGTTGAGGGTATCGCTTGCATTTCATGTATCCAGGGACAACCCAATAAAATATTATATGTGAGGTCTATGTCTAAGACTTGGCACATAGTGTCGCTTTGTATCGATCCTACCTGAATAGGTAATATTACTGTTCCCTTGGATGATCTTTCTTCATCATCATATGCTTTGATGGTGATTTTTTTATTTGGATCAATAGACTGCTCAGACAAGCCTAATGCACAGATAAGTTTTAAGGTACAGATATTGAACCCAGCTCCTCCATCTATTAATACTCTTTTAACTCGATGTTTGTAGACCAAGACTTCAATGTGAAGGGCAGTATTATGTGGATGGCTCAACGAGATATTATCATGCTCAGAAAAGGTGAGATTATGAGGCCCTGTCATGTGAGCCACCATGGCTTGAAATTTGTCAATATTCAGATCTTGAGGTACATTTGTTTCCAATAGTGCTTGTTCCAAGATGTCTTTATGTTTTGGTGAAAGTTTTAATAACTCAAGTATGGATATTTGAGCAGGAGTTCTACGCAGTTGACTTACCAAATCATATTGAGTCTTGGGGATAGGGGTTGCTACTGATGTATGCCCTTTCAAGACATATTTTTGAGCTCTGGTTGTTACATTGATCTATTCATGTTCACATTTGTCCTTGATTTTAATGATATTTACTTGATTGTCATTTGTCAATATATGATTGATGGTGTTATTGTATATATGATTGATGTGAGCTCCTCATGTATTGTTTGATGATGAAGCTCCATCTTTGTTGTAATTTGGAAGAGGATTTTTAAAGGCACCATGATCACCATTTGTCTTGAGACCATCGACCATTAAATCACCTCTATCAATCATGTGTTGAACAATGTTTTTAAGCCTCATGCAATCATTTGTTTGATGTCCTTTGTTTCGATGAAAATCACAGAAGTGTGAGTCATTCCACCAAGGTAGTTTGACCTGGGGTTTAAAGTTGTTTATAGCCGGTAATGTGATAATCTTGTTTGCCAGGAGTTCTCTGAATGTTGATTCTAATGATTGCCCCAATGTTGTGTAAATGCGTTTATTTAGAAAGTTGTTGGTGTTACCCCTTGAATTCAGATTAGGTCCTCGAATTGTGTTGTTGTTTTGGATATTGTTGGTATTGTTCACATTTGAAGGTTCTGGATTGGTATTCGATGCATAAGTGTTAGTGCCTTGGTTAGCACCCTTTTGATTCTTGGTAGCCTGAGGATTACCTGATAAAGCCAATACTGGTTGTTTGGACTTTACATCATTAGCATCGTTTCCTCCTTCATTTCCAGTATTTTTGTTTCTGGTCCAGAACCTGGAATTGTTTAAGTTGTTGTTGTTGTTGTTCTGGTTATTGAAATGAGAGTTGGATGAATTAGTTCCTTCTCTAAAGAACTTCAATGTTCCTTTCTTGATACATGCCTCCTCTACTTGGATTCCATTTTCGATCAATTTGGCAAAAGATGGTATGCATTGGAGCTTGAGTATGTAACTCATCTCACTATTTAGATTATTGATGAAAATTTCCATCTTTTCATTTTCAGGCACATCTCGAGGATATCTCAAAACCATCCGTCTCCAACATTGAAGAAACACCATGAATGTTTCATTGTTTTTCTGTTTGGTATTGTAGACATCTAGCATGGTGATTGCATGCTAAATATTGTAGGAGTATTGAGTGATAAATTTGCTGACTAACTCATCAAAGGATCTGACAGGAGGTGTGAGTTTGGATAACCACTCCATTGTTTGCCCTCCCAAGCTTCTTGGGAATAGCCTCATCAAATAGGTGTCATCATGGGCAAATTCAAGGCTCATGGTACAAAACTCCCAAACATGATCGCGAGGATTGCTCTTACCATCATATTTGTCAAATTTGGGAATATTTGAATTTGGGGGAAAAGGTATCATGTTTAACCTTCTGTCAAAAGGGTAAGGACAAATTTTGTTTAAGGAATATCGTACTGTTGTCCCCTGTTGCATGTCCTGCATCTAGTAGAAACTTTCTATGACAAAGGGGATGAATTCTTCTTTTGCGTGTTGCTTAGGAGTTGGTGGTGCAAATCGAGGTATGTTTAAAATTGATGCAAACTTCTAGGAAGAATGTTGGATTGATCTTTCCTCCATGATTTAAGCGTTTGCTAAATGTTGATTTTTGGCAAAAAAACTCTACTTCTCAATGGCTCTTTGTCAATGTTTGACTTGCCTTGAAGATTTAAGCGCATATGATGGAGAAATGTGTGATGAGATTTGAAGAGTTGGCGATTGATGTAGAGAAATTTATTTCGTTTAGCAAGTTTCTGGGAACTAGGTTGTCGTTTCTTCAACTTAGTGTTGGGATGAAGACTTTTTCTTCTCAAAATATGAGGAGTGGTCATACACAGGTGATCAATGGTTTCCTTTGATTTGTTTAGATTATGATACTTTGTTTGAAAACTTAAGCCTACTTTTATCAAGTGAAGGTTTAGATGCCCCCTCACGACAAAGTGCATCAAATGATATGGAATAAGACCCTTCCTGATATGGAAACTCGAGTTGACAACTTAGGTTTAAACTAGGTATGTTTTGATGATGGGATCTGTTTAATTGGCAGAACTTTTGATCAGTGTGATGATGTTACCCGATTTTGATTGGAGAAGTGTTATCCTTAGCTAGTTTCAAATTTTTGACAACTTTTGTTCTAAGAATGACTTGTTTGATTGTTTGGAATAGTTCTGATGTTCTGACTTGAGTTTTGCCTGATGAAGTCAACTGAAGATCCAAAAGGGTGTTTGAAACTGATGTTTAAACTTTTTCAAGAAGGTTAAGTTTTTCTCTCTATTTTCACAGTTTTATCTATGCGCTAAGACAGAGACTGGATGCGCTAAAGTTTGACTCAGATGCACTGTTTAAAACCACCAATGCGCTAAGCTACCTGTGTTACATGCTAAACCAATGTTTTGACTTCTGTTTTTTATTTAGGAATGGTTATGCGGTAATCTGTCCTAAGCGCTATAGTTTGCCCCCAATGCACTAGGATGATGCTTCAATGCGCTAATATGTCCTTAAGAAGCGCTAATGTTTAGTTACCAAATGTTTAGACTGTTATGCATTGTTTTTGAGAATGAATGCACTAAGTTTCAACTTCTATGCACTAAAGTTTGCTCCAGATACGCTAGGATATTGTTCCTACGCGCTAAACTGCTCTGTTTCATTTTGCTTGTGGGTTTTTTGGAAATTTTAACACTTTCTTAACTTTGATAGATGATTTTTTGAAGTATAAAAAACAAAAACATCATGAAAAAGATGACCATTTTTTCTTATTCTAAACAAAGACTGTATGTTCTACGAGGATGTGTTCAAATCCCCATTGCTTTCACAGGTTTGGATATAAATAATACAATTCAAGTAGACTCTTTATTCAAAGGTCGTCAACAATATCATAGCCCACTAGTCTAGATACTTTGTCAGCTCAAACAGTCGTGTCACCCCCTAGGGGGCACCCATTTTTTTGCCTTTTTCCAAAAATTAACCCAAAGTGAATTGCTTCACAATTGAGTAGCTATCTTGGGAGATATATGGTGAGTAATCTTGGGGGCGGATTCTTCCCCACCCTTGCACTATGATATTGAAGATGTTTGGATACTGACTCAGCTCAAGGTTTCTATTTCTAAGGTTTGTAATCAAGCTTCTTGTTTGGCCATCAGTGATAAACTCCCTCGAGAGGCTTTCCAACCTTTAGAACAAAGGCTTTACGTATCGTAAAGATACTGGGGGAAGGCTAATCGCTGCGTGAAACCATTGAAAGGGACTTTTGTCACCCTCCAATTTTGATTACAGTGGGTTGGAACACTTGGTGATAAAGCCATTTTCCACTTAGGTCGTTCCCCTCTCATCGACCATTTAAATGGCGCTCTAAGAGCAACTCGGGAGGGCAAACCTGCTAAAGGTTGCAAATGCTTGAAATATTGAAAGCGTAAGAGTGGTTTGGCTTTTTGGTCACCCAATTAAGGTGAGAGTGTAGAGCCCCTCCCCGATCAAGGCTGGTTAACTTAGTTGACCATGGTTGACCATATTAATAAATGTTATAATTCAATAGGATGGGCTATGTTAGACGGATAGATTAGTGGGAAAAATAATTGAACCAGGTTATGGAATCATTTTACCTTGCGGTGCACATTTTGATGTGTTATGGATTTAGATCCTATATGATCCACTGGTTTGATAATCTTGATATGACGTATGTCAGCTATCTCAGAATTTGCAATACTTCTTTTTGATATTTGAAAACATGGACACATGATGTATTAATGATTGAGTTTCATGAGGATTATGAGGATGCCTTTTGAGTAAATTGCTTTATGTGGATTTTATTGGATAAATGATAAATTGATCATTATGATTGAAATTGTATGCAAAGTGTCTGAATTGTATTCTTTTCATATATTACTATTAAATGTGATTTTTGGAATTACTAATGTACAAAATGAGATGTGCAGGAAAATTATTCCATGTGACCATGGAAACTATTTAGAGAATCAAGCCTAGGCCTATGTGCGTTTGTGAAGCTAAGGGTTGTCTATTTGGAGAGACAACACCTCATTTGTAAATGTGTTTTAATTTGTAAATGTTATGTTTGGATGTGTGTTTAATGTGGAAATTGAATTCCAAATAAAAGGACATTTGCCATGTGTATTTTAGTGATGTGTAATTTTTTTTGTGGTGTCACTTGACACATGTTTTGTAAGATGAGTTGGCAATGACATGTCTTTTTTGAGGAAATTTATTTTACCAATGCATATTTTTCAATTATCCTAGTATGGTCCCTAGAAAGCCTTGGATAGGGAGCCATTAGAAAGGTCAACTCAGGGTTGACCCGTAGGTAAACTTTGGGTGACTTTCTAGGGGGTTAAACTAACTCCTAGGGTCAAGTTAAGGGTATTTTTAGAGGGCCATATGATGTACCTATGGATGAAGGCCAAATTTAGCCACGTGTCCACTCCCTAGGGCCTGTTTAGCCTCCCCAAAAATTGAGTTTCCCAAGTTGGCGGAATTTCAACTTTAGAGGAGCCTTCCTAAGTTAGATAACCCTCCTCATGAGTGACATTGCTCTTCCTCATTACTTTAACCTTTTTGAGGTGTCTTGGCTAGAGAGTTTGTAAGGTATTGGGAAGATCAACCAATGAGTATCCTTGACCCTTCCCAAGTGAGTTGGAAAGAGTGAGGAGTGTCTTCATAGGGAATAGTTTGGGAGGGAGAAGTTTAAGCACCCACTCTCCATTTTTGGAGACTTAGAATCTTGAGAAGTTTAGAATTTTGAAATAGAAAATTTGGCTAAGTCTTGAGAAGGAAAAAGGTTGTAGATTTGGGCAGCTCTCCTACAACTTTTTTTCCCCCTTTTGATGGAATTAAGGTTGGTTGAACTCCTATCTCATGTATGTTGTTGTTTTTGAAAATATTGTTGTTGTATTTATTTTTCCATTGTTGTTGTTTTTTATATGTGTAGGAAGATGTTGAGTTCTTCCTTATGCGTTTTTGGTTGAGTTTTTTTTTATGTTATTATTTTGGGAGTTTTCAAGGCCAAACTCACCCTTCAAAGGGTAGAGTGGTCTTGGGGTAAAGGGTTGTTTGACAACCTATGAGTGAGAGACTCTCTTTGAAAGAGAGTGATTCACAAGGGATTTTGTGACCCTTACTGCATAGTGATTTTGTTTATGAAATGGGGTTCATAAGGGGAGTTTGTTGGCTTGTATGCCTTGGGGGATATAAGAGATTGTAGGGACAAGTTTGGAAACTTGTGGATGTGTTTATTTGTAGCCTTACTATGGCATGATGTTCTCTACATGCAAAATTCTCCTTGAGGTACTTAGTCCACCTTCACCCCACTTGAAAAGTCACATATGTGATGTTGTTTAGCCTTGGGTTGGGAGTGTGAATGTTGTGAATTTTTCTTGCTTGTATGTGTTTGAATGTGTGTTTCCCATCTAGCCTTGGTTCTCCTAGCTCGGGAGTGGCTTCTTATAAGCCTAGGTTGGGAGGTGAGCCTCCAGGGTCACAACCCTAAAGTTTTTATTGCAGGTTGCTTGGGAAAAGATTTGGAAGGGAAATCTTTGAGATGATCCTATGTTCTAATGTATTTAGTTGCAAAAATAAATGTAATGGATAAGTCCTCAATTGGCAAAAATGAAGAGGCTTAATTTTTTTGTAACTTTCCTATTTGAGTAAAGGAAATGATAAAGAAGCAAATGTATTTAATTTGACTAGTTCATTCAAAGAAATAAAAATAAAAAAAATAAAGAAAAGTATTTGAGTTATTCTTTTATATTTGTTTATTGCTTGAAAAAGTTGAAAGAAAAATTTGTTTCTGTTTTATTTAATTAGTAAAGGACAAATATATTGAAAATGGAAGAGAAAAGTAGTTGTATATTTAAGTGGGTTCATTCTGTTATATTTATCATTCTGCAAAAATAAGTACTAGAAATGCAATTTTAAATGAAAGAGGAAAGGGTATTTTTGTCTATAGTTTTTAAAAAGAAATGTAGGAAAAACACTTTAAGGTGTTAGTTTAAATCTTCTTTTAGATTTTCATTTTGCTACTTTATTGAACAATAAGAAATATGGAAGAATTTGTTGCAGCTGTAAATAAATTATTTCTGTTAAACTCTATTTTTTGATAATGCTCAGTTAGAGGGACATTTTAAATTTATGCATCCTTATTTAAGTAGAAAAATAAAAATAATAAAAGAAAGACATGATGCTCATTTATCATATCTATTCTAAGATAGTGTAAAGGAAACAACTAGTGCAGATTTAAGTATTTATATATGCCAATCTAATCTGTTGTTAAAGGGAAATTTAATAGATATGTGTTGCATGTAGTAAAAAAAAAATGGAAGATTTCATTTACATTTAAATCAGGAGTTTACATTGCATACATTACTTTGACTAAAATGATAGATTAATTAAATTTGAATAGAAATCTTTGTAACATTTAATATTTACCAAAAAAAAAGGGGGTTATTTAAATCTGTGCAAGTATATGGTAATGTTTTATATTTTGCATTAAAAGAACAGATTACTTTAAAACAGAATATATATATATACATATATATATATATATATATATATATATATATATACATATGTATATGTATATGTATATGTATATACATATACATACTTATATGTATATATATATGTATATATATAAATATATACATATATATATACATATACATATGTATATATATACATATATATGTATATATATATACATATATATCACCGTGGCTTTTTATATATAAAAAAAAGAAAAAGCATTTTAAATAATAATAAAAAAATAAAAAATAAAAAATTCAAAAAAAAGAGAACGAGGGCTTATTGGGCCATGACCACCAAGGGGACCGCGACCCCCATGGTGGGCCGGGGCCACCAAGGGGACCGCGACCCACTGGTGGCGCCGCAACCACCAAGCCTCCCCCCCCTCATCAAACCTCCACCCTACAACCTGCTAGACTCGCCCCCATCCTCCGCCATGGCCGCCTTCTTCGGCCTCCTCCGCCACCATGGATCCCTGCATAAACACACCAAAAACAAAAAAAAAAGAAATAAGGAACTGTTAAACAAGAAACCCTAACCCAATTTCGGGTTAGGGTTAGAAATTGAGAAAAAAAAGAATGATGTTCAAGTTATAGAATAAAAACAAACCCTAGTTAGGGCTATAAAATAAAAGAATTATAAAATAATAAAGGGGGAAAGAATGGAGCTTTCTTTTAAATTTTGAAATGGGATATCCCCATTTGTTTTAGTTTTTATTTATTTATTTATTTGGGTTGGTATTTGTATTAGGAATTAATTATTTATAGCTATATTATTTCCATATTTTGGGTAAATTTTATTGAAGAGTTTATTAAGGAAAAGTTTAAATAGTATGATGATTAAGAAGTAATTTTAATGTCGAACATTAAATATATAATATTTATTGTGTTGGGGATTATTATCCTTAAGAGGAATCTATATAATACGTAAATTTTAATAATGGACTTATGAAGAGTAAAATGTTTAGTTTTAATCTATAGGGACAATGTTGGCTGAATATTAAATATTTGGTATTTAGTATTTAAAGGGGATACAATTTTGACATTAACGTGGAGGGAATTATTAGGAAATTATTATACTTATTTTGGTTAACTCTATTAGTCAAATTCAAAAGCTTTATTTTCATTCGCTCTATTAATTAATGTTAATACACTGAGTTTGAAATAATATCGATTTAATAGATCCTAGGTTTATTTAAGTTATATAAACACATTCTGGGAATTCTAATGGGATACATTAGTTGAAATAATTTAATGAAGGTTTTCGAATGATTATTATTGATTTAGTGTGAGGGTGTGATAGTGGAATAATATACTTTTCTAAAATAAGTTATGGGCCTGATCTTGTGTACTTATTTAACCCAAGTGGAACCTTTAATTAAATAATTTAATTATTATAATAATGTTTGGCGCTTTAATTTTATTTGCTCAATTATTTAATATTGATACAATGAAATCATGTTAATATTGGATTAATAGATTTAAGAATTAACTAAGTTATAAATGAAGAAATTATAATATCAATGTTTGGGGAAAACTTGATATTAGATAAATAATTGATATCGATTCAAGGAATTGTATTAATGTCAACTTAGTAGAAATTGGGCCATTTAAATATTATAAAATGTAACTAAAATTGAAGGGACATTTGAGCGAATTTATTTAATTTCAAAAAGGATATTGTCCTTATAATATTAATTTAATTTCGTTTGATAATAGGAGTTATCATAATGGTTACATAAAGTAAAATCTAATCTCGTCGCTTAGGAGTTAAAATTGAAACCTAAGACTTCTAGTTAAATTTTAATCCATCTCTCACTTTAGAATCCCATTTTAATATCAATTAAGATTTCATTTGGAACAACTTGTTAAGTTGTCACATCTAATTAAGCATAGGTCGCAAGTAATTAAGGGTTTAAAAAAAAAAATTGTTGTGTGTTTTTTTGGCCCAAAAGTTTGGGCATGACAGAAAGCATATACCTTCCACTTTCAAGACAAGGCACAAAATGATTCATTTTAATCCCACAATTCATTTATTTGCTAATTCTATTGGGAGATGTTGCTCCAAAAAGGCAAAAACGGAAAGATTTTTTTATTTTAAAACAACTAGTTAATTAACAAAGTTTGCTATCACGACAAGCGTTAAGGTACTTGCCATATCTATATTCGAGCTAATTTTGATACGAACCAAGCATCGATAATTTGTTTAATTCTATTTGCGGAAATCTAACTGGTTTAATTTTATCTCCATGAGATACCTAGTCATTAAATTTTATTAAATCAATCACGTTAAAGAAATAGGAGAGGAAGATTAATTCAATCTCCAATAAGACTATATAGTCTAAACATCCTTTTTTATTTAGATGATTATAATAATCATTTTCAGTGACATTTAATTTGGATAATTAAATCTACAAGGGTAAAGTTAATTACGAGTAGCTATTATTCGCCTTTAGAATGCCAATTAAAAATTATCCATTCTAACCTCAAATGGAAAGTGTTTAAATTTCTCCTTTTATAATCCAATTTAAAATTTTAATACTCTAATTAAATTAACTAGGGCATAATTAAGTATTTATCACATTAAATACATTTAAAATTATAAGACTAGGCTTTATACTTAAATTTATATATTTCACCCCTTTTTTTTTGTTTCCTATTAGTAGATCATGTGAAGGTATTTAATTGTTTTTTTTAAAACAAAACTTTATATAACTTCATACTCAAATTTATAACATATATATATATATATATATATATATTTAATCCTCTACTATACCTTTCCAGCTTATTAGCCAATTTGTCCTCCAACCCTAATTAGGGATTCCCCTTTTTTTTTTCTATATAAAAATGGCTCTAATCTAATTAATTTAAACATATTATCTTACTTACTTACTCTAGCCCTACCTGAGCTAGGGTTTAATATTTTTTTTTTGATACCATTACCCACAGGGCCGAATGTCCATCGGCAGCCATGGATTGGATTTGATGCAGGGTCGACGACGTTTAAAGTTCATGGCGGGTCGAGCGAGGAAGGCGGACCAAGTGCCGCCCACTGTGCGGTGACACAGTGGAGTGCTGGGTGCCGCCCACTGTGTACCCACACAGTGGTGGCGCTGGGCGCCGCGCCACTGTGTGGCCACACAGTGGTGGCATTTCAGCGCTGCCCACTGTGTGTTCACACAGTGGGATGCGGCCGATACCCGCGCAGCCCAGAACCCCCTTTTTTTTTTGTTTAAAAATTTATTTAATTTAATTTTTTTTTTGTAAGGATTTATATATATATATATATATATATATATATATTTCCCAATATGTTTTATACGCAATTTTTTTTTTTAAACAAAATACAAAGGAAAAATACAAATATACATACATATATATATATATATATATATATATATATATAATTTGATTGGTAATTAAGCTTAGGCTCTCTTTATTATTTTAATTGCTAATAAAAAGAATGAAGTAAACCTACTGCTAAGCTTTAGATCATAACACATCAGAAATATACATATTTTTATTTCTTCTTTCGAACTTAGGAAAATACTTTTTTTTTGAAATTCATTATACTATTCTGAATAAAAACATTCATTGATTTCTCAACTCATAAAACAACTACTTATACACTTCTTTTTTTTAAAAATACTTAAAATCTATCAGTAAAAACAACTCAAATTTTTCAGCAAGTAGAATGTAGTTTAAATTAATTAAAGACTGATTTTTTTCTTTCCATATTACAAAAGAAGCTTTTGCATGCAAATCAAGCAACCCTTTACTTTTCAAAATAGAAATAGAAACATATCTGGCTTTATACAACTCTATCGATATTCTGCAAAAATTACAAGATGTTTCTTTATCTAACTACAATATTAAATCACATGTCCTATCTCAAAATTACAACTTGCCTCTCATTCAACGAATGAGGTATATTTCTACTATCAAATTTAAACAAATAACTGCAAATGGATTTAAGTATCTTCAACAATAATCTTCTGCATCTTTTCACTGTTCCTATTCTCTTCTCCTGACTTTCCTACATAATAAAACACAAAATGACCACGGAGTGCTCACCTCCCAGCCTAGGCTAACTGGTAGCCACCCCCGAGCTCAGAGAACCAAGTCCTAGACGGGTAACAAACATGCAAATTCCAAGAAAACAAAAAAAATACACACATAGATTTTCAGGCACACTCCCAACTTGGCTACACAGCACCACACTTTGGTGATGATCTTTTCAAAGGGTGGTAGTGGACCAATACCCTGAGGAGAACTGCAAGTATGAATAAACAAGTAGCCACCTCATGGGACAATACATACATCAAGAATCTCAACCCCTTATTCCTTATGCCCCCCAAAGGCATTCTAGCCTTATATCCCTCCTTATGACCCCCATTGCACAAACAGGCCATGCAGCAAGGGTCACACAAAGATCCCTTGTGATCGCTCTCAAACGAGAGTCTCTCACTCGAGGGTTGTCACTACTACCACCCACAAGATCCTCCTCTCTCCCAAGAGTAAGAGGTCTTGAGAAAACTCCCAAAACACAACAAAGCATAATGCAAAATTTTCAAATGAATTTCCAAAACAAGCCATTCAAGAAAACTCAGATTTCTTCACCAATCATACACTCAAACACATGCAAGAAAATAACCATTTTAAAGAATAATCAACCAACCTTAATCTGCCCAATGGTAGTTTAATATTTGAGGAAGAGCTGCCCAATCCACAGATCTTCTTCTTCTACTCTTAGTTAAATTTCTTATTCCAAAAACTATTCTTTTTTTTTTTTCAAAATTTCTCTTGTCTCCAAAAATGGAGAGTGGGTGATTACCCTCAAATTCTCAAAATCTTGCTTAAGAAGCTCATTCTCTGAATTCTCACAAGTTTCTAAAAACCAAAAAGGAAAGAAAAGCAGAATGCAAAAAGACTCTCATTCGAATAGGAAAAATCTCAATTAGATTTAAACTTCTAATTTTCAATTTTCGCACAACTCAAAAAAGCCAATTTTTAAAGCGTCAAAAAGATCATTTAAAAGTAGAAACTTGCCTAAAATTACCCCTAACCCCTAGGTATACCTTATGGGCTTTAGGAAACCCTATTAAACTACCCCTAGGTGTTCATTTAACCCATTTTAAACCCCTCTGAAGTTTATTTTCGGGTCAAACATATGTTGACCACTCCAAAGATTATATTCCCAAAGTATTTATGACAACACATTATATTATTTAAGAAAAATTATAGTTGAACACTTTCCCACCAAGAGACAAAAATAAAACATTTAATTTAAATCCACACGTGTCAAGTGACACAAATAAAACACTTTTACAAAATAAAACATGAAATTGTCTCTTGTGGTTTTTACATATTAAATTTAAATAACACTTAATACTCATGAAGCATATACTGTTATGAATAAAATACAACACAAACGGGGTGTTGTCTCTCCAAATAGACAAACCCTGGCTTACGAACATACATAAGTCTAGGTTTGGTTCTCCGTAAATTTCCATGGTCACATGGTAAATTTCTTGCGCATCTCAATTTACACATTAGTACTTTCAAATATCCACATATAATATAATTCCAAAGAATAACAATACACATCATCACTTGCATACAATTTTCATCTGCACAGATTAAATACATCTTTTATCAAGCAATTTCATCCCAATTCACATAAACTAACCATACATCATAGTTCTATATTCATAGTAAAGTCCTACAAATTCAATAACGACATCTATCATTGCAATATCATCCTATCTAAAAATCATGTAGTGTTCTATCTCATAAAGCATGTAAGTAAATCATCAAATCATAGCAATGTTATCCAAATCCTCAAATCATATAAGTTCTAAGTCTCAAAATGCATCAAAATAAAGTATCCATGATAGTCTAAATATAAAATCCACTGAATGTCAGACTGAGTCGAGGTGAGGCCTCACAACACATATGGTGGTAATCAAGAGGATATTCAAATATCTTAAGGGGACTGATGAGTATGGTCTCTGTTATCCACATAAGGGAGACTTCAACTTAAGTGTCTTCACCAATGCAGATTGGGCAGGGAATATTGATGACAAAAAGAGAACTAGTAGAGGTGCATTCTTTCTTGGTGATAGGGTAGTGTCATGGACAAGAAGGAAACATAATTGTATATCTCATTCCACAACATAGGCAGAATATGTAGCTGCAGCTATCAATTGCACACAAGTGGTTTGGATTAAACAAATTATGGATGGAATACATGAAAGAGTATTTGAGCCGGTGGTGATTCACTATGACAAAACTAGTGATATCAACATATCCAAGAATTTGATGATGTATTCCAAGACAAAGCATATAGATATCAAATACCACTACCTCAAGGAATAGGTTCAAGACAAGGAAGTAAGATTGGAGTATATACCAACAAAATAATAGGTGGTTGATATCTTCACCAAGCCACTACCGAAGGACACCTTTGAATATCTCAGAGGTAAGCTAGGGGTGATACCCCTACCTACATTAAAGTAAGTGAAGAAGGGCTCTACATCAATCTGGTATGCTTTCTTTATGAAGAATTTCTAAGACTAGATTGATAAGTATGGACTACTCCGGTTAGGGGGAGCAATCTTGCCAGTGTATTGAAATACATCTTTAGCATTGTTGTCAAAGGGGGAGATTATTATAGTGTTTAAGTATTCTTGAGTAGTGGGCAGAATGTGTGCAGTAGTGTTGAGTAGTGGGTTACTGAAGGTGCAATAGTGTTGAGCAATGGGTCGTTGAAGCAGAGTGTTGCTAGAAGTGGTTAGAGTGGTCTGATGGAAACAAAGTATTGCCAGTGTTAGGGGGAGATACTCATTACTTGGAGCAGAAGTAATGACTGGTACAGAAATGAAGAAAGTACATGCAGGAGCAACTAATAAGATAGATTCTGAAGTGTTTCCATCAATGCCAAAGGGGGAGATTGTTGGCATTACTGATATTGACAAAACCGGTTAATCTAGTAAACTTTTATATTAGCTGATATTTGTCATTGATGACTAACACTAACCGGTGGAGTGGTGTATCTTAGTAGAAAAGGTGATGGCTTGCAAATAACATGGAAGCAACATCAGAGAAAGATGATCAAGGTTCAATCGGTTCAAGGGAAGACAAAATAAGCCAACCAGTCTGTCATTCAAGAAGATCAGTGTTAAGGTCAGATCTTCAAGTTGGCTATTCTGATGATTATGTAGTCATAGAAGGTGACTTAGGCAAGAAGGTTTGAGGTCCTATACAAACCAGAACCTCATTCATAAAAAGGAAAAGAGGCTTGATGTATGTACTGCAAACCGGTAGCAAAGGATGAACCAGTAGTGAAGAGCGTAGTGGTATACCGGTAGGCTAGTGAAGTAGAAGGAAGATAGGTGGTCACCTTAAATCTAGGACTAGTGATCGGTTACAAAGTTGCCATGGAAAAAGGTGAGTTGGTTAGTTTGTGATAATACCAAACTAAAGGTTAGTGAAGTCAACCTCAGTCATTGTGCAGTTAAGCCATGATTTTTGCGTATTTTCTGGTTCACATTTAAAAGACTGAACTCGACCCAGAAGTTGCTATTTTTGGGAGATGCGGTGGCAGATTTGGAAGAACAGTTGGCAGAATTGTTGCAGGATGAACAAAGAAAGAGCGGGAAGATTTGAATTTGAAATCTACCAAGATTTGTGATTTCATTGATTAAGGGAACATCTGAAGGTGACAATAGAGGGAGTATAAAGTGTTTTGAGTTCATGCAAAATACTTTTGATCAAAAAATTTGCACAGTGCAAATCCTGTGAGAGGCAATCCAAAGTGCAGAGTGAAGAGTGAGGAAGTGCTAAGTGATTTAGCAGAGCAGAGTGTGTGTGAAGTAGACCGACAAAGTGCAGAGCTGAGGGTATGAACAGAGAACCGGTGTAGTGCAGAGAAGACACAACTGGGGCAGACAAAGTGTGAGATTCATTGTGATCTGATCAAGCTATCAGTAGCTATATCAACATATCAACTTCCTGTTGCTTTCTATCCATTGCAACTTAAAATCCCTTAACCAGGCGGACTCTAATAGGTCCTATTGTTTAAATCCCTTAATTGGGTGTCATCTTGATTGATGATTTAATTACTTTAATCAGGCTAACTTTAACAGGGTAAAGGCTTTAACAGGCCTAGATTCAAATCCCTTAACCAAGTGGCAATTAACAATGTCTCTGTAAATCTCCTAATAGAGATGGCTCCTTGTAGGGCATGCTCTGGAAGAGTACAAATTTTGTGAGCATCAACTCAGACCATGGTTTTCTCCCATTTGGGTTTCCATGAGATAATTCTTGGTGTTATTGTGTATCTTTTCATGCATAGATGTTCTCCCGCAATAACTATTTGTAATGATGAATATTAAGTTAGTGCAGACTTGAGTAAAAGGGTTTTAATTCTGTACATCAGTAGGTGACTGATTCACCCCCCCGCTCTCATTCATCAGTAGGGACCAAAAAAAACATGCAAGGACACATCAATACAACAATACACATTTACAACACTTTATAGGGAACTTTGAAAGACATCCAACCAACTTGAAAACATCACAACAAGACATAGTTTTCCACCAACAAATGCATGAGGTATCTACAACACCCTCCAAGATGCCTCCAACACACATTAGGTTTATTATAAGCCCATAAGAAGATTCCTATACTCATTATACACTTAACAATGTTCAAAATTGAAAGCAAGATGCAAGATGATTGATGCTTAGCACCAAAATCGTCATCTCTATACACAATTGATTACAAATCCTTCTTGCAGAAGGTTTGACATATTATATTAAAATCTTACAAATCATAGGACTCAAACATCCTTCAATTATACATTTACATTTCATTGAAATAATAAAAAACATAAGAAAAACATGGGAATAAATCACTAAGTATGCTTAGTCCACAATCATCTAGAACCCAATGGTAGTAAATGCATCACCCAACCACATGTAATCAAATGATCCAATCCCTCCATGGTAGGATATAGTCACCAAGCCCAAAAACACTCACACACACAAGACTCATGAGGAGAGTTACAATAGTCATCCAAACATGTAGAATACATAGCATACAAGCATGAAGATACACAACATCCAAGCACAAGGTCCATCACAACATACAATGGCCAAACACACATGAAAATCATAAAATCATCAATAACTCAACACCAATAGGGAAGGCGTGATCCTCTTGTTGGCATGAGACACTACATAGGTCATCTAGTTTTATCATTTATGGCAACCTAAGTCAGTTACTCCATCTGCAGTGTGTGATCTAATCCTACCAGAAGTTAGAATGAAGATTTGGTTAAGTTTGAGAAGTTAAAGCAGAGCATCCAGCAAAGTGTATTATTTTGGTTGGCATTTCATTTCTGTGGAATATTTAGTGTTGCAGAGCTAGAGGAAGATAGTTAGATGTCTGAAGTACCTTATTCCAGAATCTTAGCCTCCAGTGGTGATTGTGTCATAACCCTCTTTTAAGACTTCAATAAAACTCGCTATTATTATTACTACTACTACTACTGCTACTACTACTACTACTGCTGTTGCTACTACTACTACTACTACTACTACTACTACTACTACTACTACTAATTTTATGAGTAATGTTAGTTAGAGATGATAAATTGCATAAGGATGAAATTACTTTAAATAAAAAGGAATTAAATAGTGGTGACAAACACATGAGGTCATAAATATGGAAATTATTTATTTTCTCAATATTCTAATTAAGCACATGGAGTAGGAGAAAAGAGAAGATTCTAGAAATGAATTTCAAATTCAAATTTTGGATGCATGTAACCCCCACTATGACATGTCATAGAATATGACAATAATAATCTTTGCATGAAATTATTCTGGGAAAGGAATCTCTAAAACAATTATTTCTTTTGTAGTGAAAAATGGCTCTCTTTTTCTATATATTGAATTCTAGATTTTCAAAAAAGGGGGAGTTCATTTGTTTTTGTGAAAATAAATAGTCTTTGAATTCTTAAGAAATTAGTTTCAAATCATGTTAATGGTAGGAGAAATTTTGTAGACATATTGCATTGTATGAGATAGGATTTTAGAAGTTTTGGAGAAGATCTTTACTAGGCTACAAGGAAAGGATTGAAGGAGGATAGCTAGAAAGCAAGGAGTGATTCAACAATAGGGTTTTCATCCTTCTTGCAGAAATCAGGTTCCCCTTCTTCCATACTTACTTGCATGTTTTTCTTTCAAAAAAAAAAAGAGAAAAGAATGGGGGGATTTTTAATTGCATGCATGTTGTATTTTCTATGGATTTGATATTTTAATTAGAAAGAGGGAGGGTTAAATAATATAAGATTTGCATTCCTCACACCTCTTCAAAAGAAATCTCTTTATTTTTGTTTTCATATTTTGATAAAGAAAATATATTTGCATATATTCTCCTTTGCTTTTAGATTTTGATAAAGTAAATATATTTGCATACACCCTTCCTTGTTTATTTTTTGATATAGGAAATAAATGTGCATGTAGGAAATAGATGTGTATATCTTAACCTCTTTTAAATCAATAAGTTAGTAGCTTCCTTTAGAAAAAAAGGAGATTCTTCTTTATTTTGAGATTTTGATAGATAAGCTCTATGTGCTTTGTTTACATTTATCAAATAAATGTGTATATTTTACTTTCCTTTTGATCATATATATATGTTTGTGTGTGTGTGTGTATTATATATATATATATATATATATATATATATATATATGTATATATATATATATATATATATGTATATATATATATATACATATGTATATGTATATATATATTTACATGTATATATATATATACATGTATTTACATACATGTATATACATGTATATATATACATGTATATACATTTATATATACATATACATATACATATGTATATGTAGATATATATACATATATATGTATATGTATATGTATGTGTATGTATATATATATATATACATATATATATATACACATATATACATACATACATCCATACATATATACATATGTACACACACACACACACATATGTACGCAATATTGAAATTTAAGAGCCCTTTTTCTTACATTCAAGGTTTTAAAAAAATAAAAATAAATAATAATAATAAAGAAGAATTTTTTTTATATAATTTATATATATATTATCTATATATATATAAAGTATACAAAAATTAATATTAAACATATTCTCTTTTATACAAAAAACAAAAACAAAATTTAAATAGATATTAAGCAAAATAATTAATATTTATTAAAACATAAATTTAAAACAAAATAATAATAAAATTTATTTATATATTTTAAAAAATTTAAATTTAAAAAGGGGCAGGAGGGAGCATAACCCCTGATCCCTCTTTGAAGTCTGCTAGGGCAGAGGGACCAATAGGTGATAGGGGTACCAATACATGTTATAGTGCATAGACACTTTTAGACCAATAGTGGTGCCCTAAAAATGTCATGTCAATGCTTATCCCCAAAAAAGTACCTCTAAATTTTTTAAAAAAGCCAATGATGTGATGCCACATCAGTGCACAAGTAAAGATGACTTAGTGCACACCTGTCATGCCCAAAATTTAGGGTAAGAATGGGATAATTTTTTTTTAATAATATTTTTATTTATTTTTGTTTATTTAAATGAAATAAATTTAGATATATAAGAATTTGTATTTATATTTTTTTAAACAAGCCAATTTATTTATTTTTTTCTTTTACACATGCTCATAAATTGGTTATTATATATATATTTATAAATATAAATATATATATATATATATATATATATAGTATTGAATCTAGGGCAATTTCTTCTCATGTATTTATTTATTTATTTTTATTCTGAACAAATAAAACAGATTAGATATTTTCTACAAGTTTAGTCATTTTAATTATTTCCTTTTTATTAATATCCTTGTTGCCAAATAGAATTAGCTAGGCTATCTCAATATGGCTTTTCTTTCTGTAAAAATAAAGAAATTAATAGTACTAAATATTCTTAGAACAACATCTTTAGAAATTGTTTACTTCCATTCAATTTGATTAACTACAGGACTTATTTCTGCAATAAACAAATGACAGAGTTTGATATTTCTTCGGCAACTATTCAAATGACCAAATTTAATAAAATTAACAGCAACTATTTTAACCTATAATTTATTAATTAAAACCTTAGAGATGGCTATAAAATCCTTGATTTCATTTTCTGCAAATACTTTAAATAACAGATTTAAATACTAAGTTTAGCATTTCCATGTATAGATCTAAAATGTATTATTTCCAGAACTATAATGTACTAAAATGCATTTACAGAAAACAAAATTTAAATGATTTATATGCAGCCTATAATATGCATGCAACTTAAATCTATTTGTTTTTTTTTTGGTTTTTTTATTCTCTTTTGAATGCATGAGAATTAAATAACTTTCTTGCTATTCAATTTATCATAAACACATCAGATATAAAATTTTCTTTTGAACTTTGGAAAAACAATTTTAGGAATACTCATTTCTTTTCTGCAATAAAAAGCATACTAAAATATTACAACTTTTTAAAACGCATTTCAAAGACACTATTGTCACTTTACAATGAGTCTCTCATTTCTAATAAATGAGGACGTTTTCAAATAATAATTACATTTACAAATAATTTCCTCCAACAAATAACTCCTACAACTTTCCACTTTTCCTATTCTTTTCTTTTGACAACCTGCATTTTAAATCAAAGCTATGACCATGGAGTACTCACCTCCCAGCCTAGGCTAACTGGTAGCCACCCTCGAGCTCGGAGAACCAAGCCCTAGACGGGAAACAAACATGCAAACACCAAGGACAGAATGCACACAAATACAAACACACTCCCATCCCGACTACACTACACCACACCTTGGTGATGACCTTTTTAAGGGTGGTAGTGGACCAATTACCCTGAGGAGAATTGCAAGTATGAAAAAGAACATGTAGCCACCTCATGGCAAACCAAATACATCAAGTATAGCAACCCCTTAAATCCTTATGCCCCCAAAGGCATTCATGCCTTATTTCCCTCCTTATGACCCCCATTGCACAAACAAGCCATGCAGCAAGGGTCACACAAAATCCCTTTTGATCACTCTCATAATGAGAGTCTCTCACTCGAGGGCTGTCACTTCTACCACCCACAAGATCCTCCTCTCTCCCAAGAGTAAGAGGTCTTGATGACTCCCAAAAACACATACAATACATAACACAAAATACCAAATGAAATTTCCAAGAGAACATGCAAGGAAGCAAATCTTTTACACCAACATTACTTTCAAACAAATGCAATAAGAAAGCCATTTTAAGAAGAATACATCCAACCTTAATCTGCCCAAAGGTAGGTTAGTTTTTTTGAGGATGAGCAGCCCAATTCCACGGTTCTTCTCCTTCTACTCTTAGCCAAAATTCTCTATTCAAAATCTAGTCTATTCTTTTCAAAATTTCTCGTCTCCAAAAATGGAGAGTGGGTGATTACCCACAAATTTTCTAATTCTTGCTTAAGAAGCCCCTTGTAAGAGTTCTCACAAGTTTCTAAAAACTAAAGAGGAAGGTAAGATAGAATGGGAAAGGGAACTCTCATTCGAAAAGGAAGGTTTACAACTAGGTTCAGATCTTCTAATTTCAATTTTCGCACAACTTAGAAAAGTCAATTTTTAGGGTGTCAAAAAGGTCACATGGGAGTAGAAACTTGCCTTAAATTACCCCTAACCCTTAGGTATACCTTATGGGCTTTAGGAAACCCTATTAAACTAACCCTAGGTGTCCATTTAACCCTTTTTAAACCCCTGTGAAGTTTATTTTCGGGTCAAACCTATGTTGACCATCCCAAAGATTCTTTACCCAAGGCATTTATGACATCACATTACATTAATTGAAAAAGCTATAGTTAAACACTTTCCCACCAAGAGACAAAAATAAAATTTCAAACTTAAATCCACACGTGTCAAGTGACACAAAAAAACACTTTTACAAATTAATACATGAAATTGTCTCTTGTGGATTTTACATAAATCAATTAAATAACAGTTAACACAGATGCATCATTTACTGTTACGAATAAAATACAACACAAACGGGGTGTTGTCTCTCAAAATAGACAAACCCTGGCTTACGAACATACATAGGTCTAGGTTTGGTTCTCCATAATATTTCCATGGTCACATGGATAACTTCCTGCGCATCTCAATTTACACATTAGTAACTTTCAAATATCCACATATAATATAAATCACAGGAATAATAATACACATCATCACTTGCATACAATTTACATCTGAACAATTTAAATACATCTTTTATCCAAGCAATTTCACATAAGCAATTCATCCTAATTCTCATGATGTTGATCCACACTTAAACATACATCATAATTCTATTATCATAGTAAAGTCCTGCAATTTCCATAATGACATTTATCACTGCAAATTCATCCTATTCAAAAATTATGTAGTGTTCTATATCATAAAGCATATAAATAAATCCTCAATATATAGCAATGTTATCCAAATCATGAAATCATATAAGTTCTAAATCCAAAATGCATAAAAATAAAGTATCCGTTATAGTCTCAATATAAAAACTATTGAAATATCAGACTGATTCAAGGTGGGGCCTCACACCCTCCTCCTCTAGGCATCAACTTCCTCCTGGAGTTCATTAAAGAGGTGGGGGTACTCTGATCTCATACGTGCTGCATCCTCCCATGAAGCTGTAACCTCATCATAACAATCCCACTCGACCCTAACCTAGTCTAGCTCTTGAACTCGAAGGGCCAACGTCCGGCATGGCAAAATGCGAATGGGCTCCAAAGCTAGCTGCCCGTCTTACTCCACTTGCAAGGCATCCCAATCTAAAATATGAGACTCATCATAGATATATTTCCTCAAAACTGATACATGAAACACATCGTGGATGCGTGACAAGCTAGGTGGCAATGCTAAACAGTAGGCAACCGGGCCTATCCTCTCAAGAATCTCAAAAGGTCCTACAAAGTGAGGTGCGAGCTTAGAACCCTTTCTGTAATAGATCAGACTCTTATGCAGTCGCACTCTCAAGAAGACTCTGTCTCCAACCAAGTAGCTACGATCTATCCTCTTTGCATCAACATATTTCTTCTGTCTATCTTGAGCCTCTCTAAGATGCTACCTAATCAAATCCACTTGCTGTTCCATATCCCAAACTATCTCAGGACTAATAGAAACTCTATCCTCTATGCAATCCCAACTCAACGTTGTCCTGCAAGGTCTGCCGTATAATGCCTGGTAGGGTGGCATCCCCAAAGAAGTGTGATGCCCATTGTTATAGGCAAACTCCACAAAGGGAAGGTACTCTTCCCACTTGGTCTGATGATCCATGATGTACATGTGAAGCATGTCCTCTAACACCTGATTGACCCTCTCTGTCTGACCATCTATTTTCGGGTGATAGGCTGTACTGAAATTGAGCTTAGTGCCCATAGCTGCTTGTAATGACTTCCAAAAGGAAGAAGTAAAAAGGGAGTCCCTGTCAGAAATAATCTTGCAGGGCAGGCCATGAAGTCTAATAATGTCTCGCAAGAACACCTATGCTACTACTGGTGCTGTGAATGTAGTCTAGACTGGTGAAAAGTGGGCCACTTTGGTCAACTTGTCAACTGTCACCAAGATAGCATCATGGTGATGAGAAGACATAGGAAGACCAATGATGAAATCCATGGATATAGTATCCCACTTCCACTTTGGTATAGCATGAGACTAGAGCAACCCACCTGGATGGCGGTGCTCCGCCTTTACTCTCTGACACTCGAGGCATCGAGCTACTATCTCAGCAATGAGCTGCCACATTTCTAGCCAATGATATAACTGCCTCAAGTCAGTATGCAACTTTTTAACTCCAGGATGCACTGCATAAGGAGCTCTATGAGCCTCCATGACAATGAACTCTCGCAATCCCACGGAGGAAGGTACATAAATGCGCCCTCTGTGGCATAATAGTCCATCTGACTCCAAAGAATAATCCACATATTTCCCTTCTAGAGTAACATGAGATCGTATTACCTGACCAACCTCTACATACCATCCATCCTCTGGCAAGTGCTATAGTATACGGTCTCTCAAATCCATGCCCATAGATATGGTGTAAACCTCACGACGTCTCCTACTCAAAGCATCTACAACTACATTTTCCTTTCCTTTGATGTAGTGAACGTCAAAACCATATTCGCACAAGAACTCCGTCCATCTCCTTTGACGTGCATTAAGGTTCGGCTGAGTGAAAATGTACTGAAGAATCTGATGATTTGAATGCAGCTCGAAGTGATGACCTAAAAGGAAGTGTCTCCACCTCAAAAGTGCATGCACTACTGCTGCAAGCTCAAGGTCATGAGTAGGATAATTAAGTTCATGAGTCTTAATTTTCCTAGACTCGAAAGCTATAGCCCTACCATCTGGCATAAGAACTGCTCCTAAACCCTCTAGTGAAGCATCTATACAAACCATGAAGTCAGCTGTGGGATCTGGTACAACAAGGATAGGAGTGCTAGTAAGTGCCTTCTTGAGTTCCTGAAAGGCCTTCTCGCACTTCTCTATCCACTCAAATTTCTTCCCTTTACACTGAAGAGAAGTAATAAGATGTGCGACTCTAGAGAATCCCTCAACAAAATGTCGGTAATATCCTGCTAAGCCCATGAAACTCCTGACCTCTATCACATTGGTTGGCACTGGCCAATCCATAATAGCCCTAATCTTTGATGGGTCAACTGAGATCCCATCACCGGAAATAACGTGCCCAAGGTACTTGACCTCTGATCGAAAGAAAGCACACTTTGACAAACTGCTAAACAACTGGTTATCACGCAAACACTACAATACATGTTTTAGGTGCTCCTCATGTTCCTTCTCATTCCGAGAATATATCAGTATGTCATCGAGGACCACAATTACAAAATGGTCCAGAAATGTACAAAATACCCCATTCATGAGGCTCATAAAAATAGCTAGGGCATTTGTAAGACCGAATGGAACTACAGTGGACTCATAGTGACCATATCTAGTGCGAAATGCGGTCTTGTGGATATCACTCTCCACTATTCTCAGTTGATGGTATCCTGACTTCAGATCAATTTTGGAAAAGACCTTGGCACCCTGAAGTTGGTCGAATAAATCATCAATTCTGGGCAAAGGATATCGGTTCTTGATGGTTACTTTATTTAACTGCCGATAATCCATACATAATCGAAGAGATCCATCCTTCTTCTTAATGAAGATGACTAGTGCACCCCAAGGGGATACGCTAGGACGAATATAACCCTTCTCAAGGAGTTCCTCAAGCTGTATTTTGAGTTCATTAAGCTCGTTTGTGGTCATCCCATAAGGTGCTCTGGAAACTGGCTCGGCTCCTGGTACCAGGACTATATGAAAGTCAATCTCTCTACGGGGCAGCATTCTAGGTAACTCTGAAGGAAACACATCTGAATATCCCTTAAGGATAGGATGGTCGTCAAGCAATGTTTCATTTTCTTCCTCTTCTCCTCTGTCACTGATAGTGATAGCAAAAAGCTGACATCCCTTTTGCATGCTCCCCTTGAGCTACATTGCGGAGATCATACAAAGAGACACGGGTCTCTGAATCCTGGTGATAACTATGGGTGAACCATGATCATCCTCACACTCGATCTTTTTCAGGTGGTAATCCATCTTGGCTCTGTGCGCATAAAGCCAATCCATGCCAAGTACGATACCGTAAGATCCAAGTGGTGTCACTCTAAGGTCTACTAAAGTGGTGGTCTTGCCAATCTGCAGCTGACATGCCCTAACCTCTGATTCCACTAACACTCTAGCCCTTGAAGCTAATTCCACTTCCCAACTGACACCTTGTCTAGTTGCCACTAGCCCGCAATGCTCCACAACCAATGGAGATATAAAGGAGTTAGTAGCTCCTGAATCAAACAAAATAGATACATTGTTACCTTTGATCATACCTGTAGACTCTATGATCGTGGCCTAATGCTCAGCCTGGCGGTTGTCAACCGCTACGAATACTCTATGGGACCTGCCCATATCATCAACTGTTGGCTCTGAAGCGGCCATCCGCTGATTCCCTGCCATCTGACCCTGAGGGCAATCCCTCGCCATATGCCCCATGGCTCCACATGTAAAGAAAGAACCCTGTGCTTGAAACTGGGCACTCTGAGGCCTAGAGAAAGTCTGTCCTCTTGTCCTACTAGATCCGCTGTACCCACCCCTAGAGGACTACTGAGTCCTCGCCAAAGGTGTGTAAGGTACCTGTGATCTTTGATCTCATCTCTGTCCCTGAGTCTGCCACTGCTTGGGCTTGGTGCCCTGCTGATACTATGGAGGCTTCTGCCTCTGGTTCTGTGGTGTCTGTTGTGGAGGAGGAGGTTTGGAGAACCCCTATGAGTTTCAGTTGTTTCCCTTCCAATGTGGTTTCTAGAATCCATAAGTCTGAGGTGTAGGATTTTGGTTCTAAAACCGATCCCTATTGTCCTATGGTTTGACCTAAATTTCCTCGGCTATCAGTGCCTTCTCCACGGCAACCCGAAGGCTCTCTGGAGTGGACATCCTCACTGGCCCGACTATATCGGCATTTAACCCTCTGATGAAGCAGTTTATGAAAAGTTTCTCATCCTTTAGATAATCTACATAAGGCAACAACTCAAAGAATTTTCTCTCATATTGGGTTACTGATAAGCCCTTTTGTTGGAGGTCGTGAAACTCATCTATATGACGTTGTCTGAAATGTTCTGATAGGTACCTCTTCCGAAACCTTTTTGAGAAAATCTCCCAAGTCAGAGTATCAGGAACTAATCCGCATTTGTACTCTTCTTGTCTCCACCAGGTGGAGGCCGACCCTCTCAATAGATGGACTACGACATGTGCTTTTAGGTTGCTCTCATAAGAACGCAACACAAATTACCTCTCAAGACTCAAAAGCCATGCCTCGGCCTCTACCCTGTCGGTAGAACCTCCAAAAGATGGTGGCTGGAGGTGCATGACCTCCCTGATAAGATCCCCTGGATCCTGATGAGATCTCTCAAAATAAACTGGTTCCACCACTAGAGGTGGTCCTGGTATGTGCATAGACTCTGGTTCATTTCCACCCTGACTCTCTACAGGAATAGGAGTTGGGCTCTTGCTTCATTCTCTATCAACTAATCTATGACTCCCAGAGTCTTGATTTCTAACCTGAGGGTTCTTTGCTGGAATCCTTTCCTGAACTATGCCAATTAGGTTCTGGATTGCTTCTAAAAGGTTTTGGTTAGGTTCATTTGGTTGTTCGGGAGGTGCTCCTAGGTTCTCTTCTAGAACCGATTCCTCCCTAGCTACCTCTTCGTGTGCTATGCGCACACGCCTAGGACCCCTTCCACGCTTGCGAGCTTGTCGCGTCGTCGGAGGCATCCTAAGAGGAAAATAAAGTAAAATAAATAACTAATTTCTTTTAGAATAATATTAATTCAATTAAATTTAAATGTCTTATAAAATCAATTTAACAAAAATAATTTAAATAAGCTAAAGCGAAACGTAAGTGGAGTAAGGTTCCTAGTGTGGAAACCTTGCTCTGATACCAAAATGTCATGCCCAAAATTTAGGGCAAGAACGGGATAAAAAAATTTTAATAATATTTTTTATTTATTTTTGTTTATTTAAATGAAATAAATATAGATATATAAGAATTTGTATTTATATTTTTTTAAACAAGCCAGTTTATTTATTTTTTTCTTTTACGCATGCTCATAAATTGGTTATTATATATATATTTATAAATATATATATATAAATTTATATATATATATATTTCTATATAAATATAATAGTATTGAATCTAGGGCAATTTCTTCTCATGTATTTATTTATTTATTTTTATTCTGAACAAATAAAACAGATTAGATATTTACTACAAGTTTAGTCATTTTAATTATTTCCTTTTTATTAATAGCCTTGTTGCCAAATAGAATTAGCTAGGCTATCTCAATATGGCTTTTCTTTCTGTAAAAATAAAGAAATTAATAGTACTAAATATTCTTAGAACAACATCTTTAGAAATTATTTACTTCCATTAAATTTGATTAACTACAGGACTTATTTCTGCAATAAACAAATGATAGAGTTTGATATTTCTTCGGCAACTATTCAAATGACCAAATTTAATAAAATTAACAACAACTATTTTAACCTATAATTTATTAATTAAAACCTTAGAGATGGCTATAAAATCCTTGATTTAATTTTCTGCAAATACTTTAAATAACAGATTTAAATACTAAGTTTAGCATTTCCATGTATAGATCTAAAATGTATTATTTCCAGAACTATAATGTACTAAAATGCATTTATAGAAAACAGAATTTAAATGATTTATATGCAGCCTATAATATGCATGCAACTCAAATCTATTCGTTTCTTTTTTTTTATTCTCTTTTGAATGCATAAGAATTAAATAACTTGCTTGCTATTCAATTTATCATAAACACATCAAATATAAAATTTTCTTTTGAACTTTGGAAAAACAATTTTAGGAATACTCATTTCTTTTCTGCAATAAATAGCATACTAAAATATTACAACTTTTTAAAATGTATTTCAAAGACACTATTGTCACTCTACAATGGGTCTCTCATTTCTAATAAATGAGGATGTTTTCAAATAATAATTACATTTACAAATAATTTCCTACAACAAATAACTCCTGCAACTTTCCACTTGTCCTATTCTTTTCTTTCGACAACCTACATTTTAAATCAAAGCTATGACCATGGAGTGCTCACCTCTCAACCTAGGCTAACTGGTAGCCACCCCTGAGCTCGGAGAACCAAGCCCTAGACGGGAAACAAACATGCAAACACCAAGGACAGAATGCACACAAATACAAACACACTCCCATCCCAGCTACACTACACCACACCTTGGTGATGACCTTTTTAAGGGTGGTAGTGGACCAATTACCCTGAGGAGAACTGCAAGTATGAAAAAGAACATGTAGCCACCTCATGGCAAATCAAATACATCAAGTATAGCAACCCCTTAAATCCTTATGCCCCCCAAGGCATTCATGCCTTATTTCCCTCCTTATGACCCCCATTACACAAACAAGCCATGCAGCAAGGGTCACACAAAATCCCTTTTGATCACTCTCATAATGAGAGTCTCTCACTCGAGGGCTGTCACTTCTACCACCCACAAGATCCTCCTCTCTCCCAAGAGTAAGAGGTCTTGATGACTCCCAAAAACACATACAATACATAACACAAAATACCAAATGAAATTTCCAAGAGAACATGCAAGGAAGCAAATCTTTTACACCAACATTACTTTCAAACACATGCAATAAGAAAGCCATTTTAAGAAGAATGCATCCAACCTTAATCTACCCAAAGGTAGGTTAGTTTTGTTGAGGATGAGCAGCCCAATTCCACGGTTCTTCTCCTTCTACTCTTAGCCAAAATTCTCTATTCAAAATCTAGTCTATTCTTTTCAAAATTTCTCTTGTCTCCAAAAATGGAGAGTGGGTGATTACCCACAAATTTTCTAATTCTTGCTTAAGAAGCCCCTTGTGAGAGTTCTCACAAGTTTCTAAAAACTAAAGAGGAAGGTAAGATAGAATGGGAAAGGGAACTCTCATTCGAAAAGGAAGGTTTACAACTAGGTTCAAATCTTCTAATTTCAATTTTCGCACAACTTAGAAAAGTCAATTTTTAGGGTGTCAAAAAGGTCACATGGGAGTAGAAACTTGCCTTAAATTACCCATAACCCTTAGGTATACCTTATGGGCTTTAGGAAACCCTATTAAACTACCCCTAGGTGTCCATTTAACCCTTTTTAAACCCCTGTTAAGTTTATTTTCGGGTCAAACCTATGTTGACCATCCCAAATATTCTTTACCCAAGGCATTTATTACATCACGTTACATTAATTGAAAAAGCTATAGTTAAACACTTTCCCACCAAGAGAAAAAAAAAAAATTTCAAACTTAAATCCACACGTGTCAAGTGACACAAAAAAACACTTTTACAAATTAATACATGAAATCATCTCTTGTGGATTTTACATAAATCAATTAAATAACAGTTAACATAGATGCATCATTTACTGTTATGAATAAAATACAACACAAAAGGGGTGTTGTCTCTCCAAATAGACAAACCCTGGCTTACGAACATACATAGGTCTAGGTTTGGTTCTCCGTAATATTTCCATGGTCACATGGATAACTTCCTGCGCATCTCAATTTACACATTAGTAACTTTCAAATATCCACATATAATATAAATCACAGGAATAATAATACACATCATCACTTGCATACAATTTACATTTGAACAATTTAAATACATCTTTTATCCAAGCAATTTCACATAAGCAATTCATCCTAATTCTCATAATGTTGATCCACACTTAAACATACATCATAATTCTATTATCATAGTAAAGTCTTGCAAATTCCATAACGACATTTATCACCGCAAATTCATCCTATTCAAAAATCATGTAGTGTTCTATATCATAAAGCATATAAATAAATCCTCAATATATAGCAACGCTATCCAAATCATGAAATCATATAAGTTCTAAATCCAAAATGCATAAAAATAAAGTATCTATTATAGTCTCAATATAAAAACCACTGAAATGTTAGATTCAGTCGAGGTGGGGCCTCACAACACCTATGGATCTTATGACAATTTGGGACCATTTTGGACACCTTCACAAAAATGCATATTGATGTGGCATCATATTTGACCATATGGACTTGAAATTTTGTTTTTGAGTAGGGGACTTGACAAGTAAGCTACTGTGTAAAATTTAATTATTTTTTGAAATGTCCACATATGATTTTGAGAAGCATGAAGTTAGGGTGCACACGTTTTGGCTCCTCTCCCCTATATGAGTGGCCACAGGCCCATGGTTTCCACCATTCCCCCTAATTATGTTATATTTTTTTTTAAAAGTTGTTTAAGATTAATTTTAAAAGTTGGATAAATATTTTAAAGTCAATTTAATTTAAATGAAATTTATTTGTTTAGTTAAATTAAATTTTTTTGGAGTTTATAATTAAAATTATTAAGTTGAAATTCATTTACATTTCTTATGAAATTTATTTGTACATTTGGTAATTACAAGTTATTTATATCATTAGGATTAGTTTATAATTATAATTTTTAATAGTTGAAAATTTATTACATTATTGAGATCTATTTATAATCTAAGTTTATTAAAATTAATTAAAAAAGGGGTTTATTTTAATAAAATATTTTCTCTAGTATAGGAAATAGATTATTAAAATAGTAAAGGAAATTAAAGTGGTAATTAATCTAGTTATGGTAAGTATAATGGGTCTAACTCATGTTAATGGAGTCCTTATTAGAATTTTAATATGAGGATTTCAGTTGCAATTTTTTTTTTTTTTAATAAAAGTGGAAAACCACTAGTTTTTTTAATTATTAATATTTTTTACAAAACTGGTTCAAAGAGCACTAGTAGGAAAGAACCAGGCAAAGAAAACCTCTGGTCTTGCTCATAAAAAGACCACCAATGGGTGGATATGGTATATAAAATTACATGAAAATAGAGATTCCAACCCTCCAACCCATACCCAACCCATTCAAAAATGCTTATAAGCCAACGCTGAGTACAATATGAGAACCCAACCCATCCAAAGCTTGGGAGCTAATTACAAAATTCACTTGCCGAAAAACTCAAAAAAGGCCAAGCATGCAACCATCAAGGATGAAGAAACCAGTTGCTTGGACCTTCCCTTCATCAAACATTTAGTTCTAAAGAGTTTATTATCACCTTAATGATGAGATAAGAGTCCCTTTGAAATTTAAATGGATAAATATTGTAAGAGGCAAATGGATGATCAAACATTAAGGGACACATTATCTCAAATTAGTTTTTTCTTAGAATGTAGATGTAATGGTTAAATCTCCTTATTAAATAATTTAGTTTGAATTAGGAAAACAAAAGAATGGGAATGGCATTGCTTTCATGATGCATCTTGGAAAGCTTTTGCACAAGTTTAGTAAAAATAAAATAAGATTATTCCAAAGTATTGGATTCTTTTGTTGGCATTATGTTAACCGGTATGTGGACATAATGACATTGTATGTTGTCATTGATGTCAATATGTTGAAAAGGTATGAACTGGCATATGTGAGAACCGGTATAACTTTGTGAACCGACATTTGTGCCAAAGTGAAGCGGTGTGCTTATTCAAGGTGAACGGGTATATGGTTATGGGAATTGGCACATGGAAGCATTGTATGACTACCGGTTGGTAGTCTCAACTTTAGGGTTTCCGGTTGAAGTGCTTCAAGTTTGTATGGCTCAACCGGTGATCTTTGTGTAATGAGTAAGCAGTATAACAAAGAACAGATCGTGTTGCCACGTCAGCCTTATGCACATGAAGGATCTTGCATGAAGAAGACTATCCCTATCTACCTCGGGAATGTGCGAAGTTTGTAAATGGTGAAAACACATGATGGATTATCAGCTGCCATGAAATCAGTGGATAATGAACGATGGAGAATGTCTTGAGATTTATTCAAAGATCTGCTGCATTTAATATAGTATGATCAATGGTCAGGATTGAACTATTTGAATTCCTTAACCTAACAGGTCTAGGGTTTAGGGTTTATGCTACCGACCTGTCTATTGTCCTATAAGGTCGATATTGTGATTCTTTTTGAGGTTGTTGGCAAAAGCTATGTGTGAGTATCCAAGAGAAGGGATACGAGATCCTTGCCAGACCAGAGGAGAGAAGTGATACCTGCAGAGTGTAAGTGCAAAATGTGAAGAGGAGCTTAAGCGGATCTGCATTGGCATTGAGTGTTGTTACCAGATCATTGTAATACCTGTTGATCTCTAACCACCTCAATAGCTCAAAAATCCCCTAACAGGGTAGCCTTAACCGGCTTGTTGTAAATCCCTTAATAGGGTAACTCAAAGTTATTGAGATCTGGAAAGCTAGAGAGCTCTGGAAATCCTTTAACTATTGAGTTCTTGAAATCCTCTAACAAGGTACCCTTAACCGTGTATTGTAGCCATCCCTTAACTGGGTGATCTCTAACAGGATCGGTTCCTAGCAGAACCTTTTGTAATGTCTTTAACCGGACAAGGCTTCTAATAGAGCGGACTTCCAAAGAGTTCAACAACAAGCTTGTGGGTATTCATCCCCACCATGGTTTTTCCCAGTTGGGTTTCCACGTGAAAAATATGTGTGTCATATGTGATGCTTTGTTATTGCCTGTTAAGCATATGATGGTTCAGTGTTTTATGCCCATCAATAAAACATGTTGAACTAGCTATTGTGAAGATATGATGATAGATTACATGTTCATGCATAAGGGTGAAATGGTAGTGTAGTTTTGAGTTGAGTGGAAAACTCAGTAAGTAACCGGTTTATGATTGTTTTAGTTGTTCTGAGTTGTACCGGTTGCACTCTGTCTCAAACCCGTGTCACTGTTTGCCAGTCATTTAGAGTAATTGCTACTGAACCGGTTTAGGTCTGTATTGATTCAGTCCCCCCCTCTTAGTACCAGTTTGGTACTATTCATTCATCATTGAGTTATCAATTGGTATAAGAGCTTCCTCCAGGTCCTCTATGTTATAAGCTTAACTACTTGAGGTAAAGATCCCAGACAAATGATGAAGAGGGAAGGTCCAAAGTTTAACAGGAAAAATTTCGGTATATGGAAAGATAGGATGAAGATATTCATCAGAAGATTGAGTACTCAACACTGGAGTTATGTTGAGAACGTCTATGTTGTCCCTACTGGTACTCTCACCGATGACCAAAAGAGAGAGATACAAGAAAATGGGCAAGTCATGGAAGCTCTCATTAGTAGTCTATCTGACATTGAGTTTATTGATGTTCAGGACAAGGTAAATCCCAAAGAGGTATGGGATGCTCTTGAAAATATCTATGGTGGTGATGAACATGTAAAATAGGCTAAGGAAGAAATCCTGAGAGGGAAGTTTGAAGATATGCGGATGGTTGAAGGTGAGACCATTCAGCAGTCTGGAATAAGAATCAAAATAGTTGTTGGAGAAATTAAGAGTGCAGGTGGTAAAATAGAAGACTCCACTATGGTAAGAAAAGTCCTGAGATCCCTATTGCCGGTCTATGCAATACGGGTTGCTGCTATTCAGGAGCTGAGATCAATAGACAAGACTAAGGTATCCTTGGACTCCATCATAGCAAAGATGACAGCCTATGAGCTAAATAGTTTTGATGGCAGTGTTCAAAAGACTGAATCAGCTTTCAGATCTTCTATTGTACCATCCAAGAAAGGAAAAGAAGCAGGCACTAGTGGTGAACCAAGACAGAGCAGAGTAATGGATGATGAGGAGTTTTTGATGGAATTTGAAGCTCTACTTGCCAGGAAGCTTCCTAAAGGAACTGGTAAATACAAAGGTAAGCTACCTTTGAAATTCTTTTCTTGTAATCAGATAGGACATATTTCTATAAACTGTCCTAATGGTGATACCAAGGACAAACCGGAAAGGTTCAGGAAATTCAAAGGAGGAAACCAGAGAAACTGTTTTGTGGCAGTTGATGAAGGTGTCACAGATGAAGAATCAGAGGATGAAGAAAATGAAGATATTGTGTTTGTTGCTGTCAAAGAAGATGTGTCAGACAAGAAGGCTCTTGTCTCCCAGTTTGATAATTCCAATGAGTGGATCATTGACAGTGGCTATTCTCACCATATGACTGGTGACCGAAGCAAGTTTCTATCCTTGGAGGAGTATGATGGTGGTGTGGTTCGCTTTGGCAATGATGCAACATGCATGGTCAAAGGCAGAGGGTCCATCTCTCTGAATGGAAAGAGTAGTGCTGACAATGTGTATTGGGTTGATGGTCTCAGACACAACCTTCTGAGTGTTGCCCAGCTGAATGATAGTGACCTCACTCTTGAATTCAAGAATGGAGTTTGTGGAATCAAGGGAAAAGATGGTGAATTGGTGGCCACCGGCATGCAGACCAAAGGTAATCTATTTCAGCTGAATGCAAATATAAGCACATGTCTTATGGCCAAATTTGATGATAGCTGGATATGGCATAGGAGACTCTTCCATGTAAACTTTGATAATAGTGTAAAGGCCAGTAAGATCAAGGCAGTTAGAGGATTTCTGGTGCTAGGCAAACCGGATAATACCTTGTGCAAAGAATGTCAATTGGGGAAAATGTCTTCCTCAACCTTTAAAGGTAAATCTTTCACTGCTGACAACTTGCTTGATCTTGTGCATACTTATTTGTGTGGTCCTATGAAAACTAGGAGTGTGCAGGGTGATAGGTACTTCATGATTCTCACTGATGACTGCTCAAGAATGATGTGGGTCACATTCTTGAAAGACAAGTCTAAAGCCTTTGTAAAGTTTAAAGCTTTCAGAGCATTGGTGGAGAAGGAAAGCGGTAAAAGGATCAAGTGTCTGAGAACTAGTCAAGGAGGGGAGTTCACTTCCAGTGAATTCAACAAGTATTGTGAAGAATTTGGCATCAAAAGACAACTGTCTGCCCCCTGGACTCCATAGCAAAATGGCCTAGTAGAAAGGAACAACCAGACTATGGTTGAAGCAGCTAGAACCATGTTGATTCAAGGAAAGGTAACTCACACTTTTTGGAGAGAAGCGGTGAGCACTGTAGTCTACACAATGAACCGGGTACTCATCAAGAAAGGTAAGGACAAAACTCTTTATGAGTATTGGACCAGTAAGACACATGTGGTTAGCTACTTTAGGGTATTTGGTAGCAAATGTTACATCAAGAGGAGTGAACATCAGGGCAAATTTGAAGCCAAATGCGATGAGGGAATATTTCTAGGATATTCCACCAAGAGTAAAGCTCTCAAGTGTTACAATAATAGGACTCAGAGAATTATGGAAAGTATCAATGTAAGAGTTGATGAATCCTTTGAGAAAACTAAGGAAACAGGTAGTGAGCAAGCTGTAAATGAACTGGTTGCAACCTTCTGGGAACTGGTTGTCAGTCAACCAAGTACCAGTAACAGTGTTCCTAAACTGGTGAATGCTGATACTGATAAAGATGAGGATGAAGAGGAAAAGCAAGAAGAACTAGTCAAGACCATTCCTCGGCATGTCAAGCTGAATCATGATCCTAAGCAAATCATAAGTGATAAGGATGCAGGAATCCTTACAAGAAGAAAGATCAGAGAAAAATCATGTATGATCTCTGAATTTGAGCCTAAATCATTCAAAGAGGCTCATAAAGATGAAGACTGGATCAAGGCAATGGAAGAGGAACTTGACCAGATAGAGAAAAATGGTACATGGTCCTTGGTACCCAGACTAGAGCATAAAAATGTCATTGGCACCAAATGGGTGTTCAGAAATAAGCTGAATGAGGATGACACTATGATTAGGAACAAAGCCAGATTGGTGTGCAAAGGATATGCTCAAGAAGAAGGAGAAGACTATGGAGAAACCTTTGCTCCTGTAACCAGATTGGAAGGAGTTTGTATGCTTCTTGCATATGCAGCTTTTAAAGGCTTCAAAGTATATCAAATGGATGTAAAATCTGCATTCCTAAATGGTGTAGTTGAAGAGGAGGTGTGTATTGAGCAACCAGATGGGTTTGCCCTATCTAAAGATAGTGACATGGTATGTAGGCTACATAAAGCCTTATATGGTCTAAAGCAAGCACCTAGGGCATGGTATGAGTGCCTACATTCCCATCTTGTGAAGATTGGATTTGAGAGAACAAGTGAAGATAGCAATATCTACTTGAAGTCTGAAGGAGATCAGATCCCGATCTGTGAGGTATTTGTTGATGACATTATCTTTGGTGGTGATGACAAGATGTGTCATGAGTTTGTTGATGAGATGAAGGAAGAGTTTGAGATGTCACTCATAGGGGAGATTAAGTTCTTCATTGACTATAGATTCAACAGATGAAGGATGGAATCTTTATCACTCAGTCCAAATATGTCAAAGAGGTGTTGAAGACCTTTGGCATGGAAGATAGAAAACCGGTTGGTACACTGATGGTGACCGGTTGTAAACTATCCAAAGAGGATGACTTTGCATTAGTTGATGAGAAGGAATACCGATCAATGATTGGTAGGTTGCATTATGTAGTGCATAGCAGATTGGATATTGCACATACAGTTGGCATTACTGCAAGGTTCTAGAAAAGTCCAAGAGAATCCCACTTGGTTGCAGTCAAGTAGATTCTTAGGTATCTGAAGGGGATTGCTGACTATGGATTGTGGTAACCATATAGCAAGGACTTCAACTTAAAAGTGTTCACAAATTCTGATTAGGCTGGTAATGTAGATGACCAGAAGAGCACAATTGGTGGTGCATTCTTCCTTGGTGGTAGACTGGTCTCATGGATGAGTAAAAAGTAGAGTTGTATCTCTTAGTCTACAGCGAAAGTGGAGTATGTTGCAGCCTTCATGAACTACACTCAGACAAATTGGATGAAGCATGTACTGAAAGACTTCAAAATCCTTGTACCTGAACCGGTAAGTATGTTCTGTGATAACACAAGTGCTATCAATATTTCAAAGAATCCAGTTTTACATTCTAGAACCAAGCACTTTGAGCTTAAGTATCATTTCTTAAGGGAAAAGGTTCAGAACAAAGAGATTGCACTGGAGCATGTGTCCAGTAAGGAGTAGTTAGTAGACATATTCACCAAGCCTCTTCCAAAGACTACATTTACACACTTAAGAGGTGAATTAGGGGTACTACCCCTTCAAGAGGTGAACTAAAGGTATATTATCCATATCAGTCATGTATTGCATAGTCAAATCTTTCTTCAGGATTGATGTGTTGAGGGATGCTACTCCTAAGGGGGAGCAACATAATGGAATCGAAAGGCTTGTGCCTCCACTTTGACATTGTTGTCAAAAGGGGAGAAGATGTGAAGTGAAGAGATATCTTTGTATATTGCCATCAATGCCAAAGGGGGAGATTGTTGGCATTATGTGAACCGGTATGTGGACATAATGACATTGTATGTTGTCATTGATGTCAATATGTTGAAAAGGTATGAACTAGCATATGTGAGAACCTGTATAACTCTGCGAATTGGTATTTGTGCCAAAGTGAAGCGGTGTGCTTGTTCAAGGTGAATCGATATATGGTTATGGGAATCGGCACATGGAAGTGTTGTATGACTAACGGTTGGTAGTCTCAACTTCAGGGTTTCCGGTTGAAGTGCTTCAAGTCTATGTGGCTCAACCGATGATCTTTGTGTAATGAGTAAGCAGTATAACAAAGAACAGATCATGTTGCCACGTGAGCCTTGTGCGCGTGAAGGATCTTACATGAAGAAGACTATCCCTATCTACCTCGGGAATGTGCGAAGTTTGTAAATGGTGAAAATGTGTGATGGATTATCAGCCGCCATGAAATTGGTGGATAATGAACGATGGAGAATGTCTTGAGATTTATTCAAAGATCTACTACATTTAATACAGTATGATCAACGGTTAGGATTGAACTGTTTGAATTCCTTAACCTAATAGGTCTAGGGTTTAGGGTTTATGCTACTGACCTATTTGTTGTCCTATAAGGTCGATGTTGTGATTCTTTCTGAGGTTGTTGGCAAAATTTGTGTGTGAGTATCCAAGAGAAGGGATACGAGATCCTTGCCAGACCAGAGGAGAGAAGTGATACGTGCAGAGTGTAAGTGCAGAAGGTGAAGAGGAGCTTAAGCGGATCTGCATTGGCATTGAGTGTTGTTACCAGATCATTGTAATACCTGTTGATCTCTAACCACCTCAACAGTTCAAAAATCCCCTAATAGGGTAGCCTTAACCGACTTGCTGTAAATCCCTTAACAGGGTAACTCAAAGTTATTGAGATCTGGAAAGCTAGAGAGCTCTGGAAATCCTTTAGCTATTGAGTTTTTGAAATCCTCTAACAAGGTACCCTTAATAGGGTTTAACCCTTAACTGGGTGATCTCTAACAAGATCGGTTCCTAGCAGAACCTTTTGTAATGTCTTTAACCGGACAAGGCTTCTAACGGAGCAGACTTCCAAAGAGTTCAACAACAAGCTTGTGGGTATTCGTCCCCACCGTGGTTTTTCCCAATTGGGTTTCCACATGAAAAATATGTGTGTCATATGTGATGCTTTTATCTTGTGATGCTTTGTTATTGCCTGTCAAGCATATGATGGTTCTATGTTTTATGCCTGTCAATAAAACATGTTGAACTAGCTATTGTGAAGATATGATGATAGATTACCTGTTCATGCATAAGGGTGAAATGGTAGTGTAGTTTTGAGTTGAGTGGAAAACTCAATAAGTAACTGGTTTATGATTGTTTTAGTTGTTCTGAGTTTTACTGGTTGCACTCTGTCTCAAACCGGTGTCACTGTTTGCCAGTCATTTAGAGTAATTGCTACTGAACTAGTTTAGGTCTGTATTTGGTCTGTACTGATTCACCCCCCATCTCAGTACCGGTTTGGTACTATTCGTTCATCATTGAGTTATCATCTTTTTCATAAGTATCACTAGTTAGCCTCAATTAAATTCTAATAGTAAATTTATTCCCTTCAAGGCATTCAATACATTTCAAATATTTAAGTTATTTATTAGACATCAAAATACCTTTTTGTACTTCAATTAGTGCTAGAATCTACCTCCTAGATAAATTTTTTTAGATCCATAGTTACCCTTTTATGTATTATATGCGTTATTGTAATGCCCCTCCCTTGATTAGACTCTATTTTACCTAGTTTGACTCTGGTTGACTTTTTTTTTTCAGTTGGTTATGTGATTGGATGATATTCTATGTTGTGATGACTTTTATCATGATACTATGCTATGATGTTTTGGATTTAATAAAGGTTGGTTATGCATTATATCTTAATGGATGTTTAGATGTTAGATTTTATGCTTACGCACTGACCATGGATTAACATATTTACTTTATGTATGAGTTATATCATGTGTTCATTTTCATGTATGTGTATGAGTCTATATAGGGTGCAAGGGGATGATCTTCTGTCACTCACTTCAAAGGGACATGGAATGTCATGACTCTCCTCCATCGGTGTGCCTGCAAATGTTGGATATATATGTATGTATGTTTTCTCAGTGATGCAGGGTTGTAGGTACAAGGCATCGACTCCACTTGGTTTCATAGGTTTGAGCGTGCCTACATTATCCCGATGGAAAAAGTGTGGAGATAGTCATAAGGCCCGTCAATGTTACCCTTATCCTTCTCGACTTAGAGAATTGTCAGTTGTCAAATATTAGCCCTATCGATTTGCCACTTAGGCAATAATTCAATATTTCTGAATTGTGGTATGTGTCTATTTATGTTAAGTTTGGGATAATGTTTTACGTGTTGATAATTTTATTATCAATTTATTATTAAGTTTTGATTGTAATTGAGATTAATATAATTAATTATTAAATTACTTATGAGTAATAATTAATTAATGTATATGTATAAAATATTAAAGTAATTATAAGACTTTGTTTATTAATTAACAAATTAATTTAAGGTTTTAAATAAATTAACTAATAATAAGCTTTAAATAAAAAGCCTTATTTTTATTAATTAAAGGAGTTGTATTTTAGGATTAAATAAATTTTATTGTTTATTAAATTTATGTGTAATTAAATTCATGAGAATTTTTAAATGATTTTTAATTAAGTTTTCTAGAAGGAATGTTTTTTGAAAACTTTTGTGCGTGTGTTGTGTTGGGGGAAGTTTCCATTTCTTGAGGAGATTTTTGGAAAAAACCCTTCATATTTTTCAAAAATTTCCAAAACAAAGGGGTTGGTTCTTGTTGTTTCTCATGCTGGATTTTTGGGGGAAAGAAGTTCTGGGCAACAAAATTCTTGTTTTGATAGAGGTTGTGGATTTGTGTTGATTTTTGTGGGTTCATGTGTGTTACTGGGAGCTGGAGTTCAGGCTTTGCCTGCAAGTTCTTACCAGGATTGTGATTCAAGGCATGGGTTTAAAAATCCCCTTTTTGTGGTGTGTTTTGTTGAAAAGAAAATTTAGATTAGATTTTCTTAAAAAAGATTGTTTGTGTTTGTGTCTGGTCAAATTTTGGTTCATGAGTTCTATCATATGTTTCTGTATGAATTATTGAATTCATTTTATCCATGTGATTCTTTTTGGAAATTTTATTACTATGTCCAGGGATTTCAATTTTTGAGTTGTCGGGGGTTGTTTTGGTTCTCCATTTTTTCCAAATTGTTAACCTATCTGGTTTTAATTTTGAAATTTATTAAATTTTGTGGCCTTGATAGTATGCTTGTGTTTGGGGAAGATCTTGTTCCTGTGATTATTTTATTTGCCAAAAATTGACTCAGGAATTGTAATTTTATTAGTTAATGTCTAGTTTCTATGGGTTTAATTTCTTTTAAAGATCATTTAATTTGTCCTAGGAAGAGAAAATAAAAATTTAAACACAAAAGAAAATTATTAAAAGAAAATATTATAATATATTATTTTATGGCATGGGGAGTTGAGGCTCAACCCATGGCCACTGTGAGTACCACAAACCATGGAAGCCATGACTATGGAATCCATAGTCCATGGGAACCATGGCTGTGGAACTCACAAACTATGGAGACCCACAGTCATGGGAGCCATGACTATGGGAAGTGGAATCTCTCATGACTATGGTGAGTCTACCACAAAGATTTTTGTTATTTGGTCATTTTAATTTTTCATTCAAGTTTTTTTTATATATATTTATATATGAATATATGTATATTTATAATGTAGTTATAGTTTGACATTTACAGATGTATTGGATTAATATAGATATATCTTGACAAATGAGATTATTTTTTATTAAAATAAAAGTATTAAATTAATACATTATTGAAAGTGTAATTTGTGAAAATAAACATTTGTTTCCTTGAAGTATTGATTTGGTGTAATTTGCAATTCAGGGATGATTGAATTATTTGGTTTTATAATCTGATTTGGGGAACTATGGGAGTAATGTTCAAAGGGAAAGTGTGTATTTTATGCTTTAAATATGTTATTGATTGAGTTTATGGCATTAGGAAATGAACTTGTTTTATATGTTATGGTTTGACTTTGTTATCAATACTCGTCTTTCCCTTCAAGTGGTTTTGTGATAGTAAGTTGACGTGTAAGTGCTGTTGGTGATACCCTTTGTGAGTTTTCCTGTGTAAGGGACTTTTGTGGCCTAGTGTTGTGGTACTTTTGTGTTGATTATCTCTATGATGTAACTAGACAATTTTCACTCTATGCCTTGATGTTAATATTTTTGGGTTTTGGTTTCATTTTAATGTTTAATTAAACCAAACTCTTGATCTTTAATGCTTTCATAACCTAAACCAATAGGTGTTAGGGTTTTGTGTCTTGGAGGCTCCAGAGGTTGGTCTTTAAGCTTTGTCTTTATGGACAGTAATTTTATGTTCTTATTTCTATGTGGGCTTTATTCATGAATGATTATGGTGGCTTATTGATCTCTTGGTATTATAGCTTTACTCTTCTTATGGGATTGAGCCATGTTGTGCTCTTTAGGAAGCTTTTGAAATGAATGTTTATGTGGGTGAGAAGCAATGTAATTCCAGACTAGGTTGGAGCTCATTATTTGGTCTATGGTGCTTCTGATTCGTTATGAGATGAGATTATTTTATGATTATTCTTTTGATGATGTTTGGTTTTTGTAGGCTTAGTGTCATAAGGGGGAGTGGCTTGCAAGTGGGGGCCGAGGCCCAAAGTGGCTACCAGGATAACCCATTGGAAGTAGAGCTTAATAAGTGATAACCTAGTTAGTGAATTAGGGGATTGGGTAGTTTAACACATTAAGCAAGATTAAGTGTTCCCCGCTCATGGCTTGAGTGCTTGTTTAGGCTCAAGATGAGGCGTGGAAGGCCTGGAATGACAAGATCAACTACATTTTCCTCTTGAAAGGTATGTTGGTTCTGCATGAGATTTGAAAGGGGGTCAGGGGTCGAGAGAGGTTGCCAGGATAACCCAGGATGGGGGTTGGGACCTATGGAGATCTGCCAGGATAACCCATATTAAGCTATATGATGAAACTCTCCCCTTGTGAGTACTAGAGCCTTGCCTTGGTGTTTGTAACCTTTGGAGTAGTCCTATTTAAAGTTGTGTCCATGTGTATCTTGTTTGTGACTTTAGTCAGTGGAAGTGGGTTTAGACCATGTGTTGTATTTTCTTGTTTTCTTGCTTGAGGGCCTTATGTCTATCTCCTAGCATAGAGGGGTGGTCCTATTGGTCCACATGGTCGGGTGGTAGTGATTTTTCCATCAAAGTTTTTTTGTGATAGTCTTGCATGGATTGGATTCGTTCTTGTTCCAGATTTCTCTCATGGATCTGGTCAACTTAGTGAGTTAGATGGTGACTTCATGCATCTACCATGTGGTATTCTTTTGTATCAGATGTAACCTATGTATATTCATGCCTACATGGAAAATGATGTAATCATGATGTGACTATGATGTACTTATGATGTAAACTTGATGTATATGAAATGAAACTTAGATGGTAGGATCTTATATCAGTTAATGGAAACTTTTATTCTATGCAATTAATTGTGTTAATGATGTACGTGGCTTTAGAAAAATTTATATTATATAATGTTTGGTGGCATATGTGTAGAATATGTTGACATGATGATATTGTGTTGTCATTGCTGTCAATATGCTGAAAGAGAACCAGTAATATGCTGAAGAGTGAACTGGTAACATGATGAAGAGTGAATAGGATTATTGAAGGTAAGCAACTGACAAAGAGAACTGGTATGATGTTGTGAACTGGAACCGGTATGTCAGAACGAGAACCTGTATAAGGAATTTTTTGTATCTAGGGATCATATGGTATAACTACCAGTTGGTAGTCTCAACTTTAGGGTTTCTAGTTGAAGTGTTTCGAGCCCATGTGTTTCAACTGATGGCATTGTGTGATGAGTTAGCATTGTAATAGAGATCAGATCATGTTGCCACGTCAGCCTCATGCACGTGAAGGATCTTGCATGAAGGAGATTGATCCTATCTACCTCAGGAATGTGTGAAGTCTCTGCAAACGGTGGAGAATGCATGATGGGTTATCACCTCCAAGAAGCGGTGAAGAACGAACGATGGAGAATGTCTTGAGATCTGTTCAAGACCATTGTATTCAAATGCAAAGTGTTCAATGGTTAGGATTTAACTAACTAAATTTCTCAACCTAAGTGTTTAGGGTTTAGGGTTTATGCTACCGACCTATTTGTTTCCTATAAGGTCGATGTGGTGTTTCATGCTGAGGTTGTTGGAAAATGTTGTGTGTGTATCTATGTGAAAAGATACATGATTCTTGCCAGACTAGTTGAGAGGATTGATACCTGCGTAGTGTGTGTGCAGAAGGAAGGAACTAAAGCGAATCTACATTGGTAATGAGTGCTATTACCAGATCATTGTAATACCTGTTGATCTCTAATCACTTCAACAGTTGGAAAATCCCTTAACAAGGTAGCTTTAACCAACTTGCTGTAAATCCTTTAACAGGGTGACTCAAAGCCATTGATTTCATAAAATCCTCTAACAAGGTAACCTTTAACAGGGTTTAACCCTTAACCAGGTATTCTAGCCATCCCTTAATCAGGTGATCCCTAACAGGATCGGTTCCTAACAGAACCTGTTGTAACAGTCTTTAACCGGACTAGGCTCCTAACAGAGCGGACTTCTAAAGAGTTCAAAAATAGCTTGTGGGTACTCATCCCCACCATGTTTTTTCCCACTTGGGTTTCCACGTGAAAAATATGTGTGTCACGTGTGATGCCTCTTTCATGTGATGTTTTGTTATTTCCTATTTAGTGGTGAATCATGTTGTTCTAGTAAATTATTGTATCTTAGATGATAGATTATTTGTTTATGCATAAGGACAAAGTGGAAATGAGGGAGTAGGTTGTATGAAAAGCTAAGAAGATTGACCGGTTCATGTCTTTCAGAGTTGCACTGTGTTTAACTGGTAGTAGTATGGTTTGGATCAGTGTTAGGGATTGCCGGTAGTTTATAGTCTGCAATCAAACTGGTTCAGGAAAAGTTTTTTGTGCTTGTACTGATTCACCCCCCCTCTCAGTACCGGTTTGGTACTCACTATTCATCACTGAGTTATCAATTGGTATCAGAGCGACCTCTAGGTCCTCTATGTTGTAAGCTTAACTGCTCGAGGGAAAGATCCTATTGTAATGATGAAGAGGGAAGGTCCAAAATTCAACAGAGATAACTTTAAAATATGGAAGGAAAAAATGAAGATATACATCAGAAGCATGGGTGCTCAACATTGGAGCTATGTTGAGAATGTTTATGTTATCCCTACCGGTACTCTCATCGATGACCAAAAGAGAGAGATTCGGGAGAATGGGCAAGTCATGGAAGCCCTAATCACTAGTTTATCTGACATTGAGTTTATTGATGTCCAGGATAAAGAAAATCCCAAAGAAGTATGGGATACTCTTGAGAATATCTATGGCGGTGATGAGCATGTAAAACAAGCTAAGGAAGAAACCCTTAGAGGGAAGTTTGAAGACATGCAGATGGTTGAAGGTGAGACCATTCAACAATATGGAATAAGATTGAAAATTGTTGTTGGAGATATGAAGAGGGCAGGTGGTAAAATGGAAGATTCCACTGCTGTTAGCAAATTTTTGAGATCCTTATTACTGGTCTATGCAATAAGGGTTGCTTATATTTAGGAGTTGAGATCAATAGAAAAGACTAAGGTATTCCTAGACTCCATCATTGCAAAGTTGATAGCCTATGAGCTAAATAGCTTTGATGGCAGTGTTCAAAAGACTGAATCAGCTTTTAGAGCATCTGCTGCACCATCCAGAAAAGGAAAAGAAGTAAGCACCAATGGTGAACCAAGACAGTGCAGAGAAATGGATGATGAGGAGATTCTTATGGAATTTGAAACTCTTCTTTCCAAGAGACTTCGTAAGGGAACTGGCAAATACAGAGGTAAGCTTCCTTTGAAATGCTTCTCTTGTAACCAGATAGGACACATCGCTATAAACTGTCCTAATGGTGACAACAAGGACAAACCAGAAAGGTTCAAGAAATTCAAAGGAGGAAATCGGAGAAACTATTTTGTAGTAGTTGATGAAGGTGTCAGAGATGAGGAATCAGAAGATGAAGAAAATGAAGATATTGTGTTTGTTGTAGTAAGGAGGATGTGTCAAACAAAAAGGCTCTTGTCTCTTGCTTTGATAATTAAAATGAGTGGATCATTGATAGTGGTTGTTCTCACCATATGACTGGTGACCAGAGCAAGTTTATATCTCCGGAAGAGTATGATGGTGGGGTGGTTCATTTTGGTAATGATGCACCATGTATGGTCAAAGGCAGAGGGTCCATCTCTCTAAATGGAAAGAGCAGTACTGACAATGTGTATTGGGTGGAAGGTCTCAGACACAATCTATTGAGTGTTGCCCAGCTGAATGACAGTGGAATCACTCTGGAATTCAAAAATGGAGTTTGCAAAATCAAAGGAAAGAATGGTGAACTGATGGCCACCGGTATGCAGACCAAAGGTAACTTATTTTAGCTAAATGCAAATATAAGTACATGTCTTATGGCTAAGTTTGATGATAGCTAGATATGGCATAGGAGACTTTCCTATGTAAGCTTTGATAACATAGTAAAGGCCAGTAAGATCAAGGCAGTTAGAGGACTGCCGATGCTAAGCAAACTGGAAAATCCTTTGTGCAGAGAATGTCAACTAGGGAAAATTTCTTCCTCAATCTTCAAAGGTAAATCTTTCACTGCTAACAACTTACTTGATCTTGTGCATATTGATTTGTGTGGTCCTATAAAAACTAGGAGTGTGTAGGGAGATAGGTATTTTATGATTCTTACAGATGATTGCTCAAGAATGATGTGGGTCACATTCTTGAAGGACAAGTCTGAGCCTTTGGAAAGTTCAAAGCTTTCAGAGCACTAGTAGAAAAGGAAAGTGGTAGAAGAATCAAATACCTTAGAACTGATCAAGGAGGGGAATTCAATTCTGGTGACTTCAACAAATATTGTGAAGAGAATGGCATCAAGAGGCAATTGTCGGCCCCCCAAACTCCACAGCAGAATGGCCTAGCAAAGAGAAACAACCAGACTATGGTTGAAGCAGCTAGAACTATGTTGATCCAAGGAAAGGTCGCTCACACCTTTTGGAGAGAAGCGGTGAGCATTGCAGTCTACATAATGAACCAGGTACTCATCAAGAAAGGAAAGGATAAGACTCCTTATGAGTATTGGACCGGTAAGACACTAGTGGTAAGCTACTTCAGAGTGTTTGGTAGTAAATGTTATATCAAGAGGAGTGAACATCAGAGCAAGTTTGATGCTAAATGTGATGAGGGAATATTCCTAGGGTATTCCACTAAGAGCAAAGCTCTCAAATATTTCAACAATAGGACTTAGAGAATTGTTGAAAGCATCAATGTTAGGGTTGATGAAAACTCTGAGAAATCAGAGGAAACCGATAGAGAGCATGTAGGAGATGAACCGGTAGTAAGCTTCTGGGAACCGGTTGCAAATCAGCCCATTACCAGCAATTGTGCTCCTACACCGGTAGATGTTGATGAAGATGAGGATGATGAAGAAAAGTAAGATGAAGCTGTTAAGAACATACCTAGGTATGTCAAACTCAATCATGATCCAAAGCAGATCATAGGAGACAAAGATGCAGGAATTATTACAAGAAGAAAGGTCAGAGAAAGCTCATGTATGATCTCTGAATTTGAGCCTAAATCATTCAAAGAGGCACATAAAGATGAAGATTGGATCAAGGCAATGGAGGAGGAACTTGACCAGATAGAAAAGAATGGTACATGGTCTCTAGTACCCAGACCGGAGCATAAAAATGTCATTGGAACCAAATGGGTTTTCAGAAATAAGCTAAATGAGGATGGCATAGTGGTAAGGAAAAAATCCAGACTAGTATGTAAAGGATATGCCCAAGAAGAAGGAGAAGACTATGGTGAAACCTTTGCTCCAGTAGCAAGATTGGAAGGAGTTCGTATGCTTCTTGCATATGAAACTTTTAAAGGATTCAAGGTATACAAAATGGATGTAAAATTTGCATTTTTAAATGGAATACTTGAAGAGGAGGTGTATATAGAGCAACCAGATGGGTTTGCCAAATCAGAAGACAGTGACATGGTGTGTAGGCTACATAAAGCCTTATATGGATTGAAGTAGGCACCAAGAGCATGGTATGAATGCTTGCATTCCCATCTTGTGAAGATTGGATTTGAAAGAACAAGTGAAGATAGCAATATCTACTTGAAATCAGAAGGAGATCGGATTCTGATTTGTGAAGTATTTGTTGATGACATAATCTTTGGTGGAGATGACAATATGAGTCATGACTTTGCAGATGAGATGAAAAAGGAGTTTGAAATGTCACTCATAGGGGAAATTAAGTTCTTTTGCAGATTCAGCAAATGAAAAATGGAATCTTTATTACTCAGTCCAAGTATGTCAAAGAGGTGTTGAAGACCTTTGGCATGGAAGATAGTAAACCGGTTGGTACACCAATGGTGACCGGTTGTAAACTATCAAAAGAGGATGACTCAGCATTGGTAAATGAGAAGGAATACCAATCAATGATTGGTAAGTTGCATTATGTAGTGCATAGCAGACCGGACATTGCACATGCAGTGGGTATTACTGCTTGGTTTCAGCAAAGCCCAAGAGAATCCCACTTGGTAGCAGTCAAGTGGATTCTTCGATATCTGAAGGGAACTATTGACTATGGGTTTTGGTATCCATACAATAATGATTTCAACCTAAAAGTGTTCACAGATGCTGATTGGGCTGGTAATGTAGATGGCCAGAAGAGCACAACTGGTGGTGCATTCTTTCTTGGTGGTAGACTGGTCTCATGGATGAGTAAAAAATAGAGTTGTATCTCACAATCTACAGTAGAAGTAGAGTATGTTGCAGCTTTTATGAATTGTACCCAGACTATTTGGATGAAGCATGTATTGAATGGCTTCAAAGTTCCTGTATCTAAAACGATAAGTATATTCTGTGACAATACAAGTGCAATTAACATATCCAAGAATCCGGTTTTACATGCTAGAACCAAGCACTTTGAACTCAAGTATCATTTCTTGAGGGAAAAGGTTCAGAACAAAGAGGTGGTATTGGAACATGTTTTCAGTAAGGAGCAGTTAGCAGACATATTCACCAAGCCTCTACCAAAGGCTACTTTTACCTATCTGTGAGGTGAGTTAGGGGTGTTGCCCCTTAAAGAGGCAATCTAAAGGTTTGTGCTCCACATCAGTCCGATCTTACTTTGCTATATCTTTTCAGTATTGATGTGTTGAAGGATGCTACTCCTCAGGGGGAGCAACATAGTGGAACAGAGAAGCTTGTGCCTCCACTTTGGAATTGTTGTCAAAGGGGGAGAAGATGTGAAGTGGAAAAGATATCTGCAGTATTAAGGAGAAGATGTGATGTAGAAAGAGAGATATCTTTATATATTGCCATCAATGCCAAAGGGGGAGATTGTTGGCATATGTGCATAATATGTTGACATGATGATATTGTGTTGTCATTGATGTCAATATGCTGAAAGAGAACCGGTAATATGATGAAGAGTGAACCGGTAGCATGATGAAGAGTGAACAGGATTATTGAAGGTAAGCAATTGACAAAGAGAACCGGTATGATGTTGTGAACTGGAACTGGTATGTTAGAATGAGAACCAGTATAAGGAATGTTTTGTATCTAGGGTTCATATGGTATAACTACCGTTGGTAGTCTCAGCTTCAGGGTTTCCAGTTGAAGTGTTTCGAGCCTGTGTGTTTCAACTGATGGCATTGTGTGATGAGTTAGCATTGTAATAGAGATCAGACTGTGTTGCCACGTCAGCCTCATACATGTGAAGGATCTTGCATGAAGGAGATTGATCCTATCTACCTCGAGAATGTGTGAAGTCTTTGCAAATAGTGGAGAACGCGTGATGGGTTGTCACCTCCAAGAAGCGGTGAAGAACGAACGATGGAGAATGTCTTGAGATCTATTCAAGACCGTTGTATTCAAATGCAAAGTGTTCAATGGTCAGGATTGAATTGACTAAATTTCTCAACCTAAGTGTTTAGGGTTTAGGGTTTATGCTACCGACCTATCTGTTTCCTATAAGGTCAATGTGGTGTTTCATGCTGAGGTTGTTGGCAAATGTTGTGTGTGTATCTATGTGCAGAGATACATGATTCTTTCCAAACCAGTTGAGAGGATTGATACCTGCATAGTGTGTGTGCAGAAGGAAGGAACTAAAGCGGATCTACATTGGCATTGAGTGTTATTACCAGATCATTATAATACTTGTTGATCTCTAATCACTTCAACAGTTGGAAAATCCCTTAACAGGGTAGCTTTAACCAGCTCGCTATAAATCCTTTAACAGGGTGACTCAAAGCCATTGAGCTCATAAAATCCTTTAACAAGGTAACTTCTAATAGGGTTTAACCCTTAATCAGGTATTCTAGCCATCCCTTAACTGGGTGATCCCTAATAGGATCAGTTCCTAACAGAACTTTTTGTAACAGTCTTTAACCGGACTAGGCTACTAACAGTGCAGACTTCTAAAGAAATCAAAACAGCTTGTGGGTATTCATCCCCATCGTGGTTTTTCCTAGTTGGATTTCCACATGAAAAATATGTGTGTCATGTGTGATGTCCTTTTCATGTGATGCTTTGTTGTTTTCTGTCAAGCGATGAATCATGTTGATCTAGCAAGTTATTATATCTTTGATGATAGATTATTTGTTTATGCATAAAGACAAAGTGGAAATGAGGGAGTAGGTTGTATGAAAAGCTAAGAAGATTGACCGGTTCATGTCTTTCACAGTTGCACTGTGTTTAACCAGTAGTAGTCTAGTTTGGACCGGTGTTAGGGATTACCAGTAGTTTATAGTCTACAATCAAACCGGTTCAGGAAAAGTTTTTTGTGCTTGTACTGATTCACCCCCCCCCCCTCTCAGTACCAGTTTGGTACTCACTATTCATTACTGAGTTATCAATGTTATTGTATAAATAAAAAAATACTTAAATGGTTTACTTAGTTGATTTTTTTGCTTAAGAATTTGTAACCATTAAATATTACCTTTGATTTAAATTGATCACTTAAATGATGTATGGTTAGATTAAGTAACCACGTTGAGGAACCTTAGGGGAGAAGTTGTAGTATTCTTCTGCTTGTGCATTATAGAGTAATCTTATCCTTTTAATGTTTTAAAATGTTTAATAAATGTTTTTTTAAAAATAATTCACTCTTTTTCTAGTATCTTAGTTTGTTCCTCTAGGGTTCCTTGGCGGGGCATTACAATTATGAATTAATGTTTAGCTAAAGATTTCCTCCAATTCAAGAAGTTGAAAACTTGATTGTTTCTTTATGCAAAAGTTAGGTTTCAAGATATGGAGTATACTATGCTATTGAGAATAGTCAAGTCTACTATTAGTTAAGGCATTTAAGACTAGTAAAATGAGTGGTTACATTTATATTGCCAAGTAATTTGTGTAGATGAATTTATTAGCATTTGAATTTGGAGGTAAATTGCATAGTTGAATTTTAATGGTATAATCTATTTTGTAAGAACATAAGTATTATTGAGAATAAAAAGAAAGTTTATTTGAACCCAAATGTTTGGAAACTAATGAGAAATCCAATCCTTGAATTAAATTTGACTTATGATCTTGTAGATCTCAAATTAAGTAAACATGTTTTGTTTGTAAATGTCTAATGAAACTTAGTTTGGAAGTTGAATAAAGATAGAAAACAATGTCCTAGATTTTTGGATTCCTATCTTAGTTAAGAAAATGAGTTTTTGAGAAACCTAATCCATGATCGCTTGGTTTGAAATTAAATATTGTTGTTAACTAGAAGTGAATTTTCAAGAGCAAGCATTAGCTCACATCTAGGAATTTGAAATTTGAAAAGGTTATCATTTGGTGGGAAATACCCAAGGGTAAAGTTAATGTTACTCCAAGTGGAAAGATTAGTTAGTTTATCTCCTTGTAATTTTTCATGGATCTGGCATTAGTCCAATAACAACCAGATGTAGATTGACTAAAATTATTTATTCAGAGATTTATTATTATTGGTTAACTAGCAAGTATTTAGACCCTCTTCTAATCTTATTTTCAGTCATTTAGTAATTAAAAAATAATGTGGCCATCAAGCTTATTTTTAAATAGTTTTTCCTTCTGAAACAAGTGAGTATTAAATTCATTCCCAAAGTCTTGTGATTTAATAATTTAATTTTTCTTTGAAGAAATTTAATGTCCTTCAACTAATAGGATTCTTTTTAAAAAGTGTAATAATTTTTGTTTCAAAACAATTAGTATCTTACAAGTAATTCAAAACATTTTCATAAGCTATCTCTTACAAGTATCATGGTTTCCAAGCAATTAGTACTTTCATGTATTTATTTCAAGTTTTAGAGTTTTAATTATTATCATAGTTTTCTTTCAAGATAATACTATTCCAAAATAGTTTATTTGTTTATGTTCCTTTCAATTATGTAAAATTTATATCTTAGTTTTAATTTCAAATAATAATTCCTTACATGTAATATTTTTCTTTTCATAGTTGTTATAGTGTAATGTTTTGAATTTATAGTTGAATTCTTACTTATTCAACTAAACAAGAGGAGATGAGACCAAAAACCTTAGTAGAATTTGGTATCTATGGTGTCTTTGGGTCACACTTACAGGTAATGTCATCATGTTGAACTACTGCAATTAACACCTAATAAAGCTACAACAATGACGTCTGTGGAATCGTTCCTATAAATCATCGAGGAGAAATAAGGGTCATTTGGAAGTAAAATCCAAGGGGCGGGTAATCCCCCTTGGATCGATAATATTAAAGATAAATTTTAAATGAATTTACATCCACTCAGTTAAACCTTAGAAAATCCCATTAGGGTTTGGTGGTGTGTGATATTTTTAAAACTTATTTATCTTGATGGAAATTCAATAGATGATAACGAGTCAAGGGTGACGTATTTGATAAGAAATATGACTTAGTGTTTTTAGGACACAAGCAGAAGGCCACCTTGAGCCTCTTTTCTATAGAGATACCATCACGGGTAGCAACAATAGAGAAACTGTCTAGGACATTGACCCTAGAAAGGGTTGTGTACCCACCAAACAATTTACATTAAACCATAGTTAGGAACTAGAACTACATATTCTATGCTTGGATCTCGTGCCGAAACGGGTATGTAGGTAGTCTAGGGATGGAGTTGTCCCTAGTACTTAGACATTTGGGGATGGGGATTAGGATTTGGTTAAGGGTTAGTAGTTGGTTTTCAAAGCTCCTTAGTCCCTCAATCAAAGGGTATAGATAATGCTAATTGAAATATTAAAATTAATTAAATGCATACTAGAAAGGAATCTCGTATGGATTCGCTTGAGCTCCCGAGGCTTTAGGCTGAATTCTGAGGCATAACTCAAGCTTGTTTTATAAGATTATTTTAATATACTCCTAAGGATAGAGACTTTGGTGCACTCCTAGTTAGGGAGTGTAGTCTTTAGAGAGTGACTCAGGACCCAGATGGTCTCGATGAGTTTAGTCTCTAGCTAGAGCATTTCCCATTCTTATGAATAGATGCCTACTCCATTTGTGTAGATGCCTATCCCAAATTGGATAGATGAAACCCCTCTTTCATATGGACAGATGCCTAACTTGTATGGTTATATTCCTAAACCGTATGGTTAGATTCCTAGTCCTGTATGGACAGATGCCTAACCTGTATGGCTAGATGCCTAACTTGTATGGTTAGATGCCTATCCTGGTTGGATGGATGGCTATCCTATTTGGATAAATGTACCTGAGTATGCAATTGAATTGAATACAATAAAAAAAATGAGTTAAAATTTTTGGGTTAAGTTAAGTGGGTCATTACATGTGGTATTAGAGAAAAGGTTCAAGTCTAGGCCTTGAGCTCACTTCAACTTTTCAATCTAGAAGAGTATCTTCGAAGTATTTGGAAGTAGTAGAGATAAATTGTTATATCTTAAATCAAGAACTAAATAATAAATTCAAATTTCAAGAAGACCTTGATGGTAAGGAAATTGGAGGAGGAAGCATACCACCACTATAAGGAGTCAAAGGGAAGCTACCAATGATGAAAATAAACAAGACCAAGGAAATAATGTAATAGTTGTTGAAGCTATAATCAACTTGATAACTGAGCAAAGGGATATGATAAACTCCTTGGAACAATCAATGAAAGACCATAGGGCAAGGCAGAACAACATTAAAAATAGAAGTGAGATTGAAAATGGGAACCCTGGCAACAATCAAGGAAATGAGATGGATAATAGGAGGGAAAATAATATATTGGAGATATCTAAGGATTTGAAGAAAATTAACCCACATAAGTTTGATGGAAAGAAAATTGGTGAAGGAGTTGAAGATTGGTTGAATAAAATGGAAAAATACTTGAACTATGGGACTTTAGTGAAACAAATAAGGCATTATGGGGTTCCTATCAACTTAACGGGGAAGCAACTAGTTGGTAGACTAATACTAAGGAACAAAATGGGTATAATAAGGATATTATCATAATTATTCTTTGATGAGAAGGTGACAAAACTTTATAATCTTCGAAAAGGGGCTTTGACTATTCAATAATATTGGGATAAGCTCACCAAATTGATAAAGTATGTACCTATGTATCAAAAGGATGAAAAAGGTCAAGCTAGGAAGTTCATTTTGGGACTAAATACCAATATAGGGGTAGAAGTTGACTTGCATGGACCCAAAGGCATGAATGAGGTACTCGAGAAAGCTTTGAAATAGGGAAGGAAAATTCAAGCCCTAGCAACAACAAGATAGAATTTTAACAAGAATCATTCATTCAAAGGGAAGCACGAATTCAAGGGAAACACAAACTTCAACAAGGATCAAAAGAATTTTTCATCTAAAAGGAGACCACCTCTTAATCAAAATCAAAGGGATGGATACAAAAATAATAGGGGCAATTATAAATGAAATGATCAACAAAATAGGATAACTTATCCACCAAGGTTCAATGAAACAAGGAATGATCCTCCTAGGAATCAGGGGAATAATGTTAGAGCCATTCAAAGTATTGGAGAGGCACCAACACCAATTGTGCAACAGTGAGATTGACTAATGCAAAGTATAATGAAATCAATATGATGAAAAGAATGCTACATGGGAAGACATAAAAGAGATGCAATAGTTGTATTCACTTTTCTTATAGACTTATTATGAGCAATAAACTCTTTTTAAGGTTATATTAAATAAGTGCATCGGGACAATGTACTATTTAAGGGGGGAAGGATGTCATAACCCTCTTTTTAGACTTCGATAATACTCTCTACTACTACTACTACTACTACTACTACTACTACTACTACTACTACTACTACTACTACTACTACTACTACTACTACTACTACTACTACTACTACTACTACTACTACTACTACTACTATTATTATTATTTTTATGAGTAATGTTAGTTAGAGATGATAAATTGCATAAGGATGAAATTATTTTAAATAAAAAGGAATCAAATAGTGGTGACACACACATGAGGTCATAAATTTGAAAATTACTTATTTTCTCAATATTCTATTTGAGCACATGGTGTAGGAGAAAAGAGAAGATTCTAGAAACGAATTTCAAATTTAAATTTTGGATGGATGTAACCCCCACTATGACATGTCATAGAATATGACAATAATAATCTTTGCATGGAATTATTCTGGGAAAGGAATCTCTAAAAATTTCTTTTGTAGTGGAAAATGGCTCTCTTTTTCTATATATTGAATTCTACTTTTTTGAAAAAGGGGGAGTGTTTTTGTACAAAGAAATAGTCATTTAATTCTTAAGAAATTAGTTTCAAATCATGTTAGTGATAGGAGAAATTTTGTAGACATATTGCATTGTATGAGATAGGATTTTAGAAGTTTTGGAGAAGATCTTTACTAGGCTACAAGGCAAGGATTGAAGGAGGCTAGCTGGAAAGAAGGGAGTGATTCAACAACAAAGTTTTCATCCATCTTGTAGAAATCAGGTTCCCCTTCTTCCATACTTGCATGGTTTTCTTTCAAAAAAAAAGAGAAAAGAATGGGGGGATTTTTAATTGCATGCATGTTGTATTTTCTATGAAAAAATTTATGTAGTTTAAAGGAAAAGATTTTGATATTTTAATTAGAAAGAGGGAGGGTTAAATAATATAAGATTTTGATATTTTAAAAAAGAATGATGCAATAGGTAAGAGATGCTCTGCTAGATGGAAACCTCCTCTACAGGGGCACTTTAAACTGAATTTTGATGGGGCCTCTCGTGGTAACCCTGGGCTGGTTGGGGTAGGCATGGTAATTTATGATCACAATGCAAATTTTATTCGAGCTAAGTGTCATGATATTGGTTTTAAAACTAACAATTATGCGGAATTTCATGCTTTGTCTTTTGGATTGGATATGGCAATCTTTTTGGGAATTAAGGACTTAACAATTGAAGGTGATTCTATGGTGATTATTCAATGTGTTATGAAAAAGAAATCAAATTGTTGGAATTTGCAGTATATACTTGATCCCATTTTACAAAAATTAGAATTGTTTGAATCTTTCTTGGTATCCCATTGTTACAGAGAAGTTAATAAGATTGCAGATTATTTGGAAAATTTAGCCATTGATAGCAATGCTAATTAGTGAGAGGTGGGTTTTGAGGAAATTCCTTCTAGGGTATGGGAAGGTTTGCAACAATAGTCATATGATTTTCTTGAGTAATGTCGATGTAAAATTTTATGATGATAAGTATTCACGCTTTCCCCTTTCATTTCAAGTATTCATGTGCGTTGTCTAGAGAAGAGTTTGAGGTCATGGTATTTGATATAATAGTGTTTTTCCAAAGGTTTTTTGATACTTTTTTTTTTGGCAGGAAGGTTTTTGGCTCATGGGATTTGGCACAGGGCTTTGGAAAATTTTGTCTTCTTCCATTGATAGCAGCTATGGAGTCTACATTTGAAAATTATCCGATGGGTTTTTTTGGCAAATTGTCATATGGGCTCTATGCAAAACTGATATTATATGTGTTGTGACCGCATTTTGTATGTGGTTTTGGGTGGGGTGTATAAATTGATCCATTAGATACTATAGGTTTGTTTTATGAGTTGTGACTGGAGGTTTTCTTCCTAGGGTTCTTTCCTCTAGTATGCTCTTTGAATCCTGTGTAAAAAATAAAAAATATTAATAAAAAAGTTTAGTGGAATAATCCACTTTTAATGAAAATAAAATAAAATAATAATATAAGATTTTCATTCCTCATACCTCTTCAAAAGAAATCTCTTTATTTTTGTTTTCAGATTTTGATAAAGGAACTATATTTGTATATATTCTTCTTTGCTTTTAGATTTTGATAAAGGAAATATATTTGCATGTACCCTTCCTTGTTTAGTTTTTGATAGAGGAAATATATGTGCATGTAGGAAATCGATGTGTATATCTTAACCTCTTTTAAATCAATAAGCTAGTAGCTTCCTTTAGAAAAAAAATGGGATTCTTCTTTATTTCAGATTTTGATAGAAAAGCTCTATATGCTTTGTTTACATTTATCAAATAAATGTGTATATTTTACTTTCCTTTTGATCAACTAGTTAGTAGTATTCTTTCAAATATATATATATATATATATAGATATATAGATATATATATATATACAATTGTACGCAATATTTAAATTTAAGAACCCTTTTTCTTACATTCAAGGTTTTTAAAAAAGATAAAAAAAAATAACAATAATATACAAGAAAAAAATCATACTATATATATATATATATATATATATATATATATATATATATATATATATATATATATATATATATATATATATATATATATATATATATATATATATATATATATATATATAACATATTCTCTTTTATACCAAAAAAATAAAAAACAAAAAACAAATTTAAATAAATATTAAACATAATAATTAATATTTATTAAAACATAAATTTAAAACAAAATAAAAAAAAAAAATTAAATTTATTTATATATTTGATAATTTTCAAATTTTCAAATTGTTTATTCAAAATTTATTTTGGAGTTTATAATTAAAATTATTAAGTTGAAATTCATTTACATTTCTTTTGAAATTTATTTGTACATTTGGTAATTACAAGTTATTTATATCATTAGGATTAATTTATAATTATAATTTTTAATAGTTGAAAATTTATTACATTATTGAGATCTATTTATAATCTAAGTTTATTAAAATTAATGAAAAAATGGGTTTATTTTAAAACAATGTTTTCTCTAGTATAGGAAATAGATTATTAAAATATTAAAGGAAATTAAAGTGGTAATTAATCTAGTTATGGTAAGTATAATGGGTCTAACTCATGTTAATGAAGTCCTTATTATAATTTAATATGAGGATTTAAGTTGCAAATTTGGACCTTCCCTTCATCAAACATTTAGTTCTAAAGAGTTTATTATTATCTTAATGATGAGATAAGAGTCCCTTTGGATTTTAAATGGATAAGTATTGTAAGAGGCAAATGGTCAATTAACACATAAGAAAGTCAGATGGATGATCAAACATTAAGGGACACATTACCTCGAATTAGTTTTTCTTAGAATGTAGATATAATGGTTAAATCTTCTAATAATTTAGTTTTAATTAGGAAAACAAAAGAATGGGAAATGACATTTCTTTCACGATGCATCTTGGAAAGATTTTACACAAGTTTAAAAAAAAAATGAGATTATTCCAAAGTATTGGATTCATTTTCATAAGTATCACTAGTTAACCTCAATTAAATTTTAATAGTAAATAAATTCCCTTCAAAGCATTCAATACATTTCAAATATTTAAGTTCTTTATTAGACATCAAAATACCTTTTTGTACTTCAATTAGTGCTTGAATCTACCTCCCAAGTAAATGTGTTTAGATTCATAGTTACCCTTTTATGTATTATAAGCGTTATGATTTAATGTTTAGCTAAAGATTTCCCCCAATTCAAGAAGTTGAATACTTGATTGTTTCTTTATGCAAAAGTTAGTTTTCAAGATATGGAGTATACTAGGCTATTGAGAATAGTCAAGTCTACTAATAGTTAAGGCACTTAAGACTAGTAAAATGAGTGGTTACATTTGTATTGCCAAGTAATTTGTGTAGATGAATTTATTAGCATTTGAATTTAGAGGTAAATTGCATAGTTGAATTTTAATGGTATAATCTATTTTGTAAGAACATAAGTATTATTTAGCATAAAAAGAAAGTTTATTTGAACCCAAATGTTTGGAAACTAATGAGAAATCCAATTCTTGAATTAAATTTGACTTATATTGTAGATCTCAAATTAATTAATCATATTTTGTTTGAAAATGTCTAATGAAACTTAGTTTGAAAGTTGAATAAAGATAGAAAACATTGTCCTCATTAAGCAAATGAGTTTTCGAGAAACCTAACCCATGACCACTTGGTTTGAAATTAAATATTGTTTTTAAATCAAAGTGAATTTTCAAGAGCAAGCATTAGCTCACATCTAGGAATTTGAAATTTGAAAAGGTTATCATTTGGTGGGAAATAGACAAGGATAAAGTTAATGTTACTCCAAGTGGAAAGATTAGTTAGTTTATCTCCTTGTAATTTTGTATGGATCTGACATTAGTCTAATAACAACCAGAAGCAGATTGGTTAGAATTATTTATTAGGAGCTTTACTATTATTGGTTAACTAGAAAGCATTTAGAATCTCTTCTAATCTTATTTCCAAGGATTTAGTACTTAAAAAATAATGTGGTTATCAAGCTTATTTTTAAATAGTTTTTTTCTTTTCAAACAAGTGAGTATTAAACTCATTCTCAAAGTCTTGTTATTTAATAATTTAATTTTTCTTTCAAGCAATTTAATGCCCTTCAAGTAATAGGATTCATTTTTAAAAGTGTAATAGTTTTTGTTTCAAAACAATTAGTATCTTACAAGTAATTCAGAACATTTTCATAAGCTGTCTCTTACAAGTATCGTGGTTTCCAAGCAATTAGTACTTTCATGTATTTAGTTCAAGTTTTAGAGTTTTAATTATTATCATAGTTTTCTTTCAAGATAATACTATTCCAAAATAGTTGATTTCTTAATGTTCCTTTCAATTACGCAAAATTTATATCTTAGTTATAATTTCAAGAAATAATTCCTTGCATGTAATAGTTTCATTTTCATAGTTGTTATAGTGTAATGTTTTGAATTTATAGTTGAATTCTTAGTTATTCAACTAAACAAGAGGAGATGAGACTAAAAAGCTTAGAACCGTTTGGTATCTATGGTGCCTCTAGGTCATGCTTATGGGTAATGTCATCGTGTTGAACTATTGTACTTAATGCCTAATAAAGATGCAACAACGACGTTGTTGGCCATTTGGTGGAATTGATATGTGTTGCATTGATGTTTTGTCATTGATGTCAACACTAGTTGTTTGGATGCTTTACTGGTACCCTTCTAGTCCCTATAGGTTAAGTGGTTTTTGGTTAACTTGGATTTGGCATGATCTGATAGGCTCCAATATAATCTAGTAATAGAATTGGCTTGTTCATGATACTTATACTCATATTTGGTCAGTCGGTTTTGGTCTAGTGATTGGATGCTATCCTTCTTGCTTAGAAGATTGGTTTCTAGTTCTGGCGAGGGTTTCACCAACATAGATTTTAGTAGAGATCTTTGATGAATTGCATAAGTGGTGTTGGTGCAGCTTCTGGCAGAGTTTCAAGATGTTGTTGGTGATCATGTTCGAGACTTGTCATTTGGAGATCATTGTTGAAGCATGTGGACCTATACTTGGTCCTGGTTGATCTAGGTTATGGACTGACTTTAATGTAACGTGTGGATAGGACCTATTGATGTATTTCTGGGATGTCTTATGTATTGATATTAGTTGTTTGGTCTAAGGCCAACATGGTTTGTAATTATGTAATCCGTTTATTGTCTGGTGGCTGACCTGATTATTTATGGTCGAGGGTTTGTATAAATAGATGTAAGATCTCATTGTAGATCATCATGGTTAATGTAAGAGGTCATGGTCAAGGAATGTAATGTGAGAATAATGTAATATCATTCAGGCAGAGGAGTTGGTTGATCATTTTAGATTGAATTGGGTTTATGTAAGAGGATTTAGTCCTCCGGTATTGAGCTTAACCGGAACTATACTGGCATAGGAGATGCTATCTTTTGCAGTTCAACACTTCTCCAGATTGTAGTCTAGATTTATATGTAGTTAGTGAGGATCCTTTTGTGATGAGTAGTGTGCTCTAGACTATTGGCCTTCCTGCAAGTGCATGCCCCTTCATTGTAATTCACATACTGCAAAAGTATTATTTGACTATGGGTAGGCTTCCCACCATGGTTTTTCCCTTTACTGGGTTTTCCACATACAAATCTTGGTGTTGTGTGGATGGCTTTTATTTTTTGATTACTATTTATGCCTAATTGGATTAACTACTATTCTGGTATTAAAGTTTTAATTGTTGAAAGTTCCTGTAATATGTGACAACTGATTCAACCCCCCCCCTCTTAGTTGTCTTCTGGTTATCTGAATTATCTAACAGATGTCTATGGCATCATCCCTATAAATTGCTGAGGAGAAATAAGGGTCATTTGGAAGTAAAATCTAATGGGCGGGTAATCTTCCTTGGATCAATAATATAAAAGATAAATTTAAATGAATTTACATCTGCTCAGTTAAACCTTAGAAAACCCCATTAGGGTTTGGTGGTGTGTGATATTTTTGGAACATATTTATCTTGATGAAAATTAAATGCATGATAACGGGTCAAGGGTGACGTATTTGATAATAAATAGGACTTAGTTGTTTTAGGACACAAGTGGAAGGCCACCTTGAGCCTTTTTTCTATAGAGCTATCATCATGGGTAGCAACCGCAAAGAAACTATCTAGGACATTAACCCTAGAAAGGGTTGCGTACCCACCAAACAATTTACACTAAACCATAGTTAGAAACCAAAATACATATTCTACACCTTGATCTCATGCCAAAACGGTTATGTAGGCAGTCTAGGGACGGAGTTGTCCCTAGTACTCAGGAATTTGAGGATGGGGCTTAGGATAGGTTAAGAGTGAGTAGTTGGTTTTTGAAGCTCCTTAGTCCCTCAATCAAAGGGTACATATAATGCTAATTGAAAGATTAAATTAATTCAATGCATACTTGGACGAAATATCATATGGATTCGCTTGACTTCCTGAGGCTTTAGGCCGAATTTTGAGGTGGAACTCAAGCTTGGTTTATATGATTATTTTAATATACTCCTAAGGATGATGACCTCGGTGCACTCATAGTAGGGGAGTGTAGTATTTAGAGATTGACTCAGTACCCAGATGGTCCCAATGAGTCTAAAGTCTCTGGCCAGAGAATTTCCTATTCTTATGAATATACGCTTACTTTGTTTGGGTAGATGCCTATCTTGAATTAGATAGATGAAACCCCCTATCTCGTATGGAAAAATGCCTAACCCATATGCTTAGATGTCTAACCCATTTGGTTAGATGCCTAGTCCCATATGGAGAGATTCCCAACTCATATGGCTAGATGCCTATCGCAGTTGGATGGATGATTATCTCATTTGGATAGATGTACTTGAGTATACAATTGAATCAAACACAATAAAAAAAAAAAATAGTTAAAATTTTTGTTTTAAGTTAAGTGTGTCATTATAGATTGTCATGTGAGTTAGAAGATCCATTGTATAGGTTTTTGGGTTGAATAGTGTGCTATGGATGAGTTGGATAGTTGATCATTGTGCATAATTAATGAAGTAATTTTGGTGATTTTTTTTGTGATCGAGGATGGTTAGCGGACATTTGGGTAGCATGTGGACAATTCTTTTTGGTCCACATATGCATTGGAGTTTGGATTGAGCCGACTATGTATGCACATTTTATTATTTGTATAGTGTTCTTGAAGCCGACATGTAGAAGACCTAATTTCATGGTGCAAATATATAAGATCGATGGATATGATCATTTTAGATATTAGTAGGCATGTGGTAAGTGTTTGTTTTCGATTGTGCATAGTTTCACGTGCACACATGAATGATTTGTGATCTGGAATATTGAAAAAGAGTGGAACAAAGTAGTGTAACAGAGTAGTGTGGGATTACGTATTTTGTGCTTAACCAGAACTATACTTTGGCATTTGTAGATGTTGTTTTTTAGTTTAGACATTCCAATTATCTTTTATAAAAGATATTGTAAGAAAGTGAGTCTTCTCAGGGTTGTAGCCCTTCTCATTTTAAGTTGTAAGCTCTAGGGAGTGTGCCTGAATGCATGTGCATTCCCTTGTAATCTTTTTATTTAAGTGCACTCATTTTGTGGGTCTCAACCCCATCATGGTTTTTCTTGGAAATTGACACTCTATTGGTTGGTTTAACTATGTTGTCATTGATGGCAACATGATTTTGGGTTTCGGCTTCATATGGTGTACCGGCAAGAACTTCACGAACTCTACACTGACACTGACACCGACGAGATAGAAGATTTCTTTGGTCACCGGCAATCTAGACCGACATGGTATAGTAAAGGTCATCGGTATTGGAGGCCAACACATCTTGGATCCAGCATCAACAACTTATTTTAATGTTTATTCATTTATGTTATATGACTGACATGTAATCTGATATTGTATATATCCTTGTAAGCCAACATTGTTGGAAATTGACACTCATTGGAATCATATGTTGTCATTGATGGTAACAAGATTCTATTGAAGGCATATACCGACACTTGGAGGCATACACCAGTGGATACCGGCATTGAGTATTCAGTGTCATCACTGGCACCAACATCCAACATTTCAGTGAAGCCAACATCAGTCTGGATCTGAAAGGTTTTATTGTAAAATTATTTTGTAATTATTATATTGGGCCGACATTGTATATCTTTTGTATTGTAAGCCGACATAAGGCATATTGTTTGTAAGGGTATATAAGTTAGTCTGTTAGGTTATTTTGAGGATGTGATATAGGTGACAATAGCATAACTGTGTGATGCAAAGGATATGTATGTAGATCATTTGTATGTGAATGTAATATCATGCTATGATAAGTAGATAGTTTGAAAAGCATTCTTGGAGGAAGAGGAGATACCGATAGAAGGTTCAGGGTTTATGAACCGGTACAGAATAGAGCTTTAACCAGAACTCTTTTTGGCATTGCAGATGCATTTTGTGAGTTCACCAGTACTGTTTCATTTCAACAGAAGCTTGTAGTTAGTGAGACTCTTTTGTGTTGAGAAATATGCTCTAGGCAGTGTGCCTTCCTACATGTGTAGACCCCCATGCTATGTAATATATTTCATCTGGCTAGTGAACTAATATTGTGGGTCACAAATCCCACTGTGGTTTTTCCTCTTTGAGGTTTTCCATGTATAAATTCTCTGTGTTATGGTGTTCATTCATGTGGCTTGTTTATTTAGTTCATGTTATATGTTTCTTCATTTACCGGTTTATATGTGTATGTTATAAAAGGTTAAAATCTTGTGTTATGGGCAGAACACTGATTCACCCCCCCTCCCCTCTTAGTGTTCTTGGGTTCATTGTATTCCAACAATTGGTATCAGAGCTTGGTACCTTGAAGGAAGTTTAACAACTTGAGGAAGATCTTGAAACCAGAATCATTGAGCATGGATATGGAGAAGCAAATTGAGATGGAACTTGAGGACTATGATGCTGAAAGGATGAAGAACCTGAAACTACAAGATGAACTAAATTCTGCTAATTAATTCATTCTTATTCTGTAGGAAAGGTTATCATCTACTCAATCTAAGAGAAAAGAACTTTTGCAAAACCAGGATGATGAAGAGAAAAATGCACTTAAGGAACAATGTCAGAAGCTGAGTCAAGCTAACATGCTCATGAAGAATGAAATGCAAGACCTGACTATGAGGTTATCAAAAGATATTAAAGACATAAAGAAAAAAGGAAGAAAATCTTGTTATATCTCTGAACAATAAATTTGATGAATGTGGCAGATTGACTCATGAGAATAATCTATTGAGAACTGATTTGGTACACTCTTGGAATAATGAACAAGAGATTGAAAGACAAATAACAACTCTGAGAGATGATCTGACTACTCCAAGTGAGTCTAAAGAAAAATTCAGGATTAGTGTTGTACAGTTGGATGATTTATTGAAAATACAAAGTCAGAGTGAAGATTCTAGAGGACTTGGGTTTGTACAAGGTGAAAGCTCTGGTACCGCAAATGAAGATCATACAACTGATATGCAGAACTCATCAGACCAGAGGAAACTGGTAAGGAAATCTAACGCTTACAAATTCAATGGTAGATGTTTTGTTTGTAACAAATTTGGGCATATGGCTAGACAATATAGAAATAGACAAAATCAAAACTACAATTTAGTTCCCGGTCAATGCACAAATTGCAAGAAATATGGTCACCAGTCAGAAGATTGCAGGATAAATTTTAAATGTCATGCATGTAGAAAGTTTGGTCATTTGGCTAATCAATGTAGGTCAAGGAATTACACTGGATATGTCAAAGCAATTCAAAAGAACAATGTTACATGTTATGCATGCAACAAAATAGGTCATATTGCTAAGTACTATAGAAGCAAGTCTACACCGGTTAGAAATGATAAAGCAAATGAGAAAGGAAAGAAGAAAGTAGATGAAATACAACAAGATCATACCAAGAGATGAGTTAGAAAATATGAAGAACCATGTGGAGATGCAACTACACCGGTAACTACACCTGTAACTCCACCGATAGACCAGAGCACTCATGCACCAATAGGAAATTCAACTGGTAACTAAGGTATATGCCTTAGGGGTTGGCAAATTCATTGCAAATCTTGCATATTCCCTAGAAGAGATCTGAAGAGTGGAATTAATAATTGATGGAGGTTTATCTGGCATGAAACTGTGTCATCTGAGAAATAATCAAAACCCTTCAACCGACCACTATTATCCAGGTATTTCTTTGAAATGGCATCCAGATCATCATTTGCTCCTACTTTCATTGCGAATCCCATGGTTGTTGAGGTCAAGGATAGGCTTAGGCCTGTTTTCAAGGAAGTTCCCCAAATTGCTATGAAGGAAGATTCTACTGGTGCGTTTTTGAGGGTTCATGATGGAGTGGTCTATGTAGAAGATGTCAGGGCCTATATTCGCTACAGCTTGGAGGATTTGGGCACTAAGAAAATCAAGGGGATTTATCAATCTGTGATACTAGGCAACTCCGGTACTATCAAACTAGAATATCAAATCATTGAGGATCTAGGGTTAACCAAAATCCTATACATTCCAGAATTCAAGGATGAAGTGATCAGATATGTTCTGAGTAGGGTCCATAATGAATTTATCTGGCTAGACCGGCCCCACATGATTACCAAAGATTCTATCCAAGCAGTCACCAGCTTACCTAAAGTTGGATAGGAACTAGGAAAGAAGATTTCCACCACTGCGGTTGAGAGTCTCACTGGCACAACCCATGATGGAAGATCTATGAGGGTCAGTACTATCAAAGACACTAATGTGAAATTTTCTAGCATGATAATCGGCTACAAGGTAACTCAATCAAGTTGATTGAACTATGTTGCTAGTTCCTGCATCCATGTTGCTTATCAGATGTTAAAGAATAATGAAAAGTATGATTTGTGTGAATGGTTGAGGAGTGAGTTAATAATTAATCTTGGCAAAATTGAAGGGGTTAAGAAAGGAACTTTTAGGTTTGGCAATCTTATTGTCTGCCTGATTTTATACTTCATGAATGAGCTATCGGGTTTGAGAAACAAACATTGGGCACTTGACATACTGGTAGGTATGCAGATCAAAGAAGCAATCACCAGTCTTGGTAGTAATAGGGATGAGAAGATATGGGGCTATTTTCAAAAAAATTTAGGAGAACATGAGACTGAGGGAAAGAATTTCCAAGCACATTGTGGAGAAATACTCCACTGATATCTGCTTTATGGTCAAAACATATGAGACACTGATGGAAGCAATGGAACCCAGAACTATATGGGTCACCGAATTGGGTTATGAGGTAGATGACAACATTTTGGAGTTATATGCTTAAATGTTGATTGATGCTCCTTTGGATGATAAAGCTGAACACTTTGGCACTACACAAGAGAAGATTTTTGAAGTTAAGACTAGTTTCAACCAAAAAAGAAGAGAAAAGAATATAGACAAAATGTCTGCATTTGTTCAGGATGTAATGCATAGGATAGATACAGAACTAGGTTCTAGATCTAAACTGGTAGATCAACTGGAAACAACAAGTGTTCCTGAGGTGAAGAGGCCTGAGAATTTCATTTCTTCTATCACTTCTGATTCTGATCTAGAGGATAATTAACCTCTTGCATTCAAAAGGGTATAGAGGAATAAAACTGACAAGTCTCTGATAGAGGAGAAGAAGGTGGAACCTAGGAGGATTCTAGTTAGAAAGGTAACAACTACACCCACACCCCCAGCAAGGAAACCTACTTAGAAAAAGGCAGCCTACTCCATCCATTCTTGCAACTCCCAGCAAGAAGAAAAAGAGTGATGAAGCGACTGAATCTAGTAAAATAACTTGTGCCGAGTTAATTGATGAGATAACTAAAGATGGAATGTTGAAAAATGTGTCAAAATTATATGAATATTTAGAAGATAATGAGCAAAATGAAATAGAAGAAGCAATCTTGTTATATCTAAACATATATAAGAAGGCTTTGGTAGAGATTTTGAAAGAAATTCCTTTATCATTGTACAATAAGTTAGATGCAATTAGAAGGGATGGGGAAATCAAAGAAGTTGAAATTTTGAATATGTGTGGCTCTATAAATAATGAGGAAATGAAAAGATGTATAGATGTGGCTAATAGAACAATCTTTAGCAGCAAAAACTAGCAAATAGGCCTAATGATGGGTAGAGTAAATGAGATAGTAAATGAAACCAGAGATGGTTGGACCAATTTTTTCCAAAATAATCTTGATTTTCTCACCTCTCAAGAAGAATTTTCTAAGGCAACAACTCCCACCATTCCGGATAAATTTAAAGGGAAAGGAATTTTGAGAAGTTCAGTTCAAATTTTGAGTGAACCAACATTTAAACCCAAAACTGATGAGAGTGTATAGACTAAACCGGTAGAGACTACATTTGTGCAGTCTAGGCAAGATAATATTGATAATGTACAGGTTACGGATAATATTATGGACAATACTCCACTGGCAGTAACTAATACTGCACCAAGTGGAGAAGCCACTAGTGCATTAGAGGAGGATAAAAGAGATTCACCAATAGAAGCTACGGAAGATAAGGAAAAGGAGACTAAACTGATAGTTGTTTCCCCTACAAAATCTTTGGCAATTCACACTTCTCAAGTTGAGAAGAAATTAATTACAGAGATGAGTCCCACAGAGCTAATGAAGGAGGGATCTATAGCAAAGGAATAATAGATTAATCAATAACAGTTTTGCATAGATTTATTCTTGATTGTATGATTAAAAATGAAGCAAGCCCTTCCGGCAAGCTTAAGGTACTAACAAAGCATATATCTAAAAACTTTCAATCATTACAATAGATTTCTGACAAGAAAGCACTTGAAAGATTTACTTTGGCCAAGAAAGCAACTTTTGACCAGATTATTGAGACAAAGAAGAGGAAAGTTGAAGAGAAACTTGTACACATTCAAAATTCTTTGAAATAGTGAACTAACATCTACAGGGTCTATAGTAATATACAAATTCTTACAGCCAATGTAGATCAGAGGTTAAAGGAATTACATGAAAAGATAGCTAGTATTGTTAATTCTTTTGATGAACTAACTTCACTTACAACTTCCATTGATGGACAAATTTTGACCTTGGAGAACCAAGTTTTTTCTTTTGAAAAGGAAAGAGACAAAATCATTTGTAGAGAAAGGAGTCTTAGAGGATTGGTGAGTCCAAGATTGGATTCACTCGATGTACATAAGAGGGAATGTATGGATATGATTGCAAAACCCACACTGACAGAAGTCACTGAGAGAGAAACACTAGCACATTTATTGAGTGGACTTGTATCCGTATCTAAAACATTCAAAACCGGTTGGGATACCTATGTACAGTTGCTAGAGAAATCTTACCAATAAATTTTGAGATTGGTCAAGCTCTGGTAAAGTATTTGTAATTATTCTTTAATTATTTCACCGATCTTTGGTATTGATGCCAAAGGGTGAGTATATGTATGTGAAAAATATGTATGTAATCCTAAGGGGGGGGATAGGCAAAATATATTGCTAACAGGGTCAATCAGCTCAGGGGGAGCATGATTAATTTTTTAGTTGAACCAGCAGGGAATCCATTTTTCACATGAGTGTTGCCATCAATGCCAAAGGGGGAGATTGTTTGCAATTGACACTTATTGGAATCATATGTTGTCATTGATGGCAACAAGATTCTATTTAAGGCATATATTGACACTTGGAGGCATACACTGATGGATACCGACATTGAGTATTCAGGGTCATCACGAACACTAGCACCGACACCGACATCCAACATTTTAGTGAAGCCGACATCAGTTTGGATCCGAAAGGTTTTATTGTAAAATCATTTTATAATTATTGTATTGGGCCGACATTGTATATCTTTTGTATTGTAAGCCAACATAAGGCATATTGTTTGTAAGGGTATATAAGTCAGCCTGTTAGGTCATTTTGAGGATATGATATAGGTGACAATAGAAAAACTATGTGATGTGAAGGATATGCATGTAGATCATTTGTATGCGAATGTAATATCATGCTATGATCAGTAGATAGTTTGAAAATAATTCTTGGAGGAAGAAGAGATACTGGTAGAAGGTTCAGGGTTTATGAATCGGTACAGAACAAAGCTTTAACTGGAACTCTTTTTAGCATTGCAGATACATTTTGTGAGTTCACCAGTACGGTTTCATTTCAGCAAAAGCTTGTAGTAAGTGAGACTCTTTTGTGTTGAGCAGTATGCTCTAGGCAGTGTGCCTTCCTACATGTGCAGGCCCCCATGCTATGTAATATCTTTCATATGGCTAGTGAATGGATATTGTGGGTCACAAATCCCACCATGGTTTTTCCTCTTTGAGGTTTTCCATGTATAAATTCTCTGTGTTATGGTGTTCATTCATGTGGCTGGTTTATTTAGTTCATGTTATATGTTTCTTCATTTACCGGTTTATATGTGTATGTTATAAAAGGTTAAATTCTTGTGTTATAGACAAAACACTGATTCACCCCCCCCTCTCAGTGTTCTTGGGTTCATTGTATTCCAACAGACATAAAGCATAAATTTTGTATAGGGTATATAGGGTAGATTGATTAAGATCATTTTGATACGGTAAGGGAGATAATATAATGGATATGTAAATGTGATATGATGTGAAATATATCAAAGAGACTATGTATGTGAGGAATTCATTGTAAGGGTTATTTTGGTATAGAGCTTTAGGGTTTTAACTGGAACAGACAGAGCTTAAACCGGAACTGTATTCTAGCATTGAAGATACTATCTTAGCAGTTCACACTTCTCTAGATTGTTGTTTGGAATTTTATGTAGTCAGTGAGCCTCCTATTGTGATTGAGCAGTGTGCTCTAGGTTGTAAGCCTTCTTGGAAGTGCAAGCCCATCATATATTGTAATATATTTTCATATGGCCAGTGGATTGATATTGTGGGTCACAAATCCCACCGTGGTTTTTCCTCTTTGAGGTTTTCCATGTATAAAACTGTATTATGATTCTCATTTATATGCTTGGCTTATTGGTTGCATTACTTCTTTCAATTCTATTTATACCGGTATACTAGTTGGTGAATGAATGTTTTGTTAAGGCTAAAATATACTATTCTAGTATAATAATGATTCACCCCCCTCCCTCTTAGTGTTATTGGTTTCCAACAATTGGTATCAGAGCCTTGTGCCTTGGAGGAAGTTTAACAACTTGTTGGGTGAATATTTTGTCACTAGCGTACCAACGGTAAAACATATAATTCACACATAGCTATGTTGAGAAATTAATCTCTCCTCTCATCAAGGGGAGGTTCCCTTTGAAATTTCTTCTCTAATTAACAAGAAACTAAAATCTGTGGGTAATTTTCAGGCATATAACTCTCTTTTTTCAGAGTTTATGTATTTTCCCTCCACTTGTTACAATTCTCTATCACTTATGATACTTAAGGAAATGAACAAATCACTCCAACAAATTACACCAAAATCTTACAATCGAGAAGCACAAAGTCTTTCTTGAATGTAAATCTAACTAAGCTAAAGAATACAAATGATAAGAAATTTAACTTGTAGCCCAAAGTCTTCAAGTATAAATTCCCAATTCCTTAAACTACAAGTAACAACAGCAATACAAATCCTACTACTAATCACTTAACATCAGAAAATTTCCCAAATATGTAAACAACACAAAGTCTATTTGCACAATTGGAAAGCTCTTTCATAAACTTTAACAATTTCACCAAAAGATTCAAGATCGCAAAGAATGACTATGAGAACTAAACATAAGAATGATTCCAATCAAAATCACAATCTTGAGTCCAACGCAAAGTTTGGAAACTAGAGGGTTGCTATCTTTATTTCCTTGAATCCACTTTTTTTTACATCAAAAGTACAAAGTATTAATTGAGATAAAAATTTGGTAGAGTTTTTCTAAGCATATTAAATATAAATATTTACAAATGAGGGTCCTCCTGATATAGGAAAAGAGTAGAGAAAAATGTGGGCACAGTTGAGTAATTCAACTGCATAGTCCCACTTGACTATAACTACAACAGAAAGAAAATATGCAGCTGCGAGAAAACTCGCAACATCTAACAATGAAACTACATGAAAAGAAATTGTCAAAAAGGGGACACTTTATTCATCTTTCTCCTCCTCATTGGATTTCTGAAATTCATCGAACTTGACCAGAATAGCTTCCATCTCGGCTTTGTCTGGTATTGGGGTAGAGTCAGTGATGATGCGAACACGAAAAAGTGCATCTTCAGCCTTTATGTATTTCTTTTCCCATCTTTCAACATTGATGCAAGGACTTCAAAACTGACTTGTATTTCTAGAAATTTATCAAATACATTCAATGAGAAATTCTGTTTTGTATAGTGATCCATTAAGGAAATAAATTCTTGTATGATGGCGTCACTGCTCACAAGGTTTTGATTATCATCATACAAGTACCAAGGAATATCAGCTATTCTGGCTGAAATAAGATTGATTTCATCATCACCTTCCTTCTTTTCTCGATCCAGCTCCATAATCATTTACCTTATTGTGTTTTTCTTGTGAGACAATAATGACAGAATTTGGATATATTTCTCTCTGGTTGGAATTACCTTATTCTCCACGAGGATGTCAATTCTGAAATCCTCCATTTTATTCCAAAGGGTTGCACTTCTTTCAATATCTTCTACTTCTTGAGATAAAGAAGTTTTAACCCCTTGCATTTGACTTTGGATAACTTCAAAGTCAGCCAACAACTTAATCATTAAATCTAGAAGATGAGAACCTTTTGATTTCAATCGAGCAATCCACTCATCCACTACTCGACCTTTGATGCCTACATGTTCCACCTTCTTGAGAGCCTCAGTATTCATTGAGGAAATAATTATCTCAATTTCCTGGTAAGATTGTGTGACTTTGAGAAGAACACTAGTTAACTACTCACATTTCTTCTTTAATTCATTCTTTTCATCTCTTTCTTGATCAAATCTTCACATCAAAGAATTAAAAGCAGTTTGGGAATCTAACTTGACACTTTCATGTGTCTCCACTCCAAGCTCTATATTCTGCTTAGTATAATCCCTATGTTGTATATTATCCTTATTCTTGTCTGAAGAGGGCACCATAACCTCAACATATTTCCTTTTGGTAGTCAAATCTACTAGTACCCGTGAAACAATCTTTGGCTTTTTAGTACCTTTGGATTTGGGGGGAGCCAATTGTTCAAAATCAAATTCATCTGGTGAAATTACCTGTTTCTTTCTTTTGGGTGCTACTACATCCATCCATGGTGGTAATTTTGTGTCAGTGAATGGATTTGTGGCCTCCTGCTAAGTATCAACTGATATTTGAGGAGCATTCTGACTTGAAGTTGCAATAGTTGTAGATGCAATCATTGGTACCAAGGTTGTGACGTCTAGTGATATGCTAGCTGATGTAGCAATGGTAATTGCTATTGATGCCTCCTTTGTAACAACTATGGATGGAAGAATGGATGGTACACTAGTGTTAATCATAGTACTCACATGGAGTGGAACTTTAGCTATGATTGTCATGGAAGGTAAAGGCACCATCTATTGTTCTGCAAATGCTTGCTCCATAGTTTTAGTAAATTAGACAATGTAAAATACTATTGAGCGCCCTTCGATTGTGGTATTTCCATATTCAACTCTTCATCATTATATTCCTCATCTTCTTGATCTAATCAGATTCAATAGAATGAATAATAACCTCTGTATGAGTTGATACCTGTGAAGTGGTGGGAGTATTTCTCTCTCCTTGATGAATTGGTTCTTCAACCTATATTTCCTCTTGACGAGGAATTTCCCCTTCTTCTAGTTCTTTTTCTTTCTTAGTTTCTTTGATAGATTGCTTCTCTAGCTCCTTTGTTGGTGTCTCTTGTACTGCCAAAGAATCTTCATCTTTGTTAGACCCTTTGATTGTGAATTTGATTTTAGGTCCTTTTTCTTTAGATTGTGTCAAAGGGATTGATGTGGTGCTTGCAGATCTGCTTTGCTTTTGGTCCTCATTTCAGCTATTGTTGTTTTATCAACTGGACCATCACTATTGTCATCATCACCAAAACTGGCAAGAAGATGTTTCATTCTGATCTTGTTCTTTAATAACCATGCATTATTATTTTCCAAAATAGGAGCAATTCTTTGAGTAATGGATTTACTCTCCTTTTTTGGCCATTGAACAGGTGGTAGTGGGGAATCAGCAATCTTTCGTTCAAAATAGACTGGGTCTATGATGTCATGAGTATCCTCCATGGTCATCAGGATTTTGGCCAAATCCAGATTTTCAACTTTCTCCAATGTAAGGCGACTAAAATCCATTTTTCTCACATCTTGTTCATCCTAACAATCAGCCCATACATCTTGAAACCTGAATACATGAGTGTAATTTCTTTTGAGTTTATTCTACATTCCATGAAAATCAAAATTATTTCAGGCTTTGAATCTCCTCATAGTATTCCATTGCATTTCTTCTTCCATGTTTTTGGCCTTGGGATTGGTCATAACTGAATATCGACCAATAGATTCTGGAAACTTTAAGCTTGTCTTATGAGCCTGTGATTTCTTTTCATGTACATAAATCAATTTCTGACATAACTCCATAAGTATAATTTTATTATATGGATATCTGGGTAAAATAAAGGGTTCTCTTGTGAAACATCCCTTGTAGATATAAGTGAACGTGGGGAACTGGAGAAAGACACATCCAAAATGAGAAACCTTATTGTATGTTGCCTCTGAAATTCTCTTCTTTTGCAAGTCCTTATTAAACATACATTTCCATACAATAAATAATGCATCATTGACTCTTCTGAAATGACTTCCTTGATTATTGAATGTGAGTTGATCATAATATTCCAAACAGGCACTAACCTCCTATCACCCTTTGTAGACAAGCCTGGATATTGCCTCATGGAGACAGCTGCATATACAAGGTATGAGGTCATGTATAATTTCAGTGTTATTTAGACCTCTTTCAATTGTCCACAAAGTGCATCACTGATCTGCTCACCCCAATCTATCTTGGTAGCTCCTTTCCTGATTATATTCATATAGTAACACATCCAACTTTGAAAATAGTGAGAATCTTTCGGGCCTTTTACCCGTGCCAACATGGTAACAATATCATTATATTCCTCATTGAATTCACTTCTATGGAAATACTTTAGCCATCTTGAAGTGGTGGAATTTCTAGTAGTAGAGAGAAAAATTGTATTAATCATCTTCTTACACTTTGCCTCATTTTTCTCAAAATATTCTTGAGCGCTTTCTAGAGTAATGCCAACTACTTCCTCAACTGGAGAGCCCTTGAATACACTGTTAAAGAAAACACTGTCTAATGTCATAACCATATTCTAATCGACATCTTTTACTTGTCCTGTATTTGGATCAAAATGATCTACCACTGCAAGTACAAAGTCTGGATCATGAGCTGCGATGGGGAATGAAGCATATTTGTGCAGCTCTGATTTGATCAAGTTTGTCAAGCATGAAGGAGCTTTCTCAACTCGATCAATGAACTCCTGCATATTGACATGACCAATTTATGTATCCTTTATCTCCCTGATATTGGAGTCAACTGATCTTTCTGGATACATATTCAAGTATTTATCATACTTGTACTTCATCTTTTTTTGCCGATGGTTTGTTTTGTGAGGATTCTAATTGACTTGAGGAAGGCTCTAATTTGTCCTGGGAGGGCTTTGACATTTGCAAAGTACTACATCCAACATCAAAGATTACCTTTTTTGACAATCATCATCATCAGAAAACCAAATTTTATCAACTTGACCAAGAATTCGGAGTTAAAATGGGCTTGGGAAAAATACTGTCGAAAACTGGTAGGTTGGAGAAAAAAATCTGACCTGCCCATTAGGAATCAAAATTAGCACATCGAACTTTAAAGTCTAATGTGCAGGGGTAAAACATCTTCATTGCATATCAAACTTTAAAGTCCAATGTGCAAGTTGGAAAAAATATATTTGCATATCGAACTTTAAAGTCCGATATGCAATGATAGCATGCAGAAACAGTATGCACATCAGACTTTAAAGTCTAGTGTGTAGGGGGAAGAGAAATGGTCAACATGTTGGGTTTTAAAACCTGACATGTTGATAGGATAAAACCAACCTACATATCAGATTTTAAATTTCGATATGTATAAGGAACAAAACCACCTGCTAACACGTCGGGTTTTAAAACCTGGCCTGTTAGCAGGGAAGAACATTTCCTGCATAACGGACTTTAAAGTCCGATATGTAGGAGAGGGAAAAAAATCAACACCTCGCATGTCAGGGTTTGAAACCTGACATGCAGGTGTAGAATGAAAGTGAGGAAGAAATTAGGGCATCGGATTTTAAAATCCAATGTGCCCTAATTTCTACAACGAACCTACAAGAAGAAAAAACAAAAAACGATGAACTGGAACAAAAAGGAACATGCATAAATAGTAGAAAATTCTGAGAAAACAATAAACCCTACCTCAACAATGTCGATCGGTGGGATGGAGAAGTTGGTAACATGATCGGGAGCAAAATTTAGGGAGGAGAGCCGAAGAGAATGCGAGAAGCACTTGATTAGCAAGAAAATGAGATTTAAAAACCAAAAAAACAATAAATAAACCCCTAATCAAAGAAATTAATGACAACATTAATGCAAAGAGCACCACACATATTGGACTTTAAAGTCCAACATGCAGGAAAATACTCTTTGCAAGTTGGACTTTAAAGCCTAACATGTGTCTCCCTTTATGTAAAACTGCACATCAAACTTTAAAGTTTGATGTGCAAGGGGAACTTCCCTACAGGTCGGACTTTAAAGTCCAATCTGCAGGTATGACTTGCCTGCAGGTCGGACTTTAAAGTCTGATTTGCATGAATATCTTACAAAACACTGCACATATAACTTTAAAGTCCAACCTACAGTTCTAACCTATAAGCACTCTGTAGGTCGGACTTTAAAGTTTGTCCTACAAGAAAAACCGTGAAATCAAAATAACTTAAAAATGATAAAAGAAAATGACGAAAAATAAAAAGAGGCTAACTGACAAAGTCAATCAACCTTTCTTGGAGGACGTGAGGTATGATATAGATCAGTTTTGTAGGGTTGCCTCATGATTTTAGCCGCACTAAAATCAAGGACAACACAGCTTGAGGAAGATCTTGAAACGGAAATCATTGAATATGGCTTTGGAGAAGCAGCTTGAGATGGCACTTGAAGATTATGATGCTGAAAGATTGAAGAACTTAAAGCTACAAGATGAGTTGAATTCTTCTAAAGAATTTATTCTTATCCTACAAGAGAGGCTACCATCTGTTCAAGCTAGGAGGAAGGAACTTTTGCAAAATCAAGATGATGAAGAGAAAAATGCACTTAAGGAACAATGTCAGAAATTGAGTTAGGAGAACATGGTTATGAAGAATGAAATGCAAGCTATAACTATAAGGGTGTCTAAAGAAATTGAGGATAGAAGGAAAAAGGAAGAAAATCTTGTTGTATCCCTTAAGAACAAATTTGAAGAATGTGGTAGGTTAGTTCATGAAAATGATATGTTGAGAACTGATTTGGTACAATCCTAAAACAATAAGCAAGAGCTTGAGAGACAAATGATAATACTAAGAGATGAATTAACTTCTGCAAATGAGTACAAACAAAAATTCAAGATCAGCTCAGCACAACTTGATGAGTTACTAAAGAGACAGAGGCAGATTGGAGATTCTAGTGGACTTGGATTTGAGCAAGGATAGAGTTCTGGTACTGTGAATGAAGACCAAAACCATAAGGAATTTGTAAGGCAATTCAATTCTTATAAATTCAATGGTAGATATTTAGTTTGCAATAGATTTGGACACATGGCTAGGCAATATAGAAATAGAGAAAATCACAACCCTGATTCTGCTCCCAGTAAATGTTCTAAATGCAATAAAATTGGTCATAAGACATAAAACTATAGAATGAATGTAAAATGATATGCTTGTGGAAATTTTGGACATATGGCTAATCAGTGCAGGTCAAGCAATTTCATCGGTTTTAGCAAGGCAATTCAAAAGAACAATGTTACATGTTATGCATGCAATGAAGTTGGACATATTGCTAAGTTCTGTAGAAATAGAAATTCATCGGTTGGCAATGGAGGATCAAATGAAAAAGGAAAAGAGAAGGTTAATGAAATTTGACAAGATCACACTCAGAGATGGGTGAGAAAGACTAAAGAGAAATCATCAGATGGGAATGTCTTAGTTACCTATCTGGCAGAAGAGGTTGCTCCTACATCGACAATGAGCTCATCTGGTAACTAAGGTAGATGCCTTAGGGGTAGGAAAAAATCATGGAAGATGATGCATATGTCCCTGGAGGAGATTCTGGAAGATGTTCCAGATATTGGAAAGGATTATCCGACTTTGATATGTTCAGAGTGAGATCTGGTATCTTTCATCGACAGTCATTTATGTCAATAGAAGATTAGGGTTTTCTCTTGATGGATAAAAGGTTGAATACACCTTATTATTATTCACCTAGCATTCAGAGCGATTTTAGAGAGATTCAGAGCGACTTAGTATGATCAAAGGCAATCAAATTTCTTCTTGAGCGATCACACCGATGTCTGGAAGGATTTGTTGAAAGTTTACACCAGCGTCTGGAAGGATTTGTTGAAAGTTTTCACTGACGGCGATCTAAAGGTATTTTTCTTGAATCATGGAAGTGGGATCATCTTATGTTCCTATTTTCATTGCAAATCCAACTGTAGTAGAGGTTAAGGATTGCCCTAGGCCAATTTTCAAGTAGTATCCAAATGTGGCTACCAAGGAAGATTCAGTTGGAGCATTTTCTTGCATTTCAGAGGGAGTGGTATATGTAGAGGATTTTAGGGCATACATCCTTTGTCATATAGAGCACTTAGGCACTTCAGAGATTAAAGGGATGCATATGAATGAACTCATGGGAGAATCTGGTAAGATCAAACTGGCATATCAACACATTGAAGATCTAGGGTTCACAAATATTTAAGATATTCCGGATTTTGAGGATGAAATAGTCAGATATGTACTAAGTAGAGTACATGGGGAATGCATATGGCTGGACAAACCCTATAAAATTACTAAGGAAGCCATCTAGGCAATTACTGGCTTGTCATCAATAGGGCAACATCTGGATAAGAAAGTATCTAATGACTTCATGAGGATGATCACCGGCGCCACATTAGATAAGAGATCGATGAAGGTGAGCACTATCACCAACATCGACATCAAGTTTGGAAGAATGGTTATAGGCTACAAGGTAACTCGGTCTAACAAATTGAATTCAATTTCCAATTCATGTATTTTGGCTGAAGAATTATTGATCAACTTAGGGAAGATTAAAGGTGAGAAGAAGGGCACCTTCTGGTATGGAAACCTGTTAGTATACTTAATGCTATACTTTTTGAATGATACTCCCGGTTCTAGTAGGAAGCAATGGGCTTTTGACATCCCAGTAGGAAGACAACAAAAGCAATCAATTGCTGCATTGGGAAGTCTGAGAGATGATAAGGTATGGGTTTACTTCAAGGCTTTTAAAAAATATATGAGGTCTAAAATAAGAGTACCTAAGCATATAGTAGATAAATACTCTACCGATATATGCTTCATGGTTAAGAAATATGAGACCCTCATGGAGGCAGTCAAGCGTTGGAAGATTTGGATAGAAGAAATGGGTTATGAGGTAGATGCATTAATTCTAGAGAAATAGATGAGGCAAAGAAGCCTTGTGGAACTGCTCAGTAGAAGACTCTTGAGGTTGAAACTCAGTTCAATCGAAAGAAAAGGGAAAAACAAGAAGAAAAGGAAAGTAAGTTTGTACAGGAGGTTTCAAAGGACATTAAGGCAATCATTGATGTTGTCCCGAAGAAAGGAAGAAAGAGGAAGGATCCGGTAATTCATATTGAGCCTGTGACTGTAGATTCTAAGTTTGAAGATAACACACCATTAGCTTTCAAAAGGGTTGTGAGGAAGAAACTGGAAGAACCTAAAGTGGAAGCAAAGAAACAACTGGTTAGGAAGGTCACCATCAAGTTACCAACACAAAAGAAGGTACCTAAGGCCACATCAACAACTACATCTGGTACTACCAGAAGGAGGAAAAAGAGACATTGATTTAGCACTAGAGATTGGTAATGTGACTATTATACCACCTATGACTTATGCTGAAAATGTTGATGAAATTACTAAGGATGGGATGCTGAAAAATGTTAAGTCTTATTATGATACATTAGAAGTTGATGAACATAGAGAGGTAGAGGAAGCAATTCTATTGTATTTGGATATCTATAAGAAAGCATTAATAGAGATAGAAAATCAAATACCGACAAAATATATAACATGTTGGATGCTAGAAGGTTGTCTACAATGCAAGAAATTTTAGCTATCTATGCTAGCATAACTCCAGATGAAATGGATAAGACAATTGAGGGTGCAGATAGGAAGGTATTCAATAGAAAACATAGAATAACTAGTCTGATGTTAGGAAGGATGAATGAGGTAATAAAAGAAACACAGAAGAATTGGATCAAACTTTTGGGAGAACAGAAAGGATTCTTTACTTCACCGGAGACCAAAATCGAGACTGTAGATACACCAGTTGAAGGGAAAGGTAAATGGATCATAGGTACTCCACCCTCAGTTTTGAAGAATATCAAGATAGTGGAAATTGAGCCACTGGTAAACACAAATGTACAGACAAATACAGAAACACTGGTTAATGTTGAGAATATTGTACAAGATACTAACATTGAGGACAATTATCCTCTGGATACTAATGTACAGGTTGAGGATACTATTCCTAGAGAGGAACCGATAGTTGCACAGACTACACCAAGTAGCAAAGCCATCGGTGCAAGTGAGGAGGTATTAAAGGATAAATCATCAAAGAAAACAGGGGAATCTGGTAGGGAACTAGCTGCTGGCACATCATTATTGACAATTGACACTTCTCTAGTTGAAAAGAAAACCATCACAGAGGTGAGTTCCATAGAAATAATAATGATGGCTACTCAGAAACTAATGAAGGAGGGAACCACAGAAAAAGGGATTATAGATCAATCCATAATTGTTTTGCACAGATTGGTCCCAGAGTGTAAGATTGAAAATGAAGCGAGCCCTTCTAGCAAGCTTAAGATAATCACTAAGCACATATCAAAAGACTTTCAATCCTCTCTAACTAACAAGCACTTGAAAAATTCACTTTGGTTAAGAGATCCACTTTTGATCAAATCATTGAGAGAGAGAAGAGAAAGATTGAGGAGAAGCTAATTGTGATAAAAAATTATTTGAAACAATGTACTAATATATACCGGGTATGTTGCAATACTAAGATACTTACAACAAATGTAGATAAAAAGATAAAAGAGATACATGAGAAAATTGCAAATATTGCTAACTCTTTTGATGGACTAATTTCACTGACACAATCTATTGATGGACAAATTTAAACTTTGGAGAACCAAATTTTTTCTCTTGAAAAGGAAAGAGATAAGATCATTCAGAGAGCTAGAAGTCTCAAAGGTTTGGTGGGTCCAAGATTGGATTCACTTTGTGTACATAAGAAGGAATGCATGGATATGCTGGGAAAGCCCACACCAGCAGAAGTTAATGAGAAAGAATCACTTGCATATTTATTGAGTGGACTTGAATCTATCTCTGACACATTCAAAACTGGCTAGGATACTTATGTGGAGTTACTTGAGAAAGCTTATCCAAAAATATTGAAATTGGTCAAACTTTGGTAAGACATTTTTAGAGGTATTAATTGTACAATACTTATTCTTTAACATTCTTTTTACAATTTTTTGGGCATTGATGTCAAAGGGGGAGTAGTATACATGTGAAAAAGAATGAAGAGTTGCATACATTAGGGGGAGTTATAGAGATTTTGGAGTATTGAAGTACTTTTCATATTCAGCTCAAGGGGAGCAGGGCAAGATGAAATGATAGTTGAAACCATGACCATTTTTCACATGAGTGTTGCCATCAATGCCAAAGGGGAGATTGTTGGCAATTGACACTCTATTGGTTGGTTTCACTATGTTGTCATTGCTGGCAACATGATTTTGGGTTCTAGCTTCATATGGTGTACCGACAGGCACTTCATAGACTCTACACTGGCACCGACACCGACACCGGTAGGATAGAAGATTTATTTTGTCACCGACAATGTAGGCTGACATGGTATAGTAAAGTTCATCGGTATTGGAGGCCGACACATCTTGGATCCAGCATCGGCAACTTGTTTCAATGTTTATTCATTTATGTTATATGGCCAACATGTAATATGATATTGTATATATCCTTGTAAGCCGATATAAGGCATAAATTTTGTATAGGGTATATAGGGCAGATTGGTTAAGATCATTTTGATATGGTAACGGATATAATTTAATGTGATATGATGTGAAATATATTAGAGAGACTATGTATGTGAGGAATTCATTGTAAGGGTTATTCTAGTACAGAGGTTTAGGGTTTTAACCGGAACAGACAGAGCTTAAACTAGAACTGTATTCTGGCATAGAAGATGCTATCTTAGCAGTTCACACTTCTCTATATTGTTGTTTTTCACGTGGAAACCCAAATGGAAAAAACCACGGTGGGAACTAGTACCCACAAGATCCACTAACTATAGTATAAGGATCAAATTGGTTAAGGTAATACATCAATGATGCCCAGTTAAGAGTAGACCCTATTAGGAATCACCCAGTCAAGGGATTTACAATATGAGCTCTGTTAGGAGCAACCTCGCTAGAGGATTTAAACCCAAATTAATGAGCTATCCAGTTAAGGGATTTACACATTTAGGCCTGTCAGGATCTACCCGGTTAAGGGATTTAGACTATTACAATTGTTAGGAAACAATAGGTAGTTGATCTACATATAACACCTTTGTGCCTGATAAGATCCACTTATGTTTTGCAACTAACACCTACTAAACATCAATACAAAGCTTCAACTTCCACCGCACAATCAAATCTTCAATCTTGATCATTTTTCTGATACATCATCACACAATATTCATCCTTTTATAAATAGCTCTGCTAAGTTGGAAAACAACCTTGGAACAATTTCCTAGGTTCAATGTATTTGGTCAATCTTTCTTAACATGCTTTACTTATATTGGCCACAAACAAAAATAAAACATTATATCTACCAGTTTTACCGATTTAAGTGATTCTTCTCTACCGGCTAACTGTTCTTCTTGATTGATTGTACAATACATCATAACTCACTCCAAACTTTGGATCTACTGATGCGGTTCTAGACATAGACTCCTTCCATTGTCATAAACATTCACTCCAAACTGCAAAACTTGACTCTTCACCGATTTCCCATACCGATTGCTTGATCATAACACTATGCTTCTTTACCGGTTCACTATTTAACTGCTTCTACTACCGGTTGGACTAAGTGACTTAGATGACTAACAAAACATGGCCGCCATCAATGACAACACAAAATAAGTCATTAATCAACCTATTACATCAAAAACATCATCATCAAGCCAACAATCTCCACCTTTGGCATTGATGACAATAATTAATTTTTTTTTTTTGTCTAAGTGTCACATTACAAAAATTATGACTCAAAACTCCCCCTTAGCAATTATATGTTGTATACTACTACCCTTTACAAAATTTTCATTCTACTACTCCCCCTTTGACAACAATGATAAATGTGAAAAAAAAATACAACAAACCAAAATTTGTATTTTACCGGTGTAAAAAGTATAAGAGTTCAACAGTTTACATATTACAATTTGAGAAAATATCATCAAAATTATTCTTCAAAGCCTATAAGTCATTATCCCATGTTTCTAAAAGTGTAGATGTGATCCCAATATATGTATGGATCTGTTTGTTGGAATCCAAGAACACTGAGAGGGGGGGTGAATCAATGTTCTACCAGAATGATCAATTTTAACCTTATTAAAACATGCATTCACCAACTGGTATACCGATACATATAATATTGAAATAAGTAAAGAAACCAATAATCCAATCACACAAATGAATACCATAACATAGAGAATTATACGTGGAAAACCTCAAAGAGAAAAAACAACGGTGGGATTTGTGACCCACAATATCAATCCAGTGGCCATATGAAAAGATATTACAAAATATAGAGGCCTGCACTTGCAGCCTAGAGCACACTGCTCAATCACAACAGGAGCCTCACTGACTACATACAAATCTAGACTACAATCCAGAGAAATGAATGAACTGCAAAGATAGCATTTTCTATTCCTAAATACAGTTCCGGTTAAGCTCTGTTTGTTCTGGTCTGAAACCCTAAACCCTTGCCGGAATAACCTCTTACATAAACTTCACATTACAAAGCATTATCACATTCTCCTATGCTTACACATTTCATCATACCTTACACATTACAAAATGATCTAATCAACTAACCTATATACCCTTACAATCCATCATGCCTTATGTTGGCTTAAAAAGATAATTACAAAATGAATATACATGGCTGCTCAATAACATATATACATAAATATCAAAATCAATTTCCAATTGTTGAATCTCCCAAAATGATGTCGGCCTCTAATACCGATAACCTGAATGTGAACCATGTCGGCGTGCAATGCCGGTACCCAAATATTTCCTTCTAACTGGTAAAGATACATGTCGGTGTCAGTGCCAGTGAAGTGTCTGTTGGTAATCAACCAAACCAAAATATGAAGCCAGGACATGTTTCCATCAATGACAACATATTGAAACCAATCAATTGAGTGTCAATTTCCAACAATCTCCCCCTTTGGCATTCATGGCAACGCTCATGTGAAAAATGATAGTGGTTTCCATCTACCGGTTTCATCCTGAGACTTCTCCCCCTGAGATGAATATCCATCTGTGATCATTATCAATATAAAATACTCTATACCTCCATATCTCCTAATGCCAAGAATATATTTTTCATCTATACTCCCCCTTTGACATCAATGCCAAAAATAACAAAAATCAGGACGAAGAATGAAAAGACTGTACAATGAATGTCCCAAAATATCTTACCGGAGCTGAATATATTTGAAATTTTTCAGATAGGCTTTCTCCAAAATCTCTACATAGGTATCCCAACCTAATTTGAGTGTGCCAAAAATAGATACAAGTCCATTAAGCATATGGGCATATGCCTCTTTATCCTTAAGTTCTGCCGATGTGGGCTTACCAACCAAATCAATACACTCCTTATGTACACTTAATGAATCCAACCGGGGACTCACCAATCCTCTAAGACCTCTAGACCTCCTTATGATTTTATCTTTTTCCCTCTCAAGAGCCGAAACTTGGGCTTCCAAAACCAAAATATAACCATCAATAGATATAGTTAAAGAATGTGATCCATAAAAAGAATTGATTATACCTACAATCTCCTCCTAAGTATCCTTAATTCTTTTATCTAAATCTACTGAAATTAAACCTATGTTACAACATACTTTGTAGATATTAGTACACTTCCTTAATGCATTATCAATCAACTTTAGATTATCATTAATCTCCTTCTTCTTCAACTTAATCATCTGATCAAATGTTGCTCCCTTAGCCCGTGTAAACCTTTTCAGTGCCTGTCGGTTTGATATCTATTGTAAAGATTGAAAATCCTTGAAAATGTGTTGTATGATTATCTTAAGCTTGTCATATGGGCTTGCTTCTTTGTCAAATCTACACTTTGGGACATGTCTATGCAAAACAGTGATAGACTGATCAATAACTCATTTTTCCATAGATCCTTCCTTCATCATTTTCTATGCAGCCATCATCATGAGCTTAGTAGAACTCATCTTGGTAATGCTTTTCTGTTGAACTTGCAAGGTGTCAATTGACAACAATGATAGGCTCACTACCGGTTCCATGCGAGATTCCCCTTTCTTCTCCTCTGATAGTTTAACTTTTATAACCCTAACTGTATAACCTCTTGAATGCTAAGGGTGTGCCATCATCAGATCCAGATTCTGATGGAATAGACTCAATGAAAATCTCTGGTTCTTTACTCTTCCTTCCTTTTTCTAGAACAACATCAATTAATGTCATGATGTCCTGAGAAACTTGTTCCACAAACTTGCTTGCCTTGCCCTATTGCTTCTCCCTCTTCTTTCAGTTTGTTGGTAAACAGATTTGTCTCTCTTTATTTATTTAACCTTACACATTATGGCTCACGAAAAGAAAGAAAAATTCCCTACCAATCAGTTGGAAAATCATTATATTTGATTAACCTCTAAATTAAGGTACAACTCCCTCTAATAAATATTCATTCAACTCCAAATTACACACAATCAATAGAATACTTTTCACCAGAAAGCACTAAAAGGTAATTGCATTCACTAATCAATACAAAATGAATGCAAGCACTAGTCCATATATAACTCTTTATATAAAGCTGACAGACTTCACATGTACACTAAAACAAAATGAAAAGCCTTTTAAAGATGAAATTCGCTAATAATTTTCTGCACACATAGAAAGTATAACGGCTCCTTCCTTGAAAAAGATTTTCATAGAAATCAAATTCGAAAATAACAAACGCACAGATTTGAAATTAAAGAGAACTGTTAATGATATTTTCATTCATTGATGAATATCCACCTTCTTCATACACAACATCTTTAGCTAATTTAAAAGATAGTCTTTTCAAAAACTTAGTGAACCTTTTCAAAGTCATTACAAAACATATATATAGGTCGCCAGACCAATAGTTTTTAACCAAAGTAAAATTAACTCGTAAGAGTTAATAGAAAACAACCCTAACTGTATAACCAAAACTAAGGAAAATGACTAGACTCACTGGCAAACAACTGCCAATAGTGCTAGTCATGCCGTCTACTCGATCCCGGTGTGATCGCTCGGGTTGGTGTTTTGGACAGACACCATCACCACCTTTTCCGCACTCCACTCTCGATGCACCTTTGAAAATTCTTGAATTACAGTTACGTGTGGCAAATTGATGTGAATTACTCTCTGCTTCTAGAGCTCCTTCTTTCTCTTCACCATCCACACTTTGTCTCTGTGAGAATCCAGGTGATCGAGACAAACTGTGAGCATCGACTCCACTTTGGAAATCCTCATGAAGTATTCCACAGCCAAGGATTTCTCCACTTTGATTTGTTTAATGTGGCTGCTGAACTGGTTAATCATCTCTGTGGTATCTTCTAGGGTTTTGTTGTCTTCTTTAAGCAATTGAACATCCACATAGTGCAAATCCTTCTACATGGTCGCCCTTAAAGCTGTTAATTCACCATGCAGACTGGCTGATTCATTATGACCCTATTCAATAATCTGGTTGCGCCATTCAATACTCTCTTTGCAAATAAACATTACATCTTCATTTAACCCTAGCACTTGATTTTCAGCAAGAAAATTGATCAGACCATAACGCTGAATATCGCGCATCTATTTTGAAATCATTGCCCATTTAGTTTTCTCTTTTTGCCATGAGATTAAGTTGGAATCCAATGCCTTGGTGACTTCATTAGCATCTTTGAAGATCTGGACTAAATCCGTTATGTAATTAGTCACTTGATGCATGATCGAGGTGAGCCATTCTGAGAAAACTTCGGCAATCATCCTATTTCATTGAACCTCATCAAAGAATTTCTGATTACCAGGTGATTTTGGGATAAATGGTCCTAAACTTTGAGACAATGGTAATGGGTTGTTCTGCAGAGCATGAATATACTGAGCCATTTGTGTTAAATTGTGCTTTAACTCAGCCTTATCTCTTTCATCTTTCTAAGTACGAGAGATAATTCGTTTAGTCAAAGTCTCCAGATGTTTCACATCTATGGCTCTGGTTTCGACCCCCAAATCAACTCATTCAATAGCATAGTCTGCTTCTGAAGCAATAACAACATCTTTGTCAGATGTGGGTTTGGCAATGTCTGCGGTCCAATGCTTTGTGCTTTCATCTAAATCAATCATAGCCTCCATTTTTAGCTTTTTGGGCTTTGTAGACTTTCCCATACATTTACTCACAACATCCTCCATTGATACCAAAATAGGATTCACATTCCTTTTCCTGGTGATTGAATCACTCAACCACTTGGGTGCCAGAGTCAGTTCCTTAGATGGCATGGGTGGAAATCTTGCTGAGGGTGGCAATGTGGCACTGTCTGCATGAGACTTGATATCAAGTGTCCCTGGATCCTAGAAACTAGTGTCTACGTCGGTTGAGACCTTGTCTGTATCAGAAACAGGGGATGTCATATCGCACAGTGCTTCCTCTGCGTCTAGATAAAGAATGAGATGGGGAGCTGGCAGCTGAAAGCTCTTCTTGGACCTTGACCTGGTAATTCAACCACCAGCTCAACCTCGGTGTCAAGTTTCTCTTCTTTAATCCTTGCCTACCTTTTTCCTGCAACAGAAATGGGAATGTTAGTTAAGAAAGAAGTTTTTCTTGCGGTATTCCTCTTCCCACTTTTGCTTCTTGAACTAGTTTCTCTTGCCAGCTGGAATCAGCAACTCCTAAGCTAGTTTTCTATCCTGCGAATTACGTTGAAAGTGCGTGTCTGAATACTATCCTCCATCTTTTTACTCCAATCCACCTCTAGAAGAGGCTCGTTATGCACCCGCTTTAGAAACTCAGAGTCAAGTATATCCTCATCATTAGTGGTGACACCTGAAGTGTCCATTGGCAATTTCATATCGTGGATTTGCTTCAAGGTTAACCTGGACCAACTCCTTTTCATCACTTCAAATTCATCTGAGCAACCCTCCCAATAATCTTCCAACTAAGACACATGTTGATCAGGTACCATCTTCTTTACATATTGGGTGATAAAACCTTTGCTATCAAAATTATCCCTTTTCACAAAGGTCTTCAAATGGAATCCCTTAAATTCTAGCTCGAGGTTTAGCGCATCAGAGATAGACCTACAACTGTAACGGCCTAAGTCAATGGGGAAAATACCACTTGTATCTGAGTCCTCACCATAATCCTTTGTGACATAGGCAAGCTGCCTGGAAAATTCGATCAAAATATAGGAGTCTTAAACATACCTGGGTATCCTAAAGGGTTCACCTTTAAATCCTCCAACCCTTAGGTAAGTGAAGTGACTAAACTATGTAAAGAAACTGCCATAAATGTTAACAATTTCAATGGCTTCTGCAGACATCCTCCTATGCAAGTTACCCTGTAATTCAAAGGTCAACCTCCTAGCAAAAATATCATTTCAGTGTAGATAGTCATTAACAAGCCTTTTTAAAGTCAAATTAGGATGATATTCATAAATCTTTATGCCTTGAACCCATTTTGCATGGGACAATCCAGACCATTCTCTCACACAGGCAAGCATATATAATAGGTAGGAAGACATATAAAAGTTAGGCATTCCAAGATAATTATTCAAACCTTCATGTAACATTTCCATGATAATATTTTCCCAGTCGATGAACCAATTTTTATCCAGAGTGACCTAGATGAAGAAATACATCCAATCCTCCCAAAAGAAAGAGTGGGAATTACCCTTTACTCTGCTTAACAATATTACCAAGTCTCAGATTGCGGGAATTAAATGCTCATGGGTTAGAGGTCTCGACAGCCTTGAGCCTCCTTTCTAGAATTTTAGAAGCCAATTCCGTGCAATAACAGTTCTGTAATATTGCTTTTTCTCAGAGAAAATTCCATAGGATTTTCCAATCGTCCAATCTTCATAGGGTTCCCGGTGTGGGATACCCATAGCTGCCATTACTATCTATCTATAAACCTCACCATTGTTTTGCCTTATGCATCTATTACCCTTGTCATAGTGATTCATACATTCTAAAACTAATTCAGGACAAGGAGCAGCTGTGGGAAATGCGGCTGCTTCTAATAACCCACTCTGTGCAACATCTCTCATTATAGGATCTATGGCTAGGTTCCGAACTCTTCCTAGAAAATCATCTAAATCCAGTTGAACTAATGTTGTATCAACTAATTCTGGTAAAGATCTTACAAGGGAAGATGAGCTCATCAATTTGGGCAAAATAGGCCTCATGTTTAGCTCATGATTTTCTCCAATTAATCCTAGGAAAAGAAGGAAAGTGGAAACGGAAACAAACAACTAACAGAATACCCAAATCTTTAAAACAAACTACAACAATTTAGAAAGTTGTTGAATATACCTTCCTCTATCCTCTGAAAACCCCTATCACAGTCTATTTCTCCTACTCCAAAAATCCTTCTCAAAACCTTCTCAAGAAAATAATAATATCGATGTGACATCTACTCAGTTTTAAAGCCGAGAAAATCTTACCCATCATTATCACAAACTATCTCCCTTACACTTCATTCGTGCGGCCTTACTCTGAAATGATTGTATCAGAGCATGCCTTAAATGCTAGATCACTTCACTTCTGACACTATGGATCCTCACACATACTTTCTATAAATGACAAATTTCAAATCATTAGAGAAAGAATATTCCTCTCTTCTACGGTTAATCATCTCTTGAAATGTGCACCGTCACCTCGTGCCAAGGCACATGTCTTCCGAGAAACCTATACATCAAACTCTGAACTTTGTGAAACAATCACGACACAAAATTAACATGATAAATGTTGAACTTTGAAATTTGAACCCAAAAGGTTCAAGTTAAAGGTTCAAAGAATGTAAAATACTGACAAGGACTAGCCAAGACTTAAAGCCATGCGAGAGGAAAAACATTCAAAACAATGCCTGTTGAACTTTGAACCAAAAAGGTTCAAGTTCAACACAGTGAAACTTAACAATGGTCGAGCTATATGAGGAAAATTAAACAAATGACTTGACCAACGGATTAAATGGGTATTACTCCGAGCAAGGACATATATGAAATGAAAATTTTGTATGGGCCCAACATGGTTAAACTTAGTTTCAACCTCTTTCTTTTTTTGCTTAGTAGTACCAAAGGTTTTCTCAACTTCATCAATAGGTTCATCAATTAGCAACTGTGCATAAGCATCTAGAATCTGTGCATCAACTTCATGACCCATCTCTTCAATTCATATCTTTCGAGGCTTGACAACGTGCATCAAAGTTTCATCTTTCTTAACCATAAAGCATATCTCGGTTGGGTGTTTTTCAACAATGTGCTTTGGAACCCTCTTCCTAGAATTCATAGCCTTTTGGAATGTCTTAAAGTAACCCCATACCTTGTCATCTCACTGATTACCCAAACTAGCAATAGATTGTTTCAGTTTCCTTCCTACTGGGATATCAAATGCCCATTATCTCTTCCCAAAACTGGGAGTCTCATTAATGAAAAATAACATCAAACAGACAATACAATTTCCATATTGGAATGTTCCCTTCTTATCTCCTTTGATCTTCCCTAGGTTAATTAACAATTCATCTAACATCCATCCATAAAGATCTAACTTCTCATTTTCCCTCATCATCTTATGTGTTGCATAAATGCAGGAACTAGAAACAAAATTTAGATGGTTTGATTGAGTTACCTTGTAACCAATAATCATGCTTCTGAATCTGATATCTCTATCAATGATAGTGCTAACCCTCATTGATTGCTTGCTTGATGTTGTGCTGGTGATTTTGTTGACTTGATCATTAGAAACCTTCTTCTCTAGATGCTACTCAATCTGCAACAAATCAGTGATTACCCTAATGGCTTCCTTCAAGATCTTGTATGGTTTGTCCAACTAGATGAATTCTCCATGTACTCTCCTTAAAACATATATGACAATCTCCTCCTCAAATTCAAGAATATGCAAAATGTCAATAAACCCTAGATCCTCAATATGCTGATACTCAGGCTTAATCTTTCCAGAATCTTGCATTAACTCACTCATATACATGCTCTTAATATCATTGGTTCCCAAATCCTCAATATGACAGTGAATGTAAGCTCTGACATCTTCAACATATATGACTCCTTTCGGGACACGAAAAAAAGAGCCAACCGAATCATCCAAGGTGGCTATATGCAAACATCGTTTAAAAATTGGCCTAGGATGGTCTTGACCTCAACAATAGTAGGATTTGCAATAAAAGTTGGTACAAATGATGATCCTGCTTCCATGATGAAATATAAATACCTGTGAATAGCTACCACTGAAAACCCTAAAGAACTCTTCCAATCGCTAGTGAAATTGCTCAAGAAGATATCGATCGCACTGAATTACCGTAGACTCACTCTGAATCACTCTGAATTGATCTGAATGTAAAGTGACCAGAAATGAAGTAAATTCAACCTTTTAACCTCCAAGAAACCCTAATTTGTCATTGATATGAATGGCTTCCAGTGAGAGATACCTGATCTTGGTCTAACATCTCCATGTCGGATAAGCATCTCCAATGTATGGAACATCTTCTAGAACCTCTTCTCGGGCATAAGTAGCATTGTCATTAATTTTTCCTACCCCTAAGTCATCTGCCTTAGATACCGGATGAGCTTCCTACCAGTGCAGAAGCAACCTCCTCTGTCAGTTGAGTAATCGATGAATTTCCATCTATCGATTGATCTTCTGACTTCTTGACCCATTTCTTGATATGATCTTGCCAGATTTCATTAACCTTGTCTTTTCCTTTCTCATTTGATCCTTCATTGTTAACTAGTGGATTTCTACTTCTACAGAACTTAGCTATGTGTCCAACCTCATTGCATGCATAACATGCAACATTGTTCTTTTGAATTTCTTTGCTAAAACCGGTATAATTGCTTGACCTACAATGATTAGCCATATGTCCAAATTTTCCACATGCATAACATTTAACATTCATTCTAGAATCTTTTGTCTTATGACCATACTTATTGCATTTAGAACATTGACCGGGAGGAGAATTATAGTTCTGATTTTCTCTATTTCTACATTGCCTAGCCATGTGAGAAAATTTATTACAAACAAAGCATCTACCATTAAATTTATAAGCATTAAGTTGCCTTACTAGTGCCTTTTGGTTTTGATCTTCATTAGCAGTACCAGAGCTTTGACCTTGTTCAAATCCAAGTCCACTGAGATCTCCATTCTTTCTTTGACTTTTCAATAACTCATCAAGTTGTGCTGAACTAACCTTGAATTTTTGTTTATACTCACTTGCATTACTCAGATCATCTCTCAAAATTATCATTTGTCTCTCAGGTTCTTGTTCATTACTTAGGGGTTGTATTAAGTCTATCCTCAACATCTGATTCTCATGAACCAACCTAGAGAATTCTTCAAATTTGTCTTTTAGAGATATAGCAAGATTTTCTTCCTTCTTCTTCTGGTCTTCAATCTTCTTTGACATCCTCATAGTTAAATCTTGCATTTCATTCCTCATGACCATGTTCTCCTGACTCAGCTTCTGACATTTCTCATTAAGGGAATCTTTCTCTTCATTATCCTTATTCTACAAAAGTTCCTTCCTCCTAGCTTGAATAGATGATAGCCTCTCCTGTAGCATAAGAATGAATTCCTAAGCAGAATTCAATTCATCTTGTAACTTCAAGTTCTTCATCCTTTCAACATCATAATCTTCAAGTGCTACCTCAAGTTGCTTCTCCAAACTCATATCCATGGATTCTGGATTCAGGATCTTCCTCAAGCTGTTAAAATTCCTCCGAGGCACAAGGCTCTAATACCAATTATTGGAATCCAAGAACACTGAGAGGGGGGGGGGGGGTGAATCTGTGTTCTACCAAAATGATCAATTTTAACCTTATTAAAACATGCATTCACCAATCGATATACTGGTACATATAATATTGAAAGAATTAAAGCAACCAATAAGCCAATCACACAAATGAATACCATAACATAGAGAAATATATGTTGAAAACCTCAAAGAGGAAAAACCATGGTGGGATTTGTGACCCACAATATCAATCCACTGACCATATAAAAAGATATTACAAAATATAGGGGCCTGCACTTGCAGGAAGGCTTACAGCCTAGAGCACACTACTCAGTCAGAAAAGGAGCCTCACAGACTACATACAAATCCAGACTACAATCCAGAGAAATGAGTGAACTGCAAAGATAGCATCTTCTATGCTTGAATATAGTTTCAGTTAAGCTTTATCTATTCCGGTCTGAAACCCTAAAATCTTACCAGAATAACCTCTTACATAAACTTCTCATTACAAAGTATTATCACATTCGCCTATCCTTACACATTTCATCATACCTTACACATTACAAAATGATCTAATCAACTGACCTATATACCCTTACAATCCATCATGCCTTATGTCAACTTACAAAGATAATTACAAAATGAATATACATGTTGGCTCAATAACATATATACATAAATATCAAAATCAATTGCTGATTTCCAGATCTCCCAAAATGATGTTGGCCTCCAATACCAATAACTTGAATGTGAACCATTTCGGCCTGCACTGTCAATTCTCAAATATTTCCTTCCAACCGGTGAAGATACCTGTTGGTGCCAGTGTCGATGCTAGTGTCAGTGAAGTGTCTACTGGTAATCATGAACCAAACCAAAATATGAAGTCGGGACATGTTTCCATCAATGACAACATATTGAAACCAATCAATTGAGTATCAATTGCCAACACTATTGTGCAAGATCTTCCATGGAATCTAGAGTGCTCATCTCCTGTGTCAGCAAAATTGCCTCTATTTCTTTATATCCTCTCTGCAAAATTTGTAACTTGGGAATAATATGTGTCTGTAACTCTTATAGAGTTGCAGTCCCCTTGACCTTTTCTACTTCATATTTCTTCAACTTATGTTGTACACTTACCATAGAATGACAAAAAAATTGTAGGTGAATCATTTAGGGGATCAAATGATTCACTCGTAACCTTTATTGCCTGCTGCTCTACCTTGATCTTCTTCTCTACATCATCAAGAAATAATGAAAAATTAAAAATTGTAGACAGTACTTTGTCTCCAGTCTTTAGTGCATCTTTTATTTGTTCCATATATCACTAAGACCTACCCTGTCTCTGTCAATTTATTTGATCAAAATTGCAATCCTTCTCTTCTCATATTCCTTCTCAGTGTTTTTGATTGCAACTTCTTCCAAGCTCTTCATCTAATCACCTACTACTATGACAAGTTGCTCTAGTTTGTTAATCAGTGTAGGAAGACTGGCTATATCAGTCTCTGGTAATATATTAGACAAAATTTCAACAATACTTTGAATAGTTTGTGCTTTTTTTCTTTGAGCCTTCATTATTTTCTTTTGTGCTCTAGATTGCATGGTAGATGCAATCTCCATTAGCTCAGTTGGACTTAGCATATCCATGTTGATCGGTCCTTGTATGCTAACACTATCATCCTCCTCCTCATCATCAACAATTTTCTTAGATGAGAGTGACCGCGGTGTCACTTTTTGCTCATGTACCTCTGATTTTATCTTTTCTTCTTCCTTCTTCTCTTCTTCTTTCTCCTCAATCTTCTCCTTTTCCTTTTCATTATCCTTTACCAGTGGTGTAGTGGTCTGCACATCATCTGTTTGTGTGTTCACCAGTGGCTCTTGTGTTTCAGTCTTGTCTGGTTGCTTAGTAGACTGTACATTTTCTGTTTGCTCATTCATCGATTGATCTGTCATTTTTTCATCTTTCTTTTTTGCTTCTTTACTCTCTTCACCTACATCGGTTGTTGTATCTCTCGGTAATACATTCTCTTCATCTAGAATAATGATTAGATCTTCCTTATTGCTTGTATAAAAAATAATCTTATCCGGTATAATATCATCAATCTTCACATTGTCAGGGAGATCTTCTCCTTTTAGTCTCTTTGGTTCCTCTTCTTCTTCTTCTTCAGGAATCTGTCCCAAAAATTTCTTCAAAATCTCCACAGTCTCATCTTGTACCATCTAGGATTCTCCAACAAGTAGTCTTGTAAGCCTTTTCTTTGATCTGAAACATGATTTTGAATTCAAAAGAATATTTTGCAACTCCTCCTTTGAGGCTTCTGGTTGTAAAATTACAAGAACAAATTCAATTATTTCCCTATCTTGTTTTATTGTTGTCTATCATCTTGCTTCTAATTTATTATACAAAGAGTTGGGAATTAGCCCTTGCAACTCAATCAGGGGTTTATTGAACTTATTCATTGACGAAACAATTGCATCTTCAATTTGTCTTTGTTCATCTTCACCAAACATCATAAAGTTTCTTTACATCAACCATAATACCATACTTCTTAATGTGATACAATACTCTTCAAAGAGAGTAAGTTTAGTTACTAGTTTTTTAACTGATTTCACAGTTTAAGCTCCAACAACCTTAGACTTCTTTCCACTGGATCTAAGTGATTTCTTATCACCTTCGGATTCTGTTTCCTCTTCATCTATAGTTCTCTTTGCTTTCTCCTTCTTCCTCTTACCGATGGCTACCTGTGCCTTACGTGTAGGGGGCTTGAATTCTTTCCCCTTTCTTTTTAATTGAATCTTAGAAGGTTTCTTCTTTGCAACTGTGCTTCTTGTCTATTTACCCGTACTGGCACCATTTGGGGCACTAGAGTATTCAATAGCCTTCTTCTCTTCAAACATTTCTCTAGCCTCTGCAATCGCCTCTTTAGTGAATCCTTGTGAAACAACAAATTGTTCCACTTCTTTTCTTACCTTCTTAGCAATGACTAGTTTGGCAATCTCAAAATGAACTTCTAGTGATTTCTACTTATAAGTCCCAAACCTTGTAGCATTGGAATCTACTGGTTGTGCTAACAAATGATTAGCATAGGCAATCAGAAGATCTTCTTCAACTTCATAACCCATCAGCATCACCATTGATGTCCTAGGGTCAGCTGCCTCCATTTGACAAGTGTCAGTATCTACCATGAAACAAATAGTATCATCATACCTTTTAACAACATGTTCTGGTATTCTCTCTCTTTTATGCATTTTCTTGTGAAAATCTTTAAAGTATCCCCACATGACCTTATAAAATTCATTACCAATTATCTTGATACTATTCTTGATTTGTAACATTTCTGGTATACCTTCTATCCATTGTATATCATCGATACTAGGAAAGGAGTTGTGAAAGTAGAAAAACAAACCTATGATCAACTCTCCAGACTTGAATTTCTCCCTTTCATCCTTCTTAATGGATTCCAAAATTAATATCTACTGGGTTCTCAAGGCTTTAGAAAGATCATAGTCTACATTATCTTTTATCATCTGGTAAGCTATGTGAATTGTAGCTGTGAGAACGCTATTTGCTCTACTAGAATGATAAACCCTATATCTGATCAACATAGATGTATGTTTAACTTTAGTATCCTCAATTTCATTTATTGTCATTTCTTGACTATCCTATTTAGACTTTGTCAGATTAGTTACATCATCCTTCGGGATTGATCTAAGCACAAGAAAACATCAGTGGAAGACAGTTCGTTGACGACTTGAATCGCTTCCTTTGTTATCTTATGTGGTCGATCAAGCCATATAAACTAGTCATGTATCCTACTCAAGACATACTAGATATGATCTTCTTCAAATTCATTAAGAGAGTTCAACGCATGGTGAAAGCCCTTGTCAAAAACCCTCTGATATTGATCATTTAATACACCTTGCTTATCACATAATGTTCAAAATTGATTATAGATTGTAATGGTGCCTAAATATTCCAACTTACAGTGAATGTAGGATCGGACATCTTCCACATGCAACACTCCATATGAAATGCTAGATAGGGCTCCAATAGGATCGTTTCAATCGACTTGTGTGGATGCCTCTTGAATTATGGTCATGGCCTTTTAGTAACTTCTACAAAATGTGGTGTATTTATTGTAAGATATCAAACACAGATTCAGATTCTAGATAAATACCTTTCACCACCTCCGCAACTAGGGTTTTTACACTTTTCGGTTTGAATGTACTTCACCGATTCACTTCTCCATAAATCTCTTCAATTCATTGTCAATCTTTGCCAATGCAGTAAACACAAGCTCTTTCTCTATTTTTACCTCTCTCCAAGTGTTCTCCAATATGTAAGGTAACAAATAAGACTGAAAAAGTTCCTTTTATTTACCTTTTACAAGCTGCATTAAATGCTATACTCGGTTGATCTTACACTAATACTCACTATCGATTCTCATATCACATCAAACCTATAGATTTGATCAAAAAATAACTTCTTAACATCACAATGCATTGAAGTATTCAGATTTAACTTACCACACATCATATAGAGGGTCCGAAAATGGATTTGACAGTAAGTCCCCCTAAGCTTTATAATAGCTTAGTTTACTAGTGAAGGATTATCCACACTAGGTGAAGAATGAGTCTCTTCTGACAACTTTTCATTGCTCTTCTTTCTCCATATTTTGTTCATTTCATTCTTGGTCTCCTCAACATCAACTTTCTTCTTACCTTTCAGGTTAGTAGATTGAATTACCGATTGATTCATCCTTGCTCTACAAAACCTAGCAATGTGTCTCGGTTGATGACAATGATAACATTACATACCAGATGCTCTCCAAGGTCCAACATTGCCTCTACCAATCCTTCTTCTACAGTTCATAGCCACATGACTGTAGTTATGATAGATTGTGCAAATCACATTCATCCTTCTTTCCATCTTATAGGGACTAGACCGGTTAGCATAAGGTCTGCAAAGTAGGGTTTCTCTAGTCATTATATGATCTCTGTCAGTTACCTCAAGATCTCTGATTCATATAAGATCTCTAAATATTTTCTCCAAACCTGCACTCAATAGCTCTATGCCCATACTTATTGCAAGTGTAACAATAACCATTAAAATTTATAGGCTTGTAAGCCTCATAAGAATTAGTTCTAAAACCATAAAAAGAACTAGATCTTCTACAAACATTAGTACTATGACCTACCTTGCTATAATTGAAGCATATTTGTTTGTAGGGTTTCTTATTGGTATTCACCTTTGTCTTATGTGTAGATTTATCTTCATGAAAAGTGTTCTTTGTACCAGAAGACTCACCTTTCTAAAAGCTTGTGTGTCCTAAGCCTTGTGTCTCTCCTTTCTGCCTCTAAGACTGGATCTACTCATCAAGCATAGTGGAGCTCTTGTTAAATTTGCATAGTAACTCATTAGCATTAGCCAACTCTTTTGTAAGATCTTCATTCTTCTTCATCAGAATTTCTGTAAGAGACATTTCTATGTCTAGATTAGCCTTTACTTCTTCCTTTTCTTCTTTTTCCTCTTTAAGGTATGCAGTTAGGGTTCCAACCTCTTGATTTAGCTTAAAGATCTCATTCTCTTTTTCTCTAATCTTGTCTTCATCAATCCTTTTGGATTCTAGCTCTTGACTCATCCTGATAGTTAGGGCTTCAAGCTCTCTCCTCAGATTTGACTTATCATCATTTAACTTTTCCACCTCATTCACCAAAGCATCCATATTTGCTTCCTCAAATGATCTGCTTTCAGTAAGTTCATACAATTGTTCAGCTAGCTCTCTCCTCTTTTCCAAAGATGCTTTGTACTTAACCCTCAGTTCACCTAGGGCTTCTTCATATTCTTTAAGCCTATTAGACTACTCTTTATAACTCATTCCTTCCCCCATGATAGCCTTAGGGATCCTCCCCAAGTAGTTAAGCCTTAAGGGAATTAGGCTCTGATACCAATTGATAAACTTATAAGGCACTGAGAGTTGGGGGGGGGGGTTGAATCAGTGCAAGTAAAAACAACAACAGAAATTTGATCACCACTTTAATCAATTTGAAACTTAACAAGCATGCAATAAAAATAACCACATAAGCTAACACCCAATAAAGTATGCACCATATAACATAATGTTTTTCGCATGGAAACCCAAATGGGAAAAAACATGGTGGGAATTAGTACCCACAAGATCCACTAACTACAGTATAAGGATCAAACTGGTTAAGGTCATACAATAATGATGCTCGGTTAAGAGGAGACCCTGTTAGGAGTCACCCAGTCAAGGGATTTACAATATAAGATCTGTTAAGAGCTTTTCCTTGTTAGGAGAAACCTTCATGGAGGATTTAAACCCAAATTAATGAGCTACTTGATTTAGGGATTTACACATTCAGGCCTATTAGGACCTACCCAGTTAAGGGATTTAGACTGCTGCAACTGTTAGGCAACAACGGGTAGTTGATTTTCATATAGCACCTTTGTGCTTGATAAGATCCACTTTTTTTCTGCAACTAACACCTACTAAACATCAATACAGAGCTTCACCTTCCAATGCACAATCAAATTTTCAATCTTGATCCTTTTTCTAATACATCATCACACAATATTCATCCTTTTATAAATAGGTCTGCTAAGTCAGAAAATAACCTTGGAAAAATTTCCTAGGTTCAATGGATCTAGTCAATCTTTCTTAACACGCTGTACTTATGCCAGCCACAAACAAAAATAAAACATTATATCTACTAGTTTTAATGATTTAAGTGATTCTTCTCTACCGGTTAACTGTTCTTCCCGATTGACTGTACAATATATCATAACTCGCTGCAAACTTTGAATCTGCCAATGCGGTTCTAGACATATACTCGTGCCATTGTCATAAACATTCACTCCAAACCACAATACTTGACTCTTCATCAATTTTCCATACTGGTCGCTTGATCATAACATTGTTTAACTACTTCTACTACAGATTAAGCTTTACCGGTTGGACTAAGTGACTTAGATGACTGACAAAACATGGTTGCCATCAATGACAACACAAAACAATTCATGAATCAACTTATTACATAAAAAACATCATCATCAAGCTAATAGAAAGAAGCCAAAGACAGATTCCACCAAATCTGGGATGATAGTTAAAGAGGTAGAGAAAGTTGTCATAGTTCAAGGCAATCTCAAACCACTTTCAGAATTTTATGACAAATTTGATTAAGCTGGTCAAAGAAATTTGGAAGAAGCCACTATAATTTAATTGAATAAATTCAATAAGACTCTTATAGAAATAATGTCAGAAGTCCCCAAGAAGCTTTATGATGTTTTAGAAATGAGAAGAGATAGTGCAAAATTAGAAAAGGAAAGATTGAGAGAATATGTGCTATTACAACTATGACCTATTATAACTGTGAAAGAAATTGATAGAATTCTTAAAGAAGCTAAGAGTGAGTATAGGAGCAAAACTAGAATCAACAAGTTAATGATTGACAAATCAAAAGAAGTCATGAAAGACATAGACAATATCTTAAGGTCGGTATTGCTCAAAAACCAATATGAGGTTGTTCCTGAAAAAGCTCATTTTGATACTGCCAAATCATCTATTTTGGAAGTCTAGGGTACTCAATCCCAAAGTGAGAAGACTAAGGTAGATATTCCCTCTATTCTGAAAGTGCAGGCAATAGATTCAAAAGTTGAACAAGTTGAGGTGAATGCTTCATCTACTCTAGAAGCACCTAAAGATCACCAGGTTGAAGTAGATGTCCCTTCCATTCTGAAAGAAGAAAAGTAGAAGATAGATGATGATTCAATGTATGTGGATATAGTTGAGGAATCTCATAATTCTCTAGTTGACATTATTGAGACAATTGAGAAGTATGCAATCCTAGTTAAGGATGATGCAAAAAAGGTAGCAGCAGAGAAAAATGTTGAGGTTAAGGAAGAACCTGCTTCAGAAGAAAGAGACCTACTGAAGTCACACATTGAAGACAGTGAATTTCTCCAAGGTCCTATCAACCTTGATTTTGTATCTCCCATCCAAAAGTTGCAACTAGCTTCATTTTCTCAAGCCAAGGCAAGTGAAGACCTATTGAAGTCACACATTGAATATAATGATTTTCTCACTCTTGCATGTAGTGTTCTTGAGAAGATAATGCCCTCTTATTTCAAGGACAAATCTGATACCCCCTCTGGCCAGCTAAAAGGCTTAATCAATTTGGTGAGTACTCATTTTGAGTCATTAGAGAAGTTAGTTGAGGTCAAGGTTTGCAATGAATTTAATACTAAGAGGCTCAGGACATTAAAGATAATGATTGTCGATGATATAATTGTGTTAGATACCCATGCCAAGAGCATTCAAGATGCAGTATCTGAAGGTGGTAGTATTTACAAATCTTGTCTATCATTGTCTAAGTTCATCGAGGATATTGAGAAGCAGTCCAAGGAGCATGAAAAACAATTAGTCAGTATATCTCAGTCACTTGACCCCTTTTTAATCTTTGTGGCCAATCAAGAAGACCAAGTAATATCTTTACTTGACAAAATCAAGAGCTTAAGCCATGACAAGGAGAAGATTATTGGTAGAGTTGGTGAACTTCAAAGTCATATCACTCCTAAGATGGACACAATTATCAGTGCATTGAAGGATGCTCAAGATGTTGTAGCCTCAGGTGACCCCTCCGATCTCAAGTCAGCAAAGATGCAAGCATACCTCTTTAGTGACCTCATATCAGTTCTAGAGTGTCTCGAGAAGGGTTGGGAGAGCCATTTGAGCTCTTTGAAACATATTTTTGCAAATATCTTCAATCTTATGTAAGTTAGTCAAGTCTGTGTGTACATATGTCACTGTATATAGGATTTTGTGTAAATTTTTGGCATGCAAGTCTCTACCTTTGCCATTGATGTCAAAGGGGGAGTGTAGGGTGGTGAAAAATCTTGCATTCATCTTAGGGGGAGTTCTGGAGTTGTTAAATTTTTGATTTTTTCAGTGCACATATGTTGGTACTGTTAGGATTCCCAAAGATACTGAGAGGGGGGGGGTGAATCAGTATCTAACTAGTTTAAGAATTTACTTGACTTAAAACATGAAAAACATATTAAAACTATGTATCGGTAAACCAGAAATAATGTAGTAAACAAGAATAACAACAACCACGTGAGAAGAAAACCATAACATGGTATTTTAATAAGAAAACCCAGTGTGGGAAAAACCTCGTGGGATTTGTGACCCATAATATTCGCTTACTGGCCAATAAGGGAATATTACTCTTACAATAGGGGCCTGCACATGCAGGAAGGCCAAGTGCCTAGAGCTCACTGCTCAATTACAAAATGGATTATATTAATCCAATGTCTTGTACTACTTCAGATTAGCATCTGCTATGTCAAATCTAGTACTGGTTTAAGCTCTGCTACATACATAAACCCTTAACCTATAATTTGCATATTAGGTCTGCTTATCTCACATCCTATCACATAATATTTCCTATTACAAAATGATCTCATACATATATGAATCATATTACAACTCACCATATCGTCTTATAATGATTTTATAATTAATTACAAAATACATTTCAAACAAAATTGAGGTCGGCCAAGGTGTCGGTGTCCTTCCTTTCACTGTCAAGGTCCTGTGTGTCAGTGTAGAGTTTGTCTGTCGGTGCCAGTGCCGGTTTCTTTGTCTTGCTAGTATCATATGATTGCAAGGTTTCCATCAATGACAAAATCTTCAATCACCTACAATTTCTCATTGGAGTGTGCATTTTCCAATAGGTACTAATTACGAAACTTATTCATTTTTCACTAAGTGTTGCCATCAATTCCAAAGGGGGAGATTGTTGGCATGAGACATTGCACATGTTATTCAGTGTTGTCATTGATGGAAACCTAAGTCAGTTATTCCATCCACAATGTGTGATCTAATCCTACTAGAATTCATATAGTCACAAAGCCCATAAACACTCACGCACATAAGACTCATGAGGAGAGTTACAATAGTCACCCAAACATGTAGAATACATAGCATAAAAGCATAAAGATACATGATATCCAAGCATAATGTCCATCACAACATACAATGGCCAAACACACATGGAAATAGTAAAATCATCAATACTCAACACGAATAGGGAAGGCATGATCTTCTTATTGGCATGAGACACTAAACAAGTCATCTAGTATTGTCATTGATGGCAACCTAAGTCAATTATTCCATTTGCAGTGTGTTATATGATCCTACTGGAAGTCAGAATGAAGAGCAGAGCATCCGGCAAAGTGTAGTATTTTGGTTGGCATTTCATTTCTATTGAATATTTAGTGTTGTAGAGATAGAAGAAGATATTTAGATGTCTGGAGTACCTTATTCTAGAATCTTAGCCTCTGGTGGTAATTTTGATTTGAGTAAGAAGATCTTATGTATAGGTTTTTGGGTTGAACAATGTGGTATGGCCAAGTTGGATAGTTGATTGTTGTGTGGAATTGATGGAGTAATTTTGGTGATTTTTTTGTGATTGAGGATGGTTAGCTAACATTTGGGTAGCAGGTGGATAGTTCTTTTTGGTATGCATATGCATTGGAGTTCAGATTGAGCCGACTATGTATGCACATTTCATTATTTGTATAGTGTTCTTGAAGCCGACATGTAGAAGACCTAATTTTATGTTGTGGATATATAAGATTGATGGATATGATCATTATGGATATCGGTAGGTGTGTGGTAAGTGTTTTTGTTTGATTGTGCATAGTTTCATGTGCACAAGTGAAGGATTTGTGCTCTAGAATATTGCAGAACAATGGAACAAACTAGTGTGAGATTAAGTATTTTGTGCTTAACCGGAACTGTACTTTGGCATTTGTAGTTATTTTTTTTCAGTTCAAATATTCCAATTATCTTTTGTAAAAGATATTGTAAGACAATGAGTCTTCTCAGTGTTGTATCCCTTCTCATTTTGAGTTGTAAGCTCTAGGTAGTGTGCATAAATGCATGTGCATTCCCTTGTAATATTTTTATTTGAGTGCACTCATTTTGTGGGTCTCATCCCCACCGTAGTTTTTCCCTTGACCGGGTTTTTCACTATAAAATCTTGGTGTTATGGTGTTGTTGCTGATTGTTGTTGTTGCTGATTGTTTTGAGTTTCTGCATCTTTCCTTTTTTCATTTGCATTAAGTGGTTGAAAGAACAAATTAATAAAATTAAAAATTGTGAAACATTGATTCACCCCCCCTCTCAGTGTTCGTTGATTCCAACACCTCTTCTAGGTGCTCCTCAACTATGAGGCTAGATGTTAGAGAATGAGAGAGGGGAGTCTCATCACATAGCTCAAAGGGAAGACTTATTTGAAACCAAGTAGTCCTCTCCAATAGACATAGAGAGGTGATCTTACCTGATTTGGTGGTCCATGAGTGGGCAAGTTTTTCCAAGTTATCATTAGTCTTTATGAGCACTCAAGGAATATAAGGGGTATTCATTATCTTAGTTAATTTTGTTGGCATTTTTTATGTTTATGTTGTGATTGTCATTGATGGACACACACTTGCTCTGAGATCACTTTATGTATGTATGAGTTATGCTCAACCGGTATTTGTTCCAAGCCTATAGGCTATCGGTGTTTTGCAGAAAGTGTGTGCCGATCTCAAGCAGTATGGAGACCTCAAGCGGTTCGATGATCTCAAGCAGAGAAAAGAAACTGAAGTGCCAATTATCATTTTCCCAGTCTTCATTTTTGGACAACTGGTAATCAGTAAAGTTGTATGACCCGTTCATTTTTGGACACCCGATAATCGGTAAAGTTGTATGAACTGGTAATACTCTATGAGAGTTACCAACTGGTATTTTTGTGATGAGTTACCATCCACCGACACTTTGATGGTGATTTGTGTCATGTTATCAAATGTGTCTAGATGCAATGAACCTAGGAACTTGCAATGTAATCCTATTGGACTGACATGAAATCAGATTCCTTTTTAAGGACATCATGTCTAGGGTTTTAAGTGGTGTAGATGTTAGGGTTTTTGGTGGTTGATGAGTTTTTATATGTGCGATCTTAATAGTCTGTGTGCTATAACAAAGTGTGGATTTATTGAAGACTAAAGTAATGCTGAAATGCATTAGCAATGAGCTATCATGGATCTAACCAAGAAGATTTTGCTATTTGCTAGATCATTCACTTGTTGATTACTCACATCTTTGACAAGTCAGAAACCCTTAACCAAGTAGGCCCAGAAAAGCCTTTGTAAATCCTCTAACAAGGTGATTCACATCTGTGTATTTGAAATCCTCTCACAAGGTAGTCTTTAATCGGACTTATCTCCTAACAAAGATTGAGATTCCTAATAGGATCTGTTCTGGTAAAGAACTTTGTATGACCTTAACTGGTCTGGTTACTATTCTGTAGATAGTTACTTGTGAGTTTCATCTCACCGTGATTTTTCCCATTTGGGTTTCCACATCAAAATCTCTTGTGTTATGGTGATTGTGCTTTTGTGGGTGAATGCCTTACTTGTTGTTTGGTTTGCATCTGTGTTAACTGGATTGTTAGTTAAACTGTTATACTGGTTTACTGCTAAACTGTTAAAGTGTTTTAGTTCAATGTTTTCTTGTATACTAATTCACCCCCCCTCTTAGTATTCATCAATTGGTATCAGAGCTAACCTTTCCATAAGTTTAACCACTTGGAAAGAGATATGGGGGAATACACTATGAGGGAACTTACTCATTGGCTCACTCAGTCTGAGAAAGCCTATCATGAACTCAAAGTCAAGTATAAGGCCTCTCTGGCAAAAAGAAGAGAGCATGCTGAGAAACTAATGGAGCTAACTAAAAATAGTTCCTCTGATGAAGCAGACATGGATGCCCTAGTTGAAGAAGTTGAAAAGTTGAATGAGTCTAATGCCAACCTAAGAAGGGAACTTGAAGGATTGACTATCAGGATGTGTCAAGAGCTTGAGAACTGGAGAAAAGCTGAAGATCAAGTAAAAGACAAAGATCATGAGATCTCCAAGCTAATGCAAGAAATCAGTGCACTTACCACTCATCTTCAAGAGAGCAAAGTGGAAAAAGAGGAAATGCAAGGTGAAATAAACATGGCTATTTCTAAGAATGCAACCTTGAAGGAATCCAATGCTGTTATTGCCAAAGAACTTACTGATTCAAAGGAAATACTTACCAAATTCAATAAGAGCACTGTCAAGCTAGAGTAAAAGCTTGAATTAGCTAAACCAGTGAAGAATACCACTAGACTTGGTTTTTCTGGTTATGAGGAAGGTGAGAACTCTGGAACAAAAGATGGAGCATCAAAGAAGCAACCGGAACCAAAGGATAAAGGTAAGCAAAAGTTCAAACCTATTTTCTTTAATTGTCTCAAGGAAGGACACACTGCTAATGTATGTAGAAGTAAGGCTTACAATAATTTTCCTTATTTTCTAAATGATAAGCCTAGACCCAATAGATTCAATGGTAATTGTTATGCATGCAACAAGTTTGGGCATAGAGCATTTGAATGTAGGTCCGTCATGCACAACACCGAAAGGTATCCTCAAAGGAGTCAAGGAGTCTTTCCCGAACCCTCTGGGAACCGGAATCCAAACTGGTTTAATTCCTATAATCATCAGTCAGGAAGCAGTGGCTATCAAGTGGCAACCAGATGGAGAGCAACCTGTTTGATCATGTTAGTGGCCACACAGCTACAACATGCAGAAGGAAGAATGGAAACATGAATAATGGACCTTGGAGTGCACCTAGAATGATTTGCTATCATTGCAACAAACTGGGTCATACAACAAGATTTTGCAGAATGAGAAAGAATATATCGGATGATATACCGGTCACTCCGGAAGGAAAGATTGATGTTGAAATTGTTCAAGCAGATGTGAAGAAAACCTAGAAGAAGAAGCCAGAAGAAGTGTCTCAAGAAGAACTGGTTTCTGCACCTAATGTGGAAGTCGTTGAACCGGCGAACTAAGCAACAGATAAGCTTAGGGGGAACAAATCAGTGAAATGTTTCATACCACCGATAAAAGACCTTAACTGGTATGTGATACCTATCAATTAGCAGAAGACTAGAAATGGTAAAAGGAAAATTAGGGTTTACGCCCTAATAGTGGAGCATTTATTATGGTAGGTGAAGAATTCATATAAAAAGGATTTTCAAGTCATTTTCACTTATCAATTTTCAAGCGAAGAAGTTTTCAAGCGTAGAATGACAAAAGGTGATTTGTCTTGCAATTCAAAGAGATTTCAAAACCCTGAAGAAGAATCTGAAGATATCATCAATTGGTCAAGTGTAGAACCCAAAGCGGTAATCAAGCAACTAAAGTGGTGAGTGTCAAAGCGGAAATTACAAGCCCTAAATCTCGACATTTGAAGGTATTTCTCAAGTTTCTTTGCTTATCATGGCTTCAACATCTCACTCTAGCTCTAGTGCACCCGTTGATTCAGTTGATTTCATACAACAGAAGGCAAAATATAATGCCCTATCCCAAATTCCCGCTATTGTTATAGTAGAGGAAGGTATTTCGGATTACATTGACTATAAAATTGAAGACCTAGGATCTCTAGTGATCCATTCTCAGTTGAGTTTGTTCTGCGGAAAGGACAAGAAGATCAAAATGGAATTCAGCATCTTGGAAAAGAAGAAGCTTCACCATGCGGTCTATTTCCTTGAAGAATTCTCAGATGATCACATTTGCATCATTTTAAGTAGAGTGTATGGTGATAAAATGTACATAGAGTGGACACATGACATCACACCAGAAGCTATTCATGTCATCACTGGTTTCTGTAACATCGGTGAAGTACCAGCCCTAAGGAAGATCAACAAGACTGAAATGACCAAGCTCACCGGTTTTGTGAGTGACCAATAGGAAATGACCATCAATCCCATCAAGGATGATCTGGTCAAATATGCCTACATGGTAATAGGTTACCAGACATTTTATGCTAGCAGGATCAACTCTGCCTTTGCTGCAACAGTAAATGTTGCCTATAGGATGATCATGGAAGATGCATCATTTGATTTGTGCACCTGTATGCAAAGGCAACTTCTGGTGAACCTGAAGTGGATTAAATAGGACAATGCCTTGAGATTTAAGTTTGGAAAACTATTGGTTGGGCTATTTGTCTACTTCTAAGGTTACTTCCCAGGAGTCAGAGATATTCAGTGGTCTGCCGACCAACCGGTTACAAAGCAAATCAAGAAAAGCCTTCAAGCGGTTGGAACTGGTTATCCAGAAGTTCTGAACAAATACTTTGATGAGTTCAAACACAAAATAAGCCAAAGAGTGAGAATATCTGGTGATATTGTCAAGAAATATGAAGATGACATCTGCTTCACCATCAAAGTTGATGAGTGCATAATGGAGGCGGTTGAGCCTACACAGGAAGAAGTGGAACCCATGGGATATGAGGTAATGTATGACATGCTATATGGGTATGCCTCTACCCTACTCGCCTCGCCCCTTGACCCAAAGGCAAAGAGAACCGGCACCTATTTGGAAAGGGTTACACCGATTGAAGAACCTTCAGTAAAGAAGGGAAAGGTAGTGCCTTCAGTATCGGCACTGGTTACTTCAGCAAGTCCCAAAGTGACCAAGCAGTCACCAGCAAAGAAGAAACTAGAAGCTGCACCCACCAAAGTATTTGAGAGAAAGCGGAAGACAAAAGGCAACACACCGGACTCAAAGGACACTATGTCTGAAGAACAACCTAAGAAGACTAGGCAAATGAGGAAAAAGATAAAGACAACTAGCAATGAACCGACAACATCTACACCAGTAAATATTGATATTTTCTCCTACAAACCTTTGACACATTGTCAAATAACTATTAAGAATATTAGAAGAAAAGTGCTAGGTGATTTGAAAGAGTGCTTTGATGATTTTAATGATGATGAAAAGGAAGAAGTTGAATAGGAAGTCATTAAATATTTATGTATTAATGACCGGTGGCCATCAGAAATTAAATCTGAGACACCTGATTCTTTATATAATTATTTAGCTAACAAATGGTGCATTGCCATAGAGAAGGAACATGAAATAAGAGAGGAAGTATTTGCACAATACTTTCCTGATGTGCCTAAATTAGAACTTTATGAAGTGGTGGAAAGATATAAGGGCCTCTTCTTCATGAGAAGAAGGAGACTCCTATTGCTAGAAGGAAAAGTCCTGGAAGTGGTAAAAGATACCCACTCCCTTGCTCAATACACTCTAAGGTTGCACCAAGTGGCAGAAGCCAACAAGAAAGCTGAGAAAGAACTAGAAATCAATTAACTGGATGAGGTCTATGATAGTGAAGGAGTACCGGTCACTGATCAAATGGAACCCATTGATATTGATGCCTTGAACGGTCAAGATGTTACTCTAGGTACATCAACAGAAGCAGCAGGATAGGAAAACTAGGAAGAGGAAGAGAAGAAGCAATAGGAGGAAGAAAAGAAGAAATAGGCAGAAGAAGAAGAAAAGAGGAAACATGAAGAGGAAAAGAGAAAAGAAGAAGAAAAGAGGAAATGGGAAGAGGACAAGAGAAAAGAAGAGGAGAATAATAGACAAGAGGAAGAGAAGAAGAAGAAGGAAGAGGAAAAGAAATAAGAAGAGAAATGGAAGGAAGAAGAAAAGAAACAGGAAGAGGAAAAGAAAAAGGAAGAGGAGAAGAGAAAGGAAGAGGAGAAGAGGAAGCAGGAAGAGGAGAAGAAGAAGAAGGATGAAGATGAAGAGAAGTGGAAAGAAGAGGAGAATAAGGAAGAAGAGAAAAGGAAGATAGAGGAAGAGGAGAAAAAGAAGGCAGAAGAGGACAAGCTAAGGGCAAAAGAGGAGGGAGTGGCATAGAGCACTCAAGTGGAGACCCCAAAGGTAACTGATAGTCAAGCTAAATCGGTTGGCATTACCAGTCCCATTGACCTCCAATCTGCAAATGAATCAGAGCTGCTGCAAAGCATTAAGCTTGCTCAAGAATGCCTGGAGGTGATAAGGAGGAAGAAGGAGCAAGATGTGATCCAAGTTGCGGTGGACACTCTTATCGGTTTGATACCTGGTACCAACCTCCCTAGTACCGATTCCTCTCTGGCTCAATTGAAGCTCTTATGCATAGTTATAGAGGACCAAGTGCAATTCTTAGAAGATGTTGCCGAAGCTAATGCCAAAAAGAAACATCAAAAGGCTTTGAACACTGCCTTGGTGAAAAAGTTAAATGAGCTCCGGTCCGATCTGCAGAAGGCATAGAAGGACATTAAAGATGTTCTGGATGAGGGGAATCTACTACTCAACAAGATATGTCAACCCCATCTATTCTATGATGATGTGCTTGCTCAGAAAGACAAACTACAAACTGATTTGTAGACGTTCATATGCACCTTCAAGATTCCATATGATTCCTTTACCGCTTATGGGCAAACCGTTCACCGGTTTCAACTTCAGGCTGCAAGAATTGATTTGGAGATTAGCAACCAGACCAAGGATTTGTAGGAACTACAACTAGTTCTACTCCCAAGATTGCAAATACTTCAGAAATGCTATCTCAATCTGGATGCCTTGACGGTTACTCAAGAGATGAGTACCTTGGACACCATGGAGGAATAGGTATCCCAAATGCAAACGGCGAGTGAGATTGCTACCTCATTACTTGAGTCATGGTCTGTATCCAAGAAGACATTCTTTAAATCAGTTTTTGACAAGTTTCACTCTTTATTGTCATAAACTCTTATTATTTTAATGCTAATGGACACAGGGGTTATTCAGCTGCACTTTGTAATTGTTGGGAAAGGGGGAGTAGTATTTTGATTTTGTATTCAAAATTTTGATGCATGCTATATATACTTTCATGTTTATCTCTGTAAGGGAGTAGTATACATTGTATTTTCTGCAAAAGAGATAGTGTATATGCCTAGGGGGAGTAGTTTTGATTATGGCATATTTTTGTTGTAAAACACTTAGATGTCAAAATTTTCCTAAGTGTTGCCATCAATACCAAAGGGGGAGATTGTTGGCATTTTTTATGTTTATGTTGTGATTGTCATTGATGGACACACACTTGCTTTGAGATCACTTTTTGTATGTATGAGTTATGCTCATCTGGTATTTGTTCCAAACTGGTATTGCATTATAGTCTATAGGCTATCAGTGTTTTGTGGAAAGTGTTTACCAATATCAAGCGGTATGGAGACCTCAAGCGGTTCAAGGATCTCAAGCGGAGTGAAGAAACTGAAGCGACAGTTATCATTTTCCCAGTCTTCATTTTTGGACAACCGGTAATCGGTAAAGTTGTATGAACCAGTAATACTCTATGAGAGTTACCAACCGGTATTTTTGTGATGAGTTACCATCCACCGACACTTTGACGGTAATTTGTGTCGTGTTATCAAATGTGTCTAGATGCAATGAACCTAGGAACTTGCAATGTAATCCTATTGGACCAACACGAAATTAGATTCGTTTTTAAGGACATCATGTCTAGGGTTTTAAGTGGTGTAGTTGTTAGGGTTTTTGGTGGTTGATGAGTTTTTATATGTGCGATCTTAATAGAGAAGATCAAGTTTGTGTGCTGTAATAGAGTGTGGATTTACTGAAGACTGAAGTAATGCTAAAATGCATTAGCAATGAGCTATCATGGATCTAACCAAGCAGACTGTGCTATTTGCTAGATCATTCACTTGTTGATTACTCACATCTTTGACAAGTTGGAAACCCTTAACTGAGTAGGCCCAGAAAAACCTTTGTAAATCCTCTAACAAGGTGATTCACATCTGTGGATCTGAAATCCTCTCACAAGGTAGTCTTTAATCGGACTTATCTCCTAACAGAGATTGAGATTCCTAATAGGATCTATTCTGGTAAAGAACATTGTATGATCTTAATCGGTCTGACCTTAACCAGTCTGGTTACTATTCTGTTGATAGTTACTTGTGAGTTTCATCTCACCATGGTTTTTCCCATTTGGGTTTCCATGTCAAAATCTCTTGTGTTATGGTGATTGTGCTTCTGTGGGTGAATGTCTTACTTGTTGTTTGGTTCGCATTTGTGTTAACCGGTTTGTTAGTTAAACTGTTATACCGGTTTACCGCTAAACTGTTAAAGTGTTTTAGTTTAGTATTTTCTTGTATACTAATTCACCCCCCCCTCTTAGTATTCATCAAATTTTATTATCCATATTTTAATTAGCTTCCACTTAATTAAGAAACTCCCCACACCATGATTTCTATAATTTTAGTTTTGACTAAGGACCATATTCTCATTACATTGCAACAAACATGAAACAAAATCAAATAAAAGCCAAATAACTCAAAGTTCTCATTTTCAAAACTTTCAACAAATAGTCACAATTTCATAAAATGCAATAACCACATGAAATGGGATCCAACTTGATCTAAATAAAAAAATCATATTATAAATCTATCATTACACATTATAATCTATTAAAATTTGACACAAATTCCACTTTATGAAACATTTTCTAAATTTCATCAAAGACTAGAAAATATGCTCAGTCTGCATTAAAATAGCTTCAAAAAATCATTAAATTGTGAATTTTAAAATTAAAAAATCTAAGAATAATCTTTTTGTCCTTAGGTGCCCAACACCCCACTTCCATCATAGGAAAACTCATTCATTCCAAAGAAAATTGGGCATGGTAAGGGTACAAATTTGAGATTTCTCAATTGTTTCTCATAACAATTGAAATACAATTCATAATGAAATTCTTCTTTTCACAATCTAGTGTCTATAATTTGGAAACCCAATATAGACCCTAATGTATCAGTTCTAAAACATGTGTTGGGGAGATGACCAAATGCGATACAAATTATCTCAACTGTGTGTTAGAAAGTTATAGTTACAATATTTTGTTCAAGGTGAGTTAGACACTAACAAGATAGATGGATGACAAAATTAGCCAGATGTGACAGAAAGTCTCAAATGCATAGTCAACTATGATAATTGTGGTATTGAAAGACACATAGTCATGATAGGATATGGCAATTGTGTAACTCTATGCATCCCTAAATTTTCCATAACAGTTGTGTGTTAGAATTTTGTAGATGTATAATTATAATCTAATTTCATAAATTTGGTATCTAAGGCATTTTTTCATTTTACATGAATATTTTTTGTTTCATATTTTGCAAGAATACACTAAGAAGACAATAAAAACACAATGTTTGTTTGACTATTGACTTGAGTGTAATAAGGCTAAGGCCTAATAAAGGCCAATGGAGTCACTGGTATAACACATATTGAAGGCAATCTTAAAATAATAATAAGTTAATTATTCAAGTACGTGTGTTAATGATACTGAATGCTTGAGTGATATAATACCATAGGATTATGCATGCATGTTCCACTCTTAAGAGCCAATGGCTAGAGGTCAAGTGGCACAAGGGCTCATGTTTCCTTTTACCCCAAAGTTTCAAGAACCTTTTAGCTGAGGGATTCCCACCTTATTTAAGATGATACATGTTGAATAAATTTGGACATGATATTGTACCTTGCATCGCACTATGGGAATAATTGATGTCTCATAGGCTTCTACAACAAAAGTTTGTAGTGGGCGGCAATAGTTAATATAGATTCTACCTATAATAGCCTAAGATTGGAGGGGTCACATTCATTCTCCTCATCAAACAAGTCTCGATGGACTGAGGGTCTTGTGTCTTAGCTTCAAACAAAGCTAGTCACTCCTTGAGGTACAAATTTCACTCTCCCCTCTTTATATGCCCCACTAGGAAACATGGTTGAGATAAAACCTTAGGGTGATGAAAGCCCCAAGCATGCCTCCTACTAAAAAAATAAAAAGGTGAAGATATGTGTGTTTCTCTCATAATCAAGTTCACATGGGCATGTGAGGGGAGAGGATACACACACACCTTCAAGATAAAACAAATATGCAAGAGCTCCAAACATAGATGACAAAGATTCTTTCACTTAAGAAATCAAAATGTGACCTATTCTAGAAATCATAGACACACAACCTGCAATAGATATGTCAGTAGTTTTAGATTGATTTCTTATCCCAATTATTGCTAAGAAGCTACATAAATTTGATTAGTAATGCAAAAACCTCTATCTACATGAATGGAAATGCACGAAATGGTAAAATCCCCAAAATTTTATACCTTTTCTCTTACAAAGAAGATGTGGTTCTAGACCGATAGATGAAACTTAAGAAATAATGATTCTGATGTAAAATAAAATAGATGTGGTGTCAAACTCTATGACTACATCATGGAAAGTTTTAGGTGTGGTGCCAACTGTTGTGATTACACCATAGAAAGTTGTAGATGCAACACACAATATCTGTAGTAAAAAATAACAATAACAAAAACACCACTATACCTAGAAAACAAAAATTTCACTTCCAGGGGTTAGAAAACCACAAATCTAAACTGCATGCACTAAAAAATAGGCAATTGTCATGCTAAAAATAAAGAAAATTAAGAAACAAAATAATTGTGATGTTAATTATAAAAAACGCATTGTATAATTCATGGCATGTGTGAAAGAACTTAGGTAGATGCTTCTCTAAATTTGACAATTGCATTCAACAAAAACCCACAATTGTGTTGTAGAACTTCATAGATGCATTACATGATTCTTTTAACCTTTAAACTCAAAATTTTCTCAATATTTGGTTAGTGACAGGTGTTGGATTTTTGTGAATGTTGTCATCGATGTCAAACCCATTGATCTAGTTAGGACCAGATGTGGCGTAAGCAGTTTTGGTATTGCAAGTTGAGAAACAGTGGAAGATAGTGTTGGCATATGGACACTCCAATGAGACATTGTATGTGATTGAAGGTTTTGTCATTGATGGCAACCTTGCAATCCTATGGCACCGACAAGACATTATACTGGAAAAGCATTACACAGGAAACCTTGCAATCCTATGGCACCGACAAGACATCATATCGGCAAAGCATTACACGTGCAAGACAGTGCACCAGCATCAACATATCACTCTACACTGGCATAGAGGCCGACAGGATTTTTGTTATGTAATATTTTGTTTATTATTGTAAGCCGACTTGGCAAATTGTAAAATGACTCTTATATATAAAGGAGATCATTGTAGACATTTATATAAGTGATGGTAGAAGCATAAAGAAAATTATTAGGCAGACCTAATGTGCGAATTATAGGTCAACGGTATATGTAAAGAACAAAGCAAGAACCGGTACTGAATCTGGCATTAGAGATGCTATTGTAAAGCAATACAAGTCATTGGATTAGTATAATCCTTATTGTAAGTCAGTGTGACTTCACATTGAGCAGTGAGCTCTAGGCAGTTGGCCTTCCTGCATGTGCAGGCCCCTATTGTAAGTAATATTCTCTTATTGGCCAGTGAGTGAATATTGTGGGTCACAAATCCCACCGAGGTTTTTCCCACACTGGGTTTCCTCGTTAAACATCTTGTGTTATGGTGTACTTTTCATGTGGATGTTCTTGATTCTGTTTATTGCATTATTTCTTGCATACCGGTACATTGTTATATTATGTTCTGCATGTTTTAACTTAAGAAATTCTTATTACCTGTTAGATACTGATTCACCCCCCCTCTCTCAGTATCTATGGGACCCCTAACAATTGGTATCAGAGCGTGGTCCTCTATTTTTAGAAGCCTAATAGCTTGAGGAAGATCTTGAGACTAGTAAAGATGGAAAATCTGATGAAGCAACTTGAATGAGCTCTTATAGACTATGATGTAGAAAAATTGAAAAATATCAAATTAGAAGATGATTTGAGAGCAGCTCAGGATATCATTCAGGCACTTCAAGAAAATTTTACTGTTGCAAGAAATAAGAGAAGAGAACTCTGTGAAAAATTGCAAAATGAGAATGATGAAAAGGAATCACTTAATGATATGATAAGCAAGTTGAAACAAGAGATCATGACAACAAAAAATGAAATGTAGGATATGACTATGAGATTTTGCAAAGAGATTGAGGATAGAAAGAAGAATGAAGAAGAATTAACCAGAAGACTAAGTGATGTAGCAAATGAGAACACAAGACTTAGCTATGAAAATGATATGTTGAAGACTGACCTAATGCATACTCAGAATGACTCAAATGAACTTATGAGACAAAAAGAAATCTTGGAAAGGGAACTGGAAACTACAAATCAACACAAAGAAAAATTCAAGAAAATCTCAGAGGAACTTGGTACCTTACTGAAGAATCAAAAACCTAAAGGTGACACTTCTGGAATTGGCTTTGAAGTTGGTGAAAGCTCCGGTACTACAAATACTCAGGATTAGAGCAAACCGGTAAGACAACCTAATACTTATAAATTCAATGGAAGATGCTTTAACTGTAATAAGTATGGTCATAGAGCAAATGAATGTAGATCTAGGAATTATCAGAGTATCAATACACCCACTGGTCAATGTTCAAAATGCAACAAAGTTGGTCATAACTCTGAAAACTGCAAAATGAATGTGAGATGTTATGTTTGTGGAAGATTTGGACATTTATCAAATCAATGCAGAACACAAACTAGCATAGGTTATGGGAAAGCTATTTAGAAGAATAATGTAACTTGTTATGCATGTAACAAGATTGGGCATATTGCTAAATTTTGTAGAAGTAAAGGTACACCAGTAGACAACAAAAGTTCTAGCTTGAAAGGTAAGGAAAAAGTTGAAGAGGTTAAGCAAGAATTCTCAAAGCAATGGATTAGAAAAGCAGATCTAAATATTGGGAATACTTCTCCACCAGTAGAACCAATCAATGCTCCACCGGTAGAACAAAGTGATGCTCCACTAGTAGGACAAAGTGATGCTTCACTGTCAGGACAAAGTAATGCTCCACCGGTAGGAAGTTCTTCATCTAATTGAAGAAAATTTCCTTGAGGGTTTGGCAATCAAATGACACATATGCTAATTATTCCCTCGGTTAGAGATAAGAAGTTGAAAATTACTTATTACTGGCAGACAATGTTAAGTGAATACTTAACCAGCATTCAATTAATGTGGTAGATGGTGAAAAGACATTATAAAAATAAGGTTTTGGCTCCATTTCATTTCACCGTGATTTCAAATTTTTAGAGAGCGCGAAGATTCTAAGCTAAGGCATTTCGAGCAAGAAGCAAGCACACTCCAAGCAATCATCCATCCAAGGCAGTAAAAGGTATTTAATCATGGCATCCACCTCTGTAATTGAATACATAGCAAACCCTACTATTGTTGAAGTAATCAAAAGACTTAGGCCCGTATTTCAGTTAGTCCCCGAGATAGCAAAGAAGGAGGATACCTTAGGTGCTTTTTCTCAAATCCCTAAAGGTGTTGTATATGCTGAAGACCCTAGAATGTACATCCACTGCAACATTGAAGAGTTAGGAGATGAGGAAATCAAAACCATGTATAAAACCATAATATGTGATGATATTGACAATGTTAAATCTAAACACAAGGTTATTGAAACCCTAGGATTCATAGAAATCCTTACCATTCCTGAATTTCCAAAGGATGTGATTAGGATAGTGTTAAGCAGAGTTCATGGAGAATTTTTATGGATAGATGCAATCCATAAGATCACCAAGGAAGTTGTGAAAGCTGTCACAGGGTTACCGACCATCGATAAGAGACCAGATAAAACCAAGAAGGTTCCAAATGACCTAGTTACAAAACTAACTGGTGCAACATTCGATAAGAGATCTCTAAGGGTTAATGATGTAAAAAATATCAATGTGAGATTCATAAGTATGATATTAGGTTACAAAGCCACTCATGCCAACAAACTTAACTCAGTTTCAAGTCTATGCATTAAAAGTGCTTATGATATGGTAACAGACAATGCAAAAATTGACATCTGTGAATGGTTAAAGGATGAACTAATAGACAACCTTGGAAAAATAAAAAAGGACAAGAAAGGAACTTTCAAATTTGGAAATTTGTTAGTATGTCTAATGCTACACATAACAAAATTGGTTCCCGGTATAGGTTATAAATAACTTGGATATGACATACCAGTAGGAAAACAATTGACAGAATTGTTCAATACCATGGGTGAAAACAAGGAGAACAATATTCATGACTTTTTCCAAGCAATGAAGACCAAAATGAAGCAAAGAATAAGGTTATCCCAGAAAATAGTAGACAAATACAAAGATGATATATGCTTTGTTATTAAGAAAGATGAAATCTGGATGGAAGCGGTCATCCCAAGGACAATTTGGGTAACCGAGATGGGCTATGAGACAGATGACCACATAGTTGAAACTTATGCTAAAACACTTCTGGAAGCCCCAAATGAACCTAAGGAAGAAGTATTTGGTAGTGTTGAGACCATAGAAAGCCAAATACAATCAAAGAAAAGAGTAAAGAAGGTTGAGGCATTTGTGAGGAAAGGATCTAGGCAAGCAAAGGCCATTAAGGAAGATGTACTAAAGAAAACTGGCATAACAGAAGATGAGTTGGCAGCTCCACAACCTGAAGCTCATCTATCACCAGTAGGTACTTCTTCAGAAGGTGACATGCCAGCAACTTTTAAAAGAGTTGTTAGAAAAAGAGATCCCTCACCTGCAACCACTCCTTCACCTAGAAGGACAAGGCAAAAGCAACAAGCAGTGAGATCTCCGGTTAGAAAGGCCACACCCAAGAAGAAGCTAACACCAAAGAAAAAGAAAAGGACAAACAATGACTTGACACCTCTTGATATATTGTTAAATGAAATCACAGAGGAAGGAAAACTGAAAAACATAGAGAAAATTTATGACACTCTATCTGCTGATGAGAAAGAGAAAGTTGAGGAAGGTGTGATACTGCATATGGACATGTACAAGAAATTTTTGATGGAAGTAGCAAATGAAATTCCTGATGATTTGTACAAAAGACTTGAGGCCAGAAGACAAGCAGTGATAGAATTAGATAAGAAAATAAAAATAGAGAAACTACTTGCTGTATATCTAGTAAACTCTCCCAAGGAAATTGATGATTTGATTGCTCAGGCAAATCGGTCAGTATTCTCTACTGCACACCGACACATTACACTGATGGCAGGAAGAGTTACTGAAGTAATAGAGGAAACAGAAGATGGTTGGGACATATTTCTGGTTGACAAGGAAAAACAAGAAGAATATCGGAAACCTAAGCCTATAAAAGTATATCAGAATGATAGGGACAAGGGGAAAGGCAAAATTGGTGGACCACCAAGCATAAAAGTTAAAGACAACCTACCCCCACCTGTGAAAATTACAACTACTGAAGATCAACCGGCAGTAGAAAGTATGGATGCAGAAGATAGCAATCCTAATTCTGAAGTCCTATATATTGTAAATGTTGATACCCAAAAGATCAACATAATAGTTGATAAAGATACAATTGACAAGTCAGATATGGCTAAAGAGCCTCCGGTAGCAGGGGAAACAGAGAAACCAATAGAGGATATAGAGAAAAAGGCAGAGTCTGAGGCACAGACAGAGACAACATAGCATATAGAGAAACCAATAGAGCTAAAGGCTCTGGAACAGGTTCATAAGGAAACAGTGCCACTCGTAAGTAGTGAAGTGGGAAAACCAGTGCTAAAAGAAATGCAGACACAAACTGACCTACCAGAGGTCAATACAAGCATGGTTACTTCCACTGGTACTCAAATTGTCGGGACATCATCAACATTCAAGTCAACAAATGTGACTGAGGTATTATTAGACTCCATTAAGAAAATAACTGACTGCAGTTCACAGGCTTATAAAGCAATTGATGATTTAATACCAATTTTGAAGGAAATAGCTCCAAACTGTAACATAGATAATAAATATTCTTTAGGACAATTGGATACATTGTGTAAATATATTTCTGAAAACATTAAGAAAATAAAGGAAGAATCAGTAAAGTATAAGGTAGAGAAAGAGAAACAAAAATTCATTGATGAGGAAATAAAGAAGTGTAACAGAGATTTTGACACACTTCTATTGGAACTATGTAGTTTGTTGAAAGAATACAAAAAATTGTATAAAGATACATGTAAAACAAACTTTTTGACTGTAGATATTGACAAGAAAATAAGCAAGACACAAGATGAGATAAATAAGCTTGCAGACAATTTTGTCAACTCATCGGATTCATTATCAGTTTTTGAAGAGAAGATGGCAAATTTTGAGGAAGAATTGCTCAAACTGGAAAGAGAAAAAGAGAGAATAATAAACAAGGCAAAGGATTTGAGATCTAAAGTGAGTCCAAGATTGGATTATTTAGCATCTTTGCGGAAGGAAATTTCAGAGGCACTAACACAAGGTAGCAAAACACCGATAGAGCATTTGCAGCATCTCACCGGTACAGTAAAGAGGACTGAAACAACAATAAAAGATAGTAAAAAGTTTATGGATAGTATAAACTTAATTTTGGGAGATCTTTTTCAGATAATAACTACCCAGCTACAGGGTTGAGGATATGGATAGATGAAACTACAAACTCTACTGACATCTTGACAACCTTTGTCATTGATGCCAAAGGGGGAGTAGTGGGATGAGAAAGTTCAAAATACAGGAACCATATGCTCAGGGGGAGCTCTCATATTTTTGGCAAACATTTTTGGTAACTTTTTTTGGACTACACATTTTGGATACTTTTTGAAATTTCTCATGAGTGTTTCCATCAATGCCAAAGGGGGTGATTGTTGGCATATGGACACTCCAATGAGACATTGTATGTGATTGAAGGTTTTGTCATTGATGGCAAACTTGCAATCCTATGGCACTGTCAAGACATTATATCGGCAAAGCATTACACAGGCAACCTTGCAATCCTATGGCACTGGCAAGACATCATACCGGCAAAGCATTACACAGGCAAGACAGTGTACCGGCATCAACAGATCACTCTACACTAGCACCGACATAGAAGAAAATATGTATACCGACACAGAGGCCGACAGGATTTTTGTTATGTAATATTTTGTTTATTATTGTAAGCCAACTTGGCAAATTTTAAAATGACTCTTATATATAAAGGAGATCATTGTAGACATTTATATAAGTGATGGTAGAAGCATAAAGAAAATTATTAGGTAGACCTAATGTGTGAATTATAGGTCAAGGGTATATGTAAATATTAGAGCAAGAACCGGTACTGAATCTGACATTGGAAATGCTATTGTAAAGCAGTACAAGTCATTGGATTAGTATAATCCTTATTGTAAGTCAGTGTGACTTCCCATTGAGCAGTGAGCTCTAGGCAGTTGGCCTTCTTGCATGTGGAGGCCCCTATTGTAAGTAATATTCTCTTATTGGCCAATGAGTGAATATTGTGGGTCACAAATCCCACCAAGGTTTTTCCCACACCGGGTTTCCTCGTTAAACATCTTGTGTTATGGTGTACTTTTCATGTGGATGTTCTTGATTCTGTTTATTGCATTATTTCTTGCATGCCGGTATACTGTTATATTATGTTCTGCATGTTTTAATTAAGAAATTCTTATTACCAGTTAGATACTGATTCACCCCCCCCCCCCCCCCTCTCAGTATCTATGGGACCCCTAACAAATAGGTATGTACATGATCTACTGGAATCATTTTTGGAAGATCCTCTTCTTTGAAATCTTATGTTTTTCTTATCATGGTTTGTATCTAGTTCTAGTATTAGTTGTGTGAGTTCCAGTATCAGTTATATTAGTCATATCAGTTACATCAATCATATCAATTATATCTATTTCTATCTGAATGATTATATTGTATGATGATTTATGTTTCAAAAGATGTGGTATCTATATCTTGGAGTTTGGGAGTTATTGTGCTTGGGGTTTGTGCTTATGGGTTCGAGTGGGTCCGATAAACCAGGCTTGCTTTGTTCTGATAATTGTGGCATGTGTTTCAGTAAATGAAGTATGTGAAGGAAGTGTGTAGAAGTTTGGTGAAGGCCAACTTGTTTTTGGTCGAGGCATGTTTTGGATAACATGTTGCTCTAGGCAGTGTGTTATTGGGTAAATCACTAAGTACTTGGCTGACATAGTATCTTGGTGTATGTACTTATCAATATATATATATATATAGAAGATGCGAGGAAGTGATAAAAAAAAGAGAGTGGAAATTGAAGAAGAGTAGCGTGTGTGTGAGTAATGAGAGAGTGTGTGTGCATGGTATTCAACAAAGTATGCTTGTGATGTGTAGAAAAATAAGAAGTGTGCAAGTGACAGAGTTAGTGTGCGAGCAATATACAATGTGAGTAGTGTATGAGAAAAGGTGTGTGAAGAAGAGTCAGAGTGTGTACAATGTTGCAGTAATCCTTTACCAGATCTGTTGCAAGCAATTGGTTTAGCGGAGTGTAGACATAGTGATGCAGTGATCCCTTATCGGACTGCTATAGGCAATTATGGATAGTGGTGCATTAATCCTTTATCGGATCTGATCTGAGTTTTGTGAGGTGATATATAGTCGAGCCCAAACTTTTGGGCAAGAACGCAACAATTTTTTTTTTAAAACAACATAAAAATACTCAATACTCTACAATAAAGATGAGATAAATAAGTTTATCTAAGCTAAGGGTTATCTCAAGTGTTAAAAGAATGGGTTCCTAGATTTAATTTAATTAACTCCACAATTATAACGTTTACAATTTAAACTAGACTAATTATACCCCAAAAGGGGTCATCACAACTTTATTTATTAATTAATTAATTTTCCCCAAATATTATTCAATTTTCTAATCAAGAGATATTACTCATTCCAATTAGTATTTAATTGCTATTGGACTAATTAAAATAGTGTTAACACATACTTTATTGAATTTAAAATAATTAATTGAGCAATAGTAAAAATGTGTTTAAATCCGTCTATTAAAATTAACTAAATCAAATATAAAAATAACCTAGCCAATAACCTCATTTAATCGACAAATTAAATTTCCCCAACATTAAATATTAAATATTAATATTTGACATTAAACTACCTCCATGGTGGGGGGTCCGAGGGTTTCTTCTGCGAGTTTGCATTCTTCCTTGTGAGCCTTGCCATCTTCGGGGGTGGGTGTTGGCTTTGCTCTGACTCCTGGGGGCTCCCATGCTGGCATGTTGCTGAAGGATGCTCCTGTGGCTGCTCCTTGCAAGCTCAAGATTGTTCCTCCTGTTACTAATATGGAGGGTAGTGATACGGTGCATTTGGTACCTTCTGATTCAGATTGAGCTGCCTATGGTTTGGGGCCTTTGACTGTTACCATTTGCAAACCATTGGCTTTTCGGGTTTCTGATGATACTGATCAAGAGATCATCCACAAGTCCTCTGTGTTTGAGTCTCATGGTTTGATTTGTAGGTTTCGAGGCTTTTGGCCAAGCCTTCCTCAGCTGCACACTTGGATTTCCCAAAGTTGGGAACCGATTTTAAAAGGTTCAGTTAACATTTTTCCTTCAGCCAAGGGCTTTTTCATTGCTAAATTTGAATATGAAGAGAATAGATCAAAAAATTTATGTACAAATCCTTTCAGCTAGGAGGACAAATTTGTTTTCATGGTTAAACCCTGGTTCTTGGGTTTTAAACCTTCTACTGATTCTTTTAATGAGATTCCTATCTGGGTTAGGCTCCCTAACCTTCCCCTTCATCTATGGGCAGACTCTCTGCTAGAGGAAGTGGGGGAGGCTTTAGGCGAATTCCTAATGATTGATAAGGACTCTTACCAAATTTATCATTCTACTTATGCTTGGATTTTGGTTAACATTGATGCTTCTAAAGGGCTTCCAGCTGAGATAGAAATTGAATCTTCTTTGGGATCTTGGGTCCAACTGCTTGACTTTGAGGGTATCCCCTTTAGATGTTGAAAGTGCTTCCAGATTGGATATGTTGCTACACGGTGTGAATCAGATAAAAAGAAAAATAAATTTGCTTCTTGGTGGAAAGGTGCCTCCTCTGAACACTATTTTATTAAAAAGAAAATCTTTTCCTAGGTGGCTATGTAGGCTCCTCAGGTCGAGCCTCTGGTTGCTTCCTCTATTTTTGGTGCTTAGGAGTGTGGGGATGCTTGTGGTGGCATCCCAAATGATCATCTGAATAATGCTGGATCTTCTTCCTTGGTGGATGACCTTCCTGCTTCCCAGATTGATGGTGGATCTTTGTCTGATCCTTTGATTTTTGTTGTACCTGCCTCTCCGGAAGCTGGCTCTGTTCCTCCTGGTGATGGGAGGTCCTCTATCCTGGATCCATCCTCTTGGCAAAAGGCTGCTGCTAGGGTTGAGGAGGGATGGATTACTGTTAAAAGTAAACAATCTAAATCATCTTAGTCCTCTTTTGATATGACCCTTCGATCCCATAAGGGTTGGTCAAATTCTTGATCCGTCCTAGTTGAGTTGGGGCTGCTGGTTTCTTGCATCCCACTAGTTCTTGTTGGGGGTCCTTTTTGTGTTGTACCCCATCCTTGGTTTGACCATGTTGTGCCTCTTTTATGTTTAGTTTCTTTGAGTGGGCTTTCAAGTTTATCTTTCAGTTCGGGTTGCAGGTCCTTCCAAAACCTGCCCTATAAAGGGTTTCGGGTCCCTTAAAACCTATTTTTCCTTAATCAAAAACATTCAAATAACCATATATTTAATATTCAACATTTAAAATGCCTCCTTAACTTAAATTTAATCATTATACTATTTAAAAATTTTATTAGAAAACATCTTAATAAATTTACCCAACATGAGTATAATATTACTATATAATTACTTCTTCACAACCCCAACTAAAATCCCTAATTAGCCAACCAAATTTAATAATAACTTAAAATAAATGGGGCAATTCCCATTTCAAATTTTAAAAGAAATCTTTCCCCCCCCTTTTTATTATTTTATCCCTTTTGTTATTATCTTCCAGCCCTAACTAGAATTTTATTTTTAGAATCCTTATGACTCCCCTTTTATTATTTAATTAACCCTAACCTGAAATTGGGTTAGGGTTTTATTAAGAATCACTAACACATTTTTTTTATTTTGTTTATGTGTGTGTGTGTGTAGGTGAGCATGGTGGCGACATGCCAAATGGAAGGCTGAAGGTGGCTGAGGGAGGCAGTCATGACCAAAGCACACAGAGGGGCTGAAGGTTTTGGGTTATGGTAGAGGAGGCGGCATTTTAGACTTACCAAGCAGCACCCGGGGGTTTAATGGAGAGTCGAGGCAGGGTAGCCATGACACCACTAGTGGGTCATGGACCATACAAGGGGCACGACCTGTTGGCATTATAACAGACAAAGGGAGATTGTTGGCATTTCAATAAGGATATTGAGAAGGTTGTTGATGATTATGGATATAACTGATTAAGGATGTTTACTGTATTAATATTATTATTTTGTCATTGATGTCAAGAAATTGATTTTCTAATTCAGTATGATGTTGCCACATCTTAAGAAGTATGATTTGGTGAGTATAAAGATGTCGGTAAAATACACAAAAATAATGTGATGAATAAGGGGAGGAATAAGTTATTCAATGGGCAACTATTACCGAGTGAGACAATGATGAGATCATGATGTTTTGATTGTTTTGATATCCTACATATGTTGTTGATTGTAAGGTTAATACTATACTATGTTACTGAGCAAAGAACCTAGTCGGTAAACCCTAAGGTTATCGCTATCGGTTAATGAAGGCGGAATGTCTACCGAGTGAAGTCTAGTATTTACAGAGTTGCAACCGAGTAATAACAGAATGCATTGAATGAATAAAAGCATTATTTAATGAAGGAAGCTGATGAGCTGGTTATGATTAAATGATTGTTACAATGTGTATAAAGGTTGTTAAAGAATCTATGGCAAAGGAAAATCGACAGGAAGATCTATAGCTCAGATTGAACCACAATACCCTAGCACAAGTTCCAAGAAATGTATGCAAGTTCCAAGGTGGGGTAAAACATTTTCAGATTGAAGGATACATTGAACCTAGTCAAGCTTGAAGATCTAATGGCTATGATTGATCATGGGATATGTGATCAAGGAGATTAAGTGGTTGGCAAATTGTTTATAAATAAGGAACTGTTGATAAACAATGAATGCGAGCAAGTGCATGCACAAGGATGCTACATAGTGATTATCGAGCACTGAAGCTTGAAGATCTATTTTGAATAATAGAGTATAGAGCTCAACAGATGGACAAGATAAGTCCTATGACTAAATTGTATTGAGCAAATAAGAATCTGCTTTAGCATTTTAGATGTGAAGTTGCAGATAGATTTTTATTACTATTATTTTGTAAAGTGACAGAAAATTTCTTAACTGAGTGGACTTAATAGTCTTATTTGTAAAACCCTCTAGCAAGGTGACATTCTGATTGAGTGTTTGAAATCCTTTAACAAGGTCACTTCTAACAAGGTGAAGATCCTAATAGATCTGAGGGAAATCCCTTAACTGGGTCACATCTAGCGATGTGTTTGTAATATTTAATAAGATTTGCTTTTAACCGAGCATACTCTAGAAGAGTATATTTCTTAGTGGGTCTGAAATCCCACAATGGTTTTTCCCTAATTGGGTTTCCACCTTAAATCTAGTGTTATGAGTGTTATGATGTTTATATGCTTATGAGTTTGCATGTTTAAGCATTTTTGGTTATATTGCTGAAGTATATGTTACCGAGGTTGAATTTTTTGTTTTTATGGAAGATTAAGTTTGTATTATTCACCCCCCCCCTCTCATCCTATTAGCTTGGCATCTGTACTTAACATTAAGTATCAGAACTATCAATTGGTATCAGAGCTTTGGACTCTGGAAGAAAACTTTAAAGGTACTTGAGACAAAGATCCAAAGATGTATAAGAGAGATGCACCGAAGCTGAACAAGTCAAGATTCTCTACATGGCAGAAAAGGATGAAGCTGCACCTATTAGGAGTTGGAGAATATGCTGTATATTATCTAGAGAATGATTTCATTACACCGAGCACCTATCCATTGACAATGGAAGAGATAAAGGCAAAGCAAGAACATATCCAGCCAATGATTGAAATAACATCTGCATTGACCGACTCAGAGTTTAATGATCTAGAAGGCTGCAATGATGCATAGGCAATGTGGGACAAGCTCATATCTGTGTATGGTGGAGATGAACATGTTCAAAGAGAAAAAGTGGACATTCTAAGAGGACAACTTGAATCTATGAGGATGAATGAAGGTGAGAACATAACCCAGTACAATACAAGACTAAAGGAGATTGTCAATCAAATCAAAGGAGCAGGTGGAACTATTGAAGAAAAGGATATAACAAGTAAGTTGTTAAGAACCCTTCTACTAGCTTATGCAATCCAAGTCTCTACAATCAATGAATTGAGGTATGTACCCAATATGCTAGTTTCTTTAGATGCTAGTATTGGTAAGCTACATGCATTTGAGTTAAGTAACTTTGATAACAATGGGTCTTCGGTAAATAAAGTTGAATCTACATTTAGTTCTTTTCATATTGGTGAATTTGATGATTACAATGATAGAATGAGTAAGTACACTGAAGGGGATCACAGTGGAGCAAGTGAGAGATTTCGCAAAAACATGAAAAAAGTAAACAAATTGTATGAGGAAATCAGAAAGCAAGAAGAGTTTGAAGCACTATTAGCCAGAAGGTTACCGAGAGGCAAAGGTAAGTATAAAAGAAAAATACCTTTGAAATGTTTCAATTGTGAGAAGATAGGACATATGGCTTCTAACTATCCTGACAAACATTCTATTGAAAAGAGAGATTACCGAGATGACAAACAGAAAGATAATCATTAGAGAGGACACCGAGACTTCAGAAGAAGAGATAGAAAGTCATGCTTAATAGCTGATGAGGAATCCAATGATGATAAATCAGATGAAACTGATACAAAGGAAGTAGTTTATATGGCTATCAAAGATGGATCAGATGAAGAAAGATATGAAGAAAAAGCCCTAATATCTCACATAAATACTAATGATTCTTGGATCATAGATAGTGGATGCTCACATCACATGACAGGTGATAAACACAAGTTTGTTATATTAGAAGATTATGATGGAGGCTATGTAAGATTTGGTAATTATGCATCATGTCTGGTAAAAGGTAAAGGATCTATAACACTTCTTGACAATGCAAAATGCAATGGTGTTTATTGGGTTGAAGGTTTGAAATACAATTTGTTGAGTGTAGCACAACTAAACAATACAGGTTACCAAATAGAATTTCAGAAAGGAATTGTCAAAGTTCATGACAAGCATGGAAAGTTAGTTGCTACCGGGACACAAATAAAAGGTAACACATTTCACCTTGACTCAACTCAGAACAAGTGTTTGTATGCAAAGATAGATGATACCTGGTTATGGCATAAAAGATTTTGTCATGTAAATTTTGATAATCTGATCAAAATAAGCAAGAAGCACCGAGTAAGAGGTCTACCGAGTCTTGAAAAACCTGAGAATGTTATGTGCCAAGGATGCCAGATGGGTAAAATGACAAGATCAAGCTTTACAAGTAAGTCCTACACTTCTAAGGGAATTTTAGATCTTGTGCACACTGATCTTTGTGGTCTTATGAAAGTTCAAAGTTATTATGGTGATAAATATTTCATATTATTTGTGGATGATTACTCAAGGATGATGTCAGTTATGTTTTTAAAAGAAAAATCAGAAGCTTTTCAAATGTTTAAATGGTACAAGGCAAGAGTTGAAAATGAATCAGGAAGACAACTGAAATGTCTTAGATCAGACAGAGGAGGAGAGTTCACATCTGATGAGTTCAACTTATTCTGCAATGATCATGGTATAAAAAGACAAGTCTCTGCATCAAGAACTTTACAACAAAATGGAATTGCTAAGAGAAGAAACAGATCTATTATGGATTATGTCAGAACCCTAATGATTGAAAAGAAAGTGCCACAAACATTTTGGAGAGAAGCAATAAGCACAACAGTTTACACCCTGAACCGAGTACAACTGAAGAAAGGAACTTTCAAAACACCATATGAGATCTGATATGACAAGAAACCTAATGTAAGTTATTTTAAAATCTTTGGATGTAGATGCTATGTTCACAAAGATGATAAAAATGGAAAGTTTGATCATAAAAGTGAAGAAGGAACATTTCTTGGTTATTCTTCTAGGAGTAAAGGATTTAAATGTTTGATCAAATCATCTAACAAAATAGTAGAAAGTGCAAATGTGAAAATTGATGAATTTGCAGAAAGAAATGATGAAGGAAATTCCAAGGAACCAGAAGATTATGAAGGATTTGTCTATGTTCAACCGACAAGTCTTACCGAGAGAACTATTGAAGAAAATGAAGAGAATATCCAGTTACGAAGTGATGAAGAAGATCATATAGAGCCTACCGAGCCTGTATTAGCCAAGTATGTCAGAAGACATCATGCATCAAGTCAGATTATAGGAGATAAGGATGATCCAGTGATGACAAGGAACAAACTGAGACATAACACATGTCTGATATTTGAATTTGAACCGAGGATAGTGAAAGAGGCATTTAATAGTGAAGATTGGATAAATGCTATGACAGAAGAGATTGATCAAATCAAGAAGAATGACACATGGACACTGGTCCCAAGACCGAAGGAGAAAAATGTAATCGGTACAAAGTGGATTTTCAGAAACAAGCTGAATGAAAAAGGTGAGGTCGTTCTAAATAAAGCAAGACTAGTTTGCAAAGGTTATGCCCAAGAAGAAGGAATTGATTATGGTGAGACTTTTGCACCTATGGCAAGACTTGAAGGAGTAAGAACATTGTTGGCATATGCTGCTTACAAGAATTTCAAGGTATATCAAATGGATGTCAAATCTGCATTTTTGAATGGTATATTAGGAGAAGAAGTTTTTATTGAACAACCTGAAGGATTTGTTGAAGACACGAATAAAGATTAGGTATGTAAATTGAACAAAGCTTTATATGGTCTGAAACAAGCACCTAGAGCATGGTATGAGAGATTACACTCTTATTTGATCAAGATTGGTTTTATAAGGACAAGTGAAAACAATAACATGTACATGAAGAATGATGAAAATGGAAGATTGATCTCAGCCATATTTGTTGATGATATTATCTTTTGTGGAAATGACTCTTTATGCAAGAACTTTGGAAATGAAATGAGAAAAGAATTTGAGATGTCATTAATCGGTGAGATAAAGTATTTTATAGGTTTACAGATACTACAAATGAAAAATGAGATTTTTATTATTCAGTCCAAGTACATAAAGGAAATCTTGAAGAGATTTGGAATGGAGGATTCAAAACTAGTATGTACTCCTATGACTACCAACTGTAAATTATCAAAGAATGATGAATTTGCATCTGTTGATGAGACACTTTACCGATCCATGATTGGAAAGCTACAATATGTTGTTCATAGCAGGCCAGATATAGCACATGCAGTAGGTATAGTTGCAAGATTTTCTGTAGATCCCAAGGAAACACACATGACAACAATCAAGAGAATTTTCAGATACTTGAAAGGCACTGAAGATTATGGCTTAGTATACCAGAAAGGAAATGTTTTTGATTTAAAAGTTTATACTGATGCTGATTGGACATGCAACATTGATGATAGAAAAAGCAGAAGTGGAGGAGCTTTCTTTTTAGGAGAAAGACTAGTGAGTTGGCTTAGCAAGAAACAAGGATGTGTTTCACAGTCAACAGCAAAAGTTGAATACGTTGCTGCAGCATTGAATTGTACCAATATAGCATGGATCAAACAACTATTGGAAGGTATAAATGAGAAAATTACTGAGCCAGTAACTATATTCTATGACAATACTAGTGCCATAAACATTTCAAAGAATCCTGTTATGCACTCTAAGACAAAGCACATCTCTATCAAATATCATTATCTTAGAGAAGAAGTTGAAGAGAAGAAAGTGGTGTTGGAGTATGTTAGCACAAAGGAACAAATAGCAGATATCTTTACCAAGCCACTGCCAAGGGACACTTTTTAGTATCTCAGAAGTAAGTTAGGGGTCCTACCCCTATCTTCCATTCACTAACCGAGTTTGGTGAAAGCATCAATTTGATGACTTTACATAATATCTTTTAAGAGTTGATGCTTATTTACACACTTATCTAAAGGTGTGTAGGAAAAAATAATAGGGAACAGGAATTGAAGTCAAAATGCTCTAACCGAGACTAAGTTGACACATAACAGCAGGAAATCACTTCATACAGGAAGAAATTATGTTTTAGTTCTTTACTTTTTGGCATTGTTGTCAAAGGGGGAGAAGACTGAAGAAAAGGGGAGAAGACTAATGTATGGGGGAGAAGACTGATGACAGGGGGAGAGCATTTCAGAATCTTACAGCAATCCGAATCAATTAGGTCATATCAATTGGTTTTGCCATCAATGCCAAAGGGGGAGATTGTTGGCATTATAACAGACAAATGGAGATTGTTGGCATTCCAATTACAATAAGGATATTGAGAAGGTTGTTGATGATTATGGATATAACTGATTAAGGATGTTTACTGTCTTAATATTATTATTTTGTCATTGATGTCAAGAAATTGATTTTCTAATTCAGTAAGATGTTGCCATATCTTAAGAAGTATGATTTGGTGAGTATAAAGATGTCGGTAAAAGACACAAAAAGAATGTGATGAATAAGGGGAGGAATAAGTTATTCAATTTGCAACTATTACTGAGTTAGACAATGATGAGATCATGATGTTTAGATTGTTTTGATATCCTACATATGTTGTTGATTGTAAGGTTAATACTATACTATGATACCGAGCAAAGAACCTAGTCAGTAAATCCTAAGGAACCTAGTCCGTAAACCCTAAGGTTATCGCTATCGGTTAATGAAGGCAGAATGTCTACTGAGTGAAGTCTAGTATTTACTGAGTTGCAACCAAGTAATAACAGAATGCATTGAATGAATAAAAGCATTATTTAATGAAGGAAGTTGATGAGCTGGTTATGATTAAATGATTGTTACAATGTGTATAAAGGTTGTTAAAGAATCTATGGCAAAGGAAAATTAGCAGGAAGATCTACACCTCAGATTGAACCACAATACCCTAGCACAAGTTCCAAGAAATGTATGCAAGTTTCAAGGCGGGGTAAAATGTTTTCAAATCGAAGGATACATTAAACCTGATCAAGTTTAAAGATTTGATGGCTATGATTGATCATGGGATATGTGATTAAGGAGATTAAGTGGTTGGCAAATTGTTTATAAATAAGGAACTATTGATAAACAATGAAAGCGGACAAGTGTATGCACAGGGATGCTACATAGTGATTACCAAGCACTGAAGCTTGAAGACCTGTTTTGAATAACAGAGTATAGAGCCCAGCTGATGGACAAGATAAGTTCTATGACTAAATTGTATTGAGCAAATAAGAATCTGCTTTAGCATTTTAGATGTGAAGTTGCAGATAGATTTTTATTACTATTATTTTGTAAAGTGACAGAAAATCTCTTAACCGAGTGGACTTAATTGTCTTATTTGTAAAACCCTCTAGAAAGGTGACATTTTGATTGAGTGTTTGAAATCCTTTAACAAGGTCACTTCTAACAAGGTGAAGGTCCTAACAGATTTGAGGGAAATCCCTTAACTGGGTCACATCTAGCAATGTGTTTGTAATCTTTAACAGGATTTGCTTTTAACCGAGCATACTCTAGAAGAGTATATTTCTTAGTGGGTCCAAAATCCCACAGTGGTTTTTCCCTAATTGGGTTTCCACGTTAAATCTGGTGTTATGAGTGTTATGATGCTGATATGCTTATGAGTTTGCATGTTTAAGCAGTTTTGGTTATATTGCTGAAGTATATGTTATCGAGGTTGAATCTGTTGTTTTTATGGAAGATTAAGTTTGTATGATTCACCCCCCCTCTGATCCTGTTAGCTTGGCATCTGTACTTAACATTAAGTATCAGAACTATCACGACCTCCTATGTGGGTCGTGGCCCACACAGTGGCTACGGACCACTGTGTGGCCGCGGCCAACAGGCACACAACAAAACCCTGCCCTTCCAAAATTTCTTGTACATGCAAATTATTTTTATAAATTTTTTTTTATCAGCATTAAAATATATTATATATATATATATTATATATATTAAATATATAGATATAGATATTGTGTAGTCAAAAGGGATATGAGCATTTCTGGGTAGATTCAAATATGTTTATATATATATGTATATATATGTGTGTGTGTTTGTGTGTGTGTGTGTGTATTTTAATATTCCTAAATCTGCACTTTTATTTTCTATTACACAAACTTAGAAACAGGTATGACAATAACAAAAATAAATTATTTAATAACTGCACTAATTCTTTCACATTTCTTTTTGAAAAATAAAACAACAAGATGAAAGTTAAAAAGAAGATTTAAACTAACACTTAAAAGTATTTGTTTTTGCCACGTTTCCTTTTAGAACTATAGATAGAAATAACTTTTCCTTTCTTATTTATAACTGCATTTCTAACACTTTTTTTTTTCGCAGAATGATAAAAATAACATAATGAAACAACTTAAATATTCATCTATTTTTCTTTTCTATTTCCAACATGCATACATTTTATTAACTAATAAAACAAAAATAAATATCTTTCTATCTTTTTCAAGTAATAAACAAATACATAAAAGTGACTCAAATGCCTTTCTTCTCTCTTTATTTCTTGAATGAACTAGTGTAACGTCATAAATTGTACGCACTTGCTAAAGTAGTACAATTTAACACCTAGTTTAGCACCCGCCTTGGCGCAGTTGCACTTTGCATTGCATTTCCCCTTTAGCACTTAATTAATCAAATTAATTAGGTCTAAAGGTTCTATTTCACCATTTTCCACATCACAAAGTTGGGCCCTTTCATTAAAGTGTGCCCCTTTCATTTTATTCCTCCAATACATCACTTAATCAAAAACCCTAATTAGGCCCTATTCTGAGCTTGGGGGCTTAATTTCGGGGGTCAAAACATCTCGAAATCACCTGTAACTTCGGGATTCTCTCTAAAATCATCATATCTGACGGCCCTGAAAATTTGGTGAAAAGTTGTCGGGACCGTGGTGCCCGGAGTGCACACGGTCTTGGACATTTTTCTCGAAATTTTAGGAGCACGATCGAATCATAAAATAAAGCTTAACCCCAAGAAATTGGTGGGATATTCAATCTCTAGGTCGGCCAAAAGATGAAATTGCGACCTAGGGTTTCATACATAAGAGCTCTCTTTCTTCATTTGAAGGGATCGGATTTTTGTTTTCAGGAACTTCATATGCAGCGAAAGAGCAGATCTTTGAAGACTTCAACATCTTACAACATCCCTCTATCAAGCATTTATCAATTCCATTCATCCATTTAGGGCTTGGAAGACATTGAAGAACAATAGGAGATTACCGACTGAAGATTGGCTTGTACTCCTCCCTTGAGGGTTGGGTATGATTTCATGTTGTTTTCATGTCTTTTCATAAGCTTCAATACATCATTTATTCATGCTTTAGATCACTTTGCATCCTGATTTAGAGCATTTACGTTATCATTTACAAGCAATTAGGGTTTACTTTCTAGGTTGCTCTAGTTTGCTTTTTTGCATTTTAGGACCTTGCACACACACTAGGTCTGCACACACAATACATTTTACAAAACAACTTGGCTATTCGTGGAGGTGGAAATCATCGAAGCGGGGGTTTGACTAAGGCAAAACCCTATATAGCCGCCCATACACCCTTTTCAAGATATCATTGCAGGTTTCAGGATTCAGACGACGCCGCGGGATACAGATCCGGAGAGAGAAGGTCGAGACAGCACTCTGTATCAAATTGCAGAGCAGAAGACTGGGACAGTGGCGCTGGGTGCCCTGGTCCTGCCAGGACAGGGGCGCTGGGTGCCCTAGTCCCTGGGACAGAGGCGCTGGGCGCCCTGGTCCTCCGGACAGACAGCTTTCAGACAGCTTCCCGACAGTGTTTCAGAGTGCAGAATAGCAGTTTCCGGTGCAGTTTTTAGGACAGTGGCGCCCGCGCCCCCGTCCCGAACATTTTCAGTCCGATTTTGACTCTGGGTACATATCTGCATTCTTATTTCCTCCTTGTATTTACAGCTGTTCATTGTTTAATCTCAATTCTGCAATCTTGTTATTAGTTCATACTTGCATTTTGGGATTAGGGTTTGAACTTGCATTACTTGATCTTACAATTTCAACAAGGGAATAGAAATCCTAATAGATATCCCGTGGCTCTCTCTTTCACCAAAAGAAGTAGCCAATTGTGCGATATCTCTAGGCTCTTTTTTATTCCGTAATGTGTGTCAAAAGGTAGGATTAGGGCATGATTAACCTAGTCTCACTTTTTCCCCCACATATTTTGGTGAACCCGACGTGAATCTATCATTGCTTCTTCTTGCATTGCATTTGTTAGATCTAGATCTAGATCTAGTGTGTTTTCATTTCATTTTGATTAAAAAGAAAAAAAAAAAAAAGAGTGTGTTTCTTTGCATTGTGTGTTTAATTTTCATGCAACTTTCATTTCAAAATGTCAGACTTTTATTTGCAAAATGTTCATGCTTATGATGATTATTATGAGTATAGCCAAGACGAATTAGATGAAGCTTTAGATGAGTTTTTGAACCCAAAAGATGCTAAACCTTCATTTTACCAAAAACTCTTAAACCTTGTTACTATGCCATTTCGTTGTGATGAGAAAGATAAGTTGAATGAATCCTCTCAAGGGTACATTCCTATCAACTCTTCCACTAAATCTAGTAACATGGTTGTTTTCAACAATCCCCTCTATGAGGAGATGTCTCCTTTTGAATCAAAAGATAAACCTTTCAATAGATATGATCATGCTTTGTTGGATGATGCTCTTGATGACTTTGTGGCTTTATCGAAATCTTTAAATAAGAACAAAACTTCTAAATTATTTAACATGATAAACTTGAATGAGCATAAAAAGCCTCTCTTTGAAGTCCAAGGTGCTTATCCTTCTCCCACCTTTCAAGTTCCTAAAACACCTCTCCTTACTGTCCAAGGAGGGTATAATCATGATTCCTTTCGTACTCCGAATAAACCAATCATCACTATGCAAGGAAGAAAACCTATAAGTCCTTATAATTATGCCAAGCAAATAACTAGAGAGAGTTATCATGCAGTTGCCCATACTTATCATACCATAAATAATAGGCAACCTAATCCTCCTCCTGTTATTCCAGTTTCCCTTCCGAATCCTCAACCGATTCTTCCGCAAGCTCCACGTATTTCACAAGTTCTTAGTAAGGAATATGATCTCATAGAACAACTTAAAGTTACCCCTGCTAAGATATCCCTTTGGGATTTGATTCAAACTTCTTCCGCTCATCATGGAATGTTACAAGATGCCTTGAAAGATTTGAATGTTCCTCCACTGAATACATCTAGTAATATAGCATCTTTGGTTAACTCTGTGATGAATCCTAAAGCTCAAATTGTGTTTACCCAAGATGAGTTGCCTACTAGTGAAATCCAACATCAATATGATCCCTTGATGATTGTGGTTATCATGAAAGACACGGCTATAAGGCGAACACTAGTAGATAATGGCTCTGGTCTTAATGTGTGTAGCATTAATCTTTTGCATAAGATGAATGTGGATACATCCTTAATTGAACCGGACTCTCGTCCTATTCGAGGCTTTGATAATGTGGCTAAAACTTCGTTAGGTACTATCACCTTACCCATCACATTGGGGCCTGTTACTCTGCCTACACCTATCCATGTTATGTCGGGAAATCTAACGTACAACTTGCTACTGGGGAGACCTTGGATTCACAGTATGCAAGCTGTCCCTTCTACATTGCATAGACAAGTTAAATTTATTTATAACAATAAGACATATACCTTGATAGGTGATACTAATTTTCAAGCTTGTTTGCAAACATCCACTTCTAAGGGGGGTTCTTCTAAGCCGTCCTCATCTAGTGATGAATCTTTAAATAAGATACCTATCGGTGAATCCTCGCTCTCCGATGATCAAAATTCTTTGGATGAGTCTGGAGCTCTTGGAAAAGATTCTTCTCGACTTGAAACTACACATAAGAAGGATTTTGATCCTGGGAAGATCCTCGAAGACGACGATTGGGGATCCCTTGATTTTAATCCTACCTTTGTGGGTGAATATAAGGTTCCTTCTAGAGAAATTAAAGTTGAAAAGAAGGAAGAAGCTGAAAATCATAAAGTTGAAAAGAAAGAAGAAACTAAAAATCAATCAACCTTACCTGAATCTATGAGTAATAATTTTGTGGCTGCCTCTCAAACTTCTTCTCCTCACATCTCCAATTATGAAGAGTTTGATTCTTTGTCTTATGAAAAAGCACCTTCTCTTCCTGAAATGGCTGATCATTATGGTCGTGGTTTTTGCATTTTTGCTAAGCATGGGTATCATGGAAAAGGTTGTGGTGCTCATGAAAAAGGGATAAAAGTTCCTCTAGAGACTAATTTTCATAGTTATGCCTTTGGACTTGGCTATAATCCCTGCAAGTGCACTAAAGCTTCTAAAAGACCATGCATTAGTGTTAATGTTATTTCTACATCTCTATCAATGCAACACCCTGAGTATATTGATGGGGATCCTTCGTGTGCCTATGCTTTGGATGTCTTCCCTACCGACGATGCTTTAGCTGAGTTCTTGGGAGCCTATGACACTCTTCCTCGTTATCATCACAATAGGGGACTCCCTTATTGTTTGAACACTGAAGCCTATTTTGGAAAAGAGATTGATAATGACGAGATTGTGAAAGAATTCCCTCAGCTAAAGGATACTCCTCAACAAAGTAATCTTCTCATAAGTGACACCACTAATGTTAAGATGGACCCTTGCAATAAAGAGAAAGTCATTAAAATTGGGAAATGTTTGGATGAAGAGGAACAGAAACAATATGAAGAACTATTGCATGAATTCCCTGAGATCTTTGCTTGGGCATATTCTGACATGCCTGGTATAGATCCTAAGATCATTACTCATAATATTGTCTTAGTTCCTGATGCTAAGCCCGTGAAACAAAAGATTCAAAAAATGAATCCTAAGGTGGTTCTGCTTGTTAAGGCTGAGATTGAAAAATTATTGGAGGCTGGATTTATCCGCCCTATTGACTATTCCCCATGGATTTCAAATATTGTCACTGTGGCTAAACCAGACAACAAAATAAGAATGTGTACTGACTTTCAGGATCTAAATAAGGCTTCTTTAAAAGATGATTTCCCTCTTCCAAACATTGACATGATAGTTGATTCTACGGCAGGACATGCCTTTTTATCCTTCATGGATGGTTTTTCAGGATACAATCAAATTTTTATTAACCCTCAAGATCAATTCAAAATTGCTTTCACCACTCCTTGGGGTATGTTTTGTTGGATAATGATGCCTTTTGGACTTAAAAACGCCGGTGCAACTTATCAACGAGCGATGACCCTTATCTTTCATGATTATATGCATAAGATTTTAGAGGATTATGTTGATGATATTTTGGCCAAATCCTTTCTTCGCATGGATCATGTTAAAATCCTTCGTCAAATATTTGAAAGAATTCGTAAATATCACATGCGCTTGAATCCCCGAAAATGTGTTTTTGGTGTGGATAGTGGAAAACTATTAGGATTCATAGTTTCGTATCGTGGGATTGAGGTGGACACTAAGAAAATAGATGCTATTGTCAACATGCCACCTCCTAGAAATGTGTCTCAACTTAAAAGCTTACAAGGAAAGATTCAAGCTATTCGTAGGTTTGTGTCTCAGCTTGCGGATCGTACCTTTCCTTTTACTCAACTTCTTAAAAAGGATATCACTTTTCAATGGAATGAGGATTGTCAGCAAGCATTTGAAGATTTAAAAGTGTATTTGGCTAGTCCTCCTATTCTTCAACCTGCTGAACCTTCTAAACCCTTCCTTCTTTATACGGCTGCTTCCTCTCATGCTCTTGCAACATTGTTGGCACAACATGATAAAGATGGTAAGGAATGTCCGGTTTATTACATAAGTCGTACCTTACTCGATTATGAGACCCGATATTCTGCGATAGAAAAACAATGCTTGGCCTTGGTATTTGCGACTCAGAAATTGAGACATTATCTTTTAAATTCAGAAGTCCATGTCATGGTAAAGTTTGATCCTTTGAAGCATCTTTTCTCTAAAACTGATTTATCAGGACGTCTAGCTAAGTGGGTTATGATGTTAACTGAATTTGACCTTAAATTTGTTTCACAAAGAGCAATTAAAGGACAAGCATTGACCGATCACTTAGTTGAGGCCCCTTCACCTTTCTCCTTCCCTAACCCTGAGTCCTTTCCTGACGACTTCATTCTTTCTATAGAGAAAGATGAAACTTGGGAGTTATACTTTGATGGCTCTAAGTGTCGTACGGGATCGGGGGCAGGTGTTGTTTTGATTTCTCCTACAAAGAAACCCATTCCCTTATCCTATCGTCTAAATTTCCTGTGTACCAATAACATTGCTGAGTATGAGGCTCTTATAGCGGGAATAAAAGCAGCCTTAGCTCTGAACATAAAACACATACATATCTATGGGGATTCGCAATTGATTATAAGACAAGTAACAGGAATATATCAAGCAAAACAAGACAAATTATCACAATATAAAGATCTTGCCATCTCTTTATTACAAAATTTCGATTCTTATACTATGGAACCCGTTCCTCGAAAACATAATTGACATGCGGATGCAATGGCATGTGTGGCTTCTCTTGTATCTTTAGAGGACCCTGTGGTTGATCTTAAATTCATTATTCACAACCTTATTTCTCCAGCTATTGTAGACGATTCTAGCTTGATAACATGTGATTTTATAGACTCAGATGAATGGTACTCGCATATCGTAAGATATTTGACCAATGGTACCTTTCCTGATTCCGCTAATAGGAACACTAGGGCTAGAATCCGCAAGCTGTCTGCTAGGTATATCATTCTTTCTAATGTCCTTTACCGAAGGGGTTATGATGGTCTTCTCCTTTGTTGTCTTAGCAAGTCGGAAATCCCTGTTGCTCTTGAAGAGGCACATTCAGGTGCCTGTGGGGGGCATTTTGGGGGCAAATCCTTGGATCATAGATTGCTTCGTATGGGATATTATTGGCAAACTATGCAGAAGGATTCCTTTTCATTTGTTAAAAAATGTCATCAATGTCAACAACACAATAATTTGATTCATGCTCCTGCCCAAGAACTCCGTTCTCAAGTAGCTTCTTGGCCTTTTTCTGCATGGGGTTTGGATCTTATTGGTAAAATCTCTCCTCCTTCATCTCAAGGACACACCTTCATTATAACTGCAACAGATTACTTTACAAAGTGGGTAGAAGCTATTCCCCTTCGCTCTACCACTGCTGAAGTGATTTGTCAATTTCTTCTAGAAAACATCATTTCTCGATTCGGGATACCTTCTACTATAATCTCAGATAATGGGACATCATTTAAGAACAAGGACGTGAAGAAATTCCTCGAGAAGTATCATATCAAACATCGATTTTCTACACCATACTATCCTCAGTCAAATGGTCAAGCCAAATCATCCAATAAGATAATTGAACAAATTCTTCGCAAAACCGTGAATAAGCATGGTAAGGATTGGAGTAACCAGCTAATCTATGCTCTTTGGGCTTACCGAACGAGTGTACGAATTGCCACAGGAACTACTCCTTATAATCTTGTTTATGGTGCTGACGCTATTATGCCTTTAGAGCTAGAGATTCCATCACTTAGGGTTTCTCTCAAAGGTATAGTAGATGATGACTCTTATAGAGAACAATGACTTCAATAGCTTGAGATGCTTGATGAATAGCGTATAAACGCTCTTGAGCATATTCAAGCATATCACAAAACTCTACAACGAAGCTATAATGATAAGGTTATTCAACGTTCCTTCTCAGTAGGTGACTTAGTCCTCTATGAGAATCAGCGCAATGTGAATGCCTTACCTGCAGAAAAGGGAAAATTTAGTCCTAATTGGCTTGGACCATATATCGTTATTGAGGATTATGGATTAGGTGCTTACAAAATAGCGGATGTAGATGGTACGCCTCTTAAAGAACCTATCAATGCTATGCATTTGCGTAGATATTATGCTTAATTCTTCATTCTTCATCTATCTTCTTTTCAATTCTTCAACATTGGATAATATGTTAGTGTCTCTTAATTAAAGCAAAATAGAATTAAATGTTATGTTGTTTAATCTATATTGCTTCGTTCCTGACAAGCGTGTCTTCTTACTTTATGGTTTGTCTTGAATTCATTTATGTAAATTGTGAAAGATTTACATTCCATTATGCTAGCATATTATACAGTGTCTTTATGTGTTAAGTAGAATCGTATCATGTTGTGTTTAAGTTCAAAATTAAATCACGTTAGTTATATGATTCTTAGACTTAATGCATATTTCTTCCCTATCATCAATATGGTACTTGATTAAATATTTAATTAAGTCACACATGTATCAATTTAATCATGGAGCATTGAGAAATCAATCACATGGAAATTAAATTCTTAACATACATGTACATTTACCAGATGTATTAGATTTAATCAAAACAAAATATACATTGTTTTAAGCATTAAAGATAACACATTTGAGACAAAAGAGAAGCATGTATATATACATATATATATATGTGTGGATCGTATACAAATATAGGTCACTGTATATCCAAAATGTGACCTCTCTTTTACATCATAAAATCATCTCCTATCCCTAGGGCTAGTGGCTGGAGAGTGTCGACTGGACGCTCCCTCCTGATCTGGCCGTGAAGGTGGACCCATGGGTGTGTAGCGCGATACAGACCGTGAGTGACTCTGAGAGGAACTCCTACGATCCCTATCCATAAGGATCGTGTGATAGGTGGTAGCCTCGGCCTGAGCCGCTGCTAGATCTCACCGCGCCTGCTGGAGGTCCTCTGATAGGACTCTCTCTCTCTGCCATGCCTACTGGAGGTCCTCTGATAGGACTCTCTCTCTCTCCCTCCATATATCTACCTGTACTCGGAATGGGGAAAACAAGTCCTCATGCCGACCCGCGTTCCCCTGAGGCCTATAGGCAATCTGTGAGGAACTGGGGATCTGTGCTATCATGGAAATGTCTGTCATTGCCTGCTGAATTAAGGAATGCCACTCCTGCACATTAGCTGTGGTAGTAGAACAGATTTTTTGTTAGTACCATTCTATATCATCAAAACATTAATCAATCAATATAAAACTACTATACCTGGATCTCCCTCACGCCAGTAGGGATCATGATATGGTAGCATCTGTGCCTGGGCACCACTAGGCTCCCCTCACTCGAATAACCTGTGCACGATGGGTGTGGGCTGGACGGTACTAGGAATAGGTCTCCGTATCGCCTCATGTTCCCCCTGTTGGGGAATAAGAGGTGGATCCAGAGCTATGGTATCGTCTCCTGAATGGTGGGGAGCTGCATCTGACTCCTCCCCATCATCTCTATCCTCCTCCTCGTCGTCCTCCTCGTCATCCTCATCCTCGTCCTCATCCGCATCATCACCTGCATCTCCCTCATCCTCCTCTCTATCTGTATCCTCCTCCTCCTCGGCACTGGGCTGATCGCCTGTAGGTGGATCAGGATCTCCCACCTCCTCATGACCCTCTCCCTCCTCTGGCTCCTCTGACCTGGATCCCTATTCCTCGTCTTGGTCTCCATGTCTCCATGGGCCTGGATAGCTTGTCGGATGATCTGGTGGAAAGATAGGACCTGGATATGATCTCATAAACCATGAGACATACCTGCGCTGTGCTCCAGGCTCTGCAGAATAATCAGTGACTACATCCTGATCAGATCCCTCTAAGTCTGTAGTCTCGATGTCATCTATCGTCGGTCTCGCTACTGCTCTAGGTCTAGGAAGGACCCGTGAGTGTCAAGTATAGATGGGCACATCGGCTGGAACACACTGCTCTAGCCCGAACTGCCTCCGTACTCGGTCAAAGTAGAAAGGGACTATGATGTGTGCATATCGTCCCCGCAGTAGGCGGTTCCTCTGTAGGCAAGCTAACTGTCTCTCCATACCATCCCATCTGTGCATCCATAGGTAAGGTCTCCACACTATCACCTCGGCTGTCAGTCTGTCAAAAGTCACTCTCCAATATAACAAATCTCCAAATCTCCACTCGTTGGTAAGTGGATAAGCGAACACCCTAGGTCGCTCGCTCGCTGTACTCAGCGGAAAGCCGACGGGCCTGGTGCATGTGAAGTGCTCTAAAATCCACACCTACAGAAGTGTGCATGTCATCAAACTAAACCCCTGTCCAAATACATACTCCTCAAGGTCATGATAGAGATGCGCAAGCATACTCCGACCCCAAGCATACACTCTCCTGTGTCTCTCCATCGCTCTGATACACCATGTGAGACCCCCATGCATGTGTGTCCCTTGCCCATTAGGGCAGACGGCTAGTGCTATGATGGCTATCATAAGGCATCTCAGAAGGGGTACCTCCCCTGTAGGATGTAAGAGCCAGCTGACCATGATGCAACCTCTCGTCTCGCTCGACATGACTCTCCCTATGCAATACACCTGCTCTCTCTGATGATCCTCCGCTGACCGATCAGTCGCGTATGTAACAGTCGCTCCTCTGATAGGCAGACGAAGTATACGGTACACATCCTCGAGTGTAACCGTCAGCTCCCCTACTGGAAGATGAAATTTGCATGTGTCAGGATCCCATCGCTCCATCAATGCCATCAGCATCACAGGATGGAACCGAATGGCTGGCATAAGGATCACATACCATAATCCTACTATCGACAGTGTGTCTCTCTCTGACTGAGTAAGCTGCGGAATCTGATCTCGTAAACTGCGAAGAATATGTCCCGCTGTATGCTCTCTCATGTACGGAAGGCCCTGCAACACAAAAACATAACCGTAATCAGTACTCAATCATCAAAATCGCTAATGCAAACTATCGAACATCGTGTGCTAGTCCTGAAACCCCTCGCCAAGCCCTGATTGGGGACCATAGTGTCCTGTCAGGGACCATGGCACCCTGTCAGGGACCATGGCACCCTGAGGGGACCATGGCGCCCTGAAGGGACCATGGCGCCCTGGGGGGACCAGGGCGCCCCACAGGGACCATGGCACCCTGGGTGGGCCCCGGGTCAACCTTCAGGGCCCGCATACGATCACAAAAAAGTCAAAATGCAGAAAATCAAAAGTCAAAGTTCAGTCAACTCACCTCGTCCAGTGGCTCATCGTCAATCACGGCCTGGCGCAGGATCTCAACCCTCATGGGACGCTCTGGTCGTCATGAAGGCATGATGATAGCTATGTGGGCTCCGCTGCAATGAACAGTACTCAGAATCAACAAAGTGACAAATGCAAGTGTCTCTTTCAAGGTATATACGTTCATTCCTGTACCTTTATTTTCAAAACCCTAATTTTCCTCTTTCACTCATTTTATCATAACTTGAGTTTGGGAGATGTGATTTTCGAATCGTTTGTTGCGTAGGAATTGTATTTTCAGTCCCTTACTCTCGGGATGTTCCAAAAAGTGCTCTGATGAAGCCTTTTCAGTGAACATCCCTCATCAATACTCTCTTACACAATTTGTCGTAAGTAAACATGCTACCCTATTTCACCTCCCTAATAAGCAAGTCGAAACAGGGGGGGGCATACAGCTACTCACAAATTTCATCACTTTCCTTAGTAAGCATTAGGTGATTTTTGTGATCTAACGTGTGTTTTGTAGGGTGCGGTTCCTAACTGTGTACTGCAGATGCCGCTGGGGGCTTCGTCCGACAACTTATGGATATATCCTTTTTCAAATAATGTTTACTTTCTGTACTTTAGCTTGCATATGCACGTAGTACTCATATGACCACTAAAGTGGGGGCTAAATGTAACGTCATAAATTGTACGCACTTGCTAAAGCAGTACAATTTAACACCTAGTTTAGCACCCGCCTTGGCGCAGTTGCACTTTGCATTGCATTTCCCCTTTAGCACTTAATTAATCGAATTAATTAGGTCTAAAGGTTCTATTTCACCATTTTCCACATCACAAAGTTGGGCCCTTTCATTAAAGCGTGCCCCTTTCATTTTATTCCTCCAATACATCACTTAATCAAAAACCCTAATTAGGCCCTATTCTGAGCTTGGGGGCTTAATTTCGGGGGTCAAAACATCTCGAAATCACCTGTAACTTCGGGATTCTCTCTAAAATCATCATATCTGATGGCCCTAAAAATTTGGTGAAAAGTTGTCGGGACCGTGGCGCCCGGAGTGCACACGGTCCTAGACATTTTTCCCAAAATTTTAGGAGTGCGATCCAATCATAAAATAAAGCTTAACCCTAAGAAATTGGCAGGATATTCAATCTCTAGGTCGGCCAAAAGACGAAATTGCGACCTAGGGTTTCATACATAAGAGCTCTCTTTCTTCATTTGAAGGGATCGGATTTTTGTTTTCAGGAACTTCATATGCAGCGAAAGAGCAGATCTTTGAAGACTTCAACATCTTACAGCATCCCTCTATCAAGCATTTATCAATTCCATTCATCCATTTAGGGCTTGGAAGACATTGAAGAACAATAGGAGATTACCGACTGAAGATTGGCTTGTACTCCTCCCTTGAGGGTTGGGTATGATTTCATGTTGTTTTCATGTCTTTGCATAAGCTTCAATACATCATTTATTCATGCTTTAGATCACTTTGCATCCTGATTTAGAGCATTTACGTTATCATTTACAAGCAATTAGGGTTTACTTTCTAGGTTGCTCTAGTTTGCTTTTTTGCATTTTAGGACCTTGCACACACACTAGGTCTGCACACACAATACATTTTACAAAACAACTTGGCTATTCATGGAGGTGGAAATCATCGAAGCGGGGGTTTGACTAAGGCAAAACCCTATATAGCCGCCCATACACCCTTTTCCAGATATCATTGCAGGTTTCGGGATTCAGATGACGCCGCGGGATACAGATCCGGAGAGAGAAGGTCGAGACAGCACTCTGTATCAAATTGCAGAGCAGAAGACTGGGACAGGGGCGCTAGGCGCCCTGGTCCTGCCAGGACAGGGGCGCTGGGCGCCCTGGTCCCTGGGACAGAGGCACTGGGCGCCTTGGTCCTCCGGACAGACAGCTTTCAGACAGCTTCCCGACAGTGTTTCAGAGTGCAGAACAGCAGTTTCCGGTGCAGTTTTCAGGACAGTGGCGCCCGCGCCCTCATCCCGAACATTTTCAGTCCAATTTTGACTCTGGGTACATATCTGCATTCTTATTTCATCCTTGTATTTACAGCTGTTCATTGTTTAATCTCAATTCTGCAATCTTGTTATTAGTTCATACTTGCATTTTGGGATTAGGGTTTGAACTTGCATTACTTGATCTTACAATTTCAACAAGGGAATAGAAATCCTAATAGATATCCCGTGGCTCTCTCTTTCACCAAAAGAAGTAGCCAATTGTGCAATATCTCTAGGCTCTTTCGTATTCCGTAATGTGTGTCAAAAGGTAGGATCAGGGCATGATTAACCTAGTCTCACTTTTTCCCCCACACGACTAGTCAAATAAAAATACATTTGTTTCTTCATTTTTTTTCCTTTACACAAATAGGAAGATTACAAAACTCAAGCCCCTTCATTTCTACTAAATGAGGGCTTGTCAAATGCATGTTTTTTGAAACTAAATACATTAAAATAGGAACTTGCAAGTAGACTCCATTCCAATATTTATTCCAAAGAAAACCTGCAATAACATTTGTAGGTTGTGACCATGGAGGCTCACCTCCCAACCTAGGCTTACATGAAGCCACCCTCAAGCTAGGAGAACCAAGGCTAAATGAGATGAAACCAATGCAAACATAACACAAGAAGACTCACAACCATATAAATCCCATCCCAAGGATAAACAAAGTCACCAAGTGACTATTTCTTTGTGGGGTGAAGGTGGACCAAATACCTAGAGGAGAATCTACAATATGGAGAACACAATGCCTTTACAAGGTTGCCAAAATAGAACCATCACAAGCCACAAACTTGTCCCAAAATTGTCCCCCATGGCATACAAGCCCAACATCTCCCCTTATGACCCCTATTGCATAAACATAAAAACAACAATGCAGCAAAGGCCCCATAACCCTTGTGTATCACTCTCTTCCAAGAAGAGAGTCTCTACACTCTTAGGCTTTCAAACAACCCTTCACCCCCAAGGCTACTCTACCCTCCCAAGGGTGAGTATGGCCTTGAAACACCCAAAAACATATATCATGCAACATGCAAGAAAATACACAAGGAAGGACTCAAAATGATCTTCCCAAGCCTATAAAGAAAACAACCATAGAAAAGCACAAACTATCTTTTCACATAAACAATACAAGCATATGTAAAGAAGTATTTCAACCAACCTTAAAATCTGCAAATGGAAATGAGGGGAAGTTGTAGGAGAGCTGCCCAATCCACTATTCTTTTTCCTTCTCAAGACTTAGAAAAATCCAACTCCAAAACTAAAAAAAAAAATTGAACAAAAATTTTATGTCTCCAAAAATGGAGAGTGGGTGATCAAAATTCTCCCTCTCAAGCCATTCCCTAAGAAGACTCTCCTCACTCTTTCCAATCCTCTTGGGAAGGGTGAGAGATTTTCATAGGTTGGTCTTCCCAACATCTTACAAGTTCTCTAAACAAGGTAACCCAAAAAAGGTAAAAGAAAATGGGGAAGAGCAAATATCACTCATTTGGAAGGTTGTCTAACCTAGGTAAGATCCTCAAAAGTTGAAATTCGGCCATCTTGAAAAACTCAACTTTTGAGGTGACTAGACAGTCACCAGGGAGTGGACACATGGCTAAAATTGGCCTTTACCCATAGGTATAACATATGGCCCATTAAAAATGCCCCTAACTTAACCTTAGGAGTTAGTTTAACCCTCTAGAAACTCACCCAAAGTTTACCTACGGGTCAACCTTGAGTTGACCTTTCTAATGGCCCCCTGTCCAAGACTTTCTTGGGACCATACTAGGATATTTTAAAAAATGCATTTGTAAAACAAATTCCCTTCAAGGGACATGTCACTGCCAACTCACTTCACAACACATGTGTCAAGTGACACCACACAATTACACAATACTTAAATACACATGGAAATGTCCCTTTTTTGGAATTAATAAATTTTACAATTTCAAATTAAATACACATCCAAGCATAAACATTTACAAATAAAACACATTTACACACGAGGTGTTGCCTCTCCAAATAGACAACCTTTGACTTCACAAACACGCATAGGTTTAGGCTTGATTCTCCGAATAGTTTCCATGGTCACATGGATTAGTTTTCCTGCACATCTCACTTTGCACATTAGTAATCCCAATAATCACATATAATATTAACATATGAAAAGAATACAATTCAGACATTTGCATACAATTTCAATTTTAATAATCAAGTTTCCAATTATCCAATAAAGTCCACATAAAAATAATCTACTAAATGGCATCACCATAATCATCATGAAATTTAATCATTTATAAATCATGCATCCATAATTTCTAGCATCAAAATAAAGTACTGCAAATCAGAGATAAATGACATACACCATATCAATGTTATCTAGTCACTGGATCATATATAATCTATGTCTATAATGCATCAAAATAAAGTATCAATAATAAGTCTAAAACATGAGAAATAAATGCAATGCTATGATGGCTCGGGGTAGGGCCTCACATATATGAGCTTATCTTGGAATTGACTTCATGCATTTGTAGATGCAAATTTCCTCAATTCATTTATATCTATTGTAATGAGCATTCCGATAGTGAGCCACTTTTTAAACACCGTATAAACAGTTATATTATCTTGAGAGTTAACACTCTCTGTGGTTTTTCTCATTTGAGTTTTCCACGTATAAAATCTGGTGTTCAATTTGTGGTTGTGTTATTTGTTTATTATGCATTTTCTATTTCATGTTGATAAGTTTAATTAATGAAATGTTATATTAGAAAAAGTTAGAAAAGTGTGGGAATACTGATTCACCCCTCCCCCCTCTCCATATTTTGGTCCATTCAATAAATTCACCAATAGGGACATGGGTCCCACCAAGCATGTCAAAATGTAATAATAGAAAATTAAATAGTTTGATTCAATACTAGGCCAACCATAAAACCTAAGAAACACAATAAATCTAAATCTTCAAGAATAGAGTATGTATGAATTCAAGCAAGAACAACCGAAAAAAAAAATTATACCTTCAAGCATGAACCATGTTGACCTCCATTGCTCGTCAAAACTTCCATGAAGTATGGTAATGTTTCTCTTAGAATTCAATGTAGTAGTATTTAGACAACTTGATTTCATGAAAGATCAAAGACTATGGTTGTCCAAAATGATGAATTAAAATTGCTTTTATAATTTTTTTGTATCAACCAATGATGGTGATCTGATGAGAAAGATTGAAGATAAATGGATGAGAATGAATGAGATGAATTGATTAAGATAAATACAAATTTAATTGATTGCATGATGTAGATAGATAGAATTGATTGATAAATAAAACTCAAAGTAAGTGTTAGTTGAGAGGTGGAAGTGGAAGAATAATTAGCATTTAATAATTAAAAATTATTTAATTGTGTGCATGAGGAGAATACAGTTAAATGAAATAATTTTTGGTTTTAGAAGAGATGTGTTTAGAAAAGTGAAAAATAAAATAAAATAAAAAATCCAATTAATTATAGAAGACTTAACTAATTAAATAAATTAAAATAATTATATTTAATCATAGGAGACTAGAAGAAAAAGAATTAATTAAAAATTAAAATTATTTAATTAATTTGCATGAGAGAAAAATGAGTAAAATGATTAAATAATAAAAGATTATTTAATTATTTGTGCAAAAATAATTCTATTAAAGGATGGTGCATGGGAGCGATTCATAAAATAGCGTTGGATTCTTAAGGGCGTTGAGGGAGGATAAACCATGGCCAAAAAGATCAAGAAGAGAAAATTAGGGAAAGGCCCTTAAAGGAAAGAGCTCAAAGAATGACAATACCATTTCAAGGATGCAATCTCATAGGGTTTGGGAGATTGATGTTTCATCAATAGTCAATAAGGAAAAAAATTGTAGAATGGAGGAAACAGAAAACTAAATCATGAATTTAGCTTCTTCCAACATCCAACAATAGAGTACCTGCAAGAATACACATGCAACACTAAAACAAACAAAATACAAATCAATAGGCATTTTAACTCTATTGCCCTCCTATCGACCAAGATTCTTGCATTCGATATTTTGATCTTAGATTTAGAAGCACAAATGCACAAGAAAGATATAGTGAATGGAGAAGATAAATAAATACAAAAAAATATCTCATAAGAAGACAATCAAAATGTTCAATATTTCAAAATGACAGTATGACAAGATCGTTTCAAGAAGTGAGAGAGACTCAATGTGAGGGAAGCATAGGTTTAAATAGATATCCTAATGAAGAAAGTTTATTGTGGGAGGAATGTGGGATAAAGAAGGTAGTTAGAAAGGATTTATCCCACATCCTCCAAGTAGATTTCATTGATGGGGGTGGAAGGGATAAATAGGATAGTTTATGATATGGAAATTAGGGGTTCATGAGAATGAATTCACGCAGGAGTTTAGGTAAATTGCATAAATAAAATGATTTTTAAATTAATTAAAAGATGAAATGATTTAATGAATCGCATGGAAGTGATTGGTAATATAATGATATTGATTTAACCATTGTGATTAATCATGAGGACACACAAATATATTTGCACAAAATTCTTTGATTGTGAAGGTTATTGGGAGGAACCCTACTAGGAATTAAATCAAGTCATGGGTAGTAAAAATTCAGAACAAGGCAATTGATATTAGTAATTTACCCAAGAAAACCTTCTTTGTTGAATATGGCAACAAGGAAGAGTGGGATGAAGTGGTTGATGCCCCACTGTGGTGGATCGAGGACAAACTCCTTTATGTGCAAAGATGGAAATAAAATTTTAACTCTATTTTGAAAATCCCATCTGATAATGCGTTATGGATTAGGCTCTATAATTTACCTTTGGAGGATTGGATGAGGGATTTGAAGAACACAAATGGACACTAAGAGGGAGGGTGAATCAGCGTATTTCAAAACTTTAAGTTCAGTGTGCATATTTTAAGGATGTAATGCAAACATAAACACACACACACAAGAGCACAACACATAACACCAAATGTACGAGGAAAACCCAATGTGGGAAAAACCTCGGTGAGAATAGATGATGGAGTCTATTGCTCCAATCCTGTCTCACAATAAATAATAGTTTACATTGTTTAGGGAAGCAACCCAAGGAGCACAACCCTTGAAACTTTAGGGCACCAACCCAAGGAGCACTAACTCCTAATTTTATGAGCACCTACTTAAAGGAGTACCTACCCCTTCTCTGAGTACCCACTCAGAGATTTAGAGTGATTGATCAAGTTTATAATGCAATGATAAAGCCTTGTTACAAATGAGTTTTGTAACACTTACAAAATTCTCATATCTTGAGAATGAATATCTTTTCCTGCTAAAGTTTTTCCTCTATTTCTCCTACTTCTTTTGTCTGGTTAACTTCTTCTCTCTTCTACAATATTACTCTCCAGAATCCTTTGTTCTTTCTCTATTATCTCTTGGCAGAAACACACTCTCACTCTCTCTCTAAACAACAACACTCTCTATACTTCACTATAACAAAACATCTCTCATCAGCACACTGTATATCCTCACTACACACACCATCAATCAACTTATCAAGATGTCATTATTTTCTACCAACCAATGTCGAATCATATTACAACCACTGCTGGATTAGATCAACTCTATACATATTAGATTTTTCTTCTACTGCAGTTTTGAATATTTTATTCAAATTGGTTGTCTTGGAGGTCTATGACTCAAGAGATTTTATCTTTATCCTGAATAAGATCTCAGATCAGCTACTTGAATTAAATGCATCTTGTCTATCTTCAAATCATTCTATGTACTTGGATTACTAAGTTTAGTAATCTTCCTTTGCCCAAAATGATCTACAATCCTTCCTCGAGCTACACAACTTGCCTACAACTAGGTCACCATTAATGCATCTTTCATTCTCTCTTAAAAGTTTGACAACTACCACACTGAAATCCACCATCACTGACTTTAGCATATTAGATATCTTCTTTGACCAACCAGGGAGCCATATGTCTCCATTTCCTTTGTCTAGATCATTCGGTGGAGGTCGGTTGGCCGCCACATAAAACCCTTGTGCAAATCGGCATGCGCAGGTGTCGTCAAAAGTCTTCATAATCGATTTCCAAGTCACCTAGTCAGCCATAGTCAACCCCAACATGGACCATCAAAAACACAGATCAGTTGAACTTCATACTATGACTATCACATGTATGTCCTACTCACATGGGATAAACTTTTGTCATTCTCAATAGGCCTTCCTCTTTCTTTGTTAGCCTGCACCACATTAGCATAGTCTCCTAAACTACGCAAGATAAGGTTTCTCCCTTTTTGTCTTCACTTGTTCTTATCCCATGGCCTTTTCCTTATCATTGCAGGGATGCGTGGGATAAGGAAACCTTTCTTTTTCCTTTATACTCTTGTCCCACAACAATTTTCTTACCGTTGTGAACCCTCGCGGGATAAGGATTTCATTAGTATCCTTTTCTTTACTTTTGTTATCCTATGCGAAAATTGTGTAGCCTCTTACTCCATGCGGGATAAGGTTTTCTTCATGGCATGCATTCACTTGTTAGCCCGCGCAACATTTTGTGTGCCACTTAACCCACGCGGGATAAGGTCTTACACTCTCTTCTCTTTTCTTTTCCTTATCTCACGGTCATCTTCACATCCCAGCTTGGTCACGTGGGATAAGAAGGCCCTTCACTTCCTTTTGTTTCCTTATCCCTTGGGCCCATTGACATCATCCTTTTCTTGTATGGGATAAGCACCATCAAGCAATCATCCTTTTATTTCTTATCTCGCAAGACCATTTCTCTCCAAGTTTCACGACGTGAGATAATAGGGTGTCTTATTTGCCCTTGTTAATTGTTATCTCCCATGACATTTTGTGAGCATCTTATCCTATGCAGGATAAGGGAATCTGCAATCTTCCCTTTATTTTCTTGTCCCACGTGACATTTGTTTGTCACTTTTGACACGGCGGGATAAGAGGGAACATCTCTCCGCTTTGAATTTCTTTGACTATCTTATCCCGGACAACCATCGTTGATCACTTTTGACAACACGAGATAAGAGGGACCATTTTGTTCAACAAGTCACATTTTGACAATGTAGGATAAGGTATAACACTATTCTCTTTACTTAAGTGTTATCACACGAGGTCAACGCTCTCTCTTAGGAACGTCATGGGATAAGAGGATAGCCCAATTGATCTATCAACAATGTTATCCCACAGGGTCTCTTCCCTACATTCGAACACACCATAGAAACCTTGGATGCATGTGAACCAAACAACCGCCGCCACATGGAAATCACGACATACCAACCAGAACACGTGACACTGTGACTGCTGCCAACATGACTAACATGTGAAGTTGATGAATTTGGTCAAAACCATGATGATGAATCTAATTGAAACCCCTGCATAGCATAACCTACATGTTATGCATGATTGCTATCTTCTTCTCAGCAACCTGAAACCTCTGGACACCCCTTGACATCTACTTACTTCTCTGCAACCATTTGACATCCCTTGACATCAATGATAATAATGCCAACAATCTCCCCCTTTGGTATTGATGTCAACACACTTGCAGAATCATTCATAGATAATTTCTTTGACCATTTCTCCCTCTTTGACAACAATGGCAAAGGGTACTTCAACCAACTTCAAATGTGCATGAACGCCCTCTTTGATTTTCTATAGCAATTAATGGAACTTCCAATTTTGATCATGACACATCTGCAATACATTAGAAATTTCCTTTACAACTTCTTGACCTTTGTTTCCTATAGCTAGATGAACCATTATTACAATATAGAAAGAAGTGCCAATACTACTTACAAAATTCAAAAATCCCCCTAAGACTGTACATGAGTTTCAAGGTGGAAAGTGTAGAAACAATATGCTCCCCCTGAACCATGGATCTCAAATCAATGGTTTTAGTGCAAAAGGAGGGTGAGACAACACCCAATTTTTGTCTCAAGTATTCAAAACTATCCTTGGGTAGTGGCTTAGTAAAGATATCATCTATTTGCTCATCGATGGACACATATTCAACTTTCACCTCTTTCTCAACAACCTTTTCTCTGAGAAAATGATATTTGATTATAATGTACTTTGTCCTAGAGTGCATGATAGGGTTTTTTGATATAAGTATTGCACTTGAGTTGTCACATATGATGGGAACAGGATCTAAAAACTCTGCCTGAATGTCCTTGAGAGTTTTCTTCATCCACAAGATTTGTGAGCAGCATGTAGCAGCAACAATATACTCTGCTTTAGTCGTAGATAAAGAAATAAAATCTTTCTTCTTGCTATGCCATGAAACTAATGTGTCTCCAAGGAAGAAAGCTCCACCACTGGTTCTCTTCCTATAATCTACACATCCTTCCCAATCAGCATCAATATAGGCTTGCAAAGTGAAATCTCCTTTCTTTGGTTACCATAAGCCATAAGTGAGTGTCCCTTGCATATACTTGAATATTCTTCTCACTGCATTAACATTAGATTTCTTAGGGGCTTCTTGAAATCTTGCAACCATGCATATAGCTTGAACTATATCAGGCCTTGATGCTTTAAGATAAAACAGGCTTCCAATCATGGATCTATACAAGGTCTGATCCACACTAGGTGACTCATCATATTTTCTCAATTTGCATCCTGTCACCATGGGGGTACTTACCGGTTTGTTGTCTTCCATCTAAAATTTCTTCAACATGTCTTTAGCATACTTGGTTTGAGAAATGAATATGCCCTTATTCTGTTGTGATATTTGCAAACCAAGAAAATATGATAATTCTCCAACCACAGACATTTCAAACTCTAACTGCATCTAATCAACAAATTCTTTGCATAAAACATCTTTGTTACCTCCAAAGATGATGTCATCTACATATACCACTAGTATGATCATGTGGTCTCCATCTACCCTGATATATAGGTTGCTATCAGCATTTCCTTTTCTAAAACCTTGCCGATGGAGGTATTTATCCAACCTAGAATACTGTCTACTCCAACTATAATAATAATAATAACTCTAATTAAAATCTCAACCCGGAGTTTGGACATTCATTTGGTAAACTTACTATTTTCATGGCTAGTGTTCATTTAGTTATCAACCCAGGGACGTAAAACTTGAAATGGGTCTGCACTATATATGCACTAAGCTCCTTCAATGGCCATTTCACATTGCTGTAGTAACTAACATTATACGGAAAGGAAAGGCAAGAATGGAAATTAAAGAAGGCTATAGGAAAACTTATAAAAACAATGTTGGAATGATCTAATATAAATAACAAAAATCACTCTGTTCTGGCTTGGCTGCAGGAACAGTCAGTGGATCTCTTTCCAGTGGCTGCAGGAATAGTCAAGGCACAAACTTCTATTGTGACTAAAAAGAACTAATTTCAATGAGCACAAACACAGGATCACTCACCAAGTGGGCCCCCTTGGATGAGTGATATCAAGCTTCCCGAAAACTACTTTTAACAGATTAGAACAACATATCTTTTATTCATTGCTTCCTGAAAAATGATTACATATTTGAAAAGAAAATTCAAGAATGCTTATCAAAATTCTCTTCTCTATTCCTCTCTATTATGTCTCTCCTCTAAGAAAAAAGGAAGAGCTTAATAAAAAGAAAAGATCAACTACAATGGACAACTCAAATCATGCACAGAAGAAGAGGCGGATGATTGACTGATGAAGAAGATAACTAGAGCTTGGCTGCAGGAAACATGGATCTAAACCGAACCATAGTCTTTGTATGTTCTGGTGGTATTTTGCAAATTTAATACCCACTAGAGTTAAATTTCTATAGTGTTGTCTGGCTTCTCCACTCATGTCATACCTTGCGCTCGCTTGACTCCTCTTCAGTTTGATCTCTAGTTATTTCTTATGTGATTCTTCCTTCTTCAGGCGTGAAAGGAGAATATCCACTGCGACATCATTTATTATCTGCACTACAACAAAAACAACATACAAGGACATGCATACATATTTTATTTAATTAATACATTCATTAATTCACATATGATATTACCCTAAATAATCTGCATAGCAACATGAACAAATCACTTGGCTGCAGGAATCAATGGCATGGCTGCAGGAATAGACCGACAAAGTTCAAACATGATTTCATAAGTTCAAGTTTAACACATGGAATACATATAGTCAATTTACAATACTTCACTACTACTATGCAAACCAAAAGATGTCAAAAACCTAAGAGTTTTGATGATAAAAACATGACAAAGTCTCAACTTATCATGCCCCCCAACTTTAAGAGTTTGTTGATCCTACAACAAAAGAAAAATTTCTGACTCTCATTGTAACTCTTAAATCACCAACAGTGCCCTGACTTGTCCCCCCTGAAGCCAAGTTCTAATAAAATCCTTTCATTTTTTCCAGCCTAGACCATCTAGCTGTTTCTTCTATGACTGCATCATAGTTTTGCTTCGTAGGCTGACATGCCAAAAGCAGCCACATAAGGATTGGGGGTTGAAAGATCAATGGTAGCCAGTTGTTGGCTTTCTCCCTGCCTAATTGTATATATCTGGGAGCTCTTTGCATGGCTGCATAAAAATTTTGTAGTGAATAAGGTTCTCTTTATTTTAACTATTCTGGTAGATTATTCCAGCACTAAGTTAACCCTTCTATTGCAGTTGTCCTGTCAGTTTGAATCAAATGCTCATATTCTTGATAGACTTCTTCTCTCATTGGAAGCACTAATTTTCTAACATCATCTCTTAACAGTAACTTCTGCCAATCATAATAAAGAACTCTTGGTGCTTCTGATTTCCCACTTAATGGTAATGGGCAATCAAACTCTAATTTTTCATACTCCTTGGCTTGTGCCCCCATGATAATCTCATTTTGGATCTATGATATTAAATCTTTGATATGGATATCCCCAATATACAATAAAGGGTTCCACTCACTGTCTGAGGGTATTGCATAGTTATGTAAGTATAATTCACATAGAAAATTCTCCACACCAGGTGGAGAGGTTTGGTAAGCATAAAATAATTCTTTAGGTGTTTCTAAAGAGGGGTTAAGGTCCCTAACAATGTAGTTTAGTTTGAAGTTCAGATACCGCTCTTTCAAATGTATTGCATAAACTCTTGGAGGTGCCCTACACTGCATCAACTCAAGAACCATACCAGAAATTATTTCTACCTTAGCCTCTAATTCCTCAATTCTATTATCTCTCTTTTCAATTTCTTTTTGCTGTTTATCAAGAATCTCCTGCAACCTAGCCTTCACTATTTCCCATTGTCTATAAAATGTTAAAGCAATAGATAAACTACTTAGGGATGAAGGAGGTCTAATAGGTACTACCTTAGACTGCAGGATTTCCTCAATAAACTCCTCAATCTAAGCTGACATCTCTCCAATATTTTCCTCAGGCTATTGTAGAATATCTCTAACAGCCTCTTCAAACTGCTGTACCACAGAAGCAAGATTTGCTAGTTTATCCTCAGTAACATTTTCTTGGATTTCATCCTCCATAAGGCTTCCTTCTTCTTGAATTTCAATATCTGTAGGGCTTCCTTCCTTAAAAGTTTCCACTATAATAACCTCTGCCGGATTACCCACAGGATGAGTCTTTTGTGTCTTGCTATGTGTTCTTCTTACATAAACTTTTGGAATGGCTGCAAGAGTTACTTCAATTGCTGTAGAAGTTTTTAGTTTGTCCTACACCTCTTGGCTGCAGGAGGAATCAGAGTTACCTACGGCTGGGTCATGAGTTCTTCATCTATTTCATCCCTTTCCAATTCTTTTCCCTTCCTTCTCAAAACTGTCGAATCTCTTTGAAGAAAAGTAGAGGGTTGTTCTTCACTTGATTCCGCTCTCTTTTCCTCCATAATAACTAGGGCTCCTTTAGCAACAAGCAAATCCTCATCTACAACTACTACGGGGGAAGAGGGTTTTGCAACATTTTCTTCTTCAACCGGTGGGTTATCTGCAATAGGGGCATCTTCAACCCTAAATTGGTGTATATCCTCAAAAACGCTCCATTCCATTTGTGAAACATCTCTTAGGGGCCATTGTACAAGTAGCTTAATCAATCCATAATGGCCAACAGAATGATTTCCATTTTTCCATGTCTCCTTAGTGCTTGTAGAAATGAGGTGGTATAAGAAATTAGGAACATTGACTCACCGACCATGCCGCAGATGACTAAGTAATTTAAAATGAGGTGAATACAGATCTGAATATCGCCCCTCACATGTAATGTATTTCATAACATACAAAGCTACCTGAGGCCAATGTGCTAGTAGAGAAACCCTTCTAGTTCCTTGTTTGTCCACCATTAAGGGTCCATCTGTGGGAATTGTGAACTCTGCCCTAACGCTCCTTACATATTTTGATTCTGGAAATAGCTCTCCTTCCTTTGCGTGAAATCATATCATAATAACAATGATGGAAAGAAATCAATTTAGAGTACCAAAAAGGACTGATAATTAATCACTTTGGAAACTGAACCATAAAGCACGCCCCCAACTTAACCTAGCATGTGTCCACACAAGCTGACAAGATTTCAGGTAGTGGAGCGGATTAGAATAGGATATAATCATCATGAACTAATAAATGCATAATTAAAACAAAACACAATATACACGTACCTGCAGTTGTACAAAAATGATGGCGAAATGAAGTGAAATGACAGGTAAAAACATGGGATGGAATATCATGGATGGGATTTTATGCACGGAGAAGAATATTCCCATATAATATGGAAATATTTTATTATGAAGTGGCAAATATGTTCACTGCAGAGGCTGCAGGAACTTTACCTTTTTTACCTTGCTCAATTGTTGCAGGAACATTACATGTTGCTGCAGAATCATTGTCAGTTACTGCTGGAACATTACCTGTTGCTGCAGGAACCTTTGTGTCCTTCGGTCAAGCAAATTGCTAAAGGAACTCCTCTTTAGTAGTTGGCTTATGATATAGACGCAGTCAGTGACCATTTACTAAGAGTTTGAATCTGACAGGATCAATTGTAGACAAATGAACAACTCCATTCTGGAATACTTCTTCTATCGCATATGGAGCTAACCACCTGGTTTGAAGTTTTCCCATAGCATCCTTGTATCTAGAATCATACGGTAGTGCCCACTCACCAGCTTTGAATTTCTTTTCCCTGATATATTTATCATGCCATTTTGCTCTTTGATTTTGAATCAATTTTGTCTATTGAACAACTATCTTTCTCCATTCATCTAGAGCATTTAATTGTTGAATGTGTTCTTTCTATGCTTCAGACAATGTCATATTTAATTGCAAAGTTGTCCTTAGGGTTTTATGCTCAAATTCAATAGGCATCATTGTTGTTTTTCCATAAACCATCTCAAAAAGGTGTGAAACCAATTAGTGTTTTCCAAGTTGTTCTATATGCCCAAATTGCTTCTGGAAGCCAGTGAGACCAATCTTTCTTGTGAATAGACACCATTTTTGTAAGAATAGCCTCAAGCTCTCTATTTGTAACTTCTACTTGTCCATTAGCTTGTGGATGATATGGAGTAGATTTTATGTGCCTTATATTGTATTCATTAACCAAAGCTTTTAGCAATGTTGAAGTAAATTGAGGTCCCTGGTCTGAGCAAGTAAATTCAGCTAGCTTATTATCTCTTGCATGTCTCATGGCATGAGCTTCTACCCATTTTGTTACATAGTCTGTACATACCAAGATATAAGATCTGCCATTAGAAGGTGGATCAATTGGGCCAACAAAATCTAATCCCCACTTGTCAAATGGTGCAAATGATATTTGAGGATATAGTGGCATCTCATCAGATTTTGGAGGTCTTCCCATTCCCTGACATCTATCATATTTATGTGTGTACTGAGCTGCATCCTTATGTAATGTGGGCCAATAGTATCCTATATTGAGTATTTTTAGTGCTATTCTTTTGGCAGCAAAATGACCTCCACATGGCTCATCATGACATGCATGCAGGATGTCATATATTTCATCTTCTCTGACACATCTTCGCATGACTTGGTCAGGTCCAGTATAAAATAGACAATCAGCAATCCATGAGAAGTTAAAACTTTTTTCAACTAGCAACCTTCTTTCTTTAGGAGAGAAATAAACTGCCATCTTAGCTGTAGCTAAATAGTTGGCAATATCACCATACCAAGGAGTGTGAGCTTGAATGAGAAACAAATGTTCATCTAGAAAAGTGTCATCTATTACTGTAGAATCTTCTTGCAATTGAAGTCGTGAAAGATAATCTGCAACCACATTAGACTTCCTTGGTTTATCAACAAGTGTGATATCAAATTCCTGCATCAACAATAACCAGCGAGCTAATCTACCAGTGATTGATGGCTTATTCATGGGATATCTAATTGCAGTATGATTTGTATGCACAAATATGGAATATCCTGTGATATAGTGTCTAAATTTGTTAAGTGCATATATGACAGCTAGCATTTCCTTTTCAGTAACTTGTAATTCAATTCAGATCCCTACAAATTCTTGCTAATATAATATATTGCATTTTCCAATTTGTCAATTCTTTGTCCCAACATTGCTCCTATTGCATAATCAGATGCATCTGTATGGATTTGGAATGGCAGAGACCAATTTGGCCCTTTAAGAACTAGTGCTTGATTCAAAGCATTCTTAAGCTTTAAGAAGCTTCATTGCATGCTGGGGTCCATTTAAATTTTGCATCTTTAGTAAGTAGTGAATATAAGGGACTTGCAATTTTACTAAAATCTTTGATAAACTATTTGTAGTATCCAACATAACCAAGACAACTTCTTACATCTTTTTGCTTCAAAGGGGCATTAATATGCTGAATGACCTCAATCTTTGTTGGATCCACCTGGATGCATTGTACAGAGGTATGATGACCAAGGAATATTCCTTATTTCATCATGATGAAACACTTCTCACTATTTAAGGACAAATTGTAGTCTTCACATCGTTGCAAAAATTTCTTCAGATTACCCAATGCTTGCTCAAATTCAGAACCATAAGTTGTAAAGTCATCCATGTAAATTTTCATAATATCTTGAGAAATATTAGAAAAGATACTGATCACTACTCTTTGAAAAGTGGCTGGAGCATTACACAACCCAAAAGGAAGAACAAAATATGCATACGTGCCCCATGGGCAAGTAAATGTTGTCTTCTCTTGATCCTCGAGGGCTATCTAGATCTGATTGTAGCCACTAAATCCATCAAGGAATGAAAAATATCTCTTACCAGCTAGAGAGTGCAATACACGATCCACAAATGGCAATGGAAAATGATCTTTTCTTGTTGCTAAGTTCAAAGCTCTATAATCAGCACATACCCTCCATTTTCCTCCTTTTTTAGGGACTATCACCAGAGGTGATACCCATTGACTGTCAGAGAAAGGATAGATAAACCTAGCTTTTAACAATTTCTGTAATTCTTCTTTAACTATCTCCTTCAAGGCAGGATTGACTCTTCTTTGAGGTTGTCTGAGTGGGCAATACTCATCCTTTATATAAATACAGTGGGTACAAACTGCTGGATCAATCCCATTCATATCCTTGTAATCCCATGCAAAAGCATTTTTATGAAGTTTTAGCAAGTCCACAAGGCCCTCTTTTTGAGTATCTAATAGATCTCTATTGATATTCAAATATTTATTCCATTCCACCTCTATCTTAATAGTAAGATCAATCTGGTTTATATTAGAAAAATGAAAAGAAGATAATTCCTATAGCAACAGAGTATGCAATATATTAGTGGTTGCAGGAAAGTCCAAACCTGCAATATTCAGAACCAATTTCTGCAATTTTTGCTCTTCTATTAATTCATTTATCAAGATTTTATAAAGAATTGATTTTTCATCATATAACTGCATGAGTGGTCCTTGATTAATCATCATAAGGTGATTAATAGAGTCAATTTCTTCAGATTCTTCTCCCAAGATAGGCCAAATGGCTTGTTGTTGTCCAAGCTGGGGTTATGCTAGAGAATACAAGGATAATGTTTTTGTAGAACTCCCATCTGAAATAGTCATATCCCCTGATCTACACCCAATATATGCATCAGCTGTGGCAAGCCAAGGTCTACCCAAAATGACTAGATATCCTCCCAATGTTGCCTTTGGAGATAAAATCATAAAGTCTGTAGGATATTCCTAGGAATCTAGAATAACTACTACATCCTCTATGATACCATCAAGTCTCACTGTAGAGCCATCAGCAAGCTGTAGAATTGTGGGTGTAGGCCTTAAACTATTGATCTCAAGATGTTTCATTACTTCCCTTTTCATTACATTAATGGTTGCCCCTAAATCAATAAAAACATTTTTTATTTGACTACCATTAATGACTATACTCACAACAGGACTACCTAGATCAGAATACTTTGGAATGACAATCTTACTTAACATAATATCAGCTAGTTGACCCATAACATGCACTATTTGTGAAACCTTTTTCTTCCTACTAGGTTTTATTAGACATGCTTCTCTCAATGCCTTACCATATATGGGAACATCCTTTATTGCTTGCAACAATGGAATTTTAACACAAATGTGCTTCAGATGATCAATAATATCAAAGCTTTGTTGTTGTTTAGTGGGGACTTATTTTTCTTGCAATATATGGGGAAATGGTGGCAATACTTGATTCTGAGGTATTGTATTTGTTGGATTAGAGATTTCTTGCTCCTCCTGTACCTCAGTGATAACTGGATGAGAGGGATTAGGTAAAGTTGTTCCAGATCAGAGGTGATATTATCTAGTGATAAAGAATAGGCTGGGTACTGATTAACATCAGCTGAATAAGCTTGTTGTTGTTGTTGAGACTTGATATTTGGATTTGGCAACGGTTGAGTAGGCAACTATGTTGGTTTAGGTGGTGTAGTAGTAGCTACAGGAGGAGGCATTAAAGCAGGAGGTTGTGGCTGTTGAATAGGCGGCTAATAACCAGAAGATTGGGCATTCCATGGTTGGCTTCCCCTCCATTGAGAAGTAGGTTGCCAATTCCCTTCAAATTGGTTTCCTTGGCCTTGAGGTGGGTACCAGTTCCCCTATGGCTACTACCACTGTGGCATTTGATTAGCAAAATGTTGCCCTTGGCCTTGTGAACCATACCAATTTTGATAGTTACCAATATTTTGAGAATACGGTGATTGCCATTGGTTATTTGGTACATAAGAATTTTCACTATAACCAGAAAAAGATAGTGGATTGGGTGGCATACCTTGTCTTTGAAAATTTGATCTTCTTTGAGCAAAGAAGACTTGCTCATCCTCACCTTGAACTAGCTTGAAGTCAGGTACCTCCACATTTGCAACCATCTTACATCTGCAATCTTTCTTTTGCTGTTTACAATGAGGACAAAATTATGCAAGGAATGCATCAACTTCCTCATGCATCTTCTTAGCTGCCAGTGTATCCAACAGGGTAGCCATATTGTTTATAATGTCCTCCTTGAAGTCTTTTAATAGATGACTAAGTTCCATTCTAGAAAATCTAGTTCCAGATGCTGATAATGGTGCCCTTGGTTTAAATCTCCTATTCTTCTTAGAAGTAGATCTAGAGTACTTACAAATTTGTCCTATTTCAGCCCAAGTGGATTGTGTAATATCACCTCCTCCCATAAGATCCAAGGAATCAGTGCATTCATCACTGATTCCCCTCAAAAATATCAATTTGAGGGAATCTTCATTAAGAGTGTTATGCTTGGACTTTTTGACACTAAACAGAAACCTTTCCAAGTAATCTTCAAGACTCTCATCTTCAGTTTGTGTCATTCTAAAGATATCATCCCCATGATGATCAATACCTCTACAATAATCTTTTTATTTCACAAGAAACAACCATTTCATTTAATCCCATGTATTGATTGTGCTACTACCCAAGCTCATAAACCATCTCAAGGATGACTCCTTCAAAGTGGCAAGAAAATTTTTGAGTCTATGGGCATCTGTAGTATAGTCAAAACTTCTACAGAGAATATCAAACTCAAACAGGAATGTGTTCGAATCCTCTATCACCAATCCATAGAATTTAGGGAGTGAAGATGTTGGAATGTTCTTGAGATTAGCATTATCACACTGATCAGAGATGGGAAACTCAAATGTTGGAACTGGTGGATTATTCCCACCAGGAGGAGGGTTCCCTTGCATTAGACTTGTGGGGGTTGTTACTATAGGAAATTCTTCTTCTTAAAGACCAAAAAGGAACTGAAGACTACCTTCCAGAATTTCAAATTCAGGGTGGTTCAAATTTAGTGGGGCTTGGTAAAATTCAGCAAAAGGATTTATATCTGGGAAATTATCTTCTGTATGATTAGAATGAGTGGGCAGAAATCTACCTCTGGGGTCTCTTCTTCTTCTATGCATGCAGATTCATGAAATTTTTCAAACAATAAGGTATTACCAAAAATAATTGATGGAAAACAACAACCCTGAAAGGTTCTTAGTTTGACAACATCCCCGGCAACGGTGCCAAAAATGTCTACTCCAACTATAATAATAATAATTTTAATTGAAATCTCAAAAGTTTGGACATTCATCTGGTAAAGTTACTATTTTCATGGCTAGTGTTCATTTAGTTATCAACCCAGGGACGTAAAACTTGAAATGGGTCTGCACTATATATGCACTAAGCTCCTTGAATGGCCATTTTGCATTGTTGCAGTAACTAACATTATACGGAAAGGAAAGACAAGAATGGAAATTAAAGAAGGCTATAGGAAAACTTATAAAAACAATGCCAGAATCATCTAATATAAATTAAAAAAATCACTCTGTTGTGGCTTGGCTACAGGAACAGTTAGTGGATCTCTTTCCAGTGGCTACAGGAACAGTCAAGGCATGAAATTCTACTATGACTAAAGAGATCTAATTTCAATGAGCACAAACATAGGATCACTCACCAAGTGGGCCCCCTTGGATGAGTGATATCAAGCTTCCAGAAAACTACTTTTAACATATCAGAACAACATATCTTTTATTCATTGCTTCCTAAAAAATGATTACATATTTGAAAAGAAAATTCAAGAATGCTTATCAAAATTCTCTACTCTATTCCTCTCTTTTTTGTCTCTCCTCTAAGAAAAAAGGAAGAGATTATTAAAAGGAAAAGATCAACTACAATGGAAAACTCAAATCATGCCTAGAAGAAGAGGCGGATGATTGACTAATGAAGAAGATAACTAGAGCTTGGCTGCAGGAAACATGGATCTAAACCAAACCATAGTCTTTGCATGCCGTGACGGTATTTTGTGAATTCAATGCCCACTAGAGTTAAACTTCTATAGTGTTGCCTGGCTTCTCTGCTCATTTTGTGGGCTTGCTCGACTCCTCTTCAGTTTGATCTCCAGTTATTTCTTACGTGATTCTTCCTTCTTCAGGCACGAAAGGAGAATATCCACTACGACATCATTTATTATCTGCACTACAACAAGAACAACATACAAGGACATGCATACATATTTTATTTAATTAATACATTCATTAATTCACATATGATATTACCCTAAATAATCCGCATAGCAATAGGAACAAATCAGTTGGCTGTAGGAATAAATGGCATGGTTGCAGGAATAGACTGGCAAAGTTCAAACATGATTTCATAAGTTTAGGTTTAACACATGAAATACATATAGTCAATTTACAATACTTCACTACTACTATGCAAACCAAAAGATGTCAAAAAACTAAGATTTTTTATGATAAAAATATGACAAAGTCTCAACTTATCAAATACCATGCTCTAGGTGCCTACTTTAGACCATATAGTAATTTCTTCAATCTGCAAACAAAGTTCTCATCTTCATGCAGCTGTAAACCTTCAGGTTGCTCTATGTAGACTTCTTCTTCAAGATTTCCATTCAAGAATGTAGATTTGACATCCCTTTGATGTACTTGGTATCCTTTATATACTGAGAATGCCAAGAACATTCTTATAGCTTCAAGTCTTGCAAGTGGTGCAAATGTTTCTTCAAAATCTATGCCCTCTACCTGAGCATATCCCTTGCATACTAGCCTTTCCTTCTTCATTCATCTTTTTCCTATAGACCCATTTAGTTCCAATGACATTTTTGTTTGCAGGTCTAGGAACCAATTCCCATGTTTTGTTCTTTTCAATTTGCCGCAACTCTTCTTCCATTGTCTTTATCCATTTTTCACTCTTGTTGGCTTCATCATATGTCATGGGTTCCATCTCAGTCATAAGGCAGAAATTTACTTGCTTAGTGTTCCTTTCTCTCCTTCTAGTTTTCACACCATCATTCTTGTTGGCAATAATCTAATCCTCAGGGTGATTCTTTTTCATATATTTGTTTGGGGCTTTGCTAGGTGCTTCTTCTTCATTTTCACTCTCTGATTGATCTTCATCTTCAACATATGGTCTTTTAGTCTGAGTAATTGAGATTTGCCTTCCTTTATGTATATTTTAATCTACTTTCACATGTACACTCTCAATTGCCTTCTTTAGCCTTTTGTTGAAACACTTGTAGGCCTTGCTATGAGTAGAGTACCCTAAAAAGATACCTTCATCACTTCTTCAATCAAAACTTCCCAATCCGTCTTCATCTCTTTTGATGAAGAACTTTATACCAAACACCTTGAAGTGCTTGACTGATGGTTTCCTATCATACCATAACTCATAAGGTGTCATTCTATTGTTCACTCTCAGTTGAGCTCTATTTGATGTGTATACAACAATATGGACTACTTCTTTCTAGTATACATCAGGTAGATTAGCTTCATTTAACATTGTCCTTGCCATCTCTTTGACTGATATATTCTTCATTTTCACAACACCATTTTGTTGTGGTGTTCTAGGTGCTAAATATTGTCTTCTGATTCCATGTCTCTCGCAGTAATCTTCAAACTCATTTGATGTGAAATCACCTCCACAGTCTGATCTCAAACATTTCATCTTGTATCCACTTTCCTTCTCAACCATCTTCCTAAAGATTTTGAATCTTCCATATGCTTGAGACTTGTCTTTTAGGAAGGAGACCCATGTCATCCTAGAGAAATCATCTATAAGTAGCATAAATTATCTTTCTCCATTTAGGGATGTTGTTCTTGTAGGCTCACACAAGTTAGTATGCACAGGCTCTAGTGGTCTTGTAGTTGAGTATTCTTTAGATTTGAAGCTTTCCTTAGTTTGCTTCCCTCTTTGACACTCATCATGGAAGGTACTTGTAGGTTTAATAATTTGAGGTATTTGTCTTACATACCCTTTCTTTCTTACCTTAACAAGGTTATCAAAATTGATGTGACCTAGTCTTCTATGCCATAGCTAACTCTCATCAATTTGTCCCATCATACATTGAGACTCAAAGCATTCCTTAAGATTATATAAATTGTCATCTGTCCTTTTTCCTTCAGCACCAAGTCATCCAATTCTTTATTTTCTTATTTGATATCCTTTTAAATCAAATGTGAACTTATATCCTTTGTCATACATTTGACTCACACTCAAAAAATTATGTTTTAGACCTTCTGCATAATATACATCATGAGCTTTCAGTTTGCCATCAATGTTTAGTGAACCTCTACCCTTGATCTTGATTGATAATTTGTCTCCAAACCTCACTAAACCACCATTCCAATCTTCTAATTTGATGAATTTCTTCTTATCACCAATCATGTGGTTGGAGCAACCACTATCTACTACCCACAAGTTTTTCCTTTCACCATGTAGGGCAGTTTGAACAATCAAACTTGACTCAGCCTTATCTTTATCCTTTTCTGCCCAAACTTGTTTGGTTTCTTTCTTCTTTTCTATTGTCCCATTCAATTCTAGTTTTGCATTAGGTTCAGATGTTGACACTATCTTCTTTTTCTTAGTTGTCCTTGTTGGCCATTTGGTGGAATTGATTATGTGTTGCATTGATGTTTTGTCCTTGATGCCAACACTACCTATTTGGATGCTTTACTGGCACCCTTCTGGTCCTGGTAGGTTGAGTGATTTTTGATTAACTTGGATCTAACATGATCTAGTAGGCTCTGGTATAGTCTGATGATGGAATCATCTTGTTCATGATACTTATACTCATATTTGACCAGTTGGTTTTGGTCTGGTGATCAGATTCTATCCTTTTTGCTTAGAAGATTGGTTTCTGGTTCTGACAAGGGTTTCACCGACAGAGATTTTGATGGAGATATTTGATGAATTGCATAAGTGGTGTTGGTGTAGCTTCTGGTGGAGTTTCAGGATGATGTTGGTGATCGTGTTCAAGAATTGGTGATTGGAGATCATTTCTATAATTTATGGACCGAATTTAATGTAGCGTGTGGATAGGACTGATGAATATATTTTCGGGATGTCTTATGTGTTGATATTATTTGTCTGGTCTAAGGCCAAAATTATTTGTAATTATGTAATTGGTTTATTGTTTGGTGGTTGACCTAATTGTTTATGATCAAGTTTTGTATAAATAGATGTAAGATCTCATTGTAGAGAATCATGGTTATATGTAAGAGGTCATGATCAAGGAATGTAATGTGCGAATAATGTAATATTATTTAGGAAAAGAAGTTGGTTGATCATTGGAGATTGAATTGGGTTTATGTAAGAGAATTTATTCCTTTGGTATTGAGCTTAACCAGAACTGTACTCGGGCATAAGAGATGTTATCTTTTGCAATTCAACACTTCTTTAGATTGTAGTCTGGATTTATATGTAGTCAGTGAGGCTCCTTTTGTCATGAGAAGTGTGCTCTAGGTTGTTGGCCTTCCTTCAACTGCAGACCCCTCAATTGTAATTCACATACTTACTGTAGAAGTATTATCTGACTGTGGGTAGGCTTCCCACCATGGTTTTTCCCTTTATCGGGTTTTCCACGTACAATTCTTGGTGTTATATGGATGACTTTTATTTTGTGATTATTGTTTATGCTTAATTGGTTTATCTTCTATTCTGGTATTAATGTTTTGGGTTTCGGTATTAAAGTTTAAATTGCTAATGATTCTTGTAATCTGTGATAAGTGATTCAGCACCCCCTCCCTCTTAGTTGTCTTCCAGTTATTTGAACTGTCTAACAATTGGTATCAAAGATTTGGTCCTCTCTGCAGAAAGCTTAATCGCTTGAGCAAGATCCTATGGCAGCTAACAATTCAAGTTCATCCAGTTCTTCAGGAGCTATGTTTCAAAGGGATATTCTGAGGCTTGATGGAACAAATTAAATAGTATGGAGGATTTAGATGGAGAATCGTCTGAGATGTCTTGGTAAGGAGATTTGGGAGATCACATAGAATGGTGTCACACCCTATAATATGGGATATGACAATCCTCCTCCGGAAAACCTGGACAAGGAGCTTGAGAATGATTGTAGAGGAAGAGAAGCCCTCTTGTGTGCACTTTCAGATCATCAAATAATGGGATTAACAGATAAATCATCTAGAAAGGCTATATGGTATAGTTGGAGACTCTTAATGAAGGTGACCCCACAGTGAAGATTGCTAAACTTGATGGTTACAGGTGAGATATGAAAAACCTAAAGATGGAAGAAGATGAAAGGATTACTATATTCATGGAAAGGGTAAATGAGATTGTTATGGGAATTTAATATTGTGGTGGAACTCTAAGAGAAGATAAAATTATTTCAAAAGTCCTAAGAGCCCTACCACTGGCTTACAAAATGAAGGTTACTTCTATTAATGAGTTGAGAACAATGGCTAGTACATCTGTCAACTGAGATACTTTGGTTGGGAAACTATCTACTTTTGAGCTTGAGGAATTTGGACCTTCTGGAGCTGTGAAGACTGAACCTTCTTTTCATGCATCTACATCTACAACTGATAAGCAAGACTGGAAAGCTTTATATGCAAAGGAATTGGAAGATATGAAGAGAGAAGATGATGAGTTTGAGAAAATTGAAGCACTATTTTCTAGAAGAGTACTTAAAGGACCGGTAGGAAGTAAGTATGAAGGAAAAAAACCTTTTAAATATTTTGCATGTAATAAGATTGGTCATTTTTCATCTAGATGTCCTAAAAGGAATTCAAGATTTGAAGAAAGAGTTAGAAGATCATTTAAGCCTAACCCTGGATATCAAAACAAGTATAAATACAAGAAAAAAAGAGACAAATCATGCTACATAGTGGATGAGGAAGACATTATTGTTTCAGATGATGAACCAATAGAAGACTCTACTAGTGGATCTAGCAATGGGAAGGAATGGGTATTCCTAGCTATCAAGGAAGATGATCCGACACTAGAAGAGAATGTACCTGAAGAGAAGGCACTTGCTGTTAAAATTGAAGAGAAGGATGAATGGGTAATTGACAGTGGTTGTTCACTTCATATGACTAGAGATAAAGGAAATTTTTTGTCTTTGCAATAATTTGATGGTGGTCTAGTTATATTTGGAGATGACAAGGCATGTATGATCAAAGGAAAAGGAACTATATCATTGGATGGTAAGAACAATACTGATAATGCTTATTATGTTGAAGGTTTGAGGCATAAACTTTTGAGTATAGGACAATTGGTAGATAAGGGATTTCAATTATAGTTCAAGGATAGAACATGCAAAAATCATTAACAGGTCTGGCTTGGAGATTGCAATCAGTACAGAAACAAAAGGTAATATATTTCACTTAAACTCCGGTGAAAAGACATGTTTGATTACATAGATTGATGAGAGTTGGCTATGGCATAGAAGGTTGTGTCATGTGAATTTTGATTACATTGTGAAGATCAGTTCAAATAAGGTAATTAGGGATATACCTAAGATTATGAAGCCCTATAATCCGGTATGTAAAGAATGTCAAATGGTAAACAAGTCAAAACTTGTTTTAGGAGTATAAAAGATAAATCAAATGATGTTCTTGATCTTATTCATACTGATTTATGTGGCCCTGCTAGAGTTAAAAGTTTTCAAGGTGACAGATATTTCACGCTAATCATTGATGATTATTCTAGAATGATGTGGGTTACTTTTTTGAGAGAAAAATCTGAAGCATTTGAAAAGTTTAAAATCTTTAAGGCTAAATTGGAAACTGAGACAGGATTGAAGATTAAATGTTTGAGATCAAATCATGGTGGATAATTCACATCCAATGAGTTTAGTAACTTTTGTGACAAGCATGGTATAATAATACAATTTTCTGCTCCCCGGACACCTCAGTAGAATGGAGTTGTGGAAAGGAAGAACAAGACTATCTTGGATGCTGCTAGAACAATGGTGATGGAAGCTAGTCTACCTCATATCTACTGGAGAGAAGCAGTGAGCACAATGGTTTATACATTCAACAGAGTACATATCAAAGGAGAAACTGGTAAGACACCTTATGAATTATGGTTTCGCAATACACCTATAGTTAAGTATTTTAGAATTTTTGGTTGTAAATGTTATATTAGGAGAGATGATATTATTGGGAAATTTGATCCTAGATGTGATGAAGGCATATTTCTTGGTTATTCTAATGAAACAAAAGCATATAGATGTTATAACAAGACATTGCAGAGAATTGTGGAGAGTGCTAATGCCAAAGTAGATGAGCTGAACAGAAGTCAAATCAAAGTTTATGAGAAGGAACTGGTAGTGGAAATGATTATATCTGAACTGGTAGCACTTTTATCAGAACAGAGAGTTGAATCAGTTACTTCGGCAACATCAGAGAATTTTACAGTAACTGAGGAACAGGGAAGAGGAACAAAAAGTCAGAAGACCCCTAGGTATGTGAGATTGAATCATTCAAAAGATCAAATCATTGGGGATAAGAGCAATGGAATAATGACAAGAAGAAGACTGGCAACTAATGAGATATGTCTAATTTCACAAGTTGAACCGGTATCAGTAATTGAAGAATGTAAAGATGAATACTTGTTGAAAGCTATGGAAGAAGAATTAGATCATATTGAGAAAAATAACACATGGACCTTCGTTCCCTGGCCTAAAAGTAAAAATGTTATTGGAACTAAATGGGTTTTTAGATATAAATTGAATGAGGATGATCAAATTATAAAGAATAAGGCTAGATTGGTTTGTAAAGGATATTCTCAGAAGGGAGGAATTGATTATGCAGAGACTTTTGTACCTATAGCTAGGATTGAAGCTGTAAGATTATTTCTTGCCTATGCTGCTTATAAAAACTACAAGGTTTATTAGATGGATGTTAAATGTCCATTCTTGAATAGGAATCTTGATGAGGAAGTTTATATTGAGCAACCTAATGGTTTTTCACTATCAGATAATGCAGATATGGTTTGCATGTTAAGGAAAGCTTTATATGGATTGAAACAAGCACCTAGAGCTTGGTATGCAAGGTTGCATAAATATCGTTTGAAGCTTGGTTTTACTAAGGGCAGTGCTGACAATAATTTATATTATAAAATCACTGATGATGATATACTAATTATTGAAGTATTTTTTTATTATTTTTGGAGGTGAAGATAAGGTATGCATAGAATTTTCTAAGGATATGGAGAAACAATTTGAGATGTCTATGATTGGTGAGATGAAATTTTTCTTAGGTTTGCAGATTACTCAGACTGATAAAGGTATTTTTATCTATCAAACTAAATATGCTAAGGAATTGTTGAAGAAATTTGGTATGGGAGACTCTAAACTAGTAAGTACCCCTATGGTTACAAGTGATAAATTGACAAGAAAAGATCTTTCTGCACTGGTAAATCCTACAAGATACAAATCTATAATTGGAGGTATTTTTTATTTAACTTAGACTAGGCCTGACATTATGAATGTTGCTTGTATTGTTTCAAGATTTAGAGTGATCCTAGAGAAAATCATGAGATGGCAGTGAAAAGGATTTTTAGATACTTGCAAGGTACATCAAAATATGGCTTGTGGTACCCTAAGGATGATAACTTTACTTTATGTGCATATACAAATGCTGATTGGGCTGGAGATGTTGATGATCGAAAAAGTGCCTCCGGTGAAGCTTTCTTTCTTGGAAAGAAGTTGGTTTCATGGATCAGCAAGAAACAGTCATGTACTTCTTTATCTACTGCTGAAGCTGGGTATGTTGTTGCTGCTACTAAGCGTACACAAGTTTTATGGATGAAGCAAATGTTGAAGGATATAAAGGTGGATTGTGATGCACCGGTAGTTATTCACTGTGATAACTCTGCTGCTATTTATATATCAAAGAATCTGGTATTTCATTCTAAAACAAAGCACATATCTATCAAGTATAACCTTTTGAAGGAGAAGGCAGAAGAAAATGAAGTTAGACTGGTTTATGTGAACACTAAAGAGCATATTGTAGATATTTTCACTAAACCTTTGTCCAAAGAATCATTTGAGTACTTGAGAGACAGATTGGGAGTTTCTGCCCCTCTGGTAGAGACTTGATTGATGCGGTTTGGCACCAGTCTAGCATGCATTATCAGAGATATTATTCATTCTGGTACTGATGTGGAATGCTACTACTCAGGGGGAGTAGTCAGCTTTGTGATTCAGAGGCTTATGTTTTTTCTTTGATATTTCTATCATATTTCTAGCATTGATGTCAAAGCGGGAGTGATATTGATGTGAAAAAGAAAAGGAAAGGGGGAGAAATATTGATAAGGAAAAGAAATTCAGAGCTATATGTGGGAGTTTGTTTGTTGTCTTTCGTAGGGGGAGACTTGTTTGGCATCTCTTGGTACTTAGATGTTTTTCACATCTAGTGTTGCCATCAATGTCAAAGGGGGAGATTGTTGGCCATTTGGTGGAATTGAATATGTGTTGTATTGATGCTTTGTCATTGATGCCAACACTAGATGTTTGGATTCTTTACTGGCACTCTTCTGGTCCCAATAGGTTGAGTAATTTTTGATTAACTTGGATCTGAAATGATTCGATAGGCCCTGATATAGTTTGTTGATGAAATCAGCTTGTTCATGATACTTATACTCATATTTGATCAGTTGGTTTTGGTCTGGTGATCGGATGCTATGCTGCTTGCTTAGAAGATTGGTTTCTAGTTCTGACGAGGGTTTCACTAGTAGAGCTTTTGATGGAGATCTTTGATGAATTGCATAAGTGGTGTTGGTGTAGCTTCTGGTGGAGTTTTAGGATGATGTTGGTGATCATGTTAGAGATTGGTGATTGGAGATCATTGTTGTAATGTATGGACCTATACTTGGTCCCAGTTGATCTAGGTTATGGATCGGCTTTAATGTAACATGTGGATAGGACCTATGAATATATTTTTGAGATTTCTTGTGTGTTGATATTATTTATTTGGTCTAATGATGACATGGTTTGTAATTATGTAATCAGTTTATTATCTGATGGCTGACCTGATTGTTTATGATCGAGGGTTTTGTATAAATAGATGTAAGATCTCATTGTAGAGAATCATGGTTATATGTAAGAGGTCATGGTCAAGGAAAGTAATGTGCAAATAATGTAATATCATTTAGGTAGAGGAGTTGGTTGATCATTGGAGATTGAATTGGATTTATGTAAGAGGATTTAGTCCTCTAGTATTGAGCTTAACTAGAAGTGTACTCAGGCATAGGAGATGTTATCTTTTGCAGTTCAACACTTCTTCGGATTGTAGTCTAGATTTATATGTAGTCAGTGAGGCTCCTTTTTTGATGAGCCGTGCTCTCTAGGCTGTTGGCCTTCCTGTAGGTGCAGGCCCCTCAATTGTAAATTCACATACTTACTACAGAAGTATTAACTGACTGTGGGTAGGTTTCCCACTATGGTTTTTCTCTTTACTGAGTTTTCCACATACAATTCTTGGTGTTATTTGGATGGCTTTTATTCTGTGATTATTGTTTATGCTTAATTGGTTTATCTGCTATTCCAGTATTAATGTTTTGGGTTCCGGTATTAAAGTTTAAATATCTAATGATTCCTATAATTTGCGACAACTGATTCACCCTCCCCCCTCTCAGTTGTCTTCTAGTTAATTGAACTGTCTAACAGTCCTAAGCTTACAATGTTTTGCAATGTGGCCCAAGTTTTGACAATGATAGCATTTAACATTTACATTGAATGATGCATTTGAAAATCTATTGTAGGACTGTGATAGATTTCTCCTATATTCATAACTTCTATGACCATACCCATTAAAATGATAAAAAATAACATTCATATCCCTCAGAGTAGCAAATTGATTTCCACTTTCAAAACTAGGAGGAGACCTACGCATAAGCCTACATTCTGCAATTATATGACCATAAGTATTGCATTTATAACAATAGCCATGGAACTGAGGTACATACCAATCATTAGTGAAGTTATTTCTCATTTGTCTCCTTGGAGTAGAATAGTTTGGTCTTTTTGAGCTCACTCTTCATGTATCCTTGACCTTTGTGAAGCCTCCATTATCAACATTGGCTTTTCTTTTAGAATCAATATGTTGGTTCCTTGACCGGTTCTTTGTAGCAGCAACATATGTCTTCTTCTCATTGGGCTTGCTGACTGAGAAGGTTTGTTTGACTTCACTTTCACTTGAAGAGGTAAAGAGTATCTCCTTGTTTGATGAATCTTTACTGTTGGAACATTGACTAGCCTCAAATCCAACACAGACTAGTTCTTTGGAGTGCTTTTGTTTGCTCAAAAATTTATCCAAAGCAACAGTGTTTTCCCTCATACTTGATTCTTACCTTGAGTTCATCTTTGCCCTTTTCAAGTTCCTTTCTGAGATTCACATTTTCTTCCTTCATCTTTTGATATTCTTTCTCTTTGTTTTATAAATCTGATTTAGTCACTTATGCATTCTTGTAGCTTCATCCAACTGAGTGGTTAAAGCAGCAAGATTTCTATTTGATTCTTCAATATTCTTGTTTAGTAAGTCATGCTCCCTTATGACAAATTTCTTGTATTTCTTGAACTCTTTTCTTACTTTGTTGAGTTCTTCAAGAGCACAACTAATTCTCCTTCAAGGTCAACCACAACATTTGCATCTTCTTCCTCAATGTCATCTATATTTTTAGATTGATCACCACTATGTTTCTCATTAAGGATCTCTTGAGCCATGAAGGCACTACTTTGTTTTTCATCTTCACGGTATTCCTCAACTAACTCACTTTCATCATTAGAGACATCACTATCAATTAAGTAAAGAACCTTCTTCATGGTTTATAAAACCTTTTACCCTTATCCTTGACACCTTCCACATTATTGTCTTCCTTCTTCTTATAGGGACACTTAGCCACAAAATGTCTTATTTTACCATAATCAAAGCATTTGAAAGGTAGCTTTCCTCTATACTTGTCTGATCCTTTCTTGAGCTTTCTAACAAAGTTAGCTTCAACAACATCATCGTCATTTTTATCTTCATGTGTAGCTTGTTCTTTTCCTTTTTGTGTGGTATTGAAGGCAAATTCTCTCTTTGATGATTCTCCACCTATTGTTCTCATTTCGTAAGCTGATAAGGAGCCAAATAATTCATCCATAGAGAAAGTATTTAAGTCTTTAGCTTCCTCAATAGATGAGACCTTTGTATCATACTTTGAGGTTAATGATCTCAGAACCTTTTTAATGGTAACTTCATCTTTGAATTCTTCTTTGAGTCCTCTTATAGCACTCACAGTCTCATCCACTCTTTGCAGATAATCAGATATTCAGTAAGTTGGTTCTGGTCTAGTGATCAGATGCTATCCTATTTTCTTGGAAGCTTGGCTTGTGGTTCCGACGAGGATTTCACCGATAGATATTTTGATAAAGATCTTTGATGAATTGCATAAGTCATGTTGGTGCAACTTCTGGTGGAGATTCAAGATGTTGTTGGTGATCATGTTTGAGACTTGGCGGATGGAGATCATTGCTTTAGTGTGTGGACCTATAATGGGTCCCGCTATTGTCTAGGTTATGGATTGACTTAATGTAACATGTGGATTGGACCTCTTGATGTGTTTCTGGGATGTCTTATGTGTTGGATATTGTTTGTTCAGTCTAAGGCTGACATGTTTTATAATTATGTAATTGGTTTATTGTTTGGTGGCCTATCTAATTGTTTATGGTCAAGGGTTTGTATATATATGATGTAAGATCTCATTGTAGATCATCATGGTATAGGATCAGGATAGGAATGGGATATGGATATGTAATGTGCGAATAATGTAATATCATTCAGGTAGAGGATTTGGTCAATCATTGGATATCTAATTGGGTTTATGTAAGAGGATTTAGTCCTCTAGTATTGATCTTAACCAGAATTGTATTCAGGCATAGGAGATGCTATTTTTGCAGTTCATTCCTTCTTCCAGATTGTAGTCTAGATTTCTATGTAGTCAGTGAGACTCCTTTTGTGATGAGAAGTGTGCTCTAGGCTATTGGCCTTCATGCAAGTGCAGGCCCTTCAATTGTAATTCACATACTTACTGCAAAAGTATTATCTGACTGTGGGTAGGCTTCCCACTGTGGTTTTTCCCTTTACCGGGTTTTCCACATATAAATCTTGGTGTTATGTGGATGGTATTTATTCTCTGATTATTGTTTATGCTTAATTAGTTTAACTGTTGTTCCAGTATTTGGTTTAAGCATTCCAGTATTAAAGTTTTGGGTTCTGGTATTAAAGTTTTAATTGCTAAATGTTTTATTAATCTGTGACAACTGATTCATGTGCCCCCCTCCTCTCAGTTGTCTTTTGGTTATTTGAACTATCTAATAGATACAACTTATATGCACTCTCCTTGATTTAAGGAAAATTGCTAGAATGTGACATTGCTAGGTGAAAAAAGGAATTGGGGGATCGAGAAAAATGTGATGGTTGCTAATCCTAAGATGGAAGATCCACAAAGCTAGTTGCACTTCTAATCTGGCTCCTCTACTTTTGGCCTTGAAAAAAGGAAATGATGGCTTTATAAATTTTTAATCAAACAAGGATGAGATAGGCAATGATCAAGAGAATTTGAAGTATGAAATTGGCATCATTGATCCTAGGGGCATAAGTCAATTTGTTAACAAAAATGGAGGATGGATTGACAAAAGAAGAAACCTTTATAACACCCTCTTCTATTGGGACAGAAGGAAGGAAAGGCATCCCCTAGGAAGAAATGAAGATCTTAACATGGAATGTCAGGGGCTTAAATACACCTAACATGAGGTGTATGGTCAAACATCATGTTTAGATTCACAATTGATTGATATAGTCTTACTACTATGAATGCTATATATGGATATGAGGAATTATGTCAATGTCTAATAATTCTGATTTTTATCTGCAGGTCTGAAGGAGAGAGATCATTTAATATTTTCTATGTCTTCTCCAAATGAATTCAATTGGCATATATATTATTTAGGCAACTGGTCAATTGGTGTATTGACTGCTCATGCCTTTTAGGCATGACCGATCAATGCACCCATTGATTGGTGCCTTTACAATTATACCATTAACACAATGCTGATTATCGGTTCAAAAACCCTCGATAGCATATTGTAATATCATAGTATAATGACTGATCAATTTAATGAATCGGTTCATATAAACACCGATGATTCAAAGTGCACGATGAATATAATCCAACCAGTGCATTTGTTAACCAATGTTAATGCCAAATGAAGCGGTCTATTCATTAAAACCGATAACAAATATGCTCGATATAATTAAGCCCGATAACAGATGTGAATTGGTGCCAATGTTTATGCATCCAATAGCAAGTATGTATCGACGAATTTAACCCGATAACTTATAGCATTTAATATGCTATTGGGTTAATACCCTGATAGCATATTAATGCTAATTAACAATTGACATTAATATGCTATCGGGCTAACAACCCGATAGCATAATGATAAGCAATGTTTGTACAATCCGATAATCATATGCAATATAAATCAGACATGAAGCATGTAGATAAATAACAGAACAAGGAAGATTAGGAAGATCTTATCTTGCATAAGCTACCAGGCATTAACACTCCCTCTTAGCTTTGGAAGATAAGGCAACCTGCATCACATTTCCTTTTCATAACTAAGATAATGTCAGTCAGCAAAAATCATTTATACATGAGAAGTACCATCAAGACATATGATACAAAATAGAAGAACATCACTTGAGCATGTGACATAAAGTATTATTTTAACATGTGATAAAAGTAAGAGAATCATCACCCGACCATGTGAGAAATCAAGAAAACATGTGATCTGTAAGATTCATCAAGATATCACCTAACACATGATATCAGTATTGCCTAACATGCAATACTTAAGGATAAGTCTATGAGAAAGGTTAGTTTCTCATCATATCCAAGTTGTGATAAGTCCAGTAACATTTATAAATGTTTATCACAACATAGTCATGGCACATCCATGACTTACAAGAGATCCAACATGATCAATGGTTGAGATATCACCTACACGTGATATCAGTATTTCCTAACACGCAATACAAGGATAACCATATGAGAAGTGCTTAAGTTCTCATCATATCCAAGTTGTGATAATGCAATAACATTTGTACAAATGTTGTATCACAACATAGTCATGGCACATACATGACTTACCAGTGATCCAACATGATTACTGGTTTGACTATCATAAGATCATCACCTTATGATGTCTACATACAAGTGTTCAGTATCTGAGAGATCGTCACCTCTTAGATATGAACACAGGTGGCAAGAAGCCAAGAGATAGTCCAAAAAGAAGTTTACACCTTAAACATCTTAAATATATGTAAGTATAGATTACAAAGCAGATTACCTTTCTATCATACCTAAACCCTTTCTGAAGTGATCAACCTTCACTCTAGAAAGTGGTTTGGTTAGAATATCTGTAGTTTGATCTCCTGTACACACATATTCTAACTTTATCACATTCCTGTCAACCATATCTTGTACATAGTGATATGGAATCTCAATATGTTTGGACCTGTCATGAAATACTGGATTTATAGAGAGTTTTATACAGCTTTGATTATCACATTGAATGACTATAGGTTTCATAGGCTCTCCAAATAATCCCATGAGCAATTTCTTTAGCCATACTGCTTCTCGGGCAGCCATTGAAGCTGTAATATATTCAGCCTATGTGGAGCTCTGAGCTACTGAAGATTGTTTTCTGCTGATCTAGGATATCATGGCTGACCCTAAACTGAAGCAGCACCCTAAAGTGCTCTTTCTGTCAGTCACACTGCCAGCCCAATCTGAATCTGTAAATCCATGTAGATCTATGTCAACCTTTTCATATTTAAGACCAAGCTTTAGGGTACCTTGTAGATATCTCATTATATGCTGTACTACAACCAGGTGTATCTCCTTAGGTTCACACATGAACTGACTTAAGGCATTAACAACATAGCAGATATCTAGCCTTGTATTTACTAGATACATCAGGGATCTAATCATTTGCCTGTATTGAGTGGGGTCAGTAGGTCTTGATTCTGCTGCTGCTTCTTTAAGTTTATGGAAGTTGGTTTCCATAGGATAGGTCATGGGTCTGCAGTTTAACATTCCAAATCTTGTCAATATGTCCAAGGTGTACTTCCCTTGGTTCAGTACAATATTATCAGAATTCTGCCATACTTCTAATCCTAGGAAGTAATGAAGAAGCACCAAGTCTTTCATATCAAATTCTGTGGATAGATCTTTCTTGCATTGATCTATTAGGTGATCATCTCATGTAATTAATAATTCATCAACATATAAAATTAATATTAACATATCACCTTTATTTCTTTTGAGGTAGAGATTAGGATCTGCATCATTCTTAGAGAAACCTAGCTTTGAGAGATAGGTGTCAATTCTTTCATACCAAACTCTGGGAGCCTATTTGAGCCCATAAAGAGATTTCTTGAGTCTACACAAATGAGACTTTGCATCATGAATTTCAAACCCTTTAGGTTGCTCTAAGTAGACTTCTTCGACGATCTCGCCATTTAGGAATGTTGTCTTAACATCCATCTGATGTACCTTCCACCCCTTTGTTGCTGCAATGGCTAGGATAGCTCTTACTGATGTGTACCTGGCAACAGGTGCAAATGTTTCTTCGTAATCTATTCCTTCCTTCTGTGAGAACCCTCTAGCTACAAATCTGGCCTTTTGTTTTTCAATACTGCCATCTGCAGCATGCTTGATTTTAAACAACCATTTAGAAGACACGACAAACTTCTTGGTTGGCCTAGGAACAATCTCCCAAACATCATTCTTCATAATGGACTGATATTCTTCAGTCATGGCATCTATCCATACTTGATGTTTGAGTGCATCTGAAACATTGTTAAGTTCAGCTTTAGAGAGATCATTCATAAGTGCAACATAGTTGATGAATTTATTAGGCCTCTTGTTTTCCCTAAAGGTTCTTGAAGGAGCAGCGAACTTCTGAGCTTCTGCTATAGTTTTGGTGGCCCATAGTGGTCTTTTCTTGTGATTATCTATAGGTGGGTCTTGTGTTTCACTTATAGTTTCCTCAAGATACTCCCTTTGAAGCCCAGGAGTAGGTTCTTCTTCTAGGTTAGGAGTAGGATTATGAATTTCAGGTTCTATTGTATTTTGGGCCCTTTTGAGGGCTAAATCTTCTTCGAAGATTACATCCCTACTGAGTTCAATATTTCTTTGCCCTTGTACATAGATTCTGTAGGCTTTAGAAGTTTCACTATATCCTACAAGTATTCCCCTTTTTCCAGAGGGTTCTAGTTTTAGTCTTTTCTCTTTAGGTACATGAATATAGACCGGACACCCAAATATCCTAAGATGGCTGATATCTGGTTTTGTCTTGGTAAAGACTTCCTCAAGAGTTTTATCTTCAAGGTGTGAATGAGGACATCTATTTTGTATGTACACAGCAGTGTTAGTTGCTTCTGCCCAAAGGTTCAAGTTTAGATTTTGATCTAGTATCATGGCTTTGGCAGCTTCTACTATGGTCCTATTTTTCCTTTCAGCTACTCCATTTTGTTGTGGATTATAAGGTATTGTCAACTCCCTCTTAATCCCAGAATTTTTACAAAAGTCTTTAAATAGTCCTGATGTGTATTCCCCCCCATTGTCAGTTCTTAAGGTGTTAATTTTGTTTTCAGAGAGATTTTCTGTTAATGTTTTAAACTCTTTAAACCTACTTAGGATCTCTTCTGATTCTTTACATTTCAGAAAGTAGATCCACGTCTTCCTAGAGTAGTCATCAACAAAAATTACATAGTACAAAAATCACCCTAGCTAGGGTACGGACATAGGTCCACATACATCAGAATGAATTAACTCCAAAACTTTGCTAGTTTTCCTAGTACTATTCTGAAATGCATTTTTGGTATTTTTACCTAAGGCACACCCTTTGCATGCCTCTGAATGATATTGCTTCAACTTAGGTAGACCTGTGACAAGGTTTCCCATGGTTGCCAAAGCTCTATAATTCAGATGGCCTAATCTCCTGTGCCATACTTCATTTGCATTAGTTGCTTCATGGATCAATGCTAGATTGGGCTCTGTACATAGCTCATACAAATAGCCTTGTCTTTAACCAATGACCTTAGCATCTTTGATGGAGGTTCTCTTTGGCCAAGCCAGCACCTTGTTTTCCATGAAGGTCACTCTATATCCTTGATCTTCTAGTGCTGATATGGAGATTATATTTCTTTTCATGCCTGGAACATATAGTACTTCTTCAAGTCGTAGTGACATGCCTGTCTTCAGTTTGATGGTGCAGGTTCCAATTCCTCTGACTGGATGTGAAGAATCATCTCCAATGGTTACTTCCTCATCATCTTTCTCTATCATGGAGTCTAGTATTTCTCTAAAGTCGGTGATGTGTCTAGATGAACCACTGTCGATCACCCATGAGTTAGATTTGTTTGAAGCATGGCTTGTAAGTGTTGAGTAGAGGACATAGTTCTCGGAGTCATTTTCTCTTCTATATTTCCTCACTTTTGCAAATGTGGCTTGCTTCCCTTTCTCCGGACAGTTTGCAACATAGTGTCTGGATTTGTCACACCTATAACATTGAACATGTGATAGGTCTTTCTTAGAAGTTTTCTTGCCTTGTTTAGCTTTTCTTTTCCTGAATTGCTTCTTTTTGTGCTTCTTATTGATGTTTATATTTAGGACTTGCAAGTCTTCATCTATATTCTTCTGTTTTATTCCTACCTTGTTCAATCGGGATTCTTCTTGTAGACAGTCATCTCTTAGTCTTTCAAACTTAGGATATTTGGACCTAGCACTGATGCCTTGGATGAATGTGTTCCATCCACTAGGCAATCCATCTAGAGCAATGAGTGTTAACTCTTTGCTTTGGATGTCGTATCCAAGGGAAGCTAGGTCATCTCTTAGGCTTGATATCCTCATGAAGTAGGAGTTAATTGTCTCCCCTTTGTTCATACTGATATGGTTGATCTCTCATTTTAATGCCAGAGTACGACTTGCATTTGATATCTCAAATGTCCTTTCAAGTGCCTTGAACATTTTATAAGCTGTCTCTTGCTATCTAATGATGGGCATTATATTATTTCTTACCCCATCCACTATTATTTTAATAGCCTTATCATTTCCCTCGATCCATGTGGATTTCTTGGTTTCATCTTCTGGTTGTCCACTTTCAGTTTGGACATATGAATCAACTTTGTTTTCTCTTAAAATCATTTTGATTCTAAACTTCCAAGCTGAAAAATCTTCGCTACCTCCGAGTCTATCTTCGAATTTGATAGCGTTGGCCATTATGGAAATGTGATGTAGTTTGTAACTTAGTCCTTGAATTTTATCAAAATTGAATAGCCTTAGGTTCGATTACCTTGGCTCTGATACCATGTAAAGTTATTTCAATTTTAATTAAAGAACAAGTTATGAACTATGAATGCTATATATGGATATGAGGAATTATGTCAATGTCTAATAATTCTGATTTTTATCTGCAGGTCTGAAGGAGAGAGATCATTTAATATTTTCTATGTCTTCTCCAAATGAATTCAATTGGCATATATATTATTTAGGCAACCGGTCAATTGGTGTATTGACTGCTCATGCCTTTTAGGCATGACCGATCAATGCACCCATTGATCGGTGCCTTTACAATTATACCATTAACACAATGCTGATTATTGGTTCAAAAACCCCTAATAGCATATTGTAATATCATAATATAATGACTGATCAATTTAATGAATCGGTTCATATAAACACCGATGATTCAAAGTGCACGATGAATATAATCCAACTAGTGTATTTGTTAACCAATGTTAATGCCAAATGAAGCGGTCTATTCATTAAACCTGATAACAAATATGCTCGATATAATTAAGCCCGATAACAGATGTGAATCGGTGCCAATGTTTATGCATCCGATAGCAAGTATGTATCAGCGAATTTAACCCGATAACTTATAGCATTTAATATGCTATTGGGTTAATACCCTGATAGCATATTAATGCCAATTAACAATTGACATTAATATACTATCGGGTTGTTAGCCTGATAGCATAATGATAAGCAATGTTTGTACAATCCGATAATCATATGCAATATAAATCAGACATGAAGCATGTAGATAAATAATAGAACAAGGAAGGTTAGGAAGATCTTATCTTGCATAAGCTACCAGGCATTAACACTTACTGGAAGAAACAAAACTCTCTACCAGGGAGGTCGGTCTCATCCTAAAGCACTACAAAGTTTGGAATGGGTATTTCTTGAAGCTATTGGTACATCCAACATTTTGGGGGTCCCCTAGAAGGAAAACAAGGTATTAGTTAGCCTAGTATGGTTGACTACAAATTAGAAAAAGGTTTCTATCAAGATTTTAAATTTACCATTAGATTTTGAAAGGAAATACAAGAGAAATGAAAGAAAAAGAAAATCCAAGTAAGTTTATTGATGAAGTAAATGTTACCAAGATAAATGTAGAAACCTTGGAGCAATCACCCAAATGTGAAGGAGGCACAAGAACTTTTGAAAGGGGAAAAGCAAAGAAAAACCCCTTGTGTTATTATGAATGAGGCGATGCCTAGAGAGAGAGAGAGAGAGAGAGAGAGAGAGAGAGAGAGAGAGAGAGAGAGAGAGAGAGAGAGAAGCTCTTTACAACAATGTCATTAAGAAGAAATGAAAGAGGAGACATCTCTTAAATAGAGATGAGGAGAGGAGTTACAAAGTAACTCCCAAATCTATGAATGCCACCATAATTCATAAAATGTGTGTGACATGTGTCCACATCCTCTTAAGGATGAAATCTAATATTCCTTAATAAAGGAAAATAAAAAAAATGACTTGTCCTCACACATGTACTAGAGGACAAATTACATGTAGGGATTCCAAAGAAATATCCCAAACTAAATACAAATAAACCTAAGCCAAGTAAAGATTAAATATTCTAACACCCCCCTTTAAGCTTTACTTGGGAAGTTTACATCAAACCCTTCAATGGGTTGCAAACCAATATTTTTACAATGAAATTGGAACTTCTCTTTACAAAGTGGCTTGGTCAAATATTTGCAACTTGGTCTTCCCCCTTGCAATAGAGGAGTGAAACTTGCTTGTCTTCAATTTGTTCTCTAATAAACTAGTGTTGGAGAGCAATGTGTTTTGTCCTTGCATGAAAAACTGGATTTTTAGCCAAGGCAATGGCACTTTGGTTGTCACAATACAATAGAGTTGGTTCGTGTTGAGGTAGACCCAAATCTTCAAGTAGTCTTCTAAGCCACAAGGCTTCTTTGGAAGCATTAGTGCATCTTGTAGTACCCCTCCTCGATCAAACTCTTTTTGTATTTATGTTTGACTTCAGTTGACTGTTCAGTGGAACATTATTGTATATTGATTCAAACTTTATGCAATGTTATTTTATGCTTTATCTGGATTTGTGGTGTATGCTTTTATGCAGTATCTCAGTGCTTATGATTAATGTTATTTTATGGATCATTATCATGGACTGACACTTTAACCTTATATATGCGATGTGTTATTTATATGTTGCATGTTTGCAAGTGTATGGGATGCAAGGGGATGATTTTCCCTCACTCACTCCAGTGAGACAAGGAACGCCATGATTCTCCTTCATTGGTGTATGTGTCATGTCTGTTTAAATATATTTTTCTATATGTACGTGTGGTTCTTTGGTGCAGGATATTGCAGATACTAGTACCAAGTAGGTACAGGGTATCGACTCCACCTGGTTTCATAGGTCTAAGCATTCTTTATTTGTCCAATGGGAGTGGAGGAGATAGTTGTTGGACCCTAGATTGACCCATAGTTACACTCATGTGAGTGTTGTCAATCGGTAGTCTTTTTCGTTTGACCGATATGTGAGTCATAGTGCTTTGGTATTGTCGTCTTGTGAGTCGTTGTTTGAGCATTCCTTGTTTTGTGTGTTTTTGGTTATTTAAATGCTTATTTAATTGAGTGGATGATGCTTTTTTGTGTTGGCATAATTAGTTGATTATTATGCTCTTCAGTCTATTGATTTAATTAAATTAATGAATTGCTAGAATTAAATGGTTCAATTGGCTTATTTTATTGTATCAAGTTGCATTAATATATTGTGAAAGAAAATAAGTATTTGCCTTGCTTTTTAATGTGGAATGATTATGTTGAAAGAAATTATCATGTGGAAATAGAAATGAAATAAAAATAAAAGCTTTTCCTTTTACCTTTCCATTTGACTTTTGTATTTTATTTTGTTGGAAAAGAATTGTTTATGGAAAAAGGGTAAATCTGATTGCTTTTACTTTTTAAATAATTTAATTTGATTGGCTAAAAAACTTTTAACCTAGAAAGTTTAGGTTGAAATATATTTTTCCCATATATTCCTGGGAGTTCACGGGAAGAGGGGGGCAGAATTTTTGAAGTAGAAAATTGCAAAACCATTTTGGAAGAGGAGCTGGAATTGGATTTGGTTTGCAAGATTGGGATTCTTCCATTATTTTGCTTCCTAGTTTGTTGAAGGTTGGATAATCTCTTCTTGTTTTAAAATTTAATTTTGAATATTTTAGTTGCTTCCTATGTGTTGGAAAAATATAAATCTCTTTGCAAATTTTTGTTGAATGACTAGAATCAAAGAAAGAGTGTCTATGATTGATGATTTTGTTGAATTCATATCAAATGTTTGCATATGGGAAGAAAATGGTTCATCTTTCTATTTGTTGTTTGTTATTTGTTCTTGAAAATCAAGCTCTTGAATTATCTCTTCTATTTGGAATAGAAAGGAATAGATTTAGTTTGTTGTGTGTTTTCTAGTATTTATTTGCCTAGGATTTGGGGCTTATGTTGGCAGATTGGTTATTTGCCTCTTGCAAGATGCAAGGAATTCTTCCTGTGTGATGGAAGTGAAGAAATTTATCAAAATTCTTCTCCTATCTTTCAAATTCCTCTATTATTTTCCAATCTCCTTATAATTGGGGCTTTTGTGGGTTATTAATTCACCATTTACCTTATTGGTAAATAATCCTTTCATTTTTTTAGATTTTTGCACTATGCATGTGCTCCCGTGAAAATGATGAACAGGGGAGGTTTTATTTTATGATTTAATTGTTTTAAATAGAAATAGGGAATTTATTTTATTAGTATAACCCTTTCCTACGTTGTGGGCTAAGCCCCACCACATGGGACGGTAAAGTCTTGCTACCCGCAGGTAGCAGCACTACTGGTTGGTAGGGCTGCTACGCGATAGTAGCTCTACTAGACAGTAGGACTGCTATCGGTCGGTAGTAGTACTACCGGTCGGTGGTAGCAACACTATCAGTGGGTAGTGTCTACTACTACCAGTAGTAGCACTACCGTAGGTAAGCTTTGGCCCCCACGTGTCATTTACCCTTTGCGACACAATTAAATGCGTTGTTAATTTATTTTATCAAATGCAATGAATTTTTAAAGTTAGATTTAATGTTAAATTTTAATGGTAGTAATAAAGTGATTTTTATATTATATTGTGATTATGCTTATGAATGTTGGCAGTGGTTATTTGAGAAGTTAAATATATCCTTTGTTATTGGTAAGGATCTCATTTCCCATTTTAGATCTTGGCCATTTATGTTTGCCTCATCTTTTTATGCATGTGTTTGGATCATATCTCTATCTATTGTGATTTGGAATGTTTTGCTAGAGCGAAACAACAGGATATTTAAAAAAACAAGTTCTCCTGTGTCTGAGGTTCTATTAAAAATTGAGTCCTCAATCTCTGAGGTTTCTTTGTTGTTTATTTATAATAATTTGGAAAATCTTACTTCTTTTTCACACTGGGATAGTAGAGTTACTAGAGTTTGGAAGATGCTATCGGTTTTACCCTCTCATGGTTCAATTTTAAAAAAGAATGATGCAATAGGTAAGAGATGCTCTTCTAGATGGAAACCTCCTCCGCAGGGGCACTTTAAACTGAATATTGATGGGGCCTCTCATGGTAACCCTGGGCCAGCTAGGGTAGGCATGGTAATTTATGATCACAATGCAAATTTTATTCGAGCTAAGTGTCATGCTATTGGTTTTAAAAATAACAATTATGCGGAATTTCATGCTTTGTCTTTTGGATTGGATTTGGCAATCTCTTTGGGAATTAAGGACTTAATAATTGAAGGTGATTCTATGGTGATTATTCAATGTGTTATGAAAAAGAAATCGAATTGTTGGAATTTGCAGTATATAATTGATCTCATTTTACAAAAATTAGAATTGTTTGAATCTTTCTTGTTATCCCATTGTTACAGAGAAGTTAATAAGATTGCGGATTATTTGGCAAATTTAGCCATTGATAGCAATGCTAATCAGTGAGAGGTGGGTTTTGAGGAAATTCCTTCTAGGGTATGGGAAGGTTTGCAACAATAGCTATGTGATTTTCTTGAGTAACGTTGATGTAAAATTTCATGATGATAATTATTCCCGCTTTCCCCTTTCATTTCAAGTATTCATGTTCGTTGTCTGGAGGAGAGTTTGAGCTCATGGTTTTTGATACAATAGTGTTTTTCCAAAGGTTTTTTGATACTTTCTTTTTTGATAGGAAGGTTTTTGTCTCATGGGATTTGGCACAGGGCTTTGGAAAATTTTGTCTTCTTTCATTGATAGTAGTTGTGGAGTCTACATTTGAAAATTATCTGATTGCAAATTGCCATATGGCCTCTATGTAAAACTGATATTATATGTGTTGTGACTGCATTTTGTATGTGGTTCTGGGTGAGGTGTATAAATTGATTTGTTAGATACTGTAGGTTTATTTTATGAGTTGTGACCGGAGGTTTTCTTCATAGGGTTCTTTCCTCCAGTATGCTCTTTGAATCCTGTGTAAAAAATAAAAAATATTAATAAAAAAGTTTAGTGGAATAATCCACTTTTATTGAAAAAATAAATAAATAAAGTGATTGTTATATTGATTTAATAAATTTATTTATTGAAATCAAGGCTTTGGAATTATTAATTCAAATTGGTAAATTTGGATGTGTTTTTGGAAATAGATTATATGTTTATTATTAATTCATATTTTATTCAGTTGAATATTTAATATGGATTTTATTCTTGTTGAAATATTGAATTGAAAATTATATCGAAATGAATGACGTTTTCGAATGACGCATTAAATAAAGGATTTTTCTATTGAAGTTTCAATCAATGGTATTTGTCAGCATTTATGATGTTGTTTTCTCAAAGATTGTCTTAGTGCAGACTTAATGAAATTATATTTTCTTGCAAAGAGTATTATTTGTGTTTATTTCTCTTTTGTGGTTCAGTCATCCCATTGTGGCATATTTGGTACCTATTGATCAAGTGATGTATGATGACCTCGTTGTCTTAACCATGTAGTGTCTTTCCTTATGGTTAACCAAGAGTCAGTATGTCCTTGTTTTGACCACTTGTTTTTGGATAGTGGTGTTATGGTTGTTTTCTTTTCCATAGGGTCCTCGTGGAGTGACCATGTTTGCTTAGTATCCTTTGAGAGAGTGGCTTTTGAGTGGGGACCGTGCCCAAAGTGGATGGCAGGATAACCCCTGAAAAGTTAGTTAATAAGTGATAATCTAATAATTTGATTAGGAGATGGGTAGTTTATAACATTATATAAGATATTGTACCCCATGCATGGCTGAGTGCTCGTATAGGCTCAAGGTGTAGTGGGAAGGCCTGGAATGGAAAACCGACTACCTTGTCTTCACGAAGGATTGATAGGGTCCACATGAGACTTAGTTGGAGCCGAAGGTTCGGGAAAGGTTACTAAGATAACCTAGGATGGGGGTTGGGACCTATGGAGGCCTACCATGGTAACCATCATAAGCTATGCGATGACACTCTCTCTTTAGGGTCACTTGTGTATTGTGTTGTTGAGTCACTTGAGTGTTGCGATGTAGAGTCACCCGAAATATTGTGGAGTCGTATATTCTATTGACCATGTCATGATTTTGCTTGCTTGAGGGTTCTCTACTATCTCCTAGCACAGTGGGGTGATTCCAGTTTGGGATCACATGGTCAGGTGGTAGTACCACTTCCCATCGGATGTTCTTGTTTGTACCTTCATGTGAGGATTGGCTTCACAGGTGTTCCTATGGTTCATGACTCATGCTTTATCTCATGTTTGGAGCTTATTGTTATTTGGAGACCTATGGGGTCATTTATATCAATGAATTTATATAACCTTGTAATTTGGTTAAGTTGTTAACTTTATATATTTCATTGGAAGCCATGTATTGGAGGGTAAATGTAATCCTAAGTTTTGGATGTTATTTATCACTTGACTATATGATTACTGTAAATGCTTTATTGAAGAAAAATTATATTGTATCCTTTCAATCTTTAATGGTGTAATTTGTTTTGATTAAGTAAAAGAAGGTTTTTGAAAGGAACCCGAACCTTTTACAAAGCAAGAAATATAGAAAAGACTAGAAAATACCGTTCCTAATCACTTCAAAAAGATAAAACATATCCCAACCTATCAAAAAGGGACCACAACCTTTAAAACATAGAATTACATAAAAACGCAAAACAACAGTAAAAAGATAGAAACAAGACAACTACCAAGACACATAGAGACAGCTATATACTTTTCATAATATCCTCAGCTTGGACAACCATTAGCTTCATGTTGTCCACCGAAGTCTTTAACTCCTCCAGCTCACGACATTTGATGTCGCCCTTGATCCTAGTATTGGCTCTGGTTCTCTTCTCATGGCCTTTTTTGTCTGGTTGTTCCTTATCATCTTCCTTCTTAGTATTGCTCTCAAATCTATTGATCAGGATGTTCATGTTATCCACCGAAGCTTTAAGGATCTAGAAATTTTGTTCTGCAATCTTCTTAACAGTGAGCTCCATCTTATCAATTCTACTACCCAGATTGTTCATAGCAGTGTCCATTTCTTTCCCCTCCCTATTTTCTTCCATCTCTTTAACCTTTTTTTCAATGGCAATAATTTTACCTACCATGCTTTCAATGGCTTCCACATTATTAATAGCATCTACCAGTTCTTTAACATTTTTTGTTAGGGGTTTCTTTCCTACATTAGCTCTTTTGACAGTCAGGATATCTTTCTTCAAGCTACCAATATCCTTCACCATCATTCCAACAGTCTCACAAAAACCCTTTATAGTCGCATTCTCACCAACACAGTCACTTATCTTGCCACTTTTGTCTTCTTGCTCCTCTTTTTGTATGTGTTGGGCATTCAAACCCTCAATGTTGTCTATGACATGATTATCCTCCCCCTCCTTATCCTATCCCTCATCCTTTTTATTCTCCTTTGCATCTTCTTCAGAATCAATCAAGATTTGGTTGATTTCTTTATTGCTTTCCTTACTTGTCTTCTTCCTCTACATTTTCTTTCCAGTAACTTTCCCTTTCTTCTATTATTGCATATGGCTTATTATGTTCTTTGAGTAAATGATGGATTACTGGATTAATCATAATTGTGGAATTTAACTTTTAGTTTAATTCTTCATTGGTAACCCTTAAGTAATTTTGGTGTAAGTCTTCCGCTTGTGTTATTATAGTGCTATTGTAATAATTAATGCACTTAATGAGATTTATTCTTTAAAAAAAATAAAATTATTTCACCCTTAGTTGTGGTTATTCCTTTGGGGTTCCTGATGGGGCATTACACATCCTTTGTACTCAACTTCAGTGGATCCAAGAGAGGTAGATTGTTTCTTTTTAATATTCCAATAAATTGCTCCTGAACCAACAAAAATACAATAACCACAAGTAGATTTCCCATCATTGGGATCTCGACCTAGATCAGAATCAGTAAAACCTTTTAAAGTAAAATCAGAATTTGCATCATAAAACAAACTTGCATTAATAGTCCCTTTAATATATCTTAAAATTCATTTAGCAACTTTAAAGTATGTTTGTTGAGGTTTAGACATGAATGTCAAAACCAAACCAACACTATAAGCAATATCTAGCCTAGTAAGGGTTAAATAGTTCAAACTTCCAACTAATTATCTATACAAAGTAGGATCAACAAGTGGAGTTTGCATATCAAGCATTAACTTAGTGCGTAATTCAATAGGAATTGAAACATGGTTAGTGTATGCATTTAGAATTCATCTTAATAACAATGTATCAATTAGAATCAAAGGAAATCACGAATCCCTATCTAATCAAAGAATCTAACAAACAAGACAATGAAATAATGTTGTTGTTCTCAAATTATGATTCCCTTTTTATCCCCTGTAAGAAATTAATAACTATGTTTGCAAATAGAGAGATCAAGGAAAAAGAACCTTAGAGCAACATATGACAAGGTTTTAAAAACCTTCTACACTTTGAACTTATCCAAAGTTCAGGCGGGTATACCTCTTGTGAATGAATTCACACTTTAAAATAGATCTATAGTAAACTAGTCCAAAACCAATGATCCTATCGCCTTAACACAAACTGAAATAATGAAGTAAAGATTATGCTCATGTTCAGTATTGATCTACAACAAATGTAGAAAGATAGCTACAACTGATACCAGTGCCTTGTCTAGGCCACAGAGTCATCTAAGTTAAACAAGGATTTCACAATTAAACATCTCCATACATCTAATCAGCTCACTAGTACAATCGGATCAAAATTTTGACGACAAATCGTCAAAATTCCGACGAAATTTCATCGTACTATCAACAAAAAAAGCCATCGAAAACTTTTTGTTGGAAGTTTTGACTATCCTTGTGGTCGTCGCAATTCCAACATCACCTCCAACCTTTCCGACGACTGCCATGGATACTCATACCCAGAAACAATACCATCACGATCTCGGCCTATCATTGGAATTCTGACTCCAAAGGGTAAAATTCTGACAGAGGAGTGTCGTCGGATGCACAACATCCTCATCAGAACTCTCCTAGATGCCATCATAATTATGATAGCATCTAGGAGAGTTCCGACGAGGATGCTATGCATCCACTGACACTTCTCTATCAAAATTTTACCCTTTGGAGTCAGAATTCCGACGATAGGCCGAGTTCTCAGAAATTTTTTTTTTATAGAAAAAGATTGACATTGGTATCTCTCTTCTATCTCTCTTCTCTATCCCTCTCTACTATCTCTCTTCTCTCTCCCCTCTCTAGGTCTCTTTCTCCATACCTCTCTTCTTCTCTCCCTCTCTACTTCTCTTTCTCTACCCTCTCCAGGTCATTATCTCTTCCTCTCACCCTCTCTCTCTCTCTCACCTCTATAGGTCTCACCTTCCATTCCTCCATCATTACCCATGTTGTCAAGTTGCAAGATATTTCCCAAAGTACTTGGTTGCTAGGGTTGATTTGCTTAAGTGTTGGAGTCGGAGTTAGATGAGACCTGCATGATTAAGCTGTATTAAGTGATCAAGTCACCAAGATCTCAATTGTAAACATGACTAGGTTCTAGGGTTTTAGGGTAGCATAGGTCAAGATTGAGGTATGGTGGTCAAGAATTACCTTCCAATGACAAAAGACATCCAAATGATGAAGAATGCAGCCGATGAAATCATAGAAGTTTGGAGGAGATAATTTGACTAAGTTAAAATTTTGTTTAAGTCATGGTCATGATACTAGCTTGCTCATCAAGAGCAATTTGTGCGAATGAACCCTAGAAATGTGCCCATGCTAGAGAAGCAAGAATTCCAATAAAACCTAAGGCAATGCTAGTAAGGGGTCAAAATTAAAGAATTAGGGTACAAAAAACAAAATTTGGCTAAGTCGAGATGTTGCTCAAGGATGACCTAAATCATGGAGTGTAAATCAATCATGAAACATGAGAATGGATAGGTCTTGACCCAAGCAACGTAAGTCCCCCTTGTGATTCCAGAAGATATCACATTACAATCATTGAGTCTATCTGCAATATAAAGTCAAGACCTGAATATTGGAATCTTGGAGTCATCCCATTTGATCACGTAGTTTAGCACTTGGGAGGATTTTGTTCAAGAGAGAATAGAATACTTAGTATTTTATTTTGTGTTGCATAGTGCATAAAAAACACATCAACAGAAACCATTGAAAGGTTTGGTTAAAGCCTTCGAATCACAATCTCTATGAGAAGCTATCAAGAGTGCCCAGAATTTGGAAACTTTAGTATCCAAGAACATAATTTATAAGGCACCACTTTTAGAGCAACCAAAGAAGCCTATCAATGTAATATTTTATTTACCTTGGATATGTTTTATCCTAAGTGTGATATTCCACTATTAAAAAGCTTCATTAGGTAATATTTTTACTTAGGTAGAATAAGATAATGAGTTACACATTCTCCTTCTTTGATTGAGATTCTACTTTTTCCTTGTCACAAATTTGGAAACTTGGATAAGCAATTTCTTTTTTTGGTTTTCTACCTCTTCATGATCCTCATGGGTTTGGAATCTTGGAAGCTATATATTGTAGGTTTTTCCTTGATTAACATATCAAATGAAACTATTGTGAGCTTTCATATCTTAACATACCAAGGGCTTAAGTTTGGGGACGACAGGGGGATGACGAAGGGGGTGGGGTGGGATGCAAATATATATACAACTTAAAAAATTAATTATAAAAGGATGTGTATAGAATAAGTATAACAACTATAAATAAAACTTTGCCACACTATGTAAATTTTACAATAAACATTAAAAATATGTCAATGATTGCATTGAAATTTGAACATTAACAATGGTGGTAGAGTTTTGGAACTTTGGGAGCAAACTAAGAATAAGTATAAGAATTGTAGATGAAACTTTGGCATACTAAGTGTTTAAACTAGTCAACATAAAAAAAATGGAAACAATTGCATTAACAATAAGAATGGTGGGTAGAAGTTTGGGGTCAATGGGTAGTGCCCCTTGTGGGGGGTTTGGGGCAGAGCCCCCATCAAGGTTAGGGGGCATTGCCAAACCTTTAATACGGATGACATTTTCACAATAATTTCACCATTTTTGTTTAGAATTGGAGTTTCTAATTGGAGGCCATGGGAGACTCATAGGCATCCTCAAGATGGTCAAGAGACTCCTTGGAGTCCCTAGGATGTCCCTAAGTGGTGCGGCAAGGGGATGTTTCCCCTAAGTATTGCATCCTGAAAAAATAGGGATTTTGGAGGGGGGGAAGGGGTCCCCATGTTTCAATGGTTTCAAAAGATTCTAAGTTTTTTTTTATCTTGTCATAACAAAATATAATCCTCTTGCATCCTTGGATGATTTGAAAATTGAAAACAATTTGACAAGAAAAAACTAACTTCTAAAGTTTAGACTTAGTTTTCTTTTTTTATCCAAGTCACTACAACATTTCAATGATCAAAGTAGCTTTTTTTTGGTGGTTTTGAAGCATCCAAAAGGCTTGATAAATTCAATATTATCTTTCATTCGACCAAAATTGGAGATCAATGAGCATGCTCACAAACAAGGATTTGTTTGTAACCTAAGGCAATCGACTAGTTTTTGGGGCATTTTCAGGTCTAAAGAACCTACCATTGTGTCAAAAAGGCCCATAAGACCCCATTTTCATCTAAAACTTGTCTCTTTTGGTCGTAGAAGCATTTAAGGAAAAAAAAAATCACACAACCAATGATATACCTATACCGTACATATTTGAGTTAAAATAAAAATAAAAAATTGACAAGGTTTGGAGACCATTGAATGATTTGGGAGATTGCTAATACATACACTCAATTTATAAAGTCTCAATTTGATGTACTTAATCTTCGAGAGGCCTATACAAAAGAATTTTGTAATTGCGAACTACGATAAATTTCCATTTTTGGCAGTTTTCATCATGGATTATGGTATTAAATTCCGACATTCTATTGTCAAGATAAATTCAAATAAATTCTAACATTCTATTGTCAAGATAAATCACATCACCTCAGTAATTGAACTGTAACAATAAGATTGCATACAAAGTGCAGGTTTGCTATGAAACATGTTAAAAGGGTTAGACTGTTTCAATTAATACAAACACTGGAACTATTAAACAACAATAGCTTGTTGGTAATCAAGATTTTGGACTATACCCACATTTTACACCTTTTCATACAGTTACAAAGAACATAGAAAACATGTACGTGGAACTACAGATTCCAACATATATAAAAATACAACAATCTAAATAAGAATGGGAAGCATGTGGAGAATGGTTAAGACATGCATAAATAAAAGGAAAACAAAAATCTCTCAATGTGTATCACAAACAAATCAAGGAAAAAAAGCTTTTAGGCAGGGGACCGATATGATCATAAAAATTTCAAAACTTCCAAAGTATAGAGCATTTGAGATTTTACAGAGAATGCGCTAATTTAGCTTTATTCATGATGAGGCATATTCACAACTTTTGTAGTCGCACCATGGTGTTGTTCATGTTGGCTCTGTTGGACCCTGCAATTAAGATTCAATATACGTACATTATTCAATAAGATTAACTGTGCAACATAATGAAATATTGAAAAGTGTGTTATCTTATTGAGCTTCGCTTTGTTTTGAGAATAGTTTAATATTCTCTACTTAACAGGGCCAACCACATGAAGGTGGAAGCTCATTTGGCCCCTCCCCCCCCCCCCTAACATCACTCTAAATTCCCCGTTAACATCTAACATTCATTCATTCTTTCATTCATTCTTTCATCCATTATTAAAATATAACATTCATTCATTATCACATAACATTCATTAACACATAAAATTCATTAACTTTCATTAAAACACAACATTTATCAATAATCATCAACACATATCATTCATGAACATTCATTAGCACATAATTACATTCATTAACACATAAAAATCAGTCATTATCAAATAAGGTAGATTACAATCATTTCTTTCTTTTTTTTTTCTTTGAAGCTATGAAAAGACTAAGTGGAACATCGATTTCTTCATCATTTCCCCCATCTTCGGATGTTCTGCCCTCTTCTCATGCTCTTGATGTATGCCTAGTCCTATACAAAGGAAGACGATGTTGAACCAAAGGGGGGTCCTCTGCAATAACAAAGAATTGGGTTAAATTCAAAACATTTTTTTATTATTGTTACAAGTATTTCATTAATTTAAAGAACACAACCATTACACTCTTTACCTGATGGGGCCACATCATTTTGTCTAGCCTCAACCTCAACATGCTGAACACCCTCTAGATCCTCTGGAGTTGAAATACGAAACATTACATTAATCAATACACCAATTGCAATTAAATTTGTTTAAAGGAATAACAGTGGTCCTCTTTACCTGATTGGGGAACATCACGTTCCTGATGTTGTCTACCCGGATCATGCTCCACTTGGTCACCACCGACTACATGCTCTAAAATATTAACAATAAAGGTTACATTAATTACTACACTAATTTTCAATTTAAGATGTTTAATTGTATTAATAATTACATAAAAAAATTTGAATAGCAAATGAATACCTCCACTACTAGGATGCACATCCGGACCTTCATGTACAGGTTCTATTCCACGATTATCATGTTGCATTCCAATGTCACGCGCAGTGTTATCATTGCTTGCTTATTTAAAAAAAATATAGTCACTTTATGTTGAAACTTAACATCAAATAGATTATTGGTTAATTATTCAATTTGAAATAATTTTCATTTAGCTTATTTACCATTGTGACAGATGCATCAGAATCTCGTGTTTGCCCACTCAATTCTCATAGCCATTCAGCCACGGCTATATAGCCTTGCTGGTAGCCAATTCTCTTGTCATCTTCCATGGGCGCTCTATTGAATTCAGAGCCCTGCATTTTTGCTTAGTATTGTGGGTAGCCAATTTTTGCTGGTAGCCCTGCATTTTGTCTCTTGTTTGATCAAAATTTTTTTTTTTACAATTTATAAATATTTTGATGTGATACTTAATTTACTGATTCTTACAATTCGTGTGGCAAGTTTCATATAACCACCAGAGCCGAGTTTGTGTTGCCCATTCTTTTCTTGTCTTGCCTTGGTTGCCTTTGATGTGTCACTCAATCTATGAAAAGTTTGAAATATGTTAGATTATATAAATATAATGAATAATTAGTACATATTCACATTCTTAATAGTATCACATACCTTCTTGTGGCATCTGGTGGTGTATTTCCTTTTTTCCTTTCAATTCTCTCCTTTGCATCCAAAATCAGGTCCTTCCACTCCCTCTCTGGAATCATGGGGGGATGCTCATACTTTACGTTCTTCTCTAAATGTGTCTTGTATTGGTCCCTCACATACTTTAGATATGTGCCAGCTTTTTCCAGGAGCTTAGTCTTGTCGAATGTGTCATTTCCAAACAACCCTACCATACAGTTTGTGATTTCATCTTTTAACTTTTTTTCTTGGTCATTCCACCTTTAAAGCAAAAATAAACCTGTTAGATTTAGAAAGAAACTGAAGCTACCTTTGATATAGTTCAAGAAATGGATAAAAGGAAAACTATTCTAGCAATGATATGAAATCAAAATAGTGGATAAGGGTTAGTTCACGTATGATGTTCCACCTTTTACGTATGGTGGGCCCAAATATCTACAATGTAATGTCATTAATATTTTTATAAAAAATATCATTTCCTGCAAAAAAAATATGGGATCATTAGTCCAAAATGAGTGATCAGTAAGTAAATTACAATTAGACTATATATAATAATAATTTTAAAGTACCTAGAACCTTCTGTATCTTCAAGGGAATCAATTCTTCGTCGCTCACCACCAATGTGGCCTACAACGTTCCCGTAATAGCAATACGGGAAGATCCAGGAAATGATGGTATGTTATCACCTATACTCACCTCTGGCGCATCCTCATGTGCATCTCCTGCCACAGTAAATGAATCCACTATGAAATGCCTCCAAGAAAGAACACTTCAAAGGTAATAAACACATAATGAAAGAGAGAGAAAAAGAGGGATCTACCACCAGTGGGTGGGTCAACACGAGCCGGTGCAACATACGATGTCTGCATGCTATGTGTTGCTGACATTGCAGTCGGCAATACAGTTGGGGTCGACCTCAGACCCATGTCAGCACCTAAAGAGTAATACATTAAATATGTAAAACATTAAAAAAGCAAGTTCACAAGTCCAAAGGAGTGGTTTTAATATATAGAACATGGTCATCACCTGAACTACCCACAATACCCTGATCATCACCACTAGGATGATGAGGCCCTATAAATTTATGTAAAAACAACACATACATATTTTAGTTAATGACATAAAAGAGAAAAAAATATAAACCATTATTGAACTTTTGTTATGATTAAAGCTTTCATTACTGCTTACTTGCAAGTTTTCCATTTTCCGCAACAATAGTTGCACCCTCTTTGTTATCTCATCAGACTGAGTGCTTATGGTTGCCAAATCAACAATCTCTTGTCTAATTTTTCTAATATTCTTTTGTACAAATTGTATAGGGTTTGCACTAAGTGCGATGTCATCAGTGCATAACACTGTCGAGTGCCCCACATCCCTATGGAGGTGTTGAGGTACTACAGGTTCCTTTCCCTTATCTCGAACATCCATCTGTGACAAGAATATAATTAACACTATCAAAATTACTTCAAAACACTCAAGAAAAGATCATAATGTAACAGTTTGCTTCTATCTAATTTGTACAATTACAATGAGGTTTACCTGCTCTGTAGAAGTGTCGGGACCTACACCCCTATCTGTGCTATGTGGTGGATCCATGTGGCCCTATGACAAAGAAAAAATATAAAAACATTAGCGAAATGAAACCAATAGACTTAGCAAAAAAACTTAATAATACAATGGTTTATTGGATTCATTAATTGGAAGTTGGCTTAGATGGTATATATATAGTACGTACCACCCCCATGATAGTAACTTTGTTTGTATCTATATGATTCAAATTGTAATCGATTAGAAGCTCTTCTCCTGCACTTATTGATTTTATCGCACATACAAACACACAATTTCCCTCACATGCCTCAAATATGCAATTGGGTTGCTTATTAGTTGACCTAGGTTGTGTACTATTTATAAAACCTACAATATTCCCTGTTGCTTTTGGCCTTCCATCAATGTATACAGCCACTCATTTACTTTGATCATTATCTTTTTGTTGTATATAACTGGCTGACAGTGCATACCTACGCATACTTTTTTTCTATCAAACAATCTGCATCCAATCACTATAATTGTAACAAGGTCCAACAAACTCCATCAATTCAGCAACTTTGTTGTAACAGACCTTTATGCTGTCCATGGAAAATAGGCCCAAACCATGTAACGACGAAGGTGCTATGCGATATATCCTCTCATTAACACAAAAATCAGTGTTTATTGGAGGAAGTTCCTTGGGTACACATTGTTTCAGTAGATGTTTGTACCTCAAGGGCACCTCAATGTCACCTTTGGTCTCATCATCATAAGAACATGACCCCCCTTGAGCAAGAAAAAATTCCATGCGTTTATTGAATTTTCTTTTAATCTTTTGACCTCTAGTTGATCTCCCTATTTGAGATCTACTACATGTCTCACTTTCCTCTTCTATTCTTGCATTTCCCTCACTCGAGGAAGACACATCTGACAAATACCTATTTGGTGATACCTGTGCACCATCAAATGAGAGAGTTAGTTGGTAATGAGAGAGATATTTTGCAAATGAGGGTAATATTGATGAAGAAGTTAGCCATAAAGTTGATGTTGAGATTAAAATTTGAGTAAGTCCAACTGGGGCCTCAAGTGTTGATAACTGTATTAGATTTGCTGCTAATGTTTAGGTTTGAAAAACTGAGGAAGTTTTTTTTTCTTGTAATTTTTTAAAAATATATTATTTCTATAAGGTGTATCGACTTATACCTGTCGATCCATGAGACTGTGCAGGATCCTCGTCAAAGGGGTTCAGGTTCCTGCACCAACAATTGAGCATCATAAGCATTACATTTGTAATTTGATAAACAATAAATACTGCAGTATCATAAGTATCATAAGCATCACATATGTATCATCATATATGTAATTGAGCATCATAAGAATCACATATGTATCATCATAAACATGTAATCCATCACATATGTATCATAAATCACCATCCATCACATAGCTAATAAGTAGTCCACATTCCATAAATAAACAGAAAGTTCAAAAAATGTCACATGTATCATCATAAGCATGTAATCCATCACATATGTATTTTAATTCACCATCTATCACATAGCTAGAGGTGCATCATGAATTAATTAAGTAATGGCATTAGAATTCAAAACATATGAATTATTTATGTAACCATATAAGTCAAATCAATTTCTATCAAGATATCAATATTAAATAGATAATATAATAATCGCATCTCATACATTTCATTCATGTCATTGATCTTCTTCTTCATCCAACTCATCATCATCATCATCATCATCATCATCATCATCATCATCATCATCATCATCATCATCATCATCGTCTTCGTTGTCGTCGTCGTCATCATCATCACCATCACCGACACCATCACCACCACCATCACCATCACCATCACCATCACCATCACCATCATCAGTAGTAGCATCATCATTATCAGCTTCTTCTTCATGTACATTTCTGTCAGGAACATCATCGAGTAACTGTCGATTGTGATCATCATCTATATCATCTTCTACTTCTTTGGTATCTTCTTCTTCCATCACATTATACATTATCGGCCTTCCTCTTGGATCATGTCTAACAACAAATGACCAACCCGGTTTAGTGGAACCTCCGAGTAAAATACCTGGTCACATTGACTTGGAAGAACATAGGGCTCATCCCCAACTCGTTCAAATGACCTTGTATTAACCATTGTAAATCCATTATCATGTTCGATAACAGTTCCATCAGGATCATTTTTATTTAGTCGTAGCCTATACCATTTGACGACGAATAGAACTAATTTGAAGGAATTAAAGTCACACTCAAGTATATCATCCAAAACGCCATAGTATCTATTTTGAGACTCTTGAGGATGTATTTCGTTTCTAGATGAAATATTGGTCACCTCAAAGACTGTAGTTATCCCAGAATCACAAGTTTTCTTCGTGTCATCCAACTGTTTGATGCAAAATTTATGACTATTGCAGCACATAGCCTTGTGGTGTTTGATCTGCAATATGTCTAACATATTAAAATTATTGCATCATGAGTTGATAAACATATGAGTGATTAATAAAATTATACGTACCTGTTGATCTCTTAAACCATATGCTAAATCAATTTCCCTTTGTGTAACATTGGAATCTCCATTACAATGAGCTTCTTTAACCAATGAAGCGACACCATCCCATGTTAATGTGCGACCAGAATGTTGACATCGTTCAATCCACACCATCATCCAATCAAGATTGTTTGCAATAGACAAATGTAGCGCATCCCACTCCCGACCAACTGTACAAATAATTAATAGACCACTTACAACTGATTTATTTAGAAGATGAAGAATTAATTTACTACAATAACATCTTATAATTACCTCTCACTTTCTTCAATCTACCTTTCCGCATCAAGTGCTCCCATTCAAATTTATTAATGGGGTTGGGATCCCAAATGCGATCTACGTGGATTTTTACTGCAAACTTAGGAAGATATTCAATAATGTACACCATAGTTTGGTATACCATATATCCCTCCACCATAGAACCCTCAGGATGTGCTCTTTGTTGAACCAAAGCCTTCAAAAATTTCACGTGCCTCTCAACCATCCACATTGACCTAGTGTGTACAGGTCCACACAATTTGATCTCCTCAACTTGGTGTATGAGGTAGTGTTCTTGTGCATTGAAAAAAGTTGAAGGTAGACACTTTTGCATTTCACACATTAGATGAGGGATTTTTCTCTTCCAATATTTTATATCTTCCTTGTGGATTTCTTTAGATGACAACCACCTAAAAGAGATTGAAGACGCAAAAATATATAAACGAGACTTTACAAAATAATATACAATATATTGCATAACAAGTAAAACAAATGGCAAATATAATATCTATACAACAAATTGAACAAACATCACTACTTACCTCATGTATTTTCAAGATCATATATGACTTGTTTGATATTATTGTCGAAGTGGTCTAGGAGAGATAGAGGTAGAACGTACTGCAACAATTATAAATTGATCTTTTCATTGTTTTCTAACATAATACAATGAAAAGTACATGCGCATTATATAAATATATAGTAAATACACAAGAACGCAAATTACCTTAATGAAAGTATGCCAATCATGCATTTTCATCCCTGGCCCAAATTCACTCTTCTTTGATATGAGATTGTTTATGTTTGCAGCAAATCCTGTGGGAAATCAAATTTTTCATATGACTTCTTTTATAGAATTGCTTTGCTGCTCCGTTAATAACCAAGGAAGGGAACTTATATTAATCTGATCTCCATTGCTATTTGATTGAATGACATTTTTCATTGCATGATTGGATTCCACAATGTCACTATAAATTTTGACAATTTTTTCTTTGTCACGCCTTCCATCCAATATTTTCCATAATGTCTCTATTATATTCTTTCCAATATGCATTGTATCAAACAAATGCACAATTTGTAGCTACTCGCAGTAAGGCAACCTACTGAATTGTCTGGGATAACTTTTTAGTCCCTTTGGAAGGTGGCCATCCATGCCTTGACGACCTTTAGTATCATCAATTACATCATCAGTAAACAAAACACGATAGAAAAATTCAAATTCCAAACATAAACCATTAGATGGAATGACATTACCTTGATGATTAATTCTATTATATTCCAACTTCCATAAGTGAGGAGTCATTCTTCGTGGCTTTGATGTAGTCTCTTCTTTCCCATTGAAAAGATGTTTTTCAGTATTCCGGTACTTATGATTTTTGTGAAGGAAGTGCCTATACTCATCAAACACCTGCTTTCCTAAAATTTTTGAATGATGGGATTTCATCTTTGGACCACAAACTGGACATATAAATTTTCCCTTTGTTTGAAGACCTACAAGATAATGTATAATTCTATTAAATCTGTTAATTTTTATAATTATAATTATCATGTGCAACTTGAGCACTATAACGTACCACAAAAATGTGTTATCCCTGGGGCATCATGTATTGTCCATACAAGCATTGCATGGAATTGAAATTGTCTTTGTCCTATTGGTCTAGAGATGTCATACATGATCACACCATTCCATAACTCCAACAACTCGTCGATAAGAGGCTCAATATATACCTTCATATCTTTAACTTGGTACTTGCCTAGTGGAATGAACAAAAACATTACATAATTATTATGACCATTTTACTACAATATTTATAATTAAATGTAGATGACTATTAAATGATAAAATACCTGGAACAATCATTGCCAACATTATGTGCTCCCTCTTTATTGACATCCATGGAGGAATATTATTGTTGATAACAAAAATAGGCCACACCGAGTAAACAAATCTTAACTCTCCAAATGGATTGACACCATTCACTGCCAATGAAAGCTTGAGATTATGAGGTTCTTCTTTAAAGTGTGGCCACCTTTCCTCTATGTCCATAAATGCTGAACCATCTGCAGGCATTCGAATAATGTCATCTCGAGTTCTATTGCATGCATGGTAATCCATAAATTGTGCCAAGCTAGTGCACCTGAATAATCATTGCATATGTGGAATAATGGGAATATAACGAAGAACCTTGCGAGGCACCTTTTTTGTTATTTGATCTGTTCGATATCTATTGATATGACATTTAGGGCATTCTATTCCAAATTCATGTTGTTTATGATATATAATATGATCATTGGGACAAGCATCTATTGTTTGATACTCCATTCCAATATCTTTAATAATGGCAGATAATTCTCGGTATGAGCGAGGTAGAATATTTGATGGTGGTAAGAAAAACTCACCTATCAATCTACAGCAAAAAAATAAGTTTGATGTGTTAATATAAAGAATATTAATGGTACATGATTCACCATTTATTAACTATAATGACATGTATGACACACCTTAACATATGTGAGATTGTTATGTTGGATAAACCATTCATAACCTTCAAGTTCACCAACAACAATATAGCAGAGAGAAGAGTTGTTTGGGAGCCTTTGTAAAGGGGCTCATATGCCTTCTTAAGAAGAGGTAAATCATGAACATCAAGGTCATCCTGATCATCATGATCAGCTGTGCCAGTACTAAATGTGTCATGGATCAATGTATTTGTACCATCATCTTCAATTGTGTTTTCTAGTGCATGATCGTCATCTTCCATGGGATCATTATCTTCAGCTTTGATATTCACACCTCCATGTTCCTCCACTTCAAAAACCATACTCTTAGGGTTTTGTTGATCCATACCATGTGCTCCAGGGTGCTCCACCTATATAAAATTGATATACATAAATAAACCATGATCATGATCTCATTATCGAGTGATTTCTTATGTATATAAATTGTTAAAAAGATATAATGAACAACTTACCAGTGGATGATAATCATGTCCCCCTTCAATGTGACCATGCTGCCTACAATGTTTCTTAGTTGTTTTGATTAGAAGTCTTCTAGTCTTTAAGCCCTTACAAATTTTGCAGGGATAATAACATTTCCCATCACCTTTTCTTTTCAAGTTAGACTATAATCTAGAAATTGTCTCCTTATTTTGTTCTTCGCTGATATTATCTGACATGGTCTTTCTTCACAGGCAAAAAAATCAGGCTATGGAAACTTCAGTACAAAAGTTTCACAAAAATTGCAAATTGAACCAAAACCATTTAACTCTTCTTTTTCATCTTAAAACATTGAACTTAATAGAGAACATATTTAATGTAGCTGATTGTGTGAATTTATGAGCATTGTGTCTGTAAATTATTACTAAAAGTTTGCCTGTTGCAGACTTTCTGAGAGACATTTTTTAGTATTCTAAGCAAAGCATTTATTTTAACATACACTTATTCATCCACATTGCAGGGATAACAATACAAGGCTCACATATTGGTCTAAGAGGATGCCATGGTCTCATAAAGTAACCAAGAACCATATGAAATGATGGTCTTGAATCCACACACAACTAGGGAGGATCCATACGATTATGTATGACTTCCCCCTTGTTTGTTTAATGGGATTAGCCTCCAAGACATAGCCATCAATAATCACTAAGAATGTACAAGTGGATCGTAGCTACCCATACAACAAACACTTACCCCTATCCTCAAATTTTCCCAATGTTTGATTCCTTATATACACTCATCCAAGGTTATCTATGTCGATCTTGGTGAGGAATCACATCACAAAAAAGAAGGCAACATTTAAAAATAGCAAGAGTTTCACTAAACTACCAAAGATCATAAATATTGAAAGAAAGAAAAAATAGTACCAATAATAAGTCAAATAAATGTGTTCAATTCCAATAGCAAATCAAACATAGCCACAATAACTACACAATAGAGAAAACTCACAATAGTGATTAAACTAATTCAAACAAGATAAAATAAAATTGTTGGCCCATGCAACAAAGATGAGAGATCATCAATAATTGAAGGAAACTTCACAATCCTTAAAAGTGCACATTACATAACTATACGACTAGAAATTGTGGCTAAATAGAGTGAAGCTTCATCATGAATCCAATAAGAGTCCCTCATGTGTGCATTTGTGGCATGAACACAAAAACTCCCACATGGCATGGCCATGTACCTAATGGAGAAGACATGCCTAGGCTACATGCCCAAAAAGCATGACTATAATAATAGTCCCTCATGCATAAATTTGTGGCTTGCACACTACAAATCCTAACATATCATGGCAATACACCTCATAGAGAAGACACACCTAGGGCCACATTGCACATAGCAACGTGCCTCACAAAGAAGACATGCATAGGGCACATGCCACATAGCAATGTGTCTTATGGAAAAATGTGCATGCATGTCACACACCAAAGCTATATGTATACATCATGAGGCACATTCATATGTTATCAAACACAACCTATTGTATCTAACATGAGTTCCTTTCTACATGTGTGCAAATCTTCCAACACTAATCACCACTAAGAAGGAATAATATAAAATGCATCTTCAAATATTTGTGTGTGTGTGGAGTTGTGTCTTTGAACCCAAATCGCTACCATCAACAACATGTAACCATCACCTACACTATATCAAAACATAAGTATGGTGTGACATCATATCTATTTGCATAATGTCAAAACACATGCAAACATGAAAATCATCATAGCATGACAAAAATCAATCTCCACATGTTGGAACAAAGATATAAATAAGATAATAGGGTAAGAGGAAACCTATACCAAGAACCACATACCAACTATCGGCAATGCCATCAAGATAAATGTAGGATAGGATACCACTCTGAGCCATCCAATGGTCCATTCTATGAGGAGAACTAGGGGATACTATCTTTGAAAGGTGTGGTCAATAGAGATAATCCCTACTAATGCCACAATACGTCACCATAGCTTCTTGAGTTTTCCATTCTTCTACTTAATACCACATTTATTGAGTTCCTCAACAGCGAGGTTGGTTCTCAATAGGATGCACAAACATGTAAACACACAAGCATGGTTTCATCATACTTGTAAAACAATACAAATTCATTTTTCTAGTTAATTACTTAGTGTAAAAATAACTCCATTACATAACATAGGGAAATAATCACCATAAGTTTTCAAATAAACTACCCAAACATCAATTGGAGTTACCCTTTCTAAGGTACAAACATAATTTATTTATAACTTCAAAATTAAAATAATCTTAATAAATCCAAATAAGTTCAATAGTGCATGGAAATAGACAACATGATCCTTAATTAAACCCATAAATTACCCTAAATGGATATGCTAATAAAATGGTGTCTCAAATAATAGAGATTATGTTGGACCTATAATAGAGATCTGGACTTTGTTTCATCATACACAAGCATGGTTTCATCATACTTGTATCCAAATACACCATCCATAGATAGGTACTCAGTACCACAATCTCATGGGTACCCTTTTAGCTGAATTTACCATATATTTAGGTGAATCTACCCTTGTATCATTCCTTGATCTAGTATGTCACTCCACCAATCAATAATTTTTCTATATTCTTGGGAGAATACACTATCCCTTAGGTGAATATGCCATATCCTTAAATGAATCCTCCTTGTCATCATCCTAACTCCTCTTTTTGTTAAGTCTTATCTCTTCATCTTTAGGAAAATCCACCTATCCTTATGTGAATCTACTTTCTCTTAGGTGAATCTGTTTCACATAAATCATTTATCTTATCCATCTTTCTTACACAAATGGTGAATTTTTCCTATCCTTAGATGACTACACTCCCATTTAGGTGAATCTATCTAGTTTTAGTCTCCTTCCATTATTTTGTCCAAATTTGTATCCTCTAGTTTACATGAATCTACTTGTTCTTAGGAAAATCAACCCTATCATTCTAAGGAAAATTCACCTTATCATCATCCTTAATCATCTACCTTTCAAGTGTTTAGTCCATCCATCCTTGGGAGAATCTAACATATTATTGGGAAAATCCACTCCCTCTTAGGTGAATCCACCTTTTCCACCTTCTCATTAATCTATTATTTGTTCTAAGAAGGACACAAAAGTGGATAGAAAACAATAGAGGAGATAGTAATCAAACAAGTACTAAGGAATTGCATTAGTGACATGTCACAAATGTGAGTTATACATGTTCCAAATTGATCGATTCTCATGAAGGAACTAAGTTATCTACAATAAATAGCCACCCAAGAAACCCATTTGCTTTAGGAAAACTATCTTCTTAGTATTAGCTTAATTCTTGAGACACTTGATTTAGATATGATCTTGTAAATGGTGTTAAAAAGAGTAATTAGTCACCAACCAACCACACTCTTCATTTGTATATTTAAGAATTAGTTTAGTCAAACCTTGATTGTAACAAGCATAACCAAATCCTCCATGATAAAGTTAACAACAAATATATTATTGCATAAACAAATCTTTGTGGTGGGTGTGTTCAACAAATATATTATTGTGTGAATTGCTTTTGTACAAAAAGTAGGAACTTGATTTACATATCCATGAAGGCATGATTAGGTCTCTATACAACACTATTTTGTTGATGCATATATGTAGTGGTTAGTTGTTTTCTTTTAGTTGTGGATAAACCATTTTGAGTGAATTTCTCATTTACTTGAGCATTTTGCATTTAGAGAACAATTGGATGACCATTCAACAAGGGGTTTAAACTCTTTGAACTTCACAAATTCTTGAGCTTTTCTTGTCAAGCAATGTACCCACATCTTAAAGACATGAAATTATGAAAGATGATAGTCCCAAATCTGCAAATGACTATCACAACATAGTGAATAAGGGAAATCCATAGATACATTAATGAGTAGCCCTAGATCAATACAAAGAGAGCACATGCATGCTAAGGGAGCATTGAACAAGCCTTTTTCAGGATAATATAATGGTAGTAAAAGAAATCAATAAAGAGCATAAGTTCATCAAGAACAATTCTTAGCCACAAAGATCTAAGTTAATCATAGAGGAGCTGATAATAAGTGAGTTCAAGAAGCCATTGAGTGACTAAGAAGGATTAGCAAGTTTTCACCATTTTAATGCCAAAACCTAGGGAATGTTGTCCTAACCCAACAACTTCCAGTAAATTGCAGATATCTCCACTTACAGAATGAATAAAGACCTCAGAATAGTCTCATTTGAAATTTTATTCACTCCTCTAGCACATCCCACCATTTTTATGCTTCTATCAAGTCCATACAGTACGGTACAATGATTATAGCAGCAAAATTGCAAGAAAATCATAGAATTTTATTGCTTTTTTGATGCCAAATCATTACAAACGACTCAAAAACCCCCAAATGGTGGTTGGAATTATGATTTATATCCTTCCCATCATTTATCAACCACATTTTTAACTATGGGAACCATTTGGAAAGAAGCTGCACTTTTTAACCAAAAATGGTTATTAGCAGCTTTGACAATTTTTACAATTTTGACATATTTTAACCAAATTTGACACCTATTGAATCCAATGGTATTAGTGTCATTAAAACATTTCTAAAACATCCTAAGACACCTAAAAATACCTAAAATACTCAATTCAATACCCCTAGGCCCATATGCCTATGGTGGCTTATCATCCTGCCAAATCCATGACATTGGGTAACAAGGTGGGGTTTATTACAAAAATCAACAAAATAACCTATCTTATTGCAAATATGGATGAATCACATCATTATTCCTTTAAAACTTCATGGTATTTGTAATGATTTCCTTGGTCATGAGGTGCCCCTGCACCACTAATGAGGATGTTGTCTTGATGGTTGAGGATGGGTAGTGGACTTAATCGAAGAGCTATTACCATGGTAGAAGAGTGTGCAAGGAGTCATGCACTCACCTAGTCTATGGAATTGATACAACATACAACATCTTTGGGTAGGCATTCTTCCTCATTGCATGAAGTGACTTTGGCTGAGGATTCCCTCCAGTCTCCTTGATCAAAGGAACTTGAAAATGGTGTCTTGGATGGTTGTTCAAAGAGTTGTTTCAAAATCCCATTGTCAAGCTAAGGGTGTGCGTATTGAAAAAAAGGAAATGACATTGTTTAGGTTGGAAATGACATTGACAAGACTCTAGGCCCTTTCAAATCATCTAGTTTGATCTTTTGCTATTGGTTAGTGGCTATTTTATTGATATTTTGATTAAATTGGGTTTTAGGAGTCTATAACCTAAAACCTATTTACCTTTAATAAAAATCATGAGATCCTAAACACAAATACTTTTCACTTCCCTTCTCTTTCCTGAGCCCCACAATATATAACACTCAAATAACTAACACTACCATTACCACTTCCCCACCACGTGGGATACACAGTTTTAATCTAATTTGCTAGTGGGATGACTTACAAAGCATAAGAATATAACTACCTTGGGGGATGTGTACCACATGTTAGCATATATATCAACCATTATACATTATAATTGTAACACCCCATTTCTATTGTTGAGATGTAGATCTCAACATCACTAGACTTCAACTATGTATTAGGGGATGCATATGTTGTTCTTGTGTTTTTTGTCTTGGGTGTTGAACGATGTTTTAGCTTCATTGTTTTTTGTGAGTTTTAGTTGTGGTTGTTGTCCTTGATTTGAATGGTGTGTTTGGACCATCCCCATGTTTCAAGATGAGGCTCCTTAACATGTCGATTGTTGGTGTTCAATATGATTTGAGGTGGCTATGTTATGTTTATATGCCTCGTTTATTTGAATGCTTTAGTTCATAAATGTGCATAAAATTATTTATGTTTTACTAAATGTGTTCGTTGATTATATGATATCTTGATGCATTGAATTATATTTTTATGATGTTGGTCTTGTTGGGTGTTTATGATGTGCTTCAACTATATATGTATTGAATAGGTATTCTTGACATGTGCATTGAGTAGTTATAGGTACATGGTTATTTCTCCACTTGGCTATAGAGGTTTTAAAGAAAAATGCTCTTCAAAAGCGTTCTTTTGAAAATTTAAAATTTTGAGAGATTTGACTTAATTCAATTGTATAAGCTTGGGAGTGAATTGGATTGAGGATGACAAAGTATTGCTTGATATGTGCGTGGATTCAACTTCATCCATTTTGAGGAAATTACAAGAAAGCCATTTTTTCAAATTTGAAAATGAAGGTAATTGTATTCTTTATCTTTGTATTTGAGTCCTTTTGCATAATGGATGCCATGCTCACCCTTAAGGAAACATTGGAATTCTTTCTTAGAATGAAATTTGAAGCAAATAGAGTAGGATTTAATTTATTTAAAATTTTTAAAAATGACATTTTGTGCCCTCACCATGACAATTTTTTAAAAAATGATTGAAATTCAAAGTTTATTGCTTGAATTAGATGTTCACATTTTAACCAAAGGGACACTTTGTATTTCGAATTTCAAAATTTGAGAAAATTTGACCTTCATTAATAAAGTTTGCATAAAATTTTTGGTTTTTACATTTGGAAAAAATCTAAGAAAATTTGAATTTTGCAATTGAATTTGAATGTTTTAGAATGGAAGATTTGAAGACTCCATGATTTTTCATAATATGCCTTTTAAGACTATTGAAAAAATTATTGATCCAAATTTGTGCCACACTTGATGTATTTTAATTCTTGCCTTGTTTTTTGTGCCACACTTGATGTTGTGAGTATGAAGTAAGGACATAAGTGTTAGAGAGAAGTATGTAATAGCTTCCCACATTTTCTAGGGCACAAAGGGGCCTAAGGATATCTTGTACAAAATTCTCTTAACTAAGTGATAACTAAAGAAAGACATGAGAAATTAAAATGAACCAAGATAACGGTGCACTATTATATTTGGAGTGCTCATATGGACTTGGTATGAGTGTGGAAGACATGCTCACTCTTGGAGCGCTAAGACTTGTATGGTTGAGTAACCTCATCTTCTGTGAGGGGTGTAATTGATTCATCTTGGACAATACTTTAGGCCATTGCAATAAAACTCTTTACCACCTCTCTGGAATCTAGTCCTCTTTCCCATTGAGTTGCTTTTGATGAGATATGGTACTCCATCCTTTTTGAGTGACCTTTACATCTAGTCTATGTTGCATGTTTACTCTATGAAAGATGTGCATATAAGCACTTCAAGACATAGCTTTAATCAAAATTAAGTTGAAACCAGAGTATTATACCCGAATGCAGGAGAATGAGGAGATCATAGAAGTTCATGATATGATCAAAGCTAAAAGGACAAAATGCCTTAAATGGCCTTTATCCTTCGAACACCCTGCTTGATGAAATCAACATTTAATGATAGATCGTTGTCAATTTAACTACCTCTACTCCTTTGTGTTCTTTATGTTCTAGGAAAGTGGACCACTGAGTATCAAAGCCGAAAGACGTCCATTTTAAATGTTACTCAAGTCCGAATGACAGGACACAAGGAAACTTGTGACGGATTGAAATATGTAGAGGAGTTCTTAATATAGATAGCTTCACTGCAGAAACATCAATACAAGCACAAAAATCATCTACAGATAGAGTGGAAGAAACTCAGGAAGAAACAGATGCTTCATACAAGTTTCTATAACCTCCATTACAGCTTATACAAGTATTCAACGTGCCCTTTGCATGCAAATTGAAGATGATTTACCAAACAAAATTGAGAATTGATCGCTCTACTGCAACCAAAAACATTCTAAACCCTTGATAGAAAATTCACTTGGACAAAAGCGAGCCAAAAACCTTACCTTGCTTGTGCAGAGATCGCTCGGGCGGGGGGGCAGGGAGGCAAGATAGTCGCCGCTTGCTTCGGTTTTCTTTCAAAATGAAAATGCGTTGTGTTTTTTTTTTAATAAAATGCCCGTGGTCATCGGAATTCCGACGAACACGGGCATTTTTAAAAAAAAAAATCAAATTTTCACACAATGCTCCTTGTCCGTCAGAAACCTCTGTTGGAATTTGACCCCAAATGTATTAGTGGCTCGGCTTCTATCAAACCCATACATGCCTGACATATATAAGAATTTTTCCTTATTGCACTAGACAGTGTTCATCAAATTCAAAGCCTCTAACAAAGTAACTTACTGATAGAGGTATTTCCTGCGTATTTAATTTCCCTCTTGAAGAGAAAAGCTAAGAAACACATCTATTAAAGACTGCATTACAATCCATGTTCAAATGAATAATCCTAGATTACCCAAGTTGAAACCAGTAAATTATTGAAAGAAAACCAGAAGACAACACAAATTCTAAGCTTGAAAGTTCATGGTCTGTACATTGATATTAAATCTTGAAAAGGATTACAAAACTCAGAATATTCTCTGTAAAACTAGAAAATCCCAGATATATTTTTGTAGAGTTTCTTTACAAATTCTTGCGATCATTTTTTACTAGTCTTGGTATCCATTTATAATAGCATGGATGCATACAAGCTTTAGACCTTTTCAAAAGGTTTGTTACAACAAACTTCTTGTTTGAACAAGAAGTATCAAATATTTTCCACTTTCTAACGGCCCCTTTCCAGCGGTTGTCATTATGTGGCTTCTTCTTGAACCTCTGCATCTAGTATAGTATATTTTCTTTTCCACTCTTGGTACACATCATCAGTGGGCCATGAGAAGCTAACAACTTTCCCTTTTGTCTTGGCTAATCTCTTCCAAGAGTTCCTCATTTTATTTACCTCTGTATTTAGGAAACCATAGTGTGACTTAATCTTTTCTATCTCCTCAATTCTTCTGACAACTAGGGAGGTATTCATCTGTGCTAATGATTCCCTTTATTCTTAATGATAGGATGGCTTCTAATTCATTAAGCCATACTTCTTTGTCCTTGAATTGAACTAGACTGGCAAAACCTCCAAGGAATAATTCAAACACCTGCTCAGTGTACTCTTTCTTGTACAAGTTGATCTTCCTCTCTGCATTATCTACTCCTTTTGTTAACTTTGGCAGATCCTTTGTCACATCACAAGTAGATTTGATAATGGGGTCAACCCTTGCTTCATCATAAGACACACGTATAAGTTCTAGGTCCTCCTCCCTAGGCTTCCACTTGCCCAAAATAGGCATTAGAACAACCTTGTCTCCATTAAGCTCATTCCACATATCCAAAACTTTACTCATATTGTTATACACCAATGATGATCCTATAGTGTAAGCAAAACTCAAAATTGTGGCCCTCACTCTCTCTTCATATTTATTTGCAAACAGGGTTTGAGCCCATTTTAGCTTCTCCCACTCTCGAGGAGTGATCTCAACTGATTGGGAACTAGAAGGTGCAGGAGAAGGTGGAAATTAAATGATAGGGCTAGTAGAGGGAGGTTGTGCAAGAGAAGAAGCAATCATCAATTTTGAGGACTCGCCTCGATGGTATTGACCTGCCAATTGGCTTCTCAAATTAGCAATAATAGTGTCTCAGCTCATTACCTCTCCTTTGGCATCATTGTAAGCTTTCAGGACAGTCTATAACTTAGTTTGGAGAACTGCCTTTTCCATTGCTTCTTTCTCTGACACTGCAACACTGAACTTTGCAGTCTCTAAGACTGTGCTAGCAGCCTCCACCACTCCAGTATTTTGCACTCTCTTTACTATCATACCTCCAAGGTAGCTTGACTTTGGGGTATCCTTTTTCTTTTTATTTTCATCTCTTTTTAGAGACCACATGACCAAAGCAGCATTATACTTGCTAAAGGTTACTCCTTCCATAGGCTTGGTTTCTTTCCTGACTGCCTTAAGAACCAAGGCATATCTTATATCCCATTTAGTGAGGATGAGTACACCAGCCTTTGCTACCATCTCCCTTCCTTGCTCAGGAGTGATGGTCTTAAAATCAGTGACCATTTCTTGCTTTATTTCCTCCTCCACCATAGATGCATCCTTGTGGGGCTGATCACCTTTCGTCTTCTCACATCTGGCATTAAACCTATCAATATTCTACTTCCACACAAACTACATGAAAGCTCATGAGGTGACAAAATTGCTATCAGCTAAGAATTCCTCACTGGCCTATTTAATAGTAGGATCTAGTTCTTGGCCTTTGAACTCGTTGGTGGTAATGTTCATCCCAGCATCTTTTGGCTCTTGAGGCATTCCATCCTCTATTTCATCATAAGTATAAGCTATCTCCCAAAGACTCCCTAACTGTAATAATTTCTCAGCTGTTGCCTGTTCATCTCCTATATGAATAGGGGATTGAGATGGGGAATACAAGGGCTCATTAGATTGCACTTCCTTTCCCACCCTTTGCTTCTTTGGGGATTCCTGAATTTCAATGACATCTTGTATTTTTCTCTTTCGTTTTGAAGTAGATGGCTCCCCTATTGTTGGCACTAGCACACTGTACTTAGATTTCTTATGTAAAACATAGTCACTTGGAGGGATTGCTTTAGTAGATGTAGACCTAGATAAAACTAGCCTTGTCTTCTCAGGGTTATTTTTAATCACTACCCCTCTTCTCTTTCAATGTTTGCATTACATCTTCAAAACAAAGAATCAAGAATTTTGTCTTTTCCTCAAAAGGGTGAGAACTGGACAAAGGGTCTTAGCTGGTGTCAAATTGATGCATAAAATCTAAAGCCTTCTATAGGCCACCCATTTCTCTTTCCTCAACTCCTGCTCATCCAAATCAAACTCATTTCTGATGAGGTCTTCAAGGAATTGGAATTGGTGAGGTCTACCTTTGCATACTGCCCTCTTCCTAAACATATTATTAAAGAAATCCTCAGGGTCAGAAAATCTTGACACCACAGTGGACAAATGGTAGGGTTGAAAGAAATCCTCAAAACACTTCCATCCTCCTTTGGTAATCACAAACTAGTGTGCTATTGTTACTGTAGGGAAAATGGTCCCTTTTCCTCTATTAGATAGCTATACCTCTTGCACATTTCCAATCTGCCCGAGGACTTCTACAATTCCTATTTTTAGTGGGACCTGATATGGCAACAAAAATGGAGTGCCTCTAAAACCATACACTCTGAAAACTATGGAAACAGGGTACAAGTACATGTCACCCCAATTGTGAACAATTTTGATTCCTTCAACAAACTCCTTTGGCCTAAGGAACTCCAGAAGAGCTTTTGGGACCCTTGGATTCTCTGAACATAAGAGAATTATGATCTTGGATGCAAAGCACTTATCTAACTTCAAGTAGCTAGCATTTCTCTATCCCATGACAACACTATGCTCCATAGGTGAACTGGCATTTTCTCCCCATCCTTTTCTTTCACTAGGTCCATTCCATTGGCAAAGTAATCACCACCCTTGAATAGAAATAGATGCATAAGAAGGGAGTACCATCCAAAAGGCCTATCCACCTTACCATTATTTATCCCTATCAAGCCTTCATGGATTGCATCAGTAATATAGAGGGCATAATAAAATGTAAATACCAGAGAAGGATTTAAAATTTGAGCAATCATTAACATGTAGTGAGTTGACATGTTTACTTCAGCATCCTCTCCAAAAATCTGGCATAGTGACCAATATAATCCTTTTTCTCTAAGAGTGAACAAATTTAGAGAGAAAGGCTCCATGGTATTAGGTCCTACAACGGTCAACCCACCTATTTTAACAAAGAATTCTTTAAGAGGCCCATTTCTAAGGTGATTCCTCTATGCATTGTAGACCTAAGCCAATGATTTAAAATTAATAGGCTCCAAATAATTAGACACCTCACTGAGCCCAAATACATTTCTAAACTCATCATCATTTATTTCAATGAGGGTTTTTCCATTTATATCCCTAACACTTTTAGTAATAGGGTCATAGTTGTGTGCAATCTGAGTTAGGAGATCCACATCCATGAACACTCCAGGGACCACCAATTTACCTACATCTAACTCCCAAATATTGTTCATTGGGGCTAGGGAGTGTCTCATACTTAATCCAACCTTAAATAGACCCAAACCACACAACCCTATATGTGGATCTCTAAGCCAATTGCCTTTGTCATACAATCCTTCTCCTATTCTCAGGCGCGGAGCCTTGGGCACTAATTATTTAACCTTAGCTACTACATTTGTTGACATAGACAACTGTTCCAAGAAATCATCACAAATTTCTCTTTCCTGGTAATTAACTTTCCCTGTGAAGTCTCTTATGGGTGCCATCTCAATGATATGCAAGTAATTCAATTACTAATCACAACAATTCAAAACAAGACTACAATTTAAACAATCTTTCAAGTAACTGGTAAACAAGATATTAGAAAACCTATTCTCGACCTGAAGAACTCTGCTCTACACCAGCTTTTTTGCAATGACTCTTCGAAATGATGCCTACATTCAATTGATGTGAGCGTATATATGGCAATCAGGCTCTTAACTACGACATTGATACCACATGCTTTGCCCATCACCTCAGAATTGAATTCATGAATGAATTCAAAAATTTCACTCCAATGGATCATAACATGTCTGTGTTTCCATCACTTTCTTGTTTCGCCATTTCACGAAGCCTAAAATCCGCGCTTCTTCCTCAAGCGAAATCATGCCAACCGTTAGATCCAGTGAAACTTGCACAGTTTTTACTTTACTGACTATTCTTCATTCGGCGATAGGCTTGGATCTCTTTCGCCATTCACCTAGCAAAACCACGTGGGTCGTCTGAGCAAAAGGAAATTGATCGGTCTTTATTCTATCCTATGAATGGCAATTAACCCCACTAACCACGCACCAAGTGCTTAATGCTAGCGGTCTTTGCTTCTTCGCGAACGCTAATTACCTTGCATCTTTGGGCTACAAAACGGGGCCCACCGTAGGATCTTCCTTGAGATACTTGCCCTTTAACTAACTTAATCGGTATGAAGTGGGCCCTCTGACTCAACACCATCCACCGTGGCAATCGGCTAGCAAAATAAACCAACGTGTCACTAGCTTACTCATCGAACAACTTCCATGGGATCCACTTCAGATCCACCATGTGCATCTGACAACTTGTCTCTTCGCCCATGGTCTGATCCACCTGTTCTGCCATGACACCAACCAAGTGGCTGCCATGTCACTTTGCCACTTCATGAAGATTAAATCTCAGGCATCTTCGGGCTGCAAAATAGTGTGCACCATCCAATCAAAAGGAACTTGATCGACCTTTAACTTTAGTCTTTGCTGCCTCATGAACCCATTTTTCTTTTCACCATTTCACAGAGTGTAAAACCCATGCATCTTTGGCTTGTGAAATAGCGCAAGCCATCTGATCAAAAGGAACTTGATCGGTTTTTATGCTGAGTCTTTTCCTGGATGCCGAAGCCAATTTCCTTTTCACGATTTCATGAAGGTTAAATCCTGGTCACCTTTATTTTGTGAAACCACACGGGCCATCTGATCAAATGGAACTTGATTGATCTTTACTTTAGTGAAAACCTTCTATGTCAGACCCACTTCCGCCTTTTGCCACTTCGTGAATGGTAACTCACGGGCATCTTAAGGTTGCAAAATCACGTGCGCCTCTAGATCAAAAGGAACCTGTTCACTGGTTAGGAAACCCGATTAAACATTAAAAACTTTAGGAAAAGCTCAGAAAAATAATGCACTGCCAAACCCGCCTAGGAAGAAATAAGAAGGGGGGGAACACTTCTCATGACAAATGGACCCTTCTTTTAAGTGAATAAAGTAACACAGAATTAGAAATAAAGGGTTTTTTCTTAGACATTGAAGTGATTAAAACTTAAACCCTAAACCCTCTTTGGACCTAAAGCATCTAGAGGTAACAAGGCCATACCAGACTCATAATTTTCATAGACTTAGCCAATTATGGGACAAGCATACCCATTTTTTAAATAGTGATAGTAGCGGCTCTGACTGGGGATGGTTGATCGCAAGATCAATACAAGAATTCAGAAACTCTCTGGAGAAACAGACCAAACACAAGCTCAAAAATCAACAACTAAAGCAAACCAAAATATATACAAACAATGACCTACTATGCATGGACATCAAGAGAAATAATGTTTCAGGAATTTTCCATGCACTAGAAATTCCTATACTTCATCATTCATACTCTTCAAAAAATATGAGTCTTTTCCATTAAGATCACAAACCACAGAGGGGCCAATCCATAGTGACTCAAATTTTTTAAGCTTTCCCTTATCCTGTCCTTTTGTATTCCATTGAAGAATTACATCACCAATTTGGAACTTTCTCAATGAGGTTCTCTTCTCAAATAGGTATTTGGACTGCAACTGTATCTTTAGATTCCTCTTGTGGGCCAGAGTTCTAATTTCTTCAACTTCCACTATCTGAATCATCCGGTCTTCCATAGGTTCAGATAATTCCATGTCCTCAGCTCGCAGGAACTTATACACTAGAAGCAAATTAGTGATAGACACCCTGGATTGTGTGCCATAAACTAATTCAAAAGGTGAGACACCAATAGCCTTTTTGACAGTAACCCTGTCAGCCCATAAAGCCAATTTTAACTTTTGGTCCCAAGACCTTTTATTCTCTTCCAGGATTTTCTTGATAATATTCAAGAGGCTCTTGTTACTAGATTCAGCTTGCCCATTACCCTGAGGATGATAAGGTGAAGAGTAAGACATGATTATTCCATGACTAGTGCAAAATTCAACAAACTCTTTTGACCTGAAGCTCATGGCATTATCCCTTACTAGTTTTACAGGGACTCCAAATCTAGTTATAACATTATCCATCAGAAAGTCAATAACAACCTTACTAGTGGCTCTCCTGGTGGGTATAGCTTCAATCCAGTTAGTAAAATAGTCAGTAGCTACTATAATCCACCTATGACCTCTTCCTGATTTCTCAACAATCTCTCCAATAAAATAGATGCCCCATTGGACAAAAGGGGCTTCCACTGTGACTGGGTTGAGGGGTGAAGCTCCTTCATACTTCAATTTTGATGAAAACTTCTGGCATGGGTCACATCTCCTGACATATTCATGGGCATCTTTAAAAAAAGTAGGCCAATAGTACCCAGCCCGAACTATCTTACCAGTAGTTGTCTTAGCAGAGTAATGACCTCCACACACTCCATCATGCATTTCAGTTAATACTCTCTTAGCTTGGGATTCATCCAAACACATTAGTAATGCCCCATCTCTATTTCTCCAAAATAGATCACCCTGAACAAGGACATAATTTTGTGACTTCAACTTCAGAATTATTCTCTGATTATGTGTCATTCCTTCTAAAAATGTTGCATCCCTTAAAAAATGTATTATCTCTGAGTACCAGGGCTATTTTTCAATACTAGTGACTAGGATGTTCTCAACTTCAACATTATTTATTTCAACATCAAGAAGGTTTGACTCAGCCATGAGCTTGGCAAAGCCTAGACCTTTCACCAATGTGGTGATCTTTATTTCCAAATCAAACTCCTGGATTTTTTTATCCATCTGCATCTCTTACCTGTGACCTCAGACTGGGATAAGATGTCTTTGACAACAGCATGTGGGACTTATGCAACTACTTGTGCATTTACAAGATATGGCCTAAAAGCTTTGACAGCTTTGACCAAAGCATATGCTTGCTTCTCCATGATTTCATATTTTAATTTTGCGGCCTATAGAGATTTACTATAAAAGGCTATGGGGTGTTCATATCCTTCATTATCCTTTTGCAAAAGGACTACAACCACTGTGTGATATGAAGCAAAAGAAAACAAAGAGAAAGGCTTACTATAATCAAGGGATTTCAATACTGGGGCCTCCTAGATAGCCTTTTTGATCTCAGTAAAAGCCTTTGAAGCTTATTGATCCCAACATAATTTCGTATCCTTTTTAAGCAGTTTAACAATGGGCTTAACTATCTCTACAAAATTTGCAATAAATCTTCTAACAAAATTAACTTTGCCCAAGAAAGATTGGATACCTTTAACATTCTTTGGTTCAAGCACATTGTTTATTTCCTCTATTCTTTTAGGGTCTATTCTTACTCCTTTAGAGACAATATGCCCTAGCAGCTTTCCTTCAGTAACAACAAAATGACACTTCTTAGGATTTAAAGATACCCCAAATTCCAAAGCCTTACTGAAAACCTGTTCTAAATGTCCACAGTGTTCATCCGCTCTTTTGGAAAAGAATGTTAAATCATCCTGATATACTACCATGATGATATTGATGAATTATTTGAAAGCTACATCCATTGCCCTCTGAAATGTAGCTCCAGCATTCTTCAAACCAAAAGGCATTCTGACATACACATAAGTTCCCCAAGGGGTGGTGTGTTAGGATTCCCATAGATACTGAGAGGGGGGGGTGAATCAGTATCTAACCGGTAATAAGATTTTCTCAACTTAAAACATGTAAAGCATATTAATACTGTGTACTGGTAAACAGAAAGTAATGCAATAAATAGAGATAAAAACAACCACATGAAAAACACACCATAACACAGTATTTTAACGAGGAAACCCGGTGTGGGAAAAACCTCGATGGGATTTGTGACCCATAATATTCACTTACTGGCCAATAAGAGAATATTACTGCTATAAGAGGGGCCTCCACATGCAGGAAGGCCAAGTGCCTAGATCTCACTGCTCAATTACAAAATAGGAAGTCTCACTAACTTACAAAATGGATTATATAAATCCAATGTCTTGTACTGCTTCAAAATAGCATCTACTATGCCAGATCCAGTACTGGTTTATAGCTCTGCTTCTTACATAAACCCTTAACCTATAATTCGCATAATAGGTCTACCTTATTTTGCCTATATATTATCTTTCTTCTATTCCTACATCTATTACATATTTGTTCTACAATGATCTCTTATATATATGAGTCATTTTACAACTTGCCAAGTCAACTTACAATGATTTTACAATAATAAACAAAATATATTAACAACAAAATTCCCGTCGGCTTCTGTGCCAGTATGCTTCCTTTTACTGTCGGTGTCGGTGGTCTATGTGCCGATGTAGAATCTAATTTTGCTGGTGTCGGTGGATTGCCTTGCCGGTGTCATAGGATTGTAAGGTTGCCATCAATGACAAAACCTTCAATCACTTACAATGTCTCATTGGAGTGTGTATTTGCCAACAATCTCCCCCTTTGGCATTGATGGCAACACTCATGAGAAAAATTCAAAAGTGTATCCAAAAATTGAAGTCCAAAAATTGTTACCAAAAATGTGTGCTCCCCCTGAGCAGATGATTCCTAAGTTATTGGATTTTTCTCATACCACTACTCCCCCTTTGGCATCAATGACAAAGGTTGTCAAAGTGTCAATAGAGTGTAATTTCCTGTCTCAACCTTGTAACCGGTTGGTTACAATCTGAAAAAGGTCTGCCAAAACCAGATTCAAGTTCTCAATGAACTTTTTACTATCTCTTATTGTGACCTTTGTCCTTTGAACTGTACCGGTGAGGTGTTGCATTTGTTGTGCTGGTGTTTTCTATCCTTGTACCAATGCACTAGATATTTCTTTCCTTAAGGATGCTAGGTAGTCCAGTTGTGGACTTAGTCTTAATTTCAGATCCTTAGCCTTACTTTTTATTCTCTCCTTTTCTCTTTCTAGCTTTAGTAATTCTTCCTCAAAACCTATTATCTTTTTCTCAAAAACTAATAATGAATTAGATGAATTAATAAAATTGTCAGCTAGTTGATTTATTTCTCCCTGTATCTTGCTGATCTTCTTGTCTATATCAACTGTCAAAAAGTTAGTCTTACAAGTATCTTTGTACAAAGTTTTGAATTCCTTTAATGTGCTACATAATTCCATTAGAAGTGTGTCAAATTGCCTTGTACACTTCTTTATTTGTTCCTCAAAGAATTTCTGTTTTTCCTTTTCTAACCTCTCTTTGAATGCTTCCTCCTTTATTTGTTCAACTATCACTGTGTTGTCAGTAATATACTTAGACAAAGTGTCAAGTTGACTCAAAGAATCCTTATTATCTACATTACATTTTGGAGCTATCATCTTCAAAATTGGAATTGTGTCATCTATAGCCTTATATGCCTGTGAACTACAATCTGTTATTTTCTTGATAGAGTCTAAAAGAACTTCAGTTACATTTGTTGTCTTGAATCCTATAGTTGAAGAGACAACACTCTGAATTCCGCTAGTGGGAGCAATATCCTTGCTTGCAGTGACCTCTGGTAGGTCAGTCTGTGTTTCCATTTCCTTAAGAAATGGTTTGTTTTGCTCAGTAGTTTCTAGTGGCACTGATTCTGTATTAACCTATTCCTGTGCTGGAGCCTGTTGCTTTTCTTGTTTCTCTATTTGTTGTTCTACCTGTTGTTCTTCCTAATGTTCTATGACACTATCTGTCGGTTTTCCTTCAGTGTTATCTGTGTTATCAGTTACCGGTGGCTCACTAGCCATATCTATCTTACTGGTTGTGTCCCTATCTACCACAATGTTGAACTTATGAGTATCAACATCTACTATATATAATACCTCAGAATTAGGATTTGTATCCTCTTGTGATATATCCATATTCTCATCAGTCGGTTGATCTTCAGTTGTTGTTACCAGTGGAGTATCTTGTAATGGGGGGGGTAGATTATCTATTATTTTGATGCTTGGAGGTCCACCAACCTTTCCTTTTCCCTTATCCTTGTCTTTTTGATATACCTTGATTGGTTTGGGGTTTCTGTATTCTTCCTGCTTTTCCTTCTCAACAAGGAATATATCCCATGCATTAGCAGTTTCCTCTGCAACCTCATTTACTCTTCCAACCATAAGTGCTACATGTTAGTGTGCAGTTGAGAATACTGTCTGGTTAGCCTCTAAGATCATATCATCTATCTCCTTTGATGAGTTAACAGGATAAACAACAAGTAGTTTCTCAATCTTTATTTTCTTGTCAAGCTCTATAACAACTTGCCTTCTAGCTTCAAGTCTCTTAAATAGTTCTATCGGTACTTCATCTATAATTTGCATCAAAAATTTCCTGTAGATATCCAAGTATAGAAGTACACTATTTTCAACTTTTTCCTTGTCATCAACTGATAATGTGTCATATAGTTTGTTGATGTTTTTCAATTGTCCATCCTCTATTATTTCATCTAGTAGTTTGTCAATTGGAACAATATTTTGTTGAGTCCTTTTCTTTGGTGTTAACTTTTTCTTCTTTGGAGTTATCTTTTTAGTCAAGGGCCTTACTGCCTATTGTTTTTGTTTGGTTCTTCTAGGTGAAGGTGTGGATACCGGTGAAGGTTTCCTTTTCCTTACAACTCTTTTAAATATTGCTTACATGTCACTCTCTGAAGAATTTGCTACCGGTGAAAGGTGAGTTTCTGGTTGTTGTGCTTGTAACTCATCTTTAGTGATACCGGTTTTTTTAAGTACATATTCTTTGATAGCCTTAGCATGCCTTGAACATCTCCTCACTGTTGCTTCTACTTTCTTCACTCTCTTCTTGGATTGAATTTGATTTTCAATGGTTTTAGCACAGCCAAATACCTCTTCCTCAGGTTCATTGGGTGCTTCCAGAAGGGCTTTTGCATATGTTTCAATGATGTGATCATCTATCTCATAACCCATTTCAGTGACCCAAATTGTTCTTGGGATAACTGTCTCCATCTAGATCTCATCCTTCTTAATCACAAAACATATGTCATCCTTTTATTTATTTACAATTTCTTGTGACAGTCTGACTTTAGCGTTCATTTTGGCCTGAAATGCTTGAAAGTACTCTTTAATATTCTTCTCTTTGTTTTCACCCATGTTGTTCAATAAGTCAGATAACTATTTGCCTACTGGTATGTCAAATCCAAGGTTCTTATTACCTATATCGGGCACCTGTTTGGTTATATGTAGCATTAAGCAAACAAGTAAGTTGCCAAATCTAAATGTCCCTTTCTTATCCTTCTTGATCTTTCCCAGATTGTCAATCAATTCATCCTTCAACCATTCACACACATCAATTTTCACATTGTCCTTAATCATGTCGTGAGCACTCTTTATGCATAAGATGGAAACTGAATTTAGTCTGTTTGCATGTGTTGTTTTGTAACCTAGAATCATGCTGATGAATCTCACATTTATGTCAGTTACATCATTCACCCTTAAAGACCTTTTGTCGGATGTTGCACCTGTTAGGTTCATTACTAGGTCATTTGAGACCTTCTTTGTCTTGTTAGGTCTGTTACCGGTGGAGGGTAACCCTATTACAACTTTTACAGCTTCCTTAGTAATTTTTTGAATTGAATCCAGCCAGAAAAATTCACCATGTACCCTGCTCAATACTATCCTAATAACTTCCTTGCGAAAATACGAAATGCAAAGAATTTATGTGAATCCTAAGGTTTCAATTATTTTGTGTTTAGGTTTCACATTACCGAAATCATCACAAATAACAGTCTTGTACATGTTCTTAATTTCTTCATCTCCTAATTCTTCTATATGGCAATGAATATACATCCTAGGGTCTTCTGCAAAAACTACTCCTTTGGGGATTTGAGAAAAAGCACCAGCATTATCATCCTTCTTTTCTATTTCGAGAACTAACTGAAAAACGGGCCTAGGGCGCTTGATTACTTCCATTACAATAGGGTTTGCTATGAATTCAGGTATAGAAGAGGATGCCATGATTATAAATACCTTTTTCTACCTTTGGAAAGATTGATTGCTGAATTGCTTTGCTTCTTTGCTTGAAATGCCTTAGCTATGGAAATTTCATGCTCTTCGAATGTTTGAATGCTCGGTGAAGTAAAATTGAGCCAAAAACACTAATTTATAATGTCAATTTGCCAACTACCACATTTAATGCTTGTCGGTTAAGTAATCACTTAACTTGTCTACCGGTATAGAAGTAATTTTAATTTCTTACCATCAACCGAGGGAATAATAGCATATTTCTCATTTGATTGCCAAACCCTCAAGGGAATTTTCTTCAATTGGATGAAGAGTCTCTTGTTGGTGGAGTGTTACTTTGTTCTACCAGTGGAGGAGTATTCTTATCAACATTTAGTTCTGATTTCCTGATCCATTGTTTTGAGAATTCTTGCTTTACTTCTTCAACCTTTTCTTTTCCTTTCAAACTAGGACCTTTGTTGTTTACTGGTGAGGACTTGCTTCTACAAAATTTAGCAATATGCCCAATCTTTTTACATGCATAACAAGTCACATTATTTTTCTGAATAGCCTTTCCATAACCTATGTCGATTTGTGTTCTGCATTGATTAGATAAATGTCCAAATCTTCCACAAATATAACATCTCACATTCATTTTGCAATTTTTAGAATTATGACCAATTTTGTTGCATTTTGAACATTGACCGGTGGATGTACTAGTATTCTGATAATTTCTAGATCTACATTGATTTTCTCTATGACCATACTTGTTACAGTTAAAGAATTTGCCATTAAATTTATAAGTAGTAGGTTGTCTTACCAGTTTGTCATGATCCTGTGTGTTTGCAGTACTGGAGTTTTCACCAGTTTCAAAGCCAAGACCATTAGTGTCACCATTAGGTTTCTGATTCTTCAACAAGTCACCAAGTTCTTCTAAGCTTTTCTTGAATATTTCTTTATGTTGATTTGTAGTAGCCAGCTCTCCTTCAAAGATACCTTTTTGTTTCATGAGTTCATTTGAGTCATTTTGTGCATGCATTAGATCTGTTTTCAACATATCATTTTCATAACTAAGTCTTGTGTTCTCATTTGCAACATCATTCAGTCTTCTAGTCAAGTCTTCTTCATTCTTCTTTCTATCTTCAATTTCTTAACAAAACCTCATAGTCATATCCTGCATCTCATTCTTTGTTGTCATGTTTTCTTGTTTCAGCTTATTCATCAGATCACTAAGAGTTTCCTTTTCATCATCCTCATTTTGCATCTTTTCACAAAGTTCTCTTCTCTTGTTTCTTGAAATAGTAATATTTTCTTGAAGTGCTTGAATGATATCCTGAGCAGCCTTTAGATCATCTTCAAGTTTGATATTTTTCAATTTTTCTGCATCAGAGTCTGAGAGAGCTCCTTCAAGTTGCTTCATCAAGTTTTCCATCTGTATCGGTGTCAAGATCTTCCTCAAGCTATTAGGCTTCTGAAAATAGAGGACTAGGCTCTGATACCAATTGTTAGGATTCCCATAGATATTGAGAGGGGGGGTGAATTAGTATCTAACCAGTAATAAGATTTTCTCAACTTAAAACATGTAAAGCATATTAATACTATCTACCGGTAAACAGAAAGTAATGCAATAAATAGAGATAAAAACAACCACATGAAAAACACATCATAACACAGTAGTTTAATGAGGAAACCTGGTGTGGGAAAAACCTCATTGGGATTTGTGACCCACAATATTCACTTACTAGCCAATAAGAGAATATTACTGCTACAAGAGGGGCCTGCACATGCAGGAAGGCCAAGTGCCTAGAGTTCACTGCTCAATTACAAAATGGGAAGTCTCATTGACTTACAAAATAGATTATTTAAATCCAATGTCTTGTACTACTTCAAAATAGCATCTACTATGCCAGATCTAGTACCGGTTTATAGCTCTGCTTCTTACATAAACCCTTAACCTATAATTACCATAATAGGTCTACCTTATTTTGCCTATATATTATCTTTCTTTTATTCTTACATCTATTACATATTTGTTCTACAATGATCTCTTACATATATGAGTCATTTTACAACTTGCGAAGTCGGCTTACAATGATTTTACAATAATAAACAAAATTCTTGTCAACTTTTGTGCCAGTATGCTTCCTTTTACTGCCGGTGCTGGTGTAGAATCTAATTTTTCTAGTGCCGATGGATTGCCTTGCCGGTGTCATAGGATTGTAAGGCTGCCATCAATGACAAAACCTTCAATCACTTACAATGTCCCATTGGAGTGTGCATTTTCCAACATGGTGAAAGTGGTTTTGAATTGTTCTGATTCCTTTACCAACACCTAGTTATACCCTGAGAACCCATCCATCATTGATAATAGGTCACAGCTAATCACCCTTTGCAACATAGCTTCCATATTAGGAGAAGAATAATTATCCTTCAAGGAAGCAACATTCAGGTTCCTAAAGTCAACACAGAGTCTTATGTCCCCATTTTTCTTTCTCACCAGGACCAAATTTGAGACCCATGAGGAGTGCCTTATAGGCTTAATAATTCCCCCTTCCCTTAATTTGGTTAGTTCTTGCTGCATCTTTGATTCTAGTAGGGGGTTAATAGGTCTTTGCTTTTGTCTAAAAGGCTTAGCATCTAGAAGCAAAGGGACTTCACGCTGAAACAGATCCTATCTATATGCCTTTAGATCTTCATAAGACCAAGCAAATACATGCTTATACTTCTTTAATAAATTAATGAGATTCACTCTGACATGAGGAGGCAACTTTTTTCTAATAAATACCAACTTAGGGGATGATTATGTCCTTAAGTTTACTTCCTCTAACTCATCTAGCTTGGTGGTTGATTGCTGGTGCAAATGACTGTCATTGTAGCTGAACATACCTTCAAGCTCTACCAACCCTTTAGGTATTTCATTAGTCTCTAATTGAACCAAGTCATTCCCAAATACAATTTCTCTATTGTCAACCACTTCCACCAAGGAATTGCAGTCAATTCTTTACCCATCATAGTCATCAATGCACTGTATAAACCTAAGAATATCTTCATCATCAACAAACACTTGCCAATTATATACATTGTCAGGAATGGCATGCCTAGCTTTTACTTCAAGTGTGGATATACTGGTTAGTGTTGCATCATCATTCTTTAATGCAACATTCACTAAGAAGTCTGCCATGATATTTTTGGATCTTACTATCCAATTTATAGAGAATGCACTAAAATGCTCAATGAAATCCCATACTGCATGCTTGTATCTTTTCAATCTATGATTCTTAGATGCATACTTGGCCCTAACTTGAGAGACAACCAATTCTGAGTCTCCTAATACTTTTAACAATTGAATTCCATGCCTTTTTGCAACTTCAAGCCCCAATAGCAGGGCTTCATATTTGGCAGTATTATTTGTACATTGGAAGGCTAACAAGAAGGAATACTTGAAAGTCATACCTGAAGGGGATACAAAGAGAACTCCTGCTCCAAATCCTTCTTTAGAACAAGCTCCATCAAAATACATTTGCCACAAACCATGCTGTTGAGATTCTAATTCAGTCACAATGGAGTCAGTATTCTTCAATTGGGGTAATATTGGTTGTAATCTAAAATTATCAAGATCCACATCAATCATGCAGTTGAGCATGTTAGGATCTACTTTCTCAATTACCCTAGGGGCACGTGGTTCTCTGTACAATTTGACTTGATTCCCATTAATTGGGATGGTAGCATATGACAAATACAACTGAACATTTCAACCCACTGCTGTAGCCCACTGCCTAGATAATAACATGCCATAATGAGGCTTGGTGTCAGTTACAATAGCATCCATCTTGTATGTCACTTCAAGGAATGCTACAATGTTCACTTCAACATCTCTCATTGTACCTATCATAGGCACTTCTCTGTTATCCATAGCATAGCATTTCCCATATACTGTACTCACTGACAGTCCCAATTCTTTCATAACACCATAAGGCATTACATTAGTAGCTGCACCAGAATCTATCATACAATTTTTTATCAACAGGTTATTCACTAACAGAGTAACATAAAAAGGATCTACCTATGAGGGTTCTTGGGTAATAGTTTTTCCAACATATACCTCTGGGGTTTGAAACTCCTAATCCTTTTCATCTTTAATTGAACTGGTAGGTAGAACTCTGTTACTATCAGATATGTTAGAAAATAAAGACAAAGCAGCTTCTCTATGTTATTTAATTTTCAGTAACTCTATTAATGGGACAGTAACTTTCATTTGGGTCAAAGCCTGAGCCATATCAAATGTGGAATTACTACTCAACTTAGTATTAGCTTTATCTTTTTCTACCTTAGGCTGATTTGCCTTCTTTGTTGTGGTAGCTCCTTGTATATCATTAGTAGCTTTATTATCAGTACCCTTGGGTACTCCCTTAACTTGATCTTTCTTCTCTTGACCAGCTTGAGGCAAAGTAGCACTACTTGCTGCTTTCTTCTAGGATACCTCTTTTATAAACATAGAACCAGGTTCACCTTGATCACTATCCATTTTAGTGCTCCTTAAGTTGTAATTGTGTTTGGCCTTGACTATAGCAGCCTTAGTGAGATTTTTTACTTCCTCATCACTAGGCCTCCTGAGATGAACTTCTTCATCTTTGATTGTTACCACATTCAAAGTGGGATGCCAATCAAGTGTTAGTTGTCCTTGGTAGGACCTTTTATTGTCCAGCACGTCACAATCACTAAATTCACTTTGCAGAGACTCCTCATCACTTTCTATTATAGTTTCAAACATATTAATATCGAGCTCAGCTTCTTGTCTCATGGATTCTTCAAGGGCTTGAGCTACAACACATTGATGAGGAGAATGTGGCCCATCACAAGAAATACACCAAGGATTTTTCTCTATGTTATGAACATTTTTTCCTTTTAAAGGATCAGGGGTATCTTGGCTCTGAGTATTTTTTGGCTTTTCATTCTGAGGTTTACCATCCTTCCAGGTGGTGTTGTAAGGCATATCATGCAACCTGGGAGGTCTGTCTTGCCAGTTATAATGGGGTTTATCATTTTTGCTCACCTTGGCAATCAGATCTTTCATAGCCGTCATTAACTTCTCTATTTTATCTTCTTCTTTAGCAACTTTGTTAGGTTGTTGTTTTGTTTCCTGCCATAGCCTACCATCAGTTCTTCTTCCTAATTTTCCAGATGCTTTTCTATTTATCTCTACATTGATAGCAATCCTAAATGCATCTCTAAGGCTATGTGGATTTTTATCCCTCAAAATATAAGCCATTGTGGAATTAAATGCATTGTAATAAGTGTTCAGGCACATGTTGTCATCTAATCTCATTACCTGATACAATCTATGCATTGCTTTCTAGAATCTAGCATTAAAATCAGTGACTGTTTCATTATTAGACTTTCTGATATTGTTAAACTCATTAAGCATGAAGCTCACATTTGTTTTATCACCATACTGTTCCTGAAAGCAATTTTTAAAATCCTCCCATGATCCAATGCTATTCATAGGAAGACCCCTATACTAGTCTCTTGCATCATCTACTAAGGACTGTACAAATAGTTTCATGATGATGTCTTCATCCACAATCTCATAATCATTGATTAGGTCACCAAAAGACTTTAAGTTCTCTTTTGCACTAATTGCATTATTTCCAGCAAACTTATGAAGTCTATCTCTTAACTCAGTAGGAACATGGTTAGTATATCCTAGGATTCCATAAAAAAAGAGCTGCCTATACAATTCTAAGTTGATAGGTCTTCTCTGGAAAGGGTTAACAATATGGTTATTACCCATGTTCATTCTTACATTGGGGCTCGGAGTTAAAGAGATTTGGTTACCTTGGTTAGTACCAGAGGCTTGATTGGCTGTTGTTGTACTAATAGGCTGAATTGGCTGAATCTTAATAGGAGGGAGTGGGATTTGCTGAGGAATAGATTTACTATGATCTACTGAAGGAAATGTGATGGGAGGTGCTTTCAAATAGCTAATCTTCTTTTTGACTTCTTGATTAGCTGCTTCTAATTCAACCTTTTCTAACTCCATTTGTAAATCCTCCTGTTTTTTTCTCATCCTCTCCATCTCCCTTTCATGTGCTAAAAGCCTGTGAGAGATCTCCTCTGTAGTCTTAGACCCAGTCCCATCTTCCACACATTTTTGCTTTTCTTTATCGACATCATTTCTAACAGGCCGTGGGTCACTAAGAACTTCCTTACTTGGTTGGATTGTTGACTTATATGCTAGTTTGGCCTTGGGAATTAGGATTTCTCTAATCACAGGACCTTCATCTTCACTCTTAGTCTTTTCTTGGGCAAGCAACTCGAGGTCATCAATTTGTCTTAGGAGTTTGTCTCTCTCCATCAACTTTTCTTTTACTTCTCTCTCCTTATTTGCTTCTTTCTGTGCTCTTAAGGAGATCAAATGATGGACTCTTCTGTTCAGGTCCTCTATCTCCTGGGATATCTTATCTTCATCAGGCAAGATTTCTTCAGAGTCTGAGATATTGACTTGATCAATATCAATTAAACTAATGTTCCCATCAATTGTTCTAGGTATAGAATCTCTGACTATGTTTGAACTAGTTTTGTCTTTCCTAGAGAAACTAGCATGTGATATCCTTTGATTTGAACAATGGACATCTTCTAAATTTCCAAATAAACCAGAATGGAAGCCTAAAACATCATTCTCAGATTTGCGGGAAGATGAATTTGAAATTGCATAAATAGGTTTGTCAAATATCTTACCCGTATTTGTGCTTTTCTGCACCCAAGCAAAATTTGATGCTTCATGAACCACTAATCTCTTCTTACCTCTATGTGACTATTCAGGTAATCCTTCCTACAACGTCTCACGAGGATGCTTCTTCATGAAAGATCTGGTGTTTTTTCCTCCCTGCATTATGCTTGTTTCCTTAAAGAAATTCAATTATTTCAAAAGGACTGGTTAAGATTATCAGAGTTGCCACCCACAAAGACTATGGGAAATATCGAAACAAGCTTTACACAGAAAATTCACCAATCTTTTAAAAATCAAAGTCACAGAGATTTTTAGAGAGAGAAAGGAACACATGAATCAAAATCCAGGCACACACTTTTGAACACAGACATCTAAGTAATATTCCAAACTAATCCAAGCGCCAATCTGCATCTAGATCCACACTATGACTCTCCCCAATAGAGTCGCCACTTTTGTTCTCAAATTATGATTCCCTTTTTATCCCCTCTTAGAAATTAATAACTCTGTCTACAAATAGAGAGATCAAGGAAAAAGAACCTTAGAGAAACATATGACAAGGTTTTAAAAACCTTCTACACTTTGAACTTATCCAAAGTTCAGGCAGGTATACCTCTTGTGAATGAATTCACAATTTTAAAATAGATCCATAGTAAACCAATCCAAAACCAATGAATCCTATCACCTTAACACAAACTAAAATAATTAAGTAAAGATTATGCTCATGTTTAGTATTGATCTACAAGAAATGTAGAAAGATAGCTAGAAGTGATACCAGTGCCTTGTCCAAGCCATAGAGTCATCTAAGTTAAACAAGGATTTCACAATTAAACATCTCCATACATCTAATCACCTTGGCTTCTATCAAACCCATACATGCCTGACATATATGAGAATTTTTCCTTATTGGACTAGATAGTGTTCACCAAATTCAAAGCCTCAAACAAAGTAACTTACTGACAGAGGTATTTCCTGCGTATTTAATTTCCCTCCGGAAGAGAAAAGCTAAGAAACACATCTATTAAAGACTGCATTACAATCCATGTTCAAATGAATAACCCTAGATTACCCAAGTTGAAACCAGTAAATTATTGAAAGAAAACCAGAAGACAACACAAATTCTAAGCTTGAAAGTTCATGGTCTATATATTGATATTAAATCTTGAAAAGGATTACAAAACTCAGAATATTCTCTGTAAAACTAGCAAATCCTAGATATATTTTTGCAAAGTTTCTTTACAAATTCTTGCGATCATTTTTTACTAGTCCTGGTATCCATTTATAATAGCATGGATGCATACAAGCTTCAGACCTTTTCAAAAGGTTTGTTACAACAAAATTCTTGTTTGAACAAGAAGTATCAAATCTTTTCCACTTTCTAATGGCCCCTTTCTAGTGGTTGGCATTATGCGGCTTCTTCTTGAACCTCTGCATCTAGTCCATTATATTTTCTTTTCCACTCCTAGTACACATCATCAGTAGGCCATGAGAAGCTAACAACTTTCCCTTTTGTCTTGGCTAATATCTTCCAAGAGTTCCTTATTTTATTTACCTCTGTATTTAGGAAACCATAGTGTGATTTAATCTTTTCTATCTCCTCAATTGTTCTGACAAATAGGGAGGTATCATCTGTGCTAATGATTCTCTTTATTCTTAATGATAGGATGGCTTTTAATTCATTAAGCCATACTTGTTTTTCCTTCAATTGAACTGGACTGACAAAACCTCTTGAGGATAATTCAAACACCTTCGTAGTGTACTCTTTCTTGTACAAGTTGATCTTCCTCTCTGCATTGTCTACTCCTTCTGCTAACTTTGTTAGATCCTTTGTCACATCACAAGTGGATTTGATAATGGGGTCAACCCCTACCTCATCATAAGACACACATATAAGTTCTAGGTCCTCCTCCCTAGGCTTCCACTTGCCCAAAATAGGCATTAGAATAAACTTGTCTCCATTGAGCTCATTCCACATATCCAAAACTTTACTCATATTGTTATACACCAATGATGATCCTATAGTGTTAGCAAAACTCAAAATTGTGGCCCTCACTCTCTCTTCATATTTATTTGCAAATAGGGTTTGAGCCTATTTTAGCTTCTCCAACTCCTGAGGAGTGATCTCAACTGATTGGGAACTAGAAGGTGCAGGAGAAGGTGGAAATTCAATGATAGGGCTAGTAGAGGGAGGTTGTGCAGGAGAAGAAGAAATCATCAATGTTGAGGACTCACCTCAATGGTATTGATCTACTAATTGGCTTCTCAAATTAGCAATAATAGTGTCTCGACTCATTACCACTCCTTTGGCATCATTGTAAGCTTTCAGGTCAATCTCTAACTTAGTTTGGAGAACTGCCTTTTCCATTGCTTCTTTCTCTGCCACTACAACACTGAACTTTGCAGTCTCTAAGACTCTACTAGCAGCCTCCACCACTCCAGTATTTTGCACTCTCTTTACTATCATACCTCCAAGGTAGCTTGACTCTGGGGTATCCTTTTTCTTTTTATTTTCATCTCTTTTTAGAGACCACATGACCAAAGAAACATTATCCTTGCTAAACGTTACTCCTTCCATAGGCTTGGTTTCTTTCATGACTGCCTCTAGAACCAAGGCATCTGCTATATCCCATTCAGGGAGGATGAGTACACTAGCCTTTTCTACCATCTCTCTTCCTTGCTCAGGAGTTATGGTCTTAAACTCAGTGACCATTTCTTGCTTTATTTCCTCCTCCATGACAAATGCATCCTTGTGGGGCTGCTCACCTTTCCTCTTCTCACATCTGGCATCAAACCTATCAATATTCTGCTTCCACACAAACTGCATGAAAACTCCTGAGGTGACAAAATTGCTATCAGCTAAGAATTCCTCACTGGCCTGTTTAATAGCAGGATCCAGTTCTTGGCCTTTGAACTCGTTGGTGGTAATGTTCATCTCAGCATCTTTTGGCTCTTGAGGCATTCCATCCTCTATTTCATCATAAGTATAAGCTATCTCCCCAAGACTCCCTAACTATAATAATTTCTCAGTTGTTGCCTTTTCATCTCCTATATGAATAGGGGATTGAGATGGGGAATACAAGGGCTCATTAGATTGCACCTCCTTTCCCACCCTTTTCTTCTTTGGGAATTCCTGAATTTCAATGACATCTTGTATTTTTCTCTTTCCTTTTAAACTAGAAGGCTCCCTTGTTGTTGGCACTAGCACGCTATACTTGGACTTCTTATGTATAACATAGTCACTCGGAGGGATTTCTTTAGCAGATGTAGACCTAGATAAAAGTAGTCTTTCCTTCTCGGGGTTATTTTTAATCACTGCTTCCCTCTTCTCTTTCAATGTTTGCATTACATCTTCAAAACAAAGAATCAAGAATTTTGTCTTTTCCTCAAAATGGTGAAAACTAGACAAAGGGTCATAGCTAGTGTCAAATTGATGCACAAAATATAAAGCCTTCTTATAGGCCACCCATTTCTCTTTCCTCAACTCCTGCTCATCCAAACCAAACTCATTTCTGATGAGGTCTTCAGGGAATTGGAATTGGTGAGGTCTACCTTTGCATACTGCCCTCTTCCTGAACATATTATTAAAGAAATCCTCAGGGTCATAAAATCTTGACACCGTAGTGGACAAATGGTAGGGTTAAAGAAATCCTCAAAGCACTTCCATCCTCCTTTGGTAATCACAAACTGGTGTGCTATTGTTACTGTAGGAAAATGGTCCTTTTTCCTCTATTAGATATCTCTATCTCTTGCACACTTCCAATCTACCTGAGGACTTCTGCAATTCCTATTTTAGTGGGACCTGATATGGCAACAAAAATGGAGTGCCTCTGAAACCATACACTCTGAAAATTGTGGAAACAAGGTACAAGTACATGTCACCCCAATTGTGAACAATTTTGATTCCTTTAGCAAACTCCTTTGGCCTAAGGAACTCCAAAAGAGCTTTGGGGACCCTTGGATTCTTTGAACATAAGAGAATTCTAGTCTTAGATGCAAAGCACTTATCAAACTTCAAGTAGCTAGCATCTTCTCTATCCCATGACATCACTGTGCTCCATAGCTGAACTGGCATTTTCTCCCCATCCTTTTCTTTCACTAGGACCATTCCATTGGCAAAGTAATCACCACCCTTGAATAGAAATAGATGCATAAGAAGGAAGTACCATCCAGAAGGCCTATCCACCTTACCATTATTTATCCCTATCAGGCCTTCATGGATTGCATCAGTAATATAGGGGGCATAATCAAATGTAACTACCAGAGAAGGATTTAAAATTTGAGCAATCATTAACATGTAGTGAGTTGGCATGTTTACTTCAACATCCTCTCCAAAAATCAGGCAGAGTGACCAATATAATCCTTTTGCTCTAAGAGTGAACAAATTTAAAGAGAAAGGCTCCATGGTATTAGGTCCTACAACAGTCAACCCACCTATTTTAACAAAGAATTCTTTAAGAGGCCCATTTTTAAGGTGATTCCTTTGTGCATTGTAGACCTAAGCCAATGATTTAAAATTAATAGGCTCCAAATAATTAGGCACCTCACTGAGCCCAAATACATTTCTGAACTCGTCATCATTTATTTCAATGAGGATTTTTTCATTTATATCCCTAACACTTTTAGTAATAGGGTCATATTTGTGTGCAATCTGAGTTAGGAGATCCACATCCATGAACACTCCAGGGACCACCAATTTACCTACATCTAACTCCCAAATATTGTTCATTGGGGATGGAAAGTGTCTCATACTGAATCCAACCTTGAATAGACCCAAACTAGACAACCCTATTTGTGGATCTCTAAGCCAATTACCTTTGTCATACAATCCTTCTCCTATTCTTAGGCGAGGAGCCTTGGGCACTAATTCTTTAACCTTATCTGCTACGTTTGTGGACATAGACAACTGTTCTAGGAAATCATCACAAATTGCTCTTTCCTAGTAATTAAATTTCCCTGTGAAGTCTCTTTTGGGTGCCATCTCAATGATATGTAAGTATTTCAATTACTAATCATAGCAATTTAGAACAAGACTACAACTTAAACAATCTTTCAAGTAACTGGTAAACAAGATACAAGAAAACTTGTTCTCAGCCTGAAGAACTTTGCTTTGCACCAGCTTTTTTGCAATGACTCTTCGAAATGATGCCTACATTCAATTGATGTGAGCGTATATATGGCAATTAGGCTCTTAACTACGACATTGATACCACATGCTTTGGCCATCACTTTAGAATTGAATTCATGAATGAATTCAAAATTTTTGCTCCAACAGATCATAACATGTCTGTGTTTCCATCACTTTCTTGTTTTGCCATTTCGCGAAGCCTAAAATCGGTGCTTCTTCCTCAAGCAAGATCATGTCAACCATTATATCCAGTGAAACTTGCATGGTTTTTGATTTACTAACTATTCTTCGTTCGACGATGGGCTCATATCTCTTTTGCCATTTTGTGAAAGCTAAATATTGTGCACATTCACCCAGCAAAACCACGTGGGCTGTTCGATCAAAAGGAACTTGATTGGTCTTTATTCTATCCTGTGACTGGCAGTTAACCCCACTAACTGTGCACCAAGTGCTTAATGCTAGCGGTCTTCGCTGCTTTGTTAATGGTAATTACCTTGCTTCTTTAGGCTATGAAATGGTGCCCACTGTAGGATCTTCCTTGAGATACCTGCCCTTTAACTAACTTAACCGGTATGAAGTGGGTTCTCTGACTCAACACCATCCACCCTGGCAACCGGCTGGAAAAATAAACCAACGTGTCACTAGCTTACTTGTCGAACAACTTCCACAGGATCCACTTCAGATACGCCACGTGTATCTAACAACTTGTCTCTTCATCCGTGGTCTGATCCACCTGTTATGCCATGACACCAACCAAGTGGCTGCCATGTCACTTTGCCACTTCACGAAGATTAAATCTCAAGCATCTTTGGGCTATGAAATAGCGCGCACCATCCGATCAAAAGGAACTTGATCGACCTTTAACATTAGTCTTTGCTGCCTCATAAACCCATTTTTCTTTTCGCTATTTTGCAGAGTGTAAAACCCATGCATCTTTGGCTTGCAAAATAGCGCGAGCCATCCGATCAAAAGGAACTTGATCAGTTTTTATGCTGAGTCTTTGCCTGGATGCCGGAGCCAATTTCCTTTTCGCAATTTCGCGAAGGTTAAATCTCGGTCACCTTTATCTTGCGAAACCGCGTGGGCCATCTGATCAAATAGAACTTGAATGATCTTTACTTTACTAAAAACCTTCTATGCCAGACCCACTTTTGCCTTTCGCCACTTCACGAATGGTAACTCACGGGCATCTTAAGGTTGCAAAATCATGTGTGCCTCTAGATCAAAAGGAACCTGCTCACTGGTTAGGAAACCCAATTAAACATTAAAAACTTTAGGAAAAGCTTAGAAAAATAATGTGCTGCCAGATCCGCCTAGGAAGAAATAAGAAGGGGGGGAACACTACTCATGAAAAATGGACCCTTCTTTTAAGTGAATAAAGTAACACAGAATTAGAAATAAAAGGTTTTTTCTCAAACATTGAAGTGATTAAAACTTAAACCCTAAACCCTCTTTGGACCTAAAGCATCTAGAGGTAACAAGGCCATACCAGACTCATAATTTTCATAGACTTAGCCAATTATGGGACAAGCATACCCATTTTTTAAACATTGATAACAAATGCAATATCAAGAAATAGGAATTATAAATCAAATCAATCAAAAACTCCCTATTTCAAGATTGTATATCGCTTCCATTTCTCTTCTCTTCTTTGTGGTATGATGGCTCTCAGATATTGTGCTGGTAACCTGCAAATGACACAAAGATTCAAAGTTCGTGATTATTGAAAATGGAGATTGAATGCTCAATTTATAGATTTTTGGAGAGGATTGATTGAAAGGTGGAACAGATTGATCAAGAGGTGGAACTCAAGTGAGCTCAAATGAAAATTGATAGTTGAATTGTTGATTGTAGGAATGGAACTCAATAGATTGAATAGATTAATTGAGTCACCTGATTGAGAAAAAGTTGACTGAAGGAAGAAAAAGAATGATTGGAGGAAATAAAGAGGATGACAAAGAAAGGTTAATTTAGAAAAAGCTAACTAAAAAGATGGAAATAGAGGTTGGAGAGATAAGTGATTTAATTAATTAATTGATTAAATTAATTAATTTAGCATGTGCTTGCATTTAGATTTAGATTATCATTTAATCTTTGCATGAGATTTATTCAAATAATTGAATTTATTTTAATTCAATTTAGCATTTGAATATATTTAGAACTTGACTTTGATTTTCAATTTGATTTTTGAAATCATGCACATGTAATTGAATTTGGAAGAAATAAGAAGAAATAAGAAATTAAATGAAATTAGAATTTGGGGATTTGGAAATGGAAGAATTAATTAGTTAATTAAATAATTTAAAGAAACTATTTAATTATGTTAGAAATGGACTTTAATTAAATAATAAAGATTATTTAATATAAAGGATTAAATCATAATTAATTAAATAATAAATATTTAATTAATATTTAGAAGAGGGTTGATGATTAGATGATTAGAGAGATAGAAATTGATGATTAATTTATTTAAATAGGGGAATTAACCATAATTAATTAAATAATAAATATTTAATTAATATTTAGAAAATGGTTAAAATGATTAAATGATGAAAGAATAAGAAATAGAATAATTAGTAAGATTATGAGGAAATATGAAATTAGAAGAATAAGATTAATTAACTTAATTAAAGAATTAAAGAATTATTTAACTAATTAGAGGAATAATTAGTACATGATCAATGAGACATTTTTAGGTGTCTACATTTGCCCCTCTTTAAGACAAAGTCAGAACAACATTGTTTCAAAGAAAATGAAAAATACTGCCCCAGTATGCCTTGGTACTGTTGTATAGTGTAAATATGCCCCCTCGGAAAAGGTGGTCGGAAAATTCCAAAATTGAGATCATGTTTTCGATATTAGTCTAACGAGAAAGCATGTGAAATTTTGTGCGATTTCGAGATCATTTGAGTAGGCTACAAGGTGTTTGAAGCTGGCGGGGACCGTAGGCGTTGAGGTGTCAAAAAACCCTAATTTTGAGCTATAAATAGAGATTTTTAGGTTTTCATTTGCTCATTTGCAATTTGGTAATTCCTTGGTTTTCTCTACAATTTGTGTGCTTTTTTCTGAGTATTTGATCATCATGGCTAGTTATAGAGCTCGAGTGCCTATGTCTGACCGAGTATGTTCATATCAGAGACCTCCTGGGACTGGCGGCATGGTATTTTTCCAAAATTTTCCTATTTTTTGCCTGTTTTCAAAAAAATTTCCATGATCAATTTTTGCATTGTGTTACGCAATCGCTTGTCGATGTTTACGCATTCGTTGTTAATGTATGACAAACACTTTTACTGTTACGCATGCGTCTTAAGTGTTACACATTAGCTTTAAAGATGCTGCATTCACTCATTTCTTTACGCAATAGTGTGTATTATAACACATGCGCTCATTTCATTATGCATTAGCTTTAATCATCACACAAGAGTCATAATTGTACCGCATTAGTCATAACTATCACGCATTCATTGTATTTGTAATTTTTGTTTTTTGGGATCCGAAATCTGATATTTTCAACATTTTCTCATTGCAGGAGAACATTGGAGTGTTATACTACCGATAGAGGAGATCTAGTGGACTTGATCTTTGAGCTGACTTACTTGATGAGGAGATTGAGCATATCTGACAACTTGGTCTATATCGTGTTTTACACTTGCCAGAGGTTACGACCAACAGGGCCATGATTACAACTTTGATAGAGTGATGGCAATCTGAGACTTGTTCTTTCCATCTTCTGACTGGTGAGGCATCCATAACATTAGAGGATGTATGGCGTATACTGCGTATTCCTATTCATGGTGAGAGAGTTGTATATGACCATGATGATGGCATTGCTGGACTATGTGCACTTTTTGAGTATGAGATATAGGACTTGTAGATCAGTGGCCATTATGACATCCCTTGGGCCCGATTAGACTATGATGACATGACTATTGTATTATGCGGTGTTGTTGGTGGTTTACTGATACCTGATAGATGAGGTCATGGGTTTCCAGTTGGATGGGGAAGAGTGCTCCATGATATGATTGTTCATTGTCGATTGTATGCATGGGGTCCTTGTCTGCTTGCCATGTTATATTATCAGATGCATGGTATTGTGTATCTAGGATACTGTTCTATCAGTTGTGGTGTGACTCTGCTCCAGACATGGGCATGGGAGCATATTTCTATATCTAGGCCTATCATTCATGTAGACTTATAGCCTGGTGAGCCTTATGCTTTCAGGTATACAACAGGTATCAGACACAGGGGTTCAGGTAGTACCTTGTATTGGAGACATCAGTTTGACATATTGCAGCATTTTATTTGGAGATCATACTTAGATTGCCCTGGTTAGGAGGATGATGCAGTACATTTTCCTTTCTGCCGATAGTAGAGATATCTTATTGGTAGGACCTTTGAGACCCAGTGGATCATTAAGATATATCTTCTAGGGCGGGTTCTGAGACAGTTCTAAGAGGTTCAGGTGACACCAGTGGTTATTGCTTATTTCGCTCATGTATCGCGGGAAGTATCTGATTGGGGTGTTTGCATACAGCCATATGTTGCTTTTGTTGCATTTGATTTTCTACAACCATTACTCTAGGGTTGGGGTAGAGGTGCAGCGGATCTAGGGATGATAGCAGAGTATGATGCGTGGTTTGCTAGGCATAGGCTAGTACCTTTGACTAATCCTGTTGTTTTGATTATAGCACAACAGATTCATCATCCTAGACAGTGGTTGAGGATAGATGTAGGGGAGAGAGCCAGAGGAGGAGGAGAGGGTGGAGTTGAGGAGATGAGGATGATAAGGGAGGAGGTGAGGGAGGTGAGGGAGATGAGGATGTAGACATTGGTGGAGATATCGAGTCTATTAGCAGTGCGGATATCGATGATTCTTCTAAGTCATCAAGTAGCGAGGTTGGAGATGATGATGAGGATATGCCAAAACTGGAGGATGTGCCTGCTGGAGAGAGTGGGAGAGGATAGGGTGGTGAGGAGGATGAGCTGCAGATTCTTAGAGTGTGGGTCTGGAGTTTGGAGGATGAGGTTGCTAGACGAGATGTTGAGCGGGAGACCTACCGTGCAGATTATGGTGCCCTTGAGGCTGAGAGAAATTATTTCCAAAGAGAGAGAGAGATGAGGTAGTGCAGAGATGTCAGATTACTATAGATGCCTTTGATAAACTATTTAGAGCAGGTATAGATGCGCACGACCAGGCAGATAGGTATTTCACTACTGTGCAGGACTCTATTTATTATAGACAGGCATATGAGAGAGCCATCCCTGAGGGTCAAAGAAAGCCTAGCTTTAGTGCGTTTATGGGGAGGAGATCGAGTAGATCTAATTCACGATGGACTAGTAGTGGTGGCATTATGGGACCACCTCGACATCATGGGGCAGGATCTAGTGGACAGGATCCACCTGCTGACAGAGGCAGTGTTGGTTGATCATGTTATCTGAGCCTTCGGGCTTATTTATTGTATTCACAAACATTATCATTTTTGAGTTATATATATATGATATACGGGTTTTGATAGTGATCTATTTATGTTTTGTTTTCCATGTATGCTTATATGATGCTATGAGTTGTATGATGCATATCTATTTGATTCTATGCAATGGTAGTTCATGTATGTATTAATGGTGCTAATGAATGTAATGGAATCTATAATGAATGCAATGGAATCTATAATGAATGTTTTATGAAATTATTATGAATGCAATGGAATCTATAATGAATGTTTTATGAAATTATTATGAATGCAATGGAACTTATAATGAATGCTTTTTTGTATGATAATGGTTGAACCAATTTTAACTCAGATACACCTTGAAGAAATGTTAGTTAGATGATAGAAAGAAAAATTGATGATAGAAAGAATGTTAGAATGAACACAATTTAGAAAGAAGATGAGAAATCAACAAACTATCAATAAGCAAATGAGATGAGAATGAAATTTGAAGGAATCACGAACCTGTGTCACATATTTTATTGCGTCAATATATATTCATCACTGAGACTTATTGTTGAAAAATGAAGCTTCGCACATCAAAGTATAAGGAACCAAGATGCAAAGATATCTAATTGTAGAAACAAACACATAACAGACAAGGAGTGAACCCTCCATTCTGGGAATTATGCTAGGGGTCAAGGTATGTGTGGCATCCAAGAGCTGGAAGCTCCTATCACAGACACCCACTAGAGAAATTTCCCTAGAATTTCATCGGTTCACACCACAAACAACAAACAAAGAAAAAGATAATGGCCATCATAGCTCCCCTAGCCACTTGTGGACATCCTTGAGTAGCATAGGAACACTATCTATCGCCAAATGATAAAAAGATAAAGACTGACCTGGACAAATTTCAGTAGCTATACTGACCTTGTGCCTTCGTTCTCAGTTGCTTGATGTGATGGTTGATAATGTCTAATCTTAGAAAGTTGCGGACTCCGTTTAAGACTAACCTGTCTGATTTCAAGTGTATCCTCTTTTGTTTAAGACAAGATAATGATCACGTTGATATGGATATGGTACGATTGATAAGATAATTTGATCAAATGACTGCAGATGTTTGACTGGATAGTCGTATCCTTTGTTAACTTCATGCAAAGTGTTTGCTGGATATCTGCTAGGGTATTTGTTTCTCACAAGACATTTTATTGCAAGTTTTTCTGATTGATTGATTTTCAATTTTTAGTTCTTTTCCAAGAGCTTTTTCGATGTTTTTGGATTATGTAGATTGATATTTGAATGTTTTTGGTATATTTTTTCAGGACATTTTTCAGATGTTTTTGATTGTTATGTTTTCCATTTTTGAATATTTTTGGATTTTGAGTTTTTCATTATTTTTGAATTTTAAGTTTTTCAGTGTTTTTGGATTTTGTTGAAGGACGTTATATGATTTTTTCAAGACTTTATATGATTTTTAGGATTTTTTCAGGACTTTATATGATTTTTAGGATTTTTTCAGGACTTTATATGATTTTTAGGATTTTTTCAGGACTTTATATGATTTTTTAGGATATTTTCAGGACTTTATATGATTTTTAGGATTTTTTCAGTTATGCCCCTAGTGTGCAGTCATGTATGACATGATGATCTGTAGAATATATGTGGAGACAATGAATTTTTGACATGACCTATGTGAATGCAATATGCAGGATGAAGATGCATTTCCTATTCGAACAAGGTTGACTATGTTTGTTTTTGCATTTGTAATACACCAATTGAAATGGAGATGCAAAACATTTCATAGATAAGCGGTCAATCGATCCCTAAGGCCCTTTGGAACATTCAAATTAACACACTTAGTGACTAGGATTTACAAATGGAGACGCAGAAAAATTCCCCACTGGCTCTCAAAACTTTGATCTTCTTTTGCCCATGTGTGTGCAGATGAGTTAATTCCTGCTCTTGTGTTCACTAAAGATCCTTAGCATCCTATATGAATAGGTACATGGATTATTCTAACTTCAAAAGAATCCCGAATAGAGCCTTGTTGCCAGCAAGCCTTGAGAGCTCTGACGAGGTTATAGACTATAATTGCTCAAATATTGCTCCATTGCCAGTAGGCGTTCATAGCCCTGATGGAGTTACTTGCATGTTCCCATAGTCATGCTTTTTGTCACTCTTTGTATACATGATATTTCAGTTATATATCATTTCTCTTTCGCCTTGAGATGGATATTTGGCATAGCTTTTTTTCTTTTTATTTTCTTCCCTTGACTTGTAAGTAATGAAACCTACTTGGGTGTGACAATTACAGTGGCGTTGAAGTAGAATTTTAGATTTTTCACTAGTCATATGATCAACTAGGTGTCTCGAGTGAATTAGAGATTCATTGTGTTTGAGATATAGCAATTAATAGATTGTGGGATAACAAGTCTCAAATAGGGAAATCACTACCCAACCACGAGTAAAGCGTCGTCACAGGGTAATGTTGTAAATGAATGACCTTAGGACCTCAAAGACTTCATGTCTGAATATCTCAGAAAGGAGATGACCCTTATATCTCTTGAATGCAAACAGATGATAAACTTGAACAATTGCCTTGTTTTATTGATGTTGCTATAGGAAATTGCCGAAACTAATGCATTTAAAAAAGAAACTATATGTAATGTAGTGTTTGATATGATATGCAATGCAGACAGTAAAACCTAAACTACACAACCCTTAGGTATAATATCGCTTAAGGTGCATGTTGTTCATAGGGTCAGATAGAGGATCTCCCTCCATGGTAGCCAAATTATATGCTCCATTGCCTATAACCCTTGTTATAATGAAAGAAACTAGCCAGTTAGGTTCGAATTTCCCTGGCCTTTCTCGTTCCGCTAGGTTCCTTTGATTCTCTTTAAGTACTAGATCTCCTACTTGAAAAGTTCATGGGCGGACCCATTTATTATAACTCCATCTCAGTCTGTTTTGATATCCTTGTAGATGGTTAAATGTTGTTTGTCTTTTTTCATCAAGGGTTTCGAGTTCTTGTAACCTTGCTACTTTGTAGTCTTCCTCTGATATGATGTTCTATAAGGAGACTCTTAAAGATGGTATTTCTATTTCAATGGGGAGTATCACTTATGTCCCATAGACCAAGGAATATGGTGTTGCTCTTGTAGGTGTGCGTACTCCTGTTCTATTAGCCCAAAGAGCAGGATTTAACTAGAGATGCCAGTCCCATCCTGTGTTAGTCACTACTTTCTTAAGAATTTTCAATATTGTTTTATTTGCAGCCTTTGCTTATCCATTACTTTGTGGATAATATGGTGTGGAAAATCTTTGTTGTATGTGAATTTTTTCACACAACTCTTTCACTTCCTATTTTTTAAATGGACATCCATTATCTGTAACAAAGCACATTGGAATTCCGTATCTGCATATAATGTAGTTGAGCATGAATTTTGATATCTGCTTTCTAGTAGTGTATGTTAGAGGAATTGCCTCAACCCATTTGGTAAAGTACTCGGTGGTTGTCAAGATGAACTTGTGCCCATTGGAAGAAGTAGGGTTGATTTTACCCACTAGATCTAATCCCCATTGTGAAAATGGCCATGGTGATGTAATGGGTTGAAGATCTTGTGCTGGTGCATGAATGAGGTCTCCATGCATTAGGCATTGTTTACACTTTTGTACATACTTGTAAGCATCCTTTTCCATAGTTGGCCAGTAATAACCCGTTCTCAACAATTTCTTTGACAATGGTAGACTGTAATGGTGAGCCCCACAAATTCCATCATGAACTTCTTTTAAAGCAAGGTGTGCTTCATTCTCATTCAGACATTGGAGAAGAGTCCCATCGAAACCCTTTCTATACAAAGTATTAGCTATAATGGTGTATCTAGATGCATGACAAATAAAGGTCTTCTTTTGATTTCTGGACAGATCTGATGACATCTATTGAGTATGTAATATGTATATATTTCATTGTACCAAGGTGATTTTGGACCCACAATTGCACATACATATTTTGATAGGGGAGTCTCATATGCAGGTAGCATCAACTATTCTATGATGAACTCAAACTAAGTTTCATTAGCAAGCATTTTGAGAAGAGATCCTATGGTTGCCATTGCATCTGCGGCCTTGTTTTGTATCCTTGGGATTTATTCGAAGGTAATTTTGTTGAAGTGCTCCTTGTAAACTTCAACAAACTTCTTATAAGGCATGAGTTTGTCATCCTTCATGTTGTAATCATCATTCACCTGGTTTACAATCAACTGCGAATCACCATAGACCTGTAACTCTTTTATTCTCCATTGTACACCTGTACGAAACCCTATGAGGAGAGCTTCATATTCAGCTATATTGTTTGTGCATTGGAAATTGATCCTAAATGACTTAGGTATAACATCCCCTTGAGGAATAATGAAGAGAATCCCTGCTCCAGATTCGTGACTTGTATATGACCCATCAAAGTATAATTTCCACATTATAGAGGCAGTTAATGTAAACACGGATTCATCTGGAGAGTCTATCAGTAATGGGTGACTATCCTATATAGGAGTCTCTGCTAATTGATCTACTATAATTTTTCCTTTGATGGCTTTTCTATCTATGTATTCTATATCAAACTCGCTCAGGATCATAACCCACTTAGCCAATCGCCTGGTCAATGTTGCTTTGCTTAATAGGTACTTGAGTGGGTCAAAGCGTGCAATGAGTTGTACCTTATGACTCAACATGTAATGTCTGAGCTTTTGGGATGCAAAGATTACTGCTAATCATTCTCGTTCTATAGGGGTATAATTAAGCTCATAGCCGATCAGAGTCCTACTTATATAATAAATATCTCTTTCTTTTCCATTTTTGTCATGTTGTGCCAATAGAGCTCCTAGAGCTGAGTTTGTTGCTGATATGTATAATAATAGAGGTTTTCTTGGAGTAGGAGACATTAACACTGGTGTGTTCAAAAGATAATCTTTCAGAGCTTGGAAAGCTTCCTAGCATTGTTCTGTCCATTTAAAAGTATCTCCTTTCCTAAGTAAATGCTGGAATGGGTGACACTTATCTACCAACTGTGCTATGAATCTCCTTATGGATTGTAGTCTTCCTTGTAACCCTTTGAGTTGTTTAAGTGTTGATGGAGGTTGCATATCAATGATTGCCTTGACCTTGGCAGGGTCTATTTCAATTCCTCTATTTGAAACTATAAACCCTAACAGTTTACCTGTTGTTACGCCAAACACACTTCTTTGGGTTTAATCTGACATTATACTGCTCCAACTGATCAAATATCTATGTAAGAACTGCAAGGTGACTTTCTCTTGTTTGTGATTTAGCCAACATGTCATCCACATAATCTTCCATTACGTTGTGGATCATGTCATGAAACAATGTTGTCATGGCTCTTTGATATGTTGCTCCGGTGTTTTTGAGACCAAATGGCATCACATTCTAGTAGTATGTTCCCCATGGGCATGTAAAGGCAGTTTTATGTTGATCTTCTGGTGCAATTTTAATCTAGTTGTATCTTGAAAAACCATCCATTAAGGATAGCATCTCATTTCCATCTATTAGGTCAATTATCATATCAATATTTGGTAGCGGGAAGTCATCCTTAGGACAAGCTTTATTTAGATCCCAAAAATCTGTGCAAATTCTTATGCCTCTTGTGGGCTTAGTCATAGGTACCAGGTTGGATATCCATTTTCCATAGTCAATAGGTCTAATAAAACCTACATCCAGTAACTTTTGTAGTTCTATTTTAACCAGTAATGCGATACTTGGATGCATTTTTCTCAATTTTTGCTTCTAAGGTTTAACTCCCGGTATCAAAGGTAAGTGATGCAACACTAATTCAAAGTCTAATCCTGGCATGTCTGAATAGGACCAAGCAAAGTTGATAGGTCATTTCTTGAAAAAATGAATGAATTTGTCTTTTTCTTCTTTTCTTAGTGATTTGGCCAGATGGATGTTATGTACAACCTCCCCTTCTGCTATGTCCTTCCCTTCTGTTATGTTTACTTTTTCTATTTCCTTTGTAAGTAGTGTTGAACTTTCTCTTTCCCTAGGAAGATTACCCAAGTCACTCTTGCCATTATGGGTAGTTTGATCCTTATCTTCTATTGTAGAAGAACTCCCTTCCCCAAAGTATGTTGTTCTATTCAGATCTATAACAAACCCTACTTTGTGATCACCTTGTGGAAATCCCTCTCAGACTCCTAGAAATTTTGAAATTGCTTCGTCATTTTCAAACCAATCCAGCGTTGGTTTTCCTTCTTGCCCTGAATCAATCAAGTGTGAATGCACTAGGGGTAAATCATTATTCCCTTCTTTAGTAGACTCTAATAACATGAAGATTTGATTGTTTGAATGACTTTGTGTATTTTCATCCTGTATAAGCTTTATTTGATACCTTGATATTACACTTTCTGGTGGGCTAGAATCATGGAGTGATAAGAATTCGTAGTCATGAGAGTCTGTCTCACTTTCAATATATGTTTCATCATATGAGCTATAATCACTCATATCTTCTTGTTCCTGCCTCTGATTCTATTGGAGATTGATTGGCCTTCTTTAGACATTAGTTACCCTTCTTAAGCCTGGTATAAGCCTTTGCAATCTTTCTTCATATGTTTCATTAGTTGAGCCTGAGTTGTTTCTAGTGGTAGAAGTAGTGACAATAACCATGGGTGGGATTCGGGTGGTGGTGGTAAACCTACATCTATTAGCACATTAGCCTGTACTGTTGTGTCAACAACTGCATCATTTTGTAACTCAGTGGTAGGTTCTTGCAGGAGTTGTCTCGTGTCTTATCCATCTGATTCTGCACTAGGTGATGTAGGTACCTGATTACTTATTTGAGATGAAGATGGAAGTACCTATGTGGACAAATCCCTTTGTGGTATGTAGTCTGACGGTTTCCTTGGTTGATTTAATATATCAAGCGTACGTTGTCTTGCTTCTATGATATGTTTTACATGCTTATATCCCAATCCTTGATTCCTTGGATTATCATTAGGAACAACAGGTTCTAGTCATCCTTGTTTCTGCAACCCAAGGCCTATGGTACCATCATATTCATGTCTCTGGAGCATTTTGAATCCATTGCCATACTGATCTGTGGGTATTTGGGGTATCGTCATGTGATCTTCTTCTCTATATATCCAGTGGTTAACATCTTCGTTCAAGGATTCTTCTTGTAAGTCACCCCATCTAATGAAAGAGCATGAGTCTATGTATCTGACAATTTCTTTTCCTTTGTCCTATTTTTGTACTGTAGTGTGAGGTTTACCAAAGGACTTAGGAGAAAGAGACAACTATCTCCCACTTAAATTATTTTCAATAGAGTACTCTCCACAACCCATATCTTTTATTTGTAAGGAGGATGTTGTAGGCATATCCTTTTTTGTTTCTGTGATCTTTAATGTTTCTAGTTGTGTAGTGAGAGGTGCGGCCTGATTGATAGGTACCTGATTATCCACTCTATCTTTAAGGTAATTGCAATGTTGGAATGGATTTGGATCACCCTTTATGGTGATTTCAATACCATTGTATGGGAATTTGACACACTGATGAAATGTGGATGGTACTGCTTGCATGGTGTGGATCCATGGGCGACCCAATAACATGTTATATCCTAGTTCTCTGTCCAAGATTTGAAAAGCGACCTCTGTCATTATAGGTCCTACTTGTATAGGTAATGTTACAATGCCTTTTGATGGACGTTCTTCATCATCGTAAGCCTTGATATTTATCCTCTTGGAAGAATCAATGTGAAGTTCAAAATATCCTAGTGCTTTGACCATCTTTAAAGTACAAATGTTGAGACCAGCTCCCCCATCTATGAGTACTCTTCTGATTCTTTTCTTATGGATGTAAGCTTCTAGATGTAGTGGGTCATTATGAAGCAGTCTATCACTAGGAATATCTTGTTCTGTGAATGCAATACATGTGCCTTGTGTCAGATTTCCCACCATAGACTAGAAGGCATTTTCATCTATATCTCTGTCCACTACCAAATCTTGAAGTGCTTTGTTTAGTATAGCTCTATGAGTGGGTGAAATACACAATAGTTTGAATAATGATATATGTGCTGGAGTTTTCTTAAGCTGCTCAACAACATTGTAAGTCCCTACTGCTGGTGGTTGATTTTGTGGTATTCCTTGTAAAGTTACCTTTGATTTGCAAGTAACTACTACACAATCTTTGTCTCTGGGAGTTATGGTGATTGTAGCGACTGTATCATTTGATGTACAAGATTTGCCTGTATCATAGGTTGTTTTATCAAGATTTAAGTTAAATCCCTCTTCATAGTCTTTATGTGTATGTTTGACATCCATAATGTGTTCTATGAGTTCATCTTCAAACCAACCTGAGTGGGATGGTTGATCATGCCCCTCGTCTCTGAGACAAAGACTTCTATCATCATCATACTTTGATGCCTCTGATATCATGAAAATTTGGTTATCATCTTTATGAGTGTCTTGATATTGGTCATCTTGATCAAGTGTTTCTTGTGAGTCATTGTTTTCTATATCTCTTGAGCTAATGGCATGAATAGTGTAGTTGTATGAGACTTTGTGTAGTTAGTTGTATTGTCTTGGGTACCTGATGTGGTAGCTTTCCCTTTGTCATGCTCAACAAAAGGATCCTTAAAAATTGTATGATTTGTATTTGCTGAGGTTTTATCTGTATCAATTGTGATGTCTCCTTGGTCTATCATATCTTGGACCAAGTTTTTCAATTTGTAGCAACTTGTTGTTTTGTGACCTATAGTCCGATGATAATCGTAAAAATCATTATCATTCCACCATGTGGGTTTGAAAGGACCTGGTTCATTCACTCTTACTTCAGGTAAAGTGATCATGTTTGTCTGTATTAAATTTTTGAGCGCTGACTCAATAGGTTCTCCTAGAGGTGTGTAATTTCTTCTTGGAGCATTTACCCTGGGGTATCTTGTGTTCATGTTTTGTGTAGCATTTACATTTGCTGAGGTTGTGTTATTCCCTATATGTGGATTAGATGACTGACTCATTCCCGAAGATAAAATGGGTTGAGTTCTGTTTATCTTTCTAGCGTCTACAATACCATCATTGGTCACATTTTTGTTTTTTGACCAAAACTTAGATTTGTCATTGTTGTTGGTGTTTCCATACTTAATAAGACCTTGTTATACTAGTCCCTTCTCACATTTGAGAGCTATTTCAGTGATTTGTTTGAATTTGGTTAAACATTGCATTTGTATTGGATATTTAATCTTAGGAATCAAATTTTCTGTGAACATATCCACTTGCTCTGTTTCTGGGATAACTGTCTTGCACCTCCTATAGAGAACCCTCCATCATTGTATGAAGGATGCAAATGTTTCATTCTCATATTGTTTATCAACACACAAGTCCATCAAAGTAATCAGGGTGTCAATGTTGTGCGAGAAATTTGCAATAAATTGTTCAGCTAATTCTCCCCATGATGTGATGGTTGGTGGTAAATCTGAAAACCACTCTAAAGCCGGACCTCCCAGACTTTTAGGAAATAGTCTCATTAAATAAGTATCTTATGAGGCAACTTATATTCATGCCGTAAAAAATTCTCTGATATGATCTCTAGGATCACCCTTCCCTCAATATTTATCAAATTTGGGTGTTTCAAAATGTTGTGGGAAAGGCGGCATGTATAATGTGTGATCAAATGGATAAGGATGTAGATCCTGCATTGTGTAGCATTTCTTATCATTACTGGTTTGCATGGTTGTCATTTGTTGTTGAAAATTCTATATTTGTTGTGTCAGAATATCAGTTTGTGTCAAAGGTAGACTTTGTGTTTGCGTATGTCCCACAAAAGGATTCGTGGTTGCATAACTAGGAGGTTGTTGGAAGGTACCAAGATTATAACTTTGCATGTTGTGTATTCCACTAGGTACTATGAAATAGGTGATATGAGAACCCATGTTTGGTTGAATTATACTTGTGGTATTGGCAAGACCTAGATTTGCATTTTGATGACTATATGTGGATCCCATAGAATAGGAAACTGGAGGTTGGGTTGCACTTCTTGCTTGTGTTTGAATAGGTGCTGAGACACTTAATATTATTGGTATGCTTTGTGATGGTATACTAGCATTGATCACCGAGGATGACACACTTGTTTGACAGTTTGCATTTGCATTGACATTTGTTTGGATAGGTACGTTTTGAGGAAGACTAGAGGTCATTTCTTGTATTTGTATCATGGGTGTTGTTTGACTATTGTCTTGACCTAAATTTTTTCCCAGTGGCAAAATCTTTGTGACATCAAAATCCTTAGGTTGTTTTTCCCCATTTTGTATTAACAACGAAAGATACTTGTCCCTATCACTATGTATAAGTGCATCTAGGATCATGAGGACATGTGGGTCTTATTGAGCAGACTCAATTTCTTCCTTTGTCAAATGTTGTTGTAATTCGTTTAGGGTGGACATTGTTTGTGTACCTGAGTGTTGACCTGTTGACATGTCCATATTCCAAGTAGGGTTTACAGACTGTGTGTTGTTTGAGGCCATTATTCCTTTTGCTTTTTGTGACCTTGTGACGGGCATCTAAAATTTATTATATGAGGGTGGTTCTATGCAAGATGATGTCTTAACACTAGACTGTAGACATAAATATGAGGTATGCAAGGCTATACTAGACTCTCTATTGAGGATTTTGATGTGAGACCCATTGAGTATTTCTAGATTTCTCTAATGCAAGTCTTTCCATTTCTTGACTAAGTCATTCAGCCTCAATCTCTCTATCATTTCTATGGGAAATCTTAGACTCAATGTTTATCTCGTGTATGACTCCTATATATTGAGGTGTGATTCTTCTTAAGTGCCAAGCTAAGTTAGCTAGACCATCAATGATTTCTTGTTGACTGTCATGTGGAACTAAATTAGGTTGCTTGAAGGGGAGCAAACCATCACCTGGGAAACCCATGAAGACACATGCTATGAATCTATAACTGATAATGAATGTAGACGTATATGAGGTCTAGATGACGACGTATATGATAATGTAACTAATATGGATGATAATGCAAAAGACTTAGGATGATAATGAGGACGTAAGTGGGACTACATAAAAGACTTAGGAAAATAATGAGGACGTAAGTGGGACTATGTAAAAGACGTAGGACAATAATGAGGATGTAAGTGGGACTATGCAAAAGATGTAGGATGATAAGGAGGACGTAAGTGGGACTATGCAAAAGATGTAGGATGATAATGAGGACGTAAGTGGTACTATGCAAGGACTATGTAAAAGACTACCTAGGGTCACAAGTATGTAAGGACTTTTGAGTTTTGGTTTCAAAAATGGACTTTGTTTTCTATAACTTCATGTGTGGGATAATGTTCTGTAGTTTTCCAAATCTGAGAATAATTGTTGGTAGGTATGTATAGCTGGCTGACTCAATTTTCATACAATCTTGGAAAATTCAGAGATACGTGGTATAGGGCCTGAAATAGCCCAAGGGACTGACTCAATACTAGTCTAACACAACGATACATAAAAAAACATAGAATACAATCTTAGGCTGGAAAGTGGACACCATTCAATGAGGCCCTTATGAAATACCGAGACAAAACAAATAGATAGAGAGTCTGGCAACACTGGCTCCACTCCACAACACACACTTCTCGGGCATGCCAGTCTCTCTTACCCTGAAGATCTGAAGATCTTATAGCCAAGGGATTTATGTATCATAGTGTAAGGTACATGAAGGGTATCTATGGGGTACAATCCACACTCCCAGAATCACTGAATGTAGGATTTTTGGCAACTAAATTGGTTCATAGTATTAGGTTTCGAGGGGTCCCGATCCAACGATGGATTCTCAGAGCAAGCCACTTAAGACTTTAGTTGAGCTTATCGGTGCAGGAAAGGCCCCCACATACGTCAAATTCACTCAACACTCTAGCCGCCTGACCAGTATATTTATATAGCAGCTCGAAAAACCCGCTCAAGAGTATGCTAGGAGAGATGATATCCCCAACGCATCCCAATTAGAAGTACCTCTGTGGGTTGATGAAATCCCCAGTCAAAGATACCCCTCACAACATAGAATAAAATAAAAATTTGGATGTCGTTGTCACCTTCCTCCTTTCTCCCAACACCCCGAAGGCGGGTGGAAAGTTAGTTAGTGCAACAGTAGGTCCACCCCAGACACAATAAAAATTCTTTACCTTAAAAAAAAGAAAAATGATTTAATCTAATGCAGCCTGATTCACGTTCATTTTATAGCCCAATTTAGGTGTTAGATACGCATGTGCATGTCCATTTTAAACACCAAATCGAAATATGAAGGCATACATGTCAATTTTAACTATTTGTTGATTTTAAGCACTAAAAGACCAAGTGTGAGATACATGCATGTCAATTTTAGCCCATGTTCATTTAAAGCACCAACAATGAAGTGTGAGATTATCCATGTATGTCCATTTTAATTGTTGTTGATTTTAAGCACCAAAAAATGAAGTGTGAGGTGATGCATGCAAAAATACTAATCTAATCCTCTCTGCAAATCCGCCACAGGCTATAAACAGAAATTAGTAGTAAAGTACAACCAACAGAAAACGGAAACTCAAAATTTGACAGAAATGAAAGAGTAATCCTACCTATGCGATTGCGTGATACTTACAGATCGAATGTGTGAATCTGACAGAGCGAATGCGTAATTTTGACAGACCGAATGTGTGATGATGACTGATTGATTGCGTAGCACTAATAGGTCAATTGTGTGACAGACAGGAAGACAACAACAAAAGTTAAAAACTAAAAAATAAAAGAAAACTAAACCCGATCAGGAACCTGCAAAACCAATTGTGAAGCCCTAGCCAAATCTCTCATCATCCATTCAATATTGATTAGATCATATTTAACTTGATAAGAAAGAACTAAGCTATTATATCTATCAAAGGCCAGTTGCTCTTTCGAATCTTGTATCAATTTTTCTGCCTAGAGAAACTTTTGATGGCGTTTGGCTTCTCTTCTTTGTTGTTTCATCCTTCTTGCACCTGAAATCCTGAACTATACTTTTCTTTCCATAAATTGTTATAATCAAATCATGAAATAGAAGCAATTTGATCCCAGATTAACCCAATTTGAGATAAAATTAGATAGATGAAATAACAGACGAAATACAAAATTAGACAACAGTTTTCCCTGTGAATGCGTAATCCGGAAAGGGTGATTGCGTGATCTGAACAGGGCAATTGCATAACCCTATCAGAGTGAATGCATGACCCTGAGGGGTCAAATGCGTGATGTTGTCTATGAAATTGTGGGATGATGTAATTGCGATTGCGTGATAGAATATTTGTTCTCAAAATACGTGCAAAATATGTAAAAAAAAATGCAAAAATCCATACAACCTGAAAAAATTACAGAGAGAACATAGAAGGTAAGTTAGCTATGTTCATGTCGGCTTCACCAAAATTTATGCATGTAAATTCATCTTAATAACAATGTATCAATTAGAGTCAAAGGGAAATCATGAATCCCTATCTAATCAAAGAATCTAACAAACAAGACAATGAAATAATGCAATATCAAGAAATAGGAATTATAAATCAAATCAATCAAAAACTTCGTATTCCAAGATTGCATATCACTTCCATTTCTCTTCTCTTCTCTTCTCTGTGGTATGATGGCTCTCAGATATTGCGCTGGTAACCTGCAAGTGACACAAAGATTCAAAGTTTGTGATTATTGAAAATGGAGATTGAATGATCAATTTATAGATTTTTGGAGAGGATTGATTGAAAGGTGGAACAGATTGATCAAGAGGTGGAACTCAGGTGAGCTCAAATGAAAATTGATAGTTGAACTATTGATTGTAGGAGTGGAACTCAATAGATTGAATAGATTAATTGAGTCAACTGATTGAGAAAAAGCTTACTGAAGAAAGAAAAAGAATGATTGGAGGAAATAAAGATGACAAAGAAAGCTTAATTTAGAAAAAACTAACTGAAAGATGGAAATAGAGGTTGGAGAGATAAGTGATTTAATTAATTAATTAATTAAGTTAATTAATTTAGCATGTGCTTGCATTTAGATTTAGATTATCATTTAATCTTTGCAAGAGATTTATTCAAATAATTGAATTTATTTTAATTCAATTTAGCATTTGAATATATTTAGAACTTGACTTTGATTTTCAATTTGATTTTTGAAATCATGCACATTTAATTGAATTTGGAAGAAATTAGAAGAAATAAGAAATTAAATGAAATTAGAATTTAAAGAAACTATTTAATTGTGCTAGAAATGGACTTTAATTAAATAATAAAGATTATTTAATTTAAAGGATTAAATCATAATTAATTAAATAATAAATATTTAATTAATATTTAGAAGAGAGTTGATGATTAGATGATTAGAGAGATAGAAATTGATGATTAATTTATTTAAATAATAAAGATTATTTAAATAGGGGAATTAACCATAATTAATTAAATAATAAATATTTAATTAATATTTAGAAAATGGTTAAAATGATTAAATGATGAAAGAATAAGAAATAGAATAATTAGTAAGATTATGAGGAAATATGAAATTAGAAAAATAAGATTAATTAACTTAATTAAATAAATAAAGAATTATTTAACTAATTAGAGGAATAATTAGTACATGATCAATGAGACATTTTTATGTGTCTACAGTTAGCATCATTCATTTTAAACATGTCTAAAAGATCTTGAGCATATTAACTTTGAGACAAAAAAATACATTACTTGTTTGCCAAATTTCCATTCCCCAAAAATAATGTAAAAGTCCTAAATCAGTCATTTGAAATTTTTGATTGAGTTGAAACTTAATTTCAAAAATCAAATAATTGGAACTTGAAGTTAGAATTAAATCATCTACATATAGAATAATAACCACAATGTCATGTTCACTATGTTTAATATACAAATTTAGATCATTTTTTAATTCTAATGAATGTAAAGCTCTGATGCCAATAGATAATAGGATGAGAGGGGGGGGGGGTGAATCATACAAACTTAATTCACAATATATTCAACAAATTCAACCTTGGTAGTTTATACTTCAAAATATATAACCAAAAACTGTAAAACATTCAAACTCATGAACAAATAACATCACAACACATATAACACCAGATTTAACGTGGAAACCCAAATAGGGAAAAACCACTATGGGATTTCAGACCCACTAATAAATATACCCTTCCAGAGTATGCTCGGTTAAAAGTGAATCCTGTTAAAGACTACAAACACATTGCTAGATGTGACCCAGTTAAGGGATTTCCCTCAGACTTGTTAGAGTCTTGCACTTTGTTAGAAGTGACCTTGTCAAATTATTTCACACACTCATTTAGAATGTTACCTTGCTAGAGGGTTTACAAATAAGACTGTTAAGTCCACTCGGTTAAGACATTTTCCTGTCACTTATAGAATAAATAATAGTAATAAATATATCTGCAACTTCACATCTGAAATGCTAAAGCAGATTCTATGTGCTCAAAACAATCTTGTCATAAGACTTATCTTGTCCCTTGTTGGGCTTGCTCGGCTTCTCAATCTGTTCTTCAATCAGATCTTCAAGCTTCTGTTCTCGGTAAACATTACTGTAGCATCATTGTGCATACATTTGCCCACATGCATTGTTCATCAATAATTCCTTATTTATAAATAATTTCTAACTGCTTAATCTCCTTGATCATATTTCTCATGATCAATCTTAGCCATCAGATCATAAAACTTGACTAGGTTCAATGTATCCTTCGATCTAAAAATGTTTTATCTCACCTTGGAACTTGTGCTAGGTTATTGTGGTTCAATCTGTGCTATAGATCTTCCTCTTGATTTTCCATTGTCGTGGATTCTTAACAATCTTCTTGCACGACATACCAATCATTTATTCATCTCTAGCTCATCAACATCCTTCATTAAATAATGCTTTTATTCATCCAATGCAATCTAATATAACTTGATTATTACTCAGTAAATATTGAACTTCACTCAGTAGACATTCTGCCTTCTTTAACTGATATCGATAACCTTAGGGTTTACTGGTTAGATTCTTTGCTTGGTGACATAGTACAGTATTAAACTTATAATCAACAACATATGTAGGATATCAAAACAATCAAAACAACATGATCTCATCATTGTCTAACTCGGTAATAGTTGCCCATTGAAGAACTTATTGTTCCCCTTCATTATCACATTCTTTCTATGTCACTTATCGACCTCTTAATACTCATCAAAACATACTTCTCAAGATATGGCAACATCATACTAAATCAGAAAATCAATTTCTTGACATCAATGACAAAATAATATTATTAAGATAGTAATCATCCTTCTTTAGTTATATCAATAATCTCCAACAAACTTCTCAATATCCGTATTGAAATGCCAACAATCTCCTTTCTATTATAATGCCAACAATCTCCCCCTTTGGCATTGATGGCAAAACCAACTTGATTTATTCCAACTGATTCGGATTCAGATTGTTGTTTAGACCTTCTCCTGAAGTTTTCTCCCCCTATCATTAGTCTTCTGTTGTCTACTCCATTTAGTCTATCTTTCTCCATTTAGTCTTCTCCCCCTTTGACAACAATGCCAAAAAAGAAAAAGAACTAATTCATGATTTCTTCCTTTGTGAAGTGATTGCCTTGCTGTGTTACACATGAATCATCTTGGTCTCGGTCAGAGCAACTTGTCTCTATTCACTATTTCCTGCACACCTTTAGAAAACCTCCTAAAGTGCATAAATTAGCATCAATCCACAAATAATATTCTATAGAGTCATCGAATTGATTCTTTCACTGAACTCTGTCAGTGAGTAGAAGATAGGGGTAGGACCCCTAACTTGCTTTTGAGATACTCAAAAGTCTCCCTTGGCAGTGGCTTTGTGAAGATGTCTGCTATTTGCTCCTTTGAGCTGATATATTCTAGCACAACTTTCTTCTCTTGAACTTCTTCTCTGAGATAATGATACTTTATAGAGATATGCTTTGTCTTAAAGTGCATTATCGAATTCTTTGAAATGTTAATGGCACTAGTATTATCACAGAATATAGTTACTGGCTCGGTAAATTTTTCATTCATACCTTCCAATAGTTGTTTGATCCATGCTATATTGGTACAATTTAATGTTGCAGTGACATATTCAGCTTCAACTATTGACTGTGAAATGCATCCTTGTTTCTTGCTAAGCCAACTTACTAGTCTATCTCCCAAAAAGAAAGCTCCACCACTTCTGCTTTTCCTGTCATCAATGTTTCCTGCCCAATCAACATCAGTATAAACCTTTAAATCAAAATCATTCCTCTTTTTCATATACTAAGCCATAATCTTCAGTGCCTCTTAGGTATCTGAAAATTCTCTTGATTGTTGTCATATGGGTTTCTTTGGGATCTGCAGAAAATCTTGCAACTATTCCTACTACATGTGCTATATCCGGCCTGCTGTGAACAACATATTGCATCTTTCCAATCATAGATTGGTAAAGTGTCTCATCAACAGATGTAGATTCATCATTCTTTGATAGTTTACAGTTAGTAGTCATAGGAGTGCTTACAAGTTTAGAATCCTCCATTCCAAATTTCTTCAAGATTTCCTTTATATACTTGGATTGAGTAATGAAAATCTCATTTTTCATTTGTAGTGTCTGCAAACCTATAAAATACTTTATCTCACTGATTAATGACATCTCAAATTCTTTGCACATTTCATTTCCAAAGTTTTTACATAAGGAGTCATTACCACAAAAAATAATATCATCAACAAATATGGCTAAAAGTAGTATACCATTGTTTTCATTGTTCTTCATGTAAATGTTGTTGTTTTCACTTGTCCTTATAAATCCAATCTTGATAAAATAAGAGTGCAGTCTCTCATACCATGCTCTAGGTGCTTGTTTCAAACCATATAAAGCTTTGTTCAATGTACATACCTGATCTTTATTCTTGTCTTCAACAAATCCTTCAGGTTGTTCAATATAAACTTCTTCTTCTAGTATACCATTCAAAAATGCAGATTTAACATCCATTTGATATACCTTGAAATTTTTAAAAGAAGCATATGCCAACAATATTCTCACTCCCTCAAGTCTAGCCATAGGTGCAAAAGTCTCACCATAACCTATTCCTTCTTCTTGAGCATATCCTTTGCAAACTAGTCTTGCTTTGTTCTGAATGACCTCACCTTTTTCATTTAGCTTGTTTATGAAAATCCACTTTGTACCAATTACATTTTTGTCCTTTGGTCTTGGGACCAATGTCCATGTTTCATTCTTCTTGATTTTATCAATCTCTTATGTCATAGCATTTACCCAATCTTCATTGTTAAATGCCTCTTTTACTATTCTCAATTCAAATTCAGATATCAGACATGTGTTCTATCTCAGTTTGTTCCTTGTCATCACTGGATCATCCTTATCTCCTATAATTTGACTTGTTGCATGATTTCTTCTGACATATTTGGATAATATGGGCTCGGTAGGCTCTCTATGATCTTCTTCATCACTCGATAACTGGATATTATCTTCATTTTCTTCAGCAATTTTCTCGGTAGGACTTCTCGGTTGAACATAAACAAATTCTTCATAATTTTCTAGTTCTTTGGAATTTCCTTCATCATTTCTTTCTGCAAATTCATCAATTTTCACATTTGCACTTTCCACTATTTTGTTAGATGATTTGATCAGATATTTAAATGCTTTGCTTCTAGAAGAATAACCAAGAAATGTTCCTTCCTCACTTTTCTGATCAAACTTTCCATTTCTGTCATCTTTGTGAACATAACATCTACTTCCAAATATTTTAAAATAGATTACATTAGGCTTCTTGTCATACCAGATTTCATATGGTGTCTTCAAAGTTCCTTTCTTCAGTTGTACTCGGTTCAGGGTGTAAACTGCAGTGCTGATTGCTTCTCTCCAAAATGTTTGAGGTACCCTCATTTCTATCATCAGGGTTCTGGCACAATCTACAATTGATCTATTTCTTCTCTCAGCTATCCCATTTTGCTGTGGAGTTCTCAGTGCAGATACTTGCCTTTATATACCATGATCATTGCAGAATAAGTTAAATTCATCAGAAGTGAACTCTCCTCCTCTATCAGATCTAAGACATTTCAACTGTCTTCTTGTTTCATTTTCAACTCTTGCCTTGTACCATTTAAACATTTGAAAAGCTTCTGATTTTTCTTTTAAAAATATAACTGACATCATCCTTGAGCAATCATCCACAAATAATATGAAATATTTATCACCATAATAACTTTGAACTTTCATGGGACCACAAAGATCAATGTGCACTAGATCTAAAATTCCTTTAGAAGTGTAGGACCTACTTGTAAAGCTTGATCTTGTCATCTTACACATCTGGCATCCTCGACACATAACATTCTCAGGTTTTTCCAAGCTCGATGGACCTCTTACTCGGTGCTTCTTACTTATTTTGATCAGATTATCAAAATTTACATGACAAAACCTTTTATTCCATAACCAGGTATCTTCTATTTTTGCATATAGACATTTATTTCGAGTTGAGTCAAGATTAAATGTATTACCTTTTGTTTGTGTCCCGGTAGCAGCTAGCTTTCCATGTTTGTCATGAACTTTGACACATCCCTTCTAGAATTCTATTCAGTATCCTGTATTGTTTAGCTGTGCTACACTCAACAAATTGTATTTCAAACCTTCAACCCAGTATACATCATCACATTTAGCATTGTCAAGAAGTGTTATAGATCCTTTACCTTTCACTGGATATGGTGCATCATTACCAAATCTTACATAGCCTCCATCATAATCTTCTAATTTAACAAACTTGTGTTTATCACCTGTCATGTGATTTGAGCATCCACTATCTATGATCCAAGAATCATTATTATTTATGTGAGATATTAGGGCTTTTTCTTCATACCTTTCTTCATTTGATTCATCTTTAATAGCCACATAAACAACTTCCTCTATATCAGTTTCATTAGATTTATCATCGTTGGATTCCTCATCAGCTACCAGGCATGTCTTTCTATCTTTCCTTCTGAAGTCTCGGTGTCCTCTGTATTGGTTGTCTTTCTATCTGTCATCTTGGTATTCTCTTTTTTCACTAGATTCTTTGTCAGGACAGTTAGAAGCCATATGTCCTATTCTATCATAGTTAAAACATTTTAAAGGTAACTTTTCTTTATACTTACCTTTGCCTCTTGGTAACCTTCTGGCTAATTATGCTTCAAACTCTTCTTGCTTTTTTATTTGCTCATATAGTTTGTGTACCTCTTCCATGTTTTTGTGAAATGTTTCACTAGCTCCACTGTGATTTACTTCAGTATACTTGTACATTCTATCATTGTAATCATCAGATTCACCAATATGAAAAGAACTGAATGCAGATTCAACTTTATTTACCGAAGACCCACTGTTATCAAAATTACATAACTCAAATGCATGTAGCTTACCAATAGTGGCATCCAAAGAGACTGGCATGTTTGGTACAGACCTTAATTCATTGATTGCTGAGACTTGAATAGCATAAGCAGGTAGAAGGGTTCTCAATAAATTACTTGTTACATCCTTTTCTTCAATAGTTCCTCCTGCTCCTTTAATTTGATTGACAATTTCCTTTAACCTTGTATTGTATTGTGTTATGTTCTCACCTTCATTCATTCTCATGGATTCGAGTTGTCCTCTTAGAGTATCTACTTTTTCTCTCTGAACATGTTCATCACTACCATACACATATATGAGCTTAGACCACATTGCCTTTGCATCATTACAGCCTTCTAGATCATTAAACTCTGAGTCGGTTAATGCTAATGTTATTTCAATCATAGCTTGAATATGTTCTTGCTTTGCCTTTATCTCTTCCATTGTCATCGGGTTGGTGCTAGGTGCTATGTAATCATTCTCCAGATAATATGTTGCATATTCTCCAATTCCTGATAACTGTAGCTTCATCCTTTTCTGCTATGTGGAGAAACTTGACTTGTTCAGCTTTGGTGCATCCCTTTTATACATCTTCGGATCCTTGCCTCAAGTGCCTTTAAACTTTTCTTCCGGAGTCCTATGCTCTGATACCAATTGTAAAGCTCTGATGCCAATAGATAATAGGATGAGAGGGGGGGTGAATCATACAAACTTAATTTAAAATATATTCAATAGATTCAACCTCAGTAGTTTATACTTCAGAATATATAACCAAAAACTATAAAACATTCAAACTCATGAATAGATAACATCACAACACATATAACACCAGATTTAACATGGAAACCTAAATAGGGAAAAACCACTATGGGATTTCGGACCCACTAAGAAATATACCCTTCTAGAGTATTCTCGGTTAAAAGCTAATCCTGTTAAAGATTACAAACACATTACTAGATGTGGCCAAGTTAAGGGATTTCCCTCAGACTTGTTAGAGTCTTGCACTTTGTTAGAAGTGACCTTGTCAAAGGTTTTCACACACTCATTTAGAATGTTACCTTGCTAGAGGGTTTACAAATAAGACTGTTAGGTCCACTTGGTTAAGAGATTTTCCTGTCACTTATAGAATAAATAACTGTAATAAATATATCTGCAACTTCACATCTGAAATGCTAAAGCAGATTCTGTGTTCTCAAAACAATCTTGTCATAAGACTTATCTTGTCCCTTGTTGGGCTTGCTAGGATTCTCAATCTACTCTTCAATTAGATCTTCAAGCTTCTGTGCTAGGTAAACATTACTGTAGCATCATTGTGCATACATTTGCCCACATGCATTGTTCATCAACAATTCCTTATTTATAAACAATTTCTAACCGCTTAATCTCCTTGATCACATTTCTCATGATCAATCTTAGCCATCAGATCATCAAACTTGACTAGGTTCAATGTATCCTTTGATCTGAAAATGTTTTACCTCACCTTGGAACTTGCATTCCTTCCTTGGAACTTGTGCTAGGTTATTGCGGTTCAATCTATGTTGTAGATCTTTCTCTTGATTTTCCATTGCCATAGATTCTTAACAATCTTCTTGCACGACATACCAATCATTTATTCATCTCCAGCTCATCAGCATCCTTCATTAGATAATTCTTTTATTCATCCAATATGATCTAATATAACTCGGTTGTTACTCGGTAAATACTGAACTTCACTCGGTAGAAATTCTGCCTTCTTTAACCGATATCGATAACCTTAGGATTTACCGACTAGATTCTTTGCTCGGTGACATAGTCTAGTATTAAACTTATAATCAACAACATATTTAGGATATCAAAACAATCAAAACAACATGATCTCATCATTGTTTAACTCGGTAATAGTTGCCCATTGAATAACTTATCATTCCCCTTCATTATCACATTCTTTCTGTGTCACTTACTGACCTCTTAACACTCATCAAAACATACTTCTCAAGATATGGCAAAATCATACTGAATCAAAAAATCAATTTCTTGACATCAATGACAAAATAATATTATTAAGACAGTAATCATCCTTCTTCAGTTATATCAATAATCTCCAACAACCTTCTCAATATCCTTATTGAAATGCCAACAATCTCCTTTCTATTGTAATGCCAACAATGAAACCTTGAGAAAGAAAGAATGCATTAATCTTAGAATACCATTCCCTAGGAGATTGCTTCAAACCATAAATTGATTTCTTTAACTTGCAAACTAAATGTTCATTACCTTCCTTAACAAAACTAGGAGGTTGAGACATATAAATTTCCTCATGTAAATCACCATTAAGAAAAGCACTTTTAACATCCATTTGGTGAATAGGCCAATTCATATTAGAAGCTAAAGAAAGAACAAGTTTAATAGTAGGCATTTTAGTAACAGGAGCAAAAGTTTCAGTATAATCTAAGCCTTCAATTTGAGAAAAACCACTAGCAACTAATCTAGCTTTAAACTTAGTAACTTGATTATTTGCATTCAATTTAGTTTTATATAACCACTTACAAGAAACAAGATTTTTACTATGAGGCAAGGGAACTAAATCCTAAGTTTGGTTAGAAACTAAAGTATCATATTCTTCCTTCATTGCGTTTTGCCAATGTAGTTGATTTTTAGCTTGATGAAATGTTTTAGGATCATTAGAATTCATATTAGTAGACATTAAAGAATATTTAAAATAATTAACTCTTTTAGCTTGAAGTCTATCCATTCTAGCTAAGTATTCATCACTGTCTTTAATTAAAGATTTAAACCATTTAGGTCTTCTTTTAGAAGTAGTGGATTCATCACTAGAAGAAGATTCATGAGGAGTAGAGTTATTATTACCATCATCACTATCACTAGAAGTAATAGAAAGAGATGCATTAGGAGTAGGGTTAAGTGAAGGAGGTTGGTCCCCCACAAGCGCAACTTTTCTTTGAGAAAGTTCATCATCCTCCACTTTAGAACAATCATGAATGCCTTACTCTGCAATACAAACATCTCTTGCAACTTTTACCTTGTTAGTAATAGGATTGTAAACTCTATAACCTTTAGTATTTTCATCATAACCAACAAAAATAAAAGGAGAATATTTAGCATCTAATTTTTGTCTTTTCTCCTTAGGTTTGTGAACATAAGCCGTGGAACCAAAAATTCTTAAATTCTGCAAATTGGGCTTTCTACCAGACCAAGCTTCTTCGGGAGTTTTATCCTTTAAGGCTTTGGTTGGTTTTCTATTAATTAAATAAGTTGCACAAGCCATAGCTTCAACCCAAAACTTGTAATCCATATTTTTTGCATGCAATAAACATCTTGCCATTTCCACAATGGTCCTATGCTTCCATTCCACCGCACCATTTTGTTGTGGTGTATAAGGAATGGTAAGCTCATGTTTAATTCTAAAATATTTTAAATCAGCATTTAATGCATTATTGACATATTCTCTTCCATTGTCAATACGAAGAATCTTAATTTTAGAACCAGATAGCCTTTCTACAAACATATGAAATTCACTAAACACATCAAGCACTTGATCCTTACTATGAAGGAAATATATCCATGATCTCCTTGAACCTTGGATGGAGGCATTCTCCATGGGACCCAAGAGATCACTATGAACTAGATGCAATCTAGTATATGCCCTCCAATATTGACCATGAGGAAAGGGTTCCCTATGCATCTTACCACTCATGCAACCATTGCAAACAATTTGAGAAGGAACAATAGTAGGCAATCCATCAACCATATTTTCTTGTTGCATCAATGAAATATAATCAGAATTGAGATGGCCAAGTCTTTCATGCCATATAGTAAAATCAATAGTAGTAAGCAAGGAATACTTTGTAGGAGAAAATTCATAGAGCTTGAATAAGTTATCAGTATCCATTTTAGTAGTAGCAATAACATGATTAGTTTTTGGATCAATGATATAACACATGCCCCTATAAAAGCCAATCTTATAATCTTGACAAAGTTTAAGAACTAAAAGCAAATTTGATTTTAATTCAAGAACATAAAGAACATCATTTAATTTCCCATTAGGGACATTCATATCACCAATAGCTTCAACTTTGCAACTATGATTATTAGTTAATTGAAGAGGAATATTGGAAGTATCAGGATGCAAAGATTCAAAACATTCTTTATGAGAAGTAACATGCTGAGATGCACCAGAATCAATTCTCCACTCAAGTGGTTGAGAAACATTATAAGTACATGTAAATGTATGATGAGATGAATTACCATTATTATTACCTTTCTTATTTAATGAGGTTTATGTTGTTGATTATTTTGATTATTTTGGTTCATGGGCTTTTTACCATTTTGCTTCTTAAAACAATTATTAGTCACTTGACCATCCTTACCACAATACGTACAATGGGGCCTCTTAGAATAATTATTCTTTTGATTATTATTAGAGTTGTTATTATAGGATTTGGAATGAAATTTATTATTAAAATAATGATTATTATGATTATTATTATTATTGGATTTAAAATTATTATTATGATTTTGATTTTTAGACATTAAAGCATGTTTAGTACTTTTAAGATTACCAAATTGAATTAGTTTAGCTTCCTCTTGATGTAATAAATTATGAAAAATACCATAAGTTAATTGATTAGATAAACTAGGAATAGCAAGTTGAGCATGAATATTAGTAATAAATTGCTGAAATTGACGAGGAAGACATTTTTTAAGAATAAGATGAATTAAACGTATATTAGCTAGAGTAACTCCTAAACCAGTTAATTGACCATTAATAGAATCAAACTTTAATAAGGATTCATCCATGGTTTTAAAATCTGTATACCAAAGATCTTTGAGTTGATCTTGAAGCTGAATTTTTCAGGATTCATTTGAACTATCATAAGTTGTTTTTAAAATTTCTCATGCTTCATATAATTTTGTACAATTTCCAATAAGAACATACAATTCAAGAACCATCTAAATACCAATTAAACCAAGTGCTTCCTCATTTTGAGCCTTCCACCTGTCTTGGTCGGCTTGAGGAGCAGTTGAAGCAGGCTCAAAGGTTTTATCAGTAGCAACATCCAAAATGTGTTTGAAATGAAAAATAAAAGAAATATGCATTTTCCATGAATGATTATTAGAACTATTTAATTTAATTTCCGGAATTAATGTAGACATAGTTGCAAAATAAAAGATTAGAAAAAAACATACCCCCTTTTTAAATTGAATAATAATTTACTATAAAATAAAGTGACAAAAAAAGTTTTAAAAAAATATTAAAAAAAACTTTATTTTCAATTCTTTTAATAATAAATTTAAATTAAAAAAAGCTTTAAGTGTAAGTAAATAAAATTTATCTTAAAAAACTTTTAAGATACATATATGTATAAGAAAAGAATATTTAAAAAAAAAAAAAACTTTATAAAAAAACTAAATTTTTACTAAAAAAAAAAATAAGTTTTAATTTTTTTAAATATTCTTAATATCTATAAGAAAATTTTATTTAGGAAAGTTTCAAAAAAAACTTTATTTAAAATCTTTAAAAAGATTTTATATGAGAAACTTTGAATAGATAAAATTAAAGAAACTTTTTAGATTATCTCATTTAAAGCTTCAAATTTTGCAAAATTAAAAACTTGTCTTATTATTAAAACTTACATATCTATATAAAAAAATTTAAACTGAAAACTTTGGAGAGTTGTTACAAATTACAGAGGTGGAAGAAAGCTTTGCAGAGCTGTTACAAATTACAGAGGTAGAAGAAAACTTTGCAGAGTTGTTACAAATTATAGAGGTAGAAGAAAAATTTGTAGAGTTGTTACAAATTATAGAGGTAGAATCCGAGAGTGCAGATACGTTACAAATTATAGAGGCAAAATTATTTTAAACAATATTGAACTAGAAATAAGTTTCATTTAGATTTAAAATTTAATAAAGGATTGAAACAATATTAAAAAATAAAATGATTAGAGCAAAGAGAAACTAAAATTGTTCTTGAATCTGCAAATATAAATAGCTAGAAAAAAAATCAATAATAATCTACAAGTGAAATAAAATGTTAAAACCTACACAAAATAGAAAGATTTAAAGCTTAATAAAAAATTGAAACAAGTATTGTAAAATAAAATGTTAGAACTTGTAAATAAACAAAGAATGTCTTGGCGGAAAGCCTTCCAAAACCAAAAATTAAACTAAAAGAAAAAAAATCTTTGGCGGCAAGCCTTCCAAAGCAGATAAATTAAAGAGGTTAGAACAAAGTTTTGGCGGCAAGCCTTCCAAAACTAAAAAAATAAACTTTAAACTAGAATCTAAATGGATTAATCCTATATGCAAACTTGTTAACAAGATTGAAAAAAAAATTAAACTTAAATCAAAACCTCCACAACAAAACATTAAAGAACAAGATTCTTCTCTTCTCTAAAAAAAAAAGTGCCTCCAAGAAAGGTGAGCTCCACAAAATGGTAACCTTCATCAATCTCAACTTGAAACAAGGATTAGAACCTGATCTGATACCATGAAAAGAAATACAAGAGCAATGAAAGGAAAACAAAATCCAAGTAAGTTTATTGATGAAGTAAATGTTACCAAGAGAAATGTAGAAACCTTGGAGCAATCACCAAAATGTGAAGGAGGCACAAGAACTTTTGAAAGGGGAAAATAAAAGAAAAACCCCTTGTGTTATTATGAATTAGGCAATGCCTAAAATGTGTGTGTGTGTGTGTGTGTGTGTGTGTGTGTGAGTGTGTGTGAGAGAGAGAGAGAGAGAGAGAGAGAGAGAAGCTCTTTACAACAATGTCATTAAGAAGAAATGAAAGAGGAGACATCCCTTAAATATAGATGAGGAGAGGAGTTACAAAGTAACTCCCAAATCTATAAATGCCACCATTCATAAAATGTGTGTGCCATGTGTCCACATCCTTTTAAGGAGAAAATCATCATTTGGAAAAATAGGTATGTCATGGTTTTCAGGTTCATCCTAGTCTATGAGATCAGGAAAGATGAGCGGTAAAGAGTCATTGGGTGGGTCGAGTTCAGCTGTGGTAAGTGTCATGATAGAGGTATCGTCAAGGTTGGCTGGGATATTGAATACGTTAATGATATTGTCGAGGTCTTTGATGGTATCATCTTCTGTGTAGACTTGCTTGTAATGCCGCTTCTCGTTTTCTTTGGCGTCATAGATATTTTGTGGACCAAATTCAAGTAGTCTAGACTCTGTGCCTGGTTCTTCTGGAGAAAGGGATGTAGGATTAGTACTCTCTAGAATATCATCAGTAATATTCGAATAGCTGCCCCATTCATAGTCATTAGAATCAGTCTCAGAAGTGTTGTCCTAGAGTCTTTTAGTGCTGTGGACAGGTATGTTGTAGGGTGAAAATAGGTCCCTGATGATTGATACCAATCTAATAGTTTTCTCTGATTCCATATCAGATCCCTCTTGTACTCTTTGCATTTGTTCATATACTATCTCTCCTTGGGGAGTAGTGATTTCCTCACAGGGTGATTCTGCCTTGTTTGGAATAGGTTCCTGAACATGGTGTAATTCTGCATAAGATGCTTCTTCTCTTTGAATGGCCAACTCCTCTTGTTGTTTCTCTATTTCCTAGTGTTCTTGTTCCTTCCTTGTTGTTTATGTTGATTCATGTAGTGCCTCCTACCATGAGTCTTCCTTGTATTTCTTCTTTGCTTTCCACTAAGGTTTTTGATTTTTATTTGGTGTCCACTTTGGGGGTAGAGTGTGTCCATAGCCCAATCCTATTTTGTCTCTAGAAAACTGTGAAGGAGGATCCAATGGCTCTATGATGCCTTCTTGATGCTTGCCAATAGGTCCTTTGGGATTGTACCCCATTCATTGCATGATTAGGTAGCCCTTCCCATACTATTGTGTTGGTATAGCTACTTCCATAGTAGCAGCTTTGACTTCTTCTTCATCCTTGTATAGCCAACTAAGGATGTCTTTTTCTTCTGATTCATGTGCTAGTGTGCCTAATTGGATAAATTTGCCATCAAACTTGGTGATGGGCTATGTTGCTTGATGTGTTGATGCTGAAGGTTGCCCATGAGATTTTGGCAATGCTGGTAAGTTGGTTAGACACATGGGTTCAAAAGAGTATTCTCCCATGCCTTGCTCTTTGATTTTCATCTTCTATTTGAAATCCATGGATAAATATTTGATTTTTTCTTGATGATGATATGTCGCTGAGGAATTTTGTTTTTCCCTATTATGTGGAACCAAGTTGTCTTGGGCTGCCCCCATAGCATTGCAATGTTGAAAGGGGTTATTATCTGCTGATATAGAAATCCCCTACCCATTATAAGGGAATTTAACACACTAGTGGTAGGTTGAGGGTACTACTTGCATTTCATGTATCCAAGGACGACCCAATCAAATATTATATGTGAGGTCTATGTCTAAGACTTGGCACATAGTGTCCCTTTGTATCGGTCCTACCTGAATAGGTAAGATTACTGTTCCCTTGGATGATCTTTCTTCATAATCATATGCTTTGATGGTGATCTTTTTATGTGGATTAGTAGACTGCTCAGAGAAGCCTAATGCATAGATAAGTTTTAAGGTACAAATATTAAGCCCAACTCCTCCATCTATTAATACTCTTTTAACTCGATGTTTGTAGACCAAGACTTCAATGTGAAGGGGAGTATTATGTGGATGGCTCAATGAGATATTATCATGCTCAGAAAAGGTGAGATGATGAGGCCTTGTCATGTGAGCCACCATGGCTTGAAACTTGTCAATATCTAGATCTTGAGGTACATTTGTTTCCAATAGTGCTTGTTCCAAGATGTCTTTATGTTTTGGTGAAAGTTTTAATAACTCAAGTATGGATATTTGAGCAGGAGTTTTATGCAACTGACTTACTAAATCATATTGAGTCTTGGGGATAGTGGATGTTGCTGATGTATGCCCTTTCAAGACATATTTTTGAGCTCTGGTGGTTACATTGATCGATTCATGTTCGTGTTTGCCCTTAATTTTAATGACATTTGCTTGATTGTCATCTATCGATATATGATTGATGGTGTTATTATATATGTGATTGATGCGACCTCCTTGTGTATCAATTGATGATGAAGCTCCATCTTTGTTGTAATTTGGAAGAGGATTTTTAAAGGTTCCATGATCACCATTTGTCTTGAGACCATCGAATTTTAAATCCCCTCTATCAATCATGTCTTGAACAATGTTTTTAAGCCTCATGCAATCATTTATTTGATGTCCTTTGTTTCTATGAAAATCACAGAAGTGTGAGTCATTCCACCAAGGTGGTTTGACTTGGGGTTCAAAGTTGTTTATAGTTGGTAATGTGATAATCTTGTTTGTTAGGAGTTCTCTAAATGTTGATTCTAATGATTGCCCTAATGGTGTGTAAATGCGTTTATTTGGAAAGTTGTTGGTGTTACTGCTTGAATTTGGATTAGGTCCTTGATTTGTGTTGTTGTTTTGGGTATTGTTGGTATTGTTTGTATTTGAAGGTTCTAAATTGGTATTCGGTGTATAAGCGTTAGTGCCTTGGTTAGCACCTTTTTGATTCTTGGTAGCCTAAGGATTACTTGATAAAGCCAATACTGGTTGTTTGGACTTTACATCATTAGCATTGTTTCCTCTTTCATTTCTAGTATTTTTGTTTCTGGTCTAGAACCTAGATTTGTCTAAGTTGTTTTTTTTCTGGTTATTGAAATGAGAGTTGGATGAATTAGTTTCATCTTTAAATAACTTCAATGTTCCTTTCTTGATACATGCCTCCTCTACTTGGATTCCATTTTCGATCAATTTGGAAAAGGATGGTATGCATTAGAGCTTGAGTATGTAACTCATCTCACTATTCAGATTATCAATAAAAATTTCCATCTTTACCTTTTTAGGCACATCTCGAGGATATCTTGAAACCATCTGCCTCCAACATTGAAGAAATACCATGAATGTTTCATTGTTTTCCTGTTTGGTATTACAGACATCTAGCATGGTGATTGCATGTTGAATATTGTAGGAGTATTGAGTGATAAATTTGTTGACTAACTCATCAAAGGATCTGACAAGAGGTGTGAGTTTGGATAACCACTCTATTGTTTGCCTTCCCAAGCTTCTTGGGGATAGCCTCATCAAATAGGTGTCATCATGGGCAAATTCAAGGCTCATGGTACAAAACTCCCAAACATGATCGCGAGGATCACTCTTACCATCATATTTGTCAAATTTGGGAATATCCGAATTCAGGGGAAAAGGTATCATGTTTAACCTTCTATCAAAAAGGTAAGGACAAATTTCATTTAAAGAATACCATACTGTTGTCCCCTATTGCATGTCCTGCATTTGTCTTTGCAACATTTGTATTTGTTGTGTGAGAGCAACCAAGGGTGCATTTGTTTGCCGAGGGAAGAGTTCTTCCCTCTCGTTATCCCTAGTTTGGGTATGCATGTGTTCTAGTATGTTTGTTTCAGGCATGTTTTGTTCAAGGTCACGTGCTTCCTCTTCCCTTTGTTGTTCTTGATAATTATAATTTCGAGACCTTGTTCTAAAGACGTCAGTATCAAAGTCTTCAGGGATCCTAACTCCTTTTCTTGTTAGCATGAGCAAGTATTTTTCTTTGTCGGCCTCTTTGAGTTTTTCCACAAGTTTTTGAAATGAAGCGCTTTCTTGACACTCTTGGAGAAGCTCCTCAAACATCTATGTGTCTTCTAGATTTGAATAATCAAAAGGATTTGATAATCTTCGACCCATATTGGACTCTGGTTGTGGTTCACTTTGCTTGTTTCGTTGAGAGTGAGTGACAATGGGCATCTAGTAGGAACTTTCTGTGACAAAGGGGATGAATTCCTCTTTTGCATGTTGTTTGGGAGTTGAGATTCAAATCGAGGTCTATTATAAGTGATGCAAACTTCTGGGAAGAAAGATGGATTGATCTTTCCTCCATGATTTAAGCGTTGGCTGAATGCTGATTTTTGGCAAAAGGCTCTACTTCTCAATGGCTCTTCGTCAAATTCGTTTGACTTGTCTTGAATATATAAGCGCATATGATGGAGAAATGTGCGATGAGATTTGAAGAGTTGGCAATTTATGTAGAGAAATTTATTCCGTTTAGCAAGTTTCTGGGAACTAGGTTGTCATTTCTTCAACTTAGTGTTGGGATGAAGACTTTTTCTTCTCAAAATATGAGGAGTGGTCATACACAAGTGATCAATGGTTTCCTTTGATTTGTTTGGATTATGATACTTTGTTTGAAAAATTAAGCCCACTTTTATCAAATGAAGGTTTAGATTCCCCCTCACAACAAAGTGCGTCAAATGATATGGAATAAGAGCTTTCCCGATATGGACACTTGATTTGACAACTTAGGTTTAAACTAGGTATGTTTTGATGATGTAATCCATTTAATTGGTGGACCTTTTGATCAGTGTGATGATGTTACTTGATTTTGATAGGAGAAAGTGTTATCCTTAACTAGTCTTGGAGTTTTGACAACTTTTTCTCTAAGAATGACTTGTTTGATTGTTTGGAATAGCTTTGATGTTCTGACTCAAGTTTTTCTTGAGGAATTTGATTGAAGATCCAAAAGGGTGTTTGAAATTGATGCTAATTTTTTTCAAGAATGCTCAGTTTTTCTCCCTGTTTTTCATAGTTTTATCTATGCACTAAGATAGAGACTGGATGCACTAAAGTTTGACTCAGACACGCTGTTTAAAACTACCAATGTACTAAACTACTCATGTTACGCACTAAGCCAATGTTTTGACTTCTGTTATTCTAGGAATGGTTATGCGCTAATCTGTCTTGAGTATGCACTACAGTTTAGACTCAAAGCGCTACAGTTTGCTCCTAATGCACTAGGCTGATGCTTCAATGCACTAATATGTCTTTAAGAAGTGCTAATGTTTAGTTGTCAAATGTTCAGACTGTTATGCTCTATTTTTGAGAATGAATGCACTAAGTTTCAACTCCTATGTGCTAAAGTTTGCTCTAGATGCACTAGGTTGTTGTTCCTATGCGCTAAACTGCCATGTTTTGGTTTGCTTGTGGGTTTTTCTAGAAATTTTAACACTGTTTTAACTTTGATAGATGATTTTCTAAAGCATAAAATGCAAACACAACATAAAAAAGACAACCATTTTTGCCTATTCTAAACAAAGAGTGTATGTTCTATGAGGATGTGTTCAAATCCCTAATGTTTTCACAGGTTTGGATATAGATAATACAATTCAGGTAGACTCTTTATTCAAGGGTCATCAACAATATCATAGCCCACTAGTCTCGATACTCTGTCAGCTCAAACAACCATGTCACCCCCTAGAGGGCGCCCATTTTTTTGCCTTTTTCCAGAAATTAACTTAATGTGAATTGCTTCACAATTGAGTAGCTGTCTTGGGAGATATATGGTGAGTAATCTTGGGGGTGGATTCTTCCCCACCCTTGCACTATGATATTGAAGATGTCTGGATACTGACTCGGCTCAAGGTTTCTATTTATAAGGTTCGTAATTAAGCTTCATGTTTGGTCGTCAGTGATAAACTCCCTCGAGAGGCTTCCCAAACTTTAGAACAAAGGCTTTACGTATCGTAAAGATACTGGGGGAAGGCTAATCGCTACGCAAAACCATTGAAAAGGACTTTCGTCACCCTCCACTTTTGATTATAGTGGGTTGGAGCACTTGGTGATAAAGTCATTTCCCACTTAGGTCATTCCCCTCTCACCGGCCTTAATGGCTAAGAGTTATTAGCTCCTCGGGAGAGCAGACTTGCTAAAGGATTTATTGCTTGAAATATTGAAAGCGTAAGAGTGGTTTGGCTTTTTGATCACCCAATTAAGGGGAGAGCATATACCTTCCACTTTCAAGACAAGGCACAAAAGTTCTTTTTAACCTTCAAAGGCAATGATTTTCTAACTTCTATTCGGAGATGTTGCTCCAAAAAGCATGATGTTTGTTTTATCTTTCAAATCAATGATTTTTTAATCTAAGTAATGAAATCCTGGTCAACAAAATGAATTCAATAAAGGGGAAGGACTTCCCTCTTTTGCTTTGCCTAAAAATTCTTGAAAAAAATGAGGTTCTTTAACTTGCAAAGTAAAGTTAATCCTTTTAAACACCAAAGGATGGTGAGGTTCTTTTTAAAATGTTTGCAAAAGTAAAGTTTGTCTTGTTCTTTTTAAACCCCAAAATAAAGTGTTTTCTTCCTAAGAAAGAAAGAAAATGGTTTTTATTTGTTGTTCTTTTTATGAAACTTCAAAGGGAAAGTGAGTTCAATTTTACTTAACAAGGAAATGAAGAAAATTTTTAAATGACTAACTTAACAAAGTTAGAAATTAAAAATTTAGTCAAAAGCCTAACATTTAGTAAAAGACAATTCTCCCAACCTGCAAACAAACGTTAGTTACCTGCAATAAAAAAAGCCTATTAGTGATAAAATTTTCATAGTGGACTTCTACAAGTCCAATTCTCTGTCTCGGTTACAATTGTGTTTTTCTCTCTGTGTTTTCTATGCGCTAATCTACAAACCAGATGCGCTACAAAATGGTATACATGCGCTAACTGATAATCCAACTGCACTATGTTGTTGCATGTGTGCGCTATACTAATGTTTTAAAGTGCTCAGATCTATAGGAAATAGAAGAAATGCTATGCACTAAAGTTAAGTCTATATGCGCTAAGGTATGGTATGAACGCGCTAAACAGTCAGGAAGATGTGCCGAAGGATAGACCGGATGCGCTATGAAATGGTATTCACGCATTGATTCAAGTTTTTTGTGTACCTGCAAAGTTAGTCCTACATCAAAAATGATTTGATAAATGGGGTTATGCCCCACGGTGGGCACCAGAAATGTATGCAAGAAAAGCGGCTCGATGAAATGAATATTACAAATTCGGGGCTCAGTCCACACACCAATGGGACTCTTGGTGCAAGTTATGGAGCTGTATGGAATAGCTCAACTTCCCAAGGGATGTTCCATTGTTCTCTATCTCACAAGACCCCTTAAGCCAATGCCTTTTCTCTCAGATCACTGAGAAAAGTGACTTAGGGATGACAATCATGAGAATGAGGGATGTTTTGATGAATCTAACATGAATGCAATCCTAAATGTGCATGATATTTACAAGTATGAATTAAAATAGCATGTATATGATGATAAGATGAAAATATTAGCAAGAGAACTATCCTAACATGATATACTAGCTTAATATGATTATTTATGATGATAGAAATGCTTCTAAAATTTTTATTAGATTATTTCTATTCACAGAGAGATTAAATGCTTAGTAAAATGCCTATAAGTGTGATGCTAAAGACTTGGATCTGAGAATGAGAGAATGAGGGCTCTATTTTTAGGAAAAATAGGGCAATGAAGGGTCAAGATTGGATGATCTTATCAAGGGATAGGATTGAAAGTTATCAATCCATGCACTCAATTCTCACCAATGAAATGGTGACAATTGTCAATAAGAGACTTCTCGAGAGGAGATGCAAGAAGTATTAAATTCTTGAGAAGACCTCATGGTTACCTTAGAAGGTGAAGGTTAAGGTTAGGTTAAGAAAACCCATTGGATAAAGCTTTTACCCAAATGATAAACTCTTGTGCAAGAGTTAAAGGAATAAACATGGTCAAAGCAATGAATGCTTGATGAGACCCTAGGGTTAGATGAGGGTTGAGTTAAGAAAAAAGTCTCCAGCCATGTAAGAAGGATGAGTTAACCATTAATGGTTATGTAAGAGACTTAAATGGTTAAGTTGTTGAGGATATAAAGCCTTTAATGTTTATTGAAGACTTTAAGGGTTTGAGAAGTGACTTCCCTTTGTTTAGGGATGTGATAATATTTAGTAGATGGATTAGGCTAATTTAGAAGGGATTAGAAGAATTTAGAAGGGGTTTAGAGAGGCAAGTGGGAGATGTAGGAGAATGCAAGTGGATGGAGGGTAATTTTATTTAAAATAAATTGCTTTATTTCAACAAAATAGATGCAAGTGGAGGATTTAAATAAATTAGATTTATTTATTTAAAGTGAACAATTTAATTAAAAAAGAGTAGAAGGGAGATTTAATTAAATAAAGTGATTTATTCAATTAAGTGATATGAAAGGCCTAGGTGAATTTAATTAAATAAATCGAATAACTTATTTAATCAAATAGATGAATGTGGATGATTTAATTAAACTAATTTTAATTAAATAGAGGAATAAGAATAAAATGAACATTAAATATTCATTTAGGAAAGTGGTCATTTTTATACATCTACAATACCTATATTTGATACTTTTCATTTTGAATTAGAAATATTGGAGGAAGGTGGATAAACACATTATAAGTTCCACTTTGAGATGATTTAGTTGAGACACCTGGATCTAATCCCATCTAGACTATGGTGAAGAAAACACATCCAAGAAAGAGACACCCATATGTTCACTTTCCACAAGAATCATAAAATAATTGAGTGTGGAATAGGGAAATTTTTGGCAATAATTTTGCAACAAAAAAAAGGCTCAAGGAGGACCTTTCCTACATTAGTGAGGAAATTATCCAAAATGGCATGTCAAAAGAAGAACTTGATGAAGAAAATTAATTGTTTGTGGAATACCAGGTTCTATCTTTGGAGAAATGTTACTAGAAATAAAAATCTAGAGAGAATTGGCTTAAGGACAAGGACCTAAATACTAAATTATTTCACAACTCATCCAAACTCAGGCACATTAGGAATAAGATATCACAAATCAAGAGAGAAGAAAAATCCATTATTTTTTATCCCAAAGAAATCCAAACACTTGGAATCACATTTTTTAAACTTGCTTGGCAACCTAAATGAATAGATATACTTTAGCACGGTTTCATAGACTGCATTCCAAGATTAATCACAGGTGAAGATAATGTGTGTCTATTGGTATTTTGGTTATGTTGATATGGTTTTGTCATTGATGTCAACACCTTTAAACACTTATCAACTCTGGCACCTTAGAGGATTGGCAATGTTCACCGACAAGAAAGTGACTTATGCACAGTCATCGGTATCTGGTTCACCGACACTTTGAATGACATGAAAACACTTGGTTATGTTGAAGACATCATTTGGACACTTTGTCTTGGAGATTTGTTCATTGGTATATTCGTATTTGCATATTTGTTGTTATATTAAATGCACTAAGCCGACATGTTGAATTGGATATTGCATCGGTTATTGATTTACTTGTAATTGTTTTATTGTAATATCTTTTAGAGCCGACCTACTAAAATTGGTCTTAGGTTATGGTATATATGTAAGATCTTATTTGTAAAATCAATAAGTGATTGGAAAAAGGAATTGTAAGAAGGTATATGCGAGAATAAGTAGAGCTATACATGCACACATCATTTGAAGGTGAAACAAGGTTTTTGTGAAGGCAATTAGAACTACACCGGTACTGAATCCAGCATAGGAAGATGCTATTTTGAGCAGTACATCTTTATTGGATTTAACCATCCAATTGTAGTCAGTGTGACTCCTATTTGTGTTTGAGTAGTGAGCTCTAGGCACTTGGCCTTTCTGCATGTGCAGGCCCCATTTGTATACACATACTATCTGCAGTGGTATCATCTGTTTGTGGGTAAGGTTTCCCACCAAGGTTTTTCCCCTTACAGGGTTTCCACATACAAACATTGGTGTTATGTGTTGTGGATGTTATTGTCTGACTGTTTCATGCATTAATCTTTAACGGTACTACAATTAACTGATAAACTATCTACCGGCATAAAGTTTGGTTTACTGGTATTAAGCATTAAGGTTGGTTAAGTTGTTTTTTGTTTGAATTTATTTGACAACTGATTCACCCCCCCCCCCTCTCAGTTGTCTCCGGGACCTAACAGTGCCTTGTGTAGTCAGTCACACTAGAAGAAACAAAAAATAATATTTTGGAAATGCAACTTGATAAGGACCCATGGTCAAACGAGTTCCCTACCATGTTCTATCAGACCTGTTGGGATATCTTCAATGAATATGTATGGAAAAGCATTGAAGAGTGTGTTGTCAATAGAGTGGAAATAGAAAAAGACCACTTTTAAGGATTTTAATAATACAAACATGGCTCTCATCCCCAAGAAGACTGATTATCAATCCTTTTCTAGCTTTAAACCAATTTCTCTTTGTAACGTCATTTACAAGATCATCTTATAAGTAATTTCCAACAAATTGAAACCATTACTATCTAGGATCATTTCACACAGTTTTGTCATTGGGAGAAATATAGTTGATGGAATCATCATCACTCATGAAACTATTCACTATATTTAAAAAATAAACAACTATGGTATGATGATTAAAATAGACATCAACAAAGCATATGACAGAGTTAAATGGTTATTCCTGCTAAAGATAATGGATAAATTTGGGTTTGCTAAGGACTGTCTTGATTGGATGTTCTGTTGCATTTCAATTTCAAGATATTCTATCTTGATCAATGACAACCCTTGTGGTGTTTTCCAATTTTTCAAGAGTTTGACACAAGGAGATCCCCTAGCTTAATTTATTCCTCTTCATTCTCAAGGTTGATGCTTTTAGTCATAAAATTTCTTGAAAGGATAGGATTTATAGGAAGGGCTTGGATGTTGTGGTTGATCTCCCTATGTTTATGCATCATATGTTCATGGATGACATACTCTTGCTTGGATTGCCTACTATTTCAAAAGTGAAGATCACTATTGGCACCCTCCCCAAATATTCCAATGTTTTTGGGTAGGTGATTAAAAAATCCAAATCTAGTATTTTCTTTTTTAATACTTCTAATCTTGCATTGTAGGCTTGCTATGGTCTTGGGATTCAAAGTTGAGCATATTGATGGGCAAGGATGTTGATGTCACAACTAGCATCATTTAATTTCTCATTATCAAACCGAGTGTGCCTTAGAGTTGTATGCAATAAGGATGTGTTTAAGTTGAGGGTTTTACATTGAGAATAGTGACTTACACTTCGGTCATGCTCCGTCAGGAGCTCTCAAGATCAAATTTCTAAGAACTAAATTCTATGCTAAGTGTACTTCTCCATTCTAGCAAAACTGAACTCAAGGTATTAAATATACTCTAAAGAAGACTTTGGTTCTTCAGTACAATATAAACATGACTTGATTAAAACCAATTCATGGAATCATCTAGCTAAGACAAACTATATTTAAACTACAACACAAATTCAAATTCTATTCTACTTGCTGAGAAATGAAATCTATTTTAAGTTTGCAGAAAATCAGAATTCTATTCTAAAGAACATTTTAAATAAACTAAATTCCATGAATAAGCTTAACAAATATTCTGTCTAATCACTACTTCCATCACTTGTAAGGGAGTTCAGTAGCTGAACAACTTCCTACACTAACCTTGAGAGGAGGATAATGCAAAAAAATTTACAAATCGTTACAACAATTACAAAAACTTAATAGAAATAGATAAAATAACATGCATACTTTACGCCCACTTTTCAAGGCATTTTGGAGCCTCTAAAGTCCTCAAAATTAAATTTAAACTTTTCATCACACCCTTCAAAAATGGAAACTTTAATATCTTCAAAACTAGTTATGATCTTGCGACAAAAAATTACTGACATGCTTATCTAGCTAATCAAAAGATTTGGAGAAAATTTTGCACCATTTTGTGCTCAAACAAAAAATTACTATAAATAGCAACCTCATTTAAATGCAAGTTTGAGACACCTTTTTTTCCAATATCACCATTATCGCTAAATAAAATCAAAAACTGGAATGCAATGATTAACAATTGAACTGAGCTAAATGAAACATAAATTTAAACATCCACGAGCAAATTAATCTATCTCTAAAAAATACTTAAAGAATCTATCAATGAAAATTACTGATTGTAAACGATTTTTAATTTTTGATTAATATGAACTTGCAAAAATGAATGTAACTAAAAAAAAAATATGGTAACTAAATAGAAATAAAGAAACAACTAAGGATCACCTCCCTTTGGTTGAGGGGGTTCTTCTCTTCCTCTAGTGGGATCCTTGAACACCGAGATTTCAAATCAACATCAAATTTGCATTGCAATTGGCTCCTAGAAAGGAGTAGAACAAGTTTTTGGAAATTATAAAGGAATGAGACTTTGAATCTGAGGACTAGCTTACTGACTAATGACTAACTAACTAGCTCCCTACTGAAAGCCAGGGGATATATATACACATATCCTTATTCAAATTCAAATGCTATGTTACCTTCCTAGATGAGTAATAGCTACTAACTTAAACTATAGAAGACTTGGTGTCTTCGATTACAATGCATTTATTGCTTTAGATGAGCCTAGATGTTTCATGAACAACCGATGAAAGTAGACTTGGAGAGAACTATTGCATCATCCAGCTGGAGCAATCAAAAGAGTGACCAAGTGTTCCATTGTTGGATAGAAAGTTCATGATTCCACATCTTGAAACAACTTTTATCATATATGAAAACATATCCAAGAAAGATAGAACAAAATATAACAACAAAGATCCTGAATATCAGCTATTTATTCATTGATTAATCAAAAAAGTAATACATTTAACACAAAATATCATTTCTAATATATATATTCTAACTAGTAAAGTATAAAAAAAAAAGAAGTAAACATGCATGCACATTAATTAACCCAAAGGACCAAATCAAGATGCTGAAATATATACTCATGATAAGCTTTGGGGGGAGAATATCCATTAAATTCTTCCACTCTATCTGTCTAGTTTCTTAGAATTTATCCTACGAAATTGGTAGGTGCATTCAACCTTGGTGATGGCAATAAGATAAATGGTGGTTTGAACCTCATACCTATTCAATCTACCTATTGTTCTTCTATTATTGGAATCATTGACCTTACCCTAGTCAAGCTCCAAGTGATATTGTGAGGAGAAATAGGCTCTCTCCTTCTTAACTAAATGGGTATGGTATTAAATCTCACCCTACATGCTTGTAGAGCATGATGAGGAAGTTTATTCTGCACATCCTTGAAAGCTTGAATGCTTTCTGCAAGGTTATTCTTATAATCTAGTTTCACTTTATTGAGTTGTGAAATTGTCGAAGTAAACTTATTCCTAAATACCATGGACCTTGGTGTCTCATCTCTCATGGGAAGGCCTAATTTTCTATGTGCTTCTCTATATTGGTTCAGCCTAATTTTCCATTCAACCTGATTCTATAACAGTGACACAAACACTCTAACTTGTACTTTAGCAACAAAAATATTCTAAAAAGACTGATAAAAATGACCCATAAGAAATCCATGCAAGTAGTATTCACAAATTTGATTTTGGAAATTAGGGTCACCATTATAAACATATTCAAGAAAATCATCGTCATCTTCATAATCAACTTTTCTTCCTAGAACCAATTGATTTATTTTCCACTGTAAAAATCTTTCTCCTAAAAACAAAGCATAAAATCTAGAGGGTTTTCTTATGGCCAATAGTGTTGAAGATAATTCCACTACTTGGTCCAGTCTTTGAGTAGCATCATTTTTCTGTTTCTCAAGATCTTCAAGCTACTTACACAACTCAATATTCTTCTGTTTGTATTTCATGGAAGTCAAAGAAAGGTGCCTAGTAGGAGCATATGAACTATTTGACTTTTCAATTGATTTTTTTTTTCTAATTCTTCTCTCAACTTATTCAATTCTTTATCATTACCCAATTATTGAGCATTATCTTGCTAAAGTGTTTCCTCAATTTCCATCATTTGTTTTCTTAAATATAAACTTCTTTTTCAGCTACCTCTTTCTTAAATTGTTATGTTTGTTGAGCAACTTTTTGCAATCTGTCATCTTTTGTCTTAGGACAATGCCATAACTATCATCAATTCTTTTTCTTCTTCAATCCTTCCTCTATTTGGTTTTTTTGAGATGTCTTCTTTAACCATCACTTCCTTTCCTTCTCTTTGGGTAAATGTTTGAGGAGGTGAAGGTGGTAGAGGCTGGTCAGGAGGGGGTGAAGGTGTAAGATGGTCTTGAATAGCATCAAATTCTTCAGGAGCTTCAAACTCCTCTATGCCATCTTATAATTGAGAAGAAGACTAGGGTACTTTCTATGTTCTAGGATCATCAATAGATCTCTCATCATCATCAATAGTAATAAATTCTATCTTTTATTTTTCAGGAGGGTTTTCATTTTTTTATTCAATGAGTGTTAACGTAGGAGCTAGAGAATATCTAGGGTTAATATAAAGAGCATGTGAAGAAGGGATGATAGGGGTTGGAGAAGATGGAACATCAAGAGCTGATGAAGGGGGTATCAATAGGGCTAGTTTTTTCCTCTATTTGCTCTTGAATTTCCCTTCTCAAAGAGTGACGAGTCACTCTAGTAGGCTTAGTGTGCTCAATTTCTATTTTCCTCTCCTTTTCAAATGTTTCCCCTTTTTCTAATTTAACCTTTTTTGGCATGAGTCCCTTCTTAGACTTTTTCTTCACAAGGGTAGAAAGAAATTCTAGCTACCCTTCCTTCCTAAATTCCTTTTTCAAAGAAATTATGCTTTATGATCAAATGAATAAAACTATGATACCAAATTGAACTACCCCTATCTTTTATCTTATATATAATAGAAGAAAATTGGAAAAATAAGAAAGTTGACAGATTAATCTTGACTTCAGGATGGGTATTTCCATACCTTAAATGTGTCAAAATTCACATTCCTAGCCTTAGTATGGTCCCGTACTGACCCTCACAAGTAAAAAATTTCATCAACCACATTATAGTTTTTTTCCAGGGCTTGTCTAGACTTGCTTTGCTTACACCTTTGGTATTTCCCTTATAAACCTACAACTCAAGTCACCACTCATTCCATTCATAGAATGCATTCACCAATTCTTCTAAATTGATATGACCTTTGTTTACTAGTTCTCCTTCTGCTAGAATTCCATATAATTCATTGATAACCAGAGGGTTGACCTCTATAACTTCCCCTCTTACTCTAGTGATATTCACATGAAAATTTCTAACAAATTCTTCCACTAAATCCATCTAAAAACCCTCATACATGCATATGAAATTTAATTGGCCTACTTTTTCAAGTAGTATTTTTGTCTGGGGGTCTAGATTGAAAATTTTCAACTCTGTTTTTCTTTTGTTTCCCATTTTCAAGCTTTGCAACTCAAGAATGTCTCTGTTAATTTGAATGTTTCAATTCTATCACAAAGAAAAATGTATATTTCCTTTTCAACAACCGAAAATTTTAGCACGAATGATGATTTACTAAACACATTTTTGCATTGATTTCCTTGAATTGGACTGGATGACCTGCATGCCATTTCTCTATACTTCCTCATTGATTCGCAAAGTTGGCAATGATCATGATATGTGTGTGTTTTTCAAAGTAATCATTACTTCAAATTTCAATTGACAAATGATGTCATTCAAATATAAATCTTATCTCTTTGTCATCATCAATTTAATACTTAAAAATTGTAATAATAATGCTAAAAATGAGCTGGTGGAGACTTTTATACAAACAATGCCTACTAATTCTACTTTACACATGCTAAATCAGAAAATAATATTTTAAAAATAATACTTGCAATAAATGTATACCTTTTAATTTAATGCATAGTCTATCAGGAGCTATAACGCAACACTGACCAACTTGCCAAAAGTAACAAGTGTATCAATCAAGAGTTGTCATGTAGTATTGACCATTTTGCCAAGAAAGACAAACTGGCTTATCGATCAGGAGCCACCTAGATATTATGAATCAATTCAAATAATAATGAACTATTTGAGTCAAATAGGAGATACCTGGGGCTCATTTTGCATGGACTAAATAATTCATTAAATGATCCAAAATTGTCTTCTTGAAAGGGAGAGATTCCTTTCCTAATAAAGACTGATTAGGATAATTCTGGAGACATTCTTTCTTGTTGATACCTACAAAAGACTTATTTGAGAATTTGAGAGCCATCAGGGGTCATTAGGAGCAAACCGAAGTTGATCTGAGAAAATTTGTGATTTCTGGTTTCAATTTTATAAGGCAATGAACTGCCATTTTTGGTTTTCAATTCACCCCTGGGGTAGATTGCCATTTTTGGTTTTCAATCATCCCCAATTTTGTTTCGAAGATAAACCACCATTTCTGATTTTCAATTTACCTCATTTATTTATGTCCTTTTATTAGATTCACTTAAAATTGAGTTCCACTAAGGAAGTGATAACTTCCATGATGAAATATTCAATTTTGGACTGCAACTTTGAAAGAAAGACTTCTCTAGATGTTGGTTTGTGATATAATTTTAATCAATGACCATTGAGTAGCATAGTTCTTCTTTCTCCATCTATTATTGTCAATTGAATGGCTCCACTATCACAAAATTGATTAATCTCATAAGTTCCTAGCCATCTTGTGTGAAACTTTCCCTTGAATTCTTGAAATCTAGAGTCAAATAATAATGTCCAATCTCCTTTTTTGAACTATCTACTAATAATATGTTTATCATGTCATGCTTTCCTCTAATTTTAAATCATTTTAGTATGTTGCAAAGCTTCCATTCTCATCTCATCCAGTTGGTTCAACTACAAAATTCTTATCCTTTTTGCTTTTGATAAATTAATACCAATCTCTAGTGTTGTTCTTAATGTCTGCAACTCAAAATATATAGGCATAATGAGAGTTTTTCCATATACCATCATATGGAGAAAATCTTGTAGTAGTCTTCCATGTTGTATTGTAGGCCAATATTGCTTCATCTAATCTTTCTAACCAATCTATTTTTGTCAATGAAAGAGTCTTTATTAAGATATTCTCCAGTTCCTTATTAGTGACTTCCACTTGTCCATTCGCTTGAGGATGATATGGTATTGACTTCTTGTGTGTCATCATATACCTATGCATGAAGTCTTCAATCATAACAAATATAAACTGAGGTCCTTGATCAAAAACTATTTCTCTTGGTACACCGAATCTCTGAAGAATATGCTTGTATAGAAAATCAGCTACCTTGTCTTCTCTTGTTGCTGGCAATGTCTTCTACCCACTTTGTTACATAATTTGTACAGACTAGAATGTAATGATGTCCTTTTGAAGGAAGATCAACAAGTCCCACAAAATCAATTCCGCATTTTTCAATGGTTCCAAATCTATCTGGGGTTGTAGCAGCATCTCCATTGTGGGTATAGGTCATCTCATGCACTGGAATTCATCACAACATCTCACATAAAATGAAACATCTTGGCCAAATGTAGCCTACTCCAAGGATCTTGTGAACTGTTTTGTTTGCAGAATAATGTCCTCCTTCTGGTTCATTATGACATGCATGTATAATGTTATAAACATCTATTTCATGCACACACCTATGAAGAACATGATCAGGACACATTTTAAATAAAAGACCATCTATCCATTGAAACTTGAAACTCTCATGAACTAATCTTTTCTTTTATTTAGGGATGAAATGACTCGAGCACTTACCTATTTCATGATAATTAGCAATATCAACAAACCATGGAGACTAAATAGATATGGAAAACAAATTTTCATCTGGAAATGTATCATCCACCTGTTTATTATTACCTTGCAAAACCATTCTTGAAATAAATTGAGCAATAACATTATCTTTACTTGGTTTATCCACAATAGTGATGTCGAAATCCTATAATAGTAATAACCATCTTATAATTTGACCACCTACTACATCTTTATTCATTAAATAACTAACGGTTGCATGAACAGTGTAGACAAAAAAATTATAACCAGTAATATAATGTCTAAATTTAATAATTGCATAAACCATAGCTAAGAATTCATTGTAAGTTGTTGTATAATTCCTTTTTGTGGGGCTCAATTTTTTGCTGACATAATAAATAGTATGCATTTCTCTAGTTTCATCTTTTTGTCCCAAAATTGCTCTAATGGCTAAGATGGAGGCATCTGCATGTATATGAAATGGTTCTCCCCAAACGGGTCCTTTAATGATAGGAGAGATAATTAAGACATACTTTATAGATTCAAAATATTTTTGACAATTATCTATCCATAAGGATTCTATATCCTTCTTAAGCACGTAAATAATGGTTCAACAATTCTACTAAATCCCTCAATGAATCTTCTATAATACCCTGTGTAGCCCAGAAAGCTTCTGACATCAATTTGAGTTATTAGGGTTTGTGAGGCCTCACCTTGACTCAGTTTGACATTTCAGTGGTTTTATATTAAGACTATTACGGATACTTTATTTTGATGCATTTTGGGATTTAGAACTTATTTGATTTCAGGATTTGGATAACATTGCTATATATTGATGATTTATTTATATGCTTTATGCGATAGAACACTACATGATTTTTGAATAAAATGAAATTGTGGTGATAAATGTCGTTATTGAATTTGCAGGACTTTACCATGATAATAGAATTATGATGTATTTTTAAGTTTATGAGAATTAGCATGAATTGCTTATGTGAAATTGCTTGGGTAAAGGATGTATTTAATTTGTGTAGATGTAAATTGTATGCAAGTGATGATGTGTATTATTATTCCTTTGAATTATATTATATGTGAATATTTGAAAGTACTAATGTGTAAATTCAGATGTGCAGGAAGTTATCCATGTGACCATGGAAATATTACAGAGAACCAAACCTAGACCTATGTATGTTCGTAAGCCAGGGGTTGTCTATTTGGAGAGACAACACCCCGTTTGTGTTGTATTTTATTCATAATAGTATATGATGCATGTGTGTTAAGTGTTATTTAATTGATTTATGTAAAATCCACAAGAGACGATTTCATGTATTATATTGTAGAAGTGTTTTCTTTGTGTCACTTGACACGTGTGGATTTAAGTTTAAATTTTTATTTTTGTCTCTTGGTGGGAAAGTGTTCAACTATATCTTTTTCAATTAATGTAACGTGATGTCATAAATACCTTGGGTAAAGAATCTTTGGGGTGGTCAACATAGGTTTGACCCGAAAATAAACTTCAGAGGGGTTTAAAATGGGTTAAATGAACACCTAGGGGTAGTTTAATAGGGTTTCCTAAAGCTCATAAGGTATACCTAAGGGTTAGGAGTAATTTAAGGCAAGTTTCTACTCCTAAGTGACCTTTTAGACACCCTAAAATTTGACTTTTCTGAGTTGTGCGAAAATTGAAATTAGAAGATTGAACCTAGTTGTAAACTTTCCTTTTCGAATGAGAGTTCCCTTTCCCATTCTATCTTACCTTCCTCTTTAGTTTTTAGAAACTTGTGAGAACTCTCACAATGAGCTTCTTAAGCAAGAATTTGAAAATTTGAAGGTAATCACCCACTCTCCATTTTTGGAGACAAGAGAAATTTTGAAAAGAATAGAATAGATTTGGAATAGAGAATTTTGGCTAAGGGTAGAAGGAGAAGAACCGTGGATTTGGGCAGCTCATCCTCAACAATACTAACCTACCTTTGGGCAGATTAAGGTTGGTTACATTCTTCTTAAAATGACTTCTTTTTGCATGTGTTTGAAAGTATGTTGGTGTAAGAAATTTGCTTCCTTGCATGTCCTTTTTGGGTATTTCATTGGTATTTTGTATTATGTTTTGTATGTGTTTTGGGAGTTCTTCAAGACCTCTTACTCTTGGGAGAGAGGAGGATCTTGTGGGTGGTAGAAGTGACAACCCTTGAGTGAGAGACTCTCGTTATGAGAGCGATCACAAGGGATTTTTGTGTGACCCTTGCTGCATGGCCTGTTTGTGCAATGGGGGTCATAAGGAGGGAAATAAGGCTAGAATACCTTGGGGGGCATAAGGAATAAGGGGTTGCAATTCTTGATGTATTTGTTGTGCCATGAGGTGGCTACATGTTTTTCCATACTTGCAGTTCTCCTTAGGGTATTGGTCCACTACCACCCTTTAAAAAAAGGTCATCACCAAAGTGTGGTGCAGTGTAGCCGGGATGGGAGTGTGTTTGAATCTATGTGCTTTTTGTCTTCTTTGTGTTTGCATGGTTGTTTCCCATCTAGGCCTTGGTTCTCCGAGATCGGGGGTGGCTACCAGTTAGCCTAGGCTGGGAGGTGAGCACTCCATGGTCATAGTTGTGATTTAATATGCAAGATTGTCAGGAGAAAAGAATAGGACAAGTGGAAGGTTGCAGGAGTTATTGTTGCAGAAATTATTTGCAGTTGTAAATATTAGTTTTAAAAGGAGAAATATATCCTCATTTGTTGAAATGAGAGTCTAATTGTAAAATAGAAATAAAGACATGGGATTTCATTATTTGTTATTTAGACAAGGAAATTATTTTGTAAATTTTGCAGAATACTTTTTGGAATGAAAAAAAAACTAGATATATTCATCTTTCTATTCGAAAAGAAATGCCTTGAAATTGCATGCAATAGCCCATTGAAATATAAAAATCATTTTTATTTAATTCTTTGATTTCCTTTTTACTTGCGATTTTGTCTTCATTTTTAATTGCAGAAAATATGAGATTTAGTTGTTGATAGATTTTAATAAAAAGTTATTATCTATTTAGTTGTTGTAGTAATTGTAGAATCAGTAAATTTATTTATTGCAGAAAAGAAATGAATATTCCTAAATTAGTTTTTCCAAAGTCAAAAAAAAAAAAAATCATATATCTAATGTGTTTATGATAAATTGATTAGCAGGAAATTTATGCCATTCTTATGCATTTAAAATAAAATAAAACAGAAAAGGCATAAATTAGATTTGCATGCATATTGTAGGTTGAAAATAAAATATATAGTTTTGTTTTCGGTAAATGCAATATAGTACAATAAAGTTCTAGAAATTATTCTTTCATTTATTTCAGAAAGTTAGTATCTAAATAGATATTTCATCTAGTAAATGTAAAATTTTAACTTGTTAAATTTGCTATATAAAATTAATTTAATTCAGCCAGTTTCTTTATGCAGAAGATAAATCTAAGGTTAATTTAGTACATCTATGTTTTAGCAATAAAGTATTTTGGTTTTAAAAGAAAATAAATAAATAAATAAATACCCTTGCTGTGAATGATTTAAGAAAGTATTAAACCATTTATATTTTTCTATCTAAAATCAGAATAATGGTCACCAAAATACAAATAAGGTGTTTATGTTTGCATGTATATAAAAATGCTATGAATATATATATATATATATATATATATATATATATATATATATATATATATATATATATATATATATACATATTTATATATATATATATATAAATATATAATTATACTTTTTTTTTTAAAAACATTTAACAAATTTTATTTTGTTTAAATAAATAAATAAAAAAAAGGGGACCTTGGCATTGGCCCGACCCACTGTGTTAAACACAGTGGTCGACACACCGAACCACTGTGCTTAACACAGTGGGAACGACGCAGGCTCCCACCACTATGGGCAACCACAGTGGTCGGCGCTACTGCAGCCTCCCATAGTAGACGACCCTAAGGCCGACACTATGGGCGACCACAATGGTCGCCGCCACTGTGGTAACCCACAATGAGAGGCACCCACGGGAAACGTTGCTGCCTCCCTGTAGCAAACTCGGTGGATTTCGCCATGGCCGCCGCCCGACCTCCCCTACAACACAAAAAAAAAAAGTAAGATGAAACCCTAGCCCGATTAGGGCTAGGGTAAATAAGTAAAGAGTAAATAAAAATAAAAATAAGGGACTATTTTATAGATTAAATAAGGGTTAGGGTTTGCATGGGTAAACCCTTTTAGGTTTAAAATATATTAATATTATATATATATAATATTATTATTATATATATATATATGTATGGCTGAATTATTTAATTTTAATTTTCAAAGAGATTGAAATGTTATGAATCTAATAATAATGAATTAAAATTTGACTTTAAATTTAAATAAGATGAGTTGTTTAAATATTAATGAAGTTAGTAGTTATTTTAAAATTTAAATAGATTGAGAAGTTCATGAACTAAATATTAATGAAATTAATATTTATTTTTTATTTAAATAGATTTAGGTATTCATGAAATAAATATTAATAAAGTTAATATTTATTTTAAATTTAAATAGCTTGAATGTTTATGAACTAAATATTATGAAGTTGATATTTATTTATAAATTAAATAGATTGAGCGACAATAAGTTAGTCTATTTTAATCCATATTTAATCTTAAATTATTTTCGTTATTTAAGTTAGTAGGTTGAGTTAACTCTAAACATAGTTAAGACCAAAACTTGTTAGTGCGTTTCATGTTAGCGAATTTATTTAGTTGTTATTTAAAAAGAAATTATTCCATTTTTGCCCCAAATTTTGGGCATGACATTTTGGTATCAGAGCAAGGTTTCCACACTAGGAACCTTACTCCACTTACGTTTTGCCTTAGATTATTTAAATTATTTTTGTTAAATTGATTTTATAAGACATTTAAATTTAATTGAATTAATATTATTCTAAAAGAAATTAATTATTTATTTTACTTTATTTTCCTCTTAGGATGCCTCCGACAATGCGACAAGCTCGCAAGCACGGACGGGGTCCTAGACGTGTACACATAGCACGTGAAGAGGTAGTAAGGGAGGTATCAGTTCCAGAAGAGAACCCAAGAGAACTTCCCGAACAACCAAATGAACCTAACCGAAACCTCTTAGAAGCAATACAGAATCTTATTGGCATAGTTCAAGAAAGGATTCCAACAGAGAACCCTCAGGTTAAAAATCAGGACTCTGGGAGTCATAGATCAGTTGATAGAGAATGAAGTAGGAGCCCAACTCCTATTCCTATAGAGAGTCAGGGTGGAAATGAGCCAGAGTCTGTACACATGCCAGGACCACCTCCAGTGGTGGAACCAGTTTATTTTGAGAGAGCTTGTCGAGGTCCAAGGGATCTTATCAGGAAGGTCATGCGCCTCCAGCCACCATCTTTTGGAGGTTCTACCGATGGGGTAGAGGCTAAGGCATGGCTTTTGAGTCTTGAGAGGTGCTTTGCATTGCGTTCTTACGAGAGCAACCTAAAAGCACATGTCGCAGTTCATCTGTTGAGAGGGTTGGCCTCCACTTGGTGGAGACAGGAAGAGTACAAATGCGGATTAGTTCCTGATACTCTCACTTGGGAGATATTCACAGACAGGTTCCACAAGAGGTACCTATTAGCACACTTCAGACAACGTCGTATAGATGAATTTCATGATCTCCAACAAAAAGGCTTATCAGCAACCCAATATGAGAGCAAATTCTTTGAGCTGTTGCCTTATGTAGATTATCTAAAGGATGAGAAACTTCTTGTAAACTACTTCATTAGAGGGTTAAATGCTGGTATAGCTGGGCCTGTTAGAATGTCCGCTCCAAAGAGCCTTTGGGTTGCCGTGGAGAAGGAACTGATTGCCGAGAAAATTTAGGTCAGACCACAGGACAATAGGGATCGGTTTCAGAACCAAAACCCCACACCTCAGACTTATGGATTCCATAAAGCACATTGGAAAGGAAACAACCAAAACTCACAAGGGTTCTCCAAACCCCCTCCTCCACAACAGACACCACAAAACTAGAGGCAGAAGCCTCCACAGTATCAGTAGGGCTCCAAGCCCAAGCAGTGGCAGACTTAGGGACAGAGACGTGATCAAAGAGCACAGGTGTAGTACACACCTCCGATGAGGACTTAGTAGTCCTCTAGGGGTGGGTACAGCGGATCTAGTAGGACAAGAGGTCAGGATTTCTCTAGGCCTCAGGGCGCCCAGTTTCAGGCATGGGGTGCTTGCTTTATGTGTGGAGCCATGGGGCATATGGAAAGGGATTTCCCTCAGGGTCAGATGGCAGGGAATCAGCAGATGGCTGCTTCAGAGCTGACAGTTGATGATATGGGCAGGTCCCATAGAGTATTCGCAGTGGTTGACAACTGCCAGGCTGAGCATCAGGCCACAGTCATCGAGTCTGCAAGTATGATCAAAGGTAATAATGTATCTATTTTGTTTGATTTAGGAGCTACTAACTCCTTCATATCTCCATTGGTTGTGGAGCATTACGGGCTAGTGGCAACTAGACAGGGTGTTAGTTGGGAAGTGGAATTAGCTTCAGGGGCTAGAGTGTCAGTGGAATCAGAGGTTAGGGCATGTCAGCTACAGATTGGCAAGACCACCACTTTAGTAGACCTTAGAGTGACACCACTTGGATCTTACGGTATCGTACTTGGCATGGATTGGCTTTATGCCCACAGAGCCAAGATGGATTGCCACCCGAAAAAGATCAAGTGTGAGGATGATCATGGTTCGCCCATAGTTATCACTGGGATTCAGAGGCCCGTGTCTCTTTGTATGATCTTCGCAATGCAGCTTAAGTGGAGCATGCGAAAGGGATGTCAGCTTTTTGCTATCACTATTAGTGACAGAGGAGAAGAGGAAGAAAAAGAAACATCACTTGATGACCATCCTATCCTTAAGGGATATTCAGATGTGTTTCCTTCAGAGTTACTGGGAATGCTACCCCGTAGAGAGATTGATTTTCATACCTAGTACCAGGAGTCGAGCCAGTTTCCAGAGCACCTTATAGGATGACCACAAATGAGGTTAATGAACTCAAAATATAGCTTGAGGAACTCCTGGAGAAGGGTCATATTCATCCTAGCGTATCCCCTTGGGGTGCACCAGTCATCTTCATTAAGAAGAAGGACGGATCTCTCTGATTATGTATGGATTATTGATAGCTAAATAAAGTAACCATCAAGAACCGATATCCTTTTCCCAGAATTGATGATTTATTCGACCAGCTTCAAGGTGCCAAAGTCTTTTCCAAAATAGATCTGAAGTCAGGATACCATCAGCTGAGGATAGTGGAGAGTGATATCCACAAGACCTTATTTCGCACTAGATATGGTCACTATGAGTTCACCGTAGTTCCATTTAGACTTACGAATGCCCCAACGGTTTTTATGAGCCTCATGAATGGGGTATTCCATACATTTCTAGACCATTTTGTTATTGTGTTTCTCGATGATATACTAATATATTCTCAGAATGGGAAGGAGCATGAGGAGCACCTGAAACAGGTATTGCAGTGTTTGCGGGATAACCAGTTGTTTGGCAGTTTGTCAAACTGTGCTTTCTTTCGGTCAGAGGTCAAGTACCTTGGGCATGTTATTTCTGGTGATGGGATCTTAGTTGACCCATCAAAGATTAGGGCTATTATGGATTGGCTAGCACCAACCAGTGTGATAGAGGTCAGGAGTTTCATGGGCTTAGCAGGGTATTATCGACATTTTGTCAAGGGATTCTCCAAAGTTGCACACCCTATTACTTCTCTTCAGCATAAAGGGAAGAAATTTGAGTGGATAGAGAAGTGCGAGAAGGCCTTTCAAGAACTCAAGAAGGCACTTACTAGCACTCCTATCCTTGTTGTACCAGACCCCACAATTGACTTCATGGTTTGTACAGATGCTTCACTAGAGGGTTTAGGAGCAGTTCTTATGCAGGATGGTAGGGCCATAGCTTTTTGAGTCTAGGAAACTTAAGACTCATGAACTTAATTATCCCACTCATGACCTTGAGCTCGCAGTAGTAGTGCATGCACTTGTGAGGTGGAGACACTTCCTTTTAGGTCATCACTTCGAGCTGCATTCAGATCATCAGAGTCTTTAGTAAATTTTCACTCAGCCAAACCTTAATGCACGTCAGAGGAGATGGATGGAGTTCTTGTGCGAATATGATTTTGATGTTCACTACATCAAAGGAAAGGAAAACGTAGTTGCAGATGCTTTGAGTAGGAGACATCACAAGGTTTACACCATATCTATGGGCACAGATTTGAGAGACCATATACCATAGGTCTTGCCAGAGGATGGATGGTATGCAGAGGTTGGTCAAGTAATACGATCTCAGGTTACTCTAGAGGGGAAATATGTGGATTATTCTTTGGAATCCAATGGACTGCTACGCCATAGAAGGCGCATCTATGTACCTTCCTCCAGGGGATTGCGAGAGTTCATTGTCACGGAGGCTCATAGAGCTCCTTATGTAGCGCATCCTAGAGTTAAAAAGTTGCATGCTAACTTGAGGCAGTTATATCATTGGCCAGGAATGCGGCAGCTCATTGCTGAGATAGTAGCTCGATGTCTCGAGTGTCAAAGAGTAAAGGCAAAGCACCACCATCCAGGTGGGTTGCTCCAGTCTCATGCTATACCAGGATGGAAATGGGATACTATATCCATGGATTTCATCATTGGTCTTCCTATGTCTTCTCGTCACCATGATGCTATCTTGGTGATAGTTGACAAGTTGACCAAAGTAGCTCACTTTTCACCAGTTCGTACTACATTTATAGCTCCAGCAGTAGCATAGGTGTTCTTGTGAGACATTGTTAGACTTCATGGCATGCCCCACAAGATTATTTCTGACAGGGATTCTCTTTTCACTTCTTCCTTTTGGAAGTCATTACAGGCAGCTATGGGCACTATGCTCAATTTCAGTACAGCCTATCACCCGAAAATAGATGGTCAGACAAAGAGGGTCAATCAGGTGTTAGAGGATATGCTTCGCATGTACATCATGGATCATCAGACCCGGTGGGAGGAGTATCTTCCCTTAGTGGAGTTTACCTATAACAATGGGCATCACACTTCTTTGGGGATGCCACCCTATCAGGCATTATATGGTAGGCCTTGCAGGACGCCTTTGAGTTGGGATCACATAGAGGACAGACTTGCTTTTGGTCTTGAGATAGTTCAGGATATGGAACAGTAGATAGATTTGATTAGGCAGTGTCTTAGAGAGGCTCAGGATAGACAGAAGAAATATGTTGATGCAAAGAGGATAGATCGTAGCTACTTGGTTGGAGACAGAGTCTTCTTGAGAGTGCGACCGCATAAGAGTCCAATCCATTATGGAAAGGGTTCTAAGCTCACACCTCGCTTTGTAGGACCTTTTGAGATTCGTGAGAGGATAGGCCCAGTTGCCTACCATTTAGCATTGCCGCCTAGCCTATCACACATCTACGATGTGTTTCATGTATCAGTTTTGAGGAAATATATCTATGATGGGTCTCATATTTTAGATTGGGATGCCTTGCAGGTGGAGTCGGACGGGCAACTAGCTTTGGAGCCCATTCGCATTTTGGCATGCTGGACGCTGGCCCTTCGAGGTCGAGAGCTAGACCAGGTTAGGGTCCAGTGGGATTGTTATGATGAGGTTACGGCTTCATGGGAGGACGCAGCACGTATGAGATCTGAGTACCCCCACCTCTTTGATGAACTCTAGGAGGAAGTTCATGCCTAGAGGGGGAGGGTGTGAGGCCTCACCTCGACTCAGTCTGACATTTCAGTGGTTTTATATTGAGACTATTATGGATACTTTATTTTGATGCATTTTGGGATTTAGAACTTATATGATTTCAAGATTCGGATAGGATTGCTATATATTGATGATTTATTTATATGCTTTATGCGATAGAACAATACATGATTTTTGAATAAGATGAAATTGCGGTGATAAATGTCATTATTGAATTTGCAGGACTTTACCATGATAATAGAATTATGATGTATGTTTAAGTTTATGAGAATTAGGATGAATTGCTTATGTGAAATTGCTTGGATAAAGGATGTATTTAATTTGTGTAGATGTAAATTGTATGCAAGTGATGATGTGTATTATTATTCCTTTGAATTATATTATATGTGAATATTTGAAAGTACTAATGTGTAAATTGACATGCGCAGGAAGTTATCCATGTGACCATGGAAATATTACAGAGAACTAAACCTAGACCTATGTATGTTTGTAAGCCAGGGGTTGTCTATTTGAAGAGACAACACCCTGTTTGTGTTGTATTTTATTCGTAACAGTATATGATGCATGTGTGTTAAGTGTTATTTAATTGATTTGTGTAAAATCCACAAGAGACGATTTCATGTATTATATTGTAAAAGTGTTTTCTTTGTGTCACTTGACACATGTGTGGATTTAAGTGTAAATTTTTATTTTTGTCTCTTGGTGGGAAAGTGTTCAACTATAGCTTTTCCAATTAATGTAATGTGATGTCATAAATACGTTGGGTAAAGAATATTTGGGGTGGTCAACATAGGTTTTACCCGAAAATAAACTTCAGAGGGGTTTAAAATGGGTTAAATGAACACCTAGGGGTAGTTTAATAGGGTTTCCTAAAGCCCATAAGGTATACCTAAGGGTTAGGGGTAATTTAAGGCAAGTTTCTACTCCTAAGTGACCTTTTAGACACCCTAAAATTTGACTTTTCTGAGTTGTGCGAAAATTGAAATTAGAAGATTGAACCTAGTTATAAACTTTCCTTTGCGAATAAGACTTCCCTTTCCCATTCTATCTTACCTTCCTCTTTAGTTTTTAGAAACTTGTGAGAACTCTCACAATGAGCTTCTGAAGCAAGAATTTGGAAATTTGAGGGTAATCACCCACTCTCCTATTTTGGAGACAAGAGAAATTTTGAAAAGAATAGAATAGATTTGGAATAGAGAATTTTGGCTAAGGGTAGAAGGAGAAGAAATGTGGATTTGGGCAGCTCATCCTCAACAATACTAACCTACCTTTGGGCAGATTAAGGTTGGTTACATTCTTCTTAAAATGGCTTCTTTTTGCATGTGTTTGAAAGTATGGTGGTGTAAGAAATTTGCTTCCTTGCATGTCCTTTTTGGGTATTTCATTGGTATTTTGTATTATGTTTTGTATGTGTTTTACAAGTTCTTCAGGACCTCTTACTCTTGGGAGAGAGGAGGATCTTGTGGGTGGTAGAAGTGACAACCCTTGAGTGAGAGACTCTCGTTATGAGAGCGATCACAAGGGATTTTTGTGTGACCCTTGCTGCATGGCCTATTTGTGCAATGGGGTTCATAAGGAGGGAAATAAGGCTAGAATGCCTTGGGGGGCATACGGAATAAGGGGTTGCAATTCTTGATGTATTTGTTGTGCCATGAGGTGGCTACATGTTTTTCCATACTTGCAGTTCTCCTCAGGGTATTGGTCCACTACCACCCTTAAAAAAAGGTCATCACCAAAGTGTGGTGCAGTGTAGCCGGGATGGGAGTGTGTTTGAATCTGTGTGCTTTCTGTCTTCTTTGTGTTTGCATGGTTGTTTCCCTTCTAGGCCTTGGTTCTCCGAGCTCAAGGGTGGCTACCAATTATCCTAGGCTGGGAGGTGAGCACTCCATGGTCATAGTTGTCATTTAATATGGAGGATTGTCGGGAGAAAAGAATAGGACAAGTGGAAGGTTGCAGGAGTTATTGTTGCAGAAATTATTTGCAGTTGTAAATATTAGTTTTAAAAGGAGAAATATATCCTCATTTGTTGAAATTAGAGTCTAATTGTAAAATAGAAATAAAGACATGGGATTTCGTTATTTGTTATTTAGATAAGGAAATTATCTTGTAAATTTTGCAGAATACTTTTTGGAATGAAAAAAAACCTAGATATATTCATCTTTCTATTCGAAAAGAAATGCCTTGGAATTGCATGCAATAGCCTACTGAAATATAAAAATCATTTTTATTTAATTCTGTGATTTCCTTTTTACCTGCGATTTTGTCTTCATTTTAAATTGCAGAAAATATGAGATTTAGTTGTTGATAGATTTTAATAAAAAGTTATTATCTATTTAGTTGTTGTAGTAATTGCAGAATCAGTAAATTTATTTATTGCAGAAAAGAAATGAGTATTCCTAAATTAGTTTTTCCAAAGTCAAAAAAAAAAAAAATCATATATCTGATGTGTTTATGATAAATTTATTAGCAAGAAATTTCTTCCATTCTTATGCATTTAAAATAAAATAAAACAGAAAAGGCATAAATTAGATTTGCATGCATATTGTAGGTTGAAAATAAAATATATAGTTTTGTTTTCGGTAAATGCAATATAGTACAATAAAGTTCTAGAAATTATTCTTTCATTTATTTCAAAAAGTTAGTATCTAAATAGATATTTCATCTAGTAAATGTAAAATTTTAACTTGTTAAATTTGATGTATAAAATTAATTTAATTCAGTCAGTTTCTTTATGCAGAAGATAAATCTAAGGTTAATTTAGTACATCTATGTTTTAGCAATAAAGTATTTTGGTTTTAAAAGAAAAAAAACCCTTGCTATGAATGATTTAGGAAAGTATTAAACCATTTATATTTTTCTATCTAAAATCAGAATAATGGTCACCAAAATACAAATAAGGTGTTTATGTCTGCATGTATATAAAAATGCTATGAATATATTTATTTATATATATAAATATATATATATATATACATAAATATATAAATATATAATGAAATATATGTATGTGTATATATATATATAAATATATATACATATAAATATATATATATATACATATATATATATATATAATTATACTTTTTTTTTAAAAAACATTTAACAAATTTTTTGTTTAAATAAAAAATAAATAAATAAATAAAAAGGGGACCTTGGCATCGGCCTGACCCATTGTGTTAAACATAGTGGTCGGCATGTTGAACCACTGTGCTTAACACAGTGGGAACAGCGCGGGCTCCCACCACTATGGGCGACCACAGTGGTCGGCGCCACTGTGGCCTCCCACAGTGGATGGCCCTAAGGCCGACACTGTGGGCGACCACAGTGGTCGCCGCCACTTTGGTAACCCACAGTGAGTGGCACCCACAGGAAACGTCGTCGCCTCCCTGTAGCAAACTTGGCGGATTTCGCCATGGCCGCCGCCTGACCTCCCCTGCAACACAAAAAAAAAGTAAGATGAAACCCTAGCCTGGTTAGGGCTAGGGTAAATAAGTAAAGAGTAAATAAAACAAAAATAAGGGACTATTTTATAGATTAAATAAGGGTTAGGGTTCGCATGGGTAATCCCTTTTAGATTTAAAATATATTAATATTATATATATATAATATTATTTTATATATATATATATATGGCTGAATTATTTAATTTTAATTTTCAAAGAGATTGAAATGTTATGAATCCAATAATAATGAATTAAAATTTGACTTTAAATTTAAATAAGATGAGTTGTTTAAATATTAATGAAGTCAGTAGTTATTTTAAAATTTAAATAGATTGAGAAGTTCATGAACTAAATATTAATGAAATTAATATTTATTTTTTATTTAAATAGATTTAGGTATTCATGAAATAAATATTAATAAAGTTAATATTTATTTTAAATTTAAATAGCTTGAATGTTTATGAACTAAATATTATGAAGTTGATATTTATTTATAAATTAAATAGATTGAGCGACAATAAGCTAGTCCATTTTAATCCGTATTTAATCTTAAATTATTTTTGTTATTTAAGTTAGTAGGTTGAGTTAACTCTAAACATAGTTAAGACCAAAACTTGTTAGTGCGTTTCATGTTAGTGAACTTATTTAGTTGTTATTTAAAAAAAAAATTATTCCATTTTTGCCCTAAATTTTGGGCATGATAGGGTTTCAATTTGTGGAATAATTTCCACCTTTTTAAGGATCAACTTTTATTCCCCCTTTAGACATTTGATACCCTAAAACAATTCCTTTTGTCATCATAAGGGTACACTTTTCATGGTTTAATGACAATATATGATTCTTACATCTTTGCAAAACTTTATTGAAACTTTCCAATGCTTCTTCAAATGTTTTTCCATGGACTGTGAAATCATCCATATACACTTCAACACATGATATAGTTAATCTTGCAAAAATAGCCAATACATCTCTTTGAAAAGTGGTTGGTGCATTACAAAGTCCAAATGGTAAAATCCTGTATGCATAAATTTCCCAAGGACATGTAAACATTGTTTTGTCTTGGTCCTTAGGAGCCACCTGTATTTGATTGTAACCACTTAAACTATCAAGAAAAGAGAAATAACTACTACCAGTTAGGTTGTCAAGCACCTGATCAATGAATGACAAAGGAAAGTAATCCTTCTTGGTGGCTTTATTTAATTCTTTATAATCCACATACACATGCCACTTACCATTTTTCTTAGGTACAATAACCAATGGACAAACCCATTGACTATCAAAAATAAGATATATGAATGCTACTTGCAACAATTTCTCTATTTGTTGTTTAACAAACTCTCTTAGAGCTGGATTGTTTCTCCTTTGACCCTATCTTACAGGTTTAACATATTCAGTGTAGATATGATGTGTATAAATAGAAGGTTGTATTCCTCTCATATCCTTGTATTCCCAAACAAATGCTTCTATGTATTTTTCTAAAGTATGCTTCAACTCCTCTTCTTGCTTTGGAAGAAAAGATGAGTTAATGAAAAGAGGTTTGTCCTTCGATACTGTAATCTCTTTAGTTTCACACTTCCCATCAGATGGATCTCCTACAAGTGTATAATTAAGAGGACAAGGATGTAACTTATCATGATGCAAAGTCTTTTTGCAATATCTCTCTTCAACATTTTCAAGAAAAGAACACTCTTTGTTCACTTGGTTGGATTCATTAGTATTGATATTAAAATATTCTCCTTGTTCCACATACTCTTCATATTCCTCAACGTGTTCTGACAAAGTAACCATGGCTAAATCAACAACTCCATCTCCTTTTGACTCTATTTCCTCATCAACCCAATATTGTGTGTCATAATGGAATGTTGTTTTAGTTGGAGGATAAATTGTCAACTCCTTTTGTTTTTACCATTGGAGATAGTCAAGCTACCAGATCTAAAATCTATCAATGTTGTTGCAGTTGCTATCCAAGCTCTTCCTACTATGATTGGATATCTTGATTCCTTCTTTCTTTCTTTGAGTACTAAAAATTCAACTGGATAATGTCGTGTCAATTGTAATTGTCACATCCTCTAAGACATGTATAGGTTTGGCAATAGATTGATCTGTCAACTGAAGCACAGTTGTTGTGGGATGGACACATGTCATTCCTAACATTTTGATAATATCAACTGTAATAACATTAATAGCTTCTCCCAAATCAATCGTAACATTAGGTATCTCAACTCCTATGCTTAAAGTAATCACATGACTCCCAGGGTAACTATATTTCTGAGGAATCAATCTCCCTAGCAATATATCAGTGGTCTTAGCCCCTACCTGGATTGTAGAGGGAAACTTCCTTTTTCTCTTGGGCATTTTTATACAAAGTGACTTAACCAATTGGTTTATTTCTGGTATGTCCTTGATATCTTGTAATAAAGGTATCTCTATATTGATTTTTTTATCTCACAAAGAAGTTGAGAATCTTCCATGTCAATATGATTAGGATGAGAGACATCAAGAGCTACTTGGGTTGTTTCAAAACATTCAGGATAAGGTGTTTTAATAGTTACTTCCTTCATATTATTAGAACTTTGATATTTCTCCCAAGCTTCTTCATTCTTCTCCCCCTCTTTGTCTAAAATATAAGATTTTGAAGGTGTTGGAAATAGGGAACACTAAGAGGGGGGTGTGAATCAGTGTTCTGCAAACTATGATATTATTAATTTGTTCTTTCAACCACAATACATTTAATTGAAAGAAAGATGCAAGAACATAAAACCAACAACCATAATACCATAACACAAATTTTTACTATGTGGAAACCCTAAAAGGGGGAAAACCATGGTGGGGGTGAACCCACAAAATGATTATACTCAGATAAAAGCATTACAATGGGAATGCACATGCATTCAAGCTTACTACCTAGAGCTCACTGCCTACAAATTAATTACAAAATATTACTAGAGTGATTGAACTAAATGATAGCATCTACAAATGCCCGATTATAGTTCTGATTAAGCACCATACATGGATTTCCTACACTTCATCTCCACTTCTTTGTTACACTATTTTGCTACAATCTGGAGCACAAATCTATAACCTGTGCACGTGAAACTATGCACAATCAGTCACTAACACCTTTTGCATATCCAAAATGATTAAATACATCGATTATATATATCCGCAATAAGAAATTAGATCTATTTCTAGTCACCTCATGAAGACTTAGAACATTATCCAAACGTGTACAACATGTCAGCAAAATCCAACCTCTAATTCTTTTGTGGACCAAAATTATTGTTCACACATTACCACAAGTGTTGGCCAAACCTCCCAGATCACAAAACCAGTCACCAAAACTGCTCCACTTAATCCGCACAAGGATCAACTACACAAGTCAGTTGTTATGCACTATTAAACCCAAAAATTGATACTCAAAAGCATCTAACTTGCACACTAGTCATCACCAGAGACCAAAAATTTGGTACAAGGTATCCCAAACATCTAGCAAGCTTCCTTGAGATCCGCAACACAAAATGTTAACCTAAAAATAAGTACCAACCAAAATAGTAAACAATGTTGGATGCCTTGTTCTTAGCTTTTCAAACTTGAACAAATCTTCAATCTGACTTCTAGTAGAATCAAATCATGCAATGTGGATGGGTGCACTAACTTGGGTTAACATCAATGACAACACCTAATAACTTGTGTAGTGTCTCTTGCCAACAATCTCCCCCTTTGGCATTGATGGCAACACTTAGTGAAAAATGATTGTGTTGGAATCAGTACCACATATGCACATACACTCCAAAACTCCAAAACTCAAAAAATCAAAACTCTAAAGCTCCCCCTAAGATGAATATTACATTTTTCACTGCCCTACACTCTCCCTTTGACATCGATGGCAGAGGCAGGGATCCGCATACCAAAATTCTTACAAAACTCTATATACAACAACATATGTACAAATAGATATCTCTAACTTATATAAACTTAAGTACATCTGCAAAAATAGTTTTCAACGGTGCCAGATCACTATCCCAATGTTTCTTTAGGCCTTCCAAAACTGATATTTTCCCACAAAAGAGAAATACCTGTATTTCTTCCATCTGAAGATATAGAGGATCATGGGTAACCATGGCATCTTGGGATTCATTTAAATCACTAAACATTATTTTCAACTTAGGAGAAATTAGACTCCAAAGCTCACCAACTTTGGCAATGATTCTATTTTTTTATTGCCCCAAACTCCTGACTTTGTCAAGAAAAGCCACAACCTGACTTTCTTGACTGTCCACAAATAAAGTCAAAGGATCAAATGAATGAGAGATACTTGCCAACTGCTTCTCAATATCATCGACAAATTTAGAATAAGATTAACAAGATTTGTATATTGCACCACCTTCAGATAGGGCATTTTGAATGCTCTTTACACACCTATCTAGCAGCCTCCTATCATTATCAATCATCTTCTTTAACTCATTGAATATTTTATCATTAAATTCATTTCAGATCTTAATTTTTGTTGATTTCTCAAATGATTTAAAATGAGTACTTATAGAGTTGATTAATCTCTTCAACTATCCAAAGGGAGAATCGGATGTGTCCTTTTGGAATTTAGGCATTACCTTCTCTAAGACACTGGATGCAATATCTAGCAGCTCATTGTCCTCCATGTGAGATTTCAAAATCTCCTCTCTTGCTTTGGCCTGAGCAAGTGATGCTAACTTCAACTTCTAGATCAGAGAGAGAGTGGCCAAATTGATAGGTCCTTGGGATAATGACAAATCATCACAAATATGTTTATCCATTTCAAAGAAGTCCTTGACATCATCTGCAGTGTCTCTTTATTCACAGATAATACCAATTACCGTAGTATTTTTTACTGCAGTGTCAAGTTCAATTTTGACCTCCTTTGGACCTTCATTTCTAGATGGAGCTTGAGTCTACACATATGGCATTTTGTTCATTGACTGGACTGAATGATTCTGAGTATCCTCATCTTTATCTTCTTTCCCTATCACTTCTCCACCTTGGTTCAACACATCTTCTTTCTCTTTATTCACACCTTCCTCTTTCAGAATAGAGAAAACATTCACTTCAACCTGTTCACCTTTTGAGTGCAACTCTTGAACATCTAGAACAAATGATCCATCACCATCATAGGCTTCTTTTGAGACAACATAAAATTTGTTCTTTTCTAGAACTGACTTCAAGATCTTAGTTTCCTCAACAACTTCATCAGTTTGCCCAATCATAAGATTGTTTATTCTAGTTTTGCTCCTAAACTCCCTTTTAGATTCTTTTACTATTTGTTTCACTTCCTCTAGAGATATCTTAGGACATAATTTGATCAACACACACTCTTTTAATCTTTCATCTTCAACTTTGGTACTAACTCTTCTCATCTCTAAAAGATCATATAGACTTTTAGGATTCTCAAACATGATTTCAACAAGAGCCCTATTGAATATGTTCAAGTATTTAATAAAGGCTTCTTCAAGAATTATTTTTTTAGCCTCATAAAATTTGTCATAGCATTCAAATAGAGGCTTTAGATTGCCTTGCTCAGTGACAACATTCACAACTTTATCAATTGACATATTGGGCTTATCTGAATCAAATTCCATCCTCTTTCTTACCTTTTCTTCATTTAAGGGTTTCTCTTTAGAGACTTTTGAGGCTTTAGAACCCTTGGTCTTGATTTCTTTCACTGCCTCATTAGATTCAATCTCTTCATCATCTTCAATAGTGACATACACCCTTGCACTCTTAACTTTCTTTCCCTTTCCTTCCTTGTCAGATGTTTGACTTGATATTTCTTAGTGTTGGATGGCTTACGAGAATCAGAGGAGGGTGCAAAGCTTCTGGTTTGCCTTGGCTTAGGAGAGGCTCCCAAAACAATAGATTTTTCTTAGGTGGGTTTCTCCTCTTTAGCTACCTTTGACTTCTTCCTAGCTTCCTTCACAAATTCTTTGGAAATGACAATACTCTCTACATATTTCTCAACCTGTTTTTTGACCTTCCAGACTATCTCAAGTCGCTTCATTTGAGAGTGCAGTTGTAAACCCTTTTCCTCATAGGTACCAAATATCTCCTCTAAGGTATCTACTAGTTTTCTTAGGAGGTGTTGAGCATACATCTCAAAAATTTGTTCATCAACTTCATACCCCATAGGCATTATCCAAATAATTATAGGCTCCACTGCTTCCATCAAACATTGATCCATATCTATCATAAAGCATATAGAGTCCTTATACTTCTCAATAATGGACTAAGGAATCCTTTCCTTAACCCGCATTATGCTCTAGAAGTTTTTAAGTATCCCCAAAAAGAAGTTCTTTGAGCCTTGTTGTAGCCAATGTTGTATAAATAATCTCTTATCTGAGTAGCAATTGGCTTGTCATTTGACCAGTAGACTTGCCTAACTCCCAGAACCTCATTCATGATGTAAGAGAATAGGAACAAGACCAAAGTACCATACTTGAAGTTGTTCTTCTTTCTTTCTTTATCTTTGCCAAATTCTCCATTATGTGGCATCAGAGCAGCTCACATAGGTCATCTTCAGCATTTTCTTTGATCATTTGGTATGCAGCATAGATGGTTGTCCCAAAGGCTGAATTCTTCTGGCTAGAATGATAAATATTGTATCCAATTAACATGGAGGAAAACTTTACATCCAGTTCAATGATATCATCAGCTATCATTTCCCTCTTGTCAAACATGCAACTGGTTGCATCGGTAACAAGGTGATTCTTTATATATTTTAGCATGGATAGCTCACTACAAGAGCTTAAACTAGTTACGGCCCTGATGGAATCCTTGGTAATCTTGAACGGGTTCATCAACCACATGAATTCATGCATCTAACTCACAACATACCATACCCATTCATTCTCTTCAAACAAAGAAAACTTGATGAACTGAATGAAATTATTCATCTCCAATGCCTTATACTCAGCTTTGAGGTTATAGTCTGCATCTCTGAGTTGATTCATGAACATATTTAGCAATTTAGAGCTCTCGGGTTTGTCCATATTTGCATGAATGTATGCCCCAATATCTTCGACATGAAGAACACCATATGGAGCTAATGAAAATGCACCTAGCTGATCTACCTCCATAGATTTTAAGGGGTGTTTCTTGAACCTAGGGCGAGGCCTCTTAGTGATATCCACAACCATTGGAGTGTCCATTTTCATAAATTTCAAGTTCACAAGATTTACAAAAAAATACCTTTCTCGCCGAATTAGGGTTTCACATGAAATCACCTATACACTTCGATCTCATGGAAATATACTTGCAGAGCTCGCTCCTACTATTTCTCTTAAAATACAAAGTGACAAATGAGATGGCTAAGTGACCTTTTATCATTTTCACATCTAACTTTTTCATGTAATAAATGCACTTGCCCTAAACCTTCTGGATACCTTGTCTTCTCAGTTTGCATTACAAAAATTCTTTTGTAGATCTTCAATATCACTCAATTTCTTTCAAAAATTCTTCCAACTTATCTGCAATACTCCAATACATCTTCTGTCAATTCGTCAAATTCAAACACTGACTACTAACAAGGGGTATAGGATTTTCTTGAAAACTCCCCTTAGGCCAGAGGCCTTAAATTATTTCCTAGAGGAATTTCCAGCATCAGATTCAGGTGCAGACCCATTTCCTGCATCAATATCACTATTCTTCACCCATGTCTTCTTCATTTGATTCCTAATATCATCTATTTTCCCTTTTCCTTTATCATCTTTCTGTACACTTTTTCTTTTATCTACCAGACCCTTCCTATCCACATTCTTGCTTCTACAAATCTTGCAATGTGACCAGATTTGTTGCAATTGTAGCACACAACATTTCCCTATCCAAACCTATAATTCACTTGATTTCCTCTTGATATGTAATAATTAGAAATGTGATCAAACCTATTACATGCATAAAATCTAATATTCCTTCTATTGAAAGAGTTATTCATCATACTTCTGCATTCACTTGATTTATGTCTATACTTATTGTAATTGAAACACTGACCGAAGAAAGATGGACCATTTTGATTTATTCTACTTTTGCATTGAATATCTTTATGACTAATTTTTTTGTAAACAAAGAAATTACAATTGAAATAAGGATACCTTTGAGCATTAGATTGTCTTACCGGAAACCTTTTAGCTTTGTGTAAAGTGGAAAATTGAATTCTAGTGATTCCCCACCTAGGAGAGAGAAAGGAAATCACTAGGATGATTTTCACTTGGTAGATACTTTATATTCAAAAGAGGGGTTGAATCTACTGGATCCAAATCCAAGGGAAACAAGGATATGAATTCTAAGTGGATTGAAGGTGTTGGAATGTAATTTGCCCTCTTTTGTAAATAGAAGAGTTGACTTGTTGACTATGTAGAAAAGAGAGATAAAATGGGTTAAATGAGGAGCTACCGGTTTGGGATAGCACTGTAACTTCAGATTTGAGATATTTAGATTGATACTGATCTTCCTTGCGAATTTGGAGAAAATTCATCAGGACCGTGTTGAAAGTGCACACGATCCTTTGAAAAATCCGCGAAATGAAAAGGGTTTTTTTGTCTCTACAAATGAAGCCCAAACCTATAATTATAGCTACACACTTGCAACCTATATAGAAAATAAGGGAAGAAGAGTTGTGGATAGGGGTTTTCCTCAACCAAACCCCGATTGAGGAATCAACCTCAAAAGAAAGTAATTGCAAATGCTTAAATGTAAATAATGGAAATGTATACCTTGTAGATCTGTAATTTGTTAATGATGAGTGATTTGCTTCTTGAATGTAATCACAAGTGTTGCATGAAATGGTATGTAACATGACAAAACCCTAACACACACATGCTTGCAAATGAATGTTGTAATGTTGCTCCAATGGATGAATGAAGAAGACACATAAAGAAGAAGACTTGATAGATGCTTGAAGACTTGAATGCTTGATGAAGACCTTTTGCTTGAATTTTGCCTATCATGTATTTCATGTCTATCATGTCTATCCAAATGAGAGGACCAAATCCCCTTTTATACATTCCTCAGAGGATTAATTCATCTCACCAAAGGCTGACATCCAGGGGATTTGGAATCCCGAAATGCAGATAAGACCAGAGGGACCTATCTTGGGTCCACCCTAAGAGGGGGGACAAGGTCACCACGCCCTTGTCCTAGGGGGACAGGGGTGGTAAGCCCTTGTCCTAGGGGAGACAGGGGTGCCACGCCCCTATCGTGCCCTATCTTGGGGTCCAAACAGGGTCCTAAGGCCATCTCATGGCTCAAATGAGAGAAATTCAAGGGTGAAGGTGTAGAAAGGGGTCTTGGTTGGAGAAGAAGATATCATCGCCAAGGTGAGGGCCTCAAATATGGTTAAAATTGTAAGGTTCACAATTTTATGATAGTACATTTAGCCCTCACTTTAGCGGGGGTACAACTTACGCCAAAACTATCGGTAAAGTAGAAGAAATAGAGATGAAGATGAGAGATGTAGAGAAAGATTACAAGGAGCATAAGACGTCACTAATATTGAGGAACAAAAGCCCCCAATATTAGGATCTTAACTCACTCAAACATATGCAAGAGCACACAAAACAAAAAGGATGAGACAAATAATACAAGACAAAGCACAAAAGATATACTACAAAAACAAAACGCAAGACCACACATCAACTAGTCGTAGAGACCTTGATACAAATGTCTCAAACAACTAATTGAAACACAAAGACAAATGCCATCACATAAACACCAATAATCACATAAAAGAGAAAAGATGACATCATCCATGAACCATCAATAGTAAAACTATGGGTTCATGAGAGGAAGGAGAGAGAGGAAATTAATACACACTTTGGTGATCCACGAGAAGAAAGGAAAACAAGAGAGAAACCATGGACATATCGCCCCTAAAACAAGGTTATCCATGGAGAGAAGGACATGGAAATCTAGCCCCTAGAGTCTATCTAGGTGATCCATGTAAGGGAGGAGAGTGGGAACACCATTAGTTTCACCCAACCTCAAGCGCGTGCATGTGAAAGTGAGGTTTGAAGTGCCTCATAGGAGTCTATGCCCCAGTACACTACAACCTGTATAAGATGTATAGTAAAAATGTCAAGAAATGTGAGACATCTCACTCTAAGAGTCTGTGCTTTGGCTCTGAGAATAATCACCCTGCATAAGAGAAAAGTAACATCATCTCACTCTAAGAGGTTGTGCTCTAGTTTCAAGAATGACCCATTGTACAAGGAAAAAGTGATGACATCTCGCTTTAAGAGTCTGTGCTCTGGTTCCAAGAATGACCTTCTTTATAAAAGAAAAAGTGGTGACATCTCGCTCTAAGAGTTTGTGCTCTAGTTCTGAGAATGACCCATTGTATAATGCACGAGAGAAGTATGGTACAAAGGAGCAATGTGGGTGCTCCCCTAAAGATGTCAACATAGGTTGATGTTGATATCTTAAGGAAAATAGAACAAGGGTACCTACCTTCATCACAAAGAAGATATATGTCATGCAAAAATGTCATAAATCCAAGCAAGAGAGGGAATACTCTTCAAGAAAGGATAAGATAGTTGAAAAGAGATATCTTGTTGTAAATGTAAAGGAGATCCTTGGAGGAGAAGAGATCTTTGTTCAAAAGACATCTTCCTCCAAGAGGAGTTGTCTTAGACAAATATAACATCTTCTAGAACAAAGAAAAGAAGAGAACAAGAATTCAATCCTTCCTCCTATCACTAGGTGAAAGGGATTCTTAATGAAGGATGACTCACTTTTATCCCAATGGGGATAGGTGAATTTATTATAGATGCACATTACCAAGTGTGAAATAGATTATAGTCAAGGAATTACACCTCTTGTATAAGAGAGAATCCTTGAGTGAAAACAATAATTCCACACAAGGAATGACATCAACTAATAAAACTCACACCATCCACAACATAGGAAAGTTTGTATCCTTAGAGAAAGAGAGAGAGAGAGAGATCATTTCCCCCAAGTATAGGATAATGAGAAGAATTACACAAATTATAGAGAGAGACTACTCATAAGAGATGCACCATTTCAAGCAAGGAATACATCCTAACCAAGGAACAGACATGTGCTCACATGAAGGATAACTCCATTCAAGAAAGGACATCAGGTTATAAATAGGACAATAGAAGAGGTAATTTGCAAATAGAGAGAAAGAAGGCGATGTAGACGTCTAAAAATGGTCAACGCTTGCAGAATCATACTTTAACATTTGCGCATTGCCTCATTTTAGGTTTTTGCATTGCATTAACATTTCTCCTATGTCACGCACTTGGTTTTTATCATTTGCAAGCATCGAGTCATTCTTCTACATTCTTCATTCGTCTCGCTCTCAAATTTGGTCTTGTCGACAACACTCTCCAGTCATGATTTTGATCGATCTTATCCTGTCGCATCAATGTGCATGCTCATTTGTCATCATTTTGGACATCATCAATCCTAATTAGGGTTTTTTCCTCTTATCAATCTTATCATCTGGTGATCGATTTGTCATCAATCCTTATCATTTTCAATCTTGTCATTTTGCGATTGATTTGTCATTGATCGTTGTCATGTTCGATCTTGTCATTTTGCGATCGATTTGTCATCGATTGTGGTCATTTTCAATCTTGTCATCTTGCAATCTATTTTGTCATCGATCCTTGTTCTCTTGTCAATTTTGTCATTTTGCGATCAATTTGCCATTGACTGTTGTCTGTCTCAATTATGTCAATTTGGATCAATTAGTCATTGTTCCTTGTCAATTGGCACATTTGTCAATCAAATCACTTAGCAGCATTGGTCTTTTATCAATTCAGAATAATGATCAAATCGAATCGATATCAATTATCCTTTGTCAAGACCTAACTATCATCCTTGCATTGCTAATTCATCTTCTAGGGTTTCGTGATTTAATCATTTAACCTTGTTTGTCATTTCTCCCTTTAGGATTAATAAATTATTTATTTATCCTAAGTCTTCTCATCACAATTAAATGTTCATTTAATTGGCTAATAATTCCTCTTTTTGTGAATTAATTAATAAATGACAAATTATTAATTAATTCACCTAATTTCTCTTAATTCCTAATTTCCTAATTTTCATCAATTTCTTAATTCCTAATTTTCCTCTTTTTCTAATTTTCTAATTTTCTAATTCCTAATTTCAATTCTCTCCTATTTTTCTCCTAATTTCATGGGAATGACATTCCAATTTGTCATAATTTTGTCATAATTATCAATCAATCAAATTTTGCATAGAAAGTGCATAATTTGTCATAATTTGTCATAATTGACATTTTTGATTTACAATTTCCATTTGAATTGAATCATGCTAATTTGATCATTTCTCCAATTTGTCTATAAATTGGATGAATTTCTTCAATCTCGGCTAATAATCACTTGTTTGAATTACTTTGTCGAATCAATCACGCTTTGAGTATTCTTGTGCCAATCTCAATCTTGCTTTCACATTAGTTTTTTTGCACTTGAAGGTGAGATCCACAAACAAAGGCTATTTGGAGAAGAAAGAAGGACAATGAAGCTGCATGAAGGAGACATTCAGATCTGCATTTGGTTTGCTTAGTCTTTAGCTTTGAATGTTTTGTTTTCGTGTCTTTATTGAGTGTGTTAGGATTGATCATTGCAATTTGCTTTTGTGATTGAGCTAGATTAGTATTTTGATTTGCTTGTGATGATTTCCAATTTCCTAGCTACATTAATTGGTGAACCCGACATGAACTAACCCCCTAACCATGCTTTTGAGTGCTTTTGAGATGATTTGTAGGTCAAAAACCCAAGAAATAGGGTAGTGCAGTGTTTTCTGGGAACTTCTGCGCCTGTGTCAAGCATTCTGCACCTGTGTCAGACATTTTGCGCCTGTGTCAAGGACATTCTGCACCTGTGTTAGACATTCTGCACCTATGTTAGACATTCTACGCCTATGTAGGGCCAGAAACAGAGGTAAAAGACATGTTTTTCACTTGCAAATTGTTTTCTTTTGCATTCTATTTCTGCTTTTTTGGTTTTGTTGGTACTAATTTTCTGTGCAGAACCTTGGCATACGCATGACAAAGACAACAAATGAAACTACTAACATGTTTTATATAGGTTCGATAGTTAAAGACTAAACATATCAAACTTCTGACTTGGGTTTTGTAGGTTGCCTTGGACTACAACTAAACTTTGTGTTTGCAATTAATGTTTAGGCACCTAGTATGATTTCTAAATAGGATGGAATGAATATATATTTGCTTTGATTGTTGAGTTTGACATTGGAGTAGGAGAGTATGCTCTCATCCTTCTTAGGGTGATTAGAAATCCAGATCTTCAATACCATGCTCATGTTTTTGATTGTGTGTCACCTTTAGAGGGTTTGCCTTCTTGACCATTTGCTTTTGCAAGCAAGTGATAATCGTGAGAAGGGAACGACCCAAAGTGAGTATGGCTAGAATACCTTGGCATTCTAACTCACTATAAACAAATACCTTATGGGCAAAAGCTTTGAAGGAAGGGTTACGTGGGAATTGCAGTTACTTGGGAAGTGATGACCCTTGAACTCTTTCTCATATCAACATCTAAGTAGGACCTCGCGGTCTAAATCATGCTTGCGCGACTACATTTTTTTGGTATCTTGATGGGCTTAATGTCTCAATCACGCTTGCGTGACATTAAGGAGTAATGCTTAACAAAAATCCTTACTAAACACCTTGTATTTAGAGGCCAAAAATCCTTCTAGTTGCTTGAGAAGGACAAGTTCGGATACTTGGAAGAGATACTAAGTTCGCCATGGGGAGATTTCCATGGGGACTGATGCTTGGCTGCCTTGAGAAGTGAGTACCGTGGAGGGGAGCCTGTGGGGTCAAGCATCTATGTATTCTCCTTGAATCTCATAATGAGTCTACCTCTCAAGTACCTAATGTCCTTGCCTACCATAAGAAATGTGTTAATGAGCATGATTGTCTTGAGTCTAAGTTGAAATATCTTGTCTTCTTTGTTTGTCAAAAGTTGAATTGCATCTCAAGACAAATTGATTCAAAACAAGGTTAAACACAAGAAAATTTCATCCAACAAAGTTCAAAACATCTTCAAATATGGTTTTCAAACATTTTTCAAAATCTTCTCTCAACATTCATGTCACTTAGATTTAGTTTCATCCTAAGTGTCCATTTTGCAAAGTCATTATCAAGTACCAAGGTTAGGTTTCATCTAGGTCATACTCCTTTGCATATCCATAAGGGTCATCCTTTTTCATGTGTCCTCTTGCATTATCATAATACCATTGTCATACATTTGCATTTGCATACCCTAGGTCTCTTTATCAAGCTTAGGACATTATCATATCATATTAGGGTCATTTGCATAGTAATTGTTCCTTTGCATATAGTGTCAAAACTAGGTTTTGTCATACTTGAGTAATCCAAATCTTTGATAAACCCTAAGTCATTGTTAGGAAGTCTAGACCTTATCAAACCTTTTCTCTTTTGTCATTATTGTCATTTGGTCAAACCTAGCTTAGTATCCAAGCATATAGGGGAGACTTTGTCATTTTGTCCTTTTGTCACTTGGTCCTTTTGTCCTTTGAGGTCTAGACATCATTTCAATTTCCTAAGGGTCTCATTTTTAGAATTGCATTCAAAAGTTTGTCAAAATCTTGAAAAACAACAAAAACATTAAGTTGCATTGTCATCCTTTAAGTTGCATTTGTCAATCCCATTAGTTGCATTTGCATAGTGACATGTTTGTTGAAATGAGGTCTCAACCTTCTTACGAAGCCATGTCATCACAATTGAGCAATCAATCATGTCAATCCCATCTCTACATGTCTCAGAACTTCGATCAAACTTTTTATGATGAAACAAGTCTCCAAATACAAAAACTAGAGGAGAAACTAGCTCAAGAAAATGAGATATTGGAACAAAAAGTGAAAAACATTGAGAAGAATAGATCACAAATGTCCAAAATGTTTCAAAAATTTCTAGGTCGAAATCCAAAGATTGAGCCAATTGATGTAAGATCTCTTATCGAACGATCAGACATACCAGCTCTCCTCTCACAAATAGAGATGATGAAACAATTTCAAGAAAAGAGACAACAACATTATGTGCCTCCATGACAAGAACAAGAAGGTGTTTACTATCAATCATATTTTCAACCATCACAACCAATTGTTCAACAATTTCAACATATACAACCAATACAACCAATGGTTCAATTTCAACAATATGTCCAACCAACTATACAATGTCAACAAATGGTTCAACCAATGGTGGAATATCAACAAGTTCAATCAACATATCAATGTCAACAACCACAACCAAACATTCAAAAACAAAGGTTGCAACCCACACCAAGCCAAATTTTGAACATGTCAAACCAATCTGATCAACATCTAGTTTGAAATCAAAAGATGACATCAAACCAAATTCTTTCCAAACAAGTTCAAATTCCAGATACAACTATGTCAAAACCTCGAAAGAAAGGTGGCTTTATTGCAAGGCTCTTAAGGAACCTACCAAGTGAGTTCTTTGAAGAAGATCAAGATAATACACTTATGTCTAGCAATGCCTCATCCCCCCACAAACAAATTGACTCTCTAGTGGCATCTATCCCTACACCTTTAGAAGTTTCACAGGAACCTTCCATATTGTCCTCATCAAACAATACACCCAAGGATGAAATTATCCAAGGGCAATCCATAATTGATTGCCAAGATAATCCAATTCATGATGCACATCCTTGTCATGTTTCAGAAATACAAGACCCAATGCCACCATGCACTTTATTGCCATTACCTGTTTTAGAGGACCCCATTCAAAGTCTCTCTTCCTCATGTTCAAGCATTGATTCCTTGCCAGAATGCATCACAAATGTTCAAAGTGCATTTCCTTCATGCCAAAACATTGATCCCTTGTTAGAATCCCCCATGCATATCCAAAGTCCAACCCCATGTCAAGAGGATAATTTAGAGCATGAAGAAACGTGTCTTAAAATAGATCAAGATCAAGATCCCGAAACCTTATCATCCCATCCAATTGTTGACCAGGACCCCATGTTCCCAGACACTCACGATGATTCCCCTATTTTTGTCCATCCTATCCAAAGTCCTATTGACACTCCATTCCTTGAGAAAGATCAAGATATCCCAATCCATCCAATCCCAAACGATCCCATTCCATTTCATGAAAAAAATGTCCTTTCCAATCCCATTGACATTCCACTTCCTAAGAAAGATCAAGATATCCCTTCCATCCTTTACGATGATCCCATTAAAAGTCAAGACAAAGCACCTTTAAAGATGATTCCAATGATCTTCCTCCTTGTCAAGATCAAATTATTCCTGTACATCCTCCATAAGATCCACTTGTTCCTCCATCTCCTTGTCTTAATGCTCCATATACACTCCAAGATCACATTTCTTTTGATGATCCCATTATTTCTCTCATTCCATCTCTTGAAGAGCCTGTCATTGAACCATGTCCACTACTTAAGCTTAGATCCCCTCGTGATCTTGATCCCCCTCATGATCCTAATCCCTCTCATGATTCTAATGTGTCAGTGCAAGATGTTCATGAACCCTCGACATGCATAATGGGTTCTTCCACTTTGGTGCAATCCGATCCACTTCAAGATCTCATTATTTCTCTCATATCATATCCACCTCATAATGGACTCGCGTCTTCTTCCCAAAGAAAAGAGTATCCTACAAGTCAAGCTATTCATAAAGGCAAAGGAGTAGATCTCCATAAGCAAGAATCTCTCCATATCAAAGAAGATCTTCAGGGTCATGTCTACACAACTCACTCTCAAGACGTTGGTATCCCTCCATCAAAATCCAAACATATCCCTTCCCCTTCATACCTTCCATCCATCTTAGGTCCTTATATTCCTTCATTCTCTATGCAAGGTCAGCAAAGGCATACATCCTTGAGTAAATTTCATCCATCCAAAAGAAGTCCATTTCATTCATGTCCATCCATGCATTCCTTTCCCCCTCCAAGCAATTTGGATGCCAAGTATAAAAGTCATAAGTCTAGAAATCCACATGTATTCAAGGATCAACATGTCCAATCTAATCAACATGTCAAAAGAAAGCAAAATATGATCTCTAAACAAAAAGAAAAATCCAAAAGGTTACAAAGGCCCATTTCTCAAAAACAAAAGACCAAATCTATATGGGTTCCTAAATCCCTTGTGCAAGTAAAGCACTCCAAGGAACCACAAAAGCATGAAAAATCAAAAACCATGTGGACCCCTAAGCGGTTCCTTGAAGCACAAAAGCCTAAAGAAACATCCAACTTGGCATCCAAAGTTTCTATTCCTCCATCCAAACCTCTCAAATCTGTTCCTCCATCACCTTCTTCATCCATTTTGGGCCCTTATGTCCCAAAATCACTATCCTTTCCTCCATCCAAATCTCAATATCCAAAATACATTTTTCCTCCATCAGTCCATCACCCCTCAAGGTGTGTGCCAATGTTGATCTTGCCTTCATTTCCATCCACTGAAGCCCAATTCTTCCAATACCCTACCTATTATCCAATGCATATTTTCCATCCTTCCATCCCTTTGATCTAATCCTTTGCATAAATCCTAGCCTTAGTTTCATCTCTTTTTCCATGTCCTTATCCTACCAACGTTTTTGAGCATACTTTTTAAGGTCATGGTCCATTTTTTCAAGGCTACTATCCAAAAAAAAAGATGCTTGATTCCTTCTTCCATCCCCTATCATGTGTCCATCTTCTCTTGAAAAAGTCAAAATACAAAAAAAAAGTGAACAATTGAAAAAAAAAAAAGACAAAAGATAAAAACGTAAAGAAAAAATAATTCATCCACTGGTGAAAACCTGGCAAAAAGGCGTCATGTGTAATCTATGAACTTCTTGCATACCGTACTTGGGGATAGGTTTTATCCTATCATATCCTTTTGTCCTTCATTGTTCCATTATCCTATCGAATGCCTGTCATTACCCTTCATTATCCTATTGTCCCTCCTGTCCAGTTTCTCCTTTCACCTTTGATCTTGACAAGGCTGAGGATCTTCATGAGCATCACGTATCTTGTTTGCAGCTTTTATTCCATCATAGCTTTTGGTCATTTATCCATTTGCTTATTATAACTTTTCATCCATATTCCCTGTCTTATTGCAACTTTTCCGTATCCTATCCTAACCTTCAGTCCATGTCCCTTATCCATTCTTGGTCTTGCTTATCCTATCCATAGACTCTTTTTTTTCATTCCTTGATCTTGATTTGACATAAGGATGCAAAATTTAAACATGGTTTCAAAAACCTCTTGACATGTCCCTCATGCCATGTCACTACTTTACATTGTCATATCCAGTCTCTTGTCCCATCACGCAATAGCCCTTGAAAATTGCATCCGCATTGTATCCATGATAAAAGGCCTTTGTCTTCCCTCTATCCACCAACATTTTAGCAAGCCTATTTATTCACCTGTCATATTCCTTGCCTTGCTAGACACTGGGGGCAAAATCCAAAAAATCAAATAATGTCCTGAAAAGAAAAAAAAATCCAAAAAAATCAAATAATGTTCTGAAAAAATCCAAACAAAAAAATCAAATAATGTCCTTAAATAATCCAAAAAAAAAATTGAAAAATGTCCTGAAATAAGTCAAAAAAAATTGAAAAATGTCCTGAAATAATACAAAAAAAAAAAAAAAATCCAAAAAAATCAAATAATGTTCTGAAAAAATCCAAACAAAAAAATCAAATAATGTCCTGAAATAATCCAAAAAAAAAAATTGAAAAATGTCCTGAAATAAGTAAAAAAAAATTGAAAAATGTCTTGAAATAATCCAAAAAAAAAAAAATTGAAAAATATCCTGAAATAAGTCAAAAAAAAAATTGAAAAATGTCCTGAAATAATCCAAAAAAAAATAAAAATTGAAAAATGTCCTGAAATAAGTCAAAAAAAAAAATTGAAAAATGTCCTGAAATAATCTCTAAAAAATTGAAAAATGTCCTGAAAAAAATCCAAAAATCAAATAATGTTTTGAAAAAACCCCTAAAAAGTCAAATAAAGTCCTGAAAAAAAAAAAATGAACACAAAAAAATTGTAAAATCTCGAAAAGCAAAACAAAAAAATCAATAATCCCTTTGTGCATAGACAGATCGCTAAGCATACATCCAACGACACACAATCCAACACTGTGCTTTAATGAAATCATGCATAAACAGATGAACTTTTCACTCAAACCAGACATTCAAACTGATCAACATTGTCATATCAATCAACCTCAAAATCATTCGTCCTTGGCACGCTATCATGGGTCTTATACAGGGTGTGGTATTCTCGAAACCAGACTATGTCCTGTCTTAGACGAGGTACCGCAAGTCCTGAAACCAGACAACATGATCATCCTATCAGCACTTTCAACTTTTGACAATGAAGATGAAGATGTTTGTTTGATTTGTTGGAATTTGTGCATCTTATCTTTTTATTGATTTCTCTTCGATCATGTTCCTATGTTGCTCGATGATGTCACTGAGTGATTTAGAGTGACCAGGATGGTTCATGGTCCCTTTCTTTTTTGTTGTGATTGATGTTTGTCTGCAATGTGTCTGTCTTTTGCAAAAGGGTTTGCATTTCAGCGCTGGCCTTCAATGCCATGATGCTACGCATCCATTTTGCTACATTAAAATAAAGGTTCTCACCTACAAAGTGCATTACTGAAAGCAAGTTTTTCTTCGTCTCTAACTATCCTCCGTCTCATTTTCTTCTTACTAACATTTCTTCCATCAGTTCGGATAGTCAGTTCGGTCTAGTGCTTCGATTTCTCCACACACATATGCTGCATCCTGCATCCATTTGGTTAGTACATTTGCATTATATCAAACATCACATCGAGCATCACATCAAGCATTTTATCCATTTCATATTATCAATGCATCAAAAACACATAAAAAATGCATCCATACATGTTCCACAATAAACAGTGCATAAGTCATCCACACATGGAAAATAATTATAAGTCATAATGCATTGCATCCCATCATATCGATGCATATCATATCATATATCCACATAATATTGGAGTACAAAATTGGACTGTCTGTCCTAAGTATGGCCCGCAAGCTGACTATATAATATCAAACTACATATGTCTTTGTCCTAAGGAGCATGTGCCTCTGTCACTGGGTGCTCCCTCTGTCCTCCTCATCCCTACCATGTCTCAAGGATGATGTCCCTCCTGATCCTGGCTGTGGTGGTCTCATAGGTCCACTCACCCCCATGCTACTCACTGACCTCCGAGAGCGTGCCCTGCTCTCTATCCTCGATCATGCCCGATATGAAGCTGCTCTCTGCTCTAGTGGAACTGCACTCTCATATAGTGTCCTCCAATGGCATATCTCCTCTCTGGTCTCTACCAACATCTATGCCATCTCCCATGCACTGGCATCCCTAATTGACCCAATATACTCAGTGACTCTCTGTTCTTCTCGTTGTGCCTACGCTATCGCTGTATCTTGAGCCGCTGTGAGTCTGGCTATCTCCGCTCTGAACTGATCATTCTGTCTCTCGAATGTCACAATATGATCATGCTGACTTGCTATGGTAGCCCTGCACATCTCCATCTCCTCTATGCTAGCTGTCTCTGGCTCTATGGGTATATCCTGCAATGCCTCCTACTCGCCTGAATCTGGCTCATCCTCATCATCCCCATCCTCATCTCCATCCTCGTCATCCTCATCATCCTCATCTCCCTCCTCCTCTCCTACGAGTGGGAAGTCCTCCTGTCTCCTCGGTACTGGAATGTCAGGATTGGTCAATGGCACTGGCCGTCGTTGTGTAAACCATCTCTCATACTCCTCTGTCATCCCAGCGTCCTCCACATCTGATCTCCAATCCCACTATCTCTGCTGTAGCTGTGAGAAGTCAGCATATGCTATATGTGGCTGAATCATATTCCCCCACTGACTCGTCTCTCTATGAGATTGGGCAAAGTGTGCAGTCCTCCTAGGTACATCCTATCTCTCTCCAAACTGTCGTTTGACTGTCTCTGGCAGGTACATCTCAATCACTCTCTAGCAATTCACTGGTCGCCCAATCAGGTACCTCTCCTGTCTACAATACGATAGCTCATCACTATCATTTGACCATCCAGGGCAATCACGATATGGCCTCCATGTGAACTCTCTTAGTCTGTCTAGCTCGTGTCGCCAATACAATATGTATCCAAACGGACCCTGTCTCAGTGCTCCCCCATAGCAGTACACATATGGTCGATGTGGTACTACCTGTCTCTCTATAATTGGTCGACATATGGCTATGTGCTCGAATGCCCATACCTATAGCAATGTGACTCCACAGCTCAAAGTCTAAACTCCCTAATATGCTATCTGATGCAACTGAAAATATAGCATAGCTAGCACACATGGTCCCCATGCGTACATCATCCCCTCTGTTGCCATCCGCTCCAACACTCTTCCCCATCCAATAGGGAATCCATGTCCTCGTCTATCTCCTACTAGTAGACATGCTATAACCATGGCTATCACCACATATCGTCGATCATACTCTGATGCCATGGTCTCCCAGCCGATCTCCCTCTCTACGATATCCAGATCATTTGCGTCACACTCAAATAATCTGCACAATGCCTCTCTCCCTGTCACTGGGTCATACTCTACCATCTCCCCATGAATCAGAATGTGGAGGATACGCCATACATCCTCCAATGTCATAGTCGCCTCTCCAGTCGCCAGATGGAATGAGGAGGTCTCCGAATGCCATCGCTCTGCCAATGCGGTAAGCAGTCATGTGTTTGCCCTAATCTCGGGCATGAATGTGATATAGTATATCCCAATTCCTGCTAATGTATCTCTGTCCGTGCTCCTGAGTCTATGTCATAACATGAAGCAATCTGGTCGGTTCTCTCACGTGATCAATGGATACTGTCGACTCTGCATCACAATTGGGGCATATTTTGTCAGTTTTAGGGTTTGCTCCTACGGGTTGCATTTCCTCATTTCATGTCCACATCAGGGTGTTTTTCATCTACTCTGACCTATCCTACCCTTATCCCCCATTTTTGGATCATTTGCATGCTGTTTTTGACCTAAATTGAGTTCCCAGGACACAACTATGCCTGTGTTGTGTATCCAGCACCTATGTCACATATCCTGTGCCTGTGTCCCCCTACACAAGTGCATAAGACCCTACACAAGTGCAGGATTCGCCCTAGACAAGCGCAGAAGACAGTTTCTGCATTCCCTGTGGGCCCCGCAATGTCCCGCAAGCAAGTCAAATTCATGAAACTGAAAACATGGGTTTTTGAGATACATACAGTTGCTTCTGTGTCGTCTAGTTGTCTGTACGTGCGTACACATTCTCTAAGGTGATCTGTCATTGGCATGTTCGTCATCTCTCTGCAAGTGTCCTTTTCTAGAGGAACAAATCCTCTTCTTAGGCTAGTGCAAATGAGCAAATTTTCACTCTCTTGGTCTCATTTATAGATCTTTGTCAGTGCATAGATGGATGTGCACCCTCTCCATCTCATGCTAGTCGTGGTCTTTTGCACCATCAATTGCTTGTCCTTCATGCATCCGATCTCCGATTGTCAGTCCGTTCGATCCTATCATTTTTATCGATCAATTGGCCTCATTTTTGCATGTTTTCAGCCGATTCCTCGAGGGGGCATGCATATGTCATTGTCAGTTGTTTGGGTCATTTTCATTTAAGTTCTTTGAAACAATGCTTAGAATCGCATTGTCTCAAAGAGGGGCAAAATGTAGACGTCTAAAAAATGGTCAACGCTTGCGGAAGCATACTTTAACATTTGTGCATTGCCTCATTTTAGGTTTTTGCGTCGCATTAACATTTCTCCTATGTCACGCACTTGGTTTTTATCATTTGTGAGCATCAAGTCATTCTTCTACATTCTTCATTCGTCTCACTCTCAAATTTGGTCTTGTTGACAACACTCTCCAGTCATGATTTTGATCGATCTTGTCCTGTCGCATCAATGTGCATGCTCATTTGTCATCATTTTGGACATCGTCAATCCTAATTAGGGTTTTGTCCTCTTATCAATCTTATCATCTGGCGATCGATTTGTCATCAATCCTTATCATTTTCAATCTTGTCGTTTTGCAATTTATTTGTCATCGATCGTTGTCATGTTCGATCTTGTCATTTTGCGATCGATTTGTCATCGATCGTGGTCATTTTCAATCTTGTCATCTTGCAATCTATTTTTTCATCGATCCTTGTTCTCTTGTCAATTTTGTCATTTTGCGATCAATTTGCCATTGACCGTTGTCTGTCTCAATTATGTCAATTTGGATCAATTAGTCATTGTTCCTCGTCAATTGGTGCATTTGTCAATCAAATCACTTAGCAGCATTGGTCTTTTATCAATTTAGAATAATGATCAAATCGAATCGATATCAGTTATCCTTTGTCAAGACCTAATTGTCATCCTTGCATTGCTAATTCATCTTCTAGGGTTTCATGATTTAATCATTTAACCTTGTTTGTCATTTCTCCCTTTAGGATTAATAAATTATTTATTTATCCTAAGTCTTCTCATCACAATTAAATGTTCATTTAATTGGCTAATAATTCCTCTTTTTGTGAATTAATTAATAAATGACAAATTATTAATTAATTCGCCTAATTTCTCTTAATTCCTAATTTCCTAATTTTCATCCGTTTCTTAATTCCTAATTTTCCTTTTTTTCTAATTTTCTAATTTTCTAATTCCTAATTTCAATTCTCTCCTATTTTTCTCCTAATTTCATGGGAATGACATTCCAATTTGTCATAATTTTGTCATAATTATCAATCAATCAAATTTTGCATAGAAAGTGCATAATTTGTCATAATTTGTCATAATTGACATTTTTGATTTACAATTTCCATTTGAATTGAATCATGCTAATTTGATCATTTCTCCAATTTGTCTATAAATTGGATGAATTTCTTCAATCTTGGCTAATAATCACTTGTTTGAATTACTTTGTCGAATCAATCACGCTTTGAGTATTCTTGTGCCAATCTCAATCTTGCTTTCACATTAGTTTTTTTGCACTTGAAGGTGAGATCCACAAACAAAGGCTATTTGGAGAAGAAAGAAGGACAATGAAGCCGCATGAAGGAGACATTCAGATCTGTATTTGGTTTGCTTAGTCTTTAGCTTTGAATGTTTTGTTTTCGTGTCTTTATTGAGTGTGTTAGGATTGATCATTGCAATTTTCTTTTGTGATTGAGCTAGATTAGTATTTTGATTTTCTTGTGATGATTTCCGATTTCCTAGCTATAGGCAGTTCACAAAAATTTCTCTAAGGAGAGATTGTTCATAATAGACATATCGTTTCAAGAAAGGAGAAGATCCCACTTAGGGAATAGACATGCACTCGCATGAAGGAAAACTTCATGCAAGAAAGGATATAAAGTTTATGAATAATGTACTCCATAAAGAAAATAGTGAAACCTTAGAAAGAGGAAAAGGAATATTCTTTCCCCCCAAGCATAGAGGCAAAATAAATAGACTATTACGTTGCTCACTAAGTATGATCGCACCTAAAATTGTACCACCACAAATGACAAGGAGCCCCCAATAGGTAGGCTAACTATGCCACATAGTGAGGAGAAACATAATAGGATATTGAATGTTATTTTAAATTCTCATGATGAATATGCCATTCATTTTTAGATGTTATTTTTAACATGTCCGAATAAATGTAATGTTGTATTTGTGTTTTCCAACCTTGACACTCATTAGTAGAATGACCATAGGTTTGATGATATTTACAAAAAGAAGAATTTTCAGAATGATGTTTATGTTTTCTTCTTAGTTTAGGAGAAAGAGGAGATATTAAGTTGAAATTTAGGAGATTGGTCAACACATTTTCTTGTTGCAATTCAAAATTAGAATGAGAATGTGTGGATTTACAAGACAATGGAGAAGAAGATGTAGACAAAGGAAAGTGTGATTTCTCATAATTTTGTCGCTCATATTCAAACATTAGTCCATTGCATCCATGTGTATGTTCAAAAGAGGGTTCACTCTTAGGGGGAATTAGATTCAATTTTAAAGAGGCCCAATCAATTTCAAGATTTTTGCTAAGAGAAAAATTTGGAGTATAAAATTTGGGCATCTTAGACTTTCTAGAAAAGGTAGGAGTGAAATCTAAGGACCCCCAATGATCCTCTAAGAGTTCCTTTTTAGGAACTTCTTTGGTAGGAGATGGTGTATTTGAGTGAATTGAAGAGAGGATTGTAGGAACTCAGAAATCATATGATGCTTCACTTATGTTCTCATCAACTACCTCATTAGTATATGTGTAAGGCACAACATGATAAGCAGGAAGAATGTTTGGTTTCCTAGGAACATAAATGGAATTGATTTGATTTTTGTTAGGCTCTTGATTTTTAGGAGAGAGAGCATTATGATGAGAAATAATATCATTCTCTTGTTCTAAGGTATCTCTATGTTCAAGACACTCATTAGAAAAAGGACTATCATATGTAATTAATGCTTCATCTTGAGAGGGAAGATCATGAAAATAAGGTATGGTATCCCTAGGATAAGTAGCCATAATATCATCCTCTTGCACCAAATAATCCTTATGAGGGAGGTACTTTTTAGGAGAAGAAGGAACACAATTCTCCAAAGATTCATCTTTAGGAGGGAGATCTTTGAAAGAAGTGTCCATATTCCCTTTTTGCACCAATGTGCCCTCGTTAATGAGATCAATTTTGGGAGAGGGTAAATCATAGCTATGAATGAAAGGGAGAACTAAATTATCATCATATGCATAAAAGGGAACATCATGAGCATATTTAATGTAACTTTAAATTGAATTAGGAAAATAAGATAAGAACTCCATATGCACTTATGATCAAACAAGAACTCATATGTCATTTAACCATGGTAATGTTTACCCCATACATGCATAGAAAATTGAATAAAGGAGGGAAAATGGATTTTGAATTGCAAATGTGAAATTTTAAACTTGCAAAATAATTGAATAATTCAAAATTCTAGGAAAAATGATTATTCAATTAAATGAACAAATTGATTGAAAGAATAATAATGCAACCTCCTAGGAAATTTAAATTTTAAAATTAGGATTATGTAAAAAGAAAAAAATAACTTCTTAATTTTAAAATTATCCAAAAGAGTTTAAAATTAGGGCCTATTGAAAAACCTCTTAATTTTAAAAATTGAAAGTTGTTGAATTGAAATTTTGAAATTTAAAATTAGGGCTATTCTTAATTAACCACTTAATTTTAAACTATATCTTGAAAATTGAAATGTTGAAAGTGGAGATTTTTATTTTTATTTTAGAGGGATCAAAATTCGACAAAATCAGCCAATTTCCTGGATTTTAGCAAACGAATACATTCATAACAGTCTCCCAAAAATTCAGGGAAAAAACCAAGGACCATGTTGAAAGTGCACACGGCCCTCCCAACTTTTTTGGAAATTTTTAGGGATGAAAGCTACGATGATTTGAGAGCTAACCCCAAAAAATTGATTGATTTTCTGATCTACAGATAGGTGAAATTAAGATGTGAATGTCAAAATAGGACCCTTTTAAGGTTTTGAGAAAAATGAGGAATTGAATTGCAAATTTGAAAAAGGTCACACCTAATGGATAAGGCCACCTTAGATGATGTTGAGAAAATTGGAATTATGAGAAAATGATTGAGATTTGCTCACAATCCAATTAATTATGAAAATTAGGGTTTTAGGACCTAACCACTAAATTTTTAAATTTTGAATTTTGGAAAAAGGAGGGAAATTGAAATTTTGAATTTTAGGCAAGAAGACAAGTCTAACAACAACGATAAATCTAAAAATTGAAGTAAGATCCAAGTTTTGCACAAATTCAATTTCAAATCTATGTTTTTTGTAAATTACAAGAAAACTAGACATTCAATTTTGAATTTTCTTTCGACCTTAGGAGGTTTAAAAATTGATAAAATCAGCCAATTTTTTGGATTTAAGAAAATCAATTTCATCTCCCAAAATTTTGGGAAAAAAGGTAGGGACCATGTGGGAAGTGCACACGATCCGACCAACTTTTTTCAAAATTTTCAGAGATGATAGATATTATGATTTTATTGCAGAATCCAAAAAAATAGTTGATTTGGAGATGTCTAGATTAGTCAAATTGGCAGTCAAAGGTAAAAAATAAAAGGATTTTAAAAATTAGGGTTTTGTTGTTTAACCACTTAATTTTTAGAATGAAAAGATATATTTGAATTGCAATTTTGAAATAGAAATCAAATTTGAAACAAGCAACCAAAATGTTACACTTCACAAGCTCAATTTCCTCAAAATGGAAAATTAGGGTTTTTATGCAATTAACCTCTAAATTTTGTAAAAAGATCAAACTTGGAAATGAAATTTTAAAGTTCAAATTGCAATTATTTATATCTAACAATGAGAAATCAAAATTAAAGATGTGGGACGTCGGTTTCACCAAAATGTGTAGTGGAAAATTGAACCCTAGTGATTCCCCACCTAGGATAGAGAAAGGAAATCACTAGGATGATTTTCACTTGGGAGATACTTTAAATTCAAAAGAGGAGCTGAATCTACTAGATCCAAATCCAAGGGAAACAAGGATGCGAATTCTAAGTGGATTGCAAGTGTTGGAATGTAATTTGCCCTCTTTTGTAAATATAAGAGTTGACTTGTTGACTATGTAGAAAAGAGAGATAAAATGGGTGAAATAAGGAGCTGCTAGTTCAGGATCGTGTTGTAACTTCGGATCTAAGATATTTAGACTAATACGGATCTACCCTACAAATTTGGAGAAAATTCATCAGGACTGTGTTGAAAGTGCACATGGTCCTCTGAAAAAATCTGCAAAACAAAAGGGGTTTTTTCGTCTCTGCAAATGAAGCCCAAACCTGCAATTACAATTGCGTACCTACAACCTACACACAAAAAAGAAGGGAAGAAGGGTTGTGTATAGGGGTTTGCCTCAGTCAAACCCCAGTTGAGGAATCAACCTTGAAAGAAAGTAATTGCAAATGCTTAAATAAAAATAATGGAAATGTATTCCTTGTAGATCTGCAATTTGTTGATGATGATTGCTTTGCGTCTTGAATGTAATCACAAGTGTTTCATGAAATAGAATGTAACATGACAAAACCCTAACACACACACATGCTTGCAAATGAATGTTGTAATGTTTTTCCAATGGATGAATGAATAAGACACATAAAGAAGAAGACTTGATGGATGCTTGAAGACTTGAATGCTTGATGAAGACCTTTCACTTGAATTTTTCCTATCATTTATTTTGTGTCTATCCCATCTATGCAAATGAGAGGACCAACTCCCCTTTTATACATACCTCAGAAGATTAATTCATCTCACCAAAGGCCGACATCAGGGGGATTTGGAATCCCAAAATGCAGATAGGACCGGAGGGACCTATCTTGGGGCCACCCTAAGAGGGGGGGACAAGGGTGCCACACCCCTATCCTATGGGGGCCAGGGGTTCCATGCCCCTGTCTTGCCCTATCTTGGGGTTCGGACAGGGTCTTGAGGCCATCTCAAGGCTCAAACAGGAGAAATTCAAGGGTGAAGGTGCAGAAAGGGGTCTCAGTTGGAGAAGAAGATACCGTCACCAAGGTGAGGGCCTCAAATGTGGTTAAAATCGAAAGGGTCACAATTTTATGACACTACACTCTGTTCTTCTTATTTTTTGACTTAGGATTGCTTGAATCAGATCTAGAGCTTTCACCTTTCTCAAATCCAACATATTTCCTGTTATCTATCCTCTTCTGGCTTTCAAGTAGTGCATCAAGTTTAGCTGAGCTGATTTTCAATTTCTCCTTATACTCCTTTGCAGTCACAAGTTCATCCCTAAGAATGACAATCTTCTTTTCAAGCTCTTCCTCATTGTGTCTAGATTGTTGCAGGTTAAGCTTTAGTTGACCAATTTCACACTCAACTCTACAACATTCATCAGATCTTTCTTTCAAGGACTAATTAAGATACTCTTCATTCTTCTTTCTTCCCTCAATTTTCTTAGTCAATCCCATCATTATAGATTCCATCTCATGTTTCAGGACTGCATTGTCTTTTGCAAGCTTCTCACACTCTTCTATCTTCTCATTCAAGGCTTGACTCAGGTGACCATCTTCGATGCTTTTGATTTCTTTTTACTTTAGCTATTCATAGAGTTCTTTTCTCTTTTCCTAAGACATTTTTAGTTTCCCTTTCAATGACTAAATGAAATTCTCAGCATCCTTAAGATTTGCATGCAACTCCTAGACTTCAACTTTTGACTGATCAAGATCATCTAGTGCAACTAAGAGTTGTTGTTGAAGACCACCAGAATTCATTGAATCACCTTCCCAAATCTTCCTCAAGTGGTTAGAATTATTCCCAAGGAACTAGGCTTTGATACCAATTGTTGGAATCAAGGAACACTAAGAGGGGGTGAATCAGTGTTTTGTAAAATTTGATATTATTAATCTATTCTTTCAACCACTTAATATATTTAATTGAAAGAAAGATGCAAGAACATAAAACCAACAACCACAGTACAATAACATAAATTTTTTGTGTGGAAACTCTGTTATGGGAAAAACCATGGTGGGGATGAACCCATAAAATGAGTATACTCAGATAAAAGTATTACAATGGGAATGCACATGGATTTAGACTCACTGCTCAAAAGAGAGGCTCACTGCCTACAAATCAATTACAAAAGATTATTGGAGTGATTGAACTAAAGAATAGAATCTACAAATTCCTGATTATAGTTTTGGTTGGATTTCATACACTTCATCTACACTTCTTTGTTACACTGTTCTACTAAGATCTGGAGCACAAATCTATACCATGCACACAATCGATCACTAACACCTTTCACATATCCAAAATGATCAAATACATAGATTATATATATCCACAACAAGAAATTAGATCTATCGCGAGTCGACTCATGAAGATAGAACATTATCCAAAGGTGTACAACCTGTCGGCAAAATCCAACCTCCAATGCTTATGCCGACCAAAATGATTGTTCACATGTTATGACAAGTGTCAGCCAAAATTCTTGGATCACAAAACCAATCACCAAAACCACTCCACTTAATCCGCACATGGATCAACTACACAAGTCGGCTATTATGCACTGTTAAACCAAAAACCGATACTCAGAATCTTCTAACTTGCACACCAATCATCACCAGAGACCAAAAATTTGGAACAAGGTATCCCATACATCCATCAAGCTTCCCTGATATCCATAACACAAAATGTTAACCTGAAAAGAAGTACTAAACAAAATACTAAACAGTGTTAGATGCTTTTTTCTTATCTTGTCGACCTTGAACAAATCTTCAATCTAACTTCCGGTAGAATCAAATAATGCAATGCAGATGGGTGCACTAACTTGGGTTGCCATTGATGGAAATACATGATAACCTATGCAATGTCTCTTTCCAATAGTTCTACCTATACAAGATGGCAAGGAAGGCAAGGAAGTTTTTTCCTTTCTTTCCTTATGTGGGCATAAGTTATCAAAAATGATGCTTGTGGGGTAACAAGAACCAAGTTCTTCATTCTCGCCTTGTTATCCTACAAGGAAAATTTTTCTAAAAGGGTGTGTTGTGGGGAAAAACATGCAATGATAATTTTCCTCCCCCCACCATCCCATGCCAAAAGGAATGATAAAGAAAGACGGGCACATGATAGGGAGGTAAAGAACGTGAGGACTTTGCCTGCCATCCCACAAGGTAAAGTCAAGGTCCAAATGATGTGCGTGGGGAGAAGAGGAAAGGAAAATATAGAATGGGATAGTGAGAGATAGAGACTTGGTCTCTCCCCATTACCCCACGAAGGAAAATAGTAGCAAAAAAGAGCAGTGCGGGGTAACAAGTTTTGTGAAGCAGTTTGTCTCTCCACCACCTTACAAGGTGAAAGGAGATTGTAAAAGGGCCTTGCAGGGTAATACAAAGTGAAGTGGTTTGATCCCCCCACCATCTTGTGATAGGTCAATGGACATCACAGGGATCTTGCGGGGTAACAAAGGGTGATGAAGATTTGGTTCTTTGTTACCCCACACCAAGGAAAAGAAACATTAGAATTGTGTGCGGGGTAAGAAATACACAAGGATTGTTGGCATATGCACACTCTAATGAGACATTGTAGGTGATTGAAGGTTTTGTCATTGATGGCAACCTTACAATCCTATGTCACCAGCAAGGCAATTCACCAGCATTAGCAAGATCAGACTCTACACCAGCACATAGATCACCAACACCGGCAGTGAAAGGTAGCATACCGGCACAGAGGCCGACAGGATTTTTGTTGTAATATATTTTGTTTATTATTTGTAAAATCATTGTAAGCCGACTTGGCAAGTTGTGAAATGAATCTTATATAAGAGAGATCATTGTAGAACATTTGTAAGTAAGGAAGAGGAATGTATTTAGGCAAAATAAGGCAGACCTATTATGCGAATTATAGGTTAAGGGTTTATGTAAGAAGCAGAGTTGAAACCAGTACTAGATCTAGCATTATAGCAGTACAAGACACTGGATTTATATAATCCATTTTGTAAGTCAGTTTGACTTCCTATTTTGTATTTGAGAAGTGAGCTCTAGGCAGTTGGCCTTCCTGCATGTGCAGACCCCTCTTGTAGCAGTAATATTCTCTTATTGGCCAGTAAGTGAATATTGTGGGTCACAAATCCCACCGAGGTTTTTCCCACACTGGGTTTCCTCATTAAATCCTTGTGTTATGGTGTATTTTTCATGTGGTTGATTTTATCTTTGTTTATTGCATTACTTTCTGCTTACTAGTACACAGTATTAATATGCTCTACATGTTTTAAGTTAAGAAAACATATTAACTGGTTAGATATTGATTCAGCCCCCCCTCTCAGTATCTATGGGAATCATAACAATTGGTATTAGAGCTTGGTCCTCTATTTTTAGAAGCCTAACAGCTTGAGGAAGATCTTGACACTGGTAGAGATGGAAAATTTGATGAAGCAACTTGAAGGAGATCTCTCAGATTATGATGCAGAAAAATTGAAAAATATCAAACTTGAAGATGATCTAAAGGCTGCTCAGGATATTATTCAAGCACTTCAATAAAATCTTACTATTTCAAGAAACAAGAGAATAGAACTTCATGAAAAGATGCAAAATGAGAATGATGAAAAAGAAACTCTTAATGATATGATAAACAAGGTGAAACAAGAGAACATGAAAACAAAGAATGAGATGCAGGATATGACTATGAGATTTTGTAAAGAAATTGAAGATAGAAAGAAGAATGAAGAAGATTTGACTAGAAGACTAAGTGATGTTGCAAATGAAAACACAAGACTCAGTTATGAAAATGATTTGTTGAAGACAGGTCTAATGCACACTCAGAATGACTCCAATGAACTGATGAGATAGAAAGAAGTCTTAGAAAGAGAACTAGATACTGCAAATCAACATAAAGAGAAATTCAAGAAAAGCTCAGAAGAACTTGGTAACTTGCTAAAGAATCAAAAACCTAAAGGTGACACTTGTGGAATTGGCTTTGAAGTTGGTGAAAGCTCCAATACTGCAAACACATAGGATCATAGAAAACCGGTAAGACAACCTACTACTTATAAATTTAATGGAAAATGCTTTAACTATAACAAGTATGGTCATAGAGCAAATCAATGTAGATCTAGAAATTATTAGAATATCAACACCCCCACCGGTCAATGTTCAAAATGCAACAAAGTTGGTCATAATTTTGAGAATTGTAGAATGAATGTAAAATGTTATGTTTGTGGAAGATTTGGACACTTATCTAATCAATGCAGAACACAAACCAGCATAGGTTATGGGAAAACTATTCAGAAGAATAATGTGACTTTCTATGTATGTAACAAAATTGGGCATATTGCAAAATTTTGTAGAAGTAAAGGATCATCTGCAAACAACAAAGGTCCTAGTTTGAAAGGAAAAGAAAAGGTTGAAGAAGTTAAGCAAGAATTTTCAAAACAATGGATCAAGAAATCAGAACTGAATGTGGATAGGAATACTACTCCACCAGTAGAACCAAGAAACACTCCACTGGCAGAACAGAGTAGCACTCCACTAGCAGGAGTCTCTTCATCAAATTGAAGAAATTTCCTTGAGGGTTTGGCAACCAATGAGACATATGCTATTATTCCCTTGGTTGATGGTAAGAAGTTGAATTTACTTCTATATCGGCAGACAAAGTTAAGTGATTACTTAACCAGCATGCATTAAATGTGGTAGTTGGCAAATTGACATTATAAATTAATATTTTTGGCTCCATTTCACTTCACCGAGCATTCAAACATTCGAAGAGCGCAAAATCTCCAGAGCTAAGGCATTTCGAGCAAAGAGGCAAAGCACTTTAGCAATCAATCCTTCCTAAGGTAGAAAAAGGTATTTATAATCTTGGCATCCTCCTCTGCACCTGAATTCATAGAAAACCCTACTATAGTCGAGGTAATCAAACAACCTAGGCCTGTATTTTAGCTAGTTCCTGAGATAGCTAAAAAGGATGACAATGTAGGTTCTTTTTCCCAAATTCCCAAAGGAGTTGTTTATGCAGAAGAGCCTAGAATCTATATCCATTGCCATATAGAAGAATTGGGAGATGAAGAAATCAAGAACATGCACAAATCTATTATCTGTGATGATTCCGGTAAAGTAAAACCTGAACACCAAATTATTGAAACCCTAGGATTCATAGAAATTCTCAGCATTCTAGATTTCCCCAAGGAAGTTATTAGGATAGTATTGAGCAGAGTACATGGTGTATTCTTTTGGTTAGATTCAATCCATAAAATTACCAAGGAAGCGGTGAAAGCTGTAATAGGGTTACCCTCCACCAGTAGCAGACCAGACAAAACAAAGAAGGTCTCAAATGACCTGGTAATGAACCTAACTGGTGCAACATCCAATAGAAGGTCTCTAAGGGTTAATGATGTGACTGACATAAATGTGAGATTTGTTAGCATGATTTTAGGATACAAAGCAACACATGCAAATAGACTTAACTCAGTTTCCAGTTTATGCATAAAAAGTGCACATGATATGGTAAAAGAAAATGTGAAAATTGATGTATGTGAATGGCTAAAGGATGAATTGATTGACAACTTAGGGAAAATAAAGAAGGATAAGAAAGGAACTTTTAGATTTGGTAATTTACTTGTATTCTTAATGCTACATATAACCAAACAGGTGCCCGATATAGGAAACAAGAATCTTGGATTTGACATATAGGTAGGAAAACAATTATCAGACTTATTTAACAACATGGGTGAAAACAAGGAAAAGAATATTGATGAGTATTTTCAAGCACTAAAGGCCAGAATGAACAAAAGAATCAGACTATCACAGGAAATTGTTAACAAATAAAAGGATGATATATGTTTTGTGATTAAAAAGGATGAGATCAAGATGGAAGCAGTTATCCCAAGAATAATTTGGGTTACTGAAATGGGCTATGAGATTGATGACCACATCATTGAAACATATGCAAAAGCTCTTCTGGAAACACAAAATGAACCTAAGGAAGAAGTATTTGGTAGTGCTGAGACCATTGAAAGCCAAATTCAATCTAAGAAGAGAGTAAAGAAAGTAGAAGCAACTATGAGAAGAGGTTCAAGGCAGGCCAAGGTTATAAAAGAAGATGTACTGAAACAAACTGGTATCACTAAAGATGAGTTACAGGAACAACAACCAGAAACTCACCTGTCACCGGTAGCAACTTCTTCAGAGAGTGACAAGCCAGCCGAATTTAAAAGAGTTGTAAGGAAAAGACAACCTTCACTGGTATCCACACCCTCACCTAGAAGAACTAGACAAAAACAACAGGCAGTGAGGTCTCCAATAAAGAAGACAACCCCAAAGAAAAAGTGAACACCTAAGAAGAAAAGGAATCAACATAATATTTCTCCAATTGAAAAATTGTTGGATTAAATCACAAAAGAAGGAAATCTCAAGAACATAGAAAAATTATATGATACACTATCAACAGATGAGAAAGAGCAAGTTGAAAACAGTGCCATTTTACACCTGGATATCTATAAGAAGGTTTTGATGCAAGTTGTAGATGAAATACCAGATGAATTATTCAAGAGACTGGAAGCAAGAAGACAATCTATTGTAGAACTTGATAAGAAAATCAAAATTGAAAAATTACTTACTGTCTACCCAGTCAACTCTCCAAAAGAAATAGCTGATCTGATTGCAAAGGCCAACCGGCTAGTATTCTCTATTGCACACCGACATATTGCACTAATGGCAGGAAGAGTAAATGAGGTAACAAAAGAAATAGAAAATGGATGAGATATATTCCTTGTGGAAAAAGAAAAGCAGGAAGAATACAGGAACCCCAAGCCTATCAAAGTCTATTAGAAAGACAAAGATAAGGGTAAGGAAAGGTTGGTGGACCTCCTAGTATCAAAATAAAAGATAACTTATCCTTACCACCTCTGATTACTCCACCGGTAACAACAACAAAAGACCAACCGATAGATGAAAGTATGGATGTATCACAAGAGGATGCTAATCCTAATCCTGAGGTACTATACAAAGTGGATGTTGACACTCAAAAGGTCAACATTGTGATAGACAAGGACACAACTGGTAAAATTGACATGGCTAGTGAGCCACCGGTAGCTGACAACACTGATAACAATGAAGGTAAACCAACAGATGGGAAGACAGAGACACGGACAAAGAAACAAGCAGAGCAACAGGCTCTGGAACAGGAGAGAAACAAAAACCCTTGCTTAAGGAAATGGAAACACAGACTGACCTACCAGAGGTCACTACAAGCATGGTTACTTCCTCCACCAGCAGAATTCATAATGTTGGTTCCTCCTCTACAGGCTATAAACCAACCAATGTAACTGAAGTTATTTTAGATTCTTTCAAGAAAATAACTAATTGTAGTTCACAAGCTTATAAAGCTATAGATGACACAATCCCAATTTTTAAGATGATAGCTCCAAAATACAACATAGATAATAAGGATTCTTTGAGTCAACTTGACACTTTGTTGAAGTATATTACTGACAACATAGTGACAGTTGAACAAATAAAGGAACAGGCATTCAAAGATAGGTTGGAAATTGAAAAACAAAAATTCTTTGAGAATCAAATAAAGAATTGTACTAGGGAATTTGACACACTTCTACCGGAACTATGTAACATATTGAAGGAATTCAAAACTCTGTACAAAGATACTTGCAAGACAAACTTTTTAATAGTGGACATATATAAGAAAATGAGCAAGGTACAAGAAGAAATAAGTAAACTTGTAGACAATTTTGTTAATTCACCTGATACATTATCAGTTTTTGAGTAAAAGATAACTAGTTTTGAGGTAGAACTACTGAAGCTAGAGAGAGAAAAGGAGAGAATAATAAACAAGGCTAAAAATCTGAGACTAAGACTAAGTCCAAGACTGGACTATCTAGCATCCTTGAGAAAGGAGATATCTGAGGCATTAGTACAAGGACAAAAAACACCAGCAGAGCATATGTAGCACCTCACCAGTATAGTTCAAAGAATAGAGGCAGTAATAAAAGATAGTAAGAAGTTTATGGAAAGCATAAATTTGGTTTTGGCAGATCCTTTTCAAATTGTAACCACCCAGTTACAAGGTTGAGACAGAAAAACTACAACTCTATTGACACCTTGACAACCTTTGTCATTGATGCCAAAGGGGGAGTAGTAGTATGAGAAAATAATCTTCAAAAGACTTATCTGCTCAAGGGGAGCTCATATATTTTTGGTACACATTTTTGGATTACAAGTTTTGGATACACTTTTGAAATTTTCTCATGAGTGTTCCCATCAATGCCAAAGGGGGAGATTGTTGGCATAGGCACACTCCAATGAGACATTGTAGGTGATTGAAGGTTTTGTCATTGATGACAACCTTACAATCCTATGTCACCGGCAAGGCAGTTCACCGGCACTAGCAAGATTAGACTCTACACCGGCACACAAATCATCGGCACCGACAGTGAAAGGTAGCATACCAGCACAGAGGCCGACAGGATTTTTGTTGTAATATATTTTGTTTATTATTTGTAAAATCATTGTAAGCCGACTTGGCAAGTTGTAAAATGACTCTTATATAAGAGAGATCATTGTAGAACATTTGTAAGTAAGGAAGAGGAATGTATTTAGGTGAAATAAGGTAGACCTATTATGCGAATTATAGGTTAAGGGTTTATGTAAGAAGCAGAGCAGAAACCGGTACTGGATCTGGCATTATAGATGCTATTTTGAAGCAGTACAAGACACGGATTTATATAATCCATTTTCTAAGTCAGTGAGACTTCCTATTTTGTATTTGAGCAGTGAGCTCTAGGCAGTTGGCCTTCCTACATGTGCAGGCCCCTCTTGTAGCAATAATATTCTTTTATTGGCCAGTAAGTGAATATTGTGGGTCACAAATCCCACCGAGATTTTTCCCACACCGGGTTTCCTCATTAAATCCTTGTGTTATGGTGTGTTTTTCATGTGGTTGATTTTATCTCTATTTATTGCATTACTTTCTGCTTACCGGTACACAGTATTAATATGATCTACATGTTTTGAGTTAAGAAAATCTATTAACCGGTTAGATACTGATTCACCCCCCTCTTAGTATCTGTGGGATTCCTAACAAGGATAAGGTGTTCCCTACCATAGCGCATGGGGAGTTTGACCAATTTGACGATCACATAGAAAAGGGATACGTAGACCCGGGGTGCCACATCAAACATCCACCACCGTCAGATCTTCATTATGGCCCTATCGGATGGACATGTTTAAAATCCAAATTGAGCCTTTTGAAGGCTATGTTGTTGGATCTCACGCATTGATTTTTTTGCGTGAACTGGATGATCGAGGGGCTAAAATTCAAACCCTTGACATAAATGGCATAGCATTGAAGATACTTCAACCTTAGATGAGAGTGTGACTGCTTGAGGAATTAGGTAAAAGACATATCCTACTATCACAAAAGTGATGAGTTGGTGTGGTTTGTAGCTAAATCAAGTGCTTGCACAATTTAATTTGAATATATGATTGCCAAATCAGATAGAGAAAATGGGACATGGCCAAAGGATCTTTGTTGGGGATCAAAAGTACTTCCCAAGGTGGGCACCTTTGCATCAATTACCCTACACAATCAATTACTTACAGGTGATGGACTTTAGAGGACTAAGATATTGAGGCCTCACAGATGTTGCTTGTGCAAAGCTCATGAGGAGTTGACAAACCATTTTCTACTCCAATATGAGGTGGCTCAACAATGTTGGTGTCAATTCTATAATATACTTGAATGGTCAAGGGCCCTTCAAAATACTCTATTTGAGGTGTCCTCTACCTATTTGAGGTTACTCAAGGGAGTTGTGGGGGTTGGACTGTGGATGGTCATCCTAACATGGATTATTTAACACCTTTGGAATGAGTGCAACACAATAATCTTCACAAATAAGGAATCTACAATCCCCACACTGATAATGTAGTGCCCCTCCCTGATTCATCTTGCATTTTTATACATAAAAGGATCATATTGATATAGCTTAGTCTATTTTAAGATGATTTGATGGTATCATAAATATGTACTAACCCTATTACATGATTATATGGGATATGATGATGATTATGATAGTGCTTGGTTGTCATGATTGTCTTCTATTGTGTTTGTGGTAGGGACGATGTCATACCACTCATTCACATGAGCACGATATGACATTGTGATTCCCCTTCACTTGTCTTTTTATTTAATTATATATGTTATTGTATATGTTGTTGTGCGTGTATTGGTGGTGATAGATTTATAGGTACCGACCATTGACTCCATCTGGCTTCTTAGGTCTGAGCGTGTCTTCATCCCAATGGCAAGTTGATCGAAGGTGACATGAAATCCCATTCTACACACTAGGTTTAAGTTGGTACCCTATTACTCTTAGTTTTGTGTTTAGAGTTGTCTTGTGGTATTCATGTTACACAATGTTGGATTGTCTTGAGGTATTGTGATTATTGGTTAATTAATTATTAATGAAATTGGCTCATATAGTTTATAATAATAAATTAATTTAATAGTTGATATTAATATTTAATATTAATGTGAGATTATTATTAAGGATTGTTTCTTATTTATTTATTTAATAGTTGTGGTTTCAATATTTATTTGGGTCTTATGGTTTAATTATTTAATTGGGCCTTTCGATTTAATTATATATTATTGTTTAATTATCACTTGAGCTTGTGATTTGATATTTATTTGTCGGGGTAACTATATTATTGCCCATTTGATTATTTAATTTATTGAGGTTATTCTACCACTTTGGGTTATTAATTAATTATATATTCTACCTACCCTAGTTTGCTAATGGCTGTGAGTTTGTGTAAGTTTAAATAATATTATTTTGCTAATATTTACCTTTATTTTTGGAGAGGGTTGGTATGAAATATATTTTAATCTATTATTTTTCATTGGTTGGCATGTTTCTATAGTTCTTGAATAATTTTCTATATATTAGTTTTCCTGTGCTTTGCTTGGGGTTGGCCTTCTTAGAATTTTTTGGTGATTTGGAGTTTGCTTGCATGGAGCTTGGATTGTTGAAGCTTGTTGGATTTTGAATTGGGATTGCACTTCTTCAATTTTTTCTTTGCCATAACTTCTAGCTCTAGGTTGGTTGTATTAATCTCATTCTTTGTAATTTTCATTCCAGAAAAGAATGTCTTCTTCATGCTTGTGTATGTTGTTTGCAAGATGGGAGAAATATTAATGAAATTTGAATACTGATATAGTTTATATTATTGATTTGCAGAAATATATTTATTCATATTTTATTTAATTGTTGCTTCCTTTCCATGAATGTCATTGTGCCTTCCCTATGATTGTTGTAAAATTCTTTGAGTGTTGCATTCTTGTCCCAGGGGTGTTGGAAATATATTGTCATTAAGTTTATATGGGAATTTCCAATTTTTTATTCTTGGAGTCTTGTTTGCCTTGTTGTGTTTGGCCGAGAGTCGTGTTTATTTCTTGTTGAGATAATCTATTATGCTTTTGATTCCCATCGTGCTATTTGTTAAAGTCCTTGGTTTATTATTGATATTGCATCTCTTTTTGGGTCAATTTAAGGCCGTGTTTGTGTCTTAGATTAATTTGATTTGATTCGTGAATGTCTAAGTCATGTTTTTGAGTTTTGAGACTCTGTCACAAATGCACTATAGTATGTGTCATAAGTGCTATAATTTATGTTAAATGTGCCACTTTGTTTATCATATGTGCCATTATAGTAATCAGATGCGCTGACTAAAAAAGTAAAAGCGTTGAATAATGTTTTATATGCACTGCAGAATGTTTTGGAAGTGTTGATTTATATTTCAAATGCACTAAAACATCTAGAATATGTGCTAATCTGCCTTATGTATTTTGATAATTCTTCGCTTCCTAAGTTGATTTTTTTGATTCTGAGTCTATCCAAAGCCTTTTTTTTATTATCATCTGAATCCTAAAGATGTTTCGGGATCAATTTGGTGATTGTAATATTGATTCAAGTGCGTTATTGTTGAGGTTTATGTAGTATTGCTCCAGCAAGATGAGTGTTCCTTGTTATGAAGGGTATATGTTTTGGCTCCAACGAGAGTACCAATGCCTTGCTATAGTGGAGATTGTGATTTGTTTATGCAAGAGGATTTTTGCCTTGCTTATATGTGTAATTGATAGTATGAGGTTCTTGATCCAATGTTTGTCTTTATGGTTTGTGTATTTGTTTATGTAAATGTCATTGGTGAATTGTATTGGCTGAGCCTCCTCGTTGTAATTATGAGATTTATGTATTGTCACCCTAAGGTCTAGGTGCATGTTAGGGGAAGTGGGATTCCATGAGTCTTTCGATCTCATGAGGAATTGACTACTAGGACTCCTTGTGTTATGGAGACGAGGTCTAGACCATTGGCATAACTCATTATAGGTTTATGGTAATAATCAAGTGATAATATAATAAATTAATTGTAGGTGGGTTGGGTAGTAGAACTTGTTGGCAATAAGGAAAAAAACTGAGAGGGGCAGTGAATCAGTTTTCACAAAACTTTACTCGACTTAAACACAATTTTAGATATGATAAATAATAGTGAAAGCATAAATCAACACCACATCAATAACACACATAACACCAAGATTTTTGATGTGAAAAACCTAGTCAAGGGAAAACCACAGTGGGAACCTACCCACAATATGATGATACCCTATAAGAAGTATATGAAATATTACAATGGGGAATGCACATGCATTCAGGAACACTTCCTAGAGCTCACTGCTCCGAACAAAATAACAACAAGGGATAAAACCCTAGGGAAGACTCACTGTCTTACAAAAAGATTCAGATTACATCCAAAATATCATGAACTGATAGAATAACATCTCCTCATGCTTGGTTATAGTTCCGATTAAGCTCAGATACTTCTTTGTCACACTTCTTCTCTGCTACCGAAAGATCAAAACATTATTCACTCATTACACACACACACAAATACCACAGATACATCTGCAACATGATATTACATTAATTTATACATCTCATCAACCTATATTTCAAGGTCAGCTCAACCCACAACACAAATTATAAAATATAACCATACACACTAAAATAATACACGTGGACCAAAAAAATGTTGACTAAGACATACTATGGACCCAACTCACCACCTCCAACATGAAACACCTCCAAGAATTACACCTCAAACATCTGCAACATGATACAATCATCATGTCGGCCAAGAACATGAAAAACACCATCAAAATAAGGGAATTCATCAATAACAACAACAACGATCATCATAGACCACCAATACAAATAGGACACAATCTAGAAACATCCACAAGAATCATGAATTACCACAACAACAATTGCAACATCACCACTTACTAGAATCTTCATCAACATTATACCGAAATATAAGAACACTAATTGAACTGACTATCAAACTGAAAGATACACTTGAGAACCTCCAAATTATGAACTATCTGCATTGAGGATACACTAGAACATCCCAAACACTCTGCCAAATTAAAAAACCAAGATATTACAATGTGAAGCACAATTTAGAACACCAAACAACACAGAACACTGAAAAACCAACTACAATATCGGATCTTATAACTCGATCAAATCAACATATAGACCACTAAAACTTTAGTTGAATAAACTAGAGATACTTAGCTCAAAACCCTTTAATCCATAGAACTCGTCTGCAACACACTGGCCAAACCAACTTACTTAATCTGACTGCAACACTGGAACACACAGAGAAATATATTTTTTATTAAGGTAAAAATAGGTTTTGAAGGGACCCACAACCCTTTAACAACATAGCATAGAGTAGTCTAGACTTAACAAGGCATTAAGACAAAAAGAGACCACAAAAAGACCAAACTGCCCCATAAGATATACATAAAGATTCATAATAGATAGGGGGAAAACATAAAAAAATAGACAAAAACAACAGAAGCTTGAACACAGCAGAGAAAACCAGAGAACAAAAACTCCAACAACAACAAACCTAGTGAAGAGGTAGCAGAACACCAGCACTAGTCCAATAGATTCATTGAATATGCCATTTCCTTTTCAATCTCAATCATTGTGTTGGTGATCTTCTTTAGTTTCTGAAAATTGGGAGGAGGTCCTATTGCCTTTCTCTTCAAAGTGCCTATCATTCTTTTGTTGGGGCCCGAGGAGATATCCTGATCATTATTGGTGTCCACATCCACAATTTATTTTGGCTGAAACTGTTCTTCAAGACTGCTAATCATATTCTTAAAGCTCTCGACTACGGCACCAATCGCACCATGACTAGTTTTAATAGTAGCTTTGATGGAATCCTTTATTTTCCCAATCTGTTCTTCCTAAGTTGCCATCCTAGATTCATAGTATTTTTTGAAATTACCAAAGGCCTCCATAGTTGTCTTTAGGAAATTGATAACAAAGGCCTTCTCTTTTTCAGACTAAAGACTGTTCTCATTAGATACATGTGCATTACCCATATCCTTAACTTTTTCTTTCATTACCTCCTAGTTACTTCTATTTGCTCTCTGTTTAAGTTGGATATCTTTGATCTCATGGAAGATCCATTTCAAAATTTTGAAAGTATCCACTGCCCCATCTCTGGCTAAGGCAAGGACATCAGATACAGACTTTTTCTTAGCACTGAGCAGAGGTGAAGAGGAGTCAAGGGTATTCAAAAAAGAAGGTCGCCTCTTAGTGTTAAGGTTAGGTTGAGAATCAATGGAAGTTGGAGGAGAGGGATGCTTTCCCTGACCCAAAGGATAGTCAGCCAAAACACCAATAGTCTTAGAGCCCAAGTGAAGATTCTAAACAAGGGGAGGGGAGCTGGAGCTACAAGGTTTTTGAGATTTGGGGCTTTTAACAACAAGGGCTTTACCCTTGGTCTTAGAAGGGGATGCTCTAGGAGAGAATTCATCATCATTAGTGTTAGTATGGTAGTCATCCCTCAAAGACTGAGAATCATCCAAATCAAGAGTAACCTCAGGGGGGAGAAGGACAATATGTTTACATCAATGAGAACAACACAGTCCAGCAAACTTCTCAATAATATCCAACAATCTCCCCCTTTGGCATTGACGAGAATATATGATGTGAAAAATAATCAATGCAAAGAAAGAAAATAATCATCTCCCCCTAACATCATGCATATAGCTCACCACAGGCTTTTCACATAGCTCTCTCTCCCCCTTGGAGATCAATATTAAAGGCACATACTGCACAAATCTCTCTCCCAACTACTGAACATCTGAATCACTGACTATTCCCCCTAAGTAGCAACCACCACACATCAATCTAGATCATAAGATATCTCTATTAAATCCACTGAACTGATGCAAATCCATGCATCTTAGTTCTTATCTGGAGGGTAAATTACCCCTAGCTTCTCCCTAAGATACTCAAAATAATCCTTAGGCAAAGGCTTCATGAAGATATCAGCAATTTGTTCCTTTGTAGACACATACTCCAGTCTAACTTCCTTCTCATTCACCTTCTCTCTCAAGAAATTAAAATTTATTGATATATGCTTAGTCTTGGAATGCAACACTAGATTCTTAGAATGTTGATAGCACTAAAACTATCACAGTATATAGAAGTTGGTACATCACAAACAACTCTAATATCCTTCAACATCTACTTCATCCATATTACCTGTGTACAATTTGTAATACCCTAAAATTGGTCACCTAAACCATGGGCCCCTAATTTTGACAACATCACCAAGGTCCTAACCAGAGGTAGTTAAATCAATTTTGAGCACACAATTAATTAATTCTTCAATCATCAAATATTAAATGGCAAGTGAATAACTCAATATTAATTAAATATTTATTTAATTAATTAAATCATTCCAAGAAAATCATTTTGATCAATTATCCTATTTAATTTATTAAATATCCTAGCATATTTAATTAATTAATAAATTTGTCATTAATCACAAAAAAGGAATTGATTTATCACAAAAGAGGAATCAATATGCAAAGCAAGAGTTAAATTGAAAATAAAATAAAAGAATTGAATTGAAAGAGAAATTAAACTTGAGATATTCTTCTAAATTAAGAGAACTTGAAATCAGAAAAACAATTAATTGAATTATTAATCATTCTCTAAAATTAGAACTCAAAGCTTTTGAGAAAAAGAACTTCAGTTGCATTGAAGAGAATCTTTTCTTGAATAAATCAAAGAATTACCTATTTTTATCTCTAGTGCATGGAATTAATTGAATTTTATCTCTAATGCAAACTCAAACTTCTTTTCGGAATGCATTTCAATTAAACTATAATTGGAATCTATCTCAAGGTTAACTGAATCTGATTTCTCAATTATTTCAATTAATCCTAAATTGTGCTTTTTCTTGATCTCTCTTGTGATTCTCTATAAATTCAGCCTTCAACTCTCATTCAAAACACCCTAGAGATTTATTATTATACACTTTTTTCTCTAGAGTCATTGAATATATTGTGCTTGCTTTTTGAGATTATTGCATCTTAGTTTAGCTTTTTACATATTTAGTTCAATTATGATTGCTTGAATCCATATTGCTTGAATTATTCATCCTTCTAGCATAATCTTGCATCCATTTAGCTTAATATCATGCTCATATAGATTAAATCCTTCGTCTTGGTGTAGTCTAGTCACTTGTATAGCATATACAAATCTGAGAGCAATCTTATACTCGCATCTTTTAGAAGGAAATTAGTCGATTTGTTATGGTTTTTGTGAGAATTTGCCAAGATCTAGAGGCAATGGAAAGCACAAATAAGAGAGACAAAATAGATGATAGGAATAAACTGTATTCTATCAAGATGCAAAATATGATCAACTGGATCATTACAAGATGTTCAATGATTGCCCGTGTGTCTGTACAAACAATGTAGATGAGCCTTCTTATATAGGAAAGGCTAGGGATATGTGAGCACACAAACATGACATGTGGCTCAATAAGAAATAAGGGTAGGTAGGAAATAGGTGTGGGTAGGTAGGAGAAACAATATAATATTCCATATGAGGTGGAATGTAACAACAAGATAAGATCAACACCATAAAAGGTGGAAATTATCCTCCACACACTATCCCAATGTGGCACAAACACCCAAGTGTCTCATACCCAAACTACTATTAAATGCATGAACCTGAGTAAAATTAAGTATAGTGTAATAATATCCAAGTGAGGGACTTGAAAAGCACTAAGAGGGGGGGGGGGGTGGGAGGAATCAGTGACACCAAAACAAACACAACTTCAACCACTAACCAGTAGATGAACTTAACCAAGCATTTAAACAAAATGCATGCTATCCAAAATGAAATAACAACATCCACATAAAGTGGAACATCCACCATAACACAAGTGTTTATACATGGAAAACCCAAATAGGTAAAAACCACAGTGAGATGGAACTCACAAGTTAATTATCTACAGTAATAGATAACTGACCAGTTAAGGTCTTACAAAGTTCTCTACTAGGAGAGAATCTTGTTAGAGATCCCAAGCTTGATTAGAAGCTTATACCCTGTTAAGAGTACTCCCCTATTAGGAGTAACCTCACTGGAGGATTTAAGAATCCAAACTAATGGATCACCTTGTTAGAGGATTTGTACAATGAAGCTTGTTAGAGCTTACCCGGTTAGGGGATTGTATTATGTTGTAATGAATAGAAAACAACAAGAAAGGTTTGATCTATTTTGAGTAGCACAAGACTTGCTTGATCAGATCATTCTAAGTACATTCAACACTGCTCTTCATCTTAACACTTATTGCTCTTCAACAAAAGCTTTCACTCTTTATGCGTATCAGTATTGGCATAAAATCCTCTCCTATATCAGTTCTCTCTTTTAAATGATTCACTAAGATGTCTTTAAATAGACATACAAATCTTATGTCAGCCATAGGAAATCGAAACACAATTTCCTAGGTGCAGTGTATCTAGACAAATAAACATAACTCATCACAAAAATGATTGTCAAGATAATGGTTCTAGTAACTCATCACAAAATCAAATACCAGTCAGAATAGTCAATACCAGTTGGAACAAAACATGTGAACCGTTGTCCTGGAATCTTCCATTTGATCTCCATCTTTATTTTCATCTTCATTGATGTCGACTTAATGTAACCACAGGTTATCTCTTACGCATATACCGGTTGACATAGAGTACCGGTTAGAGATAGACCTTAAACATACTGGTTAATAGTGTAAACCAATGAAGTTACACCAGTAGTCAATGTAATCATATGTGTGTGTGAGAGTGTTTCATCAATGACAACAAGTGATGAATATATTACAATCATCATCAAGACAACACCAAGATGAATAATTATTTACACCAACACCCCCGCTTAAGTGCAACTTAAGGGAATGCACTAAAGTCTACAATGCAAGATGGGTCCCAGCTATGAGGCCATGTTAGGTACCCATGTATAAATGCAAATGCAATCTCCCATAAACGGAGAAAGAGAGAAAAACCCAATGGGAAAAAACCCTCCCCCAAAAGAGAGATGATGAAAGCACACAATGCTCTCAATTATGAATGAGAAGAACAAAATATATCCCCCCCATAAGAGATAAGAAAGACCATGAAGCCCCCCCTCAATGTTGAATCTCCTACAAAGATGGTCCAATGACGATGACCAAAATACCTCCCCATAAGGAAGAAAGAGAGCCAATGCTGCACCAATAATGTCAAAGTGTGACAAAACCAGGTACCAATGTTGATGACGATGAATCACTTGCTACAACAAAATGAAGATCAGGCATAGAGACAACGTGCTTTGAGAATCATCTGGGTACTCATAAATGGCAGAAATACTATTACAATCTAAGTCTCACATGGTATCATAGCCATTAGAGTGTCATTGGTTTGTTATTTGGGGTTGTATATTTTGGAGCTTTCTATTGCAGGTTTTTATTGAAGCTTGATGGGTCAAGTCTGAGGTCACCATTGGATTGAGGAGGTCCAAGAAAGTTAGTTTTTCCATTTGTTTCATCCAAATCAAACTTCAGAGGCTAAATATAGAGGTATTTGAAGTTTGAAGCTATGGCGGAAATTTTCCAGAAATTATAATTTTGCAGTCAATTTTCAAATAGTGATATCTCACTCATCCAGACTCCTTTTTTCGAGCAATTTTTATTGTTTTGGGGTATAATTTCATGATGTACACTGGTGTGATATTGTGCCAATATCTAGAGGCAATGGAAAGCACAAATAAGAGATACAAAATAGATGATAGGAATAAACTGTATTCTATCAAGATGTAAAATATGATCAACTAGATCATTACAAGATATTGTTGTTGTGTTTGTACAAACAATGTAGATGATCCTGTTTATATAGGTGATGCTTATGGATATGTGAGCACACAAACATGACATGTGGCTTAATAAGAAATAAGGGTAGGTAGGAAATAGGTGTGGGTAGGTAGGAGAAACAATATAATATTGCACATGAGGTGGAATATAACAACAAGATAAGATCAACACCATAAAAGGTGGAAATTCTCCTATACACACTATCCCAATGTGGCACAAACACCCAAGTGTCTCATACCCAAACTACTATTAAATGCATGTACCTAAGTAAACTTAAGTATAGTGTAATAATATCCATGATGAATAATTATTTACACCAACACCCCCCTTTAAGTGCAACTTAGGGGAATGCACTAAAGTCTACAATGCAACTAAGCAATGCAAGATGGGTCCCGACTACAAGGCCATGTTAGGTACCCACGAACAAATGCAAATGCAATCTCCCATAAATAGAGAAAGAGAGAAAAGACCAATGGGAAAAAACTCCCCCCCAAAAGAGAGATGATGAAAGAACACAATGCTCTCAATGATGAGAAGAACAAAATATGTCCCCCCCATAAGAGAGAAGAGACCATGAAGCCGTCCCTCAATGTCAAATCTCCTACAAAGATGGTCCAATGATGATGACCAAAATACCTCTGCATTAGGAAGAATTAGAGCCTATGCTGCACCAATAATGTCAAAGTGATATCAGAATTTGCCAAGATCTAGAGGCAATGGAAAACACAAATAAGAGACAAAATAGATGATAGGAATAATCTGTATTCTATCAAGATACAAAATATGATCAACTGGATCATTACAAGATGTTCAATGATTGCCCGTGTGTCTGTACAAACAATGTAGATGAGCCTTCTTATATAGGCAAGGCTAGGGATATGTGAGCACACAAACATGACATGTGGCTCAATAAGAAACAAGGGTAGGTAGGAAATAGGTGTGGGTAGGTAGGAGAAACGATATAATATTCCACATGAGGTGGAATGTAACAACAAGATAAGATCAACACCATAAAAGGTGGAAATTCTCCTACACACACTATCCCAATGTGGCAAAAGCACCCAAGTGTCTCATACCCAAACTACTATTAAATGCATGTACCTGAGTAAACTTAAGTATAGTGTAATAATATCCAAGGTGAATAATTATTTACACCAACAGTTTTCATATTCATGCTTATATTTGTCTAACCATACATGTAATGACTTAATTGAAGTGTTGTGTCTTGTAGCTTACAAACTTATTTCACTTTTTCACACACACATTTCTGGTGCCCACCGTGGGGCAGAAGAATACATCTTTTCGGCCTCGGAGACTAACTTTTTTCTTATTTTTCAGATTTTTTATTTTTTTCAGATTTTCATCTATAAAGTTGCTGCGAATTATCGTACGAGTTTCCCCACAGTGCTGGACAACAAACTACAAGTATTGTACGATCATGTATGAATTATCAAACGAGTCGGTGAGAATTATCGTATGAATCTGTATTTTTTGGTAAAAAAAGAAGATTTCATTCTTCAGGCTCTCTATTCAATTTTGATTATACTGACGCTGACCTTGGCTTGTTATCTGTCTATCTGAGAAATTTTCACAGCCTAATCAATTTTTTGTAGAATGCTTGTCGAAGAGTATGTTAGTAGCATAAAGATAATATGACTACTGATTCATTGTCTTTGCAGGTTGCTTGAGGAGAATTGACCAAACATCATGTATTCATTAAATTCTTTTTTTTTAGGCACCTAACTTACTATCTGGTTAAAGAACAAATCTGTATTTCATGTTTTAAGAAAATTCTGAGAGGTAGGAGAGTATGTTCTTGTCTTTATACACAATCAAGAATCTAGACCCTTGAGGTGTTTTCTTTAAGTTTGAGATTTGTATATCTTTAGTGGGCCTGCCCTCCTGAGGAGCTAATAACTCTATAGCCATTACGACCGGTGAGAGGGGAACAACCCAAGTGGGAATGGCTAAACGACAAGTACTCCAACCCACTATAAAATAAACATGATTTGATGAAAATCAAGTCAATGGAATTTCTTGGGAATACCTCTCCTCTATACCTTTAGGCATATTAAACCTTGGTTTTCAAGGCTGGGAGACCTCTTAATTGAGTTTATACCTCAACGTACCGAACAAATCCCTTACTAGTTCTAATTAAAATTAGAAGCTACCCAGTTCACCTCCGAAAGGGGGGATAATCTTTGTGCAAGAGAGATAGTAACTCTCCCAAGATACTTGTCATTTCATGCTCCCATTAGCATTTGGAGTTAGCTAATACGGGGTTGAGAATCCATTGCATGAGACTCAGTGGTCATATTCAGATTAGCTATTGGGTGTGTACCTAAGTCTACAAGAAAAGGTTTTCTTCTCTCACCAATTTCCATAGGGTTAGCGTGTTGTGATTGGAGTCATTATACATATTACGTGTTTTCTATGTTTTCATCCCTAAAACTAAAACTGGAATACCAAAAATGGAGAAAACAAGAAATAAACTCAGTGATCAAAACTCTGTCTGTGTTAAAACTAGTCTATCCTAGTCGAAACTCTGTCCATGTCAAAAACTAGTCTATCCTAGTATAAAACTCAGTCCACCTCAAAACTGGTCATCATCAGTCAGTGAAAACTTGGTCCATCTCAAAACTGGTCATACTCAGTCATTAAAAACTTAGAATTTTGCCTCTGTCCAATAAAAAGTCATACGAGTCTTCTGATTTATCATCTGGCTTCATATCTATGTCATATGAAATTCCATCAATCCTAACAGTCTATCATTTGAGCCTACATTCTGTGTCATACAAGACCTGATTATTTGTCATCCTATTTAGAGAACTATCATTTGAGCCTGCATCCTACATCGTATGATAAAACATTGCATTGATTAGTTTTTTGTTTAAGACATACCCATCTATCATACAATCTTAGGTAGCAACTCGTACGAAACACTACTGTCATCATCCTAAAGCTATTAAACTATCGTCTAGTCCTGTAAAAGTTGTCATACGAATCTATGATTTTGTCTGTCTAGAATAGTCAAACTTGTCTAAAATAGTCTACATCGAGCATAAAACTAGTTATCATCATCCTGAGCATAAACAAATCAAAACAACGTACCTCTGCCATTTGTGTTGCACGACTTTGTCAATCATCTTTCAGCTAGTTCAATCAACTACTTATCAAACTTAAGTCACTTAGATAACATCTTATATAGGATAGATCATTCCTAAAACCAAACTAAGTCTTATTCAGTTCTCTCGAATCAACTTAGATAAACATCTCACATAGGATAGATCTTTCCTGAAACTAGACTAAATCTTAGTTTCTTCTCTCAATCTATACGTTAACCGAACAACTAGCTCTGAATTTGATCTTGACTTCACAAACAGCTTTAGGTCACATCAGTCAATAAAAATGCCTATTCAAACCAGAATTTCTCATAAGAAAGATACCAAAGGCAAAGGGCAATCCTTTTCATATCAAGATAACCCATTTTACATAAAGAACCCGCTCACTGATAAAACTTCATCATCAGATGTGCTAGATTTTGATAAACCTTTATCTCCCACTATACCTAGAACAGAATAAAATACCGAAGATAACCTTAGTATTCATGATACCAATAATTATTCCTCATCAAGTGAATCTGAAGACTTTGAACCTCCATAAATTGATATTTATAGATGTCAAAAGGATAAAGATTTTTGAAAAATGATGAAGGTTATCATCGCTAGAGAAAAAGAAGACTATTTTATAGAACGAGCAAAACAAGGCGCTAAACTTCCTACTAGTTATGATGTTTAGACTCTCATCACTAAAAAGGAAGAATCACCTATAATAATGGTACACAGACAATTACAAGCCCTACGGACTGAGATCACAGAACTAAAAAACAAGGATAAATCCCCAAAACAATATTCTCTAGAGACAATATGTCCATTTCCATTTGACAAAAACCTATACATGCCTCCATTTCCTTCACGAGTTAACATCCCAAAATTTGACAAATATGATAGTAACTCAGATCCCCAAGACCATATCAGAGAATTTTGTGCTTTATGTATGGAGTTCATGCATGACCAAACGTATCTCATGAGCCTTTTCCCAAGAAGTTTGGGAGGGAAAGCTATGGAATGGTTCTCAAGTCTACCTAAGGGAATAAATTTTTTTGAAGAATTAATCCAACTATTTCTACAACAATACTCCTATAACATTTGACACCTCATTACTATGATCGAGCTTTGCAATACCAAACTAAAATCAGGGGAGCCTTTTCTCACTTTCCTCCAATGTTGGAGAAAGATCTCTAGATATTCACGACCTATTCCAGATTCTAAGAAAATGGATATATTTGTCAACAATCTAATCCCTGAATTGAAATATAGTATCCAAATGCAAGTGCACCCATCATTCAACAAAATGGTAGATAATGTTATCCGAATGGAAGATGTGCTTATAAAGAAAGGAGATATCTCACCTTGGAAAGAAACACAACCGAGATCTAGCTCTAAAGAAAAGAACAAGTATTGGAAATATGGAAAAGACAACAACAAGAACATTGTTAATGATGGAGTGGTAGACACTATTAAAACCAACTCAAACCCCATGATATTTAATTTGGCTAGTGGTATGGAAGCACTCAAAGCAGCTGAAACCGTAACATAAAATCCTCTGAAGAAAGTAAAAGAGTGGTTCAAAGAGAAACCTTGGCTTTTGAAACCTAGACGTGAATTCACTCTTCTGGTAGAATCATACGAATTTGCTTTCAAAAATTTATTGGAAAATGATCTGATAACATTACCAGATAATTCTAGGCCATATGATCCAGAAGTTTTTTATCAACCTTTATCTCCCACTATACCTAGAACAGAACAAAATACCGAAGACAACCTTAGTATTCATGATACCAACAATGATTCCTCATCAAGTGAATCTAAAGACTCTAAACCTCTAGAAACTAATATTCATAGATGTCAAAAGGATAAATATTTCTGAAAAATGATGAAGGTTATCATGGCTAGAGAAAAAGAAGACTATTTTCTAGAACTAGCAAAACAAGGCACTAAACTTCCTACTGGTTATGATGTTCAAACTCTCGTCACTAAAAAGGAAGAATCACCTATAATAATGGTACACAGACAATTACAAGCCCTATAGACTGAGATCATAGAACTAAAAAACAAGGATAAATCCCCAAAACAATATTCTTTGGAGACAATATGCCCATTTCCATTTGACAAAAACCTATACATGCCTCCATTTCCTTCATGAGTTAACATCCCAGAATTTGACAAATATGATAGTAACTCAGATCCCCAAGACCATATCAGAGAATTTTGTGCTTTATGTATGGAGTTCATGCACGACCAAACACATCTCATGCACCTTTTCCCAAGAAGTTTGGGAGGGCAAGCTATGGAATGGTTCTCAAGTCTACCTAAGGGAATAAAAACTTTTGAAGAATTAATCCAACTATTTCTACAACAATACTCCTATAACATTCGACACCATGTTACTATGATCAAGCTTTGCAATACCAAACTGAAAATAGGGGAGCCTTTTCTCACTTTCCTCCAATGTTGGAGAAAGATGTTCTCTAGATATTCACGGCCTATTCCAAATTATGAGAAAATGGATATATTCATCAACAATCTAATCCTTGAATTGAAATATAGTATTTAAATGCAAGTGCACCCATCATTCAACAAAATGGTTGATAATTCTATTTGAATGGAAGATGTGCTTATAAAGAAAGGAGATATCTCACCTTGGAAAGAAACACAACTAGGATCTAGCTCTAAAGAAAAGAACAAGTATTGGAAATATGGCAAAGACAATAACAAGAACGTTGTTAATGATGGAGTGGTAGACACTATTAAAACCAACTCGAAGCCCATGATATTATAACTTGGCTAGCAGTATGCAAGCACTCAAAGAAGCTAAAACCGCAATAGAAAATCCTCTGAAGAAAGTAAAAGAGTGGTTCAAAGAGAAACCTTGGCTTTCGAAACCTAGACGTGAATTCACTCCTTTGGAAGAATCATACGAATCCACTTTCAAAACTTTATTGGCAAATGATCTGATAACATTACCAGATAATTCTAGGCCATATGATCTGGAAGTCAAACCAAAATGGTGGAGAGAAAATGAATATTGCGACTACCATTGAAATAAAGGTCATAACACAAACAATTGCATCAAGCTCAAGCATGAGATTCAAGATCTCATAGATGTTGGTAAAATTGTTGTCAGGAATCACCTGACAAATGTTGATCACAAAGCATTTAAATATCCTTTACCTATTTAAGAACAAGGTGATTCCTCAAAAAAAAGAAGGAGGTGTCAAAGTAAATTACACTTATACCAGCAATGACAACGTCATCAACATGATTAAGTCTTCCCAACCTGAATATTGTAATGTGATTATAATCAAAGACAAACAACATGGATCATGATATGAAAATTCTATGACCCGTTCTCAAAAGAAAGTCACTCTCCAAGGAGCTAGTTCTTCAACTCCTGCTCAAACAAAATCAAACCTACCAACCTCATCAAACAAACAAAAAGAAACAACATTTGATAAATTTAAACAACTAACTTCATCATCATCCTCTAGATATAGAATTGTTGAACAACTGAAAAGAATGAATGCTCAAATCTCCATCTTTGAATTGCTTAAAATCTCTTCTACTCATAAAGAGATCCTAGACAAAGCATTGCTCACCACTAATGTTCCAAAATATTTAGATATTGATCGGTTTCAATCTATGGTGGGTCATCTGGCTTCACCTCACCATCTGACCTTCTCCAAAGAAGATGACAACTTGCTAAATCATCCACATAACCAACCATTGCATATTGAAGCCATGATCCATAAACATAGAGTTAAACATGTTTTGATAGATGGAGGCGCGGGGTTGAATATTTGTACTTATAGTCTACTTACACGACTAGGATTTTCTGAAAAATGTCATTGATCCAGCCAAGAGAATAATGATTAAAGCCTATGATGAAGAAGAAAGGACCTCTAAAGGTTTGGTATTATTACCAATCATGGTGGGACCTATAGAAAGAGATGTCATTTTTTAGGTACTTGATCTTCCTCTGTCATACAATATCTTACTGGGCAGGTCATGGATTCATGAAATGAAGATAGTTCCATATACATACCATCAATTCTTAAAATTTCCTTATAACGGAGTTGAAGTCAATATCCTCGCTGATACAAATCTCCCCTGTAATGCATTGACAAAAGGTGTTGATACCTTTGTACCTCATAATAGAGTAGCCTCTACAAATGAAAGTCCAGAAGCTCTGATGAAGGACTTAGAAAAGAAATTGAAGATTAGAAATACTAGCATGGATGGATACAAGATAGAACTAGTACTTTCATTAGTCTCTCTCTCTCCATCATCGAAATAGTTGGGCAAACCATTAGAGGCTATGAGAACGCAGACTTTAACTTCGAATATCATACATGATGGTCTTTATGTACAATCTTCTACTTCCTTGGCAAATGAAAAAGAAGAGGATGTTGTTCTTAAGTGGCTTTTCAAGGAAGATAGTCAAAATGAGGAAGTACGACATTGTGAAATTTCCCCAACCCAATATGGTCCCAGCTACAAAATGATCCAACACATGGGATATTCAGGTACTGGTCCCTTGGGCAAATATCAAGAGGGTATTATTGAACTAATTCAGCTGCAAACAAAATCTACAAATGATAAGGTTGGACTGGGATACAATCCAAAAAAGACATCAGACCAAAAACATGCTTCTAAGTCTAAGTGGAAGAAAAGGATATCGGCTTCAACATCATAGGAAGTCGATGGTCAACAAACTCAAGAAGAGTGTGGAAAAGAACAAGAGGAACTACCAATCAAGAGAGAAGAAACAATCAGTACTCAAGTTCTGATGGTGTCATCTACAACAATACAGGGAGTTGAAGTTCCAGAAGAAGATATAAGAGACGAAGTAGAAAGAATCAGAGAATTGTTTGCACCCCTGAAAGTTCCAGTCACATACACAAGTAGGAAACAAGTAGAAGATTCAGAGATTGACTCAAACGAGTATGAATGGGGTCCAGACCACCTCTCTGATATATCCATTATAGAAACTCTAGAAGAGTCTAGTGATATCATAGATGACACTCAAGAGTTGATGCGCTTAAAACTAGAAAAGGAGATACAGGAAATCAGACTAAAAAGACAACAAGACTATGAACAAGGGTTGAAAGAAGGAAGAATACAAGAAAAAATTTCATCTATTATATACCCCTCTAATAAGATAGAACAAATCAGGTATGGGACTACACAAGAGTAATTGGAAGCTACAAAAGCAGAACCGGTCATTAGTCTAGAGGAAGCTGAATGAAGTAGATGATAGGGACTCATAGAACCATCAAGGTTATGTCAATAGGTATGTTAGATACAAATGATAAATGAGCCAAATCTTGAAGGAACTTGCAGCATTAAAGATGTTGGTGTTGATACCATACATACATTCACTCAATCACTTGAAGAAGACTCGAAAACTTCATCCAATGACTCTGATGACTCTGAAAACAATCCTATTTATCACAATATCTACTCAGCATCAAACTTTGAATCCTCTAATGTAAATGATGAGAATCTGTCTACTGATCTTGTTACTATCAAACCACAATATGAAGTCCAGTTTGGCATAGAGAATGATGCTACAAGTATATCTATTGGATTAGGTCAACTAAATATTAACGTGCACTTTAATAATCATGTTCTGACTCTTCCTGGTCTTGAGACATTTATGCAAGGTAGTCTTCTAGAACTCAACTTTTTGATTTGTAGTTGTGATGACAATACTGCGAACTCCCTCGAACTTGTCCACACTCTATCCTTGGTACATCCTGAATTAATTGACTGTAGTCTACAAGACCAACCCATGAATGTACCTACTTTTTCCAATGACTACACGCTAACCTATTACCTCAATGCAGTTGAACCCATGTACTCTTCCACCAATGAACAAAGTGAGAACATGATTGAAATAGATATCAAGTATCTTAGTCTCAAAAATAAAAAAAATAAAAATAAAAGATCTGATGGTGAAAACCACATCATGGTAGTGTCAGAATCTAAGAAAGAGAAAATAAAGGATGTACCTAAGGGTGAAAACCTCTCTGAGGCACCTGAAGGTGAGATACTTGATATACTGCCAAGTCATTTTTAGAAAAGGTCTTCTATATTGATTGACCCAACTTAGCCAGTGAACATTGGGAGTTAAGAGACACCACACATCATTCGTGTAGCTCAATCATTATCAACAGAATAATTGAAAGATTTCACCCATCTCTTTTCAGAAAAGAAGATCAATTTTGCATGGACATACTTTGATATGCCAGGCCTAGATCTTGATCTTATCATGCACCATCTTTCTATCACACCAAGAGTTAAACCACTCAAGCAAAAAAATCTATAAGATGCACCCTCACGTGGCACTACTAGTCAAGGCTGAGCTAGAAAAACTGCTAAAAGTTGGATTTATTAGAGCTATAGACTATGCAGAATGGATTTAAAACATAGTACCTGTGTCAAAGGCAGACAAATCTATTATGGTTTGCATAGACTTCAGAGATCTCAACAAAGCTTGTCCGAAGGACGAATTTCCATTGCCAAACATTTATATGATAGTCAATATGACTGCTGGGTATGAGATGTACTCACTAATGGATGGATTATTCGGCTATAATAAGATCAAAATAGCTCCTAGGGATCAAGAAAAGACAACTTTCACCTATGCATGGGGAATCTTTTGCTATAATGTCATGCCATTTGGACTAAAGAATGCGGGAGGAACTTACCAAAGAGCGGTAACTACTATCTTTCATGATATGATGCATAAGAATATGGAAGATTATGTTGATGACACTTTAGTAAAGACTATGAAGAGATCCACGCATATTCAAGAGCTAGGCCCTATACTAGATAGAATGGAAAAATTCAAACTCTGGCTAAATCCAAAGAAGTGTGTATTCGGAGTGACATCTGGTAAACTACTTGGCTATATCATTTCAAAGAAGGGAATTGAGGTTGATCCTAAAAAGGTCCAAGCTATAATGGAAATTTCACCTCCAAAGAACATCAATCAAATGAGAAGTTTACAAGGATGTCTCCAATCAATCAGACGCTTTATTTCTCAGCTACCAGACAAAGCTCAACCTTTCACAAAAGTATTGAGGAAAGGATAATATACAACTGGGATCAGGAATGTGAACAACACCTTCAGCAAATCAAAGAATACCTATCCAATCCACCAATACTGATGCCACCAATTCAGGGTAAACCATTGATCTTATACATATCTGCTACTGATTCATCATTGGGGGCACTTCTGGCACAACAAGATGAAAATAAAAAAGAGATCTATATATTACATCAATAGAACATTGGTGTCTTATGAAATGAACTACACTATAATATAAAAAGCATGCTTGGCATTGGTCTTTGCATCACAAAAAATTAGACATTACATTTTTGCACATTCCATCAAGCTAGTAGCTAAGATTGACCCACTCAAATATCTTCTCAACAAAGCAACACTTATAGGAAGATTGACTAAATGGGTCATGGTTCTTACAGAGTTTGATATTGAATATGTAGACCACAAAGCCATCAAAGGACAAGTGATTGTAGATCAACTTTTTGATGCTCCACTTGAAGGCACTCAACCGCTACATATAGAATTTCCAGATGAATCAATAATGCACCTTACTCAACAATCATGGAAGATGTTCTTTGATGGGTCTTTCACTCAAAATGGTTTCGGTGTTGGAATTCTTTTTATTACTCCTAAAAAATATTCAATCCCAAAGGATTACAAGATTATTTTCCCTTGCACAAATAACATTGCAGAGTATAAAGCTTTGGTAAATGAGATCAAGCTGGCTATTGAATGGAAGGTTGTTGAATTACACATCTATGGAGATTTTCAGCTAATCATCAATCAAATCAACGATGCATATCAGACTCGAGATGAGAAATTGATGCCTTATAAGAGAATGGTGGATGATCTCAAGAAATATTTTACTTTTGTATCATTTCAATAGATTCCCAGATTTGCAAACAGAGCAGCAGATGCTATGGCCACCTTGGCATCCATACCAAAGTTACAAGAGTCTAATTTTTGCTTTGAATTCTTGGTGGAAGAGTTAAATTACCCTGCCTATGATTCTCCTGAGTCCCAGATGGTCTATTCTATTATTGGACACAACTCATCTCACTACAACCATATTTACTCTTATCTACGAGACTAAATCATCCTAGAAAATCTTACTCGTAATGAGAAAAGGAACCTAACCTGAAATGCTTCATGGTACGTCATCATTACTAATGAGTTGTTTAGGCGAGGTTTGGATGGTACATTTATTAGGTGTCTAGAAACTGAAGAGTCTAAATGTGCATTATTGGAAGTCCATGAAGGTATTTGTGGATCTCATTCGAATGGTCTTACTTTAGCTCAAAAACTACTACGGGTTGGCTACTACTGGCCAGACATGGAGAAGGATGCTATAAAGTTTTCTAAAACTTGTGAGAAGTGTCAGCTACATGGAAATCTCATACATGCTCCAGCAAGAGATCTCATACCCTTCATTACACATTGGCCTTTTTAGCAATGGGCGTTTGATCTCATTGGTCAAATATAACCTGCATCTTCCAATGGACATAAGTTTATCATAACTACCATTGAGTATTTCACTAAGTGGGTAGAAGCAGTTCCACTCATCAAAGCAACTCGTAAACAAGTAGCTCTGTTCATCCTTAACTATATCATTTGCAGGTATGGGATACCTTCGTCCATTGTGACTAACAATGGAGGAAATTTCAAGAATAAAGATCTAGACAAGCTCTATGAGAAATTCAAAATTAAATAGCACTAGTCATTCGTATATTACCCTCAAGGTAATGGACAAGCTGAGCCATCTAACAAAAACCTCCTGACTATCTTACATAGAACAATGAATAAATTTGTGAAGGATTGGCATCTGCAGCTCAATCCTGCATTATGGGCTTATAGAACAAGTATTAGAACACCTACTGGGGCTACACCTTTTTCTTTAGTGTATGGGTCTGAAGTAGTATTACCTATTGAAGTGGAAATACCATCTCTAAGAGTTTCTTTTCAAGGTCTTGTTACTAATGAAGACTACAAAATATCTAGATTGCAAGAACTCGAATTGTTGGATGAATGTCAGCAAGTGGTGTTTGATCATCTTAGAGTGTATAAAAAGAGAATGTCTAGAGGATATAACAAGAAGGTTAGACAACTAGAATTTCAGGTTGGTGACCTTGTTCTGAGAGAAAATCCTAAAAATCAACAGTTTCGAGACAACAAAGGGAAGTTTGAACCCAACTGGCTCGGTCCCTACATCATTACTGCAATTTTTGGCTTTGGTGCCTATTAGATCTCAACATCAAAAGGAGAATAGCTTTGTGAACCAATTAACACCATCCACTTGAAGAAATTCTTCACTTAGCATTCTCTACTCCAACAACCTGTACAACTGAAAAATGTCCTGAAAAAAATTCTAAAAATCATAAAATGTCCTGAAAAAGAAAAAGAGAAAAAAAAAAGGCAAAAGAGAGAAAATGCCTTGGTGAAAACCTGGTAAACAGGAACCTTGGTAAAAAAAAAAGATCTTTTCCAAGCAAGTGAAAACTTGGCAAACAGGCACCTCTTGTACTCAAGCACTCCATCTATCAACACAACATTGGCATTCCTGCGTTCATGCATCTTTGCTATCGCTTGTACATATATTTTAGTCACTTTTGTGACATCCTAGTTCGTTGGAACCCTCATGGCTTGAAACAGATTAATGTCCTAGTCTTAGGTTAATCGATAGAGCACATTACATGTCCTAAGAAATATCAACCAAGTCAACTTTACGTCAGTGAAACCTGGTCGTCCACTCCAAGTCAATCACCTGTCTCCTAACTATTGAAGAGTGTTATCACTGAGTACACAAGAAAACAACATTACTGAAAACAATCACTAAATAGTTTGAGCTATGCATGAAATTTTATTTGTGTGTTGTCTTTCATATTTTTTTTTTATTATTATCCCTCTGAGTAACTCGAGGAAGTCTATCTTGACTAAGAGGAGCAAGGATTGGGGGCATAATATTTTCTTTGTTTTCTGCTTGTAGGAATGATTCTGATGATCTAGAAACATCTAATCAGCTGGGTGTCTATGATAAGAGCCTTCACATCAAGGTGAAATCACCACACACACCCCGACTCAGCTTATTTGTATGCTACAGGGAGGTTCACATCATTTCTTTGTCTGTTTTGAGGTTATTTATTTATCATGCAATCCGGGTCCCTCTAAAATTTGTCCAAGGATATAAATGAAAAAAGGGTCATTGCGGACAAGATAATTAATATTACACATGAAAAGAAAGGAACTCTAATCTAACTGCTATGTTTGTTAACGCTCAGTGATGAAACTTAAGCATTTCAAATCCAGTGACTAGATTTAGGTTGCATCTCATTTTGCATTTCATTCTGAATTTTGTGAATTTAGAGTGATTTTAGTATGGTAACAATGATCTCTTCATCTTCTGAATGAGAGTTGGAAGCATCATCATTTCTTCAATCGAGTACTTGTGTATTGAGATGTTAGCTGCATACATAAGCTTCTGATATAGATTCATACATTTCATTATCACTCATTTTCATTCATCTTATTGCATAGAAAAATAAACAAATTTGCATTCCTAGATACTCATTTTCATCATTTATTTGCATATGAAAAGAAACAAAAAATAAACATCCATATTCATTTGCATTACATCCATAATGAAAAAGATATGCATACATACAGAATAAAGCATATAGAAAAAATCTCATAAACCAATCGACACAAGTACAATGAAGTCAAATCAAGGTCTCATATATATAATGATAAAGTCTCAGGGTACAAAATAATGTCGACTGACATATACAAACTCCCATCGAAGCAAGAATTGTAAGGGCTACAAAAAATGGGCGTGTCTACACAAAAATCTAAGAGCTACACAAAAACAATCTAGCTCTCTGCCTCTCCTTCATCGCCAGATGTTGGAGGAGGTGGAGCCTACTAACCAAGGTCCTGATGAGGTGCTCGAGCTCCCTCAGACCATGCCATGTACTGCGAGTAGGGTACAACCTGTTGTACTAATGGAACTGCTACATTGTTAGCTACAACATAATAGGTCGCCTGACTAGTCTGATGGAGAACCTCCTGCTGCAAAGCGTCTCGCTATACCCTCATCTCTGCGACCTGATGATCGCACTCAGTCCTAAGCTTCGCTAGCTATGTCTGTGCCATTTTCAACTATGACTGCATACCTGCCAAACATGCTCTCATCGATCACATTGCATCTGCCCCCTGCTCCCTCGTAGGTTCTTCACTTCCATCGCCACCTCCATCTCCACCTTAGACTCCCCCCTACTCATCTCTCCTATGTCTCACCTATCTGGGAGCTACTCTCTCTTTCTCACCACCACCCTTAGGTACCCTAGCTCCACTCAGCCTCACGCCAACAGCCCCTAGGGACCCACCCTCTCCTCTCTGCTGTTGCCTACCCCCAGCTGGCACCCTATTGCTGCTAGTGCCAGGATCACCACCTGTCCACCTCGAAGCCTCAGCTCTTTTTCCCTACCCGTGTCCTTGTCCCTACATGGGGGCATCATCCTCAACCTCCTCTATACAAGGTGTTTGCTCTGCTGGATCAGTAAATCTTGGGAAAGGGTGCTACTGAAACTAATCCCTGTACTGGGGCAATACCCCTACATCTACAATATCATCCATGTAATCCCACCTCAACCACTATAACCCAATCAACTCCTACATGCCTAGGGCATATGATAGCCTCGATGCCCATCCCCGCCTCTCCTCATCTACATAACATGCTTATGCAGTAAACTCCTGTGAGATCCCCTGAGGTCTACCATACTACATCATCACTCGAGTAACCAAAAACCACTCGACCACTATCACTGATCTTCCTGTGAGAGGTCGGGTCATGAATAGGTCCCTACAAATAGCTCTCAAATCATCCCAAGGCTCCAGATCCCTATACGATCTCCATATAATGACTATCAAGTCATCCAGCCGTCATCTCCAATAATCTATCTTACCCAGATGGGGCTGAGTAATGTATCCAGAGTATCTGTAAACAATCAGTTGTTGTGGATCTCTGACATTATCCACAATTGGTCTGCAAACTAGGAGGTGCTCCCAGGCCCATATTTGTAATATTAAAACACCTGCAACCATGCTCTTCCCCTCCTGGTAGACAATCTCATGCATCTCACGATACATGTGTGCTAGAATACAAGAACCCCATCCTAATCTTTGGGGGTGCTCCACAAGCCTCTCTAGCATCCTACCCTAGCCACATAAGAAACACTATTGTCCCCTATCTGGCATAAGAAAGCAACTGATGAACCCTGCTAAGACGCATGCTAGTGGAAACTACTCACTGTACCTAGCCATCATGTCATCCCCACTGATAGACCATGTAAGAATGTTTGCATCATGGAATACCTACCTTAGATCTAATAGGCCAAGATGCTGTGCTGAATCATAATCCACCTTATCCCTAGCAAATGGAATCCAGAGAATCCAATATACATCCTCGGGAGTAATAGTCATCTCCCTAACTAGCAAATGAAATGTGTTATGCTTAGAATGGAATCTCTCTACAAGCGCAGTGAGCATCTCGTGATTTACATGGATATCTGGCATCTGTAAAAGGTGAGTCAATCTACATAAATAAATATGTGCTCTGTCTATATCAGATAACTCATGCACTAATGTCATGATCAATTGATAGACACATCTAAAAAGAACGTGAGGTAGTCAAACCTGCAAGAATGAAACAACAAATCATCCAACAACATTTCAAATTATGCTACAAGACAAGTAAAACATCACGTAAATCCAAATACATTAATTGCAAAATCAAATTTTCAAGTTTGCACACTAAAAAATGCTCACTATTTTCCAAACAACATAACACAGTAATGGCAGAAACTCATACGAGTCAGGAATGGGCGTAGTACGACAAAAGACTCTGATATGACACGAAAAAAGCCCTAGAATGACAAAAAAGTCTTTTTATAACAAGCTCATACAATACAAGATTATAAATGGAAAGACAAAACTAATGACTTAAAACGATGAAATAAATTCAAGCAGTTTGTCATATGAGACATGATTCTATCTTGCACGACAAATCGACAAAGCCTGACTTTTACATACCTAAAAATTTAAAAAATCAACAAAAAAATTCAAAAATGAAATATTAAGAGGCTTAAGATTGATCACTTACCATTGGCTCATAGTTTTGAGGTCAATTATGTCATCTCTGGCGCTCGAATCGATGCTCCTGTGTGAGAACCACCATTTTTCTTCACAGAAGGCTTTTTGAATTTTCAAACTTGGAGGGTTAAAATGAATTGAAAATGACACTTTTACCCCTTATATAGCCAAAACCCTAATTTTTCAACTTGCTCCATGTTGGAACTCATAAAAAATTGAGTTAATTCTTGAGGCCCATTTCAAAGAAGGGTAAAATGAAGCCGACATTCTCCTTGCATGCTTGAGAAAGGTAAAGACTTTTTAAAAAAAAAACTTCCAAGCAAATGCGATTGTCAGGTGTAAAACCAAATCTTTACGGCCCTTGCTGGCATTCTCCCCTGTGTGCAATGAAGAGGGTTTTAAAAGACTAGAGAAACCTCCAAGTAAATGTCGCCAGGCATAAACATTTATCCCACATTGGTTTTGAGAAGGAAATATTTTGTATTTAAATGCAAAGCCCCACACATATTAAGTGTCAAAGCTTACGGGCTTTTGCAAGAGGTGGCTCGTGGCCCAGTGGACCCCACATGTGCACGCATCTCAAGGCATCCAAAATTTTGGGACAGGCTTGAAAGAAGAGATTAAAAATCAAGGAGATTGCTGAGATCCAATGACATATCCGAGGAAGATCAACGGTTGTCACTAAACCACAATGAGAAATGACTCGATGAATATCCACTGCGACATGGCGACAAGACGGGCCCAAGTCTAGTGGAGGGTCTGGCCTAAGGTGTCATGGCGGTTAAGGTGGCATCCAGATGGATTCAAAGGCAAATCAGAGGCTAACACATGGCGGGCCCAATAGAAGGGGTGAGCGGCAAAAACCAATTCGAGACCTCATGACTTAAACCTAGTCTCCAACTCACTAGCATAAAATGCTAACAGCCAAAAGACTCGAGACCCCGAAGTAATCCAATGATGGTCGCTAGGTCGCAATGGAAAAGTGCCCGAAATGTTATCCCTCATGACCCCATGAAAAAGGATATCTCCATTTCGGTGGTGAGTCCAGGCCGTGGTGAGGTGGCAAACAAATGGCGGACACATGGTGACAACGTGGCATAGGAAGTAGCCGCTCAGAGGGACTAAAGGTTGGGCAAGTAATGGTAGATCAATGGTGATCCAAGGAAGATCTATGACTATCACCAAGTCACAACAAAAAGTTGCTTGGTAGATAAAAGTTGTGACTTGGCAACCAAGCGGTGGGGCCCGATAGAGAAGGAGAGAAGTCCGAAGGAAATAAAGAACAAGCAAGCCAAGGAAGAAACAAAGGGCTTCATTTTGGCGATGAACCTAGGAGGTGTTGAGGTGGCAGGATAAGGGCCCTAGAGTGAATCAGAAGGTACCATGTGGCGGAGATGCATGGCAGATGTCTACGTGGAAAAATTTAAAGATTTAAAATATAATTTCTAACTGTGGTGAACAGATAGAAAATTAAATGACTGACCTGCAGAGGGATTAATGTGCCTAGGGGATTATTTTTTGCCCGATATATGTGTTATATATCATTGGAAAGATCTATATCTAAGGAATCTAATCCTATAGTCAAGTGTAACCCATGACAAGTATTTTTGGTGCAGTTACCTTAGGATCTCAGATTGGATTTTTTAGTCAAAAAGATTGGATGTTTTGCAGGCCAAGTTGTGCGAATCAGTTAATGCTAAAAGATAGGGTGGTTGTCGTTGTTAGAGAATGAAATCTGATTTTTTCCTCCCTGCCTTCTTATTCGAGAGTCTTCTCATTTTGTAAGGGTTCCATTATTTTGTGAGCAAGGCTCCATAATCTCGGTTTCCATTTTTCTGATTTTTTTCCCAAATTTGTATAGTGAATGTTCCTTTTCAAGCAATAGAGTATCTTCTTGTTGTGGATGTTTTATGTTGCAGGTCACATTTATGTAAGGCATATATACAATTTATTGGATTGTCTCTAGGCCTTTTCTTATTTTTAGTAAATCTAGTCTTCAAGGGAGTTTGGGTTTGTCCTCTCAAAGTGGGAGTGTAATGGCTGTTCTTAGGTACTTTTCAAGGAAGAGTTTAAATTCTATGAGCAATCATTTTGGATTCAGGATAATGTCTGGATATGTATGATCCTTTGTTTGAGTTTAGAATGTATTAATGTTAGGCATTAATACAAGGATATCTTTCTAAATAAATTGGATTTGCAATAGAGGTTTTCATTTTCAGTTTGATGTATGACTCCATGCCCTTGGATAAGGCATTGGTTTTGTAGATTTTGGGGATTCTCAGAGATTTTAAATATCAAGTATCCATTTTCTTTTATGTTTGTAGTTTTAGTTTGCTCCATTTATCTCATGCTCTAATCTTGTTGAGATGTCAATGTAGATCTAGCCCTTTTGCAATAACCTCCTTGTTGTTGAGCCTTGTGAGATTTATTTGCTTTTATTGATGCCATATGTTTGTAACTGGTTGTACTTTGTGCATCAAAGGGTGTCCCCCCCTAGGTCTTGTAGAACCTGAAGTGTAGGAGGATCATTAGGATCCTATGTTAATGTTGTCCAAGCCTTGAATCTTTTTCATTGATTGAGATTCACTTTCTCATAGATAGTTTGCAGGTGAACTTGGGTGTCTTTTTGAGACCAACACTCCGATGGACATGAAAATTGTACCCTTAGCTAATTTGTCCATCCTAATTCCCTTTTCAGGATCGAAATCAAAATTCGAGATCATTTGGCTAGTCAATTTCACAAAATTTGGACCACTTAGCGCTTTTCATCAAAAACTCATTCTTTCTTCAAATTGAGCTCAATTTCTTAGTTATTAACACTGAATCTCAATTTTATTCTACAAATCAAATTTGTGCTCAATTTCTCATCAATCAATGCCAAATTTTCAAAAATTCCTCTGAGTCATTTATGCTCAAATCATTATCATCGCCAACAATTTCCAAAAATCATCATGTACCCTCGCTATCTTTCGATTTCGCTCCCAAGGGGGCATATTCATGACCTCATGACCTCATATATTCAAAGTCGAGAAAATTTTCAAATCTTCATCAAAAGTCGAGCAAAAATATTTTTCAACTACAGAAAATCAAATTCTTATTGCTAAGGGGCATCTCAACTTCATCGCTTCATATCAAGTTGAGATCTCTCGATCATCTGAATCAAATCAATCTCTAGGGGCATATCAGTTTCATCGCTTCAAATCAAACTGATGTTTGTCTTTATCTGAATCAGTCTCTTAATGTTAATCAGTTTCATGGCTTTTCATCAAGCTGATTATTTGTTTAAACTCAATCAAAATTTTAAAGAGTATTTTTTATCACACACTCAATCTAAGCAAGTGTTCAGTTTCATCGCATCAAATCAAGTTGGACAGTTTATCTTCGCTCATCGTGTCTTGATCCATCAAGTTCAAGATCGATTTTATCTTCTCTCACTGTGTCTAGTTCAATCAAGTTCTAGATCAGTAAGATCCACTTCTTGATCAATCAAGTTCAAGTTCGGTATCTTTTCTCTCTATCATTCCTACTTTAATCAAGTTTAGGATCAGTATCGCTTTAATCAACTTTGTTAAGCTTCATTGCTTCAAATCAAGCTAAACACCTTGCTCTTTATCTGGTTCATGATCAATCAAGTTCAGAACTAGTATCTCCTAGACATCAACTATTCTTTGAACCAATGCACTGCTCGCACATAATTGAAAGAGGGGCAAATGTAATAACCTAAAATTGGTCACCTAAACCATTGGCCCCTAATTTTGGCAACATCACCAAGGTCCTAACCAAAGGCAATTAAATCAATTTTGAGCACACCAACAAATATTACATGGCAAGTGAATAACTCAATATTAATTAGATATTTATTTAATTAATTAAATCATTCCAAGAAAATCATTTTGATCAATTGTCTTATTTAATTTATTAAATATCCTCGCATATTTAATTAATTAATAAATTTGCCATTAATCGTAAAAAAGGAATTGATTTATCACAAAAGAGGAATCAATATGCAAAGCAAGAGTTAAATTGAAAATAAAATAAAAGAATTGAATTGAAAGAGAAGTCAAACTTGAGATATTCTTCTAAATTAAGAGAACTTGAAATCAGAAAAATAATTAATTGAATTATTAATCATTCTCTAAAATTAGAACTCAAAGCTTTTGAGACAAAGAACTTCAGTTGCATTGAAGAGACTCTTTTCTTGAATAAATCAAAGAATTACCTATTTTTATCTCAAGTGCATGGAATTAATTGAATTTTATCTCTAATGAAAACTCAAACTTCTTTTCTGAATGCATTTCAATTAAACTATAATTGGAATCTATCTCAAGGTTAACTGAATCTGATTTCTCAATTATTTCAATTAATCCTAAATTGTGCTTTTTCTTGATCTCTCTTGTGATTCTCTATAAATTTAGCCTTCAACTCTCATTCAAAACACCTTGGATATTTATTATTATACACTTTTTGCTCTGGAGTCATTGAATATATTGTGCTTGCTTTTTGAGATTATTGCATTTTAGTTTAGCATTTTGCATATTTAGTTCAATTATGATTGCTTGAATTATTCATCCATCTAGCATAATCTTGCATCCATTTAGCTTAATATCATGCTTATATAGATTAAATTCTTCATCTTGGTGTAGTCTAGTCACTAGTATTACTTATAGAAATCTGAGAGCAATCTTATACTCACATCTTTTAGAAGGCAATTAGCCGATTTGTTATGGTTTTCATATTCATGCTTATATCTGTCTAACCATACATGTAATGACTTAATTGAAGTGTTGTGTCTTGTAGCTTACAAACTTATTTTACTTTTTCACACACACACAATTGTTAGCAGTAGCAATGTATTCAGCCTCTATAGTAGATAGAGAAATATAATTCTTCTTCTTACTCATCCATAAAACCAATCTCTTTCCCAATAAAAATGCACCACCACTAGTACTCTTTCAGTCATCAACATCACTTGCCCAATCAACATCTGTAAAAGCACTCAAAATAAAATCATTATATTTAAGATACCACAAACCAAAATCAACAGTTCTTTTCAAATATCTAAAAATTATTTTCACAACATGAGATTCTTTAGGATCAACTTGAAATCTAGCAACAAGACAAACAACATTCATAATATTTGGTCTAGTTTGAGTCAAATAGAGTAGTCCGCCAAGCATGGATTTGTATCTAGTCTGATTTACTTTTGGAGAGTCATCATCCTTTGTCAACTTACATCCAGTCACCATAGGAGTACCAACTGGATTTGCATCATCTAATCGAAACTTCTTCAACAATTCCTTCACATACTTATACTGAGATATGAAAATACCTTTACTTGAATGTGTAATTTCCAATCCCAAAACTAATTTCATCTCACCAATCATAAACATTTCAAATTCATTCTGCATGTAATAAACAAACTTCTTGCACAAACTATCATCTCCACCAAAATGAATGTCATTAACAAATACCTCAACAATCAAAATGTTATCATGATCAGTCTTGAAATACAAATTACTATCAATGGTACCTTTATTAAATTCAAGCTTGATAAAATACTTATCCAATCTAGCATACCAAACTCTAAGGGCTTGCTTCATTCCATGCAGTGCTTTCTTCAATCTGCATACCATATCTTTCTGATCTGTCAACTGAAATTCAGCTGGTTGCTCAATATAAACTTCTACTTCCATCTCACCATTAAGAAAGGCTAACTTGACATCCATTTGACAAACTTTGAAATCTTTGTAAGCAACATAAGCAATAAATAATCTAACAGCTTCAATTCTAGCCACCAGAGAAAAAGTCTCCTCAAAGTCAATTCCTTCCATCTAAGAATATCCCTTACAAACAAGTCTAGCTTTATTTATAACAACTTCACCTTTTACATTCAATTTATTCTAAAAGACCCATTTAGTTCTAATTAAATTCTTATCCTTTGGTTTGGGAACAAGAATCCTTGTATTATTCTTCTCAATCTAGTTCAATTCTTCTTCCATTGCTTTACCCCAAATTTCATCTTTACATGCTTTATCAACATCTTTAGGTTCAATTTTAGAAATCAAGAAATACTCTTCAGCAATTATTCTTCTAGTCATCACATCTTTAATCTTATCACCTATGATTTGGTTTTCTGAATGATTCAATCTTACATACCTAGGAGTCTTAGGATTTTCCTGATTTCTGGACTCTTGAGCTCTCTTCCTCACTAGAACTTGTACCTTCTCTTTCATTCACAAGCTTTTTCAGATCAATTTGATTTGATTCTGAGTCTACACTTTCTTTTCTTTATCTGAATCGACATCGTGATCATCTAAATCATATCCACATGATCTGATATGTCTCATATTGCTTTCATCAACTTTCACAATAGCACTTTCAACTATATTTCTTAATATTTTATTATAACACTAGTAGGCCTTACTCTTAGTATAATAACCAAGAAAAATTCCTTCATCACATCTAGCATCAAATTTTCCTAGATCTTCATCTCTTCTGATATAGCATTTACTTTCAAAAATTCTGAAATATCTAACTGTAAGAACATAACCAAACAATAATTCATAAGGAGTCTTATCAGTGTCACCTTTAATATTCACCTAGTTGGGAGTATGCACAACAATACTCACAACTTCTCTCCAATAGATATGCAAAACATTTCCTTCAAACATCATAGTTATAGAAGCTTCCTAAATTGTTTTGTTCTTTCTCTCCACAACACCATTCTGCTGAGGAGTTCTAGGTGCAAATAATTGTCTCTTTACTTTGTGTTCTTCAAAAAATGCATTAAACTCTCTGGAAGTGTATTCATCACCTTTGTTAGATCTCATAAACTTCAACTTCAGTCCATTCTTAGTCTCAACCATGGCTTTGAAAATATTGAACTTCTCCAATGCTTTAGATTTCCCACCTTAAGCAAGTAACCCACATAATCCTTGAATAGTCATCAATCAACAACATGAAATACCCATCTCCCTGCAAGCTTATCACTGTAGAAGGACCACACAAATCAGTATGAACAAGATCTAATAATTCATTAAAATTATACTATTTTGTTTTGAAAGTAACTCTTGTTTGCTTTCTTAACTGACATTGCTTACATACCAGATTAATAGGCTTTACCAACTTAGGAATATCTCTCACTTCTTGAGTAGAACTAATCTTAACCATGCAATCAAATTTCACATGACACATCCTTCTATGCCATAACCAACTTTCATCAACCTGGGCAGTCAAACAACTTTTACCACCAACATTCGAGTGAAAGATATTACCTTTAGTCTTTGTCCCTGATGCAGTTTCAATTCCGGAACCACTTAATATTTTACACTGTCCATTCTTGAATTGTAGATCATATCCCTTATCAACCATCTATCGAACACTCAAAATATTATGCTTTAGACCTTCAACATATAAGACATCATCAATATTATGCTTACCATCAAGAGAAATAGAACCTCTACCACAGATTATACTAACTTTATCATCACCAAATCTTACTACACCACCATCATACTTTTCCATACTCACAAACTTAGTGTTATCACCTGTCATATGATGAGAGTAGCTATTGTCAATAACCCATTCATCTTTTTCTTAAACTTTAGTAGCCAAAGATTTCTTCTCATTAATGCAACTAGTAGAATCAGTAGTAACCAGATCATATTTCTTGATAGCAATTAACACCCATTCATCTCCTAAATTTCCCTTATCTGATTCATCTGATATTTAGGCTTGTATGGTTTAAATGGCTTCTTAGGAACTCTTTGCAGACACCTTGAAGTAAAATGTCCTATCTTGTTACATAAAAACCATTTAAGAGGCAACTTACCTTCATACTTACTGGCTCCTTTAGGCAGTCTTCTAACAATAAGCGCTTCAATCTCCTCAAGTTCTCTCATCTCCTTCTCATATTTGGACACCCTTGTAGAACTTTCTCCCGGATCATATTTCTGCTTCTCAGACACAGTAGCTTTGAATGTAGATTCTGACTTAGGAAGAGATTCACCAAATTTGCTCAACTCAAAGGCAATAAACTTTCCAATTAGCATATCTCTAGTCACATCCATCATCATTCGGATCTCCTCAATAGCAGCAACTTTGTGTTTGTAAGTAGGAGGCAAGGATATTAGTACCTTAGCTACAATATATGATTCATCCAACACTCCATCGACACATCTAACATTTAGCACAAGCTCATTCACTTTCTGCATAAAAGAGGTAATGTTTTCATCTTCGCCTATCTTCAACATCTCATACTTTCCCTTTAGGCTCCACAACTTAGCAACTTTCACATGACTGTCACCTTCATACAAAGTATCTAGCTTCTTTCAGATCTCATGAGCGGTCTACAAATCTATCACAGTAGTCATCTTAGAATCAATCAAGGCACTCAACAATGCTTCCTTTGCCCTAATATTGTATTCAACTTCTTCAATCTCATTCAGAGATGAAGGACCATTCAGAGGAACATTATACACATTCTTAGTAATGCTCTAGTAGTCTTCATCGATGCATCTCAAGTGACACTCTATCCAGTTCTTCCAAAGAGAGTAGTTCATTCCATTAAATCTTGGACTACCCTTCTTGTAAGTATAGGTTGCCATCCGAGATTACCTCAAGAGATCAAGCTTCTTTCGAAGGATCCAACTTTGATACCAATTGTTGGAAACAAGGTAGAAAACTAAGAGGGGGTGTATTAGTTTTCATGAAACTTTACTCAACAAACACAATTTCAGATTTGATAAATAACAGTGAAAGAATAAATCAACACCACATCAATAACACAAATAACACCAAGATTTTTCATGTGGAAAACCCAATCAAGGGAAAAACCATAGTGGGAACCTACCCACAATATGAAATATTACAATGGGGAATGCACATGCATTCAGACACACTACCTAGAGCTCACTTCTCAAAACAAAATAACAACAAGGGCTACAACCCTAGGGAAGACTCACTATCTTGCAAAAAGATTTGGATTACATCTAGAAGATCATGAACTGATAGAATAACATCTCCTCATACTTGGTTATAGTTTTGGTTAATCTCATATACTTCTCTTTCATACTTCTTCTCTGCTACCAAAAGATCAAAGCATTATTCGCACACTACACACACTCACAGATACCACAGATACATCCAAAAAATAATATTACATTAATTTATACATCTCATCAACTTATATTTCAAGGCTGGCTCAACCCACAACACAAATTACAAAATTGTGAGGCCTCACCTCGACTCAGTCTGACATTCAGTGGATTTTATATTTAGACTATGATGGATACTTTATTTTGATGCTTTTTGAGACTTAAAACTTACATGATTTCAGGATTTGGATAACATTGCTATGATATGATGATTTTACTTATATGCTTTATGAGGTAGAACACTACATGATTGTTAGATAGGATGATATTGCAATGATAGATGTCGTTATTGAATTTGCAGGACTTTACTCTGAATATAGAACTATGATGTATGTTTAGTTTATGTGAATTGGGATGAAATTGCTTATGTGAATTTGCTTGATAAAAGATGTATTCAATCTGTGCAGATGAAAATTGTATGCAAGTAATGATGTGTATTGTTATATTATTGAATTATATTATATATGGATATTTGGAAGTACTAATGTGTAAATTGAGATACGCAGAAAATTTACCATGTGACCATGGAAATTACGGAGAACCAAACCTAGACTTATGTATGTTCGTAAGCCAGGGTTTGTCTATTTGGAGAGACAACACCCCATTTGTGTTGTATTTTATTCGTAACAGTATATGCTGCATGAGTGTTAAGTGTTATTTAAATTTATTGTGTAAAAACCACAAGAGACAATTTCATGTTTTATTATTGTAAAAGTGTTTTATTTGTGTCACTTGACACATGTGTGGATTTAAATTTAAATGTTTTATTTTGTCTCTTGGTGGGAAAGTGTTTAAATTATAGTTCTTCTTAAATAAAATAATGTGTTGTCATAAATAATTTGGGAATATAATATTTGGGGTGGTCAACTTATGTTTGACCCGAAAATAAACTTCAGAGGGGTTTAAAATGGGTTAAATGAACACCTAGGGGTAGTTTAATAGGGTTTCCTAAAGCCCATAAGGTATACCTAGGGGTTAGGGGTAATTTTAGGCAAGTTTCTACTTTATAATGATCTTTTTAATGCTTTAAAAATTGGCTTTTTTGAGTTGTGCGAAAATTGAAAATTAGAAGTTTAAATCTAATTTAGATTTTTCTTATTCGAATGGGAGTCTTTTTGCATTTTTGCTTTCTTTCCCTTTTGGGTTTTTAGAAACTTGTGAGAACTCAGAGAGTGAGCTTCTTAAGCAAGATTTTTGGGAATTGAAGGGTAATCACCCACTCTCCATTTTTAGAGACAAGAGAAATTTTGAAAAGAAAACAATGTTATGGAATAGAAAAATTGATTAAGGGAAGAAGGAAAAAGATTCGTGGATTGGGCAGCTCTTCATCAAATATCATAATACCTTTGGGCAGATTAAGGTTGGTTTCAGTTATTCATTATAATGTCTTCTTCTTGCTTATGTCTGGAAGTTTGTTGGTGTAAGAAATCTGTGTTTCTTGAATGTATTTGTTGAAAAATCTTTTGGTATTTTTGCATTATGATTTGTGTTGTGTTTTGGGAGTTTCCTCAAGACCTCTTTCTCTTGGGAGAGAAGAGGATCTTGTGGGTGGTAGCAGTGACAACCCTCGAGTGAGAGACTCTCTTTTGAGAGCGATCACAAGGGATCTTTGTGTGACCCTTGCTGCATGGCCTGTTTGTGCAATGGGGGTCATAAGGAGGGATATAAGGCTAGAATGCCTTTGGGGGGCATAAGGAATAAGGGGTTGAGATTCTTGATATATTTATTGTGCCATGAGGTGGCTTCTTGTTTATTTCATACTTGCAGTTCTCCTCAGGGTATTGGTCCACTACCACCCTTTGAAAAGATCATCACCAAAGTGTGGTGCTGTGAAGCCAAGTTGGGAGTGTGTCTGATTATCTGTATGCATTGCCTTCTATGTGTTTGCCTGTATGTTACCCGTCTAGGAATTGGTTATCCGAGCTCGGGGGTGGCTACCAGTTAGCCTCGGCTGGGAGGTGAGCACTCCGTGGTCATATTTGTGTTTTCTATTATGCAGGAAAGTCAGGAGAAAGAGAATAGGAACCATGAAAAGACACAGAAGATTATTGTTGAAGCTACTTAAATCCAGTTGCAAATATTTGTTTTAATTTGATTCAGAAGTATGCCCTCATTCATAGAAGTGAGAGGCAAGTTGTAATTCTTGAAAATAGACTTGAGTTTTATTGTTGTAGCTAAGCAAGGAAACATCCTGTAAATATGCAGAATATCTTAGAGTTGTAAAAGCTTGTTTTATTTCTACTTCTATTTGGGTTTCAGAAAAAGAAAAGCCTCTTTGAGTTGCATGTAAAAGCTTCTTTTGTATTATGGAAAAATTAGTTTCAAATAAATTTTATCTATATTCTACTTGTTGAAAAGTATGAGTTATTTTGCTGAAGAATTCTAAGTATTAAAAAAAAATAAGAGTGTTTTAAGTAATTGTTTTATTAGTGAAAAAATCAATGAATGTGTTTTATTCAGAATAGTATGATGTATTTTTCTTTTAAAAAAAAGTTAGAATAAAAGTTTAGCAAAAGATCTACTTCAATTTCTTTTATCAGCAATTAGAATAAATAAATAAAAGAGCCTAAGTTATATATCAATTATATATATATATATACACTTAAATGTTTATTTGTGCACATGTAATTTTGGATTTACATAATGTGTTTCCCATTGTTATTCTGTTTAAAATTTTGTATGTAAATCTTATTAAAATATATATATATATATATTTTTATATATATTCACCCTTAAAACTTTTATATATATAAATTTATATAAATATAAATATATATATATATATATACATATATATATATATATTTATATATAATATATTTTTAAAAAAATATATAAATTAAAAAAAAAAAAAAAAGAGATTTGGGTTCCACACGGGCCGCACTGTGTGTACGCACAGTGAGGGCCGCGCGGCGCCCACTGTGTGAACACACAGTGCGGGCCGCTCGGCTCCCACTGTGTGGACACATAGTGGATGGCCGCGGCCACCACTGTGTGGCCACACAGTGGTGTGAGCCGCTAGTGGCGCCCATTGTGTGGACACACAGTGGTGCCGCGGCGCCCACTATGCGCCCACACAGTGGCGCCTCGGCCCTCCCTGTCGCCTTCTTCAAACCTGCAATGAAAATGGCCGCCGCCTTGGGGTTTCGGCCCTGTCAAAGACACTCAGTGGTAAGCAAAAAAAAAATGGATTAAGCCCTAACCCGGGTAGGGCTAGGGTAAATGAATTAAATTTTACATGATAGTTTAGAGTTGATAATATATTATAAAAAAAATAGAACCCTAATTAGGGTTGGGAAAATATTGTTTATTATTTTGGAAAGTTATTTTAGAAGAATTAAGATATATATATATATATATATATATATATATATATATATATATATATATATATATATATATATATATATATATATATATATATATATATATATATATATATAGTTCTGGTTATATTTGGAGTAAGTAATTAATAGAGATTTAAATATTTAAATACGTCTGAATTGGTTTCTAATAGGTAGTAAAAGAAAAAAAAAAGAATATACAAATTTTTGAATAAAGCCTGGTCTTATAAAATTCAAATGTATTTAGCGAGCTAAATGCTTAATATTGCCCTAGTTAATTTAATTAGAGCATTAAAATTTTAAAATGGTTGTTTAGACTATATGGTCATATTGGAGATTGAATTAATTTTCCTCTCCTATTTCTTTAGCGTGATTGTTTTAATAAACCTAATGACTAGGTATCTCGTGGAGATAAAATTAAACCAGTTAGTTTTCCACAATTAGAATTAAACAAATTATCGATGCTTGGTTCGTTTCAGAATTAGCTCGAATATAATTATGGGAATTTCATTAACGCTTGTCGTGTGAGTGAACTTGTTAATTAATTAGTATTTTATAAAAAAAAAATAGTTCCGTTTTTGCCTTAAATTTTGGGCATGATATTTTGGTATCAGAGCAAGCTTTCCACACTAGGAACCTTACTCACTTACGTTTCGCCTTAGAATATTTAAAATTATTTTGTTAAATTGATTTTCGAATTTAATTGAATTTATTCTAAAAGAAATAAATTAATTGTTTTGCCTTATTTTCCTCTTAGGATGCCTCCGACGACGCGACAAGCTCGCAAGCGCGGACGGGGTCCTAGACATGTGCGCTTAGCACGCGATGAGGTAGAGAGGGAGGCATCAGTTCTAGAGGAGAACCCAGAAGCACCTCCCAAACAGCCAAATGAACCTAACCGAGACCTCTTAGCAGCCATTCAGAATCTTATTGGCATTGTTCAGGAGAGGATCCCAGCAAAGAACCCTCAGGTTAGGAGTCATGACTCTGGGAGTCATAGATCTATTGATAGAGAACGAAGTAGGAGCCCAGCTCTGATTCCTGTAGAGAGTCAGGGTGGTAATGAGCCAGAGTCAGTGCATATGCCAGGACCACCTCCAGCGGTGGAACCAGTTTATTTTGAGAGAGGTTGTCGAGATCCAGGGGATCTCATCAGGGAGGTCATGCGCCTCCAACCATCATCCTTCAGAGGTTCTACAGATGGAGTAGAGGCCGAGGCATGGCTTCTGAGTCTTGAGAGGTTCTTTGCGTTGCGTTCTTATGAGAGCAACTTGAAAGCACGTGTTGCAGTTCATCTTCTGAGAGGGACAACCTCCACTTGGTGGAGACAGGAAGAGTACAAATGCGGATTAGTTCCTGATACACTCATTTGGGAGATATTCACAGAAAGGTTCCGTGAGAGGTACCTATTAGAACACTTCAGGCAGCGTCGTATAGACAAATTTCACGATCTCCAACAAAAAGGCTTGTCAGTAACCCAGTATGAGAGTAAATTCTTTGAGTTGTTGCCATATGTAGATTATCTTAAGGATGAGAAACTTCTTGTAAACCGCTTCATCAGGGGATTAAATGCTGGTATAGCTGGGCCTGTTAGGATGTCCGCCCCAGAGAGCCTTCGGGTTGCTGTAGAGAAGGCACTGATTGCTGAGGAAATTCAGGTTAGACCACAGGACAATAGGGATCAGTTTCAGAACCAAAATCCCGCACCTCAGACTTATGGATTCCAGAAACCACATTGGAAAGGGAACAACCGAAATTCTCAGGGGTTCTCCAAACCCCCTCCTCCACAACAGACACCACAGAACCAGAGGTAGAAGCCTCCACAGTATCAGCAGGGCTCCAAGCCCAAATAGTGGCAGACTCAGGGACAGAAACGTGATCAGAGAGCACAGGGGTAGTACACACAGTCGACGGGGACTCAGCAGTCCTCCAGGGATGGGTACAGCGGATCCAGTAGGACAGGAGGTCAGGCATTCTCTAGGCCTTAGGGTGCCTAGTTCTAGGCATGGGGTGCTTGCTTTACATTTGGAGCCATGGGGCATATGGCGAGGGATTGCCCTCAGGGACAGGTAGTAGTGAGTCAGCGGATGGCCGCTTCAGAGCCGACAATTGGTGATATGGGTAGGTCCCATAGAGTATTCGCAGCGGTTGACAACCGCCAGGATGAGCATCAGGCCACGGTTATCGAATCTACAGGTATAATCAAAGGTAACAATGTATTTATTTTGTTTGATTCAAGAGCTGCTGACTCCTTTATATCTCCATTGGTTGTGGAGCGTTGCAGGCTAGTGGCAACTAGACAGGGTGTCAGTTGGGAAGTGGAATTAGCTTCAGGGGCTAGAGTGTCAGTGGAATCAGAGGTTAGGGCATGTCAGCTACAGATTGGCAAGTCCACCACTTTAGTAGACCTTAGAGTGACTCCACTTGGATCTTACGGAATCGTACTTGGCATGGATTGGCTTTATGCTCACAGGGCCAAGATGGATTGCCGCCTGAAAAAGATCAAGTGTGAGGATGATCATGGTTCACCCATAGTTATTACCGGAATTCAGAGGCCCGTGTCTCTTCGCATGATTTCCACAATGCAGCTTAAGCGGAGCATGCGGAAGGGATGTCAGCTTTTTGCTATCACTATCAGTGACAGAGGAGAAGAGGAGGAAAAAGAAACATCGCTCGATGACCATCCTATCCTTAAGGGATATTCAGATGTATTTCCTTCAGAGTTACTGGGAATGCCTCCCCGCAGAGAGATTGATTTTCATATAGACCTAGTACCAGGAGCCGAGCCAGTTTCCAGAGCACCTTATAGAATGACCACAAATGAGCTTAATGAACTTAAAATTCAACTCGAGGAACTTCTTGAGAAGGGTCATATCCATCCTAGTGTATCCCCGTGGGGTGCACCAGTCATCTTCGTTAAGAAGAAGGATGGATCTCTCCGATTGTGTATGGATTATCGGCAGCTAAATAAAGTAACCATCAAAAACCGATATCCTTTGCCCAGAATTGATGATTTATTCGACCAGCTTCAGGGTGCCAAAGTCTTTTCCAAAATAGATCTGAAGTCAGGATACCATCAGTTGAGAATAGTGGAAAGTGATATCCACAAGACTGCATTTCGCACTAGATATGGTCACTATGAGTTTACCATAGTCCCCTTCAGACTTACGAATGCCCCAGCAGTTTTTATGAGCCTCATGAATGGGGTGTTCCGTACCTTTCTAGACCGTTTTGTTATTGTGTTCCTCGATAATATACTGATATATTCTCAGAATGAGAAGGAGCATGAGGAGCACCTGAAATAGGTATTGCAGTGTTTGCAGGATAACCAGTTGTTTGGCAGCCTATAAAAGTGTGCTTTCTTTCGGTCTGAGGTCAAGTACCTTGGGCACGTTATTTCTGGTGATGGGATCTCAGTTGAGCCATCAAAGATTAGGGCTATTATGGATTGGTCAGTGCCTACCAGTGTGATAGAGGTCAGGAGTTTCATGGGTTTAGCAGGGTATTACCGACGTTTTGTCGAGGGTTTCTCCAGAGTCGCACACCCTATTACTTCTCTTCACCGTAAAGGGAAGAAATTTGAGTGGACAGAGAAGTACGAGAAGGCCTTTCAGGAACTCAAGAAGGCACTTACTAGCGCTCCTATCCTTGTTGTACTAGATCCTTCAGCTGACTTCATGGTTTGTACAGATGCTTCCCTAGAGGGTTTAGGGGCAATTCTTATGTAGGATGGTAGGGCCATAGCTTTCGAGTATAGGAAACTTAAGACTCATGAACTTAATTATCCCACTCACGACCTTGAGCTCGCAGTAGTAGTGGATACACTTGTGAGGTGGAGACACTTCCTTTTAGGACATCACTTCGAGCTGCATTCAGATCATCAGAGTCTTCAGTACATCTTTACTCAGCTGAACCTTAATGCACGTCAGAGGAGATGGATGGAGTTCTTGTGCGAATATGATTTTGACGTTCACTACATCAAAGGAAAGGAAAATGTAGTTGCAGATGCCTTGAGTAGGAGACGTCACGAGGTTTACACCATATCCATGGGCACGCATTTGAGAGACTGTATACTTCAGCACTTGCCAGAGGATGGATGGTATGCAGAGGTTGGTCAGGTAATACGATCTCAGGTTACACTAGAAAGGAAATATGTGGATTATTCTTTGGAGTCCGATGGATTGTTACGCCACAGAGGGCGCATTTATGTACCTTCCTCCGGGGGATTGCGAGAGTTCATTGTCATGGAAGCTCATAGAGCTCCTTATGCAGCGCATCCCGGGGTTAAGAAGTTGCATGCTGACTTGAGGCAGTTGTATCATTGGCCGGGAATGCAGCAGCTCATTGCTGAGATAGTAGCTCGATGTCTCTTGTGTCAGAGGGTAAAGGCGGAGCACCGCCATCCAGGTGGGTTGCTTCAGTCTCATGCTATACCAGAGTGGAAGTGGGATACTATATCCATGGATTTCATCATTGGTCTCCCTATGTCTTCTTGTCGCCATGATGCTATCTTGGTGACAGTTGATAAGTTGACCAAAGTAGCTCACTTTTCACCAGTTCGTACTACATTCACAGCTCCAGCAGTAGCACAGGTGTTCTTGTGAGACATTGTTAGACTACATGGCGTACCCCGCAAGATTATTTCTGATAGGGATTCTCTTTTCACTTCTTCCTTTTGGAAGTCATTACAGGCAGCTATGGGCACTAAGCTCAATTTCAGTACAGCCTATCACCCGAAGACAGATGGTCAGACAGAGAGGATCAATCAGGTGTTAGAAGATATGCTTCATATGTACGTCATGGATCATCAGACCCGGTGGGAGGAGTATCTTCCCTTAGTGGAGTTTTCCTATAACAATGGGCATCACACTTCTTTGGGGATGCCACCCTATCAGGCATTATACGGCAGGCCTTGCAGGACGCCCTTGAGTTGGGATCGCATAGAGGATAGAGTTGCTATTGGTCCTGAGTTAGTTCGGGATATGGATCAGCAGATGGATTCGATTAGGCAGCATCTCAGAGAGGCTCAGGATAGACAGAAGAAATATGCCGATGCAAAGAGGATAGATTGTAGCTACTTGGTTGGAGACAGATTTTTCTTGAGAGTGCGACCACATAAGAGTCCAATCCATTATGGAAAGGGTTTTAAGCTCGCACCTCGCTTTGTAGGACCTTTTGAGATTCTGGAGAGGATAGGCCCAGTTGCCTACTGTTTAGCTTTGCCACCTAGCCTGTCACGCATCCACGATGTGTTTCATGTTTCAATTTTGAGAAAGTATATCTATGATGAGTCTCACATTTTAGATTGGGATGCCTTGCAGGTGGAGTCAGACGGGCAGCTAGCTTTGGAGCCCATTCGCATTTTGGCACGCTGGACATTGGCCCTTCGAGGTCGAGAGCTAGACCAGGTTAGGGTCTAGTGGGATTGTTATGATGAGGTTACGGCTTCATGGGAGGACGCAACACGTATGAGATCAGAGTACCCCCACCTCTTTGATGAACTCCAGGGGGAAGTTCATGCCTACAGGGGGAGGATGTGAGGCCTCACCTCGACTCAGTCTGACATTCAGTGGATTTTATATTTAGACTATGATGGATACTTTATTTTGATGCTTTTTGAGACTTAGAACTTACATGATTTCAGTATTTGGATAACATTGCTATGATTTGATGATTTTACTTATATGCTTTATGAGGTAGAACACTAAATGATTGTTAGATAGGATGATATTGCAATGATAGATGTCGTTATTGAATTTGCAGGACTTTACTCTGAATATAGAACTATGATGTATGTTTAGTTTATGTGTATTGGGATGAAATTGCTTATGTGAATTTGCTTGATAAAAGATGTATTCAATCTGTGCAGATGAAAATTGTATGCAAGTAATGATGTGTATTGTTATATTATTGAATTATATTATATATGGATATTTGGAAGTACTAATGTGTAAATTGACATGTGCAGGAAATTTACCATGTGACCATGGAAATTACGGAGAACCAAACCTAGACTTATGTATGTTCGTAAGCCAGGGTTTGTCTATTTGGAGAGACAACACCCCGTTTGTGTTGTATTTTATTCGTAACAGTATATGCTGCATGAGTGTTAAGTGTTATTTAAATTTATTGTGTAAAAACCACAAGAGACAATTTCATGTTTTATTATTGTAAAAGTGTTTTATTTGTGTCACTTGACACATTTGTGGATTTAAATTTAAATGTTTTATTTTGTCTCTTGGTGGGAAAGTGTTTAAATTATAGTTCTTCTTAAATAAAATAATGTGTTGTCATAAATGCTTTGGGAATATAATATTTGGGGTGGTCAACTTATGTTTGACCCGAAAATAAACTTTAGAGGGGTTTAAAATGGGTTAAATGAACACCTAGGGGTAGTTTAATAGGGTTTCCTAAAGCCCATAAGGTATACCTAGGGGTTAGGGGTAATTTTAGGCAAGTTTCTACTTTATAATGATCTTTTTAACGCTTTAAAAATTGGCTTTTTTGAGTCTTTTTGCATTTTTGCTTTCTTTCCCTTTTTGGTTTTTAGAAACTTGTGAGAACTCAGAGAGTGAGCTTCTTAAGCAAGATTTTTGGGAATTGAAGGGTAATCACCCACTCTCCATTTTTGGAGACAAGAGAAATTTTGAAAAGAAAATAATGTTATGGAATAGAAAAATTGATTAAGGGTAGAAGGAAAAAGATTCATGGATTGGGCAGCTCTTCATCAAATATCATAATACCTTTGGGTAGATTAAGGTTGGTTTCAGTTATTCATTATAATGTCTTCTTCTTGCTTATGTCTGGAAGTTTGTTGGTGTAAGAAATCTGTGTTTCTTGAATGTATTTGTTGAAAAATCTTTTGGTATTTTTGCATTATGATTTGTGTTGTGTTTTGGGAGTTTCCTCAAGACCTCTTTCTCTTGGGAGAGAAGAGGATCTTGTGGGTGGTAGCAGTGACAACCCTCGAGTGAGAGACTCTCTTTTGAGAGCGATCACAAGGGATCTTTGTGTGACCCTTGCTGCATGGCCTGTTTGTGCAATGGGGGTCATAAGGAGGGATATAAGGCTAGAATGCCTTTGGGGGGCATAAGGAATAAGGGGTTGAGATTCTTGATATATTTATTGTGCCATGAGGTGGCTTCTTGTTTATTTCATACTTGCAGTTCTCCTCAGGGTATTGGTCCACTACCACCCTTTGAAAAGATCATCACCAAAGTGTGGTGCTATGAAGCCAAGTTGGGAGTGTGTCTGATTATCATAAATTAAAATATAAATTAAAAAAAAAAAAAGAGAGATTTGGGTTCCACGCGGGCCGCACTGTGTGTACGCACAGTGAGAGCTGCGCGGTGCCCACTATGTGAACACACAGTGTGGGCCGCTCGGCTCCCACTGTGTGGACACACAGTGGACGGCTGCGGCCGCCACTATGTGGCCACACAGTGGTGTGAGCCGCTAGCAGTGCCCACTGTGTGGACACACAGTGGTGCCGCGGCGCCCACTGTGCGCCCACATAGTGGCACCTCGGCCCTCCCTATCGCCTTCTTCGAACCTGCAATGAAAATGGCCGCTGCCTTGGGGTTTCGGCCCTGTCAAAAACACTCAATGGTAAGCAAAAAAAAAATGGATTAAGCCCTAGCCCGAGTAGGGCTGGGGTAAATGAATTAAATTTTACATGATAGTTTAGAGTTGATAATATATTATAAAAAAAATAGAACCCTAATTAGGGTTGGGAAAATATTGTTTATTATTTTGGAAAGTTATTTTAGAAGAATTAAGATATATAGATATATGTAAATATATATATCTATATATATATATATGAATATATATATATATATATGAATATGTATATATATATATGAATATGTATATATATATATGAATATATATATATATATATATATATATATATATATATATATATATATATATATATATATATAATTCTGGTTATATTTGGAGTAAGTAATTAATAGAGATTTAAATATTTAAATACCTCTGAATTGGTTTCTAATAGGTAGTAAAAGAAAAAAAAAAAAGAATATACAAATTTATGAATAAAGCCTGGTCTTATAAAATTCAAATGTATTTAGCGAGCTAAATGCTTAATATTGCCCTAGTTAATTTAATTAGAGCATTAAAATTTTAAAATGGTTGTTTAGACTATATGGTCATATTGGAGATTGAATTAATTTTCCTCTCCTATTTCTTTAGCGTGATTGTTTTAATAAACCTAATGACTAGGTATATCATGGAGATAAAATTAAACCAGTTAGTTTTCCGCAATTAGAATTAAACAAATTATCGATGCTTGGTTCGTTTCAGAATTAGCTCGAATATAATTATGGGAATTTCATTAACGCTTGTCATGTGAGCGAACTTGTTAATTAATTATTATTTTATAAAAAAAAATAGTTCCGTTTTTGCCCTAAATTTTGGGCATGACAAAAATATAACCATACACTCTACAAGAATACATACAAACCAAAGCAATGTCGGCTAAGACATAGTATAGACCCAACTCACCACCTCAAACATGAAACACCTCCAAGAACTATACCTGGAACTTCTGGAATATGCTACAATCATCATGTTGGCCAAGAACATGAAGGACATCACTGGAATAAGGAAAATCATCAATAACGAGCACAACGATCAACACATACCACCAACACAAATAAGACATGATCTAAAAACATCCACAAGCATTATGAATTACCACAACAACAATGACAACATCACCACTTACTAGAATCTTCATTAACATTATACTGAACTTCAAGAACACTAACTGAACCAATTGTCAAATTGAAAGACACACTTGTGGACCTCTAAATCATGAACCATCTAAATTGAGGACACACCAGAATGTCCCAAAAACTTTGCCAAATCAAGAAACCAAGATATTGTAACACAGAGCAAAATCTAGAACACTAGACAACATTGAACACTGAAAAACCAACCACAATACTGGATCTCATAATTTGATCAAAACACCATGCAGACCACTCAAAATTTAGCTGAATCAACTAGAGGTACTTAGCTCAAAACCCTTTAATCCATAATAACTCATCTGCAACACAGTGTCCACACCAACTTACTTAATCTGACTACAACACTGGAACACACGGAGGATTATGTTGACATCAATGACAACAACACATTCTAGAAAACTTCTCAACAATATCCAATAGAACTCATCTTAATAAGATAAGACATGTACATGTGGTACCCCATCTCATGGTTGTATTTATAGTATAGATGCAATGAGGTATGGGAAGATCTGGTAACTAGATAAACCAAACTCTCTTGATTTCCTTAAAGGTTGAGATGGTTCCACATGTGTATCATGGATGCCAGGACAAAGTTCTAGGATATCCCTTGATAGTGATAGCATGCGATGACACTCTTTCCCTACATGTAGGTCCTCACACCTCGAGTCTTGATTTAAGAGTAGCCTCTAGAGGTCTTATGATTTAATGAGCCTTGCTTTATCCATGTGATGTATGGAGTGTTATCCTTTGGTTGTTAGGTGTTAGCCTAGATCTAGAGTGTGTGTGGGATCTTGTATCATCACCTAACACGGGGGGTGGTTCCTTATGGTTCCACATGGTAAGGTGGTTTGATGCCTTCTTCCATTGGGATGTTCTATGTTGGATGCTCTTATGTTTGATGTGGACTCTTCTCTCTTTGTCTATTGATGGATACTTGTAGAAAATTGATGTATGTAATTCATATGTCATATGTATCTTGAAGAATTTGTGATGTAATTTTATATGTATTTGAGAGCTATGCTTTTTGATGTAAAATGGTTGATACATATGTAATGGTATATGAGGTATTAGGATATGATCATAATACTTGTAAGAGAATGTAATGTTGTATCTTGTTGTATCTTGGATAATTCTCATTAATGGAATTGGTTATATGGATATGCATTTAATGTTATGTGAATATCTATGATGATTAAGATAATGAAAAGCAGAAGACTAGGTCAGTTCACACCTCCTAGTCCCAAGAATTTTTGACAACCTTTTGATAGTAGATTCTGTGTACCATCCTAATCCAAAAAGAATTCATTTTGTCTACATCCGACAGGTGGAGATTTTGGTTGATCCGCACCTCCTAGTCCCAAAAATTCTACTTGAACACTCTGTCATAGGAGAAGAGATATGACTTCTAGCTCTACTAAGGAGATGCTTACTATTAGTCATACGATAAGAGAAAAGAGAAGAAACATGAATACTACTAGCTAACAAGCTGTGTAATGTTGGTTGAATCATGCTACATCATGGATTTCATTGGCTATCAAGTTGTGTTATGCTAGGTGATCCATGATAGAGAAGATTAACAAACAAAACCATTTGTTCGCAAGGCAATCCAAAAACTCTACTACAAAATGGTTGTTTTAGTGACACAAAACACAAACAACAATAATAACCAACACTTGAAAAGGTGTAAACAACAACAATGATCACACTAGCATTAATCCATGCTATTCCAAGTAACGAATCTCAAAAAAATGATAACCATGCCCTAGGGGGCGCTATGTAACACGACACTTCTAGTTTGAGGATATAACATAAATGAATTAACACAAGAAAAAAGGAGAGCTCATATGCCTCCCCTTAAGATGTCAACATACCTCTAGGTTGATATCTTAAGGTAGATGGTGATCAAGGATAAGCACCTTCAACACCAAGAGGATACCCTTAATAAACATACATGCATTCCAAGTAAGGAAGAAAGATCCTTGTGCATGCCTCATTGCTATAAGAAAGGAAGAGATAGTTGTAAAAGAGATAATTTTCAACAAGTGTAAAGGGATCATTTTAAAGAGGGAGGAAGAGATATTTTCCTAAAGATGTCTATCTCCAAAAATAGAGGAGATATTTAGTAAAGATATCATCTTTTAAATTAAGAAATGGGCAGGAGAGTAAGAATACAAACCTTCCATATTGCTAGGAAATGGTATCCTTAATGAAGGATTGCACACTTTCTCTCACTAAGGAGAGATCGTTCATAAAATACATACTATTTCAAGAAAGAAGGAGGTCCTAATCAAGGAACACACATGTCCAAGAAAGGAGAGAATTTGGATTGAGGACAATTCTATGCAAGAAAGGATATCAAGTTATAAAAGATAAAAATCAACAAAGGTAAAGTGGATCCTTAAAAAAGAGGAACAATTGACAACTATAATTCTTTCTCCACAATGTAGAGACAAGAAGAACTAGGCTATTACGTTGTCTCCCAAGTATGATTGCACATGAAATCCTAATACCATGAATGACAATGAGCCCCTAATAGGTAATTAAGCTACCGATGTCATATAGCAAGATAAAAACATAATAGGTTATAAATGTCATTTAGAAGGGATATGATGAGTGTATAACTCATTGTCACCTATTATTTAAATGTTACTATAACTACAATAAGTTGTTGAATTTTAATCTCCTAATCATGACATTCATTAGTAGAATAGTTGATGATGCTTGAAAAAAGGATTGTCCTAATTTTCTTTATGGTTTTTTCTTCATTTTTTCAAGGGGAGAGTAATAAAGTTGGCTTTAATAAACTCATACAAAATTATCTCTTGTTGTGATTAAAATTTGTTGGAAAAGTCATAGATATATTAGACATTGGGGGAGGGGATGTCAACAAAGGAGGAGGATAGAAACCTAAATCTTCTTCAAAAAAATGTAATGTATATTTCTCATGAACCTCCACACTTCATTGCACACATCCTAAATCATGTCCATTGCATCCATGTTTATAATAAAATGTTCATTCATATTTTCAAATTTTAAAGATCCCAACCATCATCAAGACATGTGTTGGAAGAAGAGGTTGGAATAGATTTAGAAGAATCTTGAATAATTGACACATACAACTCCCTTGAGACTTCATATTTGGATAGAGGGACCTTATATCAAATTAAGGAAGGCACGAGAGTGATATATGTATTAGTGTAATTATTATACTTTTTGAATATTTATCCTTAGTATAATATTGCAAATAGTATCTTATACTAATTAGGGAGTCGTAATTAGGATATTATTTTCCCATTTTTAGTTGTTGATCTCATTATTTAAGACACAAATGATTTTCATCATTTCTTTTCTTTATGTGGAATATATATCTAATGTAATTATTAATGTTTTTAATAAGAAAATAGATTTATTGTAGTAATCATGTGGTTTTTTAATTTTATCTCTTGTCTAAGAGAAAGTATTGAAGATCATAACTCTAACATGGCTTTCTTTTGGATGAGTAATGCTAGTGTTTACATCGCCAAACTTGGGCATAGCTTAATCAGGTTCTTCAGACCTCTTCTTTCATTGTAATTTTGAGATATATGCTTCAGTTAGTGACTGTCTAATGTCTTCAGAAAATCAGTAGCATATCTCTTGGTAGTCAGCCTATGTATAGATCCTATGATTGCATTGGAACTATCAATAGTGTTTATTTACACTATGAATATTATTTGATGTTGTGATTAATATCTTAGGCATAGACAATGTTTTAGGTGTGAATAATGTTTTCAAGTATGAATAGGTTTTTTTGGTAATGAAGAGATTTTATAGGGGCTATGAATAATGGTTTAAGCCTTGTGTAGTTTTTTCAGGCTTTTTTTGCTCGCCTAAAGGAATAGTTTCATGAAAATAGACATCAGTTGGGAATACGATATCCAAATTTTAAAAAATAAATAGATATTGGAATGTTGATTCTATGATATAAAACATCTTTAAAACATGTACCCTGGCAATTGTAGCTACAACATGTGACAAAATTCCTCTATTATTTATCCTATGATAGATGTCCATACCTTGTTCCAAAACTTCCAATTTCTTTGAGGCAGTCTGTCAAATAGTCGACGTGCCATTTCAAAGCTCCCATTTTCACACAGGTTGGGGGATATTGACAGAGCTTTACACCTACGCCCAGGCCAACAAAGAATAGGAAACATCACTATCTGCGGGTGCAAAATAGATGGGTGACCGATACTAATGAATGCAAGAAGGGGAATGTAGCCTATTGATCTTTAGCCCCTGGGAGCATGCCCCTATTCCATGAGCCGGCATTGCTCCCATTTTTGTATAGACTGGGGGATGTTGACAGAGCTTTACACCTGCCCTATTCCATGAGCCGACATTGCTCCCATTTTTGTAAACCCTATTCCATGAGTTGACATTTCTTGGAGCTGGCATTAATTGGTTAAAACGGTTCACGTGCCTCATCCAAAACCTAGAGTACGCTTACTATGGGTGGGAGTATGCTATTGGGGTGGCAACATGAGAATGGGAAGAGGTCACGAAAATGATGTTTGAAATGTCTTGGTCTTTTTTTTTTTAAGTAATGCCCGCAGTCGTCGGAATTTCGACAAACGCAGGCACTTTTTGTAAAAAAGCACAAATTTCATTGCCAATTCCTTCGCTGTCGAAAACATATATTGAATTATCATCAGAATTCTAATGAATGTGGGCAATTTTTCATAAAAAAAACAAATTTTTTCACAATATACCTTCTCCGTCATAATTTTAGGCCAAATGTATTAGTGTTGGAGCATTTCTCAACATTTCTTGATAGAGCAGATGAGTATGAGCAGAATTCGTCTGCTCTGGACAACTTTTCTCATGTTGTCAAATTTGTTGGTAGAATGCAGAAGTTTATCAGTTAGCATTAAATTACTTTTGCACTCTTGGGAGGTTTCTTCCAGAATTGAAGGAAACATACAAGATAGTATTTCAGAAGAAGAGTAGTTAAAAATTATTTTGGGTTGTTACGCAATTTTGACATTCTTTTTTCAATTTCATTTTCTTTCTTTCTTTTCTTTTTCATCAAAGGAATCCTTTGTCCTTGATTTCAAAGGGGGAGAAAGGAAAAAGGAGTAAGATATTAAAATAGGAGAAATAAGGAAATAAATGAGTTAGGGGGAGTCATACGCAAATATGTCTCTTTTTGAGATGTTTTGCCATCAATGACAAAGGAGGAGATTTTCAAACTTGTGTGAATACTATCATTGTTGTCATTGATGTCAAATCTAGTTATTTGATTTAATCGGATGGTGTATGATGTTGGTGTTGTAGTTTTGGTGTTGCGGTTTTGGTATTGTTGGAAGAAAGGTATGAGATACGATCTACTGGATTCATTTTCGGAAGATCCTCATATCTGGAATCCTGAGTTATGATTATTATGGTTTATATTATGTCCCGGTATCAGTTGTGTGTTCTGGCATCAGTCATATCAGTTATATCAGTGGTATTCATCATATTTTGTGTTTTGGTATCTATGGTATGTGTGGTATCTATATCTTGGAGTTTGGAGTTGATGTACTTAGAGCTCTATGCTTATGGGTCCAGTTAATCCCTGTTTTGTTCTGATAATTAAGGTGTATGCATTGGTAAGAAAAGTGTGTGGAGATCTTGCAGAGGACAACTTTGTTTTCATGTTTTTGGTTTAGGCTTTATTGGATAGCATGTTATTCCTGAGAAACATATTACTTGTGCTTGATCGACATATTATCTTGATGTATAAGCTTTCTAGTATATATGAAGAAGAGTAGTAGAGTGTGAGATGTATGATGAGAAGTGGTAGATGAAAGGATGTAGTGTGTGTAGAGAAAGTTGTGGATAGCGAAGCTGTAGTTGTGGATAACAAAGCAGTTGGAGTAGAGTCAGAGTGCAGACAACAATGCAATAATCCTTTACCAGATTTGTTGCAAGTGATTGGTTCAGCAGAGAAGTGTAGTAATCCTTTATTGAATCTGTTGCAAGTAATTGGTTTGGCAAACTAGTGGAGTAATCTTTCACTAGATCTATTGCAAGTGTTTATAGATAGAGGTACAAAGATCCTTTATCGGATCTATTGTAATATTTATGAGTTGTGATCTAAGCTTATCGTGGAACTGAATTTATGCATTTGGAGATGCAACTTTTATCGGTTCATTTATATCTATTGTAGTGAGCATTCTGGAAGTAAGCCGCTTTTCTATTTTGGCAATGAGACATCCAACAGTGAGCCACCCCATTTTGTAAACACCATAATTAGTTATATTATCTTGAGAGCTAAGACTCTTAGTGTTTTTCCCATTTGGTTTTTCCACGTATAAAATCCAGTGTTCCATTTGTGGCTATGTTTCTTTTTTATTATGAATTTGTTATTTCATGTTGATGAGCTTAATTAATATATTATCAAAAGGTTCATAAATTAAAGAATGTTTTAGAATCTATGGGAATATTGATTCACCCCCCTCTCAGTATTCCATTCCATTCAACCAATCCAACAAAATCTGATGTGGTGATTAAGATCTTTGATGGTTTCTCTTGCCCCATTATTGGTTCTATTAATCTTTTCATTGAGGTTGGTACTAAGCGCTTAGATGTCATTTTTTCTATCATTCCTACATCGGATCAATTTTGTGTGAAGTTGGGATATCCTTGGCTCTCTTTCATGAAAGTGATTCCTTTTATTGTTCATAAGTGTTTAAAATTATCTCTTGATGAAAAAATCATAACAATTAATCATAGCATATATCAACCCATAGTGTGGCATGGAGATGTTAATCTTGATTACTTTTAGTCTATACAATTTGAGCCTCTTAAGCATCATAGTGATTCTCTTTTTCAATCCTATCAAAAATGGAAAAATGATATGATCTTATCTTTGAGTAAGCCTAGAGATCCTAGACCTATTCCTCCTCCTCATGATAGACCTATTACACATCCCCATGATGGACCCGGTCTCCTCCATACACCCTTTATTCCTCCTTTATATGTTGCAGTTCCGCCTCCTACATCTTACAAAGGGTAATGCCCAACATCTCCTATCTTTCAACCCAAAAACCTTCTCCCATGTATCCTTCTTTAAATGAAGAGAAGAATCCTATGCCTATTGATCCTAAACCTTCACAACCCTTAGATAAAACTAAAAGAAACCATTGTGTGCGAGAATGTTGATAAAGGCATTGTGCTAAGGCTCATAAACTTGCTTCTCAACCCATTTCCTCCCTAAAGACTCCAAATATTAATATGATCCCATTTGTCCAATCTTCACCTAACCATAGGGAGTAATTTTAACCTAAATCTTCAAGACATAAAATGCTTAAGAAAAATGATGGTTCGTGTTCTATTCCAATCAGAGATCATATTTTTATTAATCTTGATCAAGAGATGGATGATAATGATGATGAATATGAATATGTTGATGTTAAAAATGATTTATCTAAATACTTTTCATAAGCATTAATCTTATCTCCTAGTAACATAAAAATTGATCCATCATTAGAGCATGATCCTTGTTTGGAACTTGTAGTAGCTCCATATATTATGCTCAAAGTTGCTCCTCTTGCTTATCGTCCACCTTCTCAAAACAATGTTCAACAGGATTGGGAGGTTGATGGCTTGCTTGATTATCTTCATTCATTCCGTAGATTATCTCCCTCTCTCCTCTCATGCTTGTTTGTAACCTTCTTCTATTTGTTTTCAATTCTTCTATTTGTTGTCCCTAGTGTTGTCTACTTGAGGACGATGCAAACCATTTAGATCTCTTTTGGTCTCTTTCATGTTGACTCAAAAGACACATGTGACCTTCTTCCATTGTGGTTCTACTTTCTTTGGGGAATGAGGACAATTCAATACCAATATATATATGATATACATTATTTATCATAAGAGCATATTGACCCAAGAGTTACGTAAAAACCTAGTGTGGTTTGTGTTTTATGATCATTATCCTTTCTTGGGGTCATATCATTGTGATAACATGCTTTTGTTTGGATGCATGCTACCTTAAAACAATTTCTCCCATTTTGGCATTATGCAATTGCTTTAACATGGGGCATACACTCCGCTCAATCTCTCCCACTTGGCATGTCTCAGTACACACTTTGCAAACTTAGTCTTTTGCTTTGTAATTTTGGTATTTTTCTTTTCATGACCCATGGTAAGTGAATCTTACTAGGCTAGTAGTCACAGTTGTCTTTTTATTTATCTTATAATATCTCTTTTTATCTTGATGATTGAATTAGTAAGATCCTAAAGTCCACTTGGGGCTTAGTGTGTCTTGTCTCTTTGATATAATCCCAATGTGAACCTTTGTACTTTACCAAGAGTATGCTTAGTCTCATACTCCTGCTAAAGTGGGGACTAAATGTAGCATCCTAAATTGTACTCCCTTACAATTTTATCCTCATTTGGGCCCTCACCTTGGTGTTTGTGTCCTAAGGCACGATTGATGACTCGATCTTGCTCATACCATCCATATTTGTCATGTTTTTGACCTTGTACTTTTATTTCCCCTTAATTTTTGGTGCCTGATTGGTCAGGACCCATTTTTGGGCCCCTTAACGCTCACAACATTTGAGCGGGAATCCTAACCCCATGTCGGCTCATGTCAAAAAATTAAGTTTTTTTTCAATGGGAAACTATAAAGGGAGGTCTACCCCTCTCATTTTGATATATGTTCAAATACACACACATCAATCCATGAATTCAATCAAGCATCCAAGTTCAAGTGAGCAAACAATCAGTCTTTTTTCAAGCATTGGAGTGGAGATAAGGTCAATATTCAAGCATTAGAGTTGACTTTCATGTTCTATGTTGTTGAAGACTTCATGAAACCCTAATTCCATGTGGAGGAAACAAAACTTCATAAGGAGGTATAGAATTTGTGTTTTAGTCATTATTCAACATCTCCCTTAAAAGGAGAACATTTTCATTACTGCAATTCAATCATATCTCCTTTCTATTTCAAACATATTTCCCTTCTCTACTATGTGTAGGAACAGACCTACAGAGCTGCAATCTTCAGAATTGGCTTCATTTACAGTGATGAATCGATCCCCTATTGGATTGCGTAAAGTGCAGAGGACCAAAGTGACCACCACCATGGTCTTGACAAATCAGGACCTCCTTCTAGGAACAAATTTGAATACATTTACATTCCTTGGATCCAGGTTTTTTGCTTGATCTGATGATTGTAGCTCAATTTTCATGCATTTTTACATCAATTCCAATGCATTTACCCTAATTTCAACATTTTTATAATTCAATTTAAAAGAGGGTAATCAATTCAAATCTAATAGAATTCTCAGCCCTTATCCTTGTTAGTTTGTGGCTAGATACATTATATCTACACCTCTTTTATTGTAATGGTCCCTAAGTAAAAATTAGCTGCTTCTTCCTTCCATGGTGGAAATCCTAATTTTTTCACCATTACAAGGTGATTTTTCTTTGGCTTGATCTCTAAATAAGATTGGCAAAATGGATTAGTTTATGGCTCAACCATGTCTTGTAATTTGAATATTTCTCTCATGCTTTGTTACACTAGGCCACCAATGTTCTAAGAAAATTGTATTTATCTCACACGAATTGATGTAATTTCTTTTCTTTTAATTAATATATTGGGAATTATTCCCGCTGACGGCATTCACCCAAAAAAAATTGTGCAAAAGATAAATTAATTAAATAATAAAAATTATTTAATTAATATTGGAGGAAATTTAGAATAATTAAATGATAAAAAAAAATTATTGAAAAAGGAGGTAAAATTGATTTTTGGATTTTATCTAGAAGAATAAAGTTAGTTTAATTAAATAATTAAAATTATTTAATTAATTTAGAGTCGTAATTAGTAAAATGGTTGCTTGTAGGTCATAGACAATTTTTAGTGTCTATAGCTACTCCAAAATCCATATACTCATTAAAAACTTGTTGATTGGAATCCTTGGAAGAATGAAAATTGATCATCGCCTTTTTGTCTCATGTAGCCAAGACTATATCTACAATGTCTAACCTACTCATACTCTCAACATATAGTTTTGGACTTATCCTATTCAAAACAAACTTTTCTCTGTATATCCTTTGTACAAACCATGTTTCTCCTTCAAAAAATTGCAGCTCTATATTTCTCAACAATATCCTTGTCAAAATAAAGAATCTCTTTACGTTTCTCTATAAAACTGAGATTATCTTCTCCATAAATATTTTCCTTCTCTTTCCTCTAGATCTAGTTCTTTAATTTCTTCAAGTAATTTAATCTATTTTTCATACTTGAAGGCATCTTTCTCCCACTGGCTAGATAGAGTTGACATTTCAACTTCTACCTTATTATCTTCTTTTTACACTTCATAATCTTCTATCAAAAGTACTTTTCCTAATCTTTTTTCTCAATAGCCCATGTATCAACTACTACTACTTTATGCTTCATGACATAAATTGTGCGAAAAATTCCTAGTTTTCTACCAAGTTGGGAGCTTCAGAAATAGTAGTTTGTGATGCAAGAGGAGTGATCAAGTTCCTGATAAATTGTTTCATTTGTTCCAACTGAGCCTTGAGTTCCTCTTTTGTTTGTTGTTCCTTTTGCATTTTAACAAAATTAGAAATCCTCTCTCTCTCTCTCTCTCTCTCTCTTTTTATTTACTTAGATTGATATGTGTTAGCTGGTAGTCTATGAGAGAGAGTTATTTGTCATCCTTATCCACCATAGGAGTAGCTATGTGAGCTACTATCTCTCCCTATTCATTCATCTGAGAGGCATATAATTTTAGTCTTTTTCTTTTTCCTAGGCTTCTCTACTTCCACAACCATATTCTGCATCTTTACTATCTTGATTACCACCTACCTCATTTTATCCAAATTCAACTACAACCATGTAGGGTTGTTATATTTGTATGTTTCATTCTTCACTTGAGATGACTCTCCTTCATCAAATTACTTGATTGTTTCTCCTGTTGTGTAGGTTTCTTTTCTAGAATTTTCTCCTTTTGAGTAGAAGGAGGTAGTTGTTGTAAGCAACTTGTTCTTTGATCTTGTACAACTTGTTATTCATCTGTTCATTCTTTATCTTGAATTTAATTGATCAATTTTGTTTCTCTTCAATTGTCAAGACCAAGTGAGAAGAGTCTAGTTCTTTGCCAACATTATCTTATTTATCACATTCTTTCTATTCCTCACCTTCCTTTATTTCCTCTTCCACTTTTCTTTTTAACTCATATTTTGCTTCTTCATCATGGGTTTCTCCATCAAGAGTTTCTTCATTATCACCCTCCTCTTCATCACCATATAATCTAGTACTTAAATATATTATTTAAGAGATTCAAAACTCTTTATTTGATCATGCAGTATATCCTCTTGATCACTCTACTAATTGGTGGACTCTACTAGAAGTAATGAATTCCTCTTTGTTGAATGATAAAAATTTGTAAGTTGGGGAGTAGGTGTTTGTGATCCATTTTCAATAGATTCCTATACTCCTTCTACTAGAGACATCCCAATGGATATCTTTGTGGGGGTGACTTTTTCCATTATTTCTATTGCTAGCCTACTTGTTACACATGCCTCTATAGCCTTGGCTAAATACTTTGAATGTCTCAACTTATCTTTTAATGATGATAGTAGTTTTGGAAATGGTTTATCTTGCAATTCTTCTTCAAGTTTCTTCTCTCCTTTTATTTTCTCCTCATACCTTTTCCTTTTGTATTTTCTCATGGGGGAAACTATAGGTGGGTCCTTTGATTTTTTCTTGACCATTCTGATTGGATTGGGACCTTGATCCTTAGGTCCATCTAAGTCATGCTTATATTTATAACTTTATGAGATATAGTGTCTATCAAAACTTCTTCTTTTTGAGACCTTCTGATGGGGCTAAGTACTTTGGTAGCCACACCTTACTTCTAATAAAATGGGTCAAGAATCTCTCCATCATTAAAAAAAAATTCTAAGGAATGTTATCCCTAAGCCCATATACCTACACCTAAAATATTGTTAGCCTACAAAATCTCCTTTGCCTAACTTGAAAATCATCTTGCAAGTCAGACCAAAAGTCTTCTAAGGCATTCTCATGGTTAAGGAAGGTGTTAGGCATTTATCCCTTTAATTTCCCAGCAGGATAAAAATTGTCTATAGCCTCAAATAGTTTGAGATTCAATGCTAGTAGCTCATATATTGTTGCTATTCCCACCTCTATTTTTAAACATTCATAATAACCCAACTTAAAATAGAATTTAACCCTCATCCTATGGTTGGGAGGATCATATGTACTAAATTTAAATACCTTGAAAATTCCATTAAGATTATCCTATCACTGCAACACTTTGGGAGAAAAGTGGTTCTTTGGGAAAAAACAAAAATTCTAATATAGTACACTTGGGAAATCTAATGAACTAGTATCCCCATCTCTTGATCAATTCTATAGAATTCTTTGATAATTTTTACCCTACATCCCCTATCAATTGGTTAATGATAGTATAGAGGAATGAATCATTTTCCCTCTTGATGTGTGCCTTTGTTTCCTTACACTCAAGTTGTGGGTAGAATTCCCACAATTTTTTCATCCCTTGGCCTTCTCCTCTAACATCTTCCATGATTAGGATAGGGAAGTTTCCAATTTTGGCTACCAAATAGACCACATAAGAAGTCATGAAGAACCTTTTTGTTGTCTCTACATGGATTAATTGTTCATACAAGTTGTTAGAGACCACTCTTCCCCAATCAGCGTGGTCTTCTTCCTTTAGAAAGGTTTACATAAAATAAAACATGTAGGTGTGATAATTATTTGATTCCTCCTTTCACATGGCTCTATTCAATAGGGTGATCAATTCTACCACCTTATAAATTAACTCTTCCCTTGTGAATTTTCTAGGTATCTTTGCTACTAATTTCCTTTATGATTTTATCAAATGTTTGTTAAGATGCCTAATGTTATTAGCCTCATCATCTTTTTGAGTTGCTTGAGCCAATTTATCAGTTATCATGATCATCTTCTAGTGTGGAGGAAGATCAAATGTCATAGAGGCTACCTCGGGAGTAAGTTCTACAATGATTGTCCCCTTGGAATTAATGCATTTCCTTGTATTTGGGTCATAGTGTTAAGAAATTCAAATAATAAACTTAGGGATTTGGATAGATATAGGAAAGTAAGCAACATGTTCTAAACCTAAGATAGAAATATTCTCATACTTAGAAGATGCATTATCTACAAAGATGTCTTTTCCTATTGCCTAGGTATCAATGTTCCCTATTTTTTATCAATGATATTATTATGTAGCTCTAAATTAAACATGGACACTTTTAGCACACCTTGAAACTTATACTTCATAATGAGGGGCAATTTATCAACTTTAGCAATATTTTATGTGTTTACCATTTGTGAGGTCTCTTGTATAATATTAGTCCTAATATCTTCCTCGTGAGACATTTGGAGGTACCTATGGTGTCAGAATCCATTATTAAAAACCAAGAAAAAGCATGAAAATACCTTAAGTTGGAAATTATTTGTAGGATTTCAAGTTTCAAAAGGACATGAGGTCCAGGGACCGAGATTAGAAGTGGATCAGGGTTCTTAGGATCTAGTTGAAGGATCTTTGTAGGATCCACAGTCCTACAATGCAATTTATACTTGCAATTTGGGGAGCAAGTCTTCAAAAGGTTTGAGGCTTTAATTTCTTGATCCTTGAATATTTTTGAGACCTAATGTCTTGTAGGGTTGTTTTGGACACCTTTGTCCTTAACCTGGGGAGTATATTTTTGAGGGAATGAGCTTTTAAAGCTATTTTTCCACCGATCCCTTTGGGACCTAAAGTTTGGTAGGTATGTTCGACTAAAAAAAGAAAAATCTTCAAATTGTGGCCTCATGAAAGGTTCAAGGTTTTAAAGGCAAGGACTTTAGGTCCTTTCAAGATCCAAAATCCCACACAAATATATTTAAGTGACTTTTAATGTGTTGAAAGAGTTTTAAGGATTTTGAGGCGCAAAAGCCCATAAGGTTAGCCTTGGATCAATTGGTTCTTTGGTCCCTCCATGACCCAAAGTCATGGAAGTGGATTTCTTCAAGTTTTAGACTAGATCATTTTTTAGATCTAGGGCATGGGCTATGATTATTCCTCAATGGTAGAGAAAAGGGCATGCAATGTTCAAAATATTGCTAGGTAAATGCTTAGACATAGACAATTTGAAGGCTAACCAAACCTAGGGCATGGGTCATAATTTAGAAAAGGGCAATTTATTCCTCTAACCTAACTACAAAGAAAATCCTAACTAAACCTTTAACCTAGAAAGTATGAAAATAATAAAGACCAATACAAAAACAACCAAGGAAAACATAAAGAAAAAGAGATCCCAAGGAGGCAAGTAAAGAATACCTACTTGATTTTGAAGCCTGAGAAATGCAAGGAAGGTGAGAAAACACATGCATGATTGCACACAAACACACAAGTAGAATTGAAAGTAGATATGGCACAATAATTTTACCTCTTTCAAGCATCTAGGAGTACCAACACTTCAAAACTTTGATCTCTTTAATCTATATTGAATGTCTTAATCATTTGAATGCAAAGAGACCAAAAAAGAGCATTTAAAATGCTTAAATATGTTACCTTTTCAGTTTCTCAGATTGTGATTAATGAGGTAGATTAAGTCTAGGAAAGTGTTGGAAGGAATACAAACATTTACCATTTTCTCAAAATCTTGAAGTTTTATGAAGGATTATCCATGAGGTGAAGGGATTGGGGAACCAAGACAGATAGGGGCCTTAAGAGGAAATCCTAAGGTTCCTATAGAGCCCATAGTCCCATAAAGGACAATAAAGAATAGAAATAAGGGGGACTTTAGGAAGAGAAAGGAACTTAGGAAAAAGTCATAAGATCCTCCTCAAGCTCGAAATCTTGGAAAGGACTAAAACAAAAAATGGAATGTGGGGAAGTGAGGATTCTAGGAAACATGGATCTTAGGACAAATTTTTGAGACCCCTGTAGGACTAAGTACTATAGAGCTAAGAAAGAAAGAAAAATTAAAAACAAAACAAAAAAGTGGAAAGAAAGGAAAATAAAGAAAAAACGGAGAAAAGAGAAGGGTGTAGTGTTGTAAATTGTATCTCTTTAGAATTTCACAATATATTTGGGCCCCTACTTTGGTGTGACTTTTCCTGAATCATTTTAAGCCTATTTGGGCCCTATTCTAAACTATAATTCAATTTTTAAATTAGGACTTGATCTAGCATCACAAATCCTAACACTCTTGATTCCCTTTTGGAGGTCCTATTTTGGTGGAACTAGGGTGCCCTTCACCCATTTCACTATAATTCCTTGAAATTAAAACCATTGTTAGATTTGACCTTATAGTACCCCTACCCTAATTAGAACCTTTTTTACCTCATTAACCAAGGTTGACTTTTTCAGTGGCTTACATTGATGGTTGATTTATTTTGATTGTGATGCTTTATTCTAGTATGATGCTTTAGAGTGTGAATGGTGAATATGATTATGCATTATTTCTCATTGAGGAATAGATATTGATTAGGCATTATTTCTTTAAATAAGTAGTTGTTAACTCTGCTTATGCATCGTATTTTATAAATGATGAAATGTTAAGTTTATTTATGTGTTGCTAACGATGGGCTAACACATTTTCTTCATGTGCGAGTTGCTTAATGTATATGTCATCATTTTGTGTGGAAGTGTATGGGGTGTGAGGGGATGATTTTCCGTCACTCATTTTAGTGAGACATGGAAAGTCACGATTCTCCTTCACCAATGTGTTTACCATGTTTGTCTATATATATGTATGGTTGGCAATTGACACTCTATTGGTTAGGTTTCATTATGTTGTCATTCATGGAAACATGATTTTGGGTTTCGGCTTCATATGGTGTACCAGCAGGCACTTCACAGACTCTACACCGACACCGATAGGATAGAAGATTTCTTTGGTCATCGGCAATGCAGGCCAACATGGTATAGCAAAGGTCATCGGTATTGGAGGCTGACACATCTTGGATCTAGCATCGACAACTTATTTTAATGGTTATTCATTTATATGGCCGACATGTAATATGATATTGTATATATCTTTGTAAGCTAACATAAGGCATAAATTTGTATAGGGTATATAGGGGGAGATTGATTAGATCATTTTATAATAAGGAGAGACATGTGGAATGGATATATGGATGTATTATAATGAGAAATATATCAAAGAGACTATGTATGTGAGGAATTCGTTGTAAGGGTTATTCCAGTAGTGAGGTTTAGGGTTTTAACCAAAACAGACAAAGCTTAAACTGGAACTGCATTCTGGCATAGGAGATTCTATATTAAGTAGTTCATACTTCTTTAAATTGTTGTCTAGATTGTTATGTAGTCAGTGAGGCTCCTATTGTGATAAGCAGTGTGCTCTAGGCTGTAAACCTTCCTACAAGTGTAGGCCCATCACATATTGTAATATCTCTTCATATGGCCAGTGAATTGATATTGTGGGTCACAAATCCCACTGTCTTTTTTCCTCTTTGAGGTTTTCCATGTATAAATATGTGTGTTATGGTTCTCATTTATGTGCTTAGCTTATTGGTTGCATTACTTCTTTCAATTCTATTTGTACCGATATATCGATTGGTGTATGAATGTTTTGTTAAGGCTAAAATTTACTATTCCAATATAACACTAATTCACCCCCCTCTCAATGTTATTGGTTTTCAACAATTGGTATCAGAGCCTTGTTCCTCAGAGGAAGTTTAATAGCTTGAGGAAGATACTAAAACTAAAATCATTGAACATGGCTTTGGAGAAGCAGGTTGAGATGGCACTTGAAGATTATGATGTTAAAAGATTGAAGAACTTAAAGCTACGAGATGATTTGAATTCTGCTAAAGAATTTATTCCTGTCCTACAAGAGAGACTATCATTTGTTCAAGTTGGGAGAAAGGAACTTTTGCAAGATCAGGATGATGAAGAGAAAAATGCACTTAAGGAACAATGTCAAAAATTGAGTAAGGAGAACATGGTTATGAAGAATGAAATGCAAGCTATGACTATGAGGATGTCTAAGGAGATTGAGGACAGAAAGAAAAAGGAAGAAAATCTTGTTGTATCCCTAAAGAACAAATTTGAAGAATGTGGTAGCTTGGTTCATGAAAATGAGATATTGAGGACTGATTTGGTACAATCCCAGAGAAATGAGCAAGAGCTTGAGAGACAAATGTAAATACTAAGAGATGACTTAACTGCTGCAAGTGAGTACAAAGAAAAATTCAAGACTAGCTCAGCATAGCTTGATGAGTTACTGAAGAGATAGAGGCGGATTGGAGATTCCAATGGACTTGGATTTGATCAAGGACAGAGTTCTAGTACTACTAATGAAGATCAAAACCATAAGGCATTAGTAAGGTGATTCAATTCTTATAAATTCAATGGTAGATGTTTTGTTTGCAATAGATTTGGTCACATGGCTAGGCAATGTAGAAATAGAGAAAATCATAACCCTGATTCCGCTCCCGGTAAATGTTCTAAATGTAATAAAATTGGTCATAAGATAGAAGATTGCAGAATGAATGTAAAATGATATGCCTGTGGAAAATTTGGACATATGGCTAATCAATGTAGGTCAAGCAATTTCACTAGTTTTAGCAAGGCAATTCAAAAGAACAATGTTACATGTTATGCATGCAATGAAATTGGACATATTGCTAAGTTTTGTAGAAGCACAAATCCACCGGTTGGCAATGGAGAATAAAATGATAAAGGAAAAGAGAAGGTTAGTGAAATCCGGCAAGATCATACTCAGAGATGGGTTAGAAAGACTGAAGAGAAATCATTAGCCAGGAATGCCCTAGTTACCTATCCGGTAGAAGAGACTACTCCTACATCGGTAGTGAGCTCATCTGGTAACTAAGGAAGATGCCTTACGGGTAGGAAAATTTCATGGAAGATGATGCATATGCCCCTGGAGGAGATTCTGGAAGATGTTCCAGATATTGGAGAGGATTATCCGACATTGATATATTCAGAGTGAGATCTGGTATAATTCACCAGCAATCATTTATGTCAATGGAAGATTGGGGTTTTTTTGATGGATACAAGGTCAATTACACTTAATTGTTATTCACCCAGAATTTAGAGTGATTTCAGAGTGATTCAGAGTGACTTAGTGCAATCAGAAGCTATTTAGAGGCGATCGGATTTCTTCTTGAACGATCACATTGACATCTAGAAGGATTTGTTGGAGGTTTTCGTTGGAAGCGTTCTAAAGGTATTTTTCTTGAATCATGGAATCGAGATCATCTTTTGCTCCTATTTTCATTGCAAATCCAACTATAGTAGTAGTTAAGGAGCACCCCAAGCCAATTTTCAAATGGTATCCACATGTGGCTACCAAGGAAGATTTAGTTGGAGCATTTTCTCGCGTTCTGAAGGGAGTGGTATATGTGGAAGATGTTAGGGCCTATATTCATTGTCATATAGAGGACTTAGGCTTAGGCACTTCGGAGATCAAAGGGATGCATATGAATGAACTCATGGGAGAATCTAGTAAAATCAAACTGACATATCAACACATCAAAGATCTAGGGTTCACTAATATTCTAGATATTCTGAAGTTTGAGGATGAGTTAGTCAGATATGTACTGAGAAGAGTACATGGGGAATTCATATGGCTGGACAGGCCCTACAAAATCACTAAGGAAGCCATCTGGGCAATTACTAGCTTATCATCGACAAGGCCACATCCGGATAAGAAAGTATCAAATGACTTTGTAAGGAAGATCACCAATGCTACATGAGACAAGAGATCGATGAAGGTGAGCACCATCACCGACACCAACATCAAATTTGGAAGCATGGTCATGGGCTACAAGGTAACTCAGTATAACCGACTGAATTCAGTTTCAAGTTCATGTATTTTGGCCACATATAGGATGAATGAGATAATAAAGGAAACACAAAAGGCTTGGAAAAAATGTTTGGGAGAGCATAGAGGATTCTTCACTTCACCAAAGACAAAGACTGATAATATAGATACACTGGTTGAAGGGAAAGGTAAAGGGATTATGGGTACTCCACCCTCAATCTTGAAGAATATCAAGATAGTGGAAATTGAGCCACCGATTAACATAAATGTACAAACAAATATTGAGACACCGGTTAATGCAGAGAACATTATATAGGATATTAACATTGAGGACACTTGTCCTCTGGATACTAATGTACAGGTTGAGGATATTGTTCCTAGATAGGAATCGATAGTTGCACAGACTTCACAAAGTGGTGAAGCCATCGGTGCAAGTGAGGAGGCAATAAAAGTTAAATCACAAAAGAAAATAGGGGAATTCGGTAGGGAACCAGTTGTTGGCACATCATTATTGACAATTGACACTTCTCTAGTGGAAAAGAAAAACATCATAGAGATGAGTCCCACAGAACTAATGACAATGGTTGCTCAGAAACTTATGAAGGAAGGAACTATAGACAAAGGGATTATAGATCAATCCATAACTGTTTTGCATAGATTGGTCTTGGAATGTAATATTGAGAATGAAGCGAGCCCTTTCAGAAAGCTTAAGGCTATAATAAAGCACATCTCTAAAGATTTTTAATGATTACAGCATATCTCTAACTGGCAAGCACTTGAAAAATTCACTTTGGCTAGGAGAGCCGCTTTTGATCAGATCATTGAGAGAGAGAAGAAAAATATCAAGGAGAAACTAATTTTGATATAAATTTCTTTGAAACAAGGTACTAACATATACAGGGTATGTTGCAATACAAATATTCTTACAACAAAAGTAGATGAAAAGATAAAAGAGATACAGGACAAAATTGCTAGTATTGCTAACTCTTTTGATGGACTAATTTCACTGACAACATCTATTGATGGACAAACTTTGACTTTAGAGAACCAAATTTCTGCTCTTGAAAAGGAAAGAGATAAGATCATTCGGAGAGCCAGAAATCTCAGAGGTTTGGTGAGTCCAAGATTGGATTCACTTGGTGTACATAAGAAGGAATGCATGGATATGCTTGGTAAGCCCACATCGACAAAAGTCACTGAGAAAGAATCCCTTGCATATTTACTGAGTGGACTTGAATCCATCTCCAACATATTCAAAACTAGCTGGGATACTTATATGGAGTTATTAGAGAAAGCTTACCCTGAAATCTTGAAATTGGTCAAGCTCTGGTAAGACATTTTTGGAGGTATTTAGTGTACAATTATTTTTCTTTGACATTCTTTTTACAATTTTTGGGCATTGATGTCAAAGGGGGAGTAGTATAGATGTGAAAAAGAATGAAGGGTTGCATACATTAGGGGGAGTTACAAAGTTTTTGGAATTTTGGAGTATTGGAGCATTTTGCATATTCAGCTCAAGGGGAGCAGGGTAGGATGAAACCGATAGTTGAAACCATGACCATTTTTCATATGAGTGTTGCCATCAATGCCAAAGGGGGAGATTGTTGTCAATTGCAACTCTATTGGTTAGGTTTCATTATGTTGTCATTGATGGCAACATGATTTTGGGTTCCGGCTTCATATGGTGTACCGATAGGCACTTCACAAACTCTACAGTGGCACCGACAGGATAGAAGATTTTTTTGGTCACCGACAATGTAGGCTGACATGGTATAGAAAAGTTCATCGATATTGGAGGCTGACACATCTTGGATTTGACATTGACAACTTGTTTTAATGGTTATTCATTTATATGGCCAACATGTAATATGAAATTGTATATATCTTTGTAAGCCGACATAAGGCATAAATTTGTATAGGGTATATAGGGGAGATTGATTAGATTATTTTGTAATCAGGAGAGACATGTGGAATGGACATATGGATGTAATGTAATGAAAAATATATTAGAGAGACTATTTATGTGAGGATATCATTGTAAGGGTTATTCTGGTACTGAGGTTTAGGGTTTTCACTAGAATAGACAGAGCTTAAACCGGAACTATATTCTGGCATAAGAGATGCTATATTAAGTAGTTCATACTTCTTTGGATTGTTGTCTGGATTGTTATGTAGTCAGTGAGGCTCCTATTGTGATGAGCAGTGTGCTCTAGGTTGTAAGCCTTCCTGCAAGTGCAGGCCCATCATATATTGTAATATCTCTTCATATGGCCAGTGAATTGATATTGTGGGTAACAAATCCTACTGTGGTTTTTCCTCTTTGAGGTTTTCCACGTATAAAGTTGTGTGTTATGGTTCTGATTTATGTGCTTGGCTTATTGGTTGCATTACTTCTTTCAATTTTGTTTGTACTGATATACCGGTTGGTGTATGAATGTTTTGTTAAGGCTAAAATTTACTATTCTGGTATAACACTGATTCACCCCCCCCCCCCCACCCTCTCAGTGTTATTGGTTTCCAACAATGTATATATATGTATGTGTGGTTTGGTGATGCAGGAAATTACAGGTACAAGGTACTGACTCCACCTGTTTCCATAGGTATGAGCGTACCTAATTAACCCGATGGAAGTGGAGGAGATAGTTCTAAGGTCCTAATGTCGTCCCTAGCATTTCTTGATTGTGAGTGTCATCAGTCTTTTGTCTACCCTTTTGGATCACTAAGTAGCCACTTTTCTGACGTTGGTATGTGGGTCATGTTCTTATTTTGTTTAAGTTGAGTGCTACGTGTTATGTTTCTTGTGTATTTAATTTTCTCTTCTTGAGTAGTTAATGAGTAATTAATTGTTAATATTGTATGGTTATTAATAATTAATATGTGTCGTATTTATTAAGCTGAAATTAAAAATAAAGTAAGTTTAGAGCACTTTTGTGGTTAATTAGATAATCGATTATTCTTAATTGTTTAGTTAAAGTGATTGTTGAATTATTAGTGAAAATTAAATTATGTCCCGAGTAATTGTTGTAAAAAAAAATAAAAGAGAAAGAAAGTTGATTTTTACTTATTAGTTATTAAAATATCTATTGGCTTTTGAGTTAAAAGAATAATAGAATTTTTAAATATAGTCATGTAAATGCTTTGAATAAAATGAGTTTTTTAATTCTTATTAAAAAAGGGAAATTATCCCCTAAATTGATTTTTGGGGGAATTGCTTTATAATTTGTGAAAAAAATCAAAAGAGGGGTTGGTTTTTCATTCTGGAAATTTTTCCTCTCTACTGGTGATTAGGGATATGGGTGAAGGCTCTGGCATTTTGGGAGGATGGAGAGCTCTACTCAAATTTCTTTCCAGGAAAGCTATGGAAGCTTGGAGTTTTAAAACCTCTGATCGGTTCTTTGTGTTTGTTTGTCAGTTGTTTTTTTTTTTGCTATCCTCTCTGTTTAGGATGAAAGAAGAGATAGGAAATCTAATTTTCATTGTTGTTCTTTCTTATCTATTTGGATTATGCTATGTGAATCTGGAAAAAGGGGGTTTTAAAATGCCCAATTTTGGGAGCAGAAGAAATGGGGGTTTTCTATTTTCCCTGCTTGTGTTGTGAGTTCATTTTTAAAAAAAATAGAAATTGTGGTTTGAAAAGCTAGATAGAAAAACAAGATTTTAAGTTTTGAAAACCCCAAGAAGACATTCCAATTTGACGATTCTATTGTTTTATTTACAAATTTTGTCTGATTTTAATTTTACCTCTATTGAATTCCATAGAGAAGAGTTTTTTTTTTTTAAATTAAATTTATTATAAAAAATCCCTATTGCATTTTACAGAGAAGGTAAGAATTTAAAAGAAAAATGAAAAAAAAAAGAATTGAATAGGTGGGAGGGGTCGTGGAGCCCAAACTATTGGCATTTGTATGAATATTGCATTAATGATTTGTTATCTTGTCATTGATGTCAATTAACCAGTAATGATGTTGTTGTAATGTTATTTTGTAACTAGTAGAAAGAGCTAGTGAAAGGAAATTGTGACCGGTAGGTTAGTTTGTGGAGTGAACCGGTATTGCTAAGTATTGGAGAGTTGAACCAGTAAACCCTACCTATTTACACTGCATGTTTTACTTTTTATTCGACACTGTTGTCAAAGGGGGAGACGAACTATGTGATCATTGTGAGAAGAATTATATGATTGACAAAGTAAGATGTACAACCAGCTAGTAACTGAAGACAAACAGAAGACAAGTTGAAGACAAGAGAGTACATGGTAAAATGTAAACCAAGATTCCTATTCACAATCACAACAATCAAGGGTATTGATATTTGTATTGCCATCAATGCCAAAGGGGGGGATTGTTGGCATTTGCATGAAGATTGTATTAATGATTTATTATATTGTCATTGATGTCAATTAACCGGTAATGATATTGTTGTAATGTTGTTTTGTAACCAATAGAAAGAGCTAGTGAAAGGAAACTGTAACTGGTAGGTTAGTTTGTGGAGTGAACCAGTATTGCTAAGTATTGGAGAGTTGAACCGATAAACCCTACCTGTTGTTTTGATAAACCCTAACCGATTAAGTTTAATGAATTGGTTATATTTGTTTATGATATGATGATGAGCGTTAATGATTATGACATGTATGCATATTGTATGAAGAGAGTTTCAAAGTAATTTTGGCACATTGAGGTAACGGTTTTTGTATTGGGAATGAGCAAGTATACTACATGTAATGCAATGCGCGCAATGAGTTACTGAGATCAATGGCACAGTGATCAAGGAGCGGTCAAGGCTTTCTTGAATGATGTGTAGAGATTGTTATGTAATCCAATGGTCATACTTGAACTGACTTGTTTGTAATCTCTGTGAGAATTAGGTTTTTGTCGTGTTAGCGACCTAGTTGTTTTGTTTATAAGGTCCATGAGTTGTTTTAATTGAGTGTGTTGGCAAAGTTAAATTGGGTGTGTGGTTGCCAAACCAGATGTTGTATCTGCAATTTGAGTAAAGGCGGATAGGAGCATGAAAAGGATCTGAACAAGCAAGTGAAGTGCTATTCAAACAGATCAGCAAACTCATGTTGTTTTCTAACAATTACAACAGTTAAATCCCCTAACCGAGTAAGCTCTAACAAGCTTGGTGTTATTCAAATCCTCCAACAAGGTGATTGATTATCTTGGATTCTACATTCTTTAGAAAGGTTACACCTCATAGGGTATTGCTTCTAACAAGGCATTATAATCAATCCCTTAACCGGGTGGTTCCTAAGAGATTTAGTTCTTAAAAGGATTTTCCTATAAGCTTTGACACTCTTGTCTCCTAACAAGGTGAATTTCAAAAGAGTTGAGATAGTTCTCTTGTGAGTCCCATCTCACCGTGGTTTTTCCCATTTGGGTTTCCACACCAAATATATTGTGTCAAGTGGTGAATGTTTTTATGGTTGCTTTTCTTAACTACTTATTCCACTTTGATAAGTCATTATAACTGGCAGCAATATGATATGAATTTTTACTTATAGTAGTAAAATTATTTGGATGTTTGTAAGTTACAAGTTGATTACTGTTATCTGTTGTAACAGTCAACCGGTTTAGTTTGACAATTTTTTATCTTGACAGAGATATTGCATTGATAGTTCTAAGTTTACTTTGAGAGATTGATTTTGAGATTGGTCAAGTATTATCAGTTTTTCTATCTACTGATTCACCCCCCCGCCCCCTCTCAGTAGTTGACCGGATCCTTGTTCTTTCATCATACCATCAATTGGTATCAGAGCTTCTCAGGTCCTCTAAGGTCGAAGCCTAACAACTTGAGGAAAAGATCTTGTAGATCATGATGAACAAGGAAGGTTTGAAGTGTAATAGAGAGAACTATAGGATATGGGGTCACAAGATGAAAATTTATATCAAGAGTCTTGGAAATCGATACAGGGAATATGTTAGTACTCAATATGTTCCACCTACTGGGATCATGACTGATGATCAGAATAAAGAGCAACAAGAAAACAATCAAGCACTGGAGGATATTATCAGTTCTTTATCTGATGTTGAATATGTCGATGTTCATGGTCTGGAGACTGCACATGAGGTATGGAAGAAACTTGAAGAGATTTATAGTGGTGATGAACATGTGAATATAGCCAAGGAAGAGAGTCTAAGAGGGAAGTTTGATGACATGCGGATGGTTGAAGATGAGAATATCCAACAGTATAGTCAGAGGATAAAAGAGATAGTTGGTGAGATTAAGAGTGCTGGTAGAAAAATGGATCATGCCATAGTAGTTAGTAAGGTATTGAGAACCCTGCTACTAGTCTACACTATCCTAGTTGCATCCATTCAGAAGTTAAAATCTATTGGCAAAACCAAGGTAACCCTTGACTTCATGATTGGTAAGCTTAGTGCTTTTGAATAAAATGGTTATGATGGTAGTATTCAAAAATTTGAATCAACATTTAGAGCTTCTGTTTCTAACCCATCTATGAGAAAAAGAAGAGAAGCCAGTCACAATTTTGAATCTAGATCCAGAAAAGAAGTTGATGATGAAGACAATTTAGTTGAGCTTGAAGCATTGTTGGCCAAGCGGTTGCCCAGAGGTACCGGCAAATATAGAGGTAAATTACCTTTGAAATGTTTTGCATGCAACAAGATTGGACACATAGATTCTAATTGTCCTAATGGTGATAATGAGAACAAGCAAGATAAGTTCAATAAGTACAAGGGAAAAGGAAAGAGCTATTGTCTTATTGTAGTTGATGGTGGTATCACTGATGAGGAATCTGATGGTGATGGTAATGAAGACATTGTGTTTTTAGCCATTAAAGAAGAAACATTTGATCAGAAAGGTTTAGTTTCACGAATGTATAATTATGATGATTGGATCATTGATAGTGATTTTTCACATCACATGACCGGTGACCATAGAAAATTTCTTTTCTTGAAGGAATTTGATGGCAGAGTTGTAAGATTTGGTAATGACTCACCCTACGTGGTTAAAGGTAAGGGAACTATTTCTCATAATAGAAAGAGCAATGTAGATGATGTCTACTGGCTTGAAGGTATAAAGCACAATCTATTAAGTATTGCTCAACTCAATGACAGAGGATATCCATTGGATTTTAAAAATGGTATGTGCAAAATCTATAGGAGTAAAGGTGAACCGATTGCAACCAGCAATAAGACTAAAGGTAACTTGTTTCACCTGATTCCTAAAGTCAACAATTGTTTAATTGCTAAAGTAGATGAAAGTTGGCTTTGGCATAGGATATTTTGTCATTTGAATTTTGATAACATTGTTAAAGTGAGTAAGTCAAAGACAGTGAGAGGTTTTCCTCAATTGGACAAACTGGTTAATGCTCTTTGTAAGGAATGTCACTTGGCAAAGATGACATCCTCAACTTTCAAGAGCAATTCTTTTTCAGCAGAGCATTTGTTAGATTTGGTTCATACAGACCTATGTGGACCAATAAGGACTAAAAGTATTCAAGGTGATAGATATTTCATGATCTTCACTGATGATTGCTTGAGGATGATGTGGGTCACATTCTTGAAGGATAAAACAAAGGAATTTGGTAAGTTCAAGGCATTTAGGGCCTTAGCTGAAAAGGAGAGTGGAAAGAAGATAAAGTGTCTGATGACAGATCAAGGCAGAGAATTCACTTCTGAGGAATTAGCTAGATATTGTGAAGAGACTAGTACCAAACGACAACTTTCTACACCAAGGACACCAAAGTAGAATGGTATTGCAGAGAGAAACAACCGGTCAGTTGTTGACGCTGCTAGGACAATGTTGATACAAGGAGGTGTAGCAAAAATTTTTTGGAGAGAAGTTGTCAGCACATCTGTCTACATAATGAATGGGATTTTGGTAAAAAAAGGTAAGGACAAGACTCCTTATGAAAACTGGTATGGTAGATCACCTAATTTTGGTTATTTCAAGATACTTTGGTAGCAAATGTTTCATTAAGAGAGGTGACTATATTAGCAAATTTGAGGCTAGAAGTGATGAAGGTATATTTCTTGGTTATTCCACCAAGATTAAGCCCTACAAGTGTTTTAACAACTGAACACAAAGAGTGATAGACAGTTTTGATGTTCGAGTGGATGAGTATCCTAAAGTCTCAGGGGAAACCATTGTGAAGAAAAAGGATGAAGATCCTTGCATTTTGTTTTTGGAACCAGAACTTGTGAAACTTGAAACTGGTCAAAAGAATACTGATGTACCAGTTCACCTGGAATAGCTAGATTCAGAAGAAGATGATGATAATGAAGATGAACCTGAAGATAATGATCATGTTATTCTAAGGTATGTTAGACTCGATCATAATCCTAAGCAGATTATTGGAGATAAGGATGTTGGAGTGCTAGCTAGAAGAAGAATCAGAGAGAATTATTGCATGATCTCCACTATTGAGCCTAGGATTGCTAAAAAAGCATTTGGTGATGATCATTGGTTTAAATCTATGGAGGAGGAGCTTGAAAAAATTGAGAAGAACAACACATGGACTCTAGTACCCCGACCGGTAAATAAAAATGTGATAGGCACTAAGTGGGTTTTTAGGAATAAATTGAATGAAGATGTTGTTGTAGTTCACAGCAAAGCTAGATTGGTTTGCAAAGGTTATGCACAAGAAGATGGAGAAGATTATGGTGATAATTTTGCACTAGTGGCCAGACTGGAAGGTGTCAGAACTTTACTAGCTTTTACAACTCATAAATGATTCAAAGTATATTAGATGGATGTGAAATCTACATTTTTTAATGGAATACTGGAAGAAGAAGTATACATTGAGCAACCAGATGGTTATGCTTTAACTAACAAGAAGGACATGGTATGTAAGTTGCACAAGGCACTATATCAATTAAAGCAAGCACCGAGAGAATGGTATGAAAGGATTCATTCACACCTCCTGAACATGGGATTTCAGAGAACCAGTGAAGATAGCAACATATATCCCAAATCTAAAGGAGATAAAATATTGGTTAGTGAAGTGTTTGTAGATGATATCATATTTGGAGGAAATGATGACATGAGCAATGAATTTGCAAATGAATGAAAAGTGAGTTTGAAATGTCTCTAGTGGGAGAAATAAAAAAATTCATCGTTTTGCAAATACAGAAAATGAAGAGTGGTATTTTCATCACACAGTCTAAGTATGTGAAGGAGGTATTAAAGACATTTGGTATGAGTGAATGTAAACTAGTTGGGACACCAATTGTTACAGGTTGTAAGTTATCTAAGGAAGATGAGGCCACATCTGTTGATGAGAAAGAGTACAAGTCAATGATTGGAAAATTGCACTATGTTGTTAGCTCATGTAGTTGGTCTAGTTGCAAGACTTCAGAAGAATCCAAAGGAAACACATTTGATAGCAACGAAGAGGATTTTCAGATATTTGAAAGGTACTGTTGACTATGGATTATGGTATCCATATGAAGGAAACTTTGATTTGAAGGTGTACATAGATGTAGATTGGGCACATAATGTTGATGACTATAAAAGAACACCCGATGGAACATTCGTTCTGGGAGGAAGACTTGTTTCATGGAGTAGCAAGAAGTAGAGTTGTATTTCACGGTCTATTGTTGAAGCTGAGTATGTTGCATCTTATATGAATTGTACCTAGGCTATCTGGATGAGGCACATTTTGGAAGGTTTTCAGATGAAGTTTATAGAACCTGTAAAGATCTTATGTGACAATACTAATGCCATAAATATTTCAAAGAACCTTGTCTTGCACACACGAACCAAGCACATTGAATTGAAGTATCATTTCTTGAGGGAAAAAGTGCAGAGTAAATATGTGATCTTAGAGCATGTTTCTACCAAGGAGAAGCTTGCAGATATCTTTACTAAACATCTGCCTAAGACAAATTTTGAGTATCTTAGAAGTCAGCTAGGGGTTGTACCACTTCATAAGGTAAATTGAGCATGATATAGATTACATCAATCCCAGAGCTACTTGTAGAATTTTACAACAGGATTGGTGTAGAAGTGGAGTTTTTCCATAGAGGGAGCATCAAGTTGCAGGTTGTTGATGCTACACATTGAAGTTTTATATTGCATGTTTTAATTTCTATTTGGCATTGTTGTCAAAGGTGGAGAAGAACTATGTGATCATTGTGAGCATAATTGTATGATTGACAAAGGTAAGATGTACAACTAGCTATTGACTAAAGAAAAACTGAAGACAAGCTGAAGACAAGAGAGTACATGGTAAAATGTAAACCGGAATTCCTATTCACAATCACAACAATCAAGGATATTGGTTTTTGTATTGCCATCAATGCCAAAGGGGGAGATTGTTGGCATTTGCATGAAGATTATATTAATTATTTATTATATTTTTATTGATGTCAATTAAACAGTAATGATGTTTTTGTAATGTTGTTTTATAACTAGTAGAAATAGCTAGTGAAACAAAACTATAACCAATAGGTTAGTTTGTGGAGTGAACCAGTATTGCTAAGTATTGGAGAGTTGAACCGATAAACCCTACATGTTGTTTTGATAAACCCTAACCTATTAAGTTTGGTGAATTTGTTATATTGGTTTATCATTTGATGATGAGCGGTAATGATTATGACACGTATGCATATTGTATGAAGAGAGTTTCAAAGTGATTTTGGTTCGTTGAGGTAACGATTTTTTTCGAGGGAATGAGCAAGTATACTAATATAATGCAAAGCACGTGATGAGTTACTGAGTTCAATGAAGTGGTCAAGGCTTTCTTGAATGATGTGTAGAGATTGTTATGTAATCCAATGGTCATACTTGAACCAACTTGTTTGTAATCTCTATGAGAATTAGGTTTTTGTTGTGTTACCGACCTAGTTGTTTTGTTTATAAGGTCCATGAGTTGTTTTAATTGAGTGTGTTGGCAAAGTTGAATTGAGTGTGTGGTTGCCAAACCAGATGTTGTATCTATAGTTTGAGTAAAGGCAAATAGGAGCATGCAAAGGATCTGAACAAGCAAGTGAAGTGCTATTCAAACAGATCAAAAAACTCCTATTGTTTTTAAAAATTACAATTGTTAAATCTCCTAATCGGGTAAGCTCTAACAAGCTTGGTGTTATTCAAATCCTCTAACAAGGTGATCCATTAGTTTGGATTATAAATCCTTTACAAAGGTTACTCTTCATAGGGTATTGCTTCTAACAAGGAATTATAGTCAATCCCTTAACCAGGTGGTTCCTAATAGGATCAATTCTATTATCATTGTTTAAGAAATGGGTTTTCTTTTCCCATGATTGGCTAGGTTTTTGAAATTTTGAGTCAGATATGCTATTAACTGCTTCAAATCTGTTTTAGGTCTTTAACGGTTAAGGGTTTTTGGTTTTAAATAGCTCAAATGTCTGATCAAACCCTTTGGTTTCTATTCCTACGTTACTTTATTCACTTAAGTAATGGGTCTTGGGGTCATGTGAAGTGTCCCCCCTTGTTATTTTCCTAAGCAGTCGTTAAATAATTGTAAAAAATCTATGCCTTATGTCATTTTCCTTCTAATGTTGTCAGGTCCAGTAAGTGTCATGCAACTTTCAAATGAATCTACGACTTTCGCTATTTCATTACGCGAAGTTGTGGGTGTGTTAAGCTATGTGAAATAGCGAAAGGAAAAAGCATGTTCGACTGTGTGCAGTGGATCTAGTTTAAAGAGACTCCATCTCACTCAAGATCTAATGGTTGGCATTGATTCACAACCGAAATGAGTGAGTAAATTACCTTTCGCGAAATGGCGAAAAGGTTTGGTGGGACCCAGCAATGAAGACTTTCCCATGGCTAAAAGACGATCAAGTTTGAAAGAAATCGACGACTCTCATTGTTTCACGACTGATAGATGCTCACATGTTATGCTCTGCGAAATAGCAAAAGGTTTTGGCCCGGGCAAAAGAGGTTCATAAGAAGCATAACAGATGCGCAGGTCCTCAAGATCTAATAGTTAGCACAATTTCGCAGGAGAAAGATGCTCGAAAGATAGCTTTCACGAAACAGCGAAATGACATGGCATTCCAAGCAAGCAGTCCAGCTGGTTGAGATGGCAAGTAAGATAATGACACATGGCCGAAAATCAAAGTGGTCAGCGAATTGGATTTAAGGACTAATGGGTGGGTCCAAGAAGATGAGTCATGTTGTGGGATAAGAAGTGACCTGGCAGATACAGGTGGCAAGGATAAAGTGGATCCTGGTGTTTTCTTTCACCGAATAAAAAATTGACATGTCAGTTCAGGAATGACTAGACAACAGGTGGATAAAGCTAAGTTAGATGACCCATGTCTGCTGAATTCAAGTAGGTTGTTAAGCATCAAGAAAGTTTGATATAATCTAGCGGTTCACGTGAGTTCGCGGAGGTAAGATGCTAGTGTTTTAAGGTCTACCAAATGGTGAAAGAGAAATAGAGTTTCTTCCCAGCATGATGTGGAATGACAGCTATTACTTCTTGTAAAGCTTGATGGTGATGTGTCGATTGACTCGTAGTTTCAAAAGGTGATTAAGGGCCCACCAAGGTGTAACCAACGGCTATGCAGGAAGTAAGACACGTGATTGACTTTGAACTAAACCTGAAGAGTTTTCCAGGGCTAATGGCTGAGTGCCATGTGGCATTTATTAACCAGTGAATAAGAAGGGTAAGCAATGTCCGGATAAAGGTCTCACTTAAAAGATGGTCATCTCAAGATTGATACAACACTTCTCGTTGTTTTGTGGCTCGAAGATGTAAGTGGATTAACCTCTGCAAAATAGCAAAAAACTGTTAGCCATCAAGATGAGGTGCGGTTAGTGAACAAGTTGATGGTCCTGGTAGGAGACAAAGGTCAGGTGGTTAGAGTTCCATCTAACTCTTGGCATAGCTTTGCAAAAGGAAAATGCCCATGGTATAAAGCTTGTGAAATGGCGAAAAAGAGGTAGGGCCCAATGCAAAGGCAAAGAGGTTAAAATAGTGTAAAGACCGATGAAGTCTCATCTAATTGAATGGCTGGCGTGATTTCATTTGGCGAAATTGCTAGGATGTTATGCTCTACGAAATGGAAAAAAAGAGGTAGGGCCCAATGCAAAGGCAAAGAGGTTAAAACAATGTAAAGACCAATCAAGTCTCATCTGATCAGATGGCTGGCATGATTTTGTTTGGCAAAATTGCTAGGATGTTATGCTCTGTGAAATGGCGAAAGAGCGAAAAGAAAATATACAGGCATGTTATGACTCGTTGGAGAAAAAATTTTGAATTCTTCTATGAATTCAATTCTGAAAGGACGACCGAAGCATGCGGTATCAATGTCACAGTTAAGAGCCCGACTACTGTATACGATCTTGCATCAATTGAATGAAGGAATCATTTTTAAAAATTGTTACAGAGAAAGCGGTTGCTGAGAAAATCTCTTCAGTTGCAGAGTGGATTTCTTTAGTTGCAGAGTGGATTTCCTCAAGCCAAAAATAGGTTCTCTTATACTCTTGCTTGGCAATTACTTAACAGTGTGTTTCAATTGGGGTTTTGATTTGTTACAGAATAGTTGGGGGTAGTAATTAAATTTCTTGCATAGTTGTTTAAGATGGCACCTAAAAGAGAATTCTCAGGAAAGGTTAATTACCAAGAGAGGCCTATCTGTGATAATTTCCTAGAATAGTTGACAATGTCAACTAATGTGGTAGCAAAGGTAGAGGAATTAGTGCCAAGAGCTCCTCGCTGTATGATAAGGGAAATTGGCTAAGAGACCCTCAAATTGGGTTGTCTGGGTTGGGATTATTTAAGGTTGGATTTGGTATGAGAAACTCCCTAGCCCCAATCAATAGTATCTGGGAGTTGGATTTAGGCAAATTGGTGGTCCCTGGAGTATTCATGGATGTGGATCTCCTAACTTAGATTGCACACAACTATGACCCAATCACAAGAAGTGTTAAGGATATAAGTGAGAAAACCCTCATTGAAATAAATAATGAGGAGTTCAGAAATGCTTTTGGGCTTAGTGAGTTTACCAATTTTTTAGAGCCTATTAATTTTAAATGACTAGCTTAGGTTTATAGTGTGCAGAGGAACCACCTTAGAAATGGGCCTCTTAAAGAATTATTTGTGAAGATAGGCGGATTAACAGTTGTAGGACCCAACACTGAGGAGCCTTTCTCTTTAAATCTGTTCACCCTTAGGGCCAAAGGATTATACTAGTCAATCTGCCAAATTTTAGGAGAGGATGATGAGGCTAATATGCCAACTCATTACATGTTGATGATTGCTCAAATTTGAACCCTTCTTTGGCAGTGACCTTTGATTATGCTTCCTATATCAATGATGCCATCCATGAAGGATTGATAGGAATAAAGAATGGGAAAGTGGATAGGCCTTCTGGATGGTACTCCCTCCTCATGCACTTATTTTTATGAGTTTAAGACCATCACTCCCGAGCAAGGAAGAGACATGGTAGCACAGGCTGGGGTGCTCATTCTCCCCGAATGGGACATAGCAGATGCCTTAGTTTTAGAAGCAGTAAGAAAGGAGACCAAACCTATGGATGGAGTCACTTTCAGTAAAGATAATGCTGCACTAGTCATGTGGTCTCTTAAAAGAGATGAAAACAAGAGGAATATGGACACCCCAGGGTCAAGTTACCTTGGAGGAATGATAGTGAAAAGAGTGCAGAGCACTAGGGTAGTGGAAGCTACTAGCATTGTGCTAGAGACTGCACAGTTTAGTGTTGTAGTAGCAGAAAGAGAAGCAAAAGAAAAAGCAGATCTCCAAGTTAAGTTGGAGACAATTCTGAAAGCTTACAATAGGGCCAAGGAAGAGGTAAGGGGTAAAGATAGCATCATCACCAAGCTACAAAGCCAGTTGGCAGGACAATACCATCAAGGTGAGTCCTCAACATTGATGATATCCTCTTCTCCTGCGAGACCTCCACCCACCAGCCCCATTATTGAATTCCCACCATCTCTAGCACCTTCTAGTTCTCAGTTGATTGAGATCACTCCCCATGAGTTGGAGAATTTAAAACAGGCTCAAGCCCTATATGCAAAGAAATATGAAAAGAGAGTAAGGGCTACAATTCTAAGTTTTGTTGACACTATAGGGTCTTCACTAATGTATAATAACATGAGTAAGATTTTGGAAATGTGGACTGAGTTAAATGGGGACAAGGCTATTTTAATGCCTATTTTTGATAAATGGAGACCCAGAGAGCAGGATATAGAACTGATTTGTGTATGCTATGATGAGGCAAGGACTGACCCTATTATTAAATCTACAAATGATATGACAAAGGATTTAGTAAAGTTGGCAAAAGGAGTAGATAATGCAGATAGAAAGATCAACTTGTACAAGAAGGAGTGCACTGATCAAGTTTTTGAATTACTCCTAGGAGGTTTTGTCAGCCCAACCCAATTAAAGGACAAACAAATATGGCTTAAGGAATTGGAAACCAAATTGTCACTTAGAATAAAAGGAATTGTCAAATCAATGGATGCCTCCATATTTGTCAAAGCATTTAAAGAGATTGAGAAAATCAAATCTCATTATGGTTTCCTGAATTCAGAGGTCAATAAAATGAGGAATTCTTGGAAAAGATTAGCCAAGACAAAAGCAAGAGTGATTAACTTCTCATGGCCTGTTGATGAGGTGTATCAGGAATGGAGAAGAAAATATGTAGTGCTTGATGTGGAGCAGTTAGAAAATGTTGCAACAGAACAACAAGAGGAAGAAGCCGCGGATGTTGAAAGAGACTTGTAACCGCATTTGTAAAAGGTTTTGTAACTTCTTTTTAAGAAGTAATGATTGTAACAAACTCTCCTAGGAAAGTCTGAAGCTATGTGTGCATCCATATTGTTATAAATGGATACCAGGACTAGTAAAATAAGGGATCGCAAGGAATTGTAAGAAAACGCTGGAGAAATTTATCTAAGCTTTTTTTCAAGTTTTAATGGAGAATATTCAAAGGTTTTTGTAATACTTTTCAGAAGAAAATATCAATACACGGACCATTGGTTTTGAGTCTAAACTTTGTGTTGTCTTCAAGTATATTTGCAAATGTTTACTATTTCATTCTGAGTAATCTAGGGTTATTTCTTTTTTGAATATGGGTTGTAAGGCAACTTTCAATAGATATGCTTCTTAGCTTTTCTCTTTAGGAGGGGAATTAAATACACAGGAATCATTTCTACCAGTAACTTCTTTGTGAGAAATTTTGAATTTTGATGAACATAGTTTAGTTTGGTATGAATAAATTCTTATGTGTGTTAGGCATATATAGGGATCTGCAGAAGCCAAACTGATGGGATATGTAGAGATATTTGATTGTGGAAGTATTGTTTGAACTTAGATGACTCTGTGACCTTGGATAAGGCACTGGTGTAGATCAAGGTTGTCTATTACATATCTTGTAGGTCAATACTGAACATGAATACAAGTTTCATTTCTTTGTTTCAGTTGATTTTAAGGTGATAAGATCCACTGATTTTTGGACTGGTTTGTTGTGGATTTATTTTTTAAAAGTGTGAATTCAGTTCACAAAGGTATACCCGCCTGAACTTTGGATAAGTTCAAAGTGTAGAAGGTTAATCAAACCTTGTCATTTGTTGTCCTGAAAGTTTCCTTCTCTTTAATCTCTCTTCTCCATACAGAGTTATCATATCACTATAAGGATTTTAAAGTGAATCAGATTTTGAGAACAACAAAAGTGGCGACTCTACTAGGGAGAGTCACAATAAGGATCCAGGCACAGATTTGTGCTTAGATTTATAAGGAAAAATCATTGTGTCTTTGTGGAATCGATTGGTGCTTCGGTGAATATAGCAGTGGTGTCTCGACGTCTCTATTTGGAAGTTACCTCTATTTTCTTTTGGTATATGATTTCGGTTTGAAATCTTGCAACGTTTTATTCAAAGCTTGTTTCCATATTTCCCATAGTCTTGTGGGTGGCGACTCTGTTATCTTTGAACCAGTCCTTGTGAAATACATAAAATTTTAAGAGGAAGACAAGCATAATGCAAGGAGGAAAAAAATACTAGATCATTCATGAAGAAGCATCCTCGTGAAACTTTGCAAGAAGGTTTTCCTGAACAGTCACGAAGAGGTCAGAAGAGATAAGTGCTTCATGAACCATCAAATGCTGCTTGGGTGCAAAAAATTAACAATACTGGTAAGATACCTGATCTACCTATTTATGCAAAGTCTAATTCTTCTTCCAGAGATTCTGAACATGATATATTAGGTTTCCATTCTGGATTGTTTGGAAATATAGATAATGCTCATGCTTTAAATGAAGATATATCTCATGTTAGTGTGTCTGCGAGAGATAGGACTAGTTCAAATGCAATCAGACATTCTGTTCCTAGAACAATTGATGGAAATATCAGCCTGATTGATATAGATCAAGTCAATATATCTAACTTTGAGGAGAATTTCCTTGATGAAGATAAAGTGTCACAAGAAATAGAAGATTTAAATAGGAGGTCAAAGCAAAACTAATGGAGAGAGATAGGCTTCTTAGACAAATAGATAATCTTGAAGTGTTGGCTAAGGAAAAAGAAAAGAGTGATGAGGAAGGCCCTGTGATAAGAGAAATTCTAATCCCTAAGGCTAAGCCAACATATAGGTCAATAGTCCAACCAAACAAGGAATTGCATAGTGATTCACAACTTCCTACGAATAATGTTGATAAAGGGAAGGAGAAATGGGTGGATGATGGAACTAGATCTAGAAATACAGAGGAGATTTCTCATAGGCTATCAGCACATGAGAGAGAGATGGAAAGAATGAGGAAGGAAAAGGAGGATCTACAAATGGAGCTAGAGAAAGCTGAGTTGGAAGTAGCCAATCAGGAAGTGAAAAGAAAAATTAGTTACCTAAAAGCTCCCCCTATCATTTTTCCATCAGAATATCTTAGTAAGCTTGATCCTCAGCAACTTTCCCTCCCCTCAGTTAAAATTTAGCCTACTATGCTTGCTAGTACAACAACAGTTAGTCAAATACCTATGAACAATCAGCATAACCAAATATCTTAGACCCCAATTCCAAAAGTCAGAATGAACATGGGAAATAATAATGCTGCTAACCCTTTTCAAAGGAGACCTATCCATTTGGAGCAATATAGACAATTATTCTTTGATGGGATCCTGGGATATCCCAACCATGTTCCTACTGAGTTAAGGGACAAACTCCGTAAGTTTGCTGGAAATAATGCAATTAGTGTTGAGGAACATTTAAAATCCTTTGGGGACCTAATAAATGATTATGAGATAGTGGATGAAGATGTCATAATGAAATTGTTTGTTTAGTCCCTGGTTGATGATGGAAGAGATTGGTACAGAGGTCTTCCAGTTAATAGCATTGGGTCATGGGAGGACTTTAAAAATTGTTTTCAAGAACAATACGGTGAAAAAACAAATGTGAGCTTCATGCTCAATGAATTTAATAACATTAGAAAATCTGATAATGAAATGGTCACCGATTTCAATGCTAGATTTTAAAAGACCATGCATAGATTGTATCAGGTGATGAGGTTAGATGATAACATGTGTCTGAACACCTATTATAATGCATTTGATTCAAAAATGGCCTATATCTTGAGGGATAAAAATCCACATAACCTGAGGGATGCATTTAGAATTGCCATTAATGTGGAAAGCAATAGAAAAGCATCTAGGAAGTTAGGAAGGAGAACATATGGTAGGTTATGGTAGGAAACAAAACAGCAACCTAACAAAGTTGCTAAGGAGGAAGACAAGATAGAAAAGTTGGTTATTTCTATGAAGGATCTGACTACCAAGGTAAATAAAAATGATAAGCCTCATTATAACTGGCAAGATAGACCCCCTAGACTGCATGACATGCCTTATAATACCAACTGGAAAGATGGCAAACCCCAAAATGAGAAGCCTAAAATTGCTCAGAGTCAGGATACCCCAGATCCCTTAAAAGGGAAAAATGTCCATAATATAGAAAACACTCCTTGGTGTATTTCTTGTGATGGGCCACATTCTCCTCATCAGTGTGCAGTAGCTCAAGCCCTTGAAGAGTCCATGAGACAAGAAGCTGAGCCTAACATTAACATGTTTGAAACCATTATAGAGAGTGATGAGGAATCTGTACAAAGTGAATGTAGTGATGTGTTAAATAATGAAAGGTTTGTTCAAGGATAACTAACACTAGACTGGCATCCTACCTTGAATTTGGTAACGATTGAAGATGAAGAAGTTCATCTTAGAAGGCCTAGTGAGGAAGAAGTTAAAAATCTCACCAAAGCTACTATTGCTAAAGCAAAACACAATTACAACTTAAGGAGCACCAAGAAGGACACTGATCAGGGTGAACCTGGTTCCATGTTTATAAAAGAGGTTACTCAAAAGGGGGCAGCAAGTAGTGCTACCACTTTCCCTAAAATTGGTCAAGAAAATAAGGAATAGGTTAAGGATGTACCCAAGAGTACAGATGATAAAAGTACCAATGATATACAAGGAGCTGCCACAGCAAAAAGGGCAAGTCAGCTTAAGGCAGAAAGAGTTAGAGCTAATACTGAATTAAGTAGTAGTTCCACATTTGACATGGCTCAAGCTCTTACACAAATGAAAGTTATTGTCCCATTAATAGAATTACTGAAAAATAAAAGAACATAGGGATGTAGCCTTGTCTTTGTTTTCTAATATATCTGACAGTGACATAGCCCTACCTTCCAGTTCAGTTAAAAATGGAAAGGATCAGGAACTCCAAACCCCAGAGGTTTATGCTAGAACCACTATTACTTAAGAGCCTTCGCAGGTAGATCCTTTTTATGTTACTTTGTTAGTGAATAACCAGCTGATAAAAAACTGTATGATAGATTCAGGAGTTGCTGCTAATGTAATGCCCTATGGTGTTATGAAAGAACTAGGACTGTCAATAACTATTGTATATGGAAAATGCTATGCTTTGGATAATAGGGAAGTACCTGTGATAGGTACAATGAGAGATGTTGAAGTAAAAATAGCAGCATTCCTTGAGGCAACTTACAAAATGGACGTTATTGTTACTAACACTAAAACCCATTATGGTATGTTGTTGTTCAGGCAGTGGGCAGTAGCAGTAGGAGGAAATGTCCAATTGGATTTGTCTTATGCTACCATCCTAATCAATGGGAATCGGGTCAAGTTGTACAAAGAACCACGTGCTCCTAGGGTAATTGAAAATGTAGATCCTAGTATGCTCAATTGTATGATTGATGTGGATCTTGATAATTTCATAATACAACCAATTTTACCCCATTTGAAGAATACCGACCCCATTGTGGTCGAATTAGAATCACAACAGCATGGTTTATGGCAGATGTATCTTGATGGAGCTTTCTCCAAAGAAGGATCTGGAGTAGGGGTTCTTTTTGTATCCCCATCAGGTATAACTTTTAAGTATCCTTTCTTATTGGCTTTCCAATGCACAAATAATACTGCAGAGTATGAAGCCCTATTATTGGGACTTGAAGTTGCAAAAAGGCATGGAATCTAGCTATTGAAAGTTTTAGGGGATTCAGAATTGGTTGTCTCTCAGGTAAGATCCAAATATGCATCCAAAAATGATAGATTAAAGAGATATAAACATGCAGTTTGGGATGTCATTGAGCATTTTAGTGCATTTTCTATTAATTGGATAGAGAGATCAAAGAATATTATGGCAGAACTTTTAGCTAATGTTCCATTGAAAAATGATGATGCAACACTAACTGGCATATCCACTGTGGAAATAAAATCTAGGCCTGCCATCCCTGATAATGTGTATAATTGTCAAGTTTTTGCTGATGATGAAGATATTCTTAGGTTCATTCAATGTGTTGATGATTATGATGGACAGAAGATTGATTGCAATGCATTGGTGGAGGTGGTTGATAATAAGGAAATAGTGTTTGGAAATGACCTGGTCCAGTTGGAAATAAATGAGATACCTAAAGGGTTGGTAGAGCTAGAGAGCATGTTCAGTTACAATGACAGTCACTTACATTAGCAGTTTGCCACCAAGTTAGAATAATTGGAGGAGGTAAACCTGGGGACTGAATCATCCCCTAAGTTAGTATACATTGGGAAAAAATTACCCCCTCATGTTAGAACTAATCTTATTAATTTATTGAAAAGATATAAACATGTTTTTGCTTGGTCTTATGAAGACCTAAAGGCATATAGACAAGACATTTTTCAGCATGAAGTTCCTTTACTTCCAGATGCTAAGCCTTTCAGATAGAAGCAAAGACCTATTAATCCCCTGTTAGAAACTAAGATGCGGCAAGAATTGACTAAGCTAAGAGAAGGGGGGATTATTAAACCTATAAGACATTCTTCATGGGTCTCCAATTTGGTCCCAGTAAGAAAGAAAAATGGGGACATTAGATTGTGTGTGGATTTTAGAAATTTGAATGTTGCTTCTTGAAAAGACAATTACTCTTTCCCCAATATGGAAGCTATGCTGCAGAGAGTAACACGTTGTGATCTTTTGTCCATGATGGATGGTTTTTCAGGATACAATCAAGTGTTAGTGAGGGAATCTGAACAGTTCAAAACTTCTTTTACTACTCCATGGGGAACATATGTCTATGTAAGAATGCCATTTGGATTAAAAAATACTGGAGCTACATTTTAGAGAGCTATGGATGTAGCCTTCAAATAATTCATCAATATCATCATGGTGGTTTATCAAGATGATCTAACTTGCTTCTCTAAAAAGGCCGATGACCACTATGGACATTTGGAAAAGGTATTCAATAAGGAATTGGAATTTGGTGTGTCATTAAATCCCAAGAAGTGTCATTTTGGGGTCACTGAAGGAAAATTATTGGGGCATATTGTTTCCAAGGAAGGGGTAAGAATAGACCCTGAAAGAATTGAAGCAATAAACAAAGTGCCTGAACCGAAGAATGTTAAAGGTATTCAATCCGTTTTAGGCAAAGTAAATTTTGTTAGAAGATTCATTGCAAACTTTGCAGAGATAGTGAAACCCATTGTCACGTTGCTCAAGAAGGATACCAAATTTTGTTGGGATCAAGAAGCCTCAAAGGCTTTTGCTGAAATTAAAAAGGCCATTCAGGAAGCACCAGTGCTGAAATCTCCTAATTACAATAAGCCCTTTTCTCTGTTCTCTTTTGCTTCATATCATACAGTAGCTGCAGTGTTGTTACAAAAGGATAATGAGGGATATGAACATCCCATAGCTTTCTATAGCAAGTCTTTGCAAGTAGCAGAATTAAAGTATGAAACCATGGAGAAATAGGCTTATGCTTTGGTCAAAGTTGTTAAGGCTTTCAGGCCATACCTTGTGAATGCAAAGATCACTGCTTATGTCCCACATGCTACAGTCAAAGATATTTTATCCCAATCTGAGGTTACCGAAAAAAGGTGCAGATGGATCAATAGAATCCAAGAGTTTGATTTGGAAATAAAGATCACCAAATTGGTGAGAGGCTTAGGTCTAGCCAAGCTTATGACTGAATCTAATCTTCTGAATGTTGAGATACATAATGTTGAAATCAAAAGTACTTCAGTCACTAGTATTGAAAGGCAACCTTGGTATTCAGAGATAGTCTGATTTTTAAGAGATGCTACCTTTCTAGAAGGAATGACACATAATCAGAGAAGAACTCTAAAACTGAAGTCACAAAAATATGTTCTCATTCAAGGTGATCTATTTTGGAGAAAAAGAGATGGAGAACTGCTAATGTGTTTGGATGAATTCAAAGCTAAAAAGGTGTTGATTGAAATGCATGATGGAGTAAGTGGAGGCCATTACTCTGCTAAGACAACTGCTGGTAAGATAATCCGAGCTGGGTATTATTGGCCTACCTTATTCAAGGATGCTCATGAACATGTCAGGAAATGTGACCCATGTTAAAAATTTTCATCCAAATTGAAGTATGAAGGAGCTTTACCCCTAAATCCAGTCATAGTGGAAGCCCCTTTTGTCCAATGGGGCATTGATTTTATTGGAGAGATTGTTGAGAGATCAGGAAGAGGTCATAGATGGATCATAATAGCCACTGATTATTTTACCAAATGGATTGAAGCTATTCCCACAAAAAGAGCTACAAGTAAAGTTGTCATTGACTTCCTGATGGATAATGTTATAACTAGATTTGGAATACCTACAAAATTAGTGATGGACAATGCCATGAGTTTCAGGTCAAAAGAGTTTGTTGTATTTTGCACCAGTCATGGAATAATCATGTCTTACTCTTCACCCTATCATCCTCAGGGAAATGGACAAGCTGAATCTAGTAATAAAAGCCTCTTGAACATCATCAGGAAAATCCTGGAAGAGAACAAGAGGTCTTGGGATCAAAAGTTGAAATTAGCCTCGTGGGCTAATAGAGTAATAGTCAAGAAGGCCATTGGAATGTCATCTTTTGAACTGGTCTATGGTACACAAGCTAGACTATCGATAAACAATCTCCTTCTAGTTTATAAATTCTTCAAGTTGAAGACATGGAGTTATCTGAATCTATGGAAAACCGAATGATTCAGATGGTGGAAGTGGAAGAGATTAGAGCTCTAGCTCATAAGAGAAATCTAAAGATCCAACTGCAATCCAAATACCTTTTTGATAAAAGGACATCATTAAGGAAGTTTCAAATTGATGATATTGTTCTTCAGTGGAATGCAAGAGGATGGGACAAGGGAAAACATAAGAAATTTGAATCATTGTGGATTGGCCCTTTTATGGTCTGTGATTTAAATGGAAAGGATTCTTATTTTATGAAAAATATGAATGATGAAGTATAGGAATTTCGAGTGCATGGACAATTCCTGATACATTATTTCTCTTGAAGTCCATGCACAGTAGGTCCTTTGTTTCTATATATTTTGTTTTTTTCCTATTGTTTTTGTTTGGCTCTATGTTTTGGTCTGTTTCTCCAGTGTCTCCTGAGTTTTCTTGTGTTGACCTTGCGATCAACCATCCCCAGTCAGAGCCAATGTTATCACTATTTAAGAAATGGGTTTTCTTTTCCCATGATTGGCTAGGTTTTTGAAATTTTGAGTCAGATATGCTATTAACTGCTTCAAATTTGTTTTAGGTCTTTAAGGGTGAAGGGTTTTTGGTTTTAAATCACTCAAATGTCTAATCAAAACCCTCTGGTTTCTATTCCTACGTTACTTTATTCACTTAAGTAATGGGTCTTGGGGTCATGTGAAGTGTCCCCCCTTGTTATTTGCCTAAGCGGTCATTAAATAATTGTAGAAAATCTATGCCTTATGTCTTTTTCCTTCTAATGTTGTCGGGTCTAGTAAGTGTCACGCAACTTTTAGATGAATCTACGACTTTCGCTATTTCATTAGGCGAAGTTGTGGGTGTGTTAAGCTATGCGAAATAGCGAAAGGAAAAAGCATGTTCGACTATGTGCAGTCGATCTAGTTTAAAGAGACTCCATCTCGCTCAAGATCTAACAACTAGCGTTGATTCGCAGCCGAAATGAGCGAGTAAATTACCTTTCACGAAATGGCGAAAAGGTTTGGCGGGACACAGCAGTGAAGAATTTCCCACGGCTAAAAGGCAATCAAGTTTGAAAGAAATTGACGACTCTCATTGTTTTGTGAATGATAGATGCTCACATGTTATGCTCTGTGAAATAGCGAAAGGTTTTGGCCCGGGCAAAAGAGGTTCATAAGAAGCATAACAGATGCGCAAGTCCTCAAGATCTAATGGTTAGCGCAGTTTCGCAGGAGAAAGATGCTCGAAAGATAGCTTTCGCGAAACAGCGAAATGACATGGCGTTCCAAGCAAGCAGTCTAGCAGGTTGAGATGGCAAGTAAGATAATGACACATGGCCAAAAATCAAAGTGGTCAGCGAATTGGATTTAAGGACTAATGGGTGGGTCCAAGAAGATGAGTCATGCTACGGGATAAGAAGTGACCTGGTAGATACAGGTGGCAAGGATAAAGTGGATCCCAGTGTTTTCTTTCACCGAATAAAAAATTGACATGTCAGTTCAGGAATGACTAGACACTAGGTGGATAAAGCTGAGTTAGATGACCCACGTTTGTCGGATTGAAGTAGGTTGTTAAGCATCAAGCAAGTTTGATATAATCTAGCGGTTCGCATGAGTTCACAGAGGTAAGATGCTAGTGTTTTAAGGTCTGTGAAATGGCGAAAGAGAAAGAGAGTTTCTTCCCAACATGACGTGCAATGACAGTTGTTACTTCTTGTAAATCTTTATGGTGATGAGTCGATTGACATGTAGTTTCAAAAGGTTATTAAGGGCCAGCCAAGGTGTAACCGACAGTTATGTAGGAAGTAAGACACGTGGTTGACTCTGAACTAAACTCGAAGAGTTTTCCAAGGCTAATGGCTGAGTGCCATGTGGCAATTTTTAACCGATGAATAAGCGGGGTAAGCAATGTCCGGATAAAAGTCTCACTTAAAAGATGGTCATCTCAAGATTGATCCAACGCTTCTCATTGTTTTGTGGCTCAAAGATGTAAGCGGATTAACCTCTGTGAAATAGCAAAAAACTATTAGCCGTCAAGATGAGGCATGGTTAGTGAAAAAGTTGATGGTCTCGATAGGAGTTAAAGGCTAGGCGGTTAGAGTTCCATCTAATGCTTGACGTAGCTTCATGAAAGGAAAATGCCCAGGGGATAAAGCTTGCAAAATAGCGAAAAAGAGGTAGGTCCCAATGTAAAGGCAAAGAGGTTAAAACAATGTAAAGACCGATCAAGTCTCATCTGATCGGATGGCTGGCGTGATTTCGTTTGGCGAAATTACTAGGATGTTATGATCTACGAAATGGTGAAAAAGAGGTAGGGCTTGATGCAAAGGCAAAGAGGTTAAAACAGTGTAAAGACCAATCAAGTCTCATCTGATCGGATGGCTGGCGTGATTTCATTTGGTGAAATTGCTAGGATGTTATGCTCTATGAAATGGAACAAGAGCGAAAAGAAAATATATAGGCATGTTATGACCTGTTGGAGCGAAATTTTTGAATTCTTCTATGAATTCAATTCTGAAAGGATGACCGAAGCATGCAGTAGCAATGTCGCAGTTAAGAGCCTGACTACCATATATGATCTCGCATAAATTGAATGAAGGCATCATTTTAAAAAATTGTTATAGAGAAAGCAGTTGCAGAGCAAATCTCTTCAGTTGCAGAGTGGATTTCTTCAAGCCAAAAACAAGTTCTCTTGTACTCTTGCTTGGCAATTACTTAACAGTGTGCTTCAATTAGGGTTTTGATTTATTACATAACAGTTGGGGGTAGTAATTAAATTGCTTGCATAGTTGTTTAAGATGGCACCTAAAAGAGAATTCTCAGGCAAGGTTAATTACCAGGAGAGCGCTATCTATGATGATTTCCTAGAATAGTTGACAATGTCAACTAATGTGGCAGAAAAGGTAAAGGAATTAGTACCAAGAGCTCCTCGCTTAAAAATAGGAGAAGGATTGTATGATAAGGGCAATTGGCTAAGAGACCCTCAAATTGGGTTGTCTGGGTTGGGATTATTTAAGGTTGGATTTGGTATGAGAAACTCCCCAGCCCCAATAGACAGTATCTGGGAGCTGGATGTAGGCAAATTGGTGGTCCCTAGAGTATTCATGGATGTGGATCTCCTAACTCAGATTGCACACAACTATGACCCAATCACAAGAAGTGTTAAGGATATAAGTGGGAAAACCTTCATTGAAATAAATAATGAGGAGTTTAGAAATGCTTTTGGGCTTAGTGAGTTTACCAATTTTTTAGAGCTTGTTAATTTTAAATGACTAGCTCAGGTTTACAGTGTGCAGAGGAACCACCTTAGAAATGGGCCTCTTAAAGAATTATTTGTGAAGATAGGCGGATTAACAGTTGTAGGACCCAACACTGAGGAGCCTTTCTCTTTAAATCTGTTCACCCTTAGGGCCAAAGGTTTATATTGGTCACTCTGCCAAATTTTAGGAGAGGATGTCAAGGCTAATATGCCAACTCATTACATGTTGATGATTGCTCAAATTTTGAACCCTTCTTTGGCAGTGACCTTTGATTATGCTTCCTATATCATTGATGCCATCCATTAAGGACTGATAGGAATAAAGAATGGGAAAGTGGATATGCCTTTTGGATGGTACTCCCTCCTCATGCATTTATTTTTATTCAAAGGTGGTGACTATTTTGCAAGTGGAATGGATATTGTGAAAGAGAAATATGGAGAGAAGATGCCAGTGTAGTTATGGAGTATAGTGTTGTCATGGGATAGAGAAGATGCAAGCTTCTTAAAGTTTGATAAGTGTTTTGCATCTAAGATTAGGACTCTTATCTGTTCAGAGAATCCAAGAGTCCCTAAGGTTCTTTTGGAATTCATTAGGCCAAAAGAGTTTGCTGAGAATACTAAAATTGTCCACAATTGGGGTGATATCTTCTTATACCCTATCTCCATAGTTTTCAGAGTATATGGTTTCAAAGGCACTCCATTTTTGTTGCCTTATCAGGTCCCTCTTAAAGTGGGAATTGCATAAATCCTCGTGCAAATTGGTAGTGTGGAAGAGGCAGAGTTAACAGGCAGAGGTAAAGGGACCATTTTCCCTACAGTTACCATAGCACATCAATTTGTGATAATTAAATGAGGATGGAATTATTTTGAAGATTTCCTTCAACCGTACCATTTGTCAACTGCAGTATCCCAATGTGCTGACCCTAAAGATTTCTTCAACGACATGTTCAGAAAGAGGGAAATATGCAGAGGTAGACCCCACCAATTCCAGTTTCCTGAAGACCTCATTAGGAATGAGTTTGATTTAGATGAGCAAGAGCTAAGGAAGGAAAAGTGGGTGGCCTACAAGAAGGCTTTAGACTTTGTGCACCAATTTGACACTAGTTATGACCCTTTGTCTAGCTTGTTTGTTTTGAGGATGTGATGCAGACATTGAAAGAAAAGAGGGAGGTTGTAATTAAGACCAACCCTGAAAAAGCAAGACTGGTTCTAAATAGTTCTGCATCTGCCAGAGCAATCCCTCCTGGTGATTACATGTTGCATAAGAAGTCCAATTACAGTGTGTTGATGCCAACAATAGGGGAGCCTTCTACCTCAAAAGGGAAGAGGAAGATATAGGATGTCAATGACATTCAAGATAGCCCAAAGAAACAAAGAGTGGGAAAGGAAGTACAATTTGATGAACCCTTGTATTCCCCATCTCAATCCCCTATTCATATAGGAGATGAATAGGCAGTAGCTGAGCAACTATTACAGTTAAGCAGTCTTGGAGAGATAGCATACACATATGATGAAATGGAAGAGGGAATGCCAGAAGAGCCCCTTATTATTGAAATGAACATCACTACTAATGAGTTCAAAGGCCAAGAGTGGGATCTTGAGATCAAGCAAGCCAGTGAAGATTTCTTCACTGATAATAACTTTGTCACATCAGGAGCTTTCATGCAATTTGTGTGGAAGCAGAATATTGATAAACTTAATTCTAGGTGTGAAAAGAGGAAAGGTGAGCACCCCCACAAGGATCTAGTTGTGGTGGAGGAAGAGATAAAGCAAGAAATGGTTGATGAGTTTAAGACCATCACTCCCGAGAAAGGAAGACACATGGTAGCACAGTCTGGGGTGCTCATTCTCCCTGAATGGGACATAGAAGATGTCTTAGTTTTAGAAGCAGTAAGAAAGGAGACCAAACCTATGGAGGGAGTCACTTTCAACAAAGATAATGCGCACTGGTCATGTGGTCTCTTAAAAGAGATGAAAATAAGAGGAATAGGGACACCCCAGGGTCAAGTTACCTTGGAGGAATGATAGTGAAAAGAGTGCAAAGCACTGAGGTAGTGGAAGCTACTAGCACTATGCTAGACACTACAAAGTTTAGTGTTGCAGTAGCAGAAAGAGAAGCAAAAGAAAAAGCAGATCTCCAAGTTAAGTTGGAGACAATTCTGAAAGCTTACAACAGTGCCAAGGAAGAGGTAAGGGGTAAAGATAGCATCATCACCAAGCTACAAAGCCAGTTGGCAGGACAATACCATCAAGGTGAGTCCTCAACATTGATGATCTCCTCTTCTCCTGCGAGATCTCCACCTACCAGCCCCATTATTGAATTCCCACCATCTCTAGCACCTTCTAGTTCTCAGTTGATTGAGATCACTCCCCATGAGTTAGAGAATTTAAAACAGGCTCAGGCCCTATATGAAAAGAAATATGAAGAGAGAGTAAGGGCTACAATTATAAGTTTTGCTGACACTATAGGGTCTTCACTAATGTATAATAACATGAGTAAGATTTTGGAAATGTGGAATGAGTTAAATGGAGACAAGGTTGTTTTAATGCCTATTTTTGATAAATGGAGACCTAGAGAGCAGGATATAGAACTGATTTATGTATCCTATGATGAGGTAGGGGCTGACCCTATTATTAAATCTACAAATGATATGACAAAGGATTTAGTAAAGTTGGCAGAAGGAGTAGATAATGCAGATAGAAAGATCAACTTGTACAAGAAGGAGTACACTGATCAAGTTTTTGAATTACTCCTAGGACATTTTGTCAGCCCAACCCAATTAAAGGACAAACAAATATGGCTTAAGGAATTGGAAGCCAAATTGTCACTTAGAATAAAAGGAATTGTCAAATCAGAGGATGCCTCCATATTTGTCAAAGCAATTGAAGAGATTGAGAAAATCAAATCTCATTATGGTTTCCTGAATTCAAAGGTCAATAAAATGAGGAATTCTTGGAAAAGATTAGCCAAGACAAAAGCAAGAGTGATTAACTTCTCATGGCCTACTGATGAGGTGTATCACAAATGGAGAAGAAAATATGTAGTGCTTGATGTGGAGCAGTTAGAAAATGTTGCAACAGAACAACAAGAGGAAGAAGCCACGGATGTTGAAAGAGACTTGTAACCGCATTTATAAAAGGTTTTGTAACTTCTTCTTAAGAAGTAATGATTGTAACAAACTCTCCTAGGAAAGTCTGAAGCTATGTGTGCATCCATATTGTTATAAATGGATACCAGGACTAGTAAAAAAAGGGATCGCAAGGAATTGTAAGAAAACGCTGGAGAAATTTATCTGAGTTTTTTTTCAAGTTTTAATGGAGAATATTCAAAGGTTTTTGTAATACTTTTCAGAAGAAAATATCAATACACAGACCATTGGTTTTGAGTCTAAACTTTGTGTTGTCTTCAAGTATGTTTGCAAATGTTTACTATTTCATTCTGAGTAGTGTAGGGTTATTTCTTTTTTGAATATGGGTTGTAAGGCAACTTTTAGTAGATATGCTTCTTAGCTTTTCTCTTCAAGAGGGGAATTAAATACACAGGAATCATTTCTACCAGTAACTTCTTTGTGAGAAATTTTGAATTTTGATGAACATAGTTTAGTTTGGTATGAATAAATTCTTATGTGTGTTAGGCATATATAGGGATCTGCAAAAGCTAAACTGATGGGATATGTAGAGATATTTGATTGTGGAAGTATTGTTTGAACTTAGATGACTCTGTGACCTTGGATAAGGCATTGGTGTAGATCAAGGTTGTCTATTACATATCTTGTAGGTCAATACTGAACATGAATACAAGTTTCATTTATTTGTTTCAGTTGATTTTAAGGTGATAAGATCCACTAGTTTTCGGACCGGTTTGCTGTGGATTTATTTTTTAAAAGTGTGAATTCAGTTCACAAAGGTATACCCGCCTGAACTTTGGATAAGTTCGAAGTGTAGAAGGTTAATCAAACCTTGTCATATGTTGTCTTGAAAGTTTCCTTCTCTTTAATCTCTCTTCCGCATACAGAGTTATCATATCACTATAAGGATTTTAAAGTGAATCAGATTTTGAGAACAACAAATTCTTAACAGGACTTTTTGTAAAAGCTTTAACAGGCTTGGCTCCTAATAGGGCGAACTTCAGAAAAGTTTAGATAGTTATCTTGTGAGTACCATCTCATCGTGGTTTTTCCCATTTGGGTTTCCACGTCAAAAATATTGTGTCAAGTGGTTATGTTTTTTATGGTTGATTTGCTTGACTACTTATTCCACTTTGATAAGTCATGATAACTGGCAAAAATATGATATGAAGTTTTACTTATATCAGTAAAAGTATTTGGATGCTTGTAACTTACAAGTTGATTACTGTTATCTGTTGTAACAGTCAACCAGTTTAGTTTGATAGTTTTTAATCTTGACAGAGATATTGCATTGATAGTTCTAAGTTTACTTTAAGAGATTGATTTTGAGATTGGTGAAGTGTTATCAATTTTTCTGTCTACTAATTCACCCCCCCTCTCAGTAGTTGACTAGATCCTTGTTCTTTCATCATACCATCAATTGGTATAAGAGCTTCACAAGTCCTCTAAGGTCTAAGCCTAACAGCTTGAGGAAAAGGTCTTGTAGATCATGATGAAGAAGGAAGGTCCGAAGTTTAATAAAGAGAACTATAAGATATGGAGTGACAGAATGAAAATTTATATCAAGAGTCTTGGAAATCAATATTGGGAACAGGTTAATACTCAATATGTTTCACCTACTGGGATTATGACTGATGATCAAAAGAAAGAGCAAAAAGAAAATAATCAAGCACTGGAGGCTATTATCATTTCTTTATCTAATGTTGAATATGTCAATGTTCATGGTCTCGAGACTACACATGAGGTATGGAAGAAACTTGAAGAGATTTTTAGCCTTGATGAACATGTGAAGATTGCCAAGGAAGAGAGTCTAAGAGGGAAGTTTGATGACATGCAGATGGTTGAAGGTGAGAATATCGAATAGTATGGTCAGAGGATAAAAGAGATAGTTGGTGAGATTAAGAGTGCTGGTGGTAAAATGGATGATGATATAGTAGTTAGTAAGGTATTGAGAACCCTTCTACCGGTCTATGTTATCTGAGTTACAGCCATTCAGTAGTTGAAATCTATTGACAAAACCAAGGTAACCCTTGAATCCATCATTGGTAAGCTTACTGCTTTTGAATTAAATGGTTATGATGGTAGTATTTAGAAATCTGAATCAGCATTTAGAGCTTCTGTTTCTAACCCATCTATGAGAAAAAGTAGACATGTCAGTCACAGTTTTAAATCTAGATCGATCAAAGAAGTTGATGATGAAGACAATTTATTTGAGCTTGAAGCATTGTTGGCTAAGAGGTTTCCCAGAGGTACCAGAAAATATAGAGGTAAATTACCTTTGAAATGTTTTGCATGCAACAAGATTGGACACATAGCTACTAACTGTCCTAATGGTGATAATGAGCACAAGCGAGACAAGTTCAAGAAGTACAAGGGAAAAGGAAAGAGAGATTTTCTTATTGTAGTTGATGGTGGTATCACTGATGAGGAATCTAATGGTGATGCTAATGAAGACATTGTGTTTGCAGCCATTAAAGAAGAAACATCTTATCAGAAAGGTTTAGCTTCACGAATGGATAATTATAATGACTGGATCATTGATAGTGGTTGTTCACATCACTTGACCGGTGATCGTAGAAAATTTATTTCTTTGAAAGAATTTGATGGCGGAGTTGTAAGATTTAGTAAAGACTCACCCTGCATGGTTAAAGGTAAGGGAACTATTTCTCTTAATGGAAAGAGTAGTGCAGATGATGTCTATTGGTTTGAAGGTCTAAAGCACAATTTGTTGAGTGTTGCCCAACTCAATGACAACAGATATCCATTAGAGTTTTAAAATGGCATGTGCAAAATCTATGGGAGGAAAGCTGAACAGATTGCAACTGGCAAGCATACTAAAGGTAACTTGTTTCACCTGAATCCTAAAGTCAGCAATTATTTAATTGCTAAAGTAGATGAAAGTTGGCTTTAGCATAGGAGGTTTTGTCATTTGAATTTTGATAACATTTTTTAAAGTGACTAAGTCAAAGATAGTGAGAGGTTTGCCTCAATTGGACAAACTGGTTAATGCTCTTTGTAAGGAATGTCAGTTCAGAAAGATGACATCCTCAACTTTTAAGAGCAAGTCTTTTTCAGTAGAGCATCTATTAGATTTGGTTCATATAGACCTATGTGGACCAATAAGGACTAAAAGTATTCAAGGTGATAGATATTTCATGATATTCATTGATGATTGCTCAAAGATGATGTCGGTCACATTCTTGAAGGATAAAAAAGAGGCATTTGGTAAGTTGAAGGCATTCAGGGCCTTTTCTGAAAAGGAGAGTGGAAAGAATATAAAGTGTCCAAGGAAAGATCAAGGCGAAGAATTCACTTCTGAGGAATGAACTAGATATTGTGAGGAGAATGGTATCAAATGGAAGCTTTCTGCACCAAGGACACCACAACAGAATGGTATTGAAGAGAGAAACAACCAGATAGTTGTTGAAGTTGCTAGGACAATGTTGATACAAGGTGTAGCAAAATTTTTTTGGAGAGAAGCTATCAGCATAGTTTTCTACACAATGAACATGATTTTGGTAAAAAGAGGTAAGGACAAGACTCCTTATGAATACTGGTATGGTAGATCACCTAATGTTGGTTATTTCAAGATATTTGGTAGCAAATATTTTATTAAGAGAGGTGACTATATTAGAAAAATTGAGGCTAAAAGTGATGAAGGTATATTTCTTGGTTATTCCACCAAGAGTAAGGACTACAAGTGTTTTAAAAACTGAACACAGAGAATCATAGAGTGTTGATGTTTGAGTGGATGAGTATCCTAAAGTCTCAGGGAAAACTAGTGTGGAGAAAAAGGATTAAGATCCTTGCATTTTATTTTTGGAACCAGAACCTATGAAACCTGAAACCAGTAAAGAGAATACTGATGTACTAGTTCATCCAGAACATGGAAGAAGACAATGATAATGAAGATGAACCTGAAGATAATGATGATGTTATTCTGAGGTAAGTGAGACTTAATCACAATCCTGAGTAGATTATTGGAGATAAGGATGCTGGAGTGCTAACAAGAACAAGAATCAGAGAGAATTCTTGCATGATCTCCACTATTGAGCCTAGAACTGCTAAAGAAGCATTTGGTAATGATCAAGGGTTAAAGCTATGGAGGAGGATCTTGAACAAATTGAGAAGAACAACACATGGACTCTAGTACCCCAACTGGTAAATAAAAATGTGATAGGCACTAAGTGGGTTTTTAGGAACAAATTGAATGAAGATGGTTTCGTAGTTCGCAACAAAGCTAGATTGGTTTGCAAAGGTTATGCACAAGAAGAAGGAGAAGATTATGGTGAGACTTTTGCACCAGTGGCTAGACTGGAAGGTGTTAGAACTTTACTAGCTTTTGTAGCTCATAAAGGATTCAAAGTATATAAGATGGATGTGAAATCTGCATTTTTGAATGAAATGCTGGAAGAAAAAGTATACATTGAGCAGCCAGATGGTTATACTTTAACTGACAAGAAGGACATGGTATCTAAGTTGCACAAGGCACTATATGGATTAAAGAAAGCACCGAGAGCATGGTATGAAAGGCTTCATTCACACTTGATGAAGATAGGATTTCAAAGAACCAATGAAGCATCAACATATATCTCAAATCTGAAGGAGATAAAATACTGGTTAGTGAAGTGTTTGTAGATGATATCATATTTGGAGGAAATGATGACATGAGCAATGACTTTGAAAATGAAATGAAAAGTGAGTTTGAAATGTCTCTACTGGGAGAAATAAAAAATTTCATAGATTTGCAAATACATCAAATGAAGAGTGGTATTTTCATCACACAGTCTAAGTATGTGAAGGAGGTATTAAAGACATTTGGTATGAGTGACTGTAAACCAGTTGGGACACCAATGGTTATAGGTTGTAGGTTATCTAAGGAAGATGAGGCCACATCTGTTGATGAGAAAGAGTATAGGTCAATGATTGGAAAATTGCACTATGTTGTTTACAGCAGACCAGATATAGCTCATGTAGTTGGTCTAGCTGCAAGACTTCAGAAGAATCCAAAGGAAACACATTTGATAGCAACCAAGAGGATTTTTCAGATATTTGAAATGTTCTGTTGACTATGGATTATGGTATCCATATGAAGGAAACTTTGATTTGAAGGTGTACATGGATGCAGATTGGGTAGGTAATGTTGATGACTGTAAAAGAACAACTGGTGGAACATTCGTTCTAGGAGGAAGACTTGTTTCATGGAGTAGCAAGAAGTAGAGTTGTATTTCATAGTCTACTACTGAAGCTGAGTATGTTGTAGCTTATATGAATTGTACCCAGGCTATCTGGATGAGGCACATTTTGGAAGGTTTTAAGATGAAGTTTACAGAACCTATAAAGATCCTATGTGACAATACCAGTGCCATAAATATTTCAAAGAACCCTGTCTTGCACGCACAAACCAAGCACATTGAATTGAAGTATCATTTCTTGAGGGAAAAAGTGTAGAGTAAAGATGTGATCTTAGAGAATGTTTCTACCAAGGAGCAGCTTGTAGATATCTTTACTAAACCTCTGCCTAAGACTACTTTTGATTATCTTAGAAGTCAGCTAGGGGTTGTACCCCTTTATGAGGTAAATTGAGCATGATGTAGATTAAATCAGTCCTAGAGCTACTTGCAGAATTTTACAATAGGATTGGTGTAGAAGTGGAGTTATTCCACAGGGGGAGCATCAAGTTGTAGGTTCTTGATGCTGCACAGTGAAGTTTTACATTGCATATTTTACTTTCTATTTGGCATTTTTGTCAAAGGGGGAGAAGAACTGTGTGATCATTGTGAGTAGAAATGTATGATTGACAAAGGTAAGATGTACAACCAGTTAGTAACTGAAGACAAACTGAAGACAAGCTAAAGACAAGAGAGTACATGGTAAAATGTAAACCAGGATTCCTATTCACAATCACAGAAATCAAGGGTATTGATATTTCTATTGCCATCAATACCAAAGGGGGAGATTGTTGGCATTTGCATGAAGATTGCATTAATGATTTGTTATATTGTCATTTATATCAATTAACCGCTAATGATGTTGTTGTAATGTTGTTTTGTAACCGGTAGAAAGAGCTAGTGAAAGGAAAGTGTAACCGATAGGTTAGTTTGTGGAGTGAATCGGTATTGCTAAGTATTGGAGATTTGAACCGGTAAACCCTACTTGTTGTTTTGATAAACCCTAACCGATTAAGTTTGGTGAATTGGCTATATTAGTTTATGATCTAATAATGAGTGCTAATGATTATGACACATATGCATATTGTATGAAGAAAGTTTCAAAGTGATTTTGGTGCATTGAGGTAACGGTTTTTCCCATTTGGGTTTCCACGTCAAAAATATTGTGTCAAGTGGTGAATGTTTTTGTGGTTATGTTTTTATGGTTGATTTGCTTAACTAATTATTCCACTTTGATAAGTCATTATAACTGGCAGCAATATGATAAGAAGTTTTACTTATAGTAGTAAAAGTATTTGGATATTTGTAAGTTACAAGTTGATAACTGTTATATGTTGTAATAGTCAACTGGTTTAGTTTGACATTTTTTTATCTTGACAGAGATATTGCATTGATAGTTTTAAGTTTACTTTGAGAGATTGATTTTGAGATTGGTGAAGTGTTATCATTTTTTCTATCTACTGATTCACCCCCCCCCTCTCAGTAGTTGACCGGATCCTTGTTCTTTCATCACACCATCACAACCCCCATGACGTGGAGAGAGGGTACCACAGTCGTGGTGCCTCTCAACCCACCATGGTGGGGAGAGGGAACCATGACTGTGGTGTCCCCTCACCACAACCATAGGGGGGGGGGTGGTAAACCTTCCTCCCCATAGGTAACATGTCCTAAAAAAAAACGCAATTCAATTTTATTTTTTTATATTCGCCGATTAAAATGATTTTGGTCGTGTGGATTTTGATGGCATTAAAATATGATTTATATTTATATGTAGGTATGTGTAAGTTTATAATTTTTAATTGTTATGAGGTATAGTGAATATAGATTTTAAGATGATATTTGGATTTTGAATTTAATAAGTAAATATATATATTATGTATTTTGAAATTAGCAGTATGAATTAAATGTTAGAGATTGATTTAATGGAATGTAATTTAGTTTGTGAAAATAAAGACAATATGAATAGTCTTCAATTAAGTGTAGTCGATATGACTTTTAATTGAAAAGGTTTATTTTGATTTATATAATGATTTTAGTTTTCAAATGTATTTAATTGTTATTTTTATTAATTAGAAATTTGAAGGCAAATGGAAATTATTTATAGCCAAATTGTCTTTAATTAGAAAAGATTTATATTTGTTTAAATGATGGCTTATTTAGCTTACGAGAGCTTTTTAGGGTGTATGGTTTTAAATCAAGTATTGAGTAAGTTTATTTGGGTGTATGTTTACTTAGACCCTTTTTATGCATTATTCTCTATTGTGGATTTTCTTATCATGAAAGAGTCATTTATTGAAAGAGTTGCAATTAGATAACATTAACTTTTAATTATATTTTGATTGATCCTTATGATTCTTTAACATGGATGAGTTTAGAGTGCAAGTGTACCCTGTTGAGTATGTACTTTGATTGGTGGATTATGGTGTTGATTTGAAAGATTATTCTTGTGTCTATGTTGGTATGTTACTGAACACAAGTTGATCATGCTCATTAAGTGGTTAAGTGTTAAGTGTGGATGTACTTTCTTTTTTTTGGTTTTGGTCTTGTCCTGTGAATAGACCAGTTGTTTGTTTCACACCTCCAGTGGTTTAACCTTGGTAGAAGGTTTGTATAATCAAGTTGTTCTTCAGTTTTTTTTTTGAACTCTTTATGTTAGTTGGTTTTTGTGATTGGCTTGGGGTTCTTTGGAGGTTGTGTAGTGTCATAAGGAAGAGTGGCTTCGAAGTGGGGGTCGGGGCCCAAAGTGGCTTCCAGGATAACCCATTGGAAGTTGAGTAATAAGTGATAACTTAATTAATAAATTGGGGTTGGGTTTAAAACATTAATCAAGATTAATTGTGCCCCGCTCATGGTTGAGTGCTAGTACAGACTCAGGATGCAGTGGGAAGGCCTGGAATGGAAAACCAACTACCTTGTCCTCACAAAAGATTTTTTGGGTCTGCATGAGTCATGGATGGGGGCCGGGGGTTCGGGAGAGGCTACCAGGATAACCAAGGATGGGGTTCAGGGCCTATGGAGGCCTTCTAGGATAACCTATACTAGATATGCAATGACACTCTTCCCTTATGTGCACTAGTGTGTAGTCATGTGTTGGTTTACTTGGAGAACTCTTGTGAGAGTCGTATTTATATGCTTATGTCTAGTGTGTGTACCTGATGTACATGTTAGACCATGTGATGCTTTGTTGTGGCTTGCTTGAGGGCCTTAATACTATCTCCTAGCACAGAGGGGTGGTTCCTTTTTTGGCCACATGGTCAGGTGGTAGTGGCACTTTTCATTGGGTATTTATTTGTTCCTTCTTGTGAGATGTTAGCTTTGCAGGTGCTCCAGATGTTCTCTTGGATTTGTTTCATTCTTTTGTACCGTTTGGATCTTTCTTATTCTTCTCGGATCATATTTGTATCTCTTGGACCCTTATGTGGTTGATTGTATCATATGTTATATGTATGCCTTCATCGCAGTTGTAATATGATGTAATCATTATGTATTATTATGAGACTTGATGTATTGAGTGCAATTGTAATACTAGTTATCCTTGCAATGTAAAAGGAATGTATTATGTTGAGATTCAAATGTCAAGATTTCTATCTTTAATTAAGTTCATTAATGCAATATAATTGTCATAAATGAAGTATGAAAATGTTAGTGTTAACTCATGAAAGTATGAAACACTCATTGATTTGTATAATTAAGTTATTAATGGTTAAATATATTTCTTATGTGGATTAATTGATCTTAAGTAAGAATTAGTTTAATTAAGTGATTCCCATTGGGAAACCCTTTAGGATTTTGAGTTAAGTCTTCCACATGTGCAACTTCTATTGCAATGTTTATCCTTTATGTTTAAGTGTTTTGTATTATTTAAAAAAAAAATTGCACTGTTTTCGAGTGTTTGTAGTTGTATGCTTTAGGGTTTCTTGGTGGTGCATTACACTCAATATCAAAGCCAAGGTTTGGAAACATTGGGATTTCTGGTGTAACTTGTGCCCTTAGTTTGGTGTGCAGTGTATAGTCTTTTCATTGTATGCTTGTCTCTCTAATGTATGCTTGTGATTAATGCTTGGGATCTTGAGAATCTTAGATGTTCATTCTTTCTTTCTTTTCTCACTCTTTTTTAAAACCCTAAATGAGTGTAACATGTGTATTTAGTTCTTACTCTTCTTTATTGATGATTAGTGCTTGTTGCATGATTATATGTGTGTTGATTTGTGGTAAGATTTTTTGGCCTGCAATTACTCTCATTTTCAGAGATAATTGGATGTACCTTCTTAACTGATAGTATACTCTTTAGATTAGTTTATTAGGTTGGATAATGCATTGTCTTAAGTCTAAAAGTATGATTATGTGCTTGTGTTATACTTGTAATTGGACTTAGTGTCGTAATTATGAGAACTTGTATAGAAACTGGTGAGTGTGTATTCATTGTGAAATAGATGTATTTCTGCCTTCCTCCTTCTCTCTGGAAATTAAAATATATGTATGTTGTGTTTTCCTGAAATCCTTATGTGAACCTTGGAGAGGTTAGTGTGTACTTGAACATTAGAAGATATCCTAGATGGGTAAAAGGATTATTTTATAGTGGTATAGGAGGGAATTGGATGTGTTTTCATTAAATATTTCATTGTGTGTTTTATATGACCAACTCAAATAATGACCTATAAGAACAATACAATAATGTAATAGTAGTGGGAATATCAAATTGATTTTGTATAAATAGGATGTGTACATGTAGAACATGTTTGATGTGCCTACACAACCCTATATCAGTTAATGGGTAATTTCAATTTTCTGTCATCTCCTCATATTTTGACATTCAATGAATGGTCATAGTTAATAATGTATTTCTATCAAATAGGAGTAATGAGTGTTTTGCTAGAAGGTTAATATGTAATGAAAGATTGTTTAATTGATCTCATTTGGAAACTAGGACATTAGTGGTATATTTAATATAAGGAAATATCATGATAAGACAATTTGTATTCTTTTTTTATCGGTAGTAAAATAAATAAAAAATAGTACAATAAAGATGATAGGCATATAGGGAGAAATTTAAGTCATACTTGTGTGATCTTGTTGGGTTACGTGCATATGTGTGAATTGATTGATTACCAAAATTCTCTTCCTCTTCTCTCTATCTAGTTATGAAGATTCATAGAAATGATATTAAATGATGTAATTGAAAATTAAATAGAAATAATTGATTGTTTGTAAACGAATATTATGAGGCATGTACTAAGGAATGTCTGTTTCATTCTGCATTGAAAACCAAAGTGTTTTGTTTTTCCTATTAGTGCATCATGTCAAGTAAGTAAGTAAATGTAATATATTTTTGCATATACTCTCTAGGTAGTCCATGTAATTTAGATGTTGATATATCATGATGGGGAAGGAGTATTGGTTAAGATAATCTTATCATTGCATGTAGAATGTGTGTGGAGAATAGGAAATTAATTTTTTGTGATTCCATTTTATTTGAAAATTGAATTCTTAGCTTTGCAAAACTTTTGTGTAATTGTTAATAAATATAAGAACATAGTGTTTGGTTGGTGAAAATGTAGAAATGATGTTACTCCTTACCTTATTGATTTGGGAATTCTAGTAATATGGATAAAAGATAATGTTGGGAAAGTGATATTTGGGATAGATATTGTATGGTATTAAGTTTAGTAGTTAGTCTAATAGCCTTAGTGTCTATTATTCATTCTCTAATGCACTCAAGATGTGTGATCTTGGATGTAGTATAGCGGTTACTCCCTATGATGTGGCTGAAAATGGTCACTTTGTTTTGTGTTTTTTTTTAATTATTGTGACAGTGTTCTAACTGTCTTTTGGCTTGTGTTTTGTGGCCAAGGGGCTAGAATTTTCTTTTGAAATTTCTTATGATGAAATGGCCACTAAATTTTTGTTTCCTTTATTTAAATTTGGCACTTGTCATGTTTTCGATTTTGTTGATTTTCAAAATTGCCGACATTTTTCTTATTTATTATTGTATTTGGCAATCATCATTTAGATGATGTTCTTTTGAGATCTTTGGTGGTCATTTTGAATGTTTGTATTAGTTGGCCCTAGCTATGTGTTAAGTGTTATATCTATCATGTTCACTTGAACCTTTGATAGTGTGTTAAGGGAGAACACCGCAGAGAGTGATTCTAGGCATAATGAGGTAACTAAATAAAGAATGAGATTAGTTAAGGAAATAAGTGTATTTTCTTTGATGAAATTGGTTTGTAATCATCTAATCATAAGCTGTAGTAGAAAAAATTGTGGACTAGATCTACTAGATTGTGTGATAAGCTTTAGATAAATATTAATGATCTATAGACTTATTGTTTACGTCGAGTGTTTGGGAAGCCTACATGAGTTTAAATTAAATTAAGTAGACCTTAGATGGTTGAATGTAGGTAATTATATTCATTTCTTCATTCGAATGAGATTGTATCTTGCCTTAGAAGTGATGTTTTGGTGTTCTTATTGATGGGATTTTGCACCCTAAACCTTTATTCATTTAATGTATATACATTATGTACCTTAGAGGTAGTATAAAATATTAGTTACGACTGAATTTTAGATTTTAATTTGAAAGTATGTTGTGATGAACCTGGTAATGCAGGGAAGCGTGTATAATTAGGATGTTGCAGTAGACATCTAAATACCATCTTTATGATGCTTACTGATGTAAAATAAATGTTTTCATATTTGGATAGACTAAGTGATGATGCTTTGTACAATACGATATTATATGTTTGGATAAGCATTCCTATAGAAGATCTTTTCTTGTATGAATGTATGTTGGAATAGTAGTACTAGAAGATGAATAAGGGTGTTAGTATGTTTAACCTAGGTAATTAAAGATGCTGCATCTTGTTGTAACTCTTTTAACACATTTATTTCCGTAATTGAGGAATGTAAAAGGAATATTGTTCAATATTGACTATTTGATTTAGAAAAGGCAGGAAATGTTTATGTTACGTTAGATGACTTGGATGTTGATTTCCATACATTAGTATATTGATTTGGTGGATTGTATTCTCCTTAAGATAAGTTAAGATCTTGGGTTATGTTATGTGAGTGCGATGACTTAGGTGTCTTTGTTGTTTCATTTTAGCCTTGTGACTTCTAGGAGTAAGTCAAACCCTAGGGGGAGAATTTAGTACCTCTACCCTATTCAGACCCTTTTTGACCTCGTTGACCAAGGTTAACTTTTTTAGTGGCTTACGTGGATGGTTGATTTATTTTGATTATGATGCTTTACTCTGGTATGATGCTTCAAAGTGTGAATGGTAAATATGATTATGCATTATTTCTCATTAAGGAATAGATATTGATTAGGCGTTGTTTCTTTAAATAAGTAGTTGTTAACTCTGCTTATGCATTGTATTTTATAAATGATGAAATGTTAAGTTTATTTATGTGTTGCTAACGATGGACTAACACATTTGATTCATGTGTGAGTTGCTTTATGTATATGTCATCATTTTGTGTGGAAGTGTATGGGGTGCGAGGGGATGACTTTCCATCAATCATTTTGGTGAGACATGCAAAGTCATGATTCTCCTTCACCAGTGTGTTTACCGTGTTTGTGTATATATATGTATGCATGGTTCGGTGATGCAAGAAATTGAAGGTACAAGGTATTGACTCCACCTGGCTCCACAGGTCTGAGCATACCTAGTTAACCCAATGGAAGTGGAGGAGATAGTTATAAGGTCCTAATGTCCTCCCTAGCCTTGCTCGATTGTGAGTGTCATCGGTCTTTTGTCTACCCTATCGGATCGCCAAGTAGGCCACTTTTTCGATGTTGGTATGTGGGTCATGTTCTTATTTTCTTTAAGTTGAGTGTTACATGCTACGCATTTTGTGTATTTAATTTTCTCTTCTTGAGTAGTTAATGAGTAATTAATTATTAATATTGTATGGTTATTAATAATTAATGTGTGTCGTGTTTATTAAGTTGAAATAAAAAATAAAGTAAGTTTAGAGCACTTTTGTGGTTAATTAGATAATCGATTATTCTTAATTGTTTAGTTAAAGTGATTGTTGAATTATTAGTGAAAATTAAATTATGTCCTGAGTAATTGTTGTAAAAAAAAATAAAAGAGAAAGAAAGTTGAATTTTACTTATTAGTTATTAAAATATCTATTGGCTTTTGAGTTAAAAGGATAATAGAATTTTTAAATATAGTCATGTAAATGCTTTGAATAAAATGAGATTTTTAATTCTTATTAAAAAAGGGAAATTATGCCCTAAATTGATTTTTGGGGGAATTGCTTTATAATTTGTGAAGAAATTCGAAAGAGGGGTTGGTTTTTCATTCTGGAAATTTTTCCTCTCTGTTGGTGATTGGGGTTATGGGTGAAGGCTCTGGCATTTTGGGAGGATGGAGAGTTCTTCTCAAATTTATTTACAGGAAAGCTATGGAAAGTTGGAGTTTTAAAACATCAACTTGTTTCTTTGTGTTTGTTTGTCAGTTTTTTTTTTTTTTGGTATCCTCTCTGTTTAGGATGAAAGAAGAAATAGGAAATCTTATTTTCATTGTTGTTCTTTCATGTCTATTTGGACTGTGTTATGTGAATGGGGGTTTTAATTTGCCCAATTTTGGGAGCAGAAGAAATGGGGGTTTGTTGTTTTCCCAGCTTGTGTTGTGAGTTCTTTTTAAAAAAAATAGAAATTGTGGTTTGAAAAGCCAGATAGAAAAACAAGATTTTAAGTTTTGAAAACCCCAGGAAGACATTCCAATTTGATGATTCTGCTATTTTATTTACAACTTTTGTCTGATTTTAATTTTTACCTCTGTTGAATTCCACAAAGAAGAGTTTATTTAAACAAAAAAAAAATTATTATAAAAAATTCCTGTTGCATTTTATAGAGCAGGGAAGAATTTTAAAAAAAAATGAATTGAATCAGTGGGGGGGGCATGGAGCCCAAACCCCACGATGTGGGGAGAGGGCACCATAGTCATGGTGCCTCTCAACCCAACGTGGTGAGGAGAGGGCACCACAACCGTAGTGTCCCCTCACCACAGTCGTGAGGGGGGGGACCCCAGTTTAATTTTTTTTTTATTCACCGATTAAAATGATTACGGCCATGTGGATTTTGATGGCATTAAAATATGATATGTGTGTGTGTGTGTGTGTGTGTGTGTGTGTGTGTGTGTGTGTGTGTGTGTGTGTGTGTGTGTGTGTGTGTGTGTGTGTGTGTGTGTGTGTGTGTGTGTGTGTGTGTGTGTGTGTGTGTGTAGGTATATGTAAGTTTATAATTTTTAATTGATATGAGGTATAGTGAATATTGATTTTAAGATGATGTTCAGATTTCGAATTTAATAAGTAAATATATATATTATGTATTTTGAAATTAGCAGTATGAATTAAATGTCAGAGATTGATTTAATGTAATCATAATTTAGTTTGTGAAAATAAAGACTATATGAATAGTCGTCAATTAAGTGTAGTCGATATGACTTTTAATTGAAAAGGTTTATTTTGATTTATATAATGATTTTAGTTTTCAAATGTATTTAATTGTTATTTTTATTAATTAGAAATTTGAAGGCAAATGAAAATTATTTATAGCCAAATTGGCTTTAATTGGAAAATATTTATATTTATTTAAATGATGGCTTATTAATATTATGAGTGCTTTTTAGGGTGTATGGTTTTAAATCAAGTATAGAGCAAGTTTATTTGGGTGTATGTTTACTTAGACCTTTTTATGTGTTATTCTCTATTGTAGATTTTCTTATCATGAAAGAGTCAGTTATTGAAAGAGCTGCAATTAGATAACATTAGCTTTTAATTATATTTTGAATGATCGTTATGATTCGTTAACATGGATGTGTTTAGAGTGCAAGTGTGCCTTGTTGAGTATGTACTCTGATTGGTGGATTATGATGTTGATTTGAAAGATTATTCTTGTGTCTATGTTGGTATGTTTCTGAATGCAAGTTGATCGTGCTAATTAAGTGGTTAAGTGTTAAGTGTGGTTGTACTTGCTTTATTTTGGTTTTGGTCTTGTCATGTGAATAGACCAGTTGTTCGTTTCACACCTCTAGTGGTTTAACCTTGGTAGAAGGTTTGTATAATCAAGTTGTTCTTCGATTTTTTGATTTTTTTTTTAACTCTTCTTGTTAGTTAGCTTTTGTGATTGCCTTCGGGTTCTTTGGAGGTTGTGTAATATCATAAGGAAGAGTGGATTCTAAGTAGGGGTTGGGGCCCAAAGTGGTTGTCGGGATAACCCCTTTGAAGTTGAGTAATAAGTGATAACTTACTTAATAAACTGGGGTTGGGTTTCAAACATTAATCAAGATTAATTGTGCCCCGCTCATGGTTGAGTGCTAGTACAGACTTAGGATGCAGTGGGAAGGCCTAGAATGGCAAACCAACTACCTTGTCCTCAAAAAATGTTTGTTGGGTGCACATGAGTCATGGATGGGGGCCGGGGGTTTAGGAGAGGCTACCATGATAACCCAAGATAGAGGTTGGGACCTATGGAGACCTTCCAGGATAACCCATGCGAGCTGTGTGATGACACTCTTCCCTTATGTGCACCAATGTGTATTCATGTGTTGGTTTACTTGGAGCACTCTTGTGAGAGTCATATTGGTATGCTTATGTCTAGTGTGAGTACCTGATGTACATGTTAAACCATGTGATGCTTTGTTATGGCTTTCTTGAGGGCCTTAGTACTATCTCCTATCACAGAGGGGTGGTTCCTTTTTGGGCCACATGGTCGGGTGGTAGTACCACTTTTCATTGGGTATTTTGTTTGTGCCTTCTTGCAAGAGGTTAGCTTCGCAGGTGCTCCAGATGTTCTCTTAGATTTGTCTCATTCTATTGTACTTGTTGGATCTTTCTTATTCTTCTCAGATCATATTTGTATCTCTTGGACCCTTATGTGGTTGGTTGTATCATATGTTATATGTATGCCTTCATGGAAATTGTAATTTGATGTAATAATTATGTATTATTATGAGACTTGATGTATTAAGTGCAATTGTAATACTAGTTATCCTTGCAATGTAAAAGGAATGTATTATGTTGAGATTCAGATGTCATGATTTCTATCTTTAATTAAGTTCATTAATGCAATGTAATTGAATGTTTAATCATAAATGAAGTATGAAAATGTTAGTGTTAACTCATGCAAGTATGAAACACTCATTGGTTTGTATAATTAAGTTCTTAATGGTTAAATATATTCCTTAAGTGGATGAATTGATCTTAAGTAAAAATTAGTTTAATTAAGTAATCTAGGTTGGGAAACCCTTTAGGAGTTTGAGTTAAATCTTCCACATGTGCAACTTCTATTGCTATGTTTATCCTTTATGTTTAAGTGTTATGTATTATTTAAAAATAATAATTTTGCACTCTTTTCGAGTGTTTGTAGTTGTATCCTTTAGGGTTTCTTGACAAGGCATTACAGACCTTCACAACTTGAATTCAAGTCTCAATTTTTGTACTTGACCATTTTATGTCGGCCTAAATTCAAAAATACCTTGTGAACCCTATATAAAGCACATATTCTATGATTCAAAAGGTCTAAGTCATTTTATGAGCATTCAAGTGATTGAGCAAGTATTTCAAATCTAAGCACATTGATCAATAGGCTACATCACTCCACATGCATGTATGATTTGATGTTCATGACTTATGTTTTGTGATTATGTTATTGAATCAACACTTGGAGGATTTGTCTAAAGAGAATTGCATCATCACATTTATGTGAAACTCTATAAGAGGGTTTCATATCTAAGGCATAAACATTTTGTTTTAACATTTTCATTATTACAAACACTATTTTTACATCATCACAATTGTTGTGGAGATGGGAACACCAACACAGGGTTTGAATTAGGCAATCCCATATACAAAATAACCATTTTTGTGAGTGCAAGTATAAATCCAACAACAGACGAGGTTACAAGAATGTAGAGAATACTAAGAAAGACTATTCCAAATCTCGAATAGTTAAAAACCCCCAAACAAGGGCACTCTCCAACTGTGTCTGATTCTATTTGGATGGAATTATAGGAAACAATCCCAAAAGACCTCCTAGCTACATTTATAAACCTTTCTATTAGTTTGGACACCCTTAGGACTAGGATGCCCTATAATTGTGTCAAACACTTTTGAATCCAAATCGTCGATGCAGTTCTTCTTTGTGTCTCATTTCTATATCTAGCTTACTATGTTGGTTTTTTGTTTTGTATTTCATTGTTTATGCTGAAATTTATAATTTTTCCATAATTTAACCTTACACACACTCTTCACAATCTCATTTACATTGCAACAAAGGAAACATAAACCACAAGTGTTTAGCTCTCCTATTAGGGTTGTAGTTGAACCTAGTTTATAATCCCAATCATATGCCATGGAGATTTGAGATCTTATTTTACATTCCTAGGCTAGTATTGCATTCCTTACATATCAAAGGGAAAAAAATAATGGGACCCAAATTTAGCCAGAAAAGCATAGGGGTGTGTATGTTTGGCATAACAAGGAGGTTGAGAATGAAAATATGTTCATCTACAACCAACAAGCATTATGTTAGTAAAAGGGACACTTTGTGGAATCACTCCCATTGGCATAAGGATTGTGATATGTTCAAGATTATATATATTGTCATGGACCAAGCCTTCCAACTAATTTTTTAAGAATGAATATTCTATAGTCATAGAATTAATTCCAAGATGCACAATTTTTAGACATATCTAACTTGAAATTTTTAGGAATGAGATTTTTTTTAATTTTTTCAGCTACATAAGTCGAGAGAAGAGGGTGAATAAACATATTCACTTGCATTCTATCAACTATTATGTAAGAAGGTGACTTTTGTTGTTGCATCATCACATGGGTATAACTCCATCATTGTATGTTGGATTATAGTTTTCTGACAAACCAAGAATTCCAACCAATGTGAGATTAATTTTTAAAGAATGAGGGTTTTAATGGTCATTGAACAACTATAAGATCAACAATATTTAGATGTATTTAATTTGAGTGGGAAGAATTTTTTTATAAGCTTGTAGGGAATAGATATTATTGAAATTTTGTCAACCATTAAAGAGGAAACAAGAGGTCAAACAAGAAAACATATTGTTTGACACATTACCTCCAATAATATAAGAATTATGCTACATTAGAATAAACATTATTACAACAAAACATTCCAAATTTAACAATCTATACAAACTTTTTTCCAAGATATGCTAATAGTGTTGAACCTTCTAACTAAATATAGGTCTTATGGAGAAGTAATCAAGATTATTATTGTGAAATGTGTGATCTATGAATTCCTTAAAGTGACATATGGAGTAGTTAGGTCATTTTCACATCAATATTTTGAGATGATAAATCAAAATTCAAAATTTAAACTTTGGCATGGTACACCCATTAAAACTAATGTATTTATTTCAGTTGTAAAATAAATATTACAATAATCCATGATAAGGATCCTACTTAAATGACCACCTTAATCAAATTCAAGCCATATGTGCACTCAACAATTAAGAACTCTAAGAATTAAAAAAATGAAATTTTCTTAATTCAAATCCTCAAACCTACAAAACTAATGTTTAATCACAATTTCTGCAAGGAGAATTCAGATCTCAATCCTAATTTTCTATACTAATTTTCTATATCAACATTGCAAGGAAATAATATATAGTTTAGGTTCAAGAGTGAAGAAAGGTAGTAAACTTACAACACCAAGTCTAAATAATCTTTTTATTTCAATCATCAAATTATGTAACCTTAAGAGATTTATTAATAATATTTGGCTTTATATAATTCCTTGTATTTACCTAGTAGAGATATTGAAGTTAAGAAAAAAATATAATAGTTACCCCTAAAACATATATAATAACTTAGTTCAAGATGATGTCAATTATGCATTCAAGCTCAAATTTACTAAAATCACCACCTCCTTAATGAAGAGAGCTTTTTATAGGTTTTAAAAGAGGGGAATTCTTGATGAAACTGTATTATATTATCCTTAGGGTCCACCCTTTCTTTGATTTAGTCAAATCTTGTGCTCAAAGTTGCAATACAAATGTCGGTGTTATTGTGGGAAAATAACTAGCCCCTCCAAAGTTGAACTAGATTTTCAAAATAAGGAAAAATTTAGCAATGCATGGGCTAGCTTCAGCCTAAATATCAAAATCTGTAATCATTTCCAACACAATAGTTTCAAATATAGGTTCCATTTCCTTAAGAAATAGATTGAATGAACCTAGGATTATAAGACACCAAAAATTTTCCTATCTCATAATATTTTTTATAATGATATCAAGGAGGCATATAACAAGTTTCCATACATTTTTTGGTTAGATGAAGATTAAAAAAATATGTACACATTATATATAGTTGTTATGTATAGAATTAGGAAGGAGGATGTAGAGGCCCTAAGAAAATTTATTTTTTCTAAAGTCCTTGTTACTAGAATTTATGTTGAGTTTTCTAAGAAAATTATTTACAAAGCTTACACCACTTTTTCGTATTGTTTCCATGTAATTTTAGACCAGAATGTCAATCACTCACACATGGCCCTTCGCTTAAATTTTCATATATCAAAAGAGACCCTTGGCTCAATTACCACTTGAACTCCTATTTTAACATGCTAGTCATCATACTATGAATTTTTCAACATGGTCATGGGACCCACCATTGGCTACTTAGAAGGGGTGCCCCTTAGAAGGATTATAGGAAAATATATTAGTAAGATAAATGGTACAAATAATGAATATTATTATTTCAACTACAATAACACAACTATCTACCTCTTTGGTTTAATTGAATTAATTTTAAAGTTTCTTGAATTTGTCATAGGGAAAATATTTACACTAGAATATTTTAGACATCTATACATCATCAACATGTGTTTCATGAGAAAGAAGGTGACAAGGATTAGCTAGACAAAAAAGGTCACGAGAAGAGGACCAGAGCTAATACCAGGAATAAGGGCGACATCAAAGGTCGTGAGCTGGATGATTTAAAGACCTCTGCAGACAACATGAAATAGATGGTGGTCCACGCTGAAGATATCATGAAAAATATCTAGCTGTCTCAATTTTAGCCTTAGTCCCGGTCTTTGTCTTTGTGTTGTCTTTTTACTTTCCTTCCACTGTCTTTTTCTAGTTCTTCATGTTACGTGTGTTGAGATTCCTTTTTGTTCGAATGGGATCAGTTATTGTTTTTGAAGTGATTAGAGATAGTCTTTTCTAGTTCTTTGACTCTCCTTCTATGTAAAAGGTTCGGGTTCCTTTCAAAAACCTGTTTTTACTTAATCAAAACATGTGTTTCACATGTAAAAATTTGAAAATAGCTCTTTATGTAGTCTCATGTGTTTACAATGGTTGAATTATCATGAAAAGAAATATCATAAATTTATTGAGAAAAGTTCTCTCGGACATACAATTGGACATCTTAATAGATGGATGGATTTATTACCTAGACTAATTCTTTTCATCCATATTGGATTACATTAGCACCAATAAATATAAAAGTTAAATATTCATGAGGGTAGGCCAAATATAGAAGTGAGAAGAAGGAACTTACAAGATGAGTGCACTAACTTCATTGATCCAAGGGAAATTAATGGAAAGTAACCACCAAAAGAATAAGACATTGATGATTTTAGAATTAATTGTGTGCTCAAGATTTATTTTAATTGCAATTGGTTAGGACCTTGGTGACATTGTTGAGATTAGGGGCTCATGGTTTAGATGACCATTTTTAGGGTATTACATTTTCCCCTCTTTGAATTAATGTGTGAGCGGCACGTTGCTTCAAAGAATAGTTGATGTCTAGGAGATACCATTTCTAAACTTGATTGATCACAAACTAGATGAAGAGCGAGGTGTTTAGCTTGATTTGAAGTGATGAAGCTGAACAAAGTTGATTGAAGCGAAACCGATCCCAAAATTGATTGAACTAGGAACAATAGAGAGAAAAGATACCAAACTTGAACTTGATTGATCAAGAAGTGGATCTTACTGATCTAGAACTTGATTGAACTAGACACAGTGAGTGAAGATAAAATCGGTCTTGAACTTGATGGATCAAGACACGATGAGAGAAGATAAATTGTCCAACTTGATTTGGTGCAATAAAACTGAGCACCTTCTTAGATTGAGCGAGTGATCGAAGATACTCTTTAAACCCTTGATTGAGTTTAAACAAATAATTAGCTTGATGAAAAGCGATGAAACTAATTAACGTTAAGAGACTAATTTAGACAAAGACAATATCAGCTTGATTTGAAGTGATAAAACTGATATGCCCCTAGCGATTGATTTGATGAAGCTTAGCTGCTCAAAGATTTGAAAATTTTCTTGACATTTGAAGATGTGAGGTCATAAGGTCATGAGTATGCCCCCTCGGGAGTGAAATTGAAAGATAGCAAGGGTACACGATTATAGGCAATTGTTTAGCGATGATATTGATTTATTTGAGCACAAATGATTTAGAGGAATATTTGAAAATTAAGCGTGATGAGAAATTGAGTGCAAAGTTGATTTGTCTAATAAATTGAGATTCAGCGTTGATTCATTAGAAATTGAGTGCAAATTGAAGAAAAAATGAGCTTTTGATGAAAAGCACTAAGTGGTCCAAATTTTATGAAATTGACTAGCAAGAATGATCTCAAATTTTGATTTTGATCCCGAAAATGGAATCAGGACAAGCAAATTAGCTAAGGGTACAATTTTTGTGGCCATCGGAGCAAGTTGAAAAATTAGGGTTTTGACTATATATGGGGTAAAAGTGTCATTTTCAATTCATTTTAACCCTCCAAGTTTGAAAATTCAAAAAGCCTCATGTGAATAAAAATGGTGGTTCCCACTCATGTGCATTGATTCAAGCACTAGAGACGACATAATTGACCTCAGAACTATGAGCCAATGGTAAGTGATCGATCTTAAGCTTGTTATTCATTTCAAAATTGATTTTTTTGTTGAATTTTTCATGTTTTTGGCATGTTTAAGTCGGGCAATCTCGTTTTGTCATGCGAGACAGGATCCTATCTCATACGACAAACCGATCAATTTTCTTTTATTGTTTAAGGTTATTAGTTTTGTCATTCTAGACCTACCATTTAAGGGCTAGTCCTATGTCGTATCAGCCTGTTTTGTCGTATGAAATCAATTCCTGACTCGTACGAGTTGTTGCCTCTGTGATGTTTTGTCATTTGGAAAACAGTGAGCATTTTTGAAGGTGCAAACTGGAAATTCTGATTTTGCAATTAATGTAGATGGATTTGCATGATGTTTTGCTTCCTTTATATGCTACTTTGGAATGTTTCCTGATGATCTTTTGTTTGATTTTTGCAGGTTCGATTGTCCCATGTATTATTCAGATGTGTATATCCACCTATGATGACATTAGTTCAATAGTTATTCGATATAGACCGGGCACATATTGATGCGTGTGGATTGACTCATCTTCTTGGGTTGCCTGATATCCATGTGAATCATGGTATGCTTACTACATTAGTGGAGAGGTTACATTCATTCATTTTCCAGTTGGGGAGATGACCATCACTCCTGAGGATGTATATCAGATTCTTTGTATCCCTTTTGCTAGGGATAAGGTAGATTATGATTTAGAACAATGTCCTGGCCTTCTAGCCTTGAGGCAGGTATTTCATGATGTGGACATTTTGACATGGTCCATCAATTGGGATGAGATGATGACCAAATATAGTGAGGACTTTCTACTGGCTTGCATCTTGGCAGGTTTCATCGGTTGTTTTCTTATGTTAGATAGGGGACAGCAAGGGTTTTTATGCGGATGGGGCGGAATGTTAGAGAGACTTGTGGAGAACCCCAGAGATTAGGATGGGGTTCATGTATACTGGCACACATGTATTGTGAGATGCATGAGATCATCTACTAGGAGGGGAAGAGCATGACTGCCAGAGTTTTGATTTTGCAGGTATGGGCCTGGGAGTATCTCCCAGTATGTAGGCTGATTGTTGATGAGGCCAGAGATCCACAACATCCCATTGTTTATAGATATGTTGGATATGTGATGCAGCCCCATCTGGGCAAGACCAATTATTGGAGATGGCAACTGGACGAACTGATAGCTATCACATGGAGACCTTACAGGGGTCTGGAGCCTTGGGATGATTGGAGAGCTATTTGTAGAGACCTCTTCATGACATGACCTCTCATAGGTAGATCATAGACAGTGGTTGAGTGGTTTATTATTACTCGAGTGATGAGGCAGTATGGTAGACCTCAGGGGATCTCATAGGATTTTACTGCATACGAACGTTATGCCGATGAGGAGAGGTAGGGATGGGGACCTAGGCTATCATACACCTTGAGCATGCAAGAGCTGACTAGGTTAAAGTGGCTCAAATGGGATTACCTAGATGATATTGTAGATGCAGGGGTATTTCCCCAATATAGGGACTAGTTCCAGTAACATCCATTCCCGAGATTCACGGATCCGGCTAAGTAGGCACCTTGCATAGAGGAGGTAGATAATGATGCCCCCACATAGGGATAGGGACATGGACAAAGGAAGGGATAGAGAGAAAAGGCTCTGAGGTGGGCAGGTGGTGATCCTAGTGTTAGCAGCAGTAGGGTACCAGCTAGTGGTAGGCAGCAGAGAGGAGAGGGTGGATCCCTAGGGATGGTTGGAGTGAGGCTAAGCGGAGTGAGGGTAGTAGAGAGTGGTGGAGAGGAGGAGAGAGGAGCTCCAAGACATGTTTAACAAAGGAGAAAGGAGCAAGGGGAGCCATAGGTAGAGATGGAGTAGGCGATGGAGGTGGAGAGCCTACGAGGGACCAAGGGGCCGACATAGAGCGGTCAATGAGAGCACACCTAGTGGGTTTGTAGTCATAGTTGACAGTGGCACAGACACAACTGGTGGAGCAAGACCGATAGCTAGTAGAGCTTAGAGTATAGAGAGATCATCAGGTCATGACAATGAGGGCAGAACGAGACGCTTTGCAGTAGGAGGTTCTTCATCAGATGAGTCATATACTGAGAGTATGGTACAACTTGCTACGCTACTGGAACTGCTACACTATAAGCCACAACATAATAGGCTGCCCGACTCATCTGATGAAGAACCTCCTACTACAAAGCATCTCGTTCTGCCCTCATCATCGTGACCTGATGATCTCTCTATACTCTAAGTTCTATTAGCTGTTGGTCTTGCTCTGCTAGCTGTGTCTATGCCACTGTCAACTGTGACTGCAAACTATGGGTTTGCAGTCACAGTTGATAGTGGCATAGACACTGTAAGCCACAACATAATAGGCTGCCCGACTTGTCTGATGAAGAACCTCCTACTACAAAGTGTCTCATTCTGCCCTCATCATCATGACCTGATGATCTCTCTATACTCTAAGCTCTACTAGCTGTTGGTCTTGCTCCGCCAGCTATGTGGCGGAGCAAGACCAACAGCTAATAGAGCTTAGAGTATAGAGAGATCATCAGGTCATGATGATGAGGGTAGAACAAGACGCTTTGCAGTAGGAGGTTCTTCATCAGACGAGTCGAGAAGCCTATTATGTTGTGGCTTACAGTGTAGCAGTTCCAATAGCGTAGCAAGTTGTACCATACTCTCAGTATATGGCTCAATCAGAGGGAGCTTGGGCACCTAGGCAGGATCTAGGTCAGTAGGCTCCACCTCCTCCACCACCTGGCAATGAGGGAGAGGCAGAGAGCTAGATCTTTTTGTGGAACTCTTAGATTTTTTTGCAGACACATCCATTTTTTGTAGCCCTTACGATTCTTGCTCCGATGGGAGTTTGTATATGTCAGTTGATATCCTTTTATACCTTGAGACTTGATCATTTTATATACACAAGATCTTGATTTGACTTCATTATACTTGTGTCAATCGATTTATGAGATGCTTGTCTATATGCTTTATTCTATATGTATGCATATCTGTTTAGTATGGATGTATGTAATGCAGATGAATATGGATGGTTGTTTTTGTTTCTTTTCATATGCAAATAAAATGAATGAAAATGAGTAATGAGGAGAACGAGTAACTAGTAATGCAAAAAAAAATGAAGAATTCATAACTTTTGCAGTCCCGCCATGGATATCAACACTAGAAACAACTCTCACAATATGTGGGGAATAGCGCAATTGGAGGGAAATGTAAATTCTACGAATGGAGGGAACAATGCGGCTGGTTCCTTTGGTTCTGCTACCTCTGCAGCTCAAGGACAACTTTTCTCTTTGGGATCTATGGTGGATGATGAGGATGGTCAAAAGGATGGGGACCCACGACATCGAGACCCTCCTCTTGACCTTAAAAATACTAAAGATTCTTCAAATTTGGGTCCCAAGAACTTGAATTTTGAGTTGGAAAAGATGACTGAAGTCAAGGTTCTCAAACCCTGGAACAACTTATTTGCAAATAAGCCCACTGGTAAATCGACTTTTCCCTTTATGGAAGATATTTCTAATAGAAAAAGGTAGGCAAATTAGCTATTGCAGTACCAGATGTGGTCATAGACCACAGTATTTCTCTAATGGCTTTTTCTCTAGTGGGAAAATTTGTTGGACCAAGACCTAATATTGAAGTTGTTAGGTCTTTTGTGAAGAGAAAATGGAGGTTGAAAGGATAGGTTGATGTCTCAGCCCTATCAAGGGGTTTCTTTGTCTTTTCCTTCTCCTGTGTGGAAGATTTGGAAATGGCCCTGAGTGGAGGACCCTCGATGCTTGGGAAATCTTTTTTATCCTTAATAAAATGGTCTCCAAAAATGGAGCTCAATGATTCATTTTTTGAATCTACTCCAGTCTGGATGCGGTTGCCTGGTTTGCCACTTGAATTTTGGTTGGAGGAAATGTTCTCGGGCATTGCTAATTCCTTTAGGGATCTTGTGGCTATAGATTCTATGACATCAACATGAAAGAAACTGGTGTATGCAAGGATATGTGTTAATATCTCACAGAATATGGACCTTCCTAGCTCTATCGAAATAAATTCCAAGCTAGGTAAGTGGGAACAAGTTATAGAGTTTGAATCCCTCCCTTTTGTGTGCTTCTCTTGTAAGAAAGTTGGACATTGGGCAAAGGCTTGTCCTAGTAACCCCAAGAATGCTCAGAAGCATAATAATCATGTCAAACAGATCTGGAAAGAGAAGATGAACAAAAATGAGGAGCGTAGAATGGAAGGAGGAATTGGACTTCCTAGTAACTCAAAAGATATAACAAAGGATGAAAGGAAAGCTAGTCCTTCCAAGGATACTCCTCAGAAGGAAGTCAAAAAGGATGAAGAGAATGTATTTGAAGTTAAAACAATCAATGGATTTGAAGCTTTATAGATTCAAGAGGAAGAAAATGTAAGTATAGAAGAAATTCTTGAAGACGGTGAGAATGGCGACATAAATGAATCATAATATGAGTCTCCAAAATATATAGAACAAGAAAGTAATAAAGTGTGTTCAAAGTACTTTGAAGGTCCAGATGTTATCATTGAAAAAAAGACCCAATTCAGATCACCCTAGGTTAACCTTAACCCTCTATTCTAGAGTTTTGGAACTAATTCGCCCACCTCTTCTCAGAGAAAAGGAGAACCTTGGATAGTAAGCAGTCTGCATATAAAGATGAAGAAGATGAAGAGATAATAGGAGTGGGAAAAAATAAAACAAGAGAATAGGTTGTTCTAATGGGGTTAAAACTAGAACCAGGTCTAAGGCGGATATTGGTCTTTCCAAATCCCCACTAGGATGTAAAACTATGAAATGGCATAGGGACCAGGAGGGAAAACAAAATATAGCTGATGGAAGGCAGCGAACCATTCAAGAATCCTACTCCCTAGTTTCCAAATGAAGGTAATCTCCTGGAACATACGAGGCCTAAATGGTCTCCATAAACAGGATGTGCTAAGGAATTTTATTAGAGATCATAAGTCAGACATTATCCTGGTTCAAGAAACTAAAATGAGTAAGGAAAAAGTTGAAAAATTAAAATTCTTTAAATAGGGGGGTGTTTGTGGTAGTAGTCCTAAGATTATTGGACCTAATAAGAATAAGATCTTATCTACCATCCCTTCAACTGACAAAATTTAAAAAGTTGTTTTCTCCTTTCAAGGGGATAAGGCACTAGGTCTGGATGGCTTCCCCATGTTTTTTTTTCAGGAATATTGGCACATTGTTGGGGCTGATACGGCCAATGTTGTCAAAGAATTCTTTGGATCTAGAAGAATTCTTAAAGAAATCAACTCTACTTTCATTGCTCTAATTTCTAAGGTGGCTGGAGCTGATTCTATGGGGAAGTTTAGGCCAATAAGTCTTTGTAATTCTTTTTACAAGATAATTTTGAAAGTCCTAACTTCTAGATTGTTGGTTTTTCTTCCCCTTGTTATCTCTGAGGAGCAAAAAGGATTTGTCCTAGGCAGGCAGATTTTGGATTCTATAATTCTTGTGCATGAGAATATCCACTCTCTTAATGCTGCAAACAAAGAGGGATTTCTCATCAAGCTGGATTTGGCAAAAGCCTATGATAGGGTTGAATGGCAGGTTCTTTTTAGGATCATGGAGGCCTTTGGATTTGATGAGAAAATAATTTAAATCACTAGAGAGCTAATATCTACACCAAAATTTTCTATTCTTATTAATGGATCTCCGTCTAGATTTTTTAAATCTTCAAAGGGACTCAAGCAAGGAGATCATATCTCACCTATTCTTTTCACTATTTTGGCAAAATGTTTGAGCAGATTGATTCAAGAGTTGAAAGAGAATAGGGCCATCAAAGGGTTGCAACCCTCTTCTGCTAATTTCTTCTGCACACATCAACAGTTTGTTGATGATACAATATTGTTGGGATATTCTTTTGCTAGCGAAACCTCTGCCTTCAAAGGTGCTCGTAGATCTTATTCCCTTGCTACTAGACAACATGTTAATTGGGAGAAATCTACTATTTACTTCATCAACACCCCCTTGTTGACGCAATAGAGGATTGCTAACATAATTGGTTGTAAGCTTGAGCTGCTCCCCTCTACTTATTTGGGTCTCCCTCTTGGTTTGGCTCCTCCAAACTCTTTCTGAAATTCTTCAATTGATAAGTTCAACAAAAAATTGGCTGGTTGGAAAGGCTCTATGTTATCATAAGTTGGTAAGCTTCAGCTTCTTCAAGCCACTCTTTAGAATCTGCCTGTTTATGCTCTTAGTTTATTTAGTATACCAGTCAAATTTGCAGAAGCTTTAGAAAGAATCCAGAAAAGATTTCTTTGGTCTGGTGTGGAAGATAAGAAAAGGATTACTTTGGTTTCCTAGGATAAAGTCTGTTGCCCTAAAAGCAATGGGGGGTTAGGTATTAAATCTCTTAAACCTTTCAACAAAGCTTTGTTAGCCAAACAAATTTGGAGGGCATATGGTATTAAGAGACATTGGAGTAGGGTGTGGTTTGACAAATACATACATAATCAGCCCATTCATTCTCTTCTCTATTCTGAAGATATCCCTGCTAGATCTTTTATATGGAATAGTGTGATCAAATCTATTAAAGTTGCTAAAGCTAGAGCTGGATGGGTCCTTGGCAAAGGTAACAAAATCAGATTTTGGGAGGATGTCTGGATCAAAGATGAGCCTCTTCTTAACCAAGATTGCAGCCATTTCATTGAAGACTGTAAAAGGAGGTTTGGTTCTATGGTCTGTAATGATTGGGAGGAGAATAAATGGGTTAGACTTGATGTAGTTTATGCTAGATTTTCTTTGCTTCAGCATGATTTGTTGTCTTTTTCTATCAGCAAAGATTCTGATGATGTTTTCTTATAGAAGAGTAATCCTAGGGGTAATTTTACCGTTGCCTCTGCATATAAAAAAATTGCTACTCAGGCCTGCAACCTTATATGGACTAAAGTTTGGAATAGATTCCTCATTCCTAAAGTTAATATGTTTTTTTGGCTTGCAACTCACAACAAGATACTTACTGTTGATAACCTGGTTCGAAGAGGATTCATGATTCCTAATAGGTGTGAGTTATGTCAAAAAGAGGCTGAGTCTATGGATCACTTGTTTATTCACTGTTCTTTTACCTGGGAGATCTGGGGTAAAGTGTGGACGCAATGGAAATTTGATTGGGTAATGCAGAATAGTTTTAAGGAAGTCCTTTGGAAATAGATTTTCCCTACCAAGCTTCCCATGATTAAGACCCTCTGGTTCTTTGTCCTTCCTATGACCTGTTGGAATATTTGGAAGGAGAGAAATTATAGAATTTTTAGGGAGACTAAGTGTTCTTCTCAGGTGGTTTTTGAAAATATTTGTAGGGCTATTAAAGAAAACATCAATACCATTCACAAAAGTAACAAGCGGTGTAGTTATATTGACATGATTGATAATGAGAAAATAATTCTAACTAAATGGAATTTGATATACAAGGTCTGGAAATCTGATATGAAGAGTAGAAGAGATAATGTTGTTTGGAGGTTTCCTCCTCATGATTGGGTTAAGGTGAACTTTGATGGTGCAGCTAAAGGAAATCTTGGGAATGCTGGAGGGGGAGGGGTCATCAGAAACTCTTATGGCCTTTGTGTTGCTGTGATTGCCTCTCCCTTTGGAGTTCAAAACAACCATGTGGCAGAAGCTCTGGCAATGTTAAAATGTCTTCAGCTTTCTCAGAGATTTAATTTTAAAAGAATTTGGCTGGAGGGGGATTCCTTTAATATAATTCAGGTTATTAAAGGTATTAGTTCCCCTTCTTGGAATATCCTAAATATTATTGATAATGCAAAAAATGTGTTAGATGCCTATGATAGTGTGATTATTACCCATACCTTTAGGGAAGGTAACAGGGTAGCTGATTTGTTAGCCAATGAGGGGGTCATTTAGCAGAGGATACTAATTATATCAGAGAATCATCATGTAAGAATGGAGTTTGAGAGCAATTATATTATGACAGATTCCATGGTACATATTAATTTCATTATTACCTTTCTGGGTTCAGACTTCAATGATAGATTTTGGAGTGAGGTGGATTGTCAGTTGATTACCTGTCTCAGGCGTCACGATAATGAGTATTGGTGTGAATGGCCTTATCATATTAAGTGTTGGGTTAATTTTAATGTTTTAAAAGACTACTTGAAAAACAAGAAAATCACCTTGGTTTTCGATTCCAGTGTTTCTATTCTTCAGCATTTGGTCAGTTTGCACTCCTTTGATGGTTTTCACTTGAACAACCATCACATTATGGGAGGAAATCTCAACCGTAATGAGCCTACCAACTGTGATAGCTGGAAAGGTGAAAGGAAAATTTGGCAAAGGTTGCATAGATATGGCTTCACCGATTACATGGAGAAATTGCATGGGAGCAAGAAGTCTATTTCCTGTGGTTTTGTCAAGGGATAGAAAAATAATAAAGTTACTTTGTTCGGTTAGACCTAGAAAGTGGATGAAGATTTGGTTGCTGAGGTGACCGGTTTTCAGAAGGATGGCATCAAATTTTATAGAGACTTCAAGTTCTTGGTGGAAACCATCAACAATTTCCCCAAAAATGAAGAAGAAAGGGCTCAACTCGCCAAAAAGGATAATGCTTCCTATTATCTCCCTAACCAGGTAAAATCTTTCTGGCAAAAAATGTTGAAAGTTTTAATGGAGTACCTTATGGTTGATGGTAGGTTTTTGAAAGACTACAATTACCATTTTGTTATCTTTAACCATTTTCACCATGGATCTAATATATCATTGCCCTTCTACTTGGCCTCCTCCCTTAATAATAGTCTAGCTGACCATGCTAAGAAACCTAATCCCTACCCCATTGCTCACCAAAGCCTTATTTTGTTAATAAATGAGCATTTGAAGGGTAAAGCTAAGGATAATAGGGATGATCCCTTTGTGGAGAATGCCCATATTTATGAGGATTATGACGGCTCTGATTCTGATGAGTATTATTCTAATCTTCCTCCGAAAAAGAAGTCGAGGGTTAGTGAAAAAGCTAAAGAAGACATTGAAGAGAATGTTGGTTCTGAGCATTAGCAGGACAAGGAGGTGGAAGAAGAGGCAGAGAATGAGTAGGAGAAGGAGGTTGAGGGTGATGAATACTAAGAGGGGGGGGTGTGAATTAGTATACCAAAAAATATTGTAAACAAACTTTTAAACAGTTTAACAGATAACCGGTACAATAGATTCACTAGTAAACTGGTTAAGATAAATGCAAACCAAATAGAAAACAAAGAATTCACCCACAAGAGTAGAATCACCATAACACAGGATATTTGATGTGGAAACCCAAATGGGAAAAACCGCGGTGAGTAGAAACTCACAAGTAACTATCTGCAAAATAGAAACCAGACTGGTTAAGGTCATACAATGTTCTTCAATAGAATAGATCCTATTAGGAATCTAGATCTCTATTAGGAGATAAATCCTATTAAAGACTACCTTGTTAAAGGATTTTAGATCCACAGTTGTGAACCACCTTGTTAGAGGATTTACAAAGGCTTTGCTGGGCCTACCCAGTTAAGGGTTTCAGACTTGTCGAAGATATTAGTAATCAACAAGTGAATGATCTAGATAATAGCACCAGATGCTTAGTTAGATCCTTCACAACTCATTGTTAATGCATTTCAGCATTACTTCAGTCTTCGATATCTCCACACTTTGTATCTTCACACATATCATGCATCTCACATGCAAACCCTAGACATGATGTCCTTATAAAGGAATCAGATTTCATGTCAGTCTAGTAGGATTAGACTACAAGTTCCTAGGTTCAATGCATCTAGACACATTTGGTAACATGACACAAAATCACCGCCAAAGTGTCAGTGGATGATAACTCATCACACATTACAGAAATACCGATTGGTAACTCATCATAGAGTAATACTGGTTAATACAATATACCGATTACCGGTTGTCAAAAAGGAAGACTGGTAGATTGTAGTGTTTTGATCAAAAGCTAACTACCACTTGGGTCCTTCGTACCGCTTGGGTCCTTCGTACCGCTTGAGGTCTCCATACCGCTTGAGCTCTTCAATCAATTTGTGACCAGTAAACATCTTCTAGCAAAATACCGATAGTCTAAAGACTATACATACAATAATACACAATACCAGTTGGACCAATTACCAATTGAGCATAACTCATACATCAAGAAACTGTGTGTCCATCATCAAGAAAGTGTGTGTCCATCAATGAAAATCAAAACATCATCAAAATTCCAACAATCTCCCCCTTTGTTATTGATGGCAACACAGGAAAATTTTGACATCTAAGTGTTTTTACAAAATGAGGCTACAATCAAAATTACTCCCCCTAAGCATATACACTATCCTTTTTGCAGAAATTACAATGTACACTACTTCCTAAAATGGTAACATGAAAGTATACATGAAATGGTAACATTCACCCAAATTTTAATGTACACTACTCCCCCTTTGCCAACAATGACAAAGTAATGCAAAGTAACCCCTTTTTGCATATATAATAAAAATAGAGTAAATGTTCATGACAATAAGGAATGAAATTTCTCAAAAACATATTTAAAGTCCTGCATAAAAGTTTTCATGGCCAATGTCCATGACTCAAGTAATGAAGTAGCCGTGTGTGTGAAAAAGTGGTCTATAAGCTGCAAGCACAACACTTAAATTAAGTCATTATATGCATGGTTAATAATCAATAATCAATAATCAATAAGTAATAAACCATAACAAAGTGACTAATTGTCTTCTAAAAGATGCGAGTATAAGATTGCTCTCAGATTTTTATAAGCAATACCAATGACTAGACTACACCAAGACGAAGGATTTAATCTATATGATATTAACTATATGGATGCAAGATATATGAATAATTCAAGCAAATAATAAATTCAAGCAATAATGGATGTAAAATGGATGCAAATAATCTAAAAAAGCACAATAATCTTCAATGACTCTAAAGCGAAATTAGCATGATAATAATCTCCAAGCGTGTTCTCAAAAATCTCTGGGGCAAATTGGAATGAGAGTTGAAGACTGAATTTATAGAGAATCACCAAGAGAAAAGCTCAATTTAGAATTAATTGAAAATAATTGAGAAATCGGGTTTAGTTAACCTTGAGATAGATTCCAATTATAGTTTAATTAAAATGCATTCAAATTAGAAGTCCAAGTTGCATTGGAAATAATAATAAATTAATTCCATGCATTTGTGATAAAAATAGATAATTCTTTTATTTATTCAAGAAAAGAGTCTTTTCAATGCAACTGAACTTCTTTTTCTAAAAAGCTTTGAGTTCCAATTTTAGAGAATAATTCAATAATTCAATTAAATTGCTTTTCTGATTTCAAGTTCTAAATTTAGAAAAAGAAATAATATCTTAAGTTTGATTTTTCTCTCAATTCAATTCTTTTATTTTAATTTCAATTCAACTCTTGTTCTGTAATTAATTCCTCTTTTGTAATAAATTAATTCCTTTTGCATGATTAAATGGCAAATTTATTAAATAATTAAATATGCAAGGATATTTAATAAATTAAAATAGGATTATTGATCAAAATGATATTCTTGGAAATGATTCAATTAATTAAATGAATATTTAATTAATATTGACTAATTGATTTGCCATGTGATATTTGATGATTGAAGAATTAATAATGTGTTCAAGGTTGATTTAATGCCTTTTGTTATGACCTTGGTGATGTTGTCGAGATTAGGGGCCCATGGTTTAGATGACCATTTTTAGGGTATTACATTTGCCCCTCTTTAAATTATTGTGCGAGCAGCACGTCTGTTCAAAGAATGTATGATGTCTAGGAGATGCCAATTCTGAACTTGAATGATCACAAACTAGATGAAGAGCAAGGTGTTTAGCTTGATTCGAAGTGACAAAGCTGAATGAAGTCTGATTAAAGTGATACCGTTCCCAAACTTGATTGAACTGAGGAACGATAGAAAACAAAGATATCGAACTTGAACTTGATTGATCAAGAATCAGATCTTACTGATCTAGAACTTGATTGAACTTAGATGCAGTGACTGATGATAAAAATCGATCTTGAACTTGATTGATCACGACACGATGAAGATAAACTATTCAGCTTGATCAAGAAATGAATACTGAACACCTGCTTAGATTGAGTGTGATAAAAAAAATACTCTTTAAACTATTGATTGAGTTTAAGCGAATAATCAGCTTGATGTGAAGCGATGAAACTGATTAACATTAAGAGATTGATTCAAATGAAGGCTAATATCAGCTTGATTTGAAGTGATGTAACTGATATGCCCCTAGCGATTGATTCGATTCAGATGATCGAGAGATCTCAACTTGATGTGAAGCGATGAAGCTGAGATACCCCTTAGCAATAAGAATTGATTTTCCTTAGTTGAAAATATTTTGCTCAACTTTTGATGAAGATTTGAAAATTTTCTTGACATGTAAGATGTGAGGTCATAAGGTCTTGAGTATGCCTCCTCGGGAGCGAAATCGAAAGATAGTGAGGGTACTTGATCATAGGCAATTGTGTTGCGAAAATAAGTTATTTGAGCACAAATTGATTATGAGGAATATTTGAAAAATTTTGCGTTGATTGGTGAGTTAAGCGCAGAGTTGATCATAATGTTGATGTGTAGAATTGGAATTGATATTCAGCATTGAAATTGAGCACAATTTGAAGAAATAATGAGCATTTTGATGAAAAGAGAACTAAGTGGTCCAAATTGTGAAATTGACTAGCAAAATGATCTCAAATTTCGATTTCAATCCCAAAAATGGAATCAGAGCGGTCAAATTAGCTAAGGGTACAATTTTCATGCCCATCGAAGCAAGTTGAAAAATTAGGTTTTTGGCTATATATGGGACAAAAGTGTCATTTTCAAATCATTTTAACCCTCCAAGTTTGAAAATTCAAAAAGCCTTCTGCGAAGAAAATGGTGGTCCCTACTCGTCAGCATCGATTCGAGCACTAGAGACATCATAATCGACCCTAAAACTATGAGCCAGCGGTAAGTGATCGATCTTAAGCCTCTTTATGTTTTCAATTTTGAATTTTTTTGTTCATTTTTCAAGTTTTTCGCATGTGTGGGGTCGGGTTTCATGTTTTATCGTGTGAGACAGGATTTTGTCTCATGCGAGTAACTGGTAAAATTTCTTTTGTCATTTAGGGTCATTAGAATTGTCGTTCAGGACGCACCCTTGTATCGTACGACGGGTCTGTTAAAAGACCATTTTATTGTGCGGGAGCTAATAGTTTGTCGTTTGGGGTTGTTTTATCGTGTGAGAGCTATTCCTGACTCATACAAGATTTTGTCTCTCTGTGTTTTGTCATTTGGGAGACAGTGAGCATTTTTGAAGGTCTAAACGTGAAATTTTGATTTTGCATTTGACTTAGTTGGATTTGCGTGATGTTTTACTTCTCTTGTAGGCTCATTTGGAATGTTTTCTGATGCTTCGTTGTTGGGTTTTTGCAGGTTCGATTACCTCCTGTGCTGTTTAAATGCATTTATCTCCTACTATGGAATTAGTTTGACATTTATCTAAGGTTGAGCAGGCTCATATTGACTTATGCGGCTTGACTCATCTATTGAGATTACTTGATATCCGTGTGAACCACGGAATGCTCACGGCATTGGTTGAGCATTTCCATTCAGAGCATAACACATTTCATCTGCTGGTGGGGGAGTTGACTATCACTCCTAAGGATGTATATAGGATCCTCTATATCCCTTTCACTAGGGATAAGGTGGATTATGATTCAGGGCACCTTCCAGGATTACAGGCAGTGAGGCATGTCTTTAGTGATCCTGACATTTTGACTCGTTCCATTAGTTGGGACATATTGATGTGCAGGTACAGTGAGGATTTTCCTCTGGCATGTGTTCTAGTAGGGTTCATAGGTTGTTTTTTGATGCCAGATAGAGGGCAGCAGGTTTTCCATTGCGGATGGGGTTGGATGCTAGAGAGATTGATAGAGACCCCTCAAAGACTAGGCTTGGGTTTGTGTTTATTGGCCCACATTTATCGAGAGATGCATGAGATCGTGTATAGAGATGGGTGGAGCATGGCCGCTGGTGTATATATTTTGTAGGTGTGGGCTTGGGAGCACCTTCCCATTTGTCAACCCATAGTAGATGATAGTAGAGAGCTCGGGCAGCCAATTATATACAGGTATGCCGGATACATTACGCAACCCCATCTGGGCAAGATAGATTTTTGGAGACGATAGGTAGATGACCTGATAGTCATTGTATGGAGACCATACAGAGGTTTGGAGCCTTGGGATGACTGGTGGCTATTTCACAGGGACCTTTTTATTACGCGCCCTCTCATCGGGAGATCGTAGACCATTGTGGAGCGGTTCGTCGTATCACTAGTGATGAGGCAATATGGTCAGCCTTAGGGGATCTCGCACGAGTTCACAGCGTATGCATGTTACACAAATGAGGAGAGACAGGGATGGTCTCCATGGTTGTCCTATGCTTTGGCGATGTAGGAGCTGACTGGTTTACATCGCCTGAGGTGGGATTATATGGATGATGTGGCAGATGCAGGGGTATTGCCTCAGTATAGAGATTGGTTTTAGCAGCATCTGTTCCCTCGATTCATAGATCCAGCAGAGCAGGCTCCTCATATTGAGGATGTTGAGGATGATGCTCCTACACTGACACAGGGGCAGGGCCACAAGAAGGGACAGGCAAAGAGAGCTGAGGCTCCATGACGAAGTGGTGGTGATCCTGGTGCCAGCAGCAGCAGGGTGCCAGCTGATGTTGGAGAGTAGAGGGGTGAGGGTGGATCCCTAGGGCATATAGGAGTGAGATTGGGTGGGACTGAGGAGGAGAAAATAACTTCGAGATAGGTCCAACAGTGGTGGGATGAGCAGGGTGGAGCTACAGGTGGAGATGGGGGTGGAGAGCCTGTGAGAGAGCAGGGGACTAACACAGGGTGGTCGATGAGAGCACGTCTTGTAGAGCTGCAGGCACAGTTGATAGTGGCTCAGACTTAGCTGGCAGAGCGAGATCGACAGCTTGCCAAGGTGAGGGCCAAGCGTGATCACCAGATCGCATCATTGAGGGCAGAGTTGAGAGAAGAGATAGAGGCTTTACGATAGGAGGTCCTTCTCCAGAGTAGTAGGGGAGCTTATTATGTGGGAGCATATAGTGTCACAGTTCCTGTTGCGTAGCAGGTGATACCCTACTCACAGTATATGGCATGATCAGAGGGAGCTCGGGCACCTCATCAGGATCTCGGGCATTAGGCTCCTCCTCCTCCACCAGGCGATGAGGGAGAGGGTGCTAGCTAGATTATTTCTTTTTGTAGCTCAGATATTTTTTGTAGACACACCCATTTTTTGTAGCCTATACGATTCTTGCTCTGATGGGAGTTTGTATATGTCATTCGACATCATTTTGTACTCTTATACTTGACATGATATATATGAGATCCGATTTAACTTCATCATACTTGTTTTGATTTTCTTATGAGATGTCTTTTATATGCTTTATTCTATATGTATGCATTTCTTTTCAATATGAATGTATGTAATGCAAATGATTATAGATGTCTATTTTTGTTTCTTTTCATATGCAAATAAATGAATGAGTATGATTAATGTAATGTTTTCCTTTTTCTATGCAATAAGATGAATGCAGATGAGTGTATAATGAAATGTATGAAGCTATATTAAATGTTATGTATGCAGCTAAACATCTCAAAACACAAGTACTCGATTGAAGAAATGATGATAAATAGGCCCCTTAGCATAAGAAATGATGATGCTTTCAGCTCTCATTCAGAAGGTAAAGAGATTATTATCATACCAAAATCACTCTAAATTGACAAAAATGTAGAATGATATGCAAAATGATATGCGAAATGATATGCAAAATGCATCCTAAACCTAGTCACTAGATTTAAAATACTTAAGATTCATCACTAAGCATAACGAACACAATAGGTAGGTTAGAGTTCCTTTCTTTTTCAATGTGCAATATTTATTATCTTGTCCGCAATGACCCTTTTCTTGTTCATATCCTTGGACAGATTTCCCAAGGACCCGAATTGCATCATAAAGAAATTCCCTCAAAACAGACAAAGAAATGATATGGACCTCTCTGTAGCATACAAATAAGCAGAGTCGAGGTATGTGAGGTGATTTCACCTTATTGTGAAGGCTCTTATCATAGACACCTAGCTAATTTATATGTTTCTAGATCATTGGGATCATTTCTACAAGCAGAAAACAAAGAAAATATGCCCCCAATCCTTGCTCCTCTTAGTCACAATAGACTTCCTCAAGTTATTCAGAGGGATAATAATCGAAAACCAATATAAACAACAACACACAAAGAAAATTTTCATTCATAGCTCAAACTGTTTAGTGATTGTTTTCCGTTATGTTATTTTGCTTGTTTACTCAGTGATAAAAAAAACTCTTTGGTAGTTAGGAGATAGGTGACTGACTTGAAGTGGATGACCAGATTTCACTGACGAAAAGATGACTTGGTTAACACTGCTTAGGATATGTAATATGCTCTGTCGAGTAACCTAAGACTACGATGTTGATCAATTTAAAGTCATGAGGGTTCCAATGAACTAGGATTTCATGAAAGTGACTAAAAAATATGTACAAACAAAAGCAAAGATGCATGAAAGCAAGAAATGCCAACGTTGCATTGATAGATGGAGCGCTTGAGTATAAGAGGCGCCTGTTTGCTAGGTTTTCACCTGCTTGGCTGAGATTCACTTTTTTAACCAAGGTTCCTGTTTACCAAGTTTTCACCAAGGCATTTTCTCTCTTTTTATTTTTATTCTCTTTGATGATTTTTCCTTTTTTTTGTATATTTTTTTTATTTTTCCATTTTTTTTATTTTTTTAAGGACTTTTTCCAGCTGTACAAGTTGGTGGCACAGAGAATGCTAAGTGAAGAATTTCTTCAAGTGGATGGTGCTAATCAGTTCATGGAGTTGTTCTCCTTCCAAGTTTCAGAGTTGATAGGCACTAGAGCTGAATACTACAATAATAATGTAGGAACCCAGCCAGTTGGGTTCAAACTTCCCTTTGTTGTCGTGAAACTATTGATTTTTTGGATTTTCTCTCAAAACTAGGTCACCAACCTGAAATTCTCTTTGTCTAACTTTCTTGTTATATCCTCTGGACATTTTCTTCTAATACACTTTGAGATGATCAAACACCACTCGTCGATGCTCATCCAGCAATTCGAGCTCTTGCAATCTAGATATTCTATGATCTTCATCAGTAACAAGACCTTGCAAAGAAACTCTTAGAGATGGTATTTCTACTTCAATAGGTAGTACTACTTTGGACCCATACACCAAAGAGAAAGGTGTAGCCCCAGTAGGTGTTCTGATACTTGTTCTGTAAGCCCATAGTGCAAGATTGAGTTGTAGATGCCAATCCTTTCCGGATTTGTTCACTATTCTATGTAAGATAGTCACTAGGTTTTTGTTAGAAGCCTCAGCTTGTCCATTATCTTGAGGGTAGTATACTGATAACCAATGTTGCTTTATTTTGAATTTCTCACAAAGCTCATTCAGATCTTTATTCTTAAACTGACCTCCTTTATCAGTCATGATAGACGAAGATATCCCATACCTATAGATGATATAGTACAGGATGAACAAGGTGACTTGTTTACTGGTTGCTTTGATGAGCGGAACTGCCTCTACCCACTTGGTGAAATACTCAGTGGCAGTTATGATGAATTTATGTTCGTTAGATGAAGTAGAATATATCTGACCAATGAGATAAAAGGCCCATTGCTGAAAAGGCATGTGTGTATTGAAGGGTATAAGATCCCTTGCCGGGGCATGTATGAGATTTCCATGAATTTGACATTTCTCACAAATCTTAGCAAATTGGGTGGTGTCTTTTTCCATGTCTGGATAGTAGTAGCCAGCCCATAGTAGTTTTTGGGCTAAAGTAAGGAAATTCAAATGAGATCCACAAATACCTTCATGGACTTCCAATAATGCATGTTTAGATTCTTCAATTTCTAGACATCTAAGAAATGTACCGTCCAAACCTCATCTAAATAAATCATTAGCTATGATAACATACTGTGAAGCATTTCGAGTTAGGTTTCTTTTCTCATGTTGAGTAAGATTTCTAGGGATAATTTGGTCTTGTAGATAGGAATAGATGTGGCTGTATCGGGATGAGTCATGTCCAATAATAGAACAGACTATTTGGTTCTCAGGAGAATCATAAGCGGGGTAATATAACTCTTCCACCACGAAATCAAAGTGAAAATTGGACTCCTATAACTCAGGTATAGATGCCAAGGTAGCCATAACATCTGTTGCTTTGTTTACGGACCTAGGAATCTGTTGGAATGATACAAAAGCAAAATAATTCTTAAGATCATCAACCATTCTCTTGTAAGGCATCAGTTTCTCATCTTGAATCTAATATGTATCATTGATTTGATTAACCATCAGCTAAGAATCTCCATAGATATACAATTTTGCAACCTTCCATTTAATAGCTAGTTTTATCCCATTCACCAAAGCTTCATATTTTGCAATGTTGTTTGTGCAAGGGAATAAAATCTTATAATACTTTGGGATTGAATACTTCTAAGGAGTAATGAATAATATGCCAGCACCTAAACCATTTTGAGTAAAGGACCCATCAAAGAATATTTTCCAAGGTTGTTGAGTAAGGTGCATTATAGATTCATCTGGAAACTCTATGTGTAGCAGGTGAGTGTCCTCAAGTGGAGCTTCAGCAAGTTGATCAGCAATTACCTATCCTTTTATGGCTTTGCGTTCCATATATTCAATGTCAAACTTTGTAAGGATCATTACCCATTTCGCTAATCTTCCTATAAGTGTTGCCTTATTGAGAAGATACTTGAGTGGATCGATTTTGGCCACTAGCTTGACTAAATGTGCTAGCATGTAGTGCCTCAGTTTTTTTGATGCAAAGACTAATGCCAAGCATGCTTTTTCTATTATAGTGTAGTTCATTTCATAAGACACCAATGTCCTACTAATGTAATAAATAGCTCATTCCTTTTTATTGTCATCTTGTTGCGCCAGAAGTGCCCCTAGTGATGAATCAGTTGCTGATATATATAAGATTAGTGGTTTACTCTGAATCACTAGGATCAATATCGGTGGATTTGACAGGTACTATTTTATCTATTGAAGATGTTGTTTGCACTACTGATCCCAGTTGTATATTATTCCTTTTCTCAATACCTTTGTGAAAGGATGAAATTTGTCTGCTAACTGAGAAATGAATCGTTTGATGGATTGGATACATCCATGTAGACTTCTCATTTGACTGATGTTCTTTGGAGGTGGCATTTCCATTATAGCTTGAACCTTCTCAGAATCAACCTCGATTCCCTTCTTTGAAATGATATAGCCAAGTAGTTTACCATATGTCACTCTGAATGCACACTTCTTTGGATTTAATCAAAGTTGGAACTTTTCCATTCTATCGAGTATAGGACCTAACTCTTGAATATGCGTTGATCTTTTCATAGTCTTCACTAAGGTGTCATCAACATAATCTTCCATATTCTTATGCATCATGTCATGAAAGATGGTTATAACTTCTCTCTAATAGGTCGCTCCTGCGTTCTTTAGCCCAAATGGCATGACGTTCCAGCAAAAGGTACCCCATGCACAGGTGAAAGCTATCTTTTCTTGATCTCCAGGATCTATTTTGATTTGATTGTATCTGAAGAATCCATCCATTAGTGAGTACATTTCATACCCAATAGTCATGTCGACTATCATATCAATGTTTGGCAATGGAAATTCATCCTTCGGACAATCTTTGTTAAGATCTCTGAAGTTTGTGCAAACTCTGATAGATTTATCTGCCTTTGACATAGGTACTATGTTTGAAATCCATTCGGCATAATCTATAGCTCTAATGAATTAAACTTTGAGCAATTTTTCTAGTTCAACTTTGACTAATAGTGCTACATGCGGGTGCATCTTACGGATTTTTTGCTTAACTGGTTTTACTCTTGGTGTAATTGAAAGATGGTGCATAATGAGATCAGGATCCAAGCCTGGCATATCAGAGTATGTCCATGCAAAGTTTATTTTCTTTTCTAAGAATAGCTGAGTGAACTCCTTCAATTCTTCTGCTGATAGTGATTGAGCTACATGAATGATGTGTGGTGTATCTTGACTCCCAATGTTCACTGGCTGAGTTGGCTTGATCAATATGGAGGACCTTTCCTGGAAATGACTTGGTAGTATATCAATTATCTCACCTTCAGGCACCTCAAAGAGGTTTTCACCTTTAGGTACATCCTTTATTTTCTCTTTTTTAGATTCTAACACCACCACAATGTGGTTTTTGCCATCAGATCTTTTATTTTTATTTTTCTTGTTTTTGTGACTAAGATACTTGATATCCACTTCAGTCATATTTTCACTTCGTTCACTGGTGGAAGAGTTTATAGGTTCGACTGCATTGAGATAATAGGCTAATGTATAGTCATTGGCAAAAGTAGGTATATTCATGGGCTAGTTTTGTAACGTGTAGTCAATCAATTCGGGATGTACTAAGGATAAATCTTGGATAGGTTCAAGAGCATTCACAGTATTGTTATCATAGTCATGGATAAAAAATTCGAGTTCCAGAATGATACCTTGCGTAAGTGTCTCAAGACCAGGAAGAGTTAGATCATGATTATTAAAGTTCACATTAATATTTAGTTGATCTAATCCAATAAACATACTTGTAACGTTGTTCACTATGCCAGACTAGACATCATATTGTGGTTTAACAGTGATAAGATCAATAGATAGGTTTTCATTGTTTGTATCAGCTGATTCAGAATTTGAGGCTGAGTAGATATCGTCTTGAATAAGACTTTCATCAGAGTCATCAGATTTATCAGATGAAGTTTCTGAGTCTTCTTCAGATGATTTAGTAAGTGTATACATGGTATCAACACCAACATCTTTAATGTTGCAAGTTCCTTCATGTTGTGGTTCATTTGTCACTTGTATCTGACACACCTGTTGACATGATTTTGTTGTTTCTGTGATTTTCTATTGTCTACTCCATTCAGCTTCTTCTAGACTGATAACTGGTTCTTGTTCTTTAGCTTCCAACTCTTCTTGTGTAGCACTATACCTGATTTGTTCTATTTTAGGATAGGGGTACATAGATGAGAAGCTTTCTGGTATTCTTCCTTCTTTCAGTCCTTGTTCATAATTTGCTTGTCTCTTTTGTCTAATTTCCTATATTTCTTTCTCGAGTTTTATGCGCATCAGCTCTTGAGCATCATCTATGGCATCACTAGACTCTTCTAGAGTTTCTATAGTGGATGTATCTGAAATATAGTTAGGACCCCATTCATACTCATTTGAATCAATCTCTGAATCGTCTACTTATTGCTTGCTAGTATATGTGACTGGAACTTTTAATGGTTGCAAACAATTCTCTGATTCTTACTACTTCATCTCTTATATCCTCAAGGACCTCAACTTCCTATATTATTGTAGCTGATACCATTGAAGCTTGAGCACTAAGTGTTTCTTCTTTCTTGACTACTGATTCCTCTTTCTTTTCTACACTCTGCTTTTGTTTATTGAGTGTCTACTTCCTGTAATGTTAAAGGCGATATTCTTTTCTGCCACTTAGACTTAGAAACATGTTTTTGGTCTGATGTCTTTTTTGGATTGTAACCCAGTCCAGCCTTATCATTTGTGGATTTGGTTTGTAGCTGAATTGGTTCCATAATACCTTCTTTTTGTTTGCCCAAAGGACCAGTACCTGAGTACCCCATGCATTGGATCATTTTGTATCCAGGACCATATTGGTTTGAGGAAATCTTATAATGTCGTACCTCCTCATTTTGACTATCTTCCTTAAAGAGCCAGTTAAGAACAACACCCTCTTCTATTTCATATATGGTATTTGGAGCTGAAGTTTGTGTTCTCATAGCCTCTGATGGCTTGCCCAACTATTTTGGTGATGGAGGGAGAGAAACTAATGAAAGTACCAGTTCTATCTTGTAGCCATCCATGCTGGTATTTGTAATCTTCAATCTCTTTTCTAAGTCTTTCATTAGTGCTTCTAGATCTGTATTTGGAGAGGCTGCCCTATTATGAGGGACAAAAGTATCTATACCTTTTGTCAATGCATTATAGACAACATTTGTATCAGTAGGAATATTGACTTCAGCTCCGTTATAAGGAAACTTTAAGCATTGATGATATGTTGACGACACTGCCTTTATTTCACGAACCACGGCCTGTCCAGTAATATATTATATGACAATGGAATATCAAGAACCTAGAAAAGAAAATCTCTCTCTACCGGTCCCACTCTGATTGGTAATGACACCAGACCTTTAGAAGTCCTTTCTTCTTCATCAGAGGCTTTTATTGTTATTTTCTTGCCAGGATCAATGACATTTTTAGAGAATCCTAGTTGTGTAAGCAGACTGTAAGTATAGATATTCAACCCCGTGTCTCCATCTATCAAAACATGTTTGACTCTATGTTTGTGGATCATGGCTTCAATATGCAATGGATGGTTATGTGGATGATTTAATGAGTTGTCATCTTCTTCTGAGAAGGTTAGATAGTGAGGTGAAGTTAGATGACCCACCATAGACTGAAACCGATCAATGTCTAAATCTTTTAGAATGTTGGTAGTGAATAATGCTTTGTCTAGGATCTCTTTGTGAGCAGATGAGAGTTTTAGCAATTCAAAGATTGAGATTTGACCATTTGTTCTTTTCAAATATTCAACTACGTTGTATCCAGAGGATGATGATGAGGTTAACCTTTTAAATTTGTCCAAGGTTGATTCTTTTTGTTTGTTTGATTGGGTAGGTGAATTCAATGTTGCTTGAGTTGGATTGGAAGAACTAGCTCCTTGGAGAGTGAATTTCTTCTGAGAACGTGTCAGAGCTCTTGCATAGCATGATTCATTTGGTTTATCTTGGACTATAATCACATTGCAATATTCCAAGTGGGAAGGCTCAATCATGTTGATAACATTTTCTTGATTGACATAAGTATAATTTACCTTGGCACCTTCTTTGGTCTTTGAAGAATCACCTTGTTCATAAATAGGCAAAGGGTCTTTAAATGCTTTATGATCTACATTAGTTGGATGATTCCCAACAACAACTTTACCAGCATCTATGAGATCTTGAATCTCATGTTTTAGCTTCATGCAATTGTTTATGTTATGACCTTTATTCCGATGGAAGTCACAGTATTCATTTTCTCTCCACCATCTTGGTTTGACATTTGGATCATATGGTCTGGAGTTATCTGGTAGCGTTATCAAGTTGTTTGCCAATAGAGTTTTAAAAGCAGATTCATACGATTCTTCCAGAGGAGTAAAATCACGCTTAGGTTTGGAAAGCCAAAGCTTTTCTTTGAACCATTCCTTTGTTTTCTCTGGCGGATTTTCTGTTGCAGCCTCAGCAACTTTAAGTGCTTGTGTACCACTAGCCAAGTTGAATATTGTGGATTTTGAGTTGGTTTTGATAGTGTCTACTACTCCATTGTTAAAAACATTCTTTTTATTGTCTTTGCCAAACTTCCAATACTTGTTCTTCTCTTTAGAGCTAGATCCTGGTTGTGTTTCTTTCCAAGGTGTGATATCCCCCTTCTTTATGAGCGCATCTTCCATTCGAATGGCATTATCTACCATTTTGTTAAATGATGGGTGTACTTGCATTTGTATACTATATTTCATCTTGGGGACCAAGTTATTGACAAATATGTCCATTTTCTCAGAGTCTGGGATAGGTCAAGAATACCTAGAAAACATCTTTCTCAAGCGTTGGAGAAAAGGAAGAAGAGGCTCTCCTATTTTTTGTTTAGTATTGTAAAGCTCGATCATAGTCATAGGATATCGAATGTTGTATGAGTACTGCTGTAAAAATAGTTGGATTAGTTCTTCAAACATTTTTATTCCTTTGGGTAGACTTGAGAACCATTCCATTGCTTGACCCCCTAAACTCCTCAAGAAAAGGCGCATGAGGTATGTTTGATCTTTCATGAACTCCATACAGGCGGCACAAAACTCTTTGACATGATCTTGGGGATCTGAGGTACCATCATATTTGTCAAATTTTGGGATCTCCACTCATGAGGGAAATGGAGGCATGTATAGATTCTTGTCAAATGGAAAGGGACATATTGTTTCCAAAGAATATTGTTTTGGGGACTTGTCCTTATTCTTCAGTTCTGTGACTTCCATCCATAAGGCTAGTAATTGTTTGTGTACCATGAGTATAGGTGATTCTTTCTTTTTAGTAACGAGTGTTTGAACATCATATCCAGTAGGAAGTTTAGCACCTTGTTTTGCTAGTTCTAAGAAATAGTCTTCCTTCTCTCGGGTCATGATAGCTTTCATCATTTTTCTAAAGTCTTTGTCCTTTTGACAGTCACGGATTTCTTTTTCTGGAGTTTCAGTGTCTTTGTCAGCCTCACTTGATGATGAGGAATCATTATCATTTTCAGGAATGTTATTATCATCCTTGTTTCCGTCATTGTGTTCCATCTCATATATAGTGGGAGATTTAGGCTCATCAAAAATTGGTTTGCCTAATGACGACGGTATGTCAGTGAGTGGATCCTTTTCATAAAATGGATTGTCGATGTATGAAAAGGGCATTCCTTTGCCTTTGGCTTCTTTCTTACTAGAACTCCTGGTTTGTGTAGGCATTTTTATGGATTAGTGCGACCTAAAGTTGTTTGTGATGCAGAGGTCAAGATCAATTTTAGAGCTAGTTGTTCGGTTAATGTATTGTTTGGGAGAAACAACTGAGATTCAGTCTACTTTCAAGAATGATCTATCCTGTATAAGACGTTTATCTAAGTTGATCCTAAGCATAGTGTAAGATTCAGTCTGATTTTAGGAATGATCTATCCTATATAAGACATTATCTAAGTGACTAATATTTGATAGGTAGTTGATTGAACTAGCTGAAAGATGATCGACCAAATCGTGCAACGCAAATGGAAGAGGTACACTATCTTGATCTGTTTATGCTCAGGAAAATTGATAACTAGTATTATGTTCGTTGTAAGCTATTTTTAGGCAAGTTTGACTATTTTGTTCTAACAAAACCAGAGACTCGTACGACAGGATTTTCTGAACCAGATGATAATTTAGCAGTTACAAGATGACAAAATTTTTGTTTCCTACGAGTTGTTGTTTCTTACTGTATGACAGATGGGTATGTGCAGGACAACAAAAGACTCAGAGCAGTTATGTTTCATACAACACAGGATACAGAACCAGATGATAGATTAAAATTACTCATACGACACAAGATCAGGTCTAGGACGACAAATCGTACAAGACAGGATCAGGTGCAGCACGATAAATTATCAAACTCGTATGACTGTTCACAGGGCAGAGCCTTAAAATTCTGAGTTTTTTCGATTGTTGAGTATGATAACTGAGTATGACCAATTCTGAGATGGACTGATTTTGGACCAGTAAACAAAATTTCAACTTAAGATGGACAAGTTTCTGACACAAACAGAGTTTCAACTTAAGATGGACAAGTTCTTGACACGGACAGAGTTTCGACTTAAGATGGACAAGTTTCTAACACGAACAGAGTTTTGACTTAGGACGGACTATTTTCTGACATGGATAGAGTTTCGACTTAATATGGACAAGTTTGTAACACGGACAAAGTTTCAACTTAAGATGGACAAGTTTCTGACACAGAAAGAGTTTTGACTCACTGAGTTGTTTCTTGTCTTCTCCAATTTTTGGTATTTCAGTTTTTATTTCAGAGATGAAAACACAAAAAACAAGTAGTATAAATAGTGACTCCAATCACGACATGCAAAAACTAAGGAATTTGGTGAGGAAAGAAAACGTTTGCTTGTAGACTCAGGTACACATCCAATAGCTAATCAAAATACGGTTGCTGAGTCTCACGCAATGGATTCTCAATGTCATATTATCCGAATCCAAATGCTAATGGGGGCATGAAATGACAAGTATCTTGGGAGAGTTACTATCTCTCTTACACAAAGATTATCCCCCTTTCGGAGATGAACCGGGTAGATTCTAATTTTGAATTAGATTTAGTCAAGGATCCGTTCGGCGCGTCGAGGTATAAACTCAATTAAGAGGTCTCCCAGCCTTGAAAACCAAGGTTTAATATGCCTAAAGGTACAGAGGAGAGCTATTCCTGAGCACTGCTGTTGAATTGATTTTCATCAAATCACGTTTATTTTATAGTGGGTTGGAGTACTTGGCATTTAGCCATTCCCACTTAGGTTGTTCCCCTCACACCAACCGTAACGACTTTAAGAGTTTTTCAACCCCTCGGGAGGGTAGGCTTGCTAAAGATGTACAAATCTCAAACAAAGAAAAAGCCTCAAGGGTCTGGATTTCTGATTGTCTAGAAAAAGACAAGAGCATACTCTCCTACCTCTTAGAATCTTCTAAAAACACAAAATATAGATTTTTTTTTTTAACCAAATAGCAAGTTAGGTTCCTCAAAATGAATTTAAAGAATACACGATGTTTAGTCGATTCTCTTTAGGCAACCTGCAAAGACAATGAATCAGTAGTCATATTGTCTTTATGTGATAAGCATATTCTTTGACAAGCATTCTGCAAAAACTGATTAGGCTATGAAAAATTCTGAGATAGACAGATAAACAGTCAGGGTTAGTCGTCAGAATATCAATAAAAATCATAAAATTTTCCTTTTAACTAGAAAATAAAGAGTCATACGACAGTATAAAAACTCGTACGATACAGGATCCCAACTCATACGAGACAGGATTTCAGTTCATACAACACCTGCAGTTTGTCATTTAAGTCTGTGGGAATTGTCATACGAGATGTATGCACGAAAAATCAAAAAATCTAAAATTTGGAAAATAACAAAAAAAACAAGCAATCAGTCTTGGAGGCCGAAAAATGTAGTCTTCTGCCCCACGGTGGGCCCCAGAGATATGTGTGTGAAAAAGTGATCTGTAAGCTGCAAGCACAACACTTCAATTAAGTCATTATATGCATGGTTAATAATCAATAATCAATAAGTAATAAACCATAACAAAGCGACTAATTGCCTTCTAAAAGATGCGAGTATAAGATTGCTCTTAGATTTTTATAAGCAATACCAGTGACTAGACTACACCAAGACAAAGGATTTAATCTATATGATATTAACTATATGGATGCAAGATGGATGAATAATTCAAGGAAATAATCAATTCAAGCAATAATGGATGCAAATAATCTAAAAAAGCACAATAATCTTCAATGACTCTAGAGCAAAATTAGCGTGATAATAATCTCCAAGCGTGTTCTCAAAAATCTCTGGGGCAAATTGGAATGAGAGCTGAAGACTGGATTTATAGAGAATCACCAAGAGAAAAGCTCAATTTAGAATTAATTGAAAATAATTGAGAAATCGAGTATAGTTAACCTTGAGATAGATTCCAATTATAGTTTAATTGAAATGCATTCAAATTAGAAGTCCAAGTTGCATTGGAAATAATAATAAATTAATTCCATGCATTTGTGATAAAAATAGATAATTCTTTTATTTATTCAAGAAAAGAGTCTTTTCAATGCAACTGAACTTCTTTTTTTGAAAAGCTTTGAGTTCCAATTTTAGAGAATAATTCAATAATTCAATTAAATTGCTTTTTTGATTTCAAGTTCTAAATTTAGAAAAAGAAATAATATCTCAAGTTTGATTTCTCTCTCAATTCAATTCTTTTATTTTAATTTCAATTCAACTCTTGTTTTGTAATTAATTCCTCTTTTGTAATAGATTAATTCCTTTTGCATGATTAAATGGCAAATTTATTAATTAATTAAATATGCAAGGATATTTAATAAATTAAAATAGGATTATTGATCAAAATGATATTCTTGAAAATGATTCAATTAATTAAATGAATATTTAATTAATATTGACTAATTGATTTGTCATGTGATATTTGATTATTGAAGAATTAATAATGTGCTCAAGGTTGATTTAATGCCTTTGGTTAGGACCTTGGTGATGTTGTTGAGATTAGGGGCCCATGGTTTAGATGACTATTTTTAGGGTATTACAGTAGCAACCTCACTTTCAGTCTTCATCTAGAATACCAGTTTTTCCATTGCATCAATGGTACTCATCTCTTGAGTTACCGTGATAGCTTCCAGGTTGAGAAAACATTTCTGAAGAATCTGTAGTCTTGGAAATAGGAGCAGTCGAAGCTCCTACAAATCTTTAGACTGATTGCTGATCTCTAAGTCCATCTTGGCAGTCTGATGCTGATAATGATCAATAATTTGTCCAAAGGTAGTGAATGAGTCATATGGCATCTTGAAATTGTTGATATATGCCTGTAACTCTGATTGGAGTTTATCTTTCTGGTTAAGCACATCGTCACAAAATAGATAGGGTTGGCAGATTTTACTCAACAGTAATTTACCTTCACCCATAGAAACACTGATATCATTCTTCTATTTTAGTAGTTGTGTCTGGAGCTCATTCATTTGCTTGAATAAGGCAATATTGAGTGCCTTTCATGGTTCTTCTTTGCAGTGGCTTCAACAACATCTTCCAAGCATTGTACCTGGTCCTCCACTACAGTACGTAGAAGTTTAAGCTTGGATAGAGAGGAATCGGTACTGGGGAGGTTGGTACCAGGAATTGGACTGGTAAGGGTGTCAACCGCAATTTGTATGACATCCTATTCTTTCTTCCTTCGTAATGCTTCCAGTCTCTCTTGTACAAGTTTGATGCTTCGAAGAAGCTCAGACTCATCTGCTGATTGAAGATCAATAGGACTGGTGGTATCAACCTGTTTGGTTTGATCACCGGTTTCCTTAGGAGTCTCTTCTTGTTTTTTCTTCTCTACTTCCTTCTCCTCTTCTACTTTTTTCTTATCCTCTTCTTTCTTCTTTTTCTCCTTTGCTTGTTTCTTCTTCATTTCTTCTTTCTTCTTGTCCTCTTCCTGCTTTTTCTTCTCTTCCTTTTTCTTCCTTTCTTCTTCCTTCCTCTTGTCTTCTTCTTTCGTCTTCTCCTCTTATTTCCTCTTCTCTTCCTCTTTCTTCTTCTCTTCCTCTTTCTTCTTTTCTTCCTCTTTATTCTTCTCTACCTCTTTCCTCTTACCTCTTTCCTCTTATCTTCCTCTTTCTTTTTCTCTTTTTCAGCTTTTTCCTTGTCCTGTTTCTCTTTCTCTGCTTTGTCCTGTTTCTCTTTCTCTGCTTTTTATTTATCCTGTTTCTCTTTCTCTTTGTCAGGAGTGACATTCTCATTATCTAAGGCATCAACACCAATAGGTTTTCCTATCACTCTTTCACCTTCACTATCAAATACTTCATCCAGGTGGCCTGATGATAGGTTCGGTGCTCGGTCAGCTTGCTTAGTAGCTTCAGATACTCGGTGCATATTGACAACAACTTTCACATGTATGTGAGTATCCTTTTCCACTTCAGAAGCTTTTCCTTCTAGTAGCCTGAGTCTTCTCCTTCTCATGAAGAAGATGCATTTGTTTTTATCCATTATCTCAAATAATTCTGAATTTGAAGCATCAGGAAAGTATTGAGCAAAATTTTTCTTCCTGATCTCCTATTCTTTCTCAATGGCAATGCGCCATTTATTATCCAAAGAATTGTACAAATAATTTGGAGTAAACGATCTAATCTCAGATGGCGACCGATCATTAACACATAAATATTTGATGACTTCCTATTCTACTTCTTCTTTCTCACTATCAGTAAAATCATCAAAATACTGCTTTAAATCATCAAGCACTTTTCTCCTAATATTCTTTAATGTCCTCTGACAATGTGTTGTTGGCTTATAAGAGGAAATATCTATATTTACCAGTGCTAAAGTTGTAGGTACATTACTGGTAGACTTAGCCTTCTTGCTTGATTGCCTTGTCTTCTTTGTTTGTATTTCCAGTTCAATGTCCTCTGACTTCGGTGAGTTGGTTTTGGTTTTCCGCTTCCTCTCAAATACCTTCTCAAGTTTCTTCTTAGCTAGTGACCGCTTGGTCACTTTGGGACTGGCAGAGGTAACCGATGCAGATACCAATGGCACTGCTTTGTCCTTTTTTTGTTTTGGTTCTTCAACCAGTGTGACCCTTTCCAAGTAGGTACCGGTTCTCTTTTTCTTAGCATCCAGTGGAGAGGCAAGTAAGGTAGAGGCATACGTGATCAACATGTCATACATCACTTCATACCTCATAGGGCCAACTACTTCCTTTCTCGGTTCCACTACTTCCATTATGCAGTCATCAATCATTATTGTGAAGTAGATGTCATCTTCATACTTCTTCACAATATCACCAGATATCCTTATTCTTTGGCTCATCTTCCGCTTGAATTTATTGAAATATTTATTCAGAACCTCAGGATATGTAGCTCCCACTACTTGAAGACTTTCCTTAATTTACCTAGAGACCGGTAGGTCAGTAGACCATTGCACATCACCTATTCCAGGGAAATAACCTTGAAAATAAAAGAATAAGCTGACCAGAAGTTGGCCAAACCTGAACCTTAGAGAATTGTCCTATTTGATGGACTTCAGATTCAACAACAATTGCTTCTGTAGAGAGGTACATAGGTCAAATGTAGTGTCTCCCTTGATCATCCTATAAGCGGCATTCACCGCAGCAGTAGGGATAGAATTCATTTTGCTGACATAAAACATCCGGTAGCCAATCACCATGCAAGCGTATTTCACCAGATCATCTTTAATGGTGTTGACGGTCATCGCCCGTTGGTCACTCATGGAACCGGTAAGCTTTGTCATTTCAGTTTTGGTGACCTTCCGTAAAGCTGGTACCTCTCCAGTTTTGCAGAAACTGGTGATGACATAAATTGCTTACAGTGTGATGTCATGTGTCCGCTCGAGATACATCTTATCACTATGCACTCTGCTAAGGATGATGCAAATATGATCTTTTGTGAAATCTTCCAGAAAATATACCGCATTGTGCAGTTTCATGTTTTCAAGAATACTGTACTCAGGTTTGATCTTCTTGTCATCCCCATAGAACAGACTTAGCTGGGAATGGATTACTAGGGATCCTAGGTCTTCCAACTTACAGTCTATATACCCTGAAACGTCTTGTTCGACAATAATTCTGGCAGGTATTTGAGATAGGGCATTGTATTTCATTTTCTTTTGAAGAAATTTGACTAAATCTATAGGTGTACTAGAACTAGAGTGCGATGCAGAAGCCATGATAAGAAAGAAATTCGAGAAATACCTTCACAATCCAAAATTTAGGGTTTGCCAATGTCACCCACAATACACCACTTCGGTTTCTAGATTACCGCTTAGTGTTCTTCATTGATAGATTGAAAAGGATGGCTAGATTCCTTTGCAAGATTTTTTAATTCACTTTGAATCGCTAGATGAAATTCTCTTTGTTGCTCTGCTCTTGAAAATTCTTCTCTTGAAAACTGATAAGTGATAATGACAACCAAAATCCCTTTTAAACAACTTCTCACCTACCATAATAAATGCATCACCACTAGGGCACAAACACTAATTTTTCCTTTTACTGCTTCAAATCTTATGCCGATTGACAGGTAACATATACCAGTTAAGGTCTTTACCGATATAAACTGGGGGTTCAAAATATTTCATCGATGTGTTCCCCCTAAGCTTTTCTAAGCTCAGTTTGCTAGTTCAGAGACTTCCACACTAGGTATAGAAATGGGTTCATTATGTGACTCTTCTTCTGATTTCTTTTTCCAAGTTTTATTCATTTCCACTTGAATGGTTTCAGCATCAATCTTCCCTTCTGGAGTGATCAGTATATCATTCGATAGGTTCTTTCTCAGTTTGCAAGTTCTGATAGTGAGTCCTGGTTTGTTGCAATGATAGCATACCATTCCAGGTGTTCTCCATGGTCCATTATTCATACTTCCATTCTTCCTTCTGCATGTTGCAGGAGTGTGACCACTACCATGATAGATCAAATAGGTTGCTCTCCAACTAGTTGTCTCTTGATAACCACCTGACTGATGGTCATAGGTATTGTACCGGTTGGGATTCCGGTTCACAGAAGGTTCCGGGATAACTCCTTGAGTCCTTGGAGGATGTCTCCTAGTGTTGTGCAAAAGTGACCTACATTCAAATTCTCTATGCCCAAACTTGTTGCATACATAACAGTTTCCATTAAATCTATTGGATCTAGGCTTATTGTTTAGAAAATAAGGAAAATTGTTGTAGGCCTTGCTTCTACACACATTGGCAGTATGTCCTTTGAGACAATTAAAGAAAACAGGTTTAAATTTTTTCATACCTTTATCCTTGGATGTCGGTTGCTTCTTTGATGCTTCAGATTTTGTTCTAGAGGTCTCACCTTCCTCATACCTAGAGAAACCAAGTTCAGTGGTATTCTTTACTGGCTTTGCCAATTCCAGCTTTTGTTCTAGCTTAACAGTACTCTTATTGAATTTGGCAAGTATTTTCTTTGACTCAGTAAGTTCCTTGGAAATATCAGCATTTGATTCCATCAAGGTTGCATTCTCAGAAATAGCCATGTCTAGTTCACCTTGCATTTCTTCTTTTTCCACTTTACTCACTTGGAGATGAGCGGTAAGGGTACTGATTTCTTGCTTTAGCTTGGAGATCTCATGATCTTTGTCTTTTACTAGATCTTCAGCTTTCTTTTTGTTCTCAAGCTCTTGACACATTCTGATAGTCAGTCCTTCCAACTCTTTTCTTAGATTGGCTTTAGATTCATTCATTTTTTCAAATTCTTCAACTAGGGTATCCATGTTTGATTCATCAGAAGAGCTATTTTCAGTAAGTTCCATCATTTTTTCAGCATCCTCTCTTCTTTTGGCCAAAGAGGCTTTATACTTGACTTTGAGTTCATCATAGGCTCTCTCAGTCTGAGTGAGATGATGAGTAAGTTCCCTCACACTATATTCCCCCATATCTCTTTCCTAGTGGTTAGAATTATAGAAAGGTTGGCTCTGATACCAATTGATGAATACTAAGAGGGGGGGTGAATTAGTATACCAAAAAATATTGTAAACAAACTTTTAAACAATTTAACAGATAACCGGTACAACAGATTCACTAGTAAACTAGTTAAGATAAATGCAAACCAAATAGAAAACAAAGCATTCACCCACAAAAGCACAATCACCATAACACAAGATATTTGATGTGGAAACCCAAATGGGAAAAACCACAGTGAGTAGAAACTCACAAGTAACTATCTGAAGAATAGAAACTAGACCGGTTAAGGTCATACAATGTTCTTCACCAGAACAGATCCTATTAGGAATCTAGATCTCTGTTATGAGATAAGTCCTGTTAAAGACTACCTTGTTAAAGGATTTTAGATCCACAGTTGTGAACCACCTTGTTAGAGGATTTACAAAGGCTTTGTTGGGCCTACCCGGTTAAAGGTTTTAGACTTGTCGAAGATATTAGTAATCAACAAGTGAATGATCTAGATAATAGCACAGTATGCTTAGTTAGATCCTTGACAACTCATTGTTAATGCATTTCAGCATTACTTCAGTCTTCGATATCTCCACACTCTGTATCTTCACACATATCACGCATCTCACATGCAAACCCTAGACATGATGTCCTTATAAAGGAATCTGATTTCATGTCGATCCAATAGGATTAGACTACAAGTTCCTAGGTTTAGTGCATCTAGACACATTTGGTAACACGACACAAAATCACCGCCAAAATGTCAGTGGATGATAACTCATCACACATTACAGAAACACCGGTTGGTAACTCATCACAGAGTAATACTAGTTAATACAATATACCGATTACTGGTTGTCAAAATGAAGACCAGTAGATTGTAGTGTTCCGATCAAAAGCTAACTACCGCTTGGGTCCTTCGTACTGCTTGAGATCTCCATACGGCTTGAGCTTTTCAGTCAATGTATGACTGGTAAACATCTTCTACAAAATACCGAGTCTAAAGACTATACATACAATAATACACAATACCAGTTGGACCAATTACCGGTTGAGCATAACTCATACATCAAGAAAGTGTGTGTCCATTATTGACAATCAAAACATCATCAAAATGCCAACAAAGGGTGAGGAAGGGGATGAGCAGAGAGAAGAGGATGTTGAAGAGTCAGAGGTGAAGGATAATCCCCATGTTTCGGATAACAGAGATGATGTTCAGCATAACATAGAGGAGGGAAACCCTAGGTCTAAGGATTCTTCCCCAAATATGGAGAATGCAGAGTCCATTCTGAATGCTGCTAGAAACAGCACTCTGGAAATGTTCAATTTCCAGAAGTGGGTGATTGATAACATCACTAGCATTCAGGAAAAATAGAGAGAGATGGATTTTAAAATTGAAAACTTGATTAAGTATATCAACATTAAAGGTAAAGAGGATAATGCAGAGGATACTAGTGCTATAGAGGATGAAAAATAAATTCTGGATTGGCTGGAAAGTGATATTATAAAGGGATATTTGAAGCACCTAGAGGATGTGGTGAGGATTCTCAAAGAAAAGGGTGAGTCTGATAATGGTCTGATAAACAATCGGATTCAAAACACTGAGAGGGCCTTGAAGGAATTCATGGAGCATAGTTTGGTTGTGTTGAAGGTGTCCTCTCAAAACATGAATGTGTTGGTTGCTTGCCTAGAGAAGGATAAGCAGAATAAAGAAACTGTGATTATTGATGACAAGTCAGCTTCTAGTTTTGTTCAACACTCCTCTAGATGCAGAACCAGGAAAAATGCAAGTGAGCTGGAGCTGAATACCAAAGGCAATCAATAGATGCAGGATAATCAAGACCTGAAAGAGGCAGCTAATGTGATGATGATGCTAGTCAAGGATGCAGAAGAGACTATAAAGATTTTCACCTGAAATGTAATTTTGTTTTAGGTGTGCCAATCTCTCGCTGGCCTTTTTTTGTTCTTTTCTTTGGCTGATGTCCTTTATGCTGTTCATTTGCAACCTTTCTCTCTTTGTTATGTTTTCTCTAGTTTCTCTATTGCTTAGCTATTCGTTATGTAAGCGGGTTTTGGGTCCCTTAAAACTTGATTTTCTTTAATAAAAAACTAGTAATGCAAAAAAAAAATCATTTTTTAATGCAATAAGATGAATGCAAATGAATATATGAATCTATATAAAATGCTTATATATGTATCTTAACATCTCAATACACAAGTACTCGATCGGAGAAACGATGATGAAAAAGAGACCACTTAGTTGAGAAATGATGAAGCTTCAAACTCTCATTCAGAAGATAAAGAGATCATGGTTACCATACCGAAATCACTCTAAATTCACAAAATGCAAAATGAAATGCAACCTAAACCTAGTCACTAGATTTGAAATGCTTAAGTTTCATTACTGAGCGTTAACAAACCTAGCAGGCAGATTAGAGTTCCTTTATTTTCATGTGCAATATTAATTATCTTTTATCCGCAATGACCCTTTTTCGTTCATATCCTTGGACAAATTTTGCAGGGACCTGGATTGTATGATAAAGAAATTCCCTCAAAACAGACAAAGAAATGATGGGAACCTCCTTGTAGCATTCAAATAAGTTAAGTCGAGGTATGTGTGGTGATTTCACCTTGATGTGAAGGCTCTTATCACAGACACCCAACTAATTTAGATGTTTCCAAATCATCAGAATCATTCCTACAAGAAGAAAACAAAGAAAATATTATGCCCCCAATCCTTTCTCCTCTTAGTCAAGATAGACTTCCTCAAGTTATTCAGAGGGGTAATAATTGAAAAATGATATAAAAGACAACACACAAACAAAATTCCATGCATATCACAAATTTTTTAGTGATTGTGTTCAGTAATGTTGTTTTTCTTGTGTACTCAGTGATAAAACTCTTCAATAGTCAAGAGATAGGTGACTGACTTAGAGTGGATGACCAGGATTCACTAACGTAAAGATGGCTTGGTTGATACTACTTAGGACATGTAAGTTGCTCTGTTGATTATCTTAAGACTAGAACATTGATCAGTTTCAGGCCATGAGGGTTCCAACAAACCACGATGTCACACAAGTGACTAAAATATGTACAAGCAAAATCAAAGATGCATGAAAGCGGGAATGCCAACATTGCATTGATAGATGGAGTGCTTGAGTACAAGAGGTACCTGTTTGCCAAGTTTTCACCTGCTTGGCAGAGATTCATTTTTTTTTTTTACCAAGTTGCCTATTTACTAGGTTTTCTCCAAGGCCTTTTCTCTCTTTTTCCTTTTTTTTTTTTTCTTTTTTTGGATTTCTTCAGGCCTTTTTCTGATTTTTAGGATTTCTTCAGGACTTTTTCTGATTTTTTAGGATTTCTTCAGGACTTTTTAGTTGTATCGGCTGCTGGAGAAGAGAATATTTAGGTGAAGAATTTCTTCAAGTGGATGGTGTTGATCGGTTCACGGAGTTGTTCTCCTTCTGATGTTGAGAGTTTATAGGCACTAGAGCCAAAGGCTGCAGTAACAATGTAGGGACCTAGCCAGTTAGGTTCAAACTTCCCTTTTTTGTCTCAAAACTGTTGATTCTTAGGATTTTCTCTCAGAACAAGCTCACCAACCTGAAATTCTCGTTGTCGAACCTTTTTGTTATAACCTCTAGACATTCTCTTTTGATATTCTCTTAGATGATCAAACATCACTTGCCGACGTTCATCCTGTAATTCGAGTTCTTGCAATCTAGCTATTTTGTAGTCTTCATCAGTAACAAGACCTTGCAAAGAAACTCTTAGAGATGGTATCTCCACTTCAATAGGTAATACTGCTTCGAACCCATACACCAAAGAAAAAGGTGTAGCCCTAGTAGGTGTTATTATACTTGTTCTATAAGCCCACATGATAGGTTTGAGTTGCAGATACCAATCCTTTCTAGATTTATTTATTGTTTTATGTAAAATAGTCAACAGATTCTTGTTAGATGCCTCGGCTTGTCCATTACCTTGAGGGTAGTACACAGATGACCAATGTTGTTTTATTTTGAACTTTGCACAGATTTCATTTAGATCTTTGTTCCTGAACTGTCCTCCATTGTCAGTTATAATAAATGAAGGTATACCATACATGTAGAGGATATAATTAAGGATGAACAAAGCTACTTGTTTACTGGTTGCTTTGATGAGTGGAACTGCTTCTACCCACTTAGTAAAGTACTCAGTGGCAGTTATAATAAACTTGTGTCTGTTAGATGATGTAGAATATATTTGGCCAATTAGATCAAATGCCCACTATTGAAAGGGCCAGTGTGTAACATAGGGTATGAGATCCCTTGCTGGAGCGTGTATAAGGTTTCCATGTAGTTGACACTTTTTACAGGTTTTAGCAAATTTTATAGCTTCTTTCTCCATGTCTGGCCAGTAGCAGCCAGCCCTTAGTAGTTTTCATGCTAAAGTTAGACCATTTGAATGGGATCCACAAACACCTTCATGAACCTTGGATAATGCATGTTGAGACTCAGTTTCTAGGCATCTAAGAAAATTACTATCGAAACCTCACCTAAATAGGTCGTTATCAAATATGACGTACCATGACACATTTCGGGAAAGATTAGCAAGGACAACTTGGTCACGCAGGTAAGAGTAAATATGGCTATAGTGAGATGAGTCATGTCCAATAATAGAAAAGACCATCTGGGACTCGGGAGAATCATAGGCAGGATAATGTAACTCTTCCACCAGGAATTCAAAGTGGAAATTAGATTCCTATAGCTATGGTATAGATGCCAAGGTGGCCATTGCATCCACTGCTCTATTTGTTGATCTAGAGATCTGCTGAAATGATACAAAGGTAAAGTATTTCTTGAGATCATCCACCATTCTCTTATAAGGCATCAATTTTTCATCTCTTGTCTAATATAGATCATTTATTTGGTTGATAATGAGTTAAGAATTTCCATAGATGTGTAATTCAACAATCTTCCACTCGATGGCCAGCTTGATCCTGTTTACCACAGCTTCATATTCTGCGATGTTGTTTGCGCAAGGGAAGAGAATCTTGTAAGGTTTTGGGATTGAATATTTTTTAGGAGTAATAAAAATTATTCCGGTACCAGAACCATGTTGAGTGAAAGACCCATCAAAGAACATCTTCCATGATTGTTGAGTAAGGTGCATGATTGATTCATCTAGAAATTCTATATGTAGAGGTTGACTATCTTTGAGTGGAGCATCAGCAAGTTGGTCTGCAATAACTTGTCCTTTGATGGCTTTACATTCCACATATTCAATATCAAATTCCATAAGAACCATGACCCATTTAGCCAGCCTTCCTATGAGCATTACTTTGCTAAAAAGATATTTGAGTGGATCAATCTTAGCCACCAGCTTAATAGAGTGTGCTAACATATAGTGTCTTAATTTATGTGATGCAAAGACTAATGCCAGGCAGGCCTTTTCTATGATTGTATAGTTCATTTCATAAGACACCAATGCTCTACTGATATAATGTATGGCTCTTTCCTTTTTATTCTCATCCTGTTGTGCCAGAAGTGCCCCTAGTGAAGTATCTGTAGCTGATATGTATAGAATCAATGGCTTACCTTGAATCGGTGGCATCAATATGGGTGGATTAGAAAGATAATCTTTGATTTGTTTTAGATGTTGTTCACAATCTTTATCCCAGTTGTATTGAACTCCTTTCCTTAATAACTTGTGAAGGGTTGGGCTTTGTCTGCTAGCTGAGATATAAAGCGCCATATTGATTGAAGATGGCCTTGTAAACTTCTCATTTGACTGATATTCTTTGGTGGAGGCATTTCCATTATAGCTTGGACCTTTTTAGGGTCAACCTCAATTCCTTTCTTTGAAATTATGTAACCAGGCAATTTTCCTGATGTTACTCCAAATGCACACTTTTTAGGATTTAGACGAAGCTTGAATCTTTCCATTCTATCCAATATGAGGCCTAGTTCTTGAATATGCGTAGATCTCTTCATGGTTTTTACTAGGGTGTCATCAACATAATCTTCCATGTTTTTGTGTTTTTACTAGGGTGTCATCAACATAATCTTCCATGTTTTTGTGCATCATATCGTGGAAGATAGTGTTTATTGCTCTTTGGTAAGTCGCTCCTGCATTTTTTAGTCCAAATGGCATGACATTCCAACAAAAGGTTCCCCATGCACATGTAAACGATGTCTTTTCTTGATCCTCAGGAGATATCTTGATTTGATTGTAACCAGAGAATCCATCCATTAATGAATACATCTCATATCCAGCAGTCATATCTACTATCATATCAATGTTAGGCAATGGAAAAACATCTTTCAGACATGCTTTGTTGAGATCCCTAAAGTTTGTGCAAACTCTAATAGATTTGTCTGCCTTTGATACATGTACTATGTTTGATATCCATTATGCATAGTCTATAGCTCTGATAAATCCAACTTTTAACAATTTTTCTAGCTCAGCCTTGACTAGCAGTGCCACATGAGGATGCATCTTACGAAGTTTTTACTTGACTAGTTTAACTCCTAGTGTAATAGAGAGATGATGCATGATGAGATCAGGATCTAGTCCTGGCATATCAGAGTATGTCCATGTAAAGTTGATCTTCTTTTCTAAAAAGAGGTTGCTGAAATCTTTTAACTCTTCTGTTGATAGTGATTGAGCTAGATGAATGATATGTGGTGTTTCTTGACTTCCAATATTGACTGGTTGAGTTGGTTCAATCAATATTGAAGACATTTCTTGGAAGTGACTTGGCAACATATCAAGTATCTCACCTTCAGGTGCCTCGGAGAGGTTTTCACCTTTAGGTACGTCCTTTATTTTTACTTGTTTTGATTCTAACCCCGCCACAATGTGGTTTTCGCCATCAGATCTCTTATTTTTATTTTTTTTATTTTTGTGACTAAGATACTTGATGTATGTTTCAGTCATGTTCTCTCTTTTCTCACTGGTGGAAGAGTCCATTGGTTCTACTACATTAAGATAGCAGGATAGTGTGTAGTCATTGGCGAAGGTGGGTATATTCAAAGGTTGGTTATAAAGAGTACAGTCAATTAATTCAGGATGTATCAAAGATAAAGTTTGAACCAGTTCAAGAGAGTTCACAATACTATCATCATGACTTTGGACCATCCAGTTGAGTTCCAGAAGACTACCTTGCATAGGTGTCTCAAGACTAGGAAGAGTTACAATACGATTATCAAAATTTATGTTAGTATGACCTAATCCAACCAACCTACTCCTAGCATCATTCCCTACTTCAGACTGGATTACATACCATGGTATGACAGTAACAAGGTCAGCAGACAACATCTCAATATTCATGATAGAGTAGTCATAATGTGTTGTTGAATAGTTGTTGTTATAAATAGAGCTTTTGTCTAACTTATCAGAGTCATAAGATGAAGTTTCTAACTCATCTTCAAGTGGTTTAGTAAAAGTATATATAGTATCAATACCTACATCTTTGATGTTGCAAGTTCCTTCTGATAGTTCTAATACTTAATGTAAGTATAGATGCTAAGCTAACAAAATGAGAGGGGGGGGTGAATCATTCAAACTTAATCTTCCATAAAAATAACAGATTTAACCTCGGTAACATATACTTTAGCAATATAACCAAAACTTCTAAACATGCAAACGAATAAGCATATAAACATCATAACACTCATAACACCAGATTTAACGTGGAAACCCAAATAGGGAAAAACCACTGTGGGATTTCAGACCCACTAAGAAATATACTCTTCTAGAGTATGCTCAGTTAAAAGAAAATCTTGTTAAAGATTACAAACACATTGCTAGATGTGGCCCGGTTAAGGGATTTCCCTCAGATCTGTTAGGATCTTCACCTTGTTAGAAGTGACCTTGTTAAAGGATTTCAAACACTCAATCAGAATGTCACCTTGCTAGAGGGTTTTACAAATAAGATTGTTAAGTCCACTCGGTTAAGAGATTTTCTGTCACTTTACAGAATAATAGTAATAAAAATCTATCTGCAACTTCACATCTAAAATGCTAAAGCATATTCTTATTTGCTCAATACAATTTAGTCGTAGGACTTATCTTGTCCCTTAGCTAGGCTTTCTACTCGGTTATTCAAATAGGTCTTCAAGCTTCTGTGCTCGGTAATCACTATGTAGCATCCCTATGCTTACACTTGCCCACATGCATTGTTTATCAACAGTTCCTTATTTATAAACAATTTGCTAGTCGCTTAATCTTCTTGATCACATATCCCATGATCAATCATAGCCATCAGATCTTCAAACTTGACTAGGTTCAATGTATCCTTCGATCTGAAAACATTTTACCTCGCCTTGGAACTTGCATTCATTTCTTGGAACTTGTACTAAGGTATTGCGGTTCAATCTGCACTGTAGATCTTTCTGCCAATTTTCCTTTGCCATAGATTCTTTAACAAACTTCATGCACGGCATACCAATCATTTAATTAGTTCTAGCTCATCGGCTTCCTTCATTAAATAATGCTTTTAATCATTTAATGCATTCTGTTACAGCTCGGTAAATACTAAACTTCACTCGGTAGACATTCTGCCTTCATTAACCGATAGCGATAACCTTAGGGTTTACCGACTAGGTTCCTTAGGGTTTACCGACTAGGTTCTTTAGGGTTTACTGACTAGGTTCTTTGCTCGGTAACATAGTATAGTATTAACCTTACAATCAACAACATGTGTAGGATATCAAAACAATCTAAACATCATGATCTCATCATTGTCTAACTCGGCAATAGTTTCCCATTGAATAACTTATTTCTCCCCTTATTCATCACATTCTTTCTATGTCTTTTACCGACATCTTTATACTCACCAAATCATACTTCTTAAGATATGGCAACATCATACTGAATTAGAAAATCAATTTCTTGACATCAATGACAAAATAATAATATTAAGATAGTAAACATCCTTAATCAGTTATATCCATAATCATCAACAACCTTCTCAATATCCTAATTGAAATGCCAACAATCTCTTATTGTCTGTTATAATGCCAACAATCTCCCCCTTTGGCACTGATGGCAAAACCAATCGATTTGACCTAATTGATTCAAATTGTTGTGAGATTATGAAATTCTCTCCCCCTATCATCAGACTTCTCCCCCATACAATAGTCTTCTCCCCCTTTGACAAAAATGCCAAAAAGTAAAGAACTAAAACATGATTTCTTCCGCTGAGAAGTGAATTCCTTGCTATTATGTGTCAACTTAGTCTCAGTTAGAGCATTATGTCTTCAATTCCTATTCCCTGTATTTTTTTCCTGCACACCTATAGAAAACATCCTAAAGTGTGTAAATAAGCATCAATCCACACATAATATTCTGTAGATTCATCGAATTGATGCTTTCACCGAACTCTGTCAGTGAGTAGAAGATAGGGGTAGGACCCCTAACTTGCTTATGAGATACTCAAAAGTGTCCCTTGGCAGTGGCTTGGTGAAGATATCTACTATTTGTTCCTTTGTGCTAACATACTCCAACACCACTTTCTTCTCTTGAGCTTCTTCTCTAAGATAATGATATTTGATAGAGATGTGCTTTGTCTTAGAGTGCATAACAGGATTCTTTGAAATGTTAATGGCACTAGTATTGTCACAGAATATAGTTACTGGCTCGATAACTTTCTCATTTATACCTTCCAATAGTTTTTTGATCCATGCTATATTGGTACAATTCAATGCTGCAGCAACATATTCAGCTTCTGCTATTGACTGTGAAACACATCCTTGTTTCTCGTTAAGCCAACTCACTAGTCTTTCTCCTAAAAAGAAAGCTCCTCCACTTGTTCTTTTTCTGTCATCTATGTTGCTTGCTCAATCAGCATCAGTATAAACTTTTAAATCAAAGTCATTTCTCTTGTTATATACTAAGCCATAATCTTCAATGCCTTTCAAGTATCTGAAAATTCTCTTGATTGTTGTCATGTGTGTTTCCTTGGGATCTGCAGAAAATCTTGCAACTATACCTACTGCATGTGCTATGTTTGGCCTGCTGTGAACAACATATTGTAGCTTTCCAATCATGGATTGATAAAGTGTCTCATCAACAGATGCAGATTCATCATTCTTTGATAATTTACAGTTGGTAGTCATAGGAGTACTTACTGGTTTTGAATCCTCCATTCCAAATTTCTTCAAGATTTCCTTTATGTACTTGGATTGAGTAATGAAAATATCATCTTTCATTTGTAGTATCTGTAAACCTATAAAATACTTTATCTCACCAATTAATGACATCTCAAATTCTTTGCTCATTTCATTTCCAAAGTTCTTGCATAAAGAGTCATTTCCACAAAAGATAATATCATCAACAAATATGGCTAAGATCACTATTCCATTTTCATCATTCTTCATGTACATATTGTTATTTTCACTTGTCCTTATAAAACCAATCTTGATTAAATAAGAGTGCAATCTTTCATACCATGCTCTAGGTGCTTGTTTCAGACCATATAAAGCTTTGTTCAATTTACATACCTGATGTTTATTCTTGTCTTCAACAAATCTTTCAGGTTGTTCAATAAAAACTTCTTCTTCTAATATACCATTCAGAAATGCAGATTTGACATCCATTTGATATACCTTGAAATTTTTGAAAGTAGCATATGCCAACAATGTTCTTACTCCTTCAAGTCTTGCCATAGGTGCAAAAGTCTCACCATAATCAATTCCCTCTTCTTGAGCATATCCTTTGCAAACTGGTCTTGCTTTATTTTGAATGACCTCACCTTTTTCATTCAGCTTGTTTCTGAAAATCCACTTTGTACCAATTACATTTTTGTCCTTCGGTCCTGGGACCAGTGTCCATGTGTCATTCTTCTTGATTTGATCAATCTCTTCTGTCATAGCATTTATCCAATCTTCATTGTTAAATGCCTCTTTCACTATTCTCGGTTCAAATTCAGATATCAGACATGTGTTCTATCTCATTTTGTTCCTTGTCATCACTGGATCATCTTTATCTCCTATAATTTGACTTGATGCATGATTCCTTCTGACATACTTGGCTAATACAGACTCGGTAGGCTCTATATGATCTTCTTCATCACTCGGTAACTGGACATTATCTTCATTTTCTTCAGTAACTCTCTCAGTAGGACTTGTCAGTTGAACATAGACAAATTCTTCATAATATTCTGGTTCCATAGAGTTTCCTTCATCATTTCTTTCTATAAATTCATCGATTTTCACATTTGCACTTTCTAATATTTTGTTAGATGATTTGATCAGACATTTAAATGCTTTACTTCTAGAAGAATAACCAAGAAATGTTCCTTCTTCACTTTTCTGATCAAACTTTCCATTTCTATCATCTTTGTGTACATAGCATCTACTTCCAAAGATTTTGAAGTAACTTACATTAGGTTTCTTGTCATACCAAATTTCATATGGTGTCTTCAAAGATCCTTTCTTCAGTTGTACTCAGTTCAAGGTGTAAACTGTTGTGCTTATTGCTTCTATCCAAAATGTTTGTGGCACTTTCTTTTCAATCATCAGGGTTCTGGCACAATCCACAATAGATCTATTTCTTCTCTCAGCTATCCCATTTTGCTGTGGAGTTCTCGGTGCAGAGACTTGTCTTTTTATACCATGATCATTGTAGAATAAGTTAAATTCGTCAGAGGTAAACTCTCCTCCTCCATCTGATCTAAGACATTTCAGTTGTCTTCCTATTTCATTTTCAACTCTTGCCTTGTACCATTTAAACATTTGAAAAGCTTCTGATTTTTCTTTTAAAAACATTACTGACATCATCCTTGAATAATCATCCACAAATAATATGAAATATTTATCACCATAATAACTTTAAACTTTCATAGGACCACAAAGATCAGTGTGCACAAGATCTAAAATTCCCTTAGAAGTGTAGGACTTACTTGTAAATCTTGATCTTGTCATTTTACCCATCTGGCATCCTCGACACATAGCATTCTCAGGTTTTTCCAAACTCGGTAGACCTCTTACTCGGTGCTTCTTACTTATTTTGATCAGATTATAAAAATTTACATGACAAAACCTTTTATGCCATAACCAGGTATCATCTATCTTTGCATACAGACACTTGTTCCGAGTTGAGTCAAGGTGAAATGTGTTACCTTTTGTTTGTGTCACGGTAGCAACTAACTTTCCATGCTTGTCATGAACTTTGACAATTCCTTTCTGAAATTTTATTCGGTAACCTATGTTGTTTAGCTATGCTACACTCAACAAATTGTATTTCAATCCTTCAACCCAATAAACATCATTACATTTAGCATTGTCAAGAAGTATTATGGATCCTTTACCTTTTATCAGACATGGTGCATCATTACCAAATCTTACATAACCTCCATCATAATCTTCTAACATAACAAACTTGTGTTTATCACCTGTCATGTGATGTGAGCATCCACTATCTATGATCCAAGAATCATTAGTATTTATGTGAGATATTAGGGCTTTTTCTTCATACCTTTCTTCATCTGATCCATCTTTGATAGCCACATAAACTACTTCCTCTGTATCAGTTTCATCTGATTTATCATCATTGGATTCCTCATCAGCTATTAGGCATGACTTTCTATCTCTTCTTCTGAAGTCTCGGTGTCCTCTGTAATGATTATTTTTCTATCTGTCATCTCGGTAATCTCTCTTTTCAGTATAATCTTTGTCAGGACAGTTAGAAGCCATATGTCCTATCTTGTCACAATTGAAACATTTCAAAGGTAGTTTTCCTTTATACTTACCTTTGCCTCTCAGTAACCTTCTGGCTAATAGTGCTTCAAACTCTTATTGCTTTCTGATTTCCTCATACTGTTTGTGTACTTCTTCCATGTTCTTACAAAAAATTTCACTTGCTCCACTATGATTCCCTTCAGAATACTTATACTTTCTATCATTGTAATCATCAGATTCATCAAGATGAAAAGAACTAAATGCAAATTCAACTTTATTTACCAAAGACCCACTGTTATCAAAATTACTTAACTCAAATGCATGTAGCTTACCAATAGTAGCATCCAAAGAAACTGGCATATTGGGTATAGACCTTAATTCATTGGTTGCAGAGACTCGGATTGCATAAGCAGGTAGAAGGGTTCTCAATAACTTACTTGTGACATCCTTTTCTTCAACGGTTCCTCCTGCTCCTTTGATTTGATTGACAATCTCCTTTTGTCTTGTATTGTACTGGGTTGTGTTCTCACCTTCATTCATCCTCATAGATTCAATTTGTCCTCTTAGACTATCCACTTTTGCTCTTTGAACATGTTCATCACCACCATACATAGATATGAGCTTGTCCCACATTGCCTTGGCATCATTGCAGCCTTCTAGATCATTAAACTTTGAGTCGGTCAATGCAAATGTTATTTCAAACATCGCTTGAATATGTTCTTGCTTTGCCTTTATCTCTTCCATTGTCAATGGATAGGTGCTAGGTGTAATGAAATCATTCTCCAGATAACATACAACATATTCTCCAACTCCTGATAGGTGCAGCTTCATCCTTTTCTGCCATGTAGAGAAACTTGACTTGTTTAGCTTCGGTGCATCCCTTTTGTACATCTTTGGATCTTTGCCTCAAGTACCTTTAAACTTTTTCTTCCGGAGTCCAAAGCTCTGATACCAATTGATAGTTCTGATACTTAATGTAGGTACAGATGCCAAGCTAACAAGATGAGAGGGGGGGGTGAATCATACAAACTTAATCTTCCATAAAAACAATAGATTCAACCTTGGTAACATATACTTCAACAATATAACCAAAACTGCTAAACATGCAAACTCATAAGCATATAAACATCATAACACTCATAACACCAGATTTAAAGTGGAAACCCAAATAGGGAAAAACCACTATAGGATTTTGGACCCACTAAGAAATATACTCTTCTAGAGTATGCTCGGTTAAAAGAAAATCCTGTTAAAGATTACAAACACATTGCTAGATGTGACCCGGTTAAGGGATTTCCCTCAGATCTGTTAGGATCTTCACCTTGTTAGAAGTGACCTTGTTAAAGGATTTCAAACACTCAATCAGAATGTCACCTTGCTAGAGGGTTTTACAAATAAGACTGTTAAGTCCACTCGGTTAAAAGATTTTCTGTCACTTTACAAAATAACAGTAATAAAAATCTATCTACAACTTCACATCTAAAATGCTAAAGAAGATTCTTATTTGCTCAATACAATCTAGTCATAGGACTTATCTTGTCCCTCGGTTGGGCTTTCTACTCTATTATTCAAATAGGTCTTCAAGCTTCTATGCTTGGTAATCACTATGTAGCATCCCTATGCTTACACTTGCCCACATGCATTGTTTATCAACAATTCCTTATTTATAAACAATTTGCTAACCGCTTAATCTCCTTGATCACATATCCCATGATCAATCATAGCCATCAGCTCTTCAAACTTGACTAGGTTCAATGTATCCTTCGATCTGAAAATGTTTTACCTCACCTTGGAACTTGCATACATTTCTTGGAACTTGTGCTAAGGTATTGCGATTCAATCTGCATTGTAGATCTTTTTGTCGATTTTCCTTTGCCATAGATTCTTTAATAAACTTCATGCATGGCATACCAATCATTTAATTAGTTCCAGCTCATCAGCTTCCTTCATTAAATAATGCTTTTAATCATTTAATGCATTTTGTTACAGCTTGGTTGCAACTCGGTAAATACTAAACTTCACTCGGTAGACATTCCGCCTTCATTAACTGATAGCGATAACCTTAGGGTTTACCGACTAGGTTCCTTAGGGTTTACCGACTAGGTTCTTTGCTCGGTAACATAGTATAGTATTAACCTTACAATCAACAACATATGTAGGATATCAAAACAATCTAAACATCATGATCTCATCATTGTCTAACTTGGTAATAGTTTCCCATTGAATAACTTATTTCTCCCCTTATTCATCACATTCTTTCTGTGTCTTTTACCGACATCTTTATACTCACCAAATCATACTTCTTAAGATATGGCAACATCATACGAATTAGAAAATCAATTTCTTGACATCAATGACAAAATAATAATATTAAGACAGTAAACATCCTTAATCAGTTATATCCATAATCATCAACAACCTTCTCAATATCCTAATTGAAATGCCAACAATCTCTTATTGTCTATTATAATGCCAACAATCTCTTATTGTCTGTTATAATGCCAACACCTTCATGATTTGGTTCATTGATCACTTGTATTTGACACACTTGTGGAGATAACCTTGATGGTTCTGTTAATCCCCATCGTTTGTTCCATTCAGCTTCCTTTGGACTGATGACTAGTCCTGCTTTTGTAGCTTCTAATTCTTCTTTTGTAGTTCCATACCTGATTTGTCTTATCTCATTAGAGGGATATTTAGTAGATGAAGAAATTTTGTTGTGTCCTTTCTTCCTCCAGCTGTTGTTCATAGTCTTCTTGTCTTTTTAGTCTGATTTCTTCTATTTCCTTTTGCATTTTTAAGCGTATCAGCTCTTGTGCGTCATCTGCGATATCACTAGATTATTCAGAGGTTCCTGTAGTAGATGTATTTGAGAGATGGTCTGGACCCCATTCATCTCATTTGAATCAGTTTTGGAATCCTCTACTTGTTGTCTACCAGTATATGTGATTGGAATGTTCAGTGGTGCAAACAATTCTTTGATTTTGTATACTTCTTGTCTTATATCCTCTGGGATTTCTACTTCCTGTAGTGTTATAGCTGATACGATCAGAACTTGATTACCATTTGCTTCCTCTCTCTGGGTTGGCAATTCTTCTTATTCATCGTCACACTTGTCCTGAGTTTGTTAAGTATTAATTTCTTGTGGTGTTGAAGGTAGTACCTTTTTCCTCCACTTAGGTTGATGGTGAGTAGTACGTTTTTGATCTGTTGACTTTCTTGGATTGTATCCCAGTCTAGCCTTATCATTTGTAGACTTAGTTTGTAACTGAATGGGTTCAACAATAACTTCTTGACGCTTGTCGAGAGGACCGGTACCTGAATATCCCATGCATTGAAGCATCTTATAGCCTGAACCATATTGTATTGAGGAAATCTCACAATGTCGTATTTCTTTGTTTGCACTATCTTCTTTGAAAAGCCATTTGAGAGCAGCATCCTCTTCTATTTCATCTGCAAGGGAAGTAGAGAATTGTATAAAGAGACCATCATAAATGACTTTTGGAGTGGAAATTTTTTGTTTCATAACCTCTGATGGTTTTCTCGACTGTCTTGGTGATGGAGGAAGAGACATTAGTGAAAGTACAGGCTCTATCTTGTAGCCATCCATGTCAGTGTTTGTGATTTTCAATTTCTTCTCTAAATCTTTCAGCAAAGATTCTGAAATTTCAGTTGTAGAGGCTGCTCGATTATGAGGAATAAAAGCATCAACACTTTGTGTTAATGCATTGCAGGTATAGCTTGTATCAACAGGAATATTGACTTCAACTCCATTATAAGGAAATTTCAAGCACTGATGATACGTAGATGGTACTACTTTCATTTCATGAATCCATGGCCTGCCCAGTAAGATGTTATATGAAAGAGGAAGGTCAAGGACCTGAAAAATGACATCTCTTTCTATAGGTCCTACCCTCATTGGTAATAGTACCAGACCTTTAGAGGTTCTTTCTTCTTCATCATAAGCTTTGATTGTTATTTTCTTTGTTGGATCAGTGACATTTTCAAAAAATCCCAGCTATGTCAGTAGATTGTAGGTACAGATATTCAACCCAGCACCTCCATCTATCAAAACATGTTTAACTCGATGTTTATGGATCATAGCTTCGATGTGTAATGGTTGGTTATGCGGGTGACTCAGTGAGTTATCATCATCTTCAAAGAAAGTGAGGTAATGAGGTGAAGTCAAGTGACCCACCATAAATTGAAACCGATCTACGTCTAAATCTTTAGGGACACTAGTGGTGAGCAAAGCCTTGTCCAGGATCTCTCTATGAGTAGAAGAGATCTTATGCAGTTCCAAAATGGAGATTTGAGCGTTAGTTCTTTTCAATTGTTCAACAATACTATAACCAGGAGAGGATGATGAAGCCAGCTATTTTGATTTGGCTGTGATTATGTCTCTTTGTCTATTTGGAGGAGTTGGTAGGTTTGATGTTGTTTGATCGAAAGTTGAGGAACTAGCTCCTTGGAGAGTAACCTTCTTTTGAGCGTGGGTCACAGCATTAGCAGTTTGTGCTTGACTTTGTTTATCTTTGATTATGATCACATTGCAATATTCAGGTTGGGAAGATTCAATCATGTTGATCACATTGTTATTGTTAATGTAGGTATAATTGACTCTAGCACTTCCCTTGGATTTTTTGGAATCTCCTTGTTCATAAGCTAGTAATGGATCTTTAAAAGCCTTATGATCAGCATTAGTCGCATGATTTCCAACAATGATTTTGCTAGCGTCGATGAGATCTTGAATTTCATGTCGGAGTTTCATGCAGTTATTTGTGTTATGTCCCTTGTTCTGATGGTAGTCACAGTATTCATTTTCTCTCCACCATTTGGGTTTAATTTCTGGATCATATGGTCTAGAATTTTTTGGAAATGTTATCAGATCATTTGCCAATAAAGTTTTAAAAACTGATTCATATGATTCATCTAGAGGAGTAAACTCACGCTTAGGCTTTGAAAGCCAAGGTTTCTCTTTAAACCATTCTCTTGCTTTCTTCGGAGGATTTTCTGCTACCTTGAGTGCTTGTGTGCCACTAGCCAAGTTAAATATGGTGGATTTTGTTTTTGCCTTAACATTGTCTACCACTCCATCATTAACAACATTTATGTTGTTATGTTTGTCGTACTTCCAGTATTTATTCTTTTCTTTAGAGCTAGAACCTTGCGATGTTTCTTTCCAAAGTGATATATCTCCCTTTTTATAAGAACATCTTCCATTATGAGGGAATTATCTACCATTTTATTGAATGAAGGATGTACTTGCATCTAGACATTGTATTTCAATTCAGGGATTAAGTTGTTAACAAAGATATCCATTTTCTCGAAATCTAGAATTGTTCGTGAATATCTAGAGAACATCTTTCTCCATCATTGGAGAAAAGTGAGGAAGGGTTCTCCTATTTTTTTTTTGGTATTGCAAAGCTCTATCATAGTGACTGGGTGACAAATGTTATAGGAGTATTTTTGTAGAAATAGTTGGATTAATTCTTCAAAAAAATTTTATTCCCATAGGTACACTTGAGAACCATTCCATAGCTTGCCCCCCTAAACTTCTTGGGAAAAGGCGCATGAGATACGTTTGGTCGTGCATGAACTCCATACATAAATCACAAAATTCTTTGATATGATCTTGAGGATCTGTATTCCCATCATATTTGTCAAACTTAGGAATTTCTACATTTGAGGGGAATGGAGGCATGTAGAGGTTTTTGTCAAATGGGAATGGGCATATTGTGTCCAGAGAATATTGTTTTGGTGATTTGTCTTTGTTTTTCAGTTCTGTGATCTCAGTTTGCAACGCTTGTAATTGTTTGTTTAACATTCCCAATGGTGTCTCTTCCTCTTTAGTGACGAGGATTTCCACATCATAACCAATAGGAAGCTTAGTGCCTTGTTTTGCTAGTTCTAGGAAACAGTCTTCTTTTTCTCTAGCCATGATAACCTTCATTATTTTTCGGAAATCTTTATCCTTTTGACATTTATGGATATCTTTTTCTAGAGGTTTAGAGGCTTCAAATTCACTTGATGAGGAATCACTGTTGGTATCATGGATACTGATGTCGTCATAAGTTTTATGTTTAGCAGCGTGTCTTTCCTGCCTTTGTCCAGACATGGTGGGAGATAGGGGCTAACCAAAGATTGGTAGATTGTAAACTGGTATTTGTGACAATGACGGTTTATTTGAGATGAGGTTTTCTACAAAGAATGGATTGTCATTTGATGAAAAGGGTGTTTCTTTTCTTTTGTTTGTTTTGCTGTGAGAAATTCTGGTTTGAATGGACATTACAACCGACAGGACCGAGAGCTAGATGTGTTCCAGAAGTCAAGATCAAATTGTAGCTAGTTGTTCGTTTAATGTAGTGATTGAGTGAAGTAACTAAGATCTGGTCTAGTTTCAGGAATGATCTATCCTATGTAAGACGTTATCTAAGTGAACTTAGGTTTGATAAGATGTTGTTTGAACTAACTTAGAGATGATCGATAAAATTGTGCAACGCAACGACAGGGGTACACTATCAAGGTTGTTTATGCTCAGGAGGATGAGAACTAGTTTTAGGCTCACTGTAGACTATTTTAGGCAAGTTTGACTATTCTAGACTAACAAAATTAGAGATTCGTACGATAGGTTTTCTAAGACCGGACGATAGTGTAGAAGCTTCAGGAAAATGACAATATTGTTTCATACGAGTTGTTGCCTAAGACTGTACGACATATGGGTATGTCTGAAACAACAAACTGTTCAACGCAATGAGTTATCGTACGACATAGAATGCAGGAAAAAATGATAGTTCCCTAAACAAGATGACAGATAATCAGGTATCGTATGACACAGAAAGCAAGCTCAAATGACAGATTGTTAGGACTCATGGAATATCGTACGACACAAAATATGAAGCAGAATGATAAAACAAAAGGCTCGTATGACTGTGTCTGGACAAAAATTAAATTCTGAGTTTTCGATGACTGACTATGACCAATTTTGAGGCAGACTGAGTTTTCACTGATTGACAAAGACTAGTTTTTTTCACTAACAGAGTTATCACCGAGTTATTTGGTATTGTTTTCTCCATTTTTGGTATTCCAGTTTCAGGGATGAAAACACAGAAAACACGCAATAGGAATAATAACTTCAATCACAGCATGCAAACCCTATGGAAGTTGTCTTAGAGAAGAAAACCTTTGCTTGATGACTTAGGTACACACCCAATAGCTAATCAGAATACGGTTGCTGAGTCTCACGTAATGGATTCTCAACGCCATATTAGTTGACTCCAAATGCTAATGGGGGCATGATATGGCAAGTGTCTTGGGAGAGTTACTATCTCTCTTGCACAAAGATTATCAACCTTATGGAGGTGAACCAGGTAGCTTCTAATTTGAATTGGAACTAGTAAGGGGTCCGTTCAGCGCATCGAGGTATAAACTCAATTAAGAGGTCTCCCAGCCTTGAAAATCAAGGTTTAATATACCCGAAGGTACAGAGGAGAGCTATTCCTGAGCACTACTATTGACTTGATTTTCATCAAATCATATTTGTTTTATAGTGGATTGGAGTACTTGGCATTTAGTCATTCCCACTTGGGTCGTTCCCCTCTCACCAGCTGTAATGGCTATAGAGTTATTAGCTCCTCAGGAGGGCAGGCCCACTAAAGATATGCAAATCTGAAACTTAAAGAAAATGCCTCAAGGGTCGGGATTTCTGATTGTTGAATTTGAAGCCTCTAAACCTCCAGAAAAAGATATCCATAAATGTCAAAAGGATAAAGATTTCCGAAAAATGATGAAGGTTATCATGGCTAGAGAAAAAGAAGACTGTTTCCTAGAACTAGCAAAACAAGGCGCTAAGCTTCCTACTATTTATGATGTGGAAATCCTCGTCACTAAAGAGGAAGAGACACCATTGGGAATGTTAAACAAACAATTACAAGCATTGCAAACTGAGATCACAGAACTGAAAAACAAAGACAAATCACCAAAACAATATTCTCTGGACACAATATGCCCATTCCCATTTGACAAAAACCTCTACATGCCTCCATTCCCCTCAAACGTATAAATTCCTAAGTTTGACAAATATGATGGGAATACAGATCCTCAAGATCATATCAAAGAATTTTGTGATTTATGTATGGAGTTCATGCATGACCAAACGTATCTCATGCGCCTTTTCTCGAGAAGTTTAGGGGGGCAAGCTATGGAATGGTTCTCAAGTTAGGTGCCTAAAAATGAATTTAAGGAATACACAATGTTTGGTTGATTCTCTTTAGGCAACCTGCAAAAACAACACATCAATAGTCATATTGTTTTATTCTTTGACAGGCATATGTTTGATTGGTAAATTCTTTGACAAGCATTCTGCAAGAAACTGGTTAGGCTGTGAAAATCTTAGGCAGATAGAAGACAATTCAGGGTTAGCGTCAGTGTAATCAAGATTGGACAGAAAACCTGAAGAATGAAACTTGTTTTAACCCAACAGAATATAGCATCGTACGACAATTATCACAGAATAAAATGACAAAAGCCTTTTATCGTACGAGTTAGAACTGAGCATAAAATGACAGAAGACAAAATCAGATATTCAGAATAGAATTTCGTATGAGTCCATTTACTAGTTCATACGATAAAACAGAGACTTTGACTGTATGTCATACGATACAGTAATACCACTTGTATGATATTTCACAGAGATTGTACGGACGAAACCTATAGGATAAAAAAAATGATTTTGAGGCCGAAGTATTAAATTTTGTGCCCCACGGTGGGCGCCAAAAATGTGTGTGTGAAAAGTGGACCTGTATTTGTATCTGGAATACACAACACTTCAATTAAGTCATTAGATGCATGGTTAGTAAATTAATAATCAATGAATAATAAACCATTACAAAGTGACCCATTGCCTTCTAGTAGATGCGAGTTTAGATTGCTCTCAGATTGCTAAGCTATCTAGTGACTAGACAACACCTAAACGAAGGATTTTTATCTATATGAGCATAAGATTGAGCTAAATGAATGCAATATTTAAGCTAGATGAATGCATGATTTGCAAGATTTAATCTAACATGATTTAAGCAATATATGAATATTTAAGTTAAATGATGTAACAAATATGCAATAATTAATATGCAAGATCTCAATGCAAATTCTCAATGAACCTAGAGCAAAAATAGCATAATAACAATATATTCTCTAGGATCCTTGAATGAGAGATGAGAGCCCGAATTTATAGAAAATCCATAAAGAAACCAACAGTTGAGATCAAATGATGATGAGCGGTCAAGATTTTCCAAGAGGAAGCACAATCCAGGTGAATTGATGTGATTGGATGCTTTTCTCAGTTTTAAAGGAAATTGAACTAAAATTAAGATAAAATCAAGAAAAAACTGATTTATTCTCTATTTCATTCAATTTTAATATTTAATTGTTTTAATTGCTTTCTTTGAGATTATTTATCAATTTTTAATTTGTTTTTCAAGATTATCTCCAATTGATTTCTTTTCTCACTTTTTAATTCTTTTTTTCAAATTAATTCCTCTTTTTGATGATTTAATGGAAAATTGATTTCTTTAATTAAATATGCAAAAGATATTTAATAAAATAAATAAGATAATTGTTTAAAATGATTTACTTGGAATGATTTAATTAATTAAATAAATATTTAATTAATATTGGTTGATTAATTTGTCATGTGACATTGATGATTTTAGAATTAATTGTGTGCTCAAGATTTATTTAATTTCCTTTGGTTAGGACCTTGGTGACGTTGTTGAGATTAGGGGTTCATGGTTTAGATGACCATTTTTAGGGTATTACAGTACATATACATGGAGATATACCCTTAGGATCTACCTAGAAAATGAATCAAAATATACCAACTATTTATTTTCTTAGGTAATAGCCTTTGCTAAAGAGAGTGGCAAAGGTAAACAAGCTTAGGTAAAAACCATTTTTTTTTCATGTTGCAAGTTCCACCACCTAATTTGGTTTCTCAAGACCTAAGAATGAGAGAGTTTGTGTACTCCATGGAAATAAGTAGACCTATCCTCTTGGCTATAGATAAATATCCCCCAGATAAACTAGATTCTTCTTGAGAGGGAATACATATTTAGTATAGCCAGGAACTAAAATAAGAGCATATACTACATTGAAAGTGACTCTTAAAGATATCAAAATGGTCTAGAAATTAGCTCAGTATGATTTATGTTTTCCTCAAAAGGTGGAATAAAAACTATGATTTTTTCTATTTTTTTGCTCTTTTTTCTAGGTCTATAACGCTTAGTTCTAATCAACTCAAGCCCAATCCTATTTCATTCACATTTTTCCCTATTACCTCTACCATCTATCCAATTATTGTGAGCACATAAAATCAACTCCCATGCTCCCCTTCTACATGAGCAAGTTTCCTTTAGGTAACCATTCCATTGTACTTGGGCATGACCTCCCCTATTACTCATTGATATTAGTCTATGCTCACGTATTCCACCAAAACTCCTATATCCCCTCTAACAACTCAAAAAATGGTTTTAATTCAATATTTCACCCCAATTCCTTTCTTTTCCCCTATCTTGTCCATGAGACCCATAATTATTACTACCATATTATATGATCTAGCAACCTATGCCTATCTTATTTAAATATAGGACCAAAAGCATAAGGAAAAGAGAATGAAATACAAGGAGACTATCTTCAAAGTATTTTTCACCAAGCAAGAAAGGATCAATTTTTATTAATACAATCAGATGCTTTTCTTCACCTAACTCATTTTTTTTATGGCAATAGATCTCTTGTAGATTAAATGAAAAGAACAATACTATAGATAAGGCCTCAAATAACTATTAGAATGTATGAAGAGATGAGAGTAGATATAATGAATGAAATCTTCCAAATAGTGGCTACAAACTACTTAGAAATAGGAAGAAAGTATACTAGAAAGGGCTAAAGTGGAGCTTAAATGGATGAAGCGGAGCTACTTTAACATTGAAACTAAGACTAAGGACCTACAAAATGATATTTTTATAATGAATGAAAAAGTTAGTAGACATTTATGTTCTTGGAGGTATGGTCAAGAAGGAAAAGGAAAAGGGAAAAGGGCTAGAGCTTAAGATTAACACTAAGGAGGACAAGATGAAATAGTTGGGGTAGGATGTAAAATATTGCAATGGAAGCATCAAGTGAAATTTTTGTTTCTTTAACTTTACCAAATGAAAGGTAAAATTAAAGAGATGATTAATGGATTAGTTGAGAAAAAAATGAAGGCCTGGAATCCACAAAATTAAAGAGAGAGAGTGCAAAAAAAAGGTCACCGCTCTAAAGTCAAGGATTTTTTATCGAAAAAACAAACAGAAGACCTCACAAGGAAGAAGAATATAAAGAAAGAAGTAATAATTTTTAGGACTAGGTCAAGAACCTACAATAGAGTGAGGATAACATTATTATTGACCTAGCCTTATCTTAACAAAGACTATCTATTTAATATCACACCATAATGTATCTCCATAACTATATTTTTGAACTAAAGGAGTAGATGAAGAATGAGCTAAGTGATTAAAATAGAAAGTCAAAGATAGAAGCATACATAGCTTACATCCTTAGGATTGATCAAATAGTTTTGTATATTTTATAGTAAAAATGGGAAATAAGATACAATGTATTGCAACATGCCACCAACTTCATAGATGTGAATCACATCTAAGTACATGATACACAATCAAGAATTGATAGGATCACCACAATCTTAGTGTTGTTGATGGCTAATGTGGGGAACTTTAAGTACAATATCTCAACTCTCTTAATTGACGTTCGTGTGAATGTCAAAATTATAGATAATAGAAAGGTTATAGTTGTAATATATAATGTCCAAGCCAAAAGTATATTTGCTGAATATTGTAAAGCCCACTTATCCTCTCTATTGAAAAGGTAATTGTTGGAAATATGGATGAATTGATTATGTGTTGCATTGATGTTTTGTCATTGATGTCAACACTAGTTGTTATGGTTGGTTACCGATAGACAGGTTTTGGTTACTGATAGAAGATCTAGTGTTACTGGCAGAAGGGACTATCTGTTGGACACTTCTGGCATGTTTGGATCAATGGAGTATGCTTGGTTTTATGTGTTACATTCTTCTGGAGCATGTTTTGGTCAATTGGTATTGACTTGGTAATCATATGAAATCATACACTACAAAACCCTTACCGGCATGGGTTTAAGGTTTAACCGACAGAGCTTTCACTGAGAAACCTTGATAGAATGCATAAGTGGTGTTGGTGCGGCTTCTAGATGGAATTCAGGATGTAGAAGGTGATCCCTGGTCATGCCTCAACTGATTGAAGACACTTCTTTGGCGTGATGGACCCAAATTAGGTCTGGTGCCTATCTAGGTTATGGATCGGTATCATGTTAACGTGTTCCGTACATGTTACCAAGATGATTTATGGATTGGTTATTATTGTTTTGGTCTTAAGCCAACATGGCATATCACTGTAAAATGGATGTATATAATGATATTATTGTAATATCTTTTAGGTGGCCAACCTAATTGGTTTAGGCCTTAGGGTTTGTATAAATTGATGTAAGATCTCATTGTAGATAATGGAATGGGTATGGTATGGGAATGGAAATGTAATGTTCGTGGTCATGGAACTCAATATCATATACGAAGGAGATTTGGTTGATCATAGGTTATCTAATTGGGTTTAAGGAAGAGGTCAAAGGCCTTCGGTATTGAGCTTAACAGAGACTGTAATCAGGCATGGTAGATGCTATCTCTAGTAGTTCATTATTCTGGATTATTGTCCATTTATCTTGAGGTGGTTATAACCTTTCTGCAATTAGTAAGACTCTTTTGTAATGAGCAGTACACTGTAGGCAATGTTCCTTCTTGCATGTGCAGGCCCCTTATTGTATCACATACTTTCTGTAGAAGTATCATCTAACTATGGGTGGGATTTCCACCGTGGTTTTTCCCTTTCCAAGTTTTCCATGTACAAATCATGGTGTTATGTGGTATTGTTGCATTGTGTTAATTCTCTATTTCATTCTTAAGTTTCATTGCTTATCGGTATCTGTTTCTACTATTCTGGTATTCAATCTTTATGTGCTCTGGTTAAAGGTTATTAAGTGGTTTGATTGATATAATCTATTAATAACTGATTCACCCCCCCCCCCCCCCTCTCAGTTGTTCACCAATTATTTTAACAATTGGTATCAGATCTTTGGTCCTCTTTTGTAGAAGCTTAACTGCTTGAGGTAGATCCTATGGCAACTAATCCACCGACAAATATTTTCAGAAGAGAAATCCCTAAGCTTGATGGAACAAATTATGGGATATGGAAAATCCTAATGGAGACTCATCTTAGATGTCTTGGCAAGGATATTTGGGAGATCACTGAGAAAGGATATACACTTTATGATCCGACATCTGGCAATCCTGCTCCTGCAGACCTGGACAAGAATATTGAAAATGATTGCAGAGCTAGAGAAGCCCTCTTGTGTGCACTTACTGATCAACAAATCATGGGATTGATTGATAAATCATCAGCAAAGGTTATGTGGGATAAATTGCAAACTTTGAATGAAGGTGATTCTACTGTCAAAATTGCTAAACTTGATGGTTACCGGGTAAGGTATGAAAACTTGAAGATGGAAGATAATGAAAGAATTGTTGTATTTATGGAAAGAGTAAATGAGATTGTTATGGGAATTCAATGTTGTGGAGGATCTCTGAGTGAAGATGAAATAGTTTCCAAAGTCTTGAGAGCCCTTCCGCTGGCTTACAAGATGAATGCAACTACAATTAATGAATTGAGAACAATGGAGAACACTTCAGTTAACAAAGACATTCTGATTGGGAAATTATCTGCTTTTGAGCTTGAAGAATTTGGATCTTCCGGAGCTGCAAAGTCTGAACTTGATTTTCGTGCATCATCATCTATCGGCAAAAGTGATTGGAAAGCCTTATATGAAAAAGAATTGGAAGATATGAGAAAAGAGGATGAAGAATTTGAACAACTTGAATCCTTATTTGCTAGAAGAGTACCTAAAGGACCAACAGGAAGTAAGTATGAAGGAAAAGCACCTTTTAAATGTTTTGCATGTAATAAGATTGGTCATTTTGCATCTAGATATCCTGAAAGGAATGCAAGATTTGAAGAGAGAGTTAACAAATCATTTAAGCCTAACCAGAACAGATATAGATTCAAGAAAAGTAAACAATGCTACATAGCTGATGAGGAAGGAGTAAGTGATGACTCTGAGGATGAACCAGTAGCAGACTCTGCTAGTGAATCCGACAATGGAAAGGAATGGGTGTTCTATGCTTTAAAGGAAGATGAACCAGAACCGGCTATCATGAATGAAGAAAAGGCCCTAGAAGCAAAAGTTGAAGACAAGGATGAATGGGTGATTGATAGTGGATGCTCACATCATATGACTGGAGATAAAAGAAAATTTTTGTCCCTACAAGAATACAATGGCAGTCAAGTCAGATTTGGAGATGACAAAGCATGTATGATCAAAGGTAGAGGTATTATTTCTCTAGATGGAAAGCAAAATACTGATAATGTCTATTATGTAGAAGATTTAAAGCATAATATTTTAAGTGTTGCTCAATTGGTGGACAAGGGTTTTTAACTTCAGTTTAAAGATGGAAAATGCAAAATCGTTAACAAAATTGGTTTCGAGATTGCAATCGGTACTCAGACTGGAGGTAATATCTTTCACTTGAATACTGGTAATAAAACATGTTTGATTGCTCATATTGATGAGAGTTGGTTATGGCATAAAAGGTTGTGTCATGTTAATTTTGATTGTATTGTTAAGATCAGTTCAACTAAGGGAGTTGGAGATATACCTAAGATTATGAAGCCTCATAATCCGGTATGTAAGGAATGTCAATTGGGAAAGCAAGTTAGAACTTATTTTAAGAGCATACATGATAAATCTAATGATGTACTTGATTTGATTCACATTGACTTATGTGTTCTAGCAAGGACTAGAAGCTTTCAAGGTGATAGGTATTTCATGCTAATTATTAATGATTATTCTAGGATGATGTGGGTGACTTCTCTTAGGGAGAAGTCTGAAGCCTTTGAGAAATTCAAGATCTTTAAGGCTAAGGTAGAAATAGAAACTAGATTAAAAAACAAATGTCTAAGATTAGATCAAGGCGGTGAGTTTACTTTTCATGAATTTAACAGTTATTGTGAGACAAATGGAATTAGGAGACAATTATCTACACCTAGGACTCCTCAGCAGAATGGAATAGTGGAAAGAAAGAATAGAACTATTTTGGATGCAACTAGAACTATGATGATGGAAGCCAAATTGCCTCACATCTACTAGAGAGAAGTAGTGAGTACAACAGTCTACACATTCAATAGAGTTTCACCTTATGAATTATGGTTTGGACATACACCTACTGTTAAATATTTTAGAATTTTTGGAAGTAAATGTTACATCAAAAGGGATGATTCAATTGGGAAGTTTGGTCCTAGATGTGATGAAGGGATATTTCTTGGTTATATAATTCAAAGCAAAGCATATATATGTTATAACAAAAGTGCAGAAAATTATGGAGTGCGCAAATGTGAAAGTGGATGAGAAATACAGAAATCAATCTATATCATATGATAGGGAACTGGTAGTGGAAATGACCATAACTGAACCGATAATGCCTCAATCGGTACAGGAAACTGAGACAGTTATACTGGCACAATTAGAAAATTCAACTATGACTGATGATTAGAGAAGTGAACCTAAAGTTAAGAAGACACCAAGGTATGTAAGGTTAAATCATTCTGAAGATCAAATCATTGGTGATAGGAACAAGGGAGTTATGACAAGAAGAAGAATGGCAAATGAAGAGGTATGTCTTATTTCTCAAATTGAACTGACATCTATTATTGAATCTTGTAAAGATAAACAGTGGCTAAGGGCTATGGAATATGAATTAAATCAGATAGAAAAGAATGAGACTTGGACTTTAGTTCCCCGACCAAAAAATAAGAATGTTATTGGAACTAAATGGGTTTTTAGGAATAAATTGAATGAGGATGGTTAAGTTGTAAGAAACAAGGCTAGATTGGTTTGTAAAGGATATTCTCAAATGGAAGGAATTGATTATGGTGAGACATTTGCACCTGTAGCTAGAATTGAAGTTGTTAGACTATTTCTTGCCTATGCAGCTTATAAGAACTATAAGGTTTATCAAATGGATGTTAAATGTGCATTTTTAAATGGTGAACTTGAGGAAGAAGTATACATTGAGCAACTTGATAGATTTTCACTGGTAGATGATAAAGATATGGTTTGTAGATTGGAGAAAGATATATATGGATTGAAACAAGATACTAGAGCTTGGTATGCAAGGTTGGATAAATATATCTTGAAGCTTGGTTTTACTAAAGGAAGTGTTGATAGTAATTTATATTATAAGATCACTGATGATGATATTCTGATTATTGAAGTATTTGATGATATCATTTTTGGAGGAGAAGATAAATTGTGCATGGAATTCTCTAATAATATGAAGAATGAATTTGAAATGTCCATGATTGGTAAGATAAGATTTTTCTTAGGTTTGCAGATTACTCAAACTGACAAAGGCATTTTTATCTGTCAAACTAAGTATCTAAGGGAATTATTGAAGAAGTTTGGTATGGATAATTCCAAACTAGTAAGTACTCCTATGGTGACTAGTGAGAAATTATCTATCAAAGATACATCTACACCGGTAAATACGACAAGGTATAAGTCTATGATTGGTGTCTTGTTATATCTAACTCAGACTAGATCGGATATTATGAATGCAGCAAGTATTGTTTCAAGATATCAAAGTAATCCTAAAGAAAATCATGAATGTGCAATAAAGAGGATATTCTAGTATTTGCATGGAACAACATAATATGGCTTATGGTAATCTAGAGATGATGACTTCACTTTATGTGCATATACAGATTCAGATTGTGCGGGAGATACTGATGACATGAAGAGCACTTCTAGTGGAGCTTTCTTTCTTGGAAAAAAATTGGTTTCATGGATCAACAAAAAATAGTCATGCATTTCTTTATCTACTGCAAAAGCTGAATATGTTGCAACAACAACTAATTGCACTCAAGTCTTGTGGATGAAGCAAATGTTAAAGGAAATAAAGGTAAATTGTAGTGAACCGATAGTTATCTACTGTGATAACTCTGTAGCTATTGACATGCCTAAGAATTTGGTATTTCACTCTAAGACTAAACACATATCAATAAAATATAACTTTCTGAAGGACAATGTAGAAGAAAAGGAAGTCAAATTGGTTTATGTGAACACTAAAGAGAAGATTGCAGATATATTCACTAAACCACTGTCTAAGGAATCATTTGAGTATTTGAGAGACAGGTTAGGGGTTTCTACCCTTCTGCCAGAGACTTGATTGATGCGGTTTGGCATCAGTCCAACATGCATTATCAGAGATATTATTCATTCTGACACTGATGTGTGGTGCTACTACTCAGGGGGAGTAGTCAGCTTTGAGATTCAGAGGCTTACATTCTTGCTTTGATATTTTTGTTAGATTTCTAGCATTGATGTCAAAGGGGGAGAGATAGTGATGTGAAAAATAAATTCAGAACTTTATAGAGATATTATTCTCAGGGGGAGAGTTATTGATATTTAGGAGATTGTTGGTTGTCTTCCATAGGGGGAGACTTGTTTGGCATTTCTTGGTACTTAGATGTTTTTCACATCTAGTGTTGCCATAAATGCCAAATGGAGAGATTGTTGGCAATATATATGAATTGATTATGTGTTGCATTGATGTTTTGTCATTGATGTCAACACTAGCTATTACGGTTGGTTACTGACAGATAGGTTTTGGTTACTGGTAGAAGATCTAGTGTTACCAGCAGAAGGGACTATTTGTTAGACACTTTCGGCATATTTGGATCAATGGAGTATGCTTGGTTTTATGTGATACATGCTTTTGGAGCATGTTTTGGTCATTTGGTATTGACTTGGTAATCAGATGCTATCATACACTCTTGTAAACCCTTACCGACATGGGTTTAAGGTTTAACTGGTAGAGCTTTCATTGAGAAACCGTGACAGAATGCATAAGTGGTGTTGGTGCAGCTTCTAGATGGAATTCATAATGCATAAGGTGATCCCTGATCATGCCTCAACTGATTGAAGACATTGCTTTGGTGTGGTGGACCCAGATTAGGTTTGGTACCTATCTAGGTTATGGACCAGTATCATGTTAACATGTTCTCTACACGTTACCAGGATGATTTATGGACTGGTTATTATTGTTTTGGTCTTAAGCCGACATGGCATATCATTGTAATATGGATGTATGTAATGATCTTATTGTAATATCTTTTAGGTGGCTGAGCCAATTGGTTTAGGCCTTAGGGTTTGTATAAATTGATGTAAGATCTCATTGTAGATAATGGAATGGGTATGGTATGGGAATGGAAATGTAATATTCGTGGTCGTGGAATGCAATATCATATACGAAGGAGATTTGGTTGATCATAGGTGATTGAATTGGGTTTAAGAAGAGGTCAAAGGCCTCTGGTATTGAGCTTAACCAAGACTATAAACAGGCATGGTAGATGTTATCTCTAGTAGTTCATTATTCTAGATTATTGTCCATTTATCTTGAGGTGGTTATAAACTCTCTGTAGTCAATGAGACTCTTTTGTAATGAGCAGTACGCTCTAGGAACTGTACCTTCCTGCACGTCCAGGCCCCTTATTGTATCACATACTTTCTACAGAAGTATCATCTGATTGTGGGTAGTCTTCCCACCATGGTTTTTCCATTTCTGGGTTTTCCACCTACAAATCATGGTGTTATGTGGTATGGTTGCATTGTGTTAATTCTCAGTTTCATTCTTAAGTTTTATTGCTTATTGGTATCTATTTCTGCTATTCTGGTATTCAATGTTTACATGCTTCGGTTAAAGGTTATTAAGTGGTTTGATTGACATAATCTATTAACAATTGATTCACCCCCCCCCCCCCCCCCTCCTCTCAGTTGTTCACCAGTTAATTCTAACAGTAATAAGCATAGTTGGAATCATAGATCAACTAATAGCAAAAGGATTGTTGTAACCATTTTATGAGAATAAAAGAAAATTACTTGTTGATAATTTTCTTGAGCTCATTAAGGAAAATAAAATGGATGAACTAACACCCTAAATTCCCTCATTAGACATTACAACAATCAAAACATATAGTATCATCAAACCACTAGCCAAAATAGAGGTTCAAGTGTGTGATGCAGTCACAAAGGCTTAAGGATTATCTTACCAAGAGCTATTCAAGCTAGAGGGTAAGTTATTCCTTTACAATATGTTAAATACCTCTTATAAGGAAATGTTACACAAAATAAAGACCACCTTAACCACTTTATAAGTCATTTCTTCTAGTTTTCAAATTTTAGTGATTTTGAGTTTGAATTGCAAGTGAATTTGTATCAAATGGATGTTAGGTTCCTTTCCTCTAGAAATATTAATGTCCATTATGAGTTGACAAACTATAGTAAGTTTTCAATATTTTTTTTCTTCATTTTAGTTCTTCCATATGTTTTTATTTATGCAACAAAGAGAGGCTTTTGGATCTAAGTATTAATGCATATGCACTATTGATCACCTTGATCTAATGATCTATAGAGTTTTATAGAATAATAGCGACTTTTGTGCCTTGGGATCTTGCTAGTCATTCATCTCATGTTCTACTAATTTGTAGTGTGTTTGAGGAGAAGTTACTTTTTTGGTTTCAATCACCTGCTATTGGCATGTTTTGTGTAGTGATGAGGCCTCAAAAATTTAGAAATATACTTTAAAAAAGTCAAAATGAAAATTTGGCAACTAATAAGGGGAAAGGGATTAGGAAATAAGCTAAATGAGTCCTAAAACATGCTACAATAAAATGACTGAATTTATAGAGTAGAAACAGTAAGGTATACAATATTTTATTCTACACATAGGAGTTAGGCTCCAATACTCATTAGGGCCAAACATTAAATTTTTAAAATGTACATAAGCATCTCAAAGAGTTTTACACAAGTTTTGCATATTTTTTATAGTTAAAAAATGATAGAAATTTGGTTGAATGATGCCTAAATGGAACCAAGGGAATGAATCCAAAATTAGTACAAAAATAGAAGATGAAAATTAAAAAATGGGTAATTATTATCTTACAACAAGCTTGTACAAATGAGATTTTTTTGTCATAAGAGAGTAGTGAGGAAGTAGAACAAGTAAACATATTCATCTACAACTGATTAGTTATAATGTTAGGAAGAGGGTCACAATTATTGTGGTATCTCCTCCATTGGCATAAAGATCAGGTAAATTGGAGTGTATATGTTGTTGTGGATTAAGCATTCAAACTAAAGTGAGATAATGAGAATCTTTATAGGCATATTTTACTTAAGGAGAAAGATGTTTTTTAAGAAGCTTGTCAAAATGATGTTTTTTGGATTTTTTTCAGCCACATAAGAGGAGATAGAGGGTTAAGAATGAAAACATGTTCATCTATAGACAACAAGCATTTTGTTAGTAAAAGGCCCACTTCCATTGTGTCATCACCTCCTAGAATAAGAATCATGCTATGTTTGATTGTATCTATTATAATGGACCAAGCCTTCCAACTAATATGCGATTAAGTTTTTTAAGAATGAATATTCTATAGCCATAGAAATAATTCCAAGATGCACAATTTTTAGACACCCGACTTGAGGGGAAATTTTTAGGAATTGGATTGTTTTGAATTTTTTCAACTATATAAGAGAGAAGGTGATGAACAAACAATTTCATTTGCATTTGAAATCAACTATTGTATAAGAGGATCACTTTCATTGCCACATCATTGGTATAACTTAATCATCGTATGTCAAAATGTGTGTGTGTGTGTGTGTGTGTGTGTGTGTGTGTGTTACAACAAACCAAGAATTCCAACCAATGTGGGATTAATTGTTTTAAGATTGAGGATTTTAATGGTCATAGAACAATCCTAAGATGAACAATATTTAGGTATTTTTAATTTGGGTGAAAATGGTTTTTTAATAAACTTGTAGGAAAAGGATTTTTTTGGGGGATTTTTGCAACCATTAAAGAGGAAAGAAGAGGTCAAGAAGGACATATTCATCTTCAACCAATCATTATATTAGTAAGAAGAATATTTCTATTGTGACATTACTCTCAATAATATAAGAGTTATGATATATTAGAATACACACTATCACAAATCAAACTTTCTAAACAATAATAAATTATTTGTTTAAAAATTAAAATAATAGACATAAAAGCAATTCCAATATTATTTAATTAAGTTGTAAATAGATAATTCTACTATATATGTAACTGTTGCAAGGTGTGCACCCTTGGTCTCTGTGCAACACAAGCGGTGGGTTTGCGACATGGCTTAACTGCCTCCTGTGGATTCTATGTGTTCGGTGGTTGTAGTGGGCATTGACAAGTCGACCTTTTGGTGCAACGACAACCGTACCCAACAAATGGTATCAGAGTTGGGTCGCGGGTTTAAACCCTGCTTGTGCTGAGGGGGGGATTGTTGCAAGGTGTGCGCCCTTGGTCTCTGTGCATCACAAGCGGTGGGTTTGCGATATGGCTTAACCACCTCCCATGGATTCTATGTGTCTGATGGTAGTAGCGGGCATTGACAAGTCGACCTTTTGGTGCAATGACAATCATACCCAATAGTAACATGAGTGGAGACAGTTCTATATAATAGTTTGACCCCTACTATCACTACTATTAATCCTCAATCTTAATCAACAGGACCAAAAGAACCTCAAAACCAAAGGTCGTATGACAAGGAGGGAGGTGCATTTTTGCATTGTATCAAATTATGATATTTTATCAAGATTTAACTACATATTTTTTTAGTCAAACTTATTGACCCGTATATCTTGAGTAGTGGTTCACACAAACCCATCTCTCATGAGCACAAATGGTCAACTTAACACTCATTAGGGGAGAGGGTCCTATAGTGGAGCACTCTAACTTGTGTCTCCCAAAATCCTATGTGGATATTTCAAATCACTCTAAATTATGTATAGCAATTTACTTGTCAAGTCCCCTACTTATAAATTTTGGTGTCAAGTCCACATGCTCAAATATGATGCCACATCAACATGTTTTTTTGTTGAGGTTTCTAAAATAGCCTTTAAAAAAAAGTAATACTAACAACTTTGCACTAAGTCATGTTTATTGGTGCACTATTGTGGCATCACATAATTGTTTTTATTTATTTATTTAAGGAAAACTTTTTTGGGATAAGTATTGACATGACTCTTTTAATACTCCACTAAAGGGCTCATTTTGCTCAACTACTATCCCCACTATTAGACCCCACCCCACTTTGGGATCCTTTCCCTTATATCTAGGTATTGTCCACAAGAGTAAAGCATCAAGACTTCCTTTGATGTTACACATCCCAATACTTCTCTATAATTAAACATTCTTAAATTATAATAATATTAATATGCACGTTCCAACAAATCTCAATGCTTCATCCCTTTAAATATCACTAAATGCAATGAATATAAATATATCATTTATGTTTATTAAAAAAAATTCTTATAAAATAATAACTAAAAATAAAAAAAAATTAATATCTCTCCCCCTCTCCATCCATCCTAATATAAAGGGCAAATTGTAGACTAGGCATCATCACATGTATGGTTTGCCCACAGTAAAAACGACATATAAAAAAGTGAAGAATATATCTAGAATATAATAAACAATAATATTTAATAGATAAAGGAATTTAAAACACAACTATTTTCCTTATTTTACAGTGGAATGAATAATTACTGACAGCAATATGTTACATTGTCTCGTACAACTTAATCGCTTTTAGGCATTTTAGGAACCCGAGACATTCCTTGAAAATGACCCTTCAAAATCAATTATTTAGAATTTTTGACAAAATATTTTCTTTAAAAATACATTGTCCTCGAACTCTAATGATTATGAGTTACTTTAGGAATACATTTTCTATCGTAATGGATACCTTTATAGAATGAGCAGTTTATAAATGATGGGATTGAGGGAGAGTTATATGTAATTTTATAAGCATTAGTTTTATTATGTAAATCATTTATTGTGTACTTTAATTTAAATTTATATATTTGAAATAATTTGAATTAGTTTTATGGTTGTGAAAATCATTTAAAATTTTGAATATTTAAATTTGAAATCTGGCTTAAAGTTGATTTTTTAAATTAATTATTATATGTCAATTTGAGGATAAATTATGTTAATCTGTGTGTTAGGATGTATTTAAGGAAAAACCTTAATTCATTGTTAAGTATCAATAAATGTTGTCTAAATATATGTCATCACACTTAGGAAATATTATAGAGCTTCAACATTTCATATACTTACATCAACATCTTAGTTGTTGATGCATGTTTGTCTATTCTCTTTAATCATTTTTTGTAAACTATTAAATCAATAAGAAGGGTTCCTACCATATAAAGCTCCTAGATGGTGTTTATAAACACCACCCTTTGTCAAATGCAAGTTTAAAACCACTTAGGTGAGCATAAATCTAAAAACTATTTCAGTAAGCATATTTGTAGGCTAGATTCAAATTTGCACATAAGATAAATTGGAAAGCTTTTACTAAAAATAGTGTGTATTTTTTGAATCAACATTTCAAATCACTTTATGATCATTATAATGAGAGGCATAAAACACAAATCCTCCCTCTTCTTAATGATAGATTACGGATTGTGATCCAAAACATTAAATTAAAATTTCATAATTTTTAACCAAAAGCATTCTAATGTATTATTATGGACTATGAAAATATATTGCTTACAGTTGCACACAAGATTTTAATTTGCAAGTGCCTAATTGATTTTTATATTAGTGAAGGTGAACCCAAATATAAAAATAATAACTTTTTCAATCTAAATGTGTTTTTCTAATAGGTCCTAATTGTCTAGAGCATTGGAGAATCATTTAACATCTACTACAATAAGATTTTCACCAAACATACAATTAAATATCTTAATTTTATTTATTTAAATTTTTTAATTAGTAGCATAATCAGTCCCATTTTATTCTAGGTTAAATATCTGGGATATTTATGTGAGGTATATTATTTTTTCTTACATAAATTGGTTAACCCAACATGTAAATCCCTCTAGGTTTTATCTTATGGTTTTGAGATTTTCTGCATCTTTAGTTTTTAGATCTAGTAAATTTGATTATATTCTATTTTTTATTTCATATATTATTTGGGTTTCAATCCACCCTTATTTGTGTTTTATTATTTTATGATTATTATGTTTCGAGATATTACTATTTGTTACTTATGTGATCCTTACCTCACCAACCCTCCCTTGTGTAATTTTATTGTTAGATCTTTTGTTGCAAAAATAGGTTTGTGTTGTCATTGATGTCAAACTTGTTGGTCTAGATGTGGTTTGGTACAATGCGGTGCTACAGATTGATGAAAGGTAAACTATAACTATGTACTTATTCAATTGGCATGGACGTGTGTGATGACTCACTAAAGGATTCTCTAGAATACATAGTATGATGTCTGGTGAAGATTCACGAACTATGGTGATAAGTCATGTGGTCCAATGATGTTATCTTGTTGGTTCAGGTGTATAACTTGCATACTCTAACATTGTTTGATATAGTGTAGCAACTATTGGTTGGAGTTGGAGGTGTGAGGATATATGGAAATCACTTGAAGGCTTTCTAAATAGCATAACATGTTGTTTTGTGAAGTTTTCAGAGCTCTTTTGGTGATCTTCATGATTTGGAATTGTGTTTCAGAGAAGTGTGACTATTCCGGTGAACAATCTGTTTGTTTAACTATTAGATTACTATATGATTGAAGTATGTCAGTTGTGAGTTTATATTATTCAAATTTTAGAGTTCAAGTGTTGTATAATTGAAGAAATGTTGGTTTGTATTCTAGATAATGCAATGACAGTAAGATGGTATATAAGGCTTTCTGATCCAGTTTGAGCTAGAGTTGTGAGTTATAGTATGGTGTTGGTAGATGTAATATCTTATCACATTTTAGCTTGTAGGTACTCGAGTGGTCTACAGTTGAAGTTATTTTATCTAAGTTCTATATGGTGCTAACATAGTGTAGTAATATGGGGGAATGTGTTGAGGATCATAGTTTTGGTGTCCCAGATGTTTCTTGTTACCTCTTTTATCATCTTCAAGTCTTGTTGTGGTCTGCATCAAAAATGGATTTAGTTATGTTGGCATAAGTCAACTATTTCATCTTTTGGACCGACTCATGTTTTTTGGTCCATGCAGTAGCATGTGGTTGCATAGGAACTATTTTGGGAGTATCTAAAAGGTGTGCTGACATGGTGTGATCCTTCACACATTTCATTTCCCTTCTGCATTTTCTTTGAAGACTGTTTTGGGTTGATGGTTATGTATGAACATATTACATCTTAGTAGGTCGACCTAGTGGGTGTTATTGAGGTTGCGGTTCATATATAAAGAACAAAATAACTGTATTAATGTATGTATGTTGTGTTTATGGTGTGTAAAGTCATCATGATAAAATTCAAAGGTTTTAATGTGTAGAAAAACAAAGATGAAGATTATTTCAAATGTATACTAAATTAAGCGTTGTTTTTTATTAAGGCAAAAATAGGTTTTGAAGGGACCTGAAACCCCTTAGCACTATCAAATCTCAATGAAGTCTTAACAAGAAATTAATCCAACAGTGAGCACAAAAACTGAATAGCCCCATTATAGAAATAAACAACTTTACATCAAAGGGGCAAATACCAAACAAAGAAAAAAACCAACACAGGAGAAAGCAAAGAGCACAAAACATAGAAAACCCAGGAGAGAACCAACACTAGAACAACAACCCTAGTCCAACAACTTCATGGACTATTCCATCTCTTTTTCAATTGTGATCATTGTTTTAGTGATCTTCTTGAGCTTCTAAAATTTAGGCGGAGGTCCAGTTGCCTTTCTCTTCAATGTACCTCTTGTCCTTTTGCTGGGTCCCAAAGAAGTATCCTATTTAGTATTGGCATCCACATCCACCACTTCCTTTAGTTGAAACTACTCTTCAAAGCTACTAATAATATTCTAAAAACTTTCCACAATGGAACTAATCACTCCACAACTAGTTTTAACAACCATCTTGATGGACTCCTTGATTTTAGTATTTTTATTTTCCAGAGTTACCATCCTGTCATCATAACCCTTCTTGAAATTTTCAAAACCCTCCATAGTAGTTAAAAGACATTCAATAATAGAATCCATATCCTTCTCAAACCTAGAAGTCATCTCATCCACCCCCTGCACTTTCTCCATTTTCTTGAATTTATCTTTAATAATTTCCAGACTGTTGCTACCAGCTCTTTGTTTAAGCTGTATATCCTTAATCTCATGGAAAATCCATTTAAAAATATTAAAAGTATCCACGGCCCCATTTCTGGCCAGAGAAAGAACATCATTAACAGATTCCTTATCAAACCAAAGAAATAATGAGGAATGATCAAGAGAGCTTGGAAAGGGCTAGCATTTATCAGGGTTTTGATCAGGAAGGGACTCATTAGAAGCAGAGGGAGAAGGACTCTTATCCTGACTATGAATATTGTCAACCGGAGCTCCAACAAGGTTAGGATCAATATGGTGAACAGGGGGTGAGCCATAATTGTGAGGGTTTTAAGAATTAGGGCTCTTAACAACACTCGCTTTCCCCTTATTTTTATGAGTGGTCGAAGAGGGAATGAATTCCTCATCCTCTATCTTGGTATGATACTCATCCTCCAAAGAATGAGAGTCCTCTGTATCAAAATTAACCTCGCAGGGAAGGAAGTTATAAGCGGTAGAGATTTCACATGCTCAAAGATAAGAAGGATGAGACCTTCATGCAAAATAAGGTTTTTAACTGGATCCTTCTTATGATTAACAATGCTGGTGTTCAAAGATCTCGCAAGAAAAAAGGGAAAATAAATTCTCACCTTATGCCATAAGTGGTTTAGGAGAGCAAAATGATAGACAAAGGCTCTGGTGTACCTCCCTTCAAGAGTAACATACTCCATAATCACCTTCAGAACAACACCCTATATGGACTTGATCTTCATAGTATTGTAGCTAGTAGTCCCATCTCTCACCAAATTTTTCCTTTCCTTCTCCTTCTTAGGGAAGAGTTTAACCACATTCTCAGAGAATTTCCTGTCTTTATAGAATTTGGCCCCATCAATAGAGAGACCAGTGACCTCTGCGATTAGGTCCTCATTGATAAAAATTTCTCTACCAAACAGGTTAACAGAACCCTTTTTATAGTTTTTGACAATTTATTTAGTTACCTTCACTTTCACCCCAAGTAACTTCTCGATGTAAATAGTAAATCCACCCTTCTCCAAAATTCTCCATATAGTTTAATTGTTCCTCGGCATTGTATAGTCCATAGGCTCCACATGCTTCAAATCTCCACCCATTTTATCATAACCACTATACCCAGAAGCCACTCTGAGAATAGCCAAACCACTACAATTTTTCAACCAAAAATTGATAGCAATTTGTCTATGAATGCGCCTTAATCCCAAACTTACCTAGAAAGTGTGTGGAAAGAAGGCTCTAGAATAGAAATTACTTCTAGCCCTCCACAAAATGTCCTTCGCACGCCATGCACACTTAATTTTGTTTTCAAAAAATCGCAAGGGAAATTTAGAAATAATTACAATAATCATTGCAACATAGTTTCTCGCCCGGCAAGGTTATCCAGCCAAATTAACCCCCTCACTTCATCGTTAAACTTTTCCCCTTTTCGCCAAATTAGATTTTCATGGGCTTTAACTCCTAGGTTAGAAAAATAGTCCGTCACCTTATTATTTTCTCTAAAAGTATGAGAAATTTTACATTGTTAAAAAGTTGAGATAATTGAATGAGATAAATTTATCCAATTAACAATATTCCAAGAGGGATTAGTTTTATTTTTAAGACATTGAATAATATTTTTAGAATCCCCTTCAATCCAAACCTCAGTGTAATTCATCTGTTTGGCAATCTAGAGGGCTTGATAGGATCCTATGGCTTCAACAATATGGTTAGTCTAAATACCCAGGGGGTGTGTCACAACCGAGATACAAATGCCATTACTATCCCTAATCACTCCCCCACACCCAGCTGAACCCGGATTTCCCTTTGCCACCCCATCAAAATTAATTTTGATCCATTCCAAAGGAGGAACAAGCCAAAAAGTCCCATCATGGGGTTTTATTATTTGCTTAAAGACTCTGGAGATATCCACCTAAATTTCTCAAGCATTAGCAACCTTCTAATCATAGTCAGTGTAACTTTGAGTCTCTTTTCTCAAATGGGCACCATTGAGGTGATTAAATTTTTCCTTTATAGCCCTCTGAATTTTTTGAAAAACAATGTTAGTAGATAAGGCAGAGTCTCTGAATATTCAGTTATTTATCTCTTTCCATATACCCCAAACAAGGTGTGGAAGAGAATAGGACTAGAGTCTTTTGACAACTTGATTATTACTAGGATCTCTCCATTTGACTGAATAGATCCGACATAGTAGAAGGAAAGACCCAACAAAGGTCCCAAAGTTGAAGCATTCTCTCCCAAATTTCCTGAGAAAAGGGGCAGTGTATGAAGAGATGGGGGACAGATTCAACATTAGCCATGTAGAGGATACAAATATTAGGAAGTTGAAATCCTCTCTTACATAAGTTATTAGTAGTCAAAATTTTGTTTTGGAGGAGAATCTAGGAAAAAATATTGACCTTAGGGGTGAGGTTTTTTATCCAAGACTTGGCCCAAATAGGGCTAGAAGAGCCCTGATCTAGAAACATCCTAGCAAAAGCTAAGTAAACTAAAAATGTACCAGATGGCTCAGCTTTCCACACCATCACATCATTCGATTGAACCACTGAATCCGATTTCAGGAGAATTTTCAAAGGGAGTAGCTCTGGACTAATCTGAACCAAGTTGACCCAACAGCCATTCCTCCAATAGTATTCAACCAGGTGACCAAATATTCTTATGCATTCTTCCCTGAAGGGATTAAATGAAGAATTGAGGATAAGAGGATCATTACCAATCCAAATATCCTCCCAGAATAGGATGCTAGATCCATTACCCAAATTTCAACCAACACCTTTTGTAGCAAAGCTTCTAACCTTTATAATACTATTCCAAAGATAGGATCCCCTAGGTAAACAATCAGAGGTGATAAATTCTTTGAATGAGGTAGCTCGACTTAAGTATTTACTATGTAATATAGTATTCCATTCCATTCTCTTTGAATAAATCCTCCACACCTGTTTTGTCAATAACACCTCATTAAAAGGTCTAATATCCCTCAAACCAAGGCCTCCTAATTTCTTAAGCTTACAAACTTCATTCCAGGAAATCAATGAAATTATATTTTTATCCTCCACTCCTGACCATAAGAACCTCTTTTGGATACTATCAATGATTTCTACAAATATAGCAGGTATTCTAAAAAGACTTAGAGCATAAACAAGAAGGTTCTGCAAGATTACCTTCAACAATTGAACTTTTCCAGCTTGACTGAGGATAGCACCTTTCCAACCACAAGCTTCTTATTGAATCTCTCCACCAGAGAAGCCCAAAAAGAATCTAGCAGTGAGGATCCTAAAATTTGTGAAATAAAAACATTGGGAAACCATCAAGCCTAGGGGCCTTATTGCCTTTGAAAGAAAAATTGTTTTTTTAATCTCTTGGCTAGAAGGGATAGCCGCTAGCATTTTGTTATGCTCTTCATTGAGAATATTCAGAATAAAATCAATAAGACACTGTTGAGCCTCAGGTCTAAGTCTAGAATCAGAAGATAAGAGTCCAATAAAATACTGGACCGCCTCACAATTGAGATCAACCTCTGAATCAAACTTGTTAGGTCATCTCTAAAAATATGATTGATATTATTAGAAGCCATGTGTTTCATGGTAGAGAGGGGGAATAATTTATTGTAAGGTTTATTCTAGTAAAGGGGTTTAGGGTTTCTAACCGGAGCAGACAGAGCTTAAACCGGAACTATATTCTAGCATAGGAGATGCTATCTTAAGCAGATCACACTTCTCGAGATTGTTGTCTAGAATTTTATGTAGTTAGTGAGGCTCCTCTTGTGATTGAGCAGTGTGCTCTAGGCTGTAAGCCTTCCTGCAAGTGCAGGCCCATCATATATTGTAATATCTCTTCATATGGCCAGTGGATTGATATTGTGGGTCACAAATCCCACCGTGGATTTTCCTCATTGAGGTTTTCCACGTATAAATATGTGTGTTATGATTCTCATTTATGTGTTTGGCTTATCGGTTGCTTTACTTCTTTCAATTCTATATGTACCGGTATACCAATTGGTATATGAATGTTTTGTTAAGGCTAAAATTTACTATTCCGGTATAACACCAATTCACCCCCCCCTCCTCTTTCTCAGTGTTATTGATTTCCAACACCTCCATTGGAGAAATTATTCCATTTAAATGTTGGTTCTTCCTCTAATCCAACAAATGACATCACTTATCCCCATTCTCCTCATACTTCTCATGATGTGGGTGAATCAAAATGGTCACCGAAACCATGGGCCCCTAATCTCGGCTACATCACCAAGGTCCTAAGTAAAGGTAATTAAATCAATCATCAGCACCTAATTAATTAACTCTCAATCATCAATGTCACATGGTAGATAAATCATTATCTATTAATAAATATTTATTTAATTAATTAATCATTCCAAGTAAATCATTTTAATCAATTATCCTATTCATTTAATTAAATATCGTAGCATATTTAATTAATAAATCAATTTGCCATTAAATCATTAAAAATGAATTAATTTGCAAAAAAAAGAAATTAATTTGAAAAAAGGGAATTAAATTGAAAAATATCAAAAAAGTAATTAAATCAATTAAATAACAAAATTAAATAAAATTGTGAAATAAATAAGTTTTTTATGATTTTTTCTTAAATTTAGTTCAATTTCCTTTCAAGCTGAGAAAAGCAGCCAATCACATCAATTCACATGGATTGTTTCTTCCTCTTGGAGAACCTCTGTTGCTCATCATTAATCGATCTTGACCGTTGGTCTCTCTCTGGATTTTCTAAAAATTTAGGCTCTCATCTCTCATTCAAGATTACCCTAGAGATTTATTGTTATTATGTTGTTTTTTCTCTAGGATCATTGATATTTTGTGCATTGAGAATATTACATCTTAGTTTATTGCATATTAGTTTAATCATGATTGCTTTAATTCATCTAGGTTAATCTTGCATATCTAGCTTAATCTTGCATTCATTTAGCTCAATTTTGTGCTCATATAGATTAAATCCTTCATTTAGGTGTCGTCTAGTCACTAGTGTTGCATAAAGAAAACTGAGAGCAAGACTAAAACTCACATCTACTAGAAGGCAATAGGTCACTTTGTAATGTTTTTATTATTCATTGATTATTGATTTACTAACCATGCATCTAATGACTTAATTGAAGTGTTGTGTATTGAGATACAAGGCCACTTTTAACACACACATTTTTGGTGCCCACTGTGGGGCTCAAAGATTACAGTTTTCGGCCTTGCAGATCAGTCCTTTTTATTTTCAAGATTTCGTCCGTACAGTCTATGCAAACTATCGTATGAGCTTTGGCATCACATAGTACAAGTTCTGAGTTTTGTCATATGGTCCCGTGGGAATCCTTGTACGATATTCTACTTCTATCATTTTATTAAGTATTTAATCAAATGGTTCAGTGAGAATTGTCGTACGAATTTCTGATTTTCTCGTTTCAGAAACATTATACTTTTTAGGGTTTTTCTTAAATTAAATTTGATTTACTAATGCTAACCCTGATTTGTCTTCTGTTTGTCTGAGGGATTTTCACAGCCAAACTGGTTTTTTGTAGAACACTTGTCAAAGAATCCATCAATCAAACTTACACCTGTTAAAGAATTTATTGATAAAAAACAACATGACTACTGATGCGTTGTTTTTGTAGGTTGCCTAAGGAGAATCAACTAAACATTGTGTATTATTTAATTCATTTCTAGGCATTTAAATTGCGATATGGTTAATGAACAAATCTACTTTTCATGTTTGGGAAGAGTCTAAAAGGTAAGAGAGTATGCTCCTGTCTACACAGACAATAAAAAATCCAGACCCTTGAAGTTTTTCTAGTTTTGAGATTTGTGTTCCTTTAGCGAGCCTGTCACAGTGGGAAAAAGTAATCACCCTGTGAGAATGACCCAAGTGAGTATAGCTAAACCCAAGCATTCCAACTCGCTATAATAAATAGGCCTTTTGGGATTAAAGTCTTGAAGGACGGGATTATTTGATTTTTCTCTTTGAGATCTCTCATCTCGGGCATTTTGTAGGGCCTCACGGTCTCAATCACGCTTGTGTGACTACATCTTGTTTCGGTACCTTGTCGGGCTATAGGCCTCAATCACGCTTGCGTGACTTCAAGGGGTAATTTCAAACGGAAATCCTTACTACGAACTTTAAGATAGCAGCTACCCGGTTCACCTCTGAAGGGGGGATAATGTTTGTGCAAGAGAGATAGTAACTCTCCCAAGATACTTTCCATTTCATGTCCCCATTAGCATTTGGAGTCAGCTAATACGGTGTTGAGAATACATTGTGTGAGACTCAGCAGCTGTATTCTAATTAGCTATTGGGTGTGAGCCTTTCGGGATTAAAGTCTTGGAGGACAGGATTATTTGAGTTTTCTCTTTGAGATCTCTCATATCGAGCATTTTGTAGGGCCTCACAATCTCAATCATGCTTGCATGATTACATCTTGTTTCGGTACCTTTTCAAGGTATAGACCTCAATCACGCTTGTGTGACTTCAAGGGGTAATTTCGAACATAAATCCTTACTATGAACTTTAAGATAGCAGCTACCCAGTTCACCTCTGAAAGGAGGATAATCTTTGTGCAAGAGAGATAGTAACTCTCCCAAGATACTTGCCATTTCGTGGCCCCATTAGCATTTGGAGTCGACTAATATGGCATTGAGAATCCATTGCATGAGACTCTGCGACTGTATTCTGATTAGCTATTGGGTGTGTACCTAAGTCTACAAGCAAAGGTTTTCTCTCTCAGCCAACTTCCTTAGAATTAGCATGTTGTGCTTTAAGCCACTTTGGATCTTGTGTGTTGTTAGGCCCAATATGGAAAGCTAATGTACTGAGAGGGGAGGGGTGAGTCAGTACTTCAAAACTTTTATTCAATAAGAACTTTACTATTATGCATAAACCGAATAGTGCAGTAACATAATATAAAGCTAAAACAAATAGATAACAATCATACATGATTCACTCCATAACACATATATTTTGGTTATGCTGAAACTCTTGGTTAGAGAGAAACACTGTCGTGGGGATGGCACCCACAACTTCACTACTGCAATAATAAAGAGTGCTCAGTTAGAGCTACATGTTTAGCTATTTCTGATAGCTTACCCTGTTAGGAGTAATAAGATCTGTTAGATCTACCTTGCTAAAGGATTTTACAACACTTGAACTAAATGTTGCACCTAGTTAGAGGCTTTACAATTTATAGACTTGATTAGAGTCTTTTACCCTGTTAAAGGTTTCTCTTACAACTTCAAAATATTACAATAAAATCATTACAAATATCTGCAACTTTACATCTAGAATGTTATATCAGATTCTATGTGCTCAGAATATGATTACCTTGCTTATAGCATACCTTGGTAACCCATATAGTAACCCGGTAAACCCTTCTATTTACTCTGTTCTTTAACTGTTCTCTAAAAAACCTTCTCGGTAACCTCTGTGTCTCTGTAACAGTCTTCTTACACTCATGCACACACCTTGTTAATTCTTAACTCATGTTGTATAAATAGATCTCTTATGTTGGTGATCCATTCATTGCTTCGATCTTACAAATATGATTTATTGAATGAATAACCATGCAAGATATTTCATTGGTTAGATGACCTCAAAATCATACACAATCTTTAAGTGCAATTTCCAATGTGATAACGGTTAGATGTTCCTCAATCTTGTAACACGTTTTCATATGTATGTCTAGGTTCAATGAATCTAGTAACACGTTAAGTCGGGGTATATCAACTAGGTGTGTCATCTTTGCTGCTCGGTAGACAGCTCGGTGTAAACTACGCTCTAAGACTACTTTCTTTTGTAACCGACTAGACTGTGCATACCGACTGAATATTTTGGTAGTAGTAACCGACTAGAGTATATAGTATAACTTTGACATGAAACTAATGGCAACTTGATAAGTAGTAACAATCTCCCCTTTTGACATTAGTTGAGATGTTTGACAAAAAACTACTTTCAAAGTTATAACTCAAAAATCTATATACTTGCAAAATTTGACTATACTGACAGTATGTACAATAGTCAATAAAATAATATATCCAGATATACTCCCCTTATCGATATACTATATAAAACTCTAATTTTGCATGCTCGGTGATTAATGTTCCATGTGCTGCTCTTGATCTTTGCTTACTGTCTTGTTCACTGCTCGGTTCACTGCTCTTGGATACTCTGCTTGCTCTGCTCGGTATACTCCCCCTGTATACTATACTCATTTTGTTTGATACTTTGAATACTATATCACTCCCCCAATACTGTATTACTCCCCCTTTTTGACAAACATCAAGACTTAATTACCATTAGGGGGTGGTAACTGATCAAAAATGGATTTGTACTTTGTCCGGGCTTCGGTGAGAGCGACAGAGAGTGCATTCTTTACACTGTCCATTAAAGAATTATGTGCTTGAATATAAGCCAATAATGATATTAAGCCATCTAGAGTGCTTCCCTCTTGTGTAGTAGATATGGAGGTGGCTCGGTTGATTTGTTCTTGGATGGATGAAAGATGAGGAAGGAATAATGTCTGTAGTGTCAGTATATCCATCCTGATCTTGTGTTCTTCATTTCTTAAGTCCAATTGTTGAGCCATGAGCTGTTGTAGCTTGGTATAAAAATTCTAAACTGAATTTGGTTCTGTGGTCAACTTATTTGAGAGATCGGTGATCTCTTTCTCAATTGCCTCTGTTTTATTTTTAATGTCTTTAATGAATAAAGAAAATGTGCAGAGTTTCTGAAATAAATAAAGAATGTGCTTGAGTTGAGGAGTCAACTCAGCAATAAATTTGACAAGTTTAACTTTGCCAATAGCTATAGCTTTCTGTACCTCTTCTATCATTTTTGCAGTGAGCTCTTTGTCTTTTAGTTTGCTCAAATACTCCAATGCATCTACTCCAGATGTCTCTATTTTTGTTAGGAGCTCATCCAGTTGAATGTGGATGGCTGCATCAGTGGATACTGTAGCTTCAGGTAGCATATCTATTAAGAGTGCTTTCACCTTCTAAAGTACTTTATTTTTCTTTTGAATGGCCATTTGCTTCTCTTGTTCGGCCTTTGCTTTGCATAGTTCACCGAAATCAATGAGTGTTTGCCCCTTTAATTTTGATACATCAACATTGGGCAACACTATTGGTTTTGACAAATCAACTTTAAAACTATGCTTTTTCATCTTCTTTTCTTTACCTTTCACCGATGGAACTAAGATAATGGCTTGTGAGGCTTGATGACCCTCAGTAGGTTGCTCGGTAGAGGCAACACTTTGATCAGTTTCTTTAGCCTCTGTAGTGTCCTTCGGTGTCTTGGTACTCGGTGTCTCAGTTGCAACATTCACAGTGCTAGAAGGTGCTTGAGATATCTGTTCTTCAGTAGTACCTTCTCCTGTTGTAGACTTGAGACCTTCGGTGCCTTGATCTGTGTCATGAGGGATTTCGGTTGAGACAGGTTGCTTGATTGGTGGATAAGGCTGAACTTGTTCCAAGACTGATTCACTAGATACAAGTTTTGCATATGCATTGCCTTCTATCATTTCCTGTTTTGGTGCCTCTGTATCCATGACATCTTCATCTATTTGTATGGTGTCAGCAGGGTCTTGCTCGGTAACATCAGGATCTTGCTCGGTGACATCAACAATTTCAACTGTAGCTTGCTCACTGACATCCTTGATTTTAAAGATTTCCTGCCACTTTGCTTTTGTCTCATTTTCAACTTCAATGTATAGCCCATTCATCAGTTTTAAGGGTCTTTGTTTGACAAGAAACTTTGAGTTGTAGGTTGTCAGATGTTCTTTTATTTCAGCTACTTACATGTCAAGAAATAGATGAACCAGACTTCTCTCTCTGATATGTTTCTCTGAGTCCATTGCATACTTCCACCTATTATCAATATGCAAGTAAAGTTCATTTGGAAGTGACTTTGCTAGTTCCAATGGAGCTAACTAGAATTTTAGAAGTGTGCAGATGACATCTTCTTCAATTTGTCTCTTCTCATCATTATTTCTGGTTTCATACTTTACATATCTGAATGAACCAAATCCTCCATATTCTTTCAGATTAGCACAGAAGTTTTCAACACTATGTACATTTACCTTCTTGCTTTTGACAATCTGAAATTTGCTTGCATCCTCTGATTTGGTATCAATAGACTCTTTTGCCAAAATGAGTCTCTGAGTAGATTTCTTGTAGGTCTTTGTTACCTTGGGAGCAGTAACACTTTTTGTTTTCTTACTCGGTGAGGCTGTAGATGCTGTTGTGTTAGGTCGCTTTGGAGGTGGAGTCGGCAAGGCCTTTGATGTGTCCTGTTTCTTTCTCTTCAACACTTTACCCTTAGGCAATTCAGTGCTTAGTGTTATTGCTGCCTCTTGGGCTTCAGATTCCTTTTTGGTAATGGCAATGGTGCCTTTGATAGGTGTAGAGGAAGAGTCTTCTCCAAATTTCTCTAACAATGCCTTTATCATTTTTGTTGCCTTTCTTGTAGCTTTGGGTAGTACAATGCTCATCTTTACCTTTTCCTTTACTTCCTCATAGGTTCCATACCTTAGCTCAATAGCATGCCTCGGTAATGTGAGAAATGCATCAATTTGTTGTTGTGTGATGTCAAAATCAATCTCTTATCCCATAGGTGACAAAGATTGAGTTCTTGGTTCCACAACATTCACATAATAGTAATTAGTGTCAACTTCAAAACATATATCATTTTTGTATTTCTCTACTAGCTGGGGTGGAATCTAGTATCTGTTATACATTTTCTGTTGAAATTTTCTGAAGTAGTCATCCATAATATCATTGAAATTATCACCTAACTTCTTGATGAGGTCATTTATCTGATGGGTGATTGGTTGGTGTAGTTCCCAAACAACTTTACCTACTGATGGAAAGAATTTTTCAAAATAGAAAAACATGCATACAAGTAATGATCCAAACTTTAGTGTATTAGCCGAGTTGTTTTTCTTCGGCTTCTTGATGGTGTTTAGATTCTCAAACAGATTCTTTAGCAACACCTCACATAGATCAATTTTCATTCCCTTTTTCACAATTTTGTATGCCAAGTCTACTGCTGCACAGGGTACATTGTTTTCCCTTGCTAATTGAAAGAAACAGTAACCCATTACTCTTATGGCAAATTTTAGTTCTTCATCAGTGACATTATTCAGTTTCAATCCTTTGCAATCTGATTCTACTCTGGTTAAACTAATCAATTCCTTCTATGATATCATCTTTTGGGCTCGAGCATGATCATAAATGGGGTAACCGGTAATCAGATGAATGATCTGCTTAGTAATCTTAAATGGTTGTTCTTCTCACCACATGAAATCATCGTGAACTCTGCTCAGAACAAACTTAACCCACTAGGGTTTGAACACACGGGGATAGGTTAGGGCTTCAGTTAATCCATTGATCTTGATGTGTTCATACTTGCAATTCAATTTACCATCTACGCACAGTTCATCATAGGTGTCTTTAATTTCAACATGACCGAGTTCTTCAACACGACATTTGGTGAAGAATCTCACATCTTCGACTAACAACACTCTATCCGGGATGAGTGAAAAAGCAGTTTTGTCATCCGGTTCAGATGCAACTTTGGGAATCAAAGAGTATTTTAGTGGGGCTTCTCTTCATTCTTGACAACAATGGGATCTTGGATCTTAGGTGCCATTGTAGATTTCAGATAAAATCTAACAAAGAATCCTTAGGATTTCAGGATTTTCAAATGACATACGCTTTATACTTAGCAGATAATGGCAACTAGATAAGATCAGTAAACTAGCTTAATAATGTGTTGAGATTGATGTAAATACCTTGAATTTGCTTTGTAGGAGGTTTTGATCGCCTTGGATTTGCTTTGCTCTACTCTCTCGAAAACTTGGTAAGTGAAAATGATCGCGAAAATGCTTTTAAGTACACATTATACCTTATCGAGCTCCATGCGGGTTAGGTCAAAAACATTAAATGCTCTCGGTTCACTTTAACTTTCTTTCCTTTTTCCGCTTTAACCAAGTAACCAAACTTCATTCACCGACTAGACAAGTTTCCTTTATTCACCGACTTGACAGTTTCCTATATAGTGCTTTAAAAGACTTTGATAGAATTTCAAACTTTACTATTACATCTTAATTATGTAGATTTTGAATTAAGTACATAATAAAATAGGAACTGTTAAGATTTAACCTTGAGATAATGCAGTCCCTTCATACCTTTACCGATTAATTTGGAATAGGTGCACCTAGCTCGGTAGGTAAGGTGCTTACTTCATTTGACACAATTTCCTTCTTTTTCCAAATCATCTTTAATTTGTCTTTTATTTCTTCAGTGTCTTTTCTAGGTTGATCTTTGCAATCTCTAGCTAAATGTCCAACTTTGTGACAATGAAAACATGCCATATAAGGATTTCTCCATGATCTTTGGTTGTTCATTCCAAACCTTATAAAGTAGTTGGCACTTATATGTCCATATCTTCCACAACATTCACACCATATCCTTGTATTGTAATCCCATGGTACTGCAGAGTACTGTCGGTAAGGATCTATGTGAATTCGGTAACCTCTAGCATTTGCTCGATGTGCATACCACATATAGTTCTTTTGCTTAAACCAACACTTCTCGGTACTATGTCCATATCTATTGCAGTTTTTACAAAACCCTTTGAATTTTTCCTTCTGATAATTGTTAATAGACTTTGTCCTACATTGATTAGATGTGTGACCATATTTATTGTAATTGTAACAATGACCATTGGACTTAGTGACATTTGGTTGCTTACCTTTTCTGATTTGGCACATGTTGGAAGTGTGACCTTGATTTCCACAGTAGTTGCAAATAGGCTTCTTTATTTTGATGTTATTCTTGTTTCCAGCTTGCTTTGATGATTCTCCTCTCTCGGTAGTATAAATTCCCTTCTTGGTAGAGTCTTTTCCTTTGTAACCGAGTTCTGCATCCTTGTTGGGTCTTCTTGTATCCAGTTGCTCATCCAACATATTTGATGCTTCATAACTCTTCTTCAGTGTTTCTTTGGATTTCTTCTCTGATTCAAGTTCATCGCTCAACCTTGATACTTCAAGTTTCAATGCTTGATTCTCATCATTTTTCAGAATTGCTTCATGATGTGCATAACCTAGTTGATCTGACAGATTTTGTTGAATTCCAGTCAACCTTGTGATTTCATCATTCTTATCAGATACTAAGACTTCAAGTTGTTGTTTCTCTCTTTCTAGATCTCTTACTTTCTCCTCGGTTGTCCTCAATGCATCAAGATTTTCAGTCATCTATGTGCTGAAATGTTCATGTTCTCTTTTTATTGCTTTCAGTTGATCAACCAGTGCTTTGTTCTTTTCTTTCAATACTCCAATCATTTCTTTTGTTTCTTCAGATATACTATTCTCAGATGATGTCTCAATTTGTTCCACTAACTCTTGAGAGTCCTGCAAATCATCAGATAATCTTCTTCTCACTTTCAGAGATTTTTGCATTTGCCTTTGCATGTCACTTGATTAGCATGATCTAGTTCTTGCAGATACACAATCCTCCGAGATTGTTTATAGCCTTCCATTGATAAGATCTTTCTCTTTAGGCAGTTAAACCTTTTTCCAAGATTGAAGCTCTGATACCAAATGTTAGGCCCAATATGGAAAGCTAATGTACTGAGAGGGGAGGGGTGAATCAGTACTTCAAAACTTTTCTTCAATAAGAACTTTACTATTATGCATAAACCGAATAGTGCAGTAACATAATATAAAGCTAAAACAAATAGATAACAATCATACATGATTCACTCCATAACACATATATTTTGGTTACGCTGAAACTCTTGGTTAGAGAGAAAAACTGTCGCGGGGATGGCACCCACAACTTTACTACTGCAATAATAAAGAGTGCTCGGTTAGAGCTACATGTTTAGCTATTTCTGATAGCTTACCCTGTTAGGAGTAATAAGATTTGTTAGATCTACCTTGCTAAAGGATTTTACAACACTTGAACTAAATGTTGCACCTGGTTAGAGGCTTTACAAATTATAGACTTGATTAGAGTCTTTTACCCTGTTAAAGGTTTCTCTTACAACTTCAAAATATTACAATAAAATCATTACAAATATCTGCAACTTTACATCTAGAATGTTATATCAGATTCTATGTGCTCAGAATATGATTACCTTGCTTATAGCATACCTTGGTAACCCATATAGTAACTCGGTAAACCCTTCTGTTTACTCTATTCTTTAACTGTTCTCTGAAAACCTTCGCGGTGACCTCTGTGTCTCTGTAACAGTCTTCTTACACTCATGCACACACCTTGTTAATTCTTAACTCATGTTGTATAAATAGATCTCTTATGTTGGTGATCCATTCATTGCTTCGATCTTACAAATATGATTTATCGAATGAATAACCATGCAAGATATTTCATTGGTTAGATGACCTCAAAATCATACACAATCTGTAAGTGCAATTTCCAATGTGATAACGGTTAGATGTTCCTCGATCTTGTAACACATTTTCATATGTATGTCTAGGTTCAATGAATCTGGTAACACATTAACTCGGTGTATATCAACTCGGCATGTCATCTTTGCTGCTCAGTAGACATGGAATGATACTTAGTAGACAACTCGATGTAAACTACACTCTAAGACTACTTTCTTTTGTAACCGACTAGACTGTGCATACCGACTGAATGTTTCGGTAGTAGTAATCGACTAGAGTATATAGTATAACTTTGACATGAAACTAATGGCAACTTGATAAGTAGTAACATGTGTTTGTTGTTTTTTTGTCCTGGAAACTGAAAACTGAAACTCTCAAACTGAAAAACAATCAAAAACATCAAAAACTCAATGGTCAAAACTCTGTCAAAAACTCGTCCCTGTCTAGTCCTGTGTCGTATGAGTCTTCTACTTTGTCATCCTGGTCTGTGAGAATTGTTGTCTAATTAACATTAAACTTGTTAGGATAGCCAGTGAACAACTAAGAGGGGGGGGTGAATTAGTTGTTAACAAATTATGTGAATTAAAGCACTTAAAACCTTATACTAGAATAACTGATTAAGTATTAAAGCATAATTGAAAACTAGAGAATCAATACCATGCAGCCATAACACATAACACCATGATTTGTATGTGGAAACCTGGTAAATAGAAAAACCATAGTGGAAAACCCTACCTACAGTCAGATGATACTTCTGCAGAAAGTATTGATAGACCTATAAAGCACTAAGAGGGGGGGGTGAATTAGTGACACCAAAACCAATACTACTTTAAAAACTAACTAGAAGATATACTTAAAAAGTTTACTCAACACTATACATGCAATCCAAAATGATATTAAAGCATCCACAATAAATAAAACATCCACCATAACATAAGTGATTATACGTGGAAAACCCAAATGGGAAAAACCATGGTGAGATGTGACTCACAAGTTAACTATCTGCAGTAGTAAGTAACTGACCGGTTAAGGTCTACAAAAGTGCTCCGCAATGAGTGAAACCTGTTAAAGATCCCAAAGCTCTGTAAGAAGCTATACCCTGTTAAAGGTAGTAAGCACCTTGTTAGGAGTAACCTCAGTAGAGGATTTTTGAATCCAAACTAATGGATCACCTTGTTAAAGGATTTGTACAATGAATCTTGTTAGAGCTTACCCAATTAGGGGATTTGACTATTGTAGTGATTAGAAAACAATAGGTGGTGTGATCTAGAAGTAGCACAACTTGCTTGAATAGATCCTCTTCTGTGCACTCAAAACTGCATCGCCAATATACTCTGCAATGCCTTCAACAACTTAAACACTACTATCTTCACATCAAATCATCTCATATCATATCTCCAAAATAGTTCATCATAATGTCATTATATAGACATTTAGATTTCATGTCAACTTAGAAATTATATCAGAATTTCCTAGGTGCAGTGCATCTGGATAATCAAACATAACTCATCACAAATTACCACCAAAATTTGTCAGTTAGGATAACTCATCACGACTGGTGATAACTCATCACATAATTAATGAATATCGATTGGAACACCGATACCGGTTAGAGTTAACCTCTGCCAATGTGTAAAACGATTGTCCTCCATTGCTTCTTTGATGGTCTCCGTTGGACCTTCAAGTTGGTGTCAAGTTATTCCTGCATATACCAGTTGTCTCCATGTACCGGTCGACACTCTAAACCATCATAAACAAAACTTCTAATACCACTTGCAAATACAAGTAACTTTAGAAGTAATACCGGTAGACAACGCGAACATATGTGTGTGTACATGTTCCATCAATGACAACATATGAAGTCATTCTTTACAATCAACATCAAGCCAACAATCTCCCCCTTTGGCATTGATGGCAACACTTAGAAAATTTTACAACTTTACAACTAAGTGTGCTTACAAAAATTGTACACATATATTTCTACTCCTACTCCCCCTTAACAATACATACAAAATTTTCACAACACATACATATTTCTACTCCCCCTTTGACAACAATGCCAAATTAAAAAGTAAAATACATATATATATATATATATATATATATAGCAAAATTTGTATCAAATGTTTACATATACAAAAACTAAAAAGTCTATATTAAGGAGTGTTCACTTCAATTTGCAAGAAAATGCCACTAAAAGTAATCTTCATTTGAGAAAAATAATTTTCCCATGTTTCCAGTAAAGTGTTAGAAATCTCAATGGTTGTCATAATCTATGCAAAAAATTCTTCCATTGCATCAAGTGTACTCATCTTTGGAGTCACCAAAACCGCTTCTGTATCCTTGTCTACTCATTGCAAGATGTCTACCTTCGGTCTCAATAAGTTCTTTAACTCCTTCCATGATCGGAGTCTCTTTTCCTGTTCAAAATCACAGACATCTAACCAGTTTTGCAAATCATCCATAGATTTGCCAAAAGTTAAGATTGAATCATGTAAAGGTATGTAGGCATTACATATCTTTGCCAGTTCTAGTTCTGTCTATGTTCGCTTCTTAACTATATCAGTATAGAAAAATGAAACATTAGACGTGTAGGTTATAATTCCTCCTCCTAACTAAATAGCTTTTCTCAAAAGATCTTTATTTAGAGATAAAGCAATCTTCCCTGTATCAATATCTTTCATTATTTGTTCTCCTCTTTTCTTCTTGTAGTTTTTCTTAGCCATAGTCTAAGCTACTTCCTCAAGGGATTTTAGTTGGTCAGAAGCATTAGTGACTAACTGGCCAAGCTTGCCAATAGGAGTTGATAAATTCCCTATAGCAGTCTTGGGTAGAAGACTTGACAAAATTTCTACTGCAGTTTGGATGGGTTCAGCTTCTTTCCTCTGTTCCTTAAGCCTCTTCTTTTGTGCTTTGGATTGTATCACATTTGCAATCTCCAATAATTCTGATGCACCCATATTATCAACATCTATAGGTCCTTTTATGCCAAATGAGTCATCATCATCATCATTCTGTTGTATGACTAATGCCTTTTTAGGCTCAGCAGATTTCTCCTTCTTAGTTTTCTCTCCCTCTTGTTCTTTCTTCTTTTCCTATTCAGAGGTCTTCTCTGGAACTCTTTCTGCTGGTTTCTCCTGGGTAGCCTGTGAAACCGGTGGGACTTGTTATTTCACTAGTTGATCATTTACCGGTGGGTGTGGAATATCCACACTGGGTGAAGAATTATGTTCTTCTGCAGGTATATCATCACTCTTCTTTTTCCAGATTCGGTTCATCTCTTCTCTAGTTTCCTCAACATTTACCTTCTGCTTACCTTTCTGATCTATAGAATGATTAACCAATTTGTTCTTTCTAGATCTACAGAACTTCGCCACGTGTCTCGATTTATGACAATGATAGCAAGCCATTCCAGATGATCTCCAGGGTCCTACATTGCCTCTTTCAGTTCTCCTTCTGCATTTCATATCCACATGACCATAATTGTTACAAATGGTGCAAATGACATTAGTTACCTTTTCCATCTCAAATGGATTAAACCAATTGACATAGGGTCTCTGCCAGTTCATGTTACACTGGTTGTCATAGGTTCTCATCCAATTACCATTAGGTCTTGGACTCATGTGAGGTATTGGATTATTTTCTCTATATCTGCTTTCAACCGATCTATGTCCATACATTTTGCATGTAAAACAATGACCTTCAAATCTCTTAGATACATACCTAGTATTTGCATTGTAGCTTGTATTCCCATTGGGTTTGTTTCTACACACATTTGTAGTATGTCCAAGCTTATGATAGACAAATCAAACAGGTTTAAAAACTTTCTTACCGGTAGGCTTGTTAGCCTTAGGAGCAGTTTTGTCCTTGTGAATGTTCCTCTTTGTACCAAAAGACTCTCCTTTCTCAGATGTGTTAAATCCTAGTCCAGATGTATCACCTTTCATTCTTTGTGATTGGATCTACTCATCCAGCATAGAAGACCTTTTATTGAACTTTTCCAGCTTTCCATTAGCCTCAGTGAGCTCTCTGGTAATATCTTCATTGTGTTTTGTAAGAGTCTCTCTTAGGGATGATGCCATTTCAAGATCTAGCTGTAAATCTTTTTAGCATGCCAATGCTCATGCAAGGTTGCATTCTCTTGTTTGATCTTAGCAATCTCATGATCTCTCTCTTTGACAAGATCTTCAGCTGCCCTCCTATCTTCCAGCTCATGACTCATGTGGATAGTTACGGCTTCTAACTCTCTTCTCAAATTTATCTTTTCAACATTCATTTTTTCAACTTCTTTAGCTAATGCATCAATGCTAGTTTCATCTAAAGAACTATTATCAGATATTTCCAATATTTGTTCAGTCAGCTCTCTCCTTTTGACTTGTGAAGCTTTAAAATTGACCCTTAGGGTTTCAAGCTCATCCTTAGTAGCTTCAAGCTTTCTAGCCATCTCAAAGTAGCTCATATCCCCAATGGTGGCTTTAGGGTTTCCTTCCAAGCGATTAATCTTTAAAGAAGTTCATCTCTTATACCAATTGATAAACCTATAAAGAACTGAGAGGGGGAGGGGGGGGCTGAATCAATGACACCAAAACCAATACTACTTTAAACATTGACCAGTAGATATACTTACCAAGTTTACTCAACACTATGCATGCAATCTAAAATGATATTAAAACATCCACCATAACACAAGTATTTATACGTGGAAAACCAAAATAGGAAAAACTACAGTGAGATGGGACTCACAAGTTAACTACCTACAGTAATAGGTAAATGATCGGTTAAGGTCTACAAAAGTGCTCTGCTAGGAGCAAATCCTATTAAAGATCTCAAAGCTCTGTAAGGAGCTATACCCTGTTAAAGGTAGTACCCTGTTAGGAGTAACCTCAATAGAGGATTTATGAATACAAACTAATGGATCACCTTGTTAAAGGATTTGTACAATGATTCTTTAAGAGCTTACCCAGTTAGGGAATTTGACTGTTGTAGTGATTAGAAAACAACAGGTGGTGTGATCTAGAAGTAGGAAAACTTGCTTGAATAGATCCTCTTCTACACACTCAAAACTGCATCACCAACATACTCTACAATTCCTTCAACAACTTAAACACTACTATATTCACATCAAATCATCTTATATCATATCTCCAAAATAGTTCATCTTAATGTCATTATATAGATATTTAGATTTCATGTCGGCTTAGAAATTATATCACAATTTCCTAGGTGCAGTGTATCTAGACAATCAAACATAACTCATCACAAATTACGGCCAAAATTTATCAGTTAGGATAGCTCATCACAACCGGTGATAACTCATCACACTATCAAAGAATACCAGTTGAAACACCGATACCGGTTAGAGTTAACCTTTGTCAACATGTAACCAATTGTCGTCCATTGCGTTTTTCATGGTCTCCACTTGATCTTCAAGTTGGTGTCAAGTTATTCCTGCATATACTGGTTGGCTCCATGTACCAATTGACACTCTCTAAACCATCATAAACAAAACTTCCAATAGTGATTGCAAATACAAGTAACTTTAGAAGTAATATCGGTAGACAATGTGAACATATGTGTGTGTACATGTTCCATCAATGACAACATATGAATTCATTCATTACAATCATCGTCAAGCCAAAGAGTATATGATTACAATAGGGGCCTGCACATGCAGGAAGGCACACTACCTAGAGTGCACTTCTCATCACAATGGAGTCTCACTGACTACAAAAGAGGCCAACCACCTCAAGATATTTGGGTAACAATCCATAAAGAAGAGCTGCATGTGATAGCATCAAACATGCCAGAATACAATTCTGGTTAAGCTCAATATCGGAGGTGTAAAACCTCCTACATAAACCCAACTCGATCACCTATGATCAACCAAATCCTCTGCACAAATGATTATTACATTATTCGCTCCTTTCCCATGATCTACAATGAGATCTTACATATATTTATACCAACCCAAGACCTAACCAATTAGGTCGGCCACTCAAATGATAATTCAATAGATCCATTACATAATCCTGAAATAAAATCATAAAACATGTTGGCCTAAGGCCAAACAAACATCATCCAATCAATAAAACATCCCAGAAGCGCATTGGAGGATCCACCAACACGTTACATGAAAACCGGTCCATAACCTAGATAGCACTGGACCTAAATTAGATCCACATACGCCAAAGCAATGACACCAATCAATCGAGGCACAAACACAATCACTATCAGCATCCTGAATCCCTTCTAGAAGTTGCATGACCAACACCACTTATGCATTATATCAAAGATCTTCAATAAAGCTCTGCTGGTGAAACCCTTACCGGACCTATAAAGTAGGCTTACTAGAACATAAGATAGCATCCGATCATCAAGTCAATACCAACTAACTAAAACATACTTCAGAAGAATATGAACCATCCATACAAACTTATTCCATCATCTAGATCATACCGATGACAATCAACTGATAATCTTCCCAATCTAGTCCTTCTATCAGAAGTTGGTAAACAATCATAACAGCTAGTGTTGACATCAATGACAAAGCATCAATGCAACACATAATTAATTCCATCATATTGCCAACAATCTCCCCCTTTGGCATTGATGGCAACACTAGATGTGAAAAACATCCAAGTGCCAAGAATTGCCAAACAAGTCTCCCCCAACGGAAGACAACCAACAATCTCCCATAAAATGATATAGCAATGAAGCTTTGAACCAAATCTAAATCAAAAGACAAAATACTGACAAACTCCCCCTAAGGAGTGCAATCAATCTGAAACATAGATAGAAATCATTTTTCACATATATTCCTCCCCCTTTGACAACAATACCAAAGATATGACATAGATATCAAATAGAATATGAAAACTCTAAATCTCAAGCCTAACTACTCCCCTAGAGTAGTAGCATTATTTCATCAATCCGGAGCAAAAGATATCTCTGATAATGCATACCAGACTGATGCACAACTGCATCATTTAAGTCTCTACCAAAGGGGTAGAAACCCACAATCTGTCTCTTTAAATACTCAAATGATTTCTGGGATAAAGGTTTAGTGAAGATGCCTGCTATCTGTTCTTTAGTGTTCACATAAACCAATTTGACTTCTTTTGCTTCCACCTTTTCCTTCAAAAAGTTATACTTGATTGGTATGTGCTTAGTCTTGGAGTGAAATACCGAATTCTTGGATATGTCAATAGCTACAAAGTTATCATAATGAATAACAATTGGATCATTACAACTCACTTGAATATCTATCAACATCTTCTTCATCCATAGAAATTGAGTGCAATTAGTTGCGACTGCAACATATTTAGCTTCAATAGTAGATAAAGAAATGCATGAATGCTTCTTGCTGATCCATGAAACCAACTTCTTCCCAAGAAAGAATGCTCCACCGGATGTGCTCTTTCGGTCATCAACATCACTTGCCCAATCTGCATCTATATATACACATAAAGTAAATTCATCATCTTTAGGGTACCATAAACCATATTCAGTTGTTTGTTGCAAATACTGGAATATCCTTTTTATTGCACTTTCATGATTTTCTCTTGGATTACTTTGAAATCTTGATACAATAGTGACTGTATTCAATATATCTGGTCTAGTCTGAGTTAAATATAGCAAACCACCAATCATGGGTTTATATCTTGTAGAATTTACTCGAGGGGATACATCTTTAATTGATAATTTTTCACTTGTAACCATAGGAGTACTAACCGGTTTGGAATTTCCCATACCAAATTTCTTCAATAATTCTCTTAGATACTTAGTTTGACAGATAAAGATGCCTTTGTCAGTCTGAGTAATTTGTAAACCTAGAAAAAATCTTATTACTCCAGTCATAGACATTTCAAATTCACTCTGCATATTATCAGATAATTTCATGCATAATTTTTCTTCACCTCCAAAAATGATATCATCAACAAATACTTCAATAATATCATCATTAGTGGTCTTAGAATATATCTAACTATCAGCATTACCTTTTATAAAATCAAGCTTCAAAAGATACTTATCCAACCTTGCATACCAAGCTCTAGGAGCCTATTTTAATCCATATAGGGCTTTCCTTAATCTACAAACCATATTTTCATCATCTGTCAGTAAAAATCCATCAGGTTGCTCAATAAATACTTCCTCTTCAAGTTCTCCATTCAGAAATGTACACTTAACATCCATTTGATAGACCTTATAGTTCTTATAGGATGCATAAGCAAGAAATAGTTTAACAGATTCAATTCTAGCTACCATTGCAAAAGTTTCACCATAATCAATTCCTTCCTTCTGAGAATATCCTTTGTAGACCAATATCATCTTGTTTCTTACAAATTGTCCATCCTCATTCAGTTTGTTTCTAAAAACCCATTTAGTTCCAATAAAATTCTTATTTTTGGGTCGGGAACTAAAGTCCAAGTATTGTTGTTTTCAATCTGATCTAATTCATCTTCCATAGCTTTCATCCAACATTCATCTTTAAAAGCTTCAATTATTGATGTCGGTTCAATCTGAGACATGAAACATACCTCTTGATTTGTCAATCTTCTCTTTGTCATAACTCCCTTGTTTTTGTCTCCAATGATTTGATTTTCAGAATGATTTAGCCTTACATACCTTGGTATTTTTTGATTTTTCAGGTTCTCTGTGCTCCTCTTCAGTTACAATTGAGTTTTTTGATGATGTCAGGGTAGCTTGTTTAGTATTTTATTCCAGTAATGCACTATTAGATCAGTTATGATCATTTTCACTGCCAGTTCATTGTCATAATATTTAGCTTGGTCTTTGTACTACTCATCCACTTTCACATTAGCGCTCTCCACAATTCTCTACAATCTTTTGTTATAACATCTATATGCTTTGATTTTAGTTCAATAACCAAGAAATATTCCTTCATCACATCTAGGGTCAAACTTTCCAATGGAATCATCTATTTTGATATAACACTTTTAAAGATTCTGAAATACTTAAGAGTAGGAGAGTGACCAAACCATAATTCATAAGGTGTCTTACCGGTATCTCCTTTGATATGAACTTTGTTGAATGTATAAACTATTGTACTTACTACTTCTCTCTAGTAGATATGAGGCAAATTAGCTTCCATCATCATGCTTCTGGCTGCATCCAAAATGGTTATGTTCTTTCTTTCCACAATACCATTCTGTTGAGGTGTCTGGGGTGTAGATAAATGTCTCCTAATGCCATTTTTCTCACAATAACTGTTGAATTCATTGAATGTGAATTTACCACCTTGATCTGATCTCGGACACTTGATTTTCATCCTTGTCTCTGCCTCAACCATAGCTTTAAAGATATTAAATTTCTCAAAGGTTTCATATTTCTCCCTTAAAAAAGCAACCCACGTCATTCTAGAATAGTCATCAATGATTAACATGAAATACCTATCTCCTTGAAAGCTTCTTGTATTAGAAGGACCACATAGGTCAATATGAATCAAATCAAGAATATCATTAGATTTATCAGAAATAATCTTAAAATAAGTTCTTATTTTCTTACCCATTTGACATTCCTTACATACCGGATTATGAGGCTTCACAATCTTAGGTATATCTCTAACTACCTTAGTTGAACTGATCTTTACAATGGAATCAAAATTTACATGACACAACCTCTTGTACAGTAGCCAAGTTTCATCAATATGTGCAATCAAACATGTCTTTTCACCAGAGTTCAAATGAAATATGTTACCTTTTGTCTGTGTATCGGTTGCAATCTCCAATCCTGATTTGCTAATGATTTTGCACTTTCGATCCTTGAATTGTAATTAAAATCCTCTGTCTACCAGCCGTCCTACACTCAAAATATTATGCTTTAGACCTTCAACATAATAGACATTATAAGTGTTATGCTTACCATCCAATGAAATGGTTCCTCTTCCTTTGATCATGCATGCCTTATTATTACCGAATTTGACTTGACCACCATCAAATTCTTGCAGGGTTAGAAACTTTCTTTTGTACCCTATCATATGATGAGAACATCCACTGTCTATTACCCATTCATCTGTCTTCAAATTTTTTTGCAAGGGCCTTTTCCTTATTTTTGATAACTAGTTCCGGATCATCTTCCTTCATAGCATAAAATACCCAGTCTTTTCCATTATCGGATCCACTAGCTATATCTCCAGCCGGTTCTTCTTATGAGTCATCAATTACTCCTTCCTCATCAGCATAGTAGCATAATTTGTTTTTGTTTCTCCTGTACTTATGCTTGATCTAATATTCAGGGTTAGGCTTAAAAGATCTTCTTTCTCTTTCTTCCAATTTTGAATTCCTTTCAGGACATCTAGATGCAAAACGATCTTTCTTATTACATTCAAAACATTTCAAAGGAGATTTTCCTTAATACTTACTTCCTGTTGGACCTTTAGGTATCCTTCTAGCAAATAGGTCTTCAAGTTTCTAAAGCTCTTCATCTTATTTTCTAATCTCTTCCGATTCCTTTGCATACAAACTTTCCAATCTTGCTTGTCGGTTGATGATGTAGATGCCTTAAATGAAGTATCAATCTTTGTAGCTCTTGGAGGACCAAATTCTTCAAGCTCAAAAGCAAATATCTTCCCAACAAGAGTATCTCTATTGAAAGAAGAATTAGGAATGGTTCTTATCTCATTAATTGCAGTTACCTTCATCTTATATGTTAGTGGAAAAATCCTTAATGTTGGCAATATTACATTATAACAGACAATGAAAGATTGTTGACATTTCAATAAGGATATTGAGAAGGTTGTTGATGATTATGGACATAACTGATTAAAGATGTTTTACTATCTTGATATTATTATTTTGTCATTGATGTCAAGAAATTGATTTTCTAATTCAGTATGATGTTGCCATATCTTGAGAAGTATGATATGAAGATTATAAAGAAGTCGGTAAAGACACAAGAAAGAATATGATGAATGAGGGGATAAGTTATTCAATGGGCAACTACTACCGAGTCAGACAATGATGAGATCTTGATGTTTTAGATTGTTTTAACATCATACATATGTTGTAAAACGTAAAGGTCAATACTATACTATGTTATCAGGCAAAGAACCTAGTCAGTAAACCCTAAGGAACCTAGTCGGTAAACCCTAAGGTTATCGCTATCGGTTAATGAAGGCAGAATGTCTACCGAGTGAAGTTTAGTATTCACCGAGTTGTAACCGAGCTATAACAGAATGCATTAAATGTTTACATGTGATATTTAATGAAAGAAGCTGATGAGATGGAGTGGATCAATGATTGGTAAGCCGTGGAAGAATTTTGTTAACGAATCTAAGGCAATGGAAAGTTGACAGGAAGATCTACAGCTCAGATTGAACCGCATTACCCTAACACAAGTTCCAAGGTGAATATGCAAGTTCCAAGGCGGGGTAAAACATTTTTAGATTGAAAGATATAATGAACCTGGACAAGATTGAAGATCTGATGGCTATGATTGATCATGGGAAATGTGATCAAGGAGATTAAGCGGTTAGAAGATTGTTTATAAATAGGAAACTATTGATAAACAATGTATGCGGGCAAGTGTATGCACAGAGATGCTACATAGTGATTACCGAGCACAGAAGCTTGAAGACCTATTAGAAAAATAGATTATTGATGCCCAACATATAGACAAGATTAGTTCTATGTCTAGATTGTATTGAACAAATAGGAATCTTCTTTAGCATATTAGATGTGAAGTTGCAGATAGATTTTATTACTGTTATTTTGTGAAAGTGATAGGAAATCTCTTAACCGAGTGGACTTAACAGTCTTATATGTAAATCCTCTAGCAAGGTGACATTCTGATTGAGTGTTTGAAATCCTTTGACAAGGTCACTTCTAACAAAGTGAAGATCCTAACAGATCTGAGGGAAATCCCTTAACCGGGTCACATCTAGCAATGTGTTTGTAATCTTTCACAAGATTTGCTTTTAACCGAGCATACTCTAGAAGAGTATATTTCTTAGTGGGTCTGAAATCCCACAGTGGTTTTTCCCTATTTGGGTTTCCACATTAAATCTAGTGTTATGAGGTTTATATTGTTCCTATGCTTTTGAGTTTGCATGTTTGACAGTTTTTGGTTATATGACTGATATATATGTTATCAAGGTTGAATCTGATGTTTTTATGGATGATTAAGTTTGTATGATTCACCCCCCCCTCTCATCTTGTTGGCTAATGGATCTGTACTTATATTAAGTATCAGAACTATCAATTGGTATCAAAGCATTGGACTCCTAAAGGAAAGTTTAAAGGCACTTGAGTTAAAGATCCAAAGATGTATAAGAGGGACGCACCTAAGCTGAACAAGTCAAGTTTCTCTACATGGCAGAAAAGGATGAAGCTACATCTATCAGAAGTTGGAGAATATGCTATATACTATCTGGAGAATGATTTTGTTTCACCAAGAACCTATCCATTGACTATGGAAGAGATAAAGGAGAAGCAAGAACATATTCAAGCAATGATTGAAATAACATCTGCATTGACCGATTCAGAGTAAGAGGACAACTTGAATCTATGAGGATGAATGAAGGTGAGAACATAACCCAGTACAGTACAAGACTAAAGGAGATTGTAAATCAAATCAAAGGAGCAGGAGGAACTATTGAAGAAAAGGATGTAACAAATAAGTTGTTAAGAACCCTTCTACCTGCCTATGCAATCCGAGTTTCTGCAATCAATGAATTGAGGTTTGTACGTAATATGTCAGTTTCCTTGGATGCTACTATTGGTAAGCTACATGCATTTGAGTTAAGTAATTTTGATAAAAATGGATCTTCGGTAAATAAAGTTGAATCTACATTTAGTTCTTTTCATTTAAATGAATCTAATGATTACAATGAAAGAAAGTATAAGTACTCTGAAGGAGATCATAGTGGAGCAAGTGAAAGATTTCGGAAGAACATGGAAGAAGTACACAAACTGTATGAAGAAATCAGAAAGCAAGAAGAGTTTGAAGCACTATTGGCCAAAAGGTTACCGAGAGGCGAAGGTAAGTATAAAGGAAAACTACATTTGAAATGTTTCAATTGTGATAAAATTGGACATATGGCTTCTAACTGTCCTGACAAAGATTTCACTGAAAAGAGAGATTACCGAGATGACAGACAGAAAGATAACCATTACAGAGGACACTGAGAATTGAGAAGAAGAGATAGAAAGACATGTTTAATTGCTGATGAGGAATCTAATGATGATAAATCAGATGAGATAGATACAGAGGAAGTTGTTTATGTGGCTATCAAGGATGGATCAGAAGAAGAAACGTATGAAAAAAAATACCTTATATCTCACATGAACACTAATGATTCTTGGATTATAGATAGTGGATGCTCACATCATATGACAGGAGATAAACACAAGTTTGTTATGTTAGAAGATTATGATGGAGGCTATGTTAGATTTGGTAATGATGCACCATGTCTAGTAAGAGGTAAAGGATCCATAACACTTCTTGATAATGCAAGATGCAATGATGTTTATTGTGTTGAAGGTTTGAAATACAATTTGTTGAGTGTAGCATAGCTAAACAACACAGGTTACCGAATAGAGTTTGAAAAAGGAATTGTCAAAGTTCATGACAAGAATGGAAAGTTAGCTACTACCGGGACACAAACAAAAGGTAATACATTTCACCTTGACTCAACTCACAATAAGTGTTTGCATGCAAAGATTGATGATACCTGGTTATGGCATAAAAGGTTTTGTCATGTTAATTTTGATAATCTGAACAAAATAAGTAAGAAGCACCGAGTAAGAGGTCTACCGAGTCTTGAAAAACCTGAGAATGCTATGTGCCGAGGATGCCAGATGGGTAAGATGACAAGATCAAGCTTTACAAGTAAGTCCTAAACTTCTAAGGGAATTTTAGATCTTGTGCACACTGATCTTTGTGGTCCTATGAAAGTTCAAAGTTATTATGGTGATAAGTATTTCATATTATTTGTGGATGACTATTCAAGGATGATGTCAGTAATGTTTGTAAAAGAAAAATCAGAAGCTTTTCAAATGTTTAAATGGTACAAGGCTAGAGTTGAAAATGAACCAGGAAGACAATTGAAATGTCTTAGATCAGATAGAGGAGGAGAGTTCACATCTGATGAATTCAACCTATTTTGCAATGATCATGGTATTAAAAGACAAGTCTCTACACCGAGAACTCCACAACAGAATGGAATAGTTGAAAGAAGAAACAAATCTATAGTGGATTGTGCTAGAACACTAATGATTGAGAAGAAGGTTCCACAAACATTTTGGAGAGAAGCAATAAGCACAGCTGTTTACACCTTGAACCGAGTTCAATTGAAGAAAGGTACTTTGAAGACACCTTATGAAATCTGGTATGGCAAGAAACCTAATGTAAGTTATTTCAAAATCTTTGGAAGTAAATGCTATGTTCATAAAGATGATAGAAATGGAAAGTTTGATCAGAAAAGTGAAGAAGGAACATTTCTAGGATATTCTTCTAGAAGCAAAGCATTTAAATGTCTGATCAAATCATCTAACAAAATAGTAGAAAGTGCAAATGTGAAAATTGATGAATTTGCAGAAAGAACTGATGAAGGAAATTCCAAAGAACTAGAAGACTATGATGAATTTGTCTATGTGCAACCGAGAAGTCCTACCGAGATAACTGTTGAAGAAAATGAAGAAGATATCCAGTTACCGAGTGATGAAGAAGATCATACAGAACCTACCGAGCCTGTATTAGCCAAGTATGTCAGAAGACATCATGCACCAAGTCAAATTATAGGAGATAAAGATGATCTAGTGATGACAAGGAACAAACTGAGACAGAACACATGTTTGATATCTGAATTTGAACCGAGAATAGTGAAAGAGGCATTTAACAGTGAAGATTGGATAAATGCTATGACATAAGAGATTGATCAAATCAAGAAGAATGACACATGGACATTGGTCCCAAGACCGAAGGACAAAAATGTAATCAGTACAAAGTGGATCTTCAAAAACAATCTAAATGAAAAAGGTGAGGTCATTCAGAATAAAGCAAGATTAGTTTGCAAAGGTTATGCCCAAGAAGAAGGAATTGATTATGGTGAGACTTTTGCACCTGTTGCTAGACTTGAAGGAGTAAGAACATTGTTGGCATATTGATGCCCAGCAGCTAGACAAGATTAGTTCTATGTCTAGATTGTATTGAACAAATAGGAATCTGCTTTAGCATATTAGATGTGAAGTTGCAGATAGATTTTATTACTGTTATTTTGTGAAAGTGACAGGAAATCTCTTAACCAAGTGGACTTAATAGTCTTATATGTAAACCCTCTAGCAAGGTGACATTCTAATTGAGTGTTTGAAATCCTTTGACAAGGTCACTTCTAACAAAGTGAAGATCCTAACAGATCTGAGGGAAATCCCTTAACCGGGTCACATCTAGCAATGTGTTTGTAATCTTTAACAGGATTTGCTTTTAACCAAGCATACTCTAGAAGAGTATATTTCTTAGTGGGTCCAAAATCCCACAATGGTTTTTCCATATTTGGGTTTCCACGTTAAACCTGGTGTTATGAGGTTTATATTGTTCATATCCTTTTGAGTTTGCATGTTTGACAATTTTTGGTTATATGACTGATATATATGTTACCGAGGTTGAATCTGATGTTTTTATGGATGATTAAGTTTGTATGATTCACCCCCCCCCGCTCTCATCTTGTTGGCTATTGGATTTGTACTTATATTAAGTATCAGAACTATCACTTAATACTTTTGAAACAATCTCTTCCTCGCTCAAAGATCTACCACAACACTGAATTCCTAATACAATTTCATTTACCCTTTCCATGAATGCAGAAAGTCTTTCATCTTCCTCCATCTTCAAGCTTTCATATCTTACCTAGTAACATTCAAGTTTTACAATTTTAACAGTGGGATCACCTTCATTCAGAGTCTCCAACTTGTCCCATATAGCTTTCTCTGATGATTTATCTGATAGTCCCATGATTTGTTGATTTGATAAGGCGCTTAAGAGGGCTTCTCTAACTCTATAGTCATTTTCAATATTCTTTTCCAAGTCTGCCAGTGCAAGATTTCCAGATGTCGGATCATGAGGAGTGTAACCATTCTGATTTATGTCCCAAATTTCCTTTCCAATGCATCTTAAACGAGTCTCCATCCAAATCTTCCATACTCCATAGTTTGTTCCATCAATCCTAGGGTTGTCCTTCTGGAAAATAGTAGTTGAACTAGTATTTTCCATGGGATCTTCCTTAAGCGGTTAAGCTTCTGCAAAAAGAGGACCAAGCTTTGATACCAATTGTTAGGATAATCGGTGAACAACTGAGAGGGGGGGGGGTGAATCAGTTGTTAACATATTATGTGAATTAAAGAACTTAAAACCTTATACCAAAATAATTGATTAAGCATTAAATCATAATTGAAAACTAGAGAATCAATACCATGCAACCATAACACATAACACCATGATTTGTACATGGAAAACCCGGTAAAGGGAAAAACCACAGTGGGAAACCCTACCCACAATTAGATGATACTTCTGTAGAAAGTATATTATTACAATAGGGGCCTACACATGCAGGAAGGCACACTACCTAGAGTGCACTACTCATCACAATGGAGTCTCACTGACTACAAAAGAGGCCAACCACCTCAAGCTATTTTGGCAACAATTGAGAAAGAAGAATTGCCTATGATAGCATCAAACATGCCAGATTACAGTTCCAGTTAAGCTCAATACCAAAGGTATAAAACCTCTTACATAAACCTAACTTGATCACCTATGATTGACCAAATCCTCTGCACAAATGATTATTACATTATTCGCTCCTTGCCTATGATCTAAAATGAGATCTTATATATATTTATACCAACTCGAGACCTAACCAATTAGGTCGGCCACTCAAATGATAATTAAATATATCCATTACATAATATTGAAATAAAATCATAAAACATGTCGGCCTATGGTCAAACAAACATCATCCAATCAATAAAATATCCTGGAAGCGCATCGGAGGATCCACCAACATGTTACATGAAAACTGGTCCATAATCTAGATAGCACCAAACCTAAATTAGATCCACACATGCCAAAGCAATGACATGAATCAGTCGAGGCATGAACACAATCACCACCACCATCCTGAGTCCCTCCTAGAAGCTACACCAACACCACTTATTCATTACATCAAAGATCTTCAATAAATCTCTACCAGTGAAACCCTTATCGGACCTATAAAGCAAGCTTACTAGAACATAAGATAGCATCTGATCATAAAGTCAATACCAACTGACTAAAACATACTTCAAAAGCATATGAACCATCCATACAAACTTATTCCATCATTCAGATCATACCGATGACAATCAACTGATAATCTTCCCAATCCAATCCTTCTACAGAAGCCGGTAAACAATTATAACAACTACTATTGACATCAATGCAACACATAATCAATTCCATCATATTGCCAACAAAACTTTCATATGAGTCTTGACACCTAGGATTTATATTTTCCAATTTGTCATACTACCCAGTGAGAATTATCATCTGGTAAACTGTAGACTGTCGTATGAGTCATCATAACCTTTAACAATTCTTCATCTAAGAAGCATTAAATTATCGTACAAAAATAGGCATCAACTTGTATGAATTTTCTAGTTTGTCATCTGGAAGTCCTTAAATTGTAGTCTTATAAGTAATCTTTTGTTGTACGGGACTTTGATTCTATCAGTCCAAAAGCCTGTCTTTTTGCGTACTTTTCTAGATATGTCATACTTGCCTAATCAGTCTGCAATGAGCGTATATTTGGTCATTTTAATCTTGAGCACAAACAATATTGATAGTGTACCCCTGTCGTTGTGTTATACGACTTTGTTGATTATATCTAAGCTAGTTCAATCAAGCCCTCATAGATTAGCTTAGATCAAATCTTACACATGGTAGATCGCTCCTGAAACCAGACTTGGTCTTCATCTCCTTAATCAAACCACAAAACAAACAAGTAGCTCCAATTAATCTTGACTTTTGTATCACTCCTACCTCTTAGTCACGTCGATTGTAAATGCCTATTCAAACCCGAAGTTCTCGTAAGATAACTACAAAAGGTAAGAGACAACCCTTTTCATCAGAGGCTAATCCATTCTTTATAGAAGATCTCATCTCAGATAAACCTTCATCATCAAGTATACCAATTTTTGATCAACCCTTCTCTCCCACCATGTCTGGAGAAAGGCAAGAAAGAGAAGCTTCTAAATGTAATACTCATGATAATATTAGCACCCATGCTACTGATAGTGACTCCTCATCTAGCGAGTCCAAAATTTTTGAACCTACAGAAGTTGTTATAAATAATTGTCAAAATGATAAGGATTTTTGAAAAATGATGAAAATTATCATCGCTAGAGAAAAAGAAGAGCATTTCCTAGAGTTGGCAAAACAAGGTGCTAAACTTCCCATTGATTATAACATTGAAAGTATTATCACTAAAGAAGAAGATACCCCATTAATGATGGTAAACAAACAATTGCAAGCATTGTAAACTGAAATCAAGGAACTGAAAAGCAAGGATAAATCATCTACAAAGTATTCTTTGGACACGATCTGCCCGTTCCCATTTGACAAGAATCTTTACATGCCTCCATTTCCTTCAAGAGTGGAAATTGCTAAGTTTGACAAATATGATGGTAAATCAGATCCTCAAGACCATGTCCGAGAATTTTTTTCTTTATGTATGGAGTTCATGCACGAACAAACATATCTCATGCACCTCTTTCCAAGAAGTTTAGGAGGACAAGCTATGGAATGGTTTTCAAGCTTGCTTGTGGGAATTAAATCTTTTGAAGAACTGGTTGAATTAATTCTACAACAATACTCCTATAACATTTGTCATCCAGTCACAATGACTGACCTTTGTAATTCCAAATAGAAGACAGGAGAACCTTTTCTCACTTTCCTTCAACATTGAAGAAAGATGTTCTCTAGATATTCATGACCCATTCCTGATTTTGAGAAGATGGACATCTTTGTCAATAATCTGATTCCCGAGTTGAAATATAATATCCAAATGCAAGTATACCCTTCATTCAAAAAGATGGTGGATAGTGCTCTCAAAATGGAAGACGTTCTTGTAAGGAAAAGAGATATATCACTTTATAAAGAAACACATCAAAGCTCTAGTTCCAAAGAGAAGAACAAATACTGGAAATATGACAAAGATAATAACAAAAATGTTGTTAATGACAGATTGGTTGATAATATCAAACCCAAATCAAAACTTGTAGTATTCAATCTGATTAGAGGCACACAAGCCCTCAAAGTAGCTGATAGCACTGTAGAAAATCTGCCTAAGAAATCAAAAGAGTGTTTTAAAGAGAAGCCATGGGTTTCAAAACCTAAACGTGATTTTACTCCTCTGGGAGAAGCCTATGAGTTATCTCTTAAGACCCTATTGGAAAATGAACTGGTCACATTGCCTGATAACTCCAAGCCATATGCTCCCGAGGTCAAACCCAAATGGTGGAGGGAAAATGAGTATTGTGAATATCATCGAAAAAAGGGTCATACAACAAATAACTGCATGAAACTCATGTTAGGATTCCCAAAGATGCTGAGAGGGGGGGGGGTTGATCAGTATCTAACCAGTTTACAAATTTTATGATCTTATTAAAGAAATTGCATTCCAAAACAGTGTACCAGTAAACTAGAATTAATGTAGTAAATAAGAACAATAAGCACAACATAGAAAGAACACCATAATACAATATTTTAACGAGGAAACCCAGTGTGGGAAAAACCACAATGGGATTTGTGACCCACAATATTCACTTATTGACCAATAAATGAATATTACTTACAATAGGAGCCTGCACATGCAGGAAGGCCAATTGCCTAAAGCTCACTACTTAATTACAAAAGGGAAGTTTCACGGACTTACAAAATGGATTATGCAAATCCAATATAATGTATTGCTTCGGTTTAGCATCTGTTATGCTAGGTTCAGTACCAGTTTAATCTCATACAATAACCATAAACCTTACTCCAAAATCTGCCTTAATATTCACATATTACTACTGCAATAATCTAACCATGTCCGCATCTTAAATGATCTACAAGATATCATACTTATATATGAGTCCTATTACAATTTGCCTTGTTGGCTTACAAAAAGATATTACAAATAAATACAAAATGTAATAAACAAAATCATGTCGGCTGGGGTGTCGGTAATCATCTTTGCCGCTGTCGGTAAACTATCTGTCGGTGTAGAGTCTACCGGTGTCGGTGCCATAGGATTGCAAGATTGCCATCAATGACAATACCTTTAATCACCTGCAATTTCTCATTGGAGTGTGCATTTACAAACAATCTCCCCCTTTGGCATTGATGGCAACACCCATGAGAAAAAGTCAAAAATGTATCCAAAATTTGAAGTCCAAAAATTGTACCAAAAACTGTGTGTTCCAAAACTATGTGCTCCCCTTGAGCAGATGATTTCTTCTGTCCATTATTTTTCTCATTCCCACTACTCCCCCTTTGACATCAATGACAAAGGTTATCAAAAATGTCAACTGAGTGTAGTTCTCAGCTGGATCCATGTAACCGGTGGGTTATAATCTGAAATATGTCTGCCAGTACAAAATTTAAGTTGTTAGTGAACCTTTCACTGTCTTTTAATGTTGCTTATGTCCTTTGTATTGTACCGGTGAGTATGTGCATTTTCTCTTCTGGTGTCTTAAGTCCTAGAACAAGTGCCTCTGAAATCTCTTTTCTCAAAGAGATGAGGATGTCAAGTTTTAGACCAAGTCTACATTTTAGTTCTTTAGCCTTGTATTGTATTCTTTCCTTTTTCTTTTCCAATTTTTGAAGTTTTTCCTCAAAACCTTCAATTTCCTGCTCTATTTCTGATATGGGTTTTGATGAACAGATGATATTGTCAGCTATATCATTTATTTCTATCTATACCATGCTAATCTCCTTGTCTATATCTACTATCAAAATATTTGTCTTACATGTGTCTCTGTACAACTCCTTAAATTTCGTTAATGTTTTGTTTAGTGCTGGTAGGAGGGTGTCAATGTGTTTCATGCACTTATTTATTGTCTCATCAAAGAATTTTTCTTTTTCCTTAATCATTTTCGCACTGAAAGTCTCATTAATCTGATCAACTGTGAATGGGTTACCGGTGATATACTTAGACAATGTGTCTAGTTGACTCAAAAGAATATTTATTGTCCACATTGCACTTGGGTGCAATCAATTTCAAAATAGGAATTGTGTCATCAATATCCTTATATGCAAGTGCATTGCAATCTGTGATTTTCTTGATGGAATCCAATAATACCTCTGTTACATTTGTTGGTCTGAATTCTATCATGGAAGAACCAGAAGATTGTCCAACTACCTTAACAATCTGTAATCCGTCGGTGTGAGTAACTTCTTTGCTTGAGTTGACCTCTGGTAGGTCAATCTGTGTCTGCATCTCAACTAGCAAAGGTTTGGGTTTCTCAGCTATTTCTGGTGGCACTATCTCTGTCTCAACCTTTTTCTCTTCATGTTTCTCAGAATGTACCTCTGAATGTTACTCTGTGCTTTCTTCTGCTGGTTTCTCTGATTGTGTCTCAGTGTTATCTATCGGTTTCTCTATATGTACCTCTAAATTGTCTACTGTCGGTATCTCAACAGATTTCTCTATGTTATCAGCCGGTTGCTCTAACTCAGTCAGTGTGCACATCTGTGGTATTTGTCTTTCCAGTATCTAGGGGATCAGTTGATTGTTTAGTGTGTGTTTCACTCCCAATCTCAACATTTCCATCTGTATCCTCAATATGTGTTTCTACAACAATATCCTCAGTCGGTGGCTCAGTTGCCACATCTTTCTTCTCAGTAGTTTCCTTATCAACCACAATGTTAACCTCTTGTGTATCAATGTTCATAGTATATAATACTTATGAATCAGGATTGATGTCTTCATGTGTAGTCTCTATGCTCTCAATATTATCAGTTACCGGTGGTGTATCAACAGTATCAACTGGTGGAGTATCAGAAGGAGGTGGGGGCAAATTGTCAGTTACTTTTATGCTTGGTAGTCCACCTACCTTGCCTTTACCTTTATCCTTATCCTTATCCTTTTGATAGAATCTGAAGGTTTTAAGCCTTTTATGTTCTTCTTTCTTTTCCTTCTCCACAAAGAAGATATCCCATTTGTCTATTGTTTCTTCAGTGGTCTCATTCATTCTGCCAGCCATTAAAGCTACATGTCGATGACCAATGGAAAATACAGTTCTGTTTGCCTCACTTATTAGTTCATCAATTTCTTTTGCTGATTTCACTAGGTGAACTACAAGTAATTTTTCTACCTTTATCTTCTTATCTAATTCCACAATTCCTAATCTCTTTGCATCTAGTCTCCTATACAAATGACTTGGTAAATCATCTACAACTTCTATCAAAAATTTCTTTATAAATGTCTAAGTGTAGAATAACACTGTTTTCTATACTTTCCTTTTCCTCATTTGTAAAAGTACTATACAACTTGCTAACATTTGATAAGTTTCCATCTTCAGTAATTTCATTTAGAATATTATCAAGTGGAGGGATAACTTGTTTTTCCTTCTTCTTCTTGGGTGTCATTTTCTTTGTCGGGGGCCTTACTGCCTGTTGTTTCCTTCTTGTTCTCTTTGGTGTAGGAGCAGGTACCGATGAAGGTTTTCTTTTTCTTTCTACTCTCTGAAACTTTGTCGATATTTCACTATTAGAGGAGGTACCAACCGGTGAAAGATGTGCTTCCGGTTGTAACCCTTCCAAGTCACTTTCCTTGATACCAGTCTTTTTCAACAAGTCTTCCTTAATTACTTTTACCTATTTAGTTACTTTTCCAATTGTTTTCTCTCTTCTCTTCCTTTGTTTCATGGTTTGTACTTTGCTTTCAATGGTTTCAGCATTTCCAAATACTTCTTCTTTAGGTTCTCTAGGGGCTTCAAGGAGGGATTTAGCATATGTTTCTCTTATTGTTTCATCTGCCTCATAACCCATTTCAGTTACCCAAACTGTTCTAGGAACCACTGCTTCCATCTAGATTTCATCCTTCTTTATAACAAAGCATATCTCCTTTTGGTATTTTCCCTAATCTTCATTCTAGCCTTAAATGCCTGAAACTATTCAATTATGTTCTTTTCCCTGCCATCTCCATGTTGTTAAAGATATCCAAAAGTTGTTTTCCTACCGGTATGTCAAAACCAAATTATTTTCTACCTATACCGGGAACTTCCTTGGTGATGTATAGTGAAAGGAAATACAAGAGCAAGGAAAGAAAAATAAAATCCAAGAAAGTTTATTGATGAAGTAAATGTTACCAAGAGAAACGCAAAAACCTTGGAGCAATCACCCAAATGTGAAGAAGGAGGCACAAGAACTTTTGAAAGGGGAAAAGAAAAGAAAAACCCCTTGTGATATTATGAATGAGGCAATGCCTAAAATGTGTGTGTGTGTGTGTGTGTGTGTGTGAGAGAGAGAGAGAGAGAGAGAGAGAGAGAGAGAGAGAGAGAGAGAGAGAGAAGCTCTTTACAATATTGTCATTAAGAAGAAATGAGAGAGGAGACATCTCTTAAATAGGGATGAGGAGAGGAGTTACAAAGTAACTCCCAAATCTATGAATGCCACCATTCATAAAATGTGTGTGCCATGTGTCCACATCCTCTTATGGAGGAAATCTAATATTCCTTAATAAAGGAAAATAAAAGAAATGACTTGTCCTCACACATGTACTAGAGGACAAATTACATGTAGGAATTCCAAAGGAATATCCTAAACTAAATACAAATAAACCTAAGCTAAGTAAAGATTAAATATTCTAACACCCCCCCTTAAGCTTTACTTGGGGAGCTTACATCAAACCCTTCAATGGGTTGTAATCCAAGATTTTTACAATGAAATTGGAACTTTTCTTTACAAAGTGACTTGGTCAAAATATCTGCAACTTGGTCTTCCCCCTTGCAATAGAGGAGTGAAACTTGCTTGTCTTCAATTTGTTCTCTAATAAAGTGGTGTTGGAGAGCAATGTGTTTTGTCCTTGCATGGAAAACTAGATTTTTAGCCAAGGCAATGGCACTTTGGTTGTCACAATACAATTGAGTTGGTTTGTGTTGAGGTAGACCCAAATCTTCAAGTAGTCTTCTAAGCCACAAGACTTCTTTGGAAGCATTAGTGCATCCTTTGTACTCAGCTTCAGTGGATCCAAGAGAGGTAGATTGTTGCTTTTTACTATTCCAAGAAATTGCTCCTGAACCAACAAAAAAACAATAACCACAAGTAGATTTCCCATCATTGGGATCTCCACCTAGATTGGAATCAGTAAAACCTTTTAAAGTAAAATTAGAATTTGCATCATAAAACAAACCTACATTAATAGTTCCTTTAATATATCTTAAAATTCTTTTAGCAACTTTAAAGTGTGTTTGTTGAGGTTTAGACATGAATCTTGAAACCAAACCAACACTATAAGCAATATCTGGCCTAGTAAGAGTTAAATAATTTAAACTTCCAACTAATTGTCTATACAAAGTAGGATCAACAAGAGGAGTTTGCATATCAAGCATTAACTTAGTGCCTAATTCAATAGGAATTTAAACATGGTGAGCATCATTCATGTTAAACTTATCTATAAGATCTTGAGCATATTTACTTTGAGATAAGAAAATTCCTTTAGAGGTTTGCCAAATTTGCATTCCTAAGAAATAATGTAAAAGACCTAAATCAGTCATTTGAAATTTTTGGTTAAGTTGAAACTTAATATTAGAAATCAAAGTATTGGAACTTGAAGTAAGAATCAAATCATCTACATACAAGATAATAATTATAATATCATCTTCACTATGTTTAATATACAAGTTAGGATCATTTTTACTTCTAATAAAGCCTTGCGAAAGAAAGAATGTATTAATCTTTGAATACCACTCCCTAGGAGATTGCTTTAATCCATAAATTGATTTCTTTAATTTACAAACTAAGTGTGCATTACCTTCTTTAATAAAACCAGGAGGTTGAGACATATAAATTTCCTCATGTAAATCACCATTAAGAAAAGCACTTTTAACATCCATTTGGTGAATAGGCCAATTCATTCTAGAAGCTAAAGCAAGCACAAGTTTAATTGTAGGCATTTTAGCAACATGAGCAAAAGTTTCAGTATACTCTAAGCCTTCAATTTGAGAAAAACCTCTAGCAACTAATCTAGCTTTAAATTTACTAACTTGATTATTAGCATTCAATTTGGTTTTATAAAGCCACTTGCAAGAAACAAGATTTTTACCATGAGGCAAGGGAACTAAATCCCAAGTTTGGTTAGAAATTAGAGTATCATATTCTTCCTTCATTTCTTTTTGCCAATGTGGTTGATTTTTAGCTTGATCAAATGTTTTAGGATCATTAGAATTCATAATAGTAGTCATTAAAGCATAATTACAATAATTAACTCTTCTAGCTTGAAGTCTATCCATTCTAGCTAAGTATTCATCACTATCTTGAATTAAAGATTTAAACCATTTAGGTCTTCTTTTAGAAGTAATGGATTCATCACTAGAAGAAGAGTCATGAGGAGTAGAGTTATTATTATCATCATCACTATCACTAGAAGGAATAGAAAGAGATGCATTAGGAGTAGGGTTAAGAGAAGGAGGTTGGTCCTCCACAAGCACAACTTTGCTTTGAGCAAGTTCATCATCCTCTACTTTAGAACAATCATGAATTCCTTTTTCTGCAATACAAACATCTCTTGCAACTTTTACCTTGTTAGTAATAGGATTGTAAACTCTATAACCTTTAGTATTTTCATCATAACCAACAAAAATAAAAGGAGAAGATTTAGCATCTAATTTTTTTCTTTTCTCCTTAGGTTTGTGAACATAAGCTATGGATCCAAAAATTCTTAAATTCTGCAAATTAGGCTTTCTACCAGACCAAGCTTCTTCAGGAGTTTTATCCTTTAAGGCTTTGGTAGGTGTTATATTAATTAAATAAGTTGCACAAGCCATAGCTTCAGCCCAAAACTTGTAATCCATATTTTTTGCATGCAATAAACATCTAGCCATTTCAACAATTGTCCTATGCTTCCGTTCTGCCACACCATTTTGTTGTGGTGTATAAGGAACGGTAAGCTCATGTTTAATTCCAAACGATTTCAAATAAGCATTAAATGCATTATTGACATATTCTCTTCCATTGTCAGTACGAAGAATCTTAATTTTAGAACCAGATTGCCTTTCTACAAACATATGAAATTCAGTAAACACATCAAGCACTTGATCCTTACTATGAAGGAAATATATCCATGTTCTCCTTGAAAAATCATCAACAAAGGTAAGTGCATACCTTGAACCTTGGATGGAGGGATTCTCCATGGGACCCAAGAGATCACTATGAACTAGATGCAATTTAGTATATGCCCTCCAAGATTGACCATGAGGAAAGGGTTCCCTATGCATCTTACCACTCATGCAACCATTGCAAACAATTTGAGAAGGAACAATACTAGGCAATCCATCAACCATATTTGCTTTTTGCATCAATGAAATATAATCAGAATTGAGATGGCAAAGTCTTTCATGCCATATAGTAAAATCAATAGTAGTAAGAAAAGAATACTTTGGAGGAGCAAATTCATAGAACTTGAATAAGTTATCACTATCCATTTTAGCAGTAGCAATAACATGATTAGTGTTTGGATCAATGATATAACATATGCCCCTATAAAAGTTAATCTTATAATCTTGACAAAGTTTAGGAACTGAAATCAAATTTGATTTTAATTCAGGAACATAAAGAACATCATGTAATTTCCCATTAGAAACATTCACATCACCAATAGCTTCAACTTTACAACTATGATTATTAGCTAATTGAACAGGAATATTAGAAGTATCGGGATGCAAAGATTCAAAACATTCTTTATAAGAAGTAACATGTTGAGATGCACCAGAATCAATAATCCACTCAAGTGGTTGAGAAACATTATAAGTACATGTAAATGCATGACGAGATGAATTACCATTATTATTACCTTTCTTATAATGAGGTTTATGTTGATTATTTTGATTATTTTGATTCATGGGCTTTTTACCATTTTGTTTCTTAAAACAATTATTAGTAATATGTCCATCTTTCCCACAATATGTGCAATGGGGTCTTGTTTGAGAATTATTCCTTTGATTATTGTACGTATTATTATGATTATTATTATGAGAATTGTTATGATAGGATTTAGAATGAGATTGATAATTAGAAGATTTGTGATTATTATTATGATTATTATTATGATTATGATTATGATTATGATTATGATTATGATTATGATTATGATTATTATTATTGGATCTAAAATTATTATTATGATTTTGATTTTTAGACATAAAAGCATGTTCACTACTTTTAAGAGTACCAAATTGAATTAATTTAGCTTCCTCTTGACGCAATAAATTATGAAAAATATTATAAGTTAATTGAGTAGCTAAGCTAGGAATAGCAAGTTGAGCATGAATATTCGTAATAAACTGTTGAAATTGACGAGGAAGACATTTTTTAAGAATAAGATGAATTAAACGTAAATCAGCTAGAGTAACTCCTAAACCAGTTAATTGACTATTAACATAATCAAACTTTAATAAGAATTCATCCATAGTTTTAAAATCTGTATACCTGAGATCTTCAAGTTGATCTTGAAGCTGAATTTTTCGGGATTCATTTGAGCTATCATAAGTTCTTTTTAAAATTTTCCAAGCTTCATACGCTTTTGTACAATTTCCAATTAGAACATACAAATCCAGAACCATTGAAATACCAATTAAACCAAGTGCTTCCTCATTTTGAGCCTTCCATCTATCTTGGTTGGCTTGAGGAGCAGTTGTAGCGGGCTCAAAGGTTTTATCAGTTGCAACATTCAAAAGATGCTTGAAACGAAAAATAAAAGAAATATGTGTTTTCCATGAATGATAATTAGAACTATTTAATTTAATTTCCGGAATTAATGTAGACATGATAGCAAAATAATGATTAGTAAAAAAAAATTACCCCTTTGATTAAAAAACAAAAAAAATAACCTCCTTGATTTAAAAATTTCAATAATAATTTATTAAAAAAACTTTTTAATCTTTAATAACAAATTTAAAGATTTTTTTTTTTTTAAACTTTAATTTTATTTAAATAAACTTTATATTAAAAAAAAAATTATTAAAAACTCTATATATATTAATAAAATTTGTTATTGTAAATAAAAATAAAATAAAAAAAAATTATAAACTTTTTAAACTTTTAATATAAACTATTTAAAGCTTTTTATGTATTAAAAAGTGTAACTTTATTAACTTTTTAAATATACTTAAAAACTTTATAAGTTTTTTTTTGAAACTTAACTTTATACGTGAGAAAAAAAGAAGATTAAAGTTTTATAAAATTGCAGTAAACGATACTAAGGGAAATGAAATTAAACGTAAGAAAAGAAACGTTATGATAGAGATAAAAGGGCAGAGGTGTTAATAAAATAGGTGATATGCAGATTGAGCAGAGATGCACAGGGAAAATAAACAGAGACGTTACTTATATTTGAAAATGATTTAGAGCTCTATTATTCTGAAAACGTTACACAAAAGACTGCAGAGGTTCCAACAAATGTACAGAGAAAGGGATTTTGCAGAGGCGTTAAAATTGTTCAGGGAAGGGAAGAGTACAACAAACTTATGACAACAAAAGTTGGAAAATAATACGTGCAGAAATAGTTACAGAGACGTTACGACAGCAGAAGTTGAAAAAATAAAAAAAATGTGCAGAAATAGTTACAGAGACGTTACGACAGCAGAAGTTGAAAAAATAAAAAAAATGTGCAGAAATAGTTACAGAGACATTACGACAGCAGAAGTTGAAAAAAATAAAATAAAATAAAAAAAATGTGCAGAAATAGTTACAGAGATGTTAGCACAGCAAACAAAGTGACAGCATACGTTAATAACAGATGAAGAAAAAGAAAAAGAAAAACAGAGGCGTTGCAAATCCTTGTTTAACAAATCTGCAGAGATGATGAAGCTTGCAAATGTGAAAGATTTACAGAAATATTTGTAGAAATAGAGTTACATTTTGTAATAACAAAAACTAGATTTCAGATTTGAAAGGAAATACAATGTAGAACTGCAAATAGAGAGATTTATGCCTTTCACAGGGTAGAACCTGTAGAAAATGTTAGACTCTGATATTTTATTTTTTAAATACACAGAGATTCAATGAAGAAACAATATGAATTTTAATTTTTTTTTAAAAATGCAAGTAAAGGAAATGTTAGAACCTACAAACAAATAGAGAATGCAATGTAATAATAAATCAGATTTGGCGGCAAGCCGACCAAACAGATTAAGGAGGCTGAGTTTGGTGGTAAACCTTCCAAACTTTTCACAATAAAAAAACCAGAAACTTTGGCGGCAAGCCTTCCAAAGCCACAACTTTAAACTAGAAAGAATGAACTTTGGCGGCAAGCCCTCCAAAGCTTTTCTTTTTTTTAATTAAAAAAACTAGAATATAAGATTAAACTTGCAGGCAAACTTGTTAACAAGTTTGAAAAAAAATTAAAATCTGAAATAAAAAACTTGCACAATAGAAAATATTAGAAAAAGAACTTCTTCTCCTCTCAAGAATGCCTCCAAGAAGGTGAACTCCACAGAATGGTAACCTTCATCAATGTCAACTTAAAACGAGGATTAGAAACCTGCTCTGATACCATGAAAGGAAATACAAGAGCAAGGAAAGAAAAATAAAATCCAAGAAAGTTTATTGATGAAGTAAATGTTACCAAGAGAAATGCAAAAACCTTGGAGCAATCACCCAAATGTGAAGAAGGAGGCACAAGAACTTTTAAAAGGGGAAAAGCAAAGAAAAACCCCTTGTGATATTATGAATGAGGCAATGCCTAAAATGAGAGAGAGAGAGAGAGAGAGAGAGAGAGAGAGAGAGAGAGAGAGAGAGAAGCTCTTTACAATATTGTCATTAAGAAGAAATGAGAGAGGAGACATCTCTTAAATAGGGATGAGGAGAGGAGTTACAAAGTAACTCCCAAATCTATGAATGCCACCATTCATAAAATGTGTGTGCCATGTGTCCACATCCTCTTATGGAGGAAATCTAATATTCCTTAATAAAGGAAAATAAAAGAAATGACTTGTCCTCACACATGTACTAGAGGACAAATTACATGTAGGAATTCCATAAACCTAAGCTAAGTAAAGATTAAATATTCTAACATATAGCAATAGATATACAAGTAAGTTACCAAATCTGAAAGTACCTTTCTTTTCTCCTTTGATTTTCTTCAGATTATCAATCAATTCATCTTTTAACCATTCACATATGTCAATCTTTGCATTACTGTTCACCATGTCATAAGCACTCTTGATATATAAACTAGAAACAAAGTTTAATCTATTGGCACGTGTAGTCTTGTATCCTAGAATCATGCTAATGAATCTTACATTAATATCCTTTACATCATTTACTCTCAAGGATCTGCTATCATGGGTTGCACTAGTTAGGGTCATCATAGTGTCGTTAGAGACCTTTCCTTTTTCTGGTCTACTATTGATGGAAGGTAAGCCAGTCACTTCCCTAACTGCTTCTTTTGTAATCTTACAGATGGAATCTAGCCAAAAGAACTCCCCATGAACTCTTCTCAATACAATCCTTATAACTTCCTTGGGAAAATCAGGAATGCTAAGTATTTCCACAAAACCTAGGGTTTCAATTATCTTGTGTTCCGGTTTCACATTACCATTTTCATCACAAATTATAGTCCTATACATGTTCATTATCTCATCAGCACAAAGTTCCTCAATATGACAATGTATGTATATCCTAGGGTCTTCAGCATCCTTTGGGAATTTTAAAAAATGCTCCTAGGGTATCATCCTTCTTCGCAACTTCGGGTATTATCTTAAATACAGGCCTAGGGAGTTTAACCACTTCAATTATAGTAGGGTTTGCAATGAATTCAGGTGCAGAGGAGGAAGCCATTGTATAAATACCTTAATCTGCCTTTAGGTTTGAATGCTTGATAGATTTTGCTTCACTTCTTGTTGTGGATGTCTTCGCTTGGGTTTTTCGCACTCTAAGAAAGTTTGAATGTTTGGTGAGTGAAAAAGAGTGAAAAACACTTTCTTTATAATGTCATTTCCTTCAACTACCATAATAAATGCCTGTCGGTTAAGTGAAAACTTAACTCATCTGTCGGTAAAGAAGCATTTCATCTTCTTACCATTAACCGAGGGTAAACTAGCATGTTTTCAATTAGATGCCATACCCCCAAGGGATTTCATTTCAGTTAGATGAAGAAACACCTGTTGGTGGAGTGATACTCTATTCTACCAATGAAGGAATAGCCTCATCAACATTCTGATCTCTCTTTCTAATCCATTGTTTTGAAAATTCTTGCTTTACCTCTTCAACCTTCTCTTTACCTTTCAAACTAGGTCCTTTCTTATTTGTCGGTGATGCCTTACTCCTACAAAATTTTGCAATATGTCCAATCTTGTTACAAGCATAACAAGTCACATTGTTTTTTTGAATAGCTTTTCCATATCCTATGCCGGTATGTGTTCTACATTGATTAGATAAGTGTCCAAATCTTCCACAAACATAGCATCTTACATTTATTCTGCAATTTTCTGAATTGTGACCAATTTTTTTGCATTTAGAACATTGACCAGTGGGTGCATTAGTGTTCTGATAGTTTCTAGATCTACACTGATTTTCTCTATGACCATACTTGTTATAGTTAAAGCATTTCCCATTAAATTTGTATGCATTAAGTTGTCTTACCGGTTTGCTGTGATCATGATTGTTTGCAGTACCAAAGATTTCACCAACTTCAAAGCCAAGACCATTAGTATCTCCATTAGGTTTCTGATTTTTCAGCATATCATCAAGTTCTTCTGAACTTTTCTTGAATTTCTCCTTATGTTGATTTGCAGTAGCCAACTCATTTTCCAAGAAATCTTTTTGTCTCATGAGTTCAATTTTATCATGTTCCAAGTGAATCAGAATTGTCTTCAACATATCATTTTCATGATTGAGTCTTCGATTTTCATTTGCAACATCATTCATTCTCCTAGCCAAGTCATCTTCATTCTTCTTTCTGTCTTCAATGTCTTTACAAAACCTCATAGTCATATCTTGCATCTCATTCCTCAAGGTCATATTCTCTTGTTTCATCTTGCTTACAAGATCATTAAGAGTTTCTTTTTCATCATCATCTTTCTACATCTTCTCATGAAGTTCTCTTCTTTTATTCAGGGCAATAGTATAATTCTCCTAAAGTCCTTGAATGATTTCCTGTGTAGCCTTCAGATCATCTTCAAGTTTGATATTCTTCAACTTTTCTGCATCATAATCTGCAAGAGCTATTTCCAATTGCTTTCTCAAATTATCCATCTATACCGGTGTCAGAATATCCCTCAAGTTGTTAGGATTTTTGAAAAAAGAGGACCAGGGTCTGATACCAATTGTTAGGATTCCCAAAGATACTAAGAGGGGGGGGGGGGGGGTGAATCAGTATCTAACCAGTTTACAGATTTTCTGATCTTATTAAACAAATTGCATTCCAAAACAGTGTACCAGTAAACCAGAATTAATGTAGTAAATAAGAACAATAAGCACAACATAGAAAGCACACCATAACACAATATTTTAATGAGGAAACCCGGTGTGGGAAAAACCTCAGTGGGATTTGTGACCCACAATATTCACTTACTGGCCAATAAATGAATATTACTTACAATAGGAGCTTGCACATGGAGGAAGGCCAACTGCCTAAAGCTCACTGCTTAATTACAAAAGGGAAGTCTCACTGACTTACAAAATGGATTATGAAAATCCAATATAATGTACTACTTCAGTTCAGCATCTGCTATGCCAGGTTCAGTGCCGGTTTAAGCTCATACAATAACAATAAACCTTACTCCAAAATCTGCCTTAATATTCACATATTACTATTGCAATAATCTAACCATGTCCGCATCTTAAATGATCTACAAGATCTCATACTTATATATAAGTCCTGTTACAATTCGCCTTGTCATCTTACAAAAAGATATTACAATTAAATACAAAATGTAATAAACAAAATCATGTTAGCTGAGGTGTCGGTAATCATCTTTGCCACTGCCGATAAACTATCTGTCGGTGTAGAATCTGTCAGTGTTGGTACCATAGGATTGCAAGGTTGCCATCAATGACAATACCTTCAATCACCTACAATTTCTCATTGGAGTGTGCATTTGCCAACAACTCAAACACGAGATTCAAGACCTTATCGATGCTGGAAAAAGTGTTGTTGGAAATCATGCAACCAATGTTGATCACAAAGCTTTCAAAGATCCCTTACCTACTTATGAGAAGGGTGATTCCTCAAAGTCCAAGAGAGGTGTCAAAGTCAATTACACCTATGCCAACAATGATAATGTGATAAACATGCTTGAACCTTCCCAATCTAAATATTGCAATGTGATCATATACAAAGATCAGCAAAATAAAATGGGAACTATGAATGTCGTGACCCACGCTCAAAAAAAGGTTAGTCTCAAAGGAGTTAGTTCCTCCTCTCTTGATCAGACATCATCAAATACATTGACAACATTCAAACCTACCAACTTCTTCACATAAACAAACATATACGATCACAACTAAATCTAAACAACTGGCTTCGTAAACTTCTTCTGGTTATAGCATTGTTGAACAATCAAAACAAACTACCGCCCAAATCTCCATTCTTGAACTACTTAAAATCTCTTCTGCTCATAGAGAAATTCTGGATAAAGATTTGCTCGCTACTAACATCCCTAAAGACTTAGATTTGGGTTAGTTTCAATCTATGGTGGGTCATCTAACTTCACCTCACTACCTATCCTTCTCTGAAGAAGATGACAATTCCCTAAATAATCCACATAAGAAGCCATTGCACATTGAAACTATGATCCATAAACACCGATTCAAGCATGTTTTGATAGATGGAGGTACTGGGTTGAATATTTGTACCTACAATTTACTGATGTGGTTGGGATTTTCTAATAATGTCATTGATCCAACAAATAAAATAACAATCAAAGCTTATGATGAAGAAGAAACAACCTCTAAGGGTCTGGTAATATTACCAATTAGGGTGAGACCTGTAGAAAGAGATGTTATTTGTCAGGTGCTTGATCTTCCTTTATCCTACAACATCTTGTTGGGTAGACCATGGATTCATGAAATAGAAGAAGTGCCATCTACTTACCATCAGTGCTTGAAATTTCCCTACAATGGAGTTGAAGTCACTGTTCCTGTCAATACAACCTACACCTGTAATGCTTTAAAACATTGTGTTGATACCCCTGTTCCTCATAACAGAGTAGCCTCTATAGCTGAAAGTTCAAAAACTTTGATGAAAGACTTAGAATAGAAATTGAAAATCACAGGTATTGGCATGGATGGATACAAGATAGAACTTGTACTCTCACTAATGTCTCTTCCACCATCACCAAGATAGTCTGGAAAACCATCTGAGGCTATGAAGCCACAAACTTCAACTACAAACATCATCTATGATGGTATTTTTGTATAGTCCTCTACTTCCCTTGTAGATGAAATAGAAGAGGCGACTGTTCTCAAATGGCTTTTCAAAGAAGAGAGTGAAATTGGAGAAGGGCAACACTGTGATATTTCCCCTGAACAATATGGTCCAAGCTATAAGATGATTCAATGCATGGGATATTCAGGTATTGTTCCTCTAGGAAAGCACCAAGAAGGAATCATCGAACCTATCAAGTTGAAAACTAAGTCTACAAATGATAAAAATGGACTTAGAGACCATCTAGAAGAGTCATCAAATAAAAAACACACGTATCATCAATAGCCTAAGTGGAGGAAAAAGATACTACATCAAACATCACAAGAAGCAAATACTCAACAAATTCAGGAAGAGTATGAGAAAGAACAAGAACTGGCAAACAAGAGAGAAGAAGCAACTTGTAATCAAGTTCCAATTGAATCAGCAGTAACACTACAAGAAGTATATATTCCTGAAGACATAAGAGAAGAGGTGGAAGGAATTAAAGACATGTTTGCACCACTAAAAATTCATGTCACATATAAGGGACGAATGTAAGAAGAGGATTCAGAAATAGACTCGAATGAGTATGAATGGGGTCCAGAGTCTCTATCAAATACATCTACCGAAGAAACTCCTGAAGAACCTAATGATATCATAGACAAAGCACAAGAGATAATATGCTTGAAGCTACAATGAGATATAGAGGAAATTAGACTAAAAAGACAAGAATATTATGAACAACAGCTAAAAGAAGGAAAAGCATAGGAAAATTCGTCACCTACTGTATCTCCCTCTAATGAGATAGAGAAAATAAGATATGGGAATAAAAATCAAGAATTGGAGGCTAGACAAACATGACCGGTCATTAGTCCAAAGGAAGCTGAATGGGAAAGAAGACAGAGACTAACAGAGTCATCAAGGTTATATCAATAGGTATATCAACTACAAGTGATCATTGAACCAAATCATGAAGGAACTTGTTGCATAAAATATGTTGATATTGATACTATACATGCTTTCACCAAGCCACTTGAAGAGGAGTCAAATGCTTCATCTTTTGACTCTGATCACTCTGAAATAAGATCTATTTATGACATTAACTATTTGACACCAAACTATGACTACTTTTTCATGAATGTCGAAACTCTATCTGAAGAACCTATTACTATTGAACCACAATATGTAGTCCAGTCTGAAGTAGAAGAAGGTGCTAGTGGTAGGTCTGCTAGATTAGATCTTCTAAATGGTAAAGTAAACTTTGATAATCATGTTATTACTCTTCCTAGTCTTGAGATGCTTACACAAGGTAGTCTTCTAGAACTCAACTTGTCAGTCTGAGGTTCTGATGACAATACCATGAATTGCCTTGAACCTGTTGAATCTTTATCCCTGGTACATCCTGGGCTTATTTGTTGTACTCTCCAAGATCAACCCTTGAATATCCCTACCTTTGCCAACGACTATACATTAGCCTGTTATCTTAATGCAGTCGAACAAATGAACTCTTCCACCAGTGAAAAAAGTGAGAACATGATAGAAGCAGATGTCAGGTATCTTAGTCTCAAAAATCAAAAAAATAAAAATAAGTGTTCTAATGGTGAAAACCACACTGTGGCGGTGTCAGAATAAAAAATAGTAAAAATAAGGACGTACCTAGCAGTGAAAACCTCTCTGAGGCACCTAAAGGTGAGATAATTGATATTTTGCATGATCACTTTCAAGATCAATCATCAGTGTTGATTGAACCTACATAGCCAGTGAACATCAGAACAAAAAACACTCAACATATTATAAATCTAGCTCAATCCCTATCAACAGAAGAACTGAAGGAGTTTGCTAATTTCTTCACGAAGAAAAAGATCAATTTTGCATGGACATATGCTAACATGTCGGGTCTGGATCCTGACCTCATAATGCATCATCTTTCTATCGCTCCTAGAGTTAAACCTGTCCAGCAAAAACTCCAAAAAAATGCATCCTCATGTTGCATTACTTGTTAAGGTTGAGCTAGAAAAATTACTAAAAGTTGGATTCATAAGAGCAATTGATTATGCTGAGTGTATATCTAATATTGTAAGTGTTTCCAAATCTGACAAATCAATACGTGTTTGCATAGATTTCAAAGATTTAAACAAATTTTATCCAAAAGATGATTTTCCATTGCCTAACATAGACATGATAGTGGATATGATTGTTGGCTATGAAATGTACTCTCTAGTGGATGGTTTTTCTAGATACAATCAGATCAAAATTGCACCTGAGGATCAAGAGAAAACAACATTCACCTGTGCATGGGGAACTTTCTACTGGATTGTTATGCCCTTTGGCTTAAAGAATGTAGGTACCACTTATCAAATAGTTGTAACAATGATCTTTCATGATATGGTGTACAAAACCATGGAGGACTATGTCGATGATACCCTACTTAAATCTATGAAAAGGTCAACACATCTCTCAGAACTGGGTCCAATCTTAAACAGGATGGAAAAATTTAAACTCAAACTAAATCCTAAGAAATGTGCATTTGGAGTTACATCTGGAAAGCTCCTAGGATACATTGTTTCAGAAAAAGGATTTGAAGTGGACCCAGAAAAAGTTAAAGCTATAATAGAAATGCCACCTCCAAAGAATGTCAGGCAGATGAGGATTCTACAAGGGCAGCTCCAATCAATAAGACACTTCATTTCTCAGCTTGCAAATAAAGCTCAACCATTCACAAAATATTTATGGAAAGGAGTTACATACAACTGGGATGAAGACTATGAACAACACCTAAGGCAGATCAAGGATTATCTTTCTAATCCACCTATCTTAATGCCACTTATTCAAGACAAACCCTTGATTCTCTACATATCAGCTACTAATACACCACTGGGGGCACTTTTGGCTCAACAGGATGAGAAGAAAAAGGAAAGAACTATATATTATATCAACCAGACGTTGATGTCCTATGAGATGAACTACACTATCATTGAGAAATCTTGTCTAGCATTGGTCTTCACATGAAAAAAATTAAGACATTACATGCTAGCACATTCTATCAAACTGATGGCTAAGATTGATCTGCTCAAATATCTTCTCAGCAAGGCAACGCTTACATGGATATTGGCTAATTAGGTTATGATACTTATAGAATTTGACATTGAATATGTAGAATGCAAAGCTATCAAAGGACAAGTCATTGCAGATCAACTTGTCGATGCTCCGCTTGAAGATAATCAACCTTTGCACATAGAATTTCCAAATGAATCCATAATGCATCTTACTCATCGATCCTGGAAAATGTTCTTTGATGGGCCTTTTACTCAACAAGGTTCTGGTGTTGGAATTCTTTTTATCACTCCTCAAAGATCCTCAATCCCAAAGGCATACAAGATCCTCTTTCCTTGTACAAATAATATCGCAAAATATGAAACCTTGGTAAATGGAATCAAGCTAGCTATTGAATGGAAAGTTATTGAGTTATACATATATGGCGACTCTCAGCTGATAATCAATCAGATCAATGATATATATCAAACTCGGGATGAAAAATTGATTCCCTATAAAAGAATGGTTGATGGCTTTAAGAAATACTTTACCTTTGTATCATTTCAGCAAATTTCTAGATCAACAAATAGAGCAACAAATGCTATGGCTACATTGGCATCTATACTACAGCTACAAGAATTTGAGTACTGCTATGAATTCTTGGTGGAAGAGCTTCATTGTCATGCTTATGATTCCCCTGAGTCCCAGATGGTTTGTTCTATCATTGGACATGACTCTTCTCACTATAGTCATATCTACTCTTACTTGCATGACCAAATTATCCCTGATAACCTTACCCATAATGATAAAAGAAACTTGATCCGAAACGCTTCATGGTATGTCATCATCACTAATGATCTATTTAGGTGAGGTTTATATAGTACTTTGCTTAGGTGTCTAGAACCTAAAGATTCTCAATGTGCATTATCTGAAGTCCATGAAGGTATTGCTAGATCTCACTCAAACAGTCTAACTTTAGCTCAGAAACTGCTAAGGGTTGGCTACTATTGGCCAAATATGGAAAAAGATGCTATAAAATTTGCTAAAACTTGTGAGAAATGTCAGCTACATGGGAATCTCATACATGCTCCAACAAAAGAGCTAATACCTTTTATCACACATTGGCCTTTTCAACAATGGGCGTTTGATCTCATCGGCCAAATCTATCCTGCATCATCTAATGGACACAAGTTTATCATAACTACCACTGAGTACTTCACCAAGTGGGTTGATGGGGTTCCGCTAATCAAAGCAATCGACAAATAGGTGGCTATGTTCATTCTTAACTATATCATCTGCAGGTATGGAATACCTTCTTCAATTGTGACTGGCAATGGAGGGCAGTTCAAAAACAAGGATCTAGATGAGTTCTATGAAAAGTTAAAAATCAAATAGAATTGGTCTTCTATATATTACGCTCAAGGTAATGGACAAGCTAAAGCATCTAACAAAAATCTATTGACTATCTTGCACAGAACGGTCAACAAATCTGGAAAGGATTGGCATCTGTAGCTCAATCTGATACTGTGGTCTTATTGGACAAGCATCAGAACACCTAGTGGGGCTACACCTTTTGCTATGGTGTATGGGACCGAAGCAGTCTTGCCTATTGAAGTGGACATTACTTCTTTGAGAGTTTCTTTACAAAGTCTTATTACTGATGAAGATCATTGAATATCTAGATTGTAAGAACTAGAATTGTTGGATGAATGTCAGCAAGTGGCATTTGATCATCTGAGAGCTTACCAGAAGAGAATTTCTAGAGGTTATAACAAGAAAGTTTGACACAAATAATTTCAGGTTGGTGACCTTGTTTTAAGAGAGAATCCTAAAAATCAACAGTTTCGAGAACAAAAGGGGAAGTCTGTACCCAACTAGCTGGGTCCTTACATTGTTACTACAACCTTTGGCTCTGACACTTATCAACTCTCAACATTAGAAGGAGAATAGTTGCGCGAACCGATCAATACCATCCACTTGAAGAAATTCTAAACTTAGCATTCTCTGCTCCAACAATCTGTACAGCTAAAAAGTCTTGAGAAAAACCCTGAAAATCATAAAAAATTCTTGAAGAAAGAAAAAAAGAGAACAAAAGAGAAAACAAGAAAAAAATCAAATGCCTTGGTGAAAACCTGGTAAACAGGCACCTTGGTAGTAAAAAAAAGAGAGAATATATGCCAAGAAGGTGAAAACTTGGTAAATAGGCACCTCTTGTACTGAAGTGCTCCATCTATCAATGCAAATTTGGCATTTCCTGTTTTGTTTCCCACTTTCTTGCATATTTGCTTTAGCTTGTACATATCCTTCGGTTGCTTTTGTGACACCTTGGTTCTTCTTGGAAGCCTCATGGCTTGAAACCAATCAACTTCCTAGTCTTAGGGTCATCAACTCATCAATCTAAATGTCCTAAGCAGTTTAACCAAGTTCATTTTTTGTCAGTAATACTAGGTCATCCACTCTGCGTCAGTTACCTATCTCTTAACCACTACAGATTTTTACCACTAAGTAAACAAGCAAAACAAGAACAATGAAAACAATCACTAAAACTATTTGAGATTTGATTGAAATTTTCTTTGTGTGATGTCTTTTCAATTTGTTTTCAATTATTATTCCCTCTAAGTCACTCGAGGAAGTCTATCTTGACTAAGAGGAGCAAGGATTGGGGGTGTAATAGTTTTCTTTGTTTTCTGCTTGTAGGAATAATTTTGATTATCTGAAAACATCTCCTAAGTTGGGTGTCTATGATAAGTTCCTTCACATCAAGGTGAAATCACTACACATACCTCGACTCCATTTATTTGTATGCTACAGGGAGGTTGGAATCATTTCCTTGTCTATTTTGAGTAAATTTCTTTATCATGCAATCTGGATATGTGCTTAATCTATCCTAGGATATGAACAATACAAGGGTCATTATGGACAAGATAATCAATATTGCATATGACAAGGAAATAAAACTGCTTTGTGTGGTGTGTTTGAACGCAAGCCACATTCAGGTCATCCTGGCTCTTTATGCCTTGGTGCTTATATTCGCTTACTATATTGAAAAGGACATGACATTCATGTCATCTTGGCTCTTTGTGCCTTGGTTCTTGTGTTTATTCCTACATTTCCACTCAGTGATGATAAAAAGCAAATTAAAATCCAATGACTCGGTCCTATTTTGCATACATATCTTATTTTGCATACATGAGCATATCATATAGTCCCATAAGCCCATTACGCATTCATTTGCATTCATACTATTTCATGAAAAATAACAAAAAAAAACAAACATTTACATTATTAGATCATCATTTTCCTTCATCCAATCATTTCTTTGCATATAAAAAAGAAACAAAAACATTCATATTCATCTGCATTATATACATACATATTGAAAAGAAATGCATTCATATAAAACAACAACATATAGAAAGACATCTCATCAATCATCTCATATCAATAATATAAGTATGAATGAGCTCAAATCACAAACTCATATATATATCTCATTAATGTCAAAGGGTACAAATGATATCAAATGTCATAAATATTATCAATTGGGGCAAGAATCGTATAAACTACAAAAATGGGGTACAAAATCTAGGAGATATCTAAAAATCTAACTCTTCGCCTCTCCCTCATCGCCTAGAGGAGGAGGTGGTGGCTGCTGAACAGGGGCATCATCCCATCTGGGTGCCCTAGCTCCCTCTGATCGAGCCATGTACTGGGAATATGGCATCACATGTCTATCTGTCGGTACTATTGCACTATAAGCTACTAGACATAATATGCTACTTGGATAGACTAGTGAAGGACCTCACATTGAGAGGCAGCTAGCTTTGCTCTCAATCTTTGAATCTCCTGGTCCCTCTCTACTCTCACTCTCTGCATCTCCTGGTCTCGTTCTATCCTTAGGCTCTGAAGTTGTGGCTCACACTCTATGATCTGTACCTACATCACTTTCATCTGTGTTTGCAAGCCTCACACTCTACCCCTCAAAGTACGGATGATATCCACATGTGTCTGACCTCTTTCTCCTCCCTCCTCACCTCCATCACCCTACTCCTCTATCCTCTATCATACCTATCTAGGAGCATCCTCATCGCCAAGGTTTGTTGCCTCACCCATCTCAACATCTACTATGACCTCTCCTCCCCTGTCACATACATTTTCGCCAACTGTTCCTAAAGATCCTCCCTCTCCCCTCCACCACTATTGCCTTGCTAATGGTGCTCTGCTGCTACTCACACCCAGATCCCCACCCCTCCTTGGTGTCACCTCTCTCTAAGCTTGGGCTGGCACATCATCACCCTCATCTATCTAAGGAGCATGCTCTCCAGGATCTATGAATCGAGGAAAGGGATGTCTCTGAAACCAATCTCTATACTATTGTAATACTCCTGCATTTGTAACATCTTCAAGGTACTCCCATCTTTGCAGTTGTAAACCAACTAACTTCTGTATGGCCAAGGCATATCATATTCTAGGCCCCCATCCTCATCTCTCCTCATCCACAAATCTAGCATAAGTTGTAAACTCCTGAGAGATACTCTGTGGCCTCCCATACTGCCTCAAAACCCTACAAACTACAAAACACTCAATAATAACTGAAGATCTACCCAAAAGTGTCTGTGTCATAAGCATATCTCTCCACTACCTCCTCTAGTCATTCCCACTTCTCTAGACCCTTGTTCGGTCTCCAGACTACTGCTATTAGGTCATCTAACTACCCCCTCTAAAAATCAATCTTGCCCAATTGGGGTCGTGTGATATAGCTAGAATATCTATATACAATAGGTTGGCCATCCTGCCGTGAATCATCCACAATTGGTCTTCAAACTGGGATGTGCTCCCAAGCCCAAATCTGCAAAACTAGAACTCCTATTGCCATACTCTTCACCCCTCTATAGGTGATCTCATGCATCTCATGGTACATATGCGCAAGTAAGCACAAAACCCAACCTAATCTAACTAGATGAAGAAGCAATGTCTCCAACATCCTACCCCATCCACAAAAGAATCCTTGATGTCCCCTATGAGGCATCACAAAGCAACCGATCATGCCAGCCAAAATGCATGCCAGAGGGAACTGTGCTCCATACCTGCTGAACAGATCATCCCAAGTGATAGCCTGATCCAAGATAGTGCCATCCTAAAATATGTGTCTCAGTGCCTCAATGCCTTGCCATGGAATCGCATCATAATCTACCTTATCTCCAGAAAATGGTATCCTCATAATCCTATAAACATCCTCAAGAGTGATAGTCATCTCCCTAGTCGATAGGTGGAAGGTGTTATGCTCACTATGAAATCACTCAACTAACATAGTCAACAATCTGTGATTCACATGGATATCAGGCATCTGCAACAAGTATCCAAATCCACACAAACTGATGTGATCTATCTATGTGTCTGATAACTCTCACACTAATCTCATAATGGGTGGATATGTACATCTGAACTAAATATCTAGCAACTGAACTTGCAAAATTGAAAATAAAATCATCACTCCATGATCAAAGTTGAGCTAAGAATGTGTCAAAAGTGTTAACGAATCTAAATTTACAAGATTGAAATTCAAAATTTGATGTTTTGATCATTAAAAATATACACTATTTTTCATACGAGTAAGTACAGAAAAGAAACAACTCGTACGAGTAAAGATTACAAGTTGTACGTGTAAACTATCCTATACGACTTTCTATTCCACACAAGATGACAAAATGGTTACTGAAGAACACACTCGTATGATTCAAGGGTATACACCATATGACAAAACTGATGCCTTAATACGAGCAAAGAAAACTTGCCAGTTACTCATATGACAAACCCTAGTTGGCCATACGATAAAATGACTAAGGACGAACTTGAACAAAGTTTAGAACAAAAAATTCAACAAAAATTTCAAGAAATGAGAAATGAAAAAGGCTTAAGATTGATCACTTACCACTGCTGGGTAGTTTCAAGGTCGATTATGTCATCTCTGGCACTCAAATCAATGATCTAGAACAGGAATTGCCATTTTGCTCCAGAGAAGGTTTTTGCAATTTTGAACTTTGACAGGTAAAAATGAATTAAAAATGACCCCTTCAACCCCTTATATAGGCAAAACCCTAATTTTCAAATTTTCTTTGATTGACATAAAATTTGTACTCTTAGCTAAATAAATCATCCTGATTCCATTTTTGGAATCGAAATCAAAATCTAACATCAATTTTCTAGTCAAATTTTTGCAACGTTGACCACTTGATACTTTCATCTTCGTGTCATTCTTTACATCATTCTACGCTCAAATCTTTTCTGAATCAATTTTGATCTCAAATTAATTCTCCAATCAATTTTCGTGCTCAAATTATCATTTCTAAATCATTCTATTAAAAAAATTTGCCTAAAATCACTGCGATCTCACTATCTTTCGATTTTGCTCTTGAGGGGGCATACTCATTACATCAACGTTATCAATGATTACATCATCAAAAGTTGAGAAATTTTTCAAATCTTCATCTAAATTCGAGCAAAAAATCTTTACAATCAAAGATTAATCGAACCTCAATCAATCTCTAGGGGCATATTAAGTTTGTCCTCATTTGAATCAATCTTCAAATCGATGTTCAGTTTTGTTAGTAAACAAATTTGTCACTTAAAAATATTCTACTATGTGCCCAATGGAGGAGTGACAAAAAGTTTCCAACAGTTGGATAGATCGTTCGTTGAAACATGATCTTCCTCTGCGTTTGAGAGGGGAAGCTCCCTCGTATGATAGGGGTATTTGTATTTTCACGTATAATTAACCTTGAAAAGAAAATGAACAATAACTATGAATGGAGTTTAAGGAAATCTACTGTAAGGCCTTCCCCAAACCAAGCTTTGATTTACTTAGTTGACCATGTGTGACCTATTAATAAATGCTTTATAATTCAATAGAATGGACTGTGTTAGACAGATAGATTGGTGAGAAAGGTAATTGAACCAAGTTATAGAGTTATTGTACCTTGTGGTGTACATTTTGATATGTTATGAATTTGAAATCCTAAAAGATCCAATGACTGGATAATCTTGATTTAACGTATGTCAGCTATGTCTGGATGTAGAACGTATATGATTTCATGATTTGATAACAATGATGAATGTTGATGCTTCATTTATATTCTTTATGATAAAGAACTCTATATGATCCTAAGATAGGATAAATTTGAGAGGAGGTATGTCATTATTGGATTTGCAGGACTTTACTATGAGGATAGAAATAGGAATGCATGTTTTAATGTATGGATCAAAATTATGTGAATGATGATAATTGTTATGTGGAGTTATTTGGATGAAAGATGTATTGATTGATAAATGTATATTGTATGCAGAGTGTTTGTAGTGCATTATTATTCATGTGTTTTATATTATATGAGATTATTTGGAAGTACTAATGTGTAAATTGAGTTGCGCAGGAATTATCCATGTGACCATGGGAATATTACGGAGAACCAAACCTAGACTTATGTATGTTCGTAAGCCAGGGGTTGTCTATTTGGAGAGACAACACCCCGTTTGTGTTGTATTTTATTCGTAACAGTATATGTTGCATGTGTGTTAAGTGTATTTAATTTACTTGTGTAAAATCCACAAGAGACGATTTCATGTTTTAAACTGTAAAAGTGTTTTATTTGTGTCACTTGACACGTGTGTGGATTTAAGTTTAAATTTTATTTTTTTGTCTCTTGGTGGGAAAGTGTTCAACTATAGCTTTTTCAATTAATGTAACGTGATGTCATAAATACCTTGGGTAAAGAATCTTTGGGGTGGTCAACATAGGTTTGACCCGAAAATAAACTTCAGAGGGGTTTAAAATGGGTTAAATGAACACCTAGGGGTAGTTTAATAGGGTTTCCTAAAGCCCATAAGGTATACCTAAGGGTTAGGGGTAATTTTAGGCAAGTTTCTACTCCTAAGTGACCTTTTAGACACTCTAAAATTTGGCTTTTCTGAGTTGTGCGAAAATTGAAATTAGAAGTTTGAACCTAGTTGTAAACTTTCCTTTTCGAATGAGAGTCTCTTTCCCATTCTGTCTTACCTTCCTCTTTAGTTTTTAGAAACTTGTGAGAACTGAGAGAATGAGCTTCTTAAGCAAGAATTTGAAAATTTGAGGGTAATCACCCACTCTCCATTTTTTGGAGACAAAAGAATTTTGTAAAGAAAAAGATAGAATTTTGGTTTGAGAATTTTAGCTAAGGGTAGAAAGAGAAGAACCATGGAATTGGGCTGCTCATCCTCAACAAAACTAACCTACCTTTAGGCAGATTAAGGTTGGTCATATTCATCATATAATGGATTTCTTATTGCATGTGTTTGTAAGTAATGTTTGTGAAAAAGATTTATTTCTGTGCATGTTCTTTTGGAAATTTATTTGGTATTTTGTTTTATACCTTGTATGTGTGATTGGGAGTAATCAAGATCTCCTACTCTTGGGAGAGAGGAGGATCTTGTGGGTGGTAGAAGTGACAGCCCTCGAGTGAGAGACTCTCGTTATGAGAGCAATCACAAGGGAATTTATGTGACCCTTGCTGCATGGGAGAGAGGAGGATCTTGTGGGTGGTAGAAGGGACAGCCCTCGAGTGAGAGACTCTCATTATGAGAGCGATCACAAGGGAATTTATGTGACCCTTTCTGCATGGCTTGTTTATGCATTGGGGGTCATAAGGAGGGAAATAAGGCATGAATGCCTTGGGGGGCATAAGGAGTAAGGGGTTGATTTATGTTATACTTGATGTATTTGGTTTGCCATAAGGTGGCTATATGTTTTGGTTTTTCATGAGGTGGCTATTTGTTTTACCATACTTGCAGTCTCCTCAGGGTACTTAGTCCACTACCACCCTTGAAAAGACAGCACCAATGTGTGGTGCAGTGTAGCTGGGTTTGGGAGTGTGTTTTGAGTTTGTGTGTATTCTGTCTTCTATGTTGCATGTTTGTTACCTGTCTAGGGCTTGGTTCTCCGAGCTCAGGGGTGGCTACTAGTTAGCCTAGGCTGGGAGGTGAGCACTCCATGGTCATAGCCTATGTTTTATTTGCAGGTTGTTGGAAGAAAGGAAAAAGGACAAGTAGAGATTGCGGGTTTCAGAAAAGATTTGGGCATGGAATATTTATGTTTTTAAGTTGCAACATTGTAATAGGAAATTATGTCGTATCTATTTTTCGAAAAGAAATGTATCAAATGTTTGTGAGAGTCTCATTTAATAGAAATGAGAAATCCATTAGTATTGAAGGTTATTTCATAATTTAATGTACCTTAAAGAGATGAAATATTGTTTTATGCTATACAAAAGAAATGAATCTGGATTTAGTTCCTAAAGTTTTTCTGAACTTTAATAATTGTAGGTTATACAATATTTTGGAAAGAGCAATGAAATTTATTTTACCCCTTTATGCATATGAAATAGATTAAAGAAATAAAGAAATGATTTAATGATTGCATGCATGCTGTTTTCGAATATGAAAGTTCCAGTTTAAATCCTATTGCATGGCTAAATTTAAAGGATTCTAGATAAATTAAGTTGCAGAAATTAAAATCAAATATTTATTTGCAGAAATTTAATTCTAGAAATTAAATGGTCTATCTAGTTTTAATAATCACATATGTATATAGTTGCTGTTAAAATTATCGTACTCTATTAGTTAACTTTTTGCAGAAAATAAAACCTATACTATTCCCAATGAATTTAATCCTGGCAATTACCTTACTTTTGGCAGAAAGTAAAACTAAATTTAAATAAATCTAAATTATTTCGCTTATTTTTTATTAAAGCAACAAGGTTAGCAAAGAAAGAAAAGAAATATAATACATTGATCTAGTTAGGGATAATTAAATCAATTTGTTCAAAGAATAATAGTACGTATTTACTTACAGAAAACTTTAAACCTAAAATTTAAGTGCATTCAAAATATGTTTATTTAAGTTTATATCTAGAATATATGTATATAAATAGAAAGTATATATATATATATACATATATATTTATTTATAATCATATTTAAACCATATTTTTATATATAATGTAAAAGATATATTTATAAACTTATTTAAAAAAAAATAAAAATTTAAAAATATAGGGTTTCGGGCGGAGGGCCGAAACCCACTGTGTGTGCACATAGTGGGTGGTGCCAACACTGACACTATGTGGACACAGTGAGTAGCCCGTGGACTGCCACTGTGTGGGCACACAATGGGCGGCGCCCGCGCCACCACTGTGTGAACACACAGTGGGTGGCCCGCAGACCACCACTGTGTGGGCACACAGTTGGCGGCGCCCACGCCACCACTGTGTGAACACATAGTGGGTGGCCCGCAGACCGCCACTGTGTGGGCACACAATGGGCGGCGCCCGTGCCACCACTGTGTGCGCACACAGTGGTGGCCGGGTAAAACCCCCGTGCCACTGCCTCTCCCTCTTTTAAAAAAATAAACTTCGGCCACTCCACCATGGTTTTCGAATTGGATGGGCCCTGCAATGCAAGAAACTAAAAGTAAAACGCTAGCCCAGGTAGGGCTAGGGTAACATAAGAAAAGAAGAGATTTTTAAGAAGGATATACAGGGTAATTTATAATTTACATTTTAAGTTAGGGTTTGCATGCATGATTTATAAATATGTAAAAAAAAAATTATAATATTGATATATATATATATATTGCAATATATTTATAGAATTTGAAAATATGGATGAATAGGGCAAATTTTTAGACTAAATATTTTTATAAACTTATATATGCTTTTGATAATCAAATGGGCATATTTTAAAAGGATGTATAAATTCTAAATGTTTCTGGAGTTCAATCTTATGAAAGATTTGGATGAATTTGGTAAATTAATTTTGGAGATCTAATTGGATTCTCATAAATAAATGGAATTATTAAATAAAGTAATTAAATAACTAATATAAGAGGATAGTGTAGGGGCGTAAACATTAATCCCTCTAAGTGGACTAAACCTTGTGAACCCTATTAACCCAAGAGGGAACTTTTATTAGGTAAATTAATCATCTTAATGATGATTGGCACTTTAATTGTAACGGCTCCATTTGATAATATTAACGCAATTAAATAGGTTTTAGTATTGAATTAATAGAAGCCAATTTCTTTGTAAAATTAAGTATTAAGGAGGAACGTAATTACAGGATGGAGGAAAATTGATATGTAATAAATAATTAATATAGAACCAAGTAAATTATGTTAATGTTTAGTTAAGAGAAATGGTTTAATTTATGTTCTAATATTCGCAAACGAAATGATAAAGACTTTTGAATGAATTTAATATTCCCTTAAAAATTTTATTCATCCCACTTGATAATAGGAACTATCATAAATTGTTATGTTAGTATTTAATATCAATTAATAATTCATTAGAACCACAGGCTAAGTTGTCACAACTATTTAAGCAATGGTTGCATGTAAATAAGTGTCTCAAATAAAATAAAATAAAATAAATTTTGTTGTCCGTGTTTTGCCCAAAAGTTTGGGCATGACATCTACACAACAAACATACGATTGCCACTTAGATTCCGTTGGCTTTTAAACATATCACTATCAACTCTAGACTACGTATGAGAAGAGAGTGAAACAAAACTTTAAGTTTGCATAACGCCTATATATTTCAGAGATACCAAAGAAATCTATGACGTTATATGACCATTGTCTTCATGAAACTGGGAAAGTAATTTGCAATCTTATTATTTCAATATCACATGATAATTACATAACATCGAGCAAATGAACACTTAACAATCATGGAAGCACTCCCAATCTGCCTTGTATTCAAAAAATTTAGCTGTCCCAAACTCACAAAATCCAAAAAGTCCTTCAACCATCTCTCTTTCTAATATTTATAGCCTCTCAAAATAACTACCTCATTACCAACTTTGATTCTGAGTTAAAAACTAACTCATTTCTGCGCAAATTACAATGAGTTAATAACCAACATATTTATGCGCATAAAAATTCAACCTATTAACCTTGACTCTATGAGATAGAAAATCACAACTTATACAATGAAACCAAAAATAAACTTAGGATAACCAAGAAACACATAACAAAGGAGAATATACAAAGATATGAACATGGTGTTACTTTTCGCTATCACGAAAGAGCATGCTAGTTGATTGTTTTTTTCTGCTGAATTAGTGTTTTGGCCTTGAATGACTTGTATGCTTTGAGCACGTCTACCATGAACTTGTACCTAGGAATGATCACATTATCCATTTTTAGTTTGCCAGTTGCTTGGCCATCCTGAATGTTAACCAAATCTTGATAATATGAAGGCATGTCACAAGCATCTAAGGCAACTAAAATAACACTAATTCTCTTCATTCTATTAGCATCTGACACCTGTACATCTACTAATTCAGTATTAACTCTATCATGAAACTTGTTTAAGAGCAGATGATTGTCCATTTGCTGAAATTGCTCTTTTACTGATGCATCACCAATGATATTCATTGTATCTTCTATTATCTTCATCTTTGTTTGTTCACAAGATATCAAGAGTTTTTGATACTCATCCAAGCATTGCTTGATATTCTCCAATTTCCAACTTATACTCTTGCACCATGTATTGGATTGATTTTCTTCTTTATGAGAGAATACCTTTTTAGCAATGAGTACATTCATATCTGTTTTTGCTATCCTTTGGAATTCCTTCAAAATATCTTGCCAAGACATTTCTTGTTCTTTAGCATTCTTCAATTCTGTTGCAATTTCCTGTTCCTGTGAATCCAATTTCATATGAACATCCTTGGCCTTCTCAATGAAGTCTAGTGTTTCTGACTTCATTTGATTAATCCACTCTTCTAACATCCTACTCTATTTCTTGCATTTCTGTATATCTTCCATCATCTTCTTCTCAATCATTCCTTCGATGTGCACTAATGTCAAAGTTGAGGCTGACTCTAATTGCGTATTTGAAGAATCCACAATAGATTTGATATAGGATGAAAGAACCTAAATTTTATGCTTTAGTTGGTCCTTTGTTTCCTTATCTTTATTTGCTTTGTCAACAAGAATAGCTGCTGAAATTTGAAAATTATGGATAGCTCCCTCGTGTGTTGTAGGACCTAGATCCACCTATGTCATACTAAAATATGCCTAACTAGCTTCACTTACATCTTTTTCAACAATGGGTTGAGCTACTTCAACACATAAATTTCCTGATGATGGATTAATTCCCAACCTAGATGCAACTTTGGTTTTATTGGGTTTGGCTGTCTTGTGAAGTACATTTGCAACTGCATCAAAACTAGGAGCTATCGGTTGTACAATCCTCTTCTTATTCTGCAAACTCTATTGTAACCAAAATGATGAAGATGATAGAAATGATTCTTGATTTCTCACATATGAAGAGGTTAAAGATGTTAAATTATTTGGGAAAAGCGGAGATTGGATTTCAGCATGAGCATCATTCATTTCAGCTTCCTCATGAATGACAAAATCACCATGTTGGGGAGATGAAATAATGATAGATGGTGAGACAGAAGGAATTTGCTAACTTTCAATATTGGGAGGGTGTTGAGGTGAAACACTTTCCAACTCATCTTCAAGCTCCTGGGAAAAATTCACTTTTTTTCCTTTTATCTTTGATCTCTTCTTCTTAGTGACAGTGCTAACTTCACATGCTTTTGCAAAATCCTTCCCTTTTTCTGGATCTTCTCCATCATCACCTCCTTTAGAAATATTTTGGTGTGTACTCATCACTGGGTTTGATCCTTGTGAATTAGCTAGAATGGAAGAATTTCCTTGTGCTCCACTTCTATCCTTTGAGGAATTATCTTTATATGAGGGTCTAGTTGTCGTAGCCTCATTCCTCTTACCTTTAACTCATTCAAGCATCCTTCGAACCACATAAGCTGATCTTTCTTGAATACTTCTTATTTCTGAAATTGACCAATTGATGGGTGGATGTGGAAGAAGTTTAATCCTTTCAAAGTAAAAACCATCAATCAAATCAGATTCATCATCCTCAATGACATTCACATTTATTTCAATTCTATAGTCAATTATCTATTTGATGGAAAATCTCATCCAGTCCCTTTTCTGCACTTCAAAATCATCTTCACAATCTTGCCAAAAATCTTCTATATCAGGAAAGTGTTCAAATCCGACACCGAGCTCTAACTCTCCTGTAGCATATCCTTTGCTATCAAAGGGAAACCTCATTTCATAAGGATACAAGTGAATCTTTTTTATAGACCTCTCGATACTTTGAGCATCTGAATAGCTCTCATAGCTATAATAACCAAGTCCAATGGGAAAAGAAATGATACTCTTTCTTTTGTTCTGACAAATTTTGTTGACTTGTGCAATCTGTCGACATACCTCAATGAGGATCAACTTATCTTCAACAAGCCTCGGCAACATGAGAGGGTAGCCATTATAACCTCCTATCTGAATGTATGTGAACTTCAGAAACTATATAAAGTAACTACCATATTTCTTAATCAATGTTGCTGCTTTTGAGGATATTCTAAATCCAATATTACTTTGTAGTTCTCTTAATATCAACATCGTGAAGGCATCATTAACCTGCCTGAAGTGATGATAACTTTCCTCCAATTGTAATTGTGGATGATAATTGTAAATCTGAGTTGCATCATCATAAATGCCTTCAGCATTCAATCTTGACCATTTCTTCATCCCAACAATGGCATAAAAGAGGTATGATGTCATATAAAAGTTATAGTTGTTCTTCATTTTTAGTAGCTAATCACAAAGATTATTACTAATAATCTTGGCCCAATTAATAAATTGTATGCCCTCATAGATGATATTAATGAACAAGAACATCCACCCTTCCAAGTCATTCGAGTCCTCATTTCTTATGACCCGGTTCAATAAAATAACCATATTAGTGATATCTTCCATTAGTAGAGACCTATGAATTATTTTACGAAGCTGTGTTTTTCCATTCCTTGGTTTTGCTAACCACTTTCTGGCTATGTTATTCAAACACTGGGTTTCATTATTGATAAAATAATTTTCTACATATACCCTGTTTACCTCCGTGAATTGGTCTTTGAAAGGTAACCTGAAAATTATGGCAATAGAGACTGATCAAGTTTAGTGACCACGTTACCTTCTTCTCTCATAATCTCTTTCATATCTGGATTAAATGCTTTCATGCATTCCAAAACTAATTTCGGACATTGCACTGATGTGGGGTATCTTGCTGCGTGAGCTAATCCACTATCTGATAACCTCTGAGTTGTCAAAGTCTTATCTTTCCTTTCCATCGATTTCTAGAAATCTGAAAGACTCACATTTCCCAACTTGGTATCCCCAATATTTGAAAGTGTAAATTTGAGAATGGGAGCATAATCGTGGCTATGAAACTTGTATTTCATTATGACAAATAAAACAAAATGCTCACTTAGCTCTATTTTAATGAATGTTCGCAACTTTGTCAAAATAGTTTATATACTTTGTCTTTGCATTGAAAGTCTCCAAATATCTGAACATTTTCAATTATGACCTGTGACAGAAATCTTTCTCTCATTATGCTTCAATAGCTGCCCATATATCACAGCAGTACTTCCATTATTGGCCCAATAAAGACTATGATGACAAAAAGTTGTTGGATTCATCTCTAGCTCCCATTTTGACACGGATGGAAAGGATATTTATAAAGGTTATGAAATTTGGTCGAGCACCTACCAATTACACTCCATAAAGCGACATTCTTTTTGAAGCATTTTGTCAAACATTCTACTTGCCATGATTATGCTCCACAATGCATGTAAGTCTACCACAGTATCTGCACGACTGGCAAAACTCCTTTATCCTTCGTGCTTTAATGGCTTCCACATTGGATCGTGGGCGAGAAGACTGCAATGTTAAGGTTATAATATGCAATTTTATACCTTCTTCAATGCATTTTATCAGACAGTTTGTTTGCTGTGATTATGCTCCACAATGCACATGCATTTTAACCGTAGTGTATAATTATTGAGACCATGTTTCTTTAAGGCATTTTGTCAAGCATTTCATTGGTCGTGCAAGTTCGAAGTTCAACATAAAAGACTTTCATGGTAGCTGTAACTCAACTTCTGATGAAATCACTCTATCTTTTGTGCATCTGATGGATGTCATGACAGTTTGAAGACATTCAACTATGATTATCGGGCAAAGAGGGAATAAAATTATGATTGCCATGACAAAAATTTCCTATTCTGGGATATTTTAACCACAATTTGCATGCTTGTTAACTATTTATCATTCTGTCAAACATAGCATCATATACCTCATTCCCTGGGATAATAATTCATTGAGGCATTCTATCAAATAGTTTGTAGCCTATCTATGCCTTCCACATTTTGCATACATGTTTATATTTCATGGCATGTCTATGCTTCCTTATCTGTGTTTTATCAACATACCAATGCGTTATTTATTCTTATTCATTCTGCAAACATAGCAGCCAAAAATGTGCTCATAACACTTTGGTGGATGTCGATACTTATTCCAGAGCTTCCATTTCGGCACGGGCAGGGAGGATGCTGGCGTGAGTTAGAGAGTTTGCCAATGCAATGCATGGTGGAATATTGACTCCACGTTGGCATGTGTATTTCCTTAGAAACTGCAACTTCAACCTCTGATGAAACCACTTCCTCTTAAATACATTTGATGACCATTCATAACCTGGTATTTGAAGCTTCTTCTTCTTTATTTAAAACTTTTATGGAGGAGGTTAAGAATGCTCCAGAATGAAGCATTTCTAACCTTCTTGACAAAAAGTGTGGAGCCACAAGGTTAGAAAATAAGGTTAGTAATGCTCCATTTTGGAGCATTCTTAACCTTTTTTAAAAAAATCTCTTGAGGTTATGAAAATGGGTTAGAAATGCTCCAGAACAGAGCATCTTTAACCATTACTCAAAGATACAATAACCCCAACCTCAAAAACCATTGACCATGGAGGCGAAATGGAAGAGAAATTGAAAAGACATTTTTAGACGACTTATACCTCCTTAAATGACTTCACATATTAAAATAATTTAAAATATTAAATTATTTATTTAAAAAATAATTTAAATATTTTAAATTTAATGCTCAGGCTTGAGGAAAAATGACCATATCTTCCAAAGTAAGGAATTAGGGCCTGAAATTTGAAACATGCGTCAATGGTAGGGAAATGAGCCAACAACATTATTACTCCTCATGACGAATCATAAAATGAGAGATTTTAATCATCTCTAGGCGACAGACATCAAAATTTGAAGGATTAATATATAATAAAATATGAATTGGGTTCAAGCGAAAGTTAGCTAAATGATGCAAAATGACCTTAGAACCTACCTATCAAATGATTTCCCTCAATTCTTGGTAATTTTCAAAACACATGCATTTTGCATATCTTGACTAGCAATGACCTTGAGTCACATTTTCTGCTTACGCATAAACACCTAATCGATCTCTTTCAACATTGAGACACATTTGAAATTCAAATATTTGACATGCCAAAAAATGGGGCAACAAGTTTCATCACATTAAATCAAGATGGACATTCTATTTTGCTAATCAGTTCTTGTTCAATCAAGTTCAGAATCAGTTTTATCTCTTCGCTCAACCAATTATAGTTCAATCAAGTTCTAGATCGGTGCTCGTTTCTTGATCCATCAAGTTCAAGAACGGTATATCATTCTTCATCGGTCCTAAGTTCAATCAAGTTTAGGATCGATATCGCTCTAATCTGTTCAACTTCATCGCTTCAAATCAAGCTGAACATCTTGCTCTTCATCGGTTGTGATTCATCAAGTTTAGAACTGATATCTCTTCGACATCAACTATTCTTTGAATCAATGTGCTGCTCACACATCAATTCAAAGAGGGGCAAATGTAATACCCTAAAAATGGTCACCTAAACCATGGGCCCCTAATCTCGGCTACATCACCAAGGTCCTAACTAAAGGTAATTAAATCAATCATGAGCACCTAATTAATTAATTCTCAATCATCAATGTCAGATGGTAGATAAATCATTCTATATTAATTAATTAATCATTCCAAGTAAATATTTTTAATAAATTATCCTATTTATTTAATTAAATATCCTAGCATATTTAATTAATAAATCAATTTGCCATTAAATCATTAAAAAGGAATTGATTTGCAAAAAAAAACATTAATTTGAAAAAAGAATTAAATTTGAAAAAAGGAATTAAATTGAAAAATCTCATAAATGAATTGAATCAATTAAATCAATTAAATATCAAAAATAAATAAAATTATGAAATAAATAAGTTTTTTTTATTTTATCTTAAATTTAGTTCAATTTCTTTTAAAGTTGAGAAAAGCAGCCAATCACATCAATTCACCTGGATTGTGCTTCCTCTTGGAGAATCTTTGCGACTCATCATTAATCAATCTTGATCGTTGGTTTCTCTCTGTATTTTCTATAAATTCAGGCTCCAATCTCTCATTCAAGATTACCCTGGAGATTTATTGTTATTATGTTGTTTTTGCTCTAGGATCATTGAGATTTTGTGCATTGAGAATATTACATATTAGTGAATTGCATATTAGTTTAATCATGATTTCTTTAATTCGTCTAGCTTAATCTTGCATATCTAGCTTCATCTTGCATTCATTTAGCTCAATTTTGTGCTCATATAGATTAAATCATTCATTTAGGTGTCGTCTAGTCACTGGTGTTGCATAAAGAAATCTGAGAGCAAGACTAAAACTCACATCTACTAGAAGGCAATAGGTCGCTTTGTAATGTTTTTATTATTCATTGATTACTAATTTACTAACCATACAAAATGTTAATCCTGCACATGTTAGTCATGGGAGAAATGTTAATCCACTTTTCACACACACACTTCCATACAAAATGTCAATCCTACACATGTTAGTCATGGGAGAAATCCTACTAATCAATATTCTTAACCCTCTCCCATACCAACATGCCATAATGTTCCCCCTCCTTATTATCAATCTCCACCTACATACAACAATGTTACTCCACCATCACAATCCAATATGTCCAATTTCAATCCATCCACCAAAGCAACCATCAATAACCTAGCCCAAACTGTTACATCTTTACAACATCAATTGGATTACATTACTCAATCCAAGTTTAATGTTCCCACATTTTATGTAGAAGTCCCTCGATTGGAGTTGTATAATGAAAAAAGTGACCCCTTGACTCATGTGAAGGCATTTCAAACTTTGTGTAGTGATTTTCCTCATGACTAGAACCTTTAGAGAGAAAGCCTTGCAATGGTATTATTCTTTGTCTCTATTACTTCATTTTAAATTTTTGGCTAATGCTTTAATTCAACAATATTGGTCCTGAGATTACTTTGACTTATTTGATTCATTGTAAGCAAAGAGTTAAAGTTCAAAGTGATTGATTTTATTGGTAGATATAAATATTTGCATTCTCAAATTGCTTATCAAGGGCCTGATCATGATGTTCAAATATTTTTTATTGCTAATTTACAAAAATACATTAAAGATAAGCTTCTATTTTTTGAGTTTACTTATTTTACGCAATTGTGTGCAGTGCTTCAAAATTATTAGCTTCAAGTGACTCAATTTGAATCATCCTCTTCAATGGCTCTGGTTGATAAGAATGAAAGTGCTCAACAATCATTTACAAATTTCAAACCAAACAAATGATTAATCAAGATAATTGACAACATCAACACTCAAGTGGTAGCCACGACATTAGGTGTGGCCCCTTTATCCAAATATTTAAAGAGAAATTAACTCCTCTTTCTGAGTCTTTGCATAGTATAATGTTGATGTTGATGAATGCTAATATGTTACAACTTCCTCCCATAAAATCAATTGAAAATTCTAAATCATTATTAGCTTACCATGATCCTAAAGCTTTTTGTAAATATCACCATCAACATAGCCATGATACTGAGAAATGTTACCAGTTGAGAAATAAGATCCAATACTTTCTAGATAACAATACTATATCCATAGCTAGTGTGAATGACAAAGGGAATAAATCTGTAGCTCCTCCTAATCAAAACATCCTAATCTTCACCAATATGTTGCCTTCTCATTCTACCAATGTTTTTGAATTATTGTCTCTTTATTTGTCTCCTAATGACCTTGGTCTAGAATCTAATAATGTCGTGAACCATGTTGGCAAGCCTACACCTCCAAAAGGCATGCATTTCTTTTGATCCTAGTGTGACTATTGTTGCACCTAATGTCCCATTATATATCATTATGAAGATCCTAGATAAACTCTCATGAGGAGTGCTCATTGATCTAGTGTGTATGGTGAATATGATTACTAAAGAAAATCTTTATATTCAACAATTACATCAAGTAACATATGGGTGAACCCACAATAGTGGGTTTCACTTTTTTGCCAACTTTGACACTGCAATATTCATTTTCAGAAAAAAAAAAAAAAAACTTCAGATTCAGACACCTATTACTTCTAAACCGTAAGGAATTTGTAGATGATGTGAACTAGTGATTTATGTCATTTTGTATTTAGATTCTAAAAAATTTTTTTTGATAATTTTTGGAACCAATTTGCTTCCATTCTTTTATCTCCCTTAAAAACTAGTTTTTTTCAAAAAAGAACATTTTTAAAGAGTGAAACTCACTCTATATAGCATAACTTTTTTTCTATAATAGATATGTACATGATTCTTTCAAATTTGCTTTTGTAACATCCATATCTAGTGTTTTCAATTAGTTTTGTAACATTATCTTTAATATTTCATATTTTATTAAGATTTGAAGTTGAGTTAACTGTAATTTTGACATATGTCCATTTGATATTACATAACTTGTTGTATATGTAACAAAAATCAAATTTTTTTTTGTTGGAAAGAGGACTTCAATACCTAGTGCATAACTATTTTTTCAGAATTTTTTGGGTGACGTTTACTATTTTTCCATAAGCATTGAACAAAAAAGTTCATGTTCGGTGAAAACCCTACATTCATAAGAAATGAAATAAAAATATATTAAAAATTATACTATTTGGAAAGCTTATAATAAGGGATGAATAATTTAAAAACAAAACTTCTAAATGAATTCATTTGACCCCCCAAAAGCTAATGTAAAATTGGTTTTTTATCAGCATTTGATAGATGCAAAGGAGACTCCATTGCAAGTATGATTTAGAAGTAGAGAGGTTCTGTCCAATAAATTTTGATCTACAAGCCTTTGATCTAACTCTCTTCAATTAATTACTTCAAATGGGACCTCTTAAAGCTTAAATCATTATATTTTCTAAAAAATGTATGATTTCAACAAAAATCAGGATGTATGAAAAAGTGGGAACCAGCATTGTGAGTTCATCCATATGATAAATTTGATGTTATGGTTAAGGTGTATGATGGTTTCTCTTGCCCTATTATTGGTTCTATTACTCTTCCCATTTAGGTTGGTACCAAGTCCTTAGATGTCACATTTTCTATTATTCCTACATTGGATCAATTTCGTGTGAAGTTGGTACATCCTTAGCTCTCTTCCATGAAAGCTATCCCTTCTACAATTCATAAAAGTTTGAAATTCCCTCATAATGGCACTAACATAACAATTAATAATATCATTTGCCAACCCATAGAAAAGTGTGGAAATTTCACTCTTGATTACTTTTGGCTTAAAAAACCTGAGCCTCTTAAGCCTCAAAATGACATCCTTTTCTTATCTTATCAAAAATGGGAAAATGAGATGATCATTTCCTTGAGTAAATCCAAAGACCCTACACCTATGGATATCCCTCCTCCTCATAATGGACCCAATATTCTTCCTACACCTTCTATTCCTCTTGTATATACCTTAGTCCCACCTCCTCCTCCCTCTCCCACCTCCTCCTCCCTACAAAGGAAAGCACTTGGCATCAAGTCTCCCTCAACCTATTGGAGTTTCTTTTGTTCCTCCCTCTATAAAGGAAGAAAAGAAGCCTATGTCCATTGATCCTCAACTTTTGCAAGTCTCAACTAAAACTAAAAGGAATCATTATGTGAGAGAATGCCAATGACGATATCATACTAAGGCTCATGAGATTTCTTTCCAAACCATTTCCTCCCCAAACACACAAAATGTTGAATTGCTCCCATTTGTCTAGCCTTCGTGTAGCCCTAGGGAGGAAGTTCAACTCAACTCAACTAAATTAAAAATGCTTAAGAAAAATTAGGGTTCAACTTATTTTTGTGTTAGAGATCCTATTTTTATTAATCTAGATGGTGATATGGATGATGGTAATGTTGTTCATGGTAACAATGTTAATTCTAATGATTCTAATGAGATGTATGAGCTTGTTGAGATTAATCATGAGTTATCTTCACATTTTTAAAAATCATTAACCCTAGCTCCTAGTGACAAAAAAAGTGATTCATCGTTAGAGCATGCTCCTTTTTGGAACTTGTAGTAGCTCAGTCTATCATGCTCAAAGTGGCTCCTCTTGCATCTTTTCCACCATCCCTAAATGATATTCAACAATATTGGGAGGCGGATGATTTGCTTGACTAGCTTCATGTTGGCATATGATGAAACGGTGACAATGTATGTTATCATTGATGTCAATATTTTCTCAAGCAAGTGAACTGATATGCACCAATATGAAGATTGGAAGTGGTTATGGTCAACCAGGATGGAGTGGACCAGTGTCAGGGTTCACTAAGTGTGACTACCGATTGGTAGTCTCTGTTCAGCTCTAAGGTTTCTGGTTTGGCTTATGCGGTGCAACCGATGACATTCTATGATGAGTTGGTTAAGAGATAAGGATGAGATCATGGTGCCATGTCAGTTATGTGCATGTGAAGGATTTCTTTGAGGATCTTTGGAGTGAAGATCGAATACATTGAATGTCTACCTCGGGAATGCATGATGTTTTGAGTGGTGTATGAAGACCGCGTGATGGGTTACTAATTTCCAAATGCGGTGAAGATTGAATGATGCAGAATGACTTGAGATCTATTTTAGATCACTTCATTCTATGCAATGTGTTTGAACGGTCAGGATTGGACCACTTGTAATTGTAAACCTAAAATGTTTAGGGTTTAGGGTTTATGCTTCCGACATAATTGTTGTCTATAAGGTCGATGATGTTTGTTATTGTTTGTGTTGGCAAATGATGTGTTTGTGTGTTGAGATACTTGCCAAACCAAAGTGTGGAATCTACAGACTGTGATTGCAGAAGAGAGGAACTAAAAAGGATCTACCTTAGCAAGTAATGTTGTTATTAGATCAGAGCTTTACCTGTTGACTTCTAACCATTTCAATAGAAGGAAAATCCCTTGACAGGGTAGCTTTAACAGGCTTGTTGTAAACCCTCTAACCAGATGACTCAAGTTCATTGAGTTCTTTAAATCCTCTAGCAAGGTAACCTTTAACAGGGTTTCAACCTTTAACAGGGTTTATAGCCATCCCTTAACACAGTGATCCCTAACATGATCAGTTCCTAACAGAACCTTATTGTAAAGTCTTTAACCAGACTAGGCTCCTAACAGAGTGGACTTCTAAAGAGTTCAAAACAAGCTTGTGGGTATTCATCCCCATTGTGGTTTTTACCATTTGGGTTTCCACGTGAAAAATCTGTGTGTTATGGGTTGTGAGTTTTCATGTGATGATTGAGTAGTTTTTGGTTAAGTTAGTTATGCATGCAGTGCTAAATGATTCTGGTATTGTTGATACAACTCATGCTTGATTATATCAGGAAGTAGTCATCAAGATTTAAGATCTATTAAATGTTGTCTAAAGTATCTGTGTTTAACTGGTATACCCATGGTTAAGTTCAGTGGTGAAGACAACCGGTCAGCATTGTTTTAATATGATAAAGTGTTGAGAAAGTTTTTATCTGTACTGATTCACCCCCCTCTCAGTTGCAGTTAGGGTATTATTTATTCATTATTATTCATCAATTAGTATCAGAGCAACTCCAGGTCCTCGATGATATAAGATTAACCACTTGAGGCAAAAGATCATGCTTTAATGATGAAGAGGGAAGGTTCTAAGTTCAATAGGGATAACTTAAAAATATGGAAGGACAAAATGAAGATTTATATCAAGAGTTTGGGTGCTCAACACTAGAGCTATGTTGAGAATTCTTATATAATCCCCACTGGCACTCTAACCGATGATCAGAAAAGAGAGATTCAAGAAAATGGGCAAGTCATGAAAGCCCTTATTAGCAGCATGTCCGATATTGAGTTCATTGATGTACAAGATAAGGACAATCCTAAGGATGTATGGGACACACTGGAAACCATTTATGGCAGTGATGAGCATGTCAAGCAGGCTAAGGAAGAAGGCCTTAGAGGAAAATTTGAAGACATGAGGATGGTTGAAGGTGAGACCATTGGGCAATATGGCATAAGGATCAAGACTGTGGTTGGAGATATAAAGAGTACTGGTGGAACAATTGATGATGCCACCATTGTCAGTAAAGTTCTGAGATCATTGTTACCGGTCTATGCAATCAAGGTTGTTGCTATTCAGGAGTTAAGGTCTATCGACAAGACAAAGGTATCTCTAGAATCTATCATTGAAAAGTTGACTACATATGAATTGAATAGATATGATGGTAGTGTTCTGAAGACAAAGTCAACCTTTAGAGCGTCTGTTTCCTGCACACCAACCAAGAAAGGAAAAGAAGTCAGCACCAGTTATGAATCTAAGCCAAGCAAAGACATGGATGATGAGGAGATTTTGATGGAGTTTGAAGCTCTTCTTGCCAAGAGACTTCCAAAAGGCACCAGAAAATACAGAGGTAAGCTTCCTCTAAAATGTTTTTCCTACAATAAGATAGGACATATAGTTGTTAACTATCCTAACAATGACAATAAGGATAAACCAGAAAGGTTTAGAAAGTATAAAGGAGGAGGTAGGAGAAATTGTCTTGTTGTAGTAGATGAAGGTGTTACCGATGAAGAATCTGAGGATGAAGAGAATGAGGATATAGTGTTTGTAGCTGTAAAGGAAGAGGTGTCTGATCAGAAATCCCTTGTCTCTCGCATTGACAACTATAATGAGTGGATCATTGATAGTGAGTGTTCTCACCACATGACCGGTGACCGAAGAAAGTTTTTGTCTCTAGAAGAATATGATGGAGGTGTTGTTAGGTTTGGCAACAATGCACCTTGCATGGTGAAAGGAAAAGGATCCATCTCACTGAATGGAAAAATCAGTGTGGATGATGTCTACTAGGTGGAAGGCCTTAAGCACAATCTTTTGAGTGTTGCTTAGCTAAACGACAAAGGACTCATTCTGGAGTTCAAAGGTGGAGTCTGCAGAATAATTGGAAAGAGTGGTGAACTTATTACCACTAGTAAGCAGACCAGAGGAAACCTATTTTAGCTGAATGCCAAGATTAGTCAGTGCCTGATGGCAAAATTTAATGACAGTTGGATATGGCATAGGAGACTTTGTCATGTGAATTTTGATAATATTTTAAAGGCGAGTAAGATCAAGGCAGTAAGAGGATTACCTTTGCTGAACAAACCAGAGAATGCTTTATGCAGAGAATGTCAGCTTGGGAAGATGTCTTCCTCAACATTCAAAGGTAAGTATTTTTTAGTAGAGAACTTACTTAATCTAGTGCACATCGATCTATGTGGTCCAATGAAAACTAGAAGTATTCAAGGAATCAGTATTTCATGATTCTTATCGATGACTGCTCAAGAATGATGTGGGTCACATTCTTGAAAGACAAGTCTGAGGCATTTGGAAAGTTCAAAGCCTTCAGAGCATTGGTGGAAAAGGAAAGCGGCAGAAGAATAAAATGCCTAAGAACTGATCAAGGAGGTGAATTCACTTCTGATGAATTCAACAAGTACTGTGAAGAGAATGACATCAAGAGGAAGTTGTTTGCCCCAAGGACACCACAATAGAATGGCATAGCAGAAAGGAATAACAAGACTGTAGTTGAAGCGGCCAGAACTATGTTGATCCAAGGAAAGGTTGTTCACACTTTTTGGAGAGAAGCGGTGAGCACTGCAGTCTATACCATGAACCGGGTAATCATCAAGAAAGGTAAAGACAAAACCCCCTATGAGTACTGGAATGGGAGAACTCCTAATGTGAGTTATTTCAAAGTGTTTAGTAGTAAGTTCTATATCAGGAGAGGTGAGCATCTGAGTAAGTTTGATGCTAAATGTGATGAAGGAATATTTTTGGGATATTCCACTAAAAGAAAAGATCTCAAATGCTACAACAATAGGACTCAAAAAATTGTTGAGAGTATCAATGTCAAGGTTGATGAATCCCCTTTGGAGCCTAAGGAAACCTGTAGCAAGCAAGTAGAAGATGAACTGGGTGTAGCCTTCTAGGAACCGGTTAAGAAGGAAACAAGTTGCAAACACCAGAAGAGGAAAATCGAGCAGAACCAGCTAGGGTCATTCCTAGGTATGTGAAACTACATCATGATCCAAAGTAAATCATAGGAGACAAAGATACATGGATACTCACAAGGAGAAAGGTGAAAGAAAACTCTTGCATGATTTCAATATTTGAGCCTAAGACCACTAGAGAGGCACTTACCGATGAAGACTAGATAAAGGCAATGGAAGAGGAGCTAGACTAGATAGAAAATAATGCAACATGGTCCTTGGTACCCAAACCGGAACACAAGAATGCAATAGGTACCAAATGGGTCTTCAGGAATAAGTTGAATGAAGAAGGCATAGTGGTAAGGAACAAGGAAAGACTTGTATGCAAGGGATATGCTCGGGAAGAGGGAGAAGACTATGGAGAAACCTTTTCCCCAATGGCTAGACTGGAAGGTGTTCGAATGCTACTTGCATTTGCAACATTCAAGGGATTTAAGGTATACCAGATGGATGTGAAGTCTACATTCCTGAATGGAATCCTAGAAGAAGAAGTGTATATTGAGCAACCGAATGGATTTGCTTTGTCAGAAGATAGTAACATGGTGTGTAGATTACACAAGGCCCTATATGGATTGAAACAAGCACTAAGGACATGGTATGAATGGTTACACTCTCATCTTGTGAAGATAGGATTTCAAAGAACAAGTGAGGACAACAACATCTACCTGAAATCTGAAGGTGATCAGATTTTGATCGGTGAAGTATTTGTAGATGACATAATCATCGGAGGAGATGATGAAATGAGCCATGCATTCATAGATGAAATGAAGAAAGAGTTTGAGATGTCTCTGATTGGAGAGATAAAGTTCTTCATTGGTCTACAGATTCAGCAGATGAAGGAGGGTATATTCATTACCCAGTCCAAGTATATCAAAGAGGTATTGAAGACCTTTGGCATGGAGGAGAGAAAACCAGTTGGAACACCGATGGTGGCTGGCTACAAACTGACAAAGGAGGATGATACAACGTTGGTGGATGAGAAGGAGTATCGATCGATGATCGGTAAGCTGCACTATGTGGTGCACAATAGACCGGATATTTCTCATGCAATGGGCATAGTATCCCATTTTCAGAAGAGTCCAAGAGAATCCCACTTGGTAGTGGTAAAGAGGATTCTTAGATACCTGAAAGGGACAGTTGATTATGGATTGTGGTATCCATACAATGGCGACTTTGGTCTCAAAGTGTTTATCGATGCAGATTGGGTAGGTAATGTGGATGACCAAAAGAGCACAACCGATGGAGCGTTATTCCTTGGTGGAAGACTAGTCTCATGGATGAGCAAGAAGTAGAGTTGTATTTCTCAGTCTACAGCTGAAGCAGAGTATGTGGCAACATTTATGAACTGCACTCAGGCAATTTGGATGAAGCATGTACTGAATGGCTTCAAAGTGCGTATATCTGAACCGGTGAGTATTTTCTGTGATAATACTAGTGCAATGAATATTTCCAAAAATATGGTATTGCATGTTAGGACAAAGCACATTGAGCTCAAGTATCATTTCTTGAGAGAAAAGGTTCAAAATAAAGAGGTTGTATTAGAACATGTTTCTAGTAAGGAGCAGCTAGCAGACATATTCACTAAGCCCTTACCGAAGACTACATTTACCTATTGGAGAAGTGAATTAGGGGTTTTGCCCCTTCATGAAGTAAACTAAAGTTGTGTGCTCCACATCAGTCAGGTACTACCATGTTAGATCTTATAGGATTGATGTGTTTAAGGATGCTACTCCATAAGGGGAGCAACATAGTGGAGCTTGAAAGTTTGTACTTCCACTTTGGCATTGTTGTCAAAGGGGGAGAGGATATCTGATAATGAAGATATGTGGCAGAGTGCACACTGACCAGTCTAGATGGTGGTGATGGCGATTGTTGGAAATTGAACCGGTATATGTTACTAAGCAATGATACACTGCGTATTGCCATCAATGCCAAAGGGGGAGATTGTTGGCATATGATGAAGCGATGATAATGTGTGTTGTCATTGATGTCAATATTTTCTCAAGAAGGTGAACCGTTATGCACCAGTATGAAGATTGGGAGCGGTTATGGTCAACTGGAATGGAGTGGACCGGTGTCGGGGTTCACTAAGTGTGACTACCAGTTGGTAGTCTCTGTTCAGCTCTAGGGTTTTCGGTTTGGCTTATGTAGTGCAACCGATGACATTTTGTGATGAGTTAGTTAAGAGATAAGGATGAGATCATGGTGCCATGTTAGTTATGTGCATGTGAAGGATTTATTTGAGGAACTTGCGCATGAAGATCGAACGCATTGAATGTCTACCTCGGGAATGCGTGATGTTCTGAGCGGTGTATGAAGAGTGCATGATGGGTTACTGATTTCTAGATGCGGTGAAGATTGGATGATGCAGAATGACTTGAGATCATTTTTAGATCACTTCATTCTATGCAATGTGTTTGAATGGTCAGGATTGAACCACTTGTAATTGTAAACTTAAAATGTTTATGGTTTAGGGTTTATGCTTCCGACCTAATTATTGTCTATAATGTCGATGATGTTTGTTATTGTTTGTGTTGGCAAATGATGTGTTTGTGTGTTGAGATACTTGCCAAACCAGAGTGTGGAATCTACAGAGTGTGATTGCAGAGGAGAGGAGCTGAAAAGTATCTGCCTTAGCAAGTAGTGTTATTATCAGATCGGACCTTTACCTGTTGACTTCTAACCATTTCAACAGAAGGAAAATCCCTTGACCGGGTAGCTTTACTAGGCTTGTTGCAAATCCTCTAACTAGGTGACTCAAATTCATTGAGTTATTTAAATCCTCTAGTGAGGTAACCTTTAACAGGGTTTATAGCCATCCCTTAACTGGGTGATCCCTAACAGGATCGGTTCCTAACAAAAACTTATTGTAAAGTCTTTAACCAGACTAGGCTCCTAACAGAGAAGACTTCTAAAGAGTTCAAAACAAGCTTGTGGGTATTAATCCCCACTGTGGTTTTTCCCATTTGGGTTTCCAAGTGAAAAATATGTGTGTTATGGGTTGTGAGTTTTCATGTGATGATTGAGTAGTTTTTGGTTAAGTTAGTTATGCATGCAGTGCTAAATGATTTTGGTATTGTTGATACAACTCATGCTTGATTATATCAGGAAGTAGTCATCAAGATTTAAGATCTGTTAAATATTGTCTAAAGTATCTATGTTTAACCGGTATACGCATGGTTAAGTTTAGTGGTGAAGACAATCGGTCAGCATTGTTTTAATATGATAAAGTGTTGAGAAAGTTTTTGTCTGTACTGATTCACCCCACCCCCCTCTCAATACCAGTTAGGGTATTATTTGTTCATCACTATTCATCACTTCATTCATGTCGTGGATTCTCTTTTGTGTGTTTGCTTGTTCATAATGTGCTTCCCTCATGATGTGTTGCTTGACATGTTTTTGTGCTATGTTAGGTTCTCTTTGGATGACCCTTGTTACTCTGCTGGTGCAAGGTAATAAAGAGATTGAATCTAATGTGACATTCTTCTATTTGTTTCTCAATACTTCCATGTGCTATTTTCCTTCTATGTGTTCTTGTGTTGTCTACTTGGGGATGCAAAGCGTTGAGATCTCCTTTTGGTCTCGGCCATGTTGACTCAAAAAGACACTTGTTTGTTATCTCTTGTGCTCTTCTTCCATTATGTTCGTAGTTCCACTACCTTTGTGGGATGAGGTTAATTCAATAAAAATACTCCTGATATACATTGTTTATCATAAGAGCATACAGAACCCAGAGTTGGTGGATCCCTTATGTGCTTTTTCTTATATGTTTTGTGATCATTATCCTTTGATTTGTCCTTTCCTCAGGGCATATCATTGTGGTAATGTGCTTGTCTTTTGGATGCATTCTACCTTAAATAAATTGCTCTTGATAAGGCATATGCAATCACTTACATGTGGGCATACATTTATCTCAATGTTACAATTTATGCACACACCATGACATGTTTTTGATACTCAAGTTACTTTGCAAACTCATCCTTTTTCTTTGTAATTTTGTATTTTTCTTTTTCAAGACTTGTAGTAAGAAAATATTACTAGGACAATGCAGTCATGCTCTCTCTTTTCCTTTCATGTATTGTCCCTTTTATCTTGATATTAGAGAAGTAAGATCCTAAAGTCCCTGGGGGCTTGGTGCATCTTATCTCTTTGATATCTTGGTGAAAGTTTTGCAATGTGGCTTTGTACTTTACCATGAGTATGTCTAGTCTCATACTCTCACTAAAGTGGGGGCTAAATGTTGCATCATAAATTGTATCCACATACAATTTCATCCTCGCTTAGACCTCAGCTTGGCAGTTAGGCTTTCAATGTCGATGCTTGTTCTGATTCTTCTCACACCATGTACAATCCTACATTTTCACCTTCTTTCTTGCCTTCCCTCCAAGAATGAGTCCTGATTGTCAAGACCAAAGCACCCAGTGCACTGGTCCTCTAAATTAGGACCCACTTTTGGTCCTCATAATGGTCATCTCAGATGAGAAGGAAATTTTATCTCGTGTCAACCTCCTTTAGAAATTCAATTAATTTTTGGGCAATTAAGTATAAAAGGAGGTCTAGCCCTCTCATATGAAAACCTAATCTAACAATTCCTAAAACCTCAATTACACTCTAGAAAATTCAAGTGAGAAAGCAATCACTTATTCATCAAGAATTGGAGAAGAAGTGCAGTCAAGTTTATGAATTCAAGATGGCATCCATGATCAACCTTCTTTCACGAAATTATACAAGACATCCTAAAACCCTTGAATGACGATCCAACAAAACTTCATCAAGGTATACATTTCAATTACAAAGCATTTTACTTCATATTTGGCCTTTCCCTCAAAAGGAAAGCATCTTGTAGTAATTTCCATTTCAATTACTTTTTCAATTTCAAGGTTAATTCCTAAACCGGGGTTTGACCTAAGGCAAATCCCTATCCACAACATCTTTCTTCTCTTTCTATGTGCACAAAACAATCCCAGGAGTTGTACCTAGGGATTTTGATAGAGTCAATGACATTGAACAGGTTTAGCATTTGACAGAGCGAAATTCAGAGGACCAAGGCGAATATGTACTACCCAGTCTCAAAGAATCAGGTCGAACTTCTGCGAATAGATTTTGAACATCTTCTTTTGCCTTGATCTTAGTTTGTGGCTCCATGGGATATTTGTAACAGTCTATTTTGACAAGTTAATTCAATTATTCAATGTTTTACCCTAATTTCACAATTACCTTCTAATTTAAACTAAGAAAGAGGGTAACTATCAATAACCAATTAATCTAATCAGAATTTCAGCCCTTTCCATATTTGGATTGTGGCAAGATCCATTGGATTCACCCCTCTTTCAATGAGTTGGATAATTTGGCTTGTTAGTGCTTTAAAATATAGATGCAAGTAATGAGGTCCCTCATTTGAAAGAAAGTGTTTGAAGTGTTGGATGCTAGGGAAGATGGACTTTACAATATGACTATAGTGTAAAAAGAGACAAATGGCTTTTCTAGGCCAAATATTCAACTTGCATTTGAAATCGATCACCAAAGCCCATGTGATCCCTTGCATCTATCAACTAGTGATTGAATTCATTAAAATGGTGCTCATAAGGGATTTTTAAAAAAATGAGGATCGGTATAGGGTGAACTCACAATATTGGTTCCCACTTTCTGACCAACTTTGACACTTAGATGAACATTTTGAAAAAAACCTTCACTTTCCGACACCTATAACTTTTAAACCGTTAAGAATTTGAAGATGATGTAAACTAGTGATTTTTAACATCTTGTTTGTAGACTCTAAATATATTTTTTTCAATTTTTTTTGAATAAAATTTTATTAATTTTTCCATCTCCCTCAAAAAGTAGTTTTTTACAACAAACAACATTTTTAAAAGTGATGTGCATCCTAAAACGCTTAACTTTTTTTCTATAAATGATAAAAGCTCAAATATTTTTAATTTTGGTTTGTAACATCAATACCCAGGGCATGCAGTTGGTTTGATAGTGATATGCTGAATATTTTTCATTTTATTAAGTTTTGAAGTCCGACTAATTATAATTTAGATATAGGTGTACATTTGTACACATAACTTGTTCTATATATATTAAAAATTGATTTTTATTTTTTGTTAGAAAGAAGACATCAATACCTAGTGCATAGGTTTTTTTTGGGATTTTTTTTGAATTAGTTTACTATTTTTCCCAATGCATTGAACACAGAAGTTCATGTTCGGTGAAAAACCTACATTCATAAGAAATAAAATAAAAATATATTAAAAATTATAATATTTGGAAAGCTTAATATAATAAAGACTAAATACTTTTAAAAAAAAATTCTAAATGAATTCATTTGACCTCCCAAAAGCTAATGTAAAATTGGTTTTTTATTAGCATTTGATAGATGCAAAAGAGACTCCATTGCAAGTATGATTTAGAAGTAGAGAGGTTTTATCCAAGAAATTTTCATCTAACACTCTTCAATTAATTACTTCAAATGGGACCTCTTAAAGCTTAAATTATTATGTTTTCTAAAAAATGTATGATTTAAACAAAAATCAGGATGTACCAAAAAGTGGGAACTAGCATTGTGAGTTCACCCTATAGGGTCTGTTGGTGCCCAAAACCATAAATTGGGAAACCAAAGACTTGCCTAATACTTAGTTAATCCAACCAGCCTTGGCCAATGAAAAGGAATGGTCGAAGACCAAATTCCTCTGCACTATAGGCTCCACTAAACCCAGGTGGGTGTACCTTACACTCTCAAGCACAAAAGAGGTTTATTTTAAGTGAATTTAAACTATGGGAATTAAAAATTGCAAGGATGGCAAAAGGTTTTCCTACAATTATGCTAACAGAAGTGTTTTTTATTAAATGCCTTTAAAACTGATAAAATAAGTGTGAATATAGTTGTGTTATGTAAAAGATTACTGTTAGCCATTATGAAAAAGAGCATTACTTAAAGAAATTAGAAGATTTGTTTATTTGATAAGGACCTAATGCATACAAACTTATTTGGCAAAGATCAATAAATGACCAATGCCTTTATCAGACAATTAATGAATAACTTTGTGGACAAGAATCACTATCAACTCAAGAGACAATTATAAGACCATCACTGTGAAAGTTTCATTATGTGTTGCATGAAAAATAAAAACCCAATTTTACATTCAATACAACATCATGTGATGGCACATCACAACAAATCTAAAAGATTTATCAAGAGGACACATGATTCCATCAAACACAAAACTACACATAACAATCTGAAGATAAAAGCATGAAATCTTGTATATTAACTTCTTGAATAAGAATGTACACAAAAATTGGACTTACAAATACTCCAATAAATTTAGTTTGCACAAAATAAACTCCTCATTCCTATTAGACTTTTCTAAAACATAACACTTGTAGCCCAGCCAGCGGCAGAATTATCTATCTCTCTTATGATACAAAAATGACTCACTACATATAAGTGAGCCAAAAGATTCAAATGAAAGGACACACCCTTTCATCTTGTTAAACTAATACTTAACTAAAATCTAACACCTAACTGCTTAACTACTAGACACAAATTATAATAAATATTAGTTCTGGTCGTCCAGTATTGTATCACACTTTTGTATGTGCTCCAAATACTTGTTGTCCTTGTGAGTGCTGGTGTTGAATAATGTATCCTTGACAACAATCTCCATGGTAACAAATCTCTCCACCTGCTCAGTCTCTTTCATATCCAAAAAATCTTCCCGGGAAACATTAAGGGATGTGTTGAGTGCATTCTAGCATTCTACAATCCAAATCCCTTTGTCCTTCAAATACTCTGCATCATCCACAATATCTGGTACACCATACCTAACAATATCTTTACAATGAGTAACCAATCTCTCCATCTACTCACCTGTTTCCTTCATATCCAAAACATTTGCACAGGCAACATTAAGGGATGTGTTGACTACATTCTGGCATTCTGCAATCCAAATCCCTTTGTCCTTCAACTACTCTACATCATCCACAATATCTGGTACACCATACCTAACAATATATTTACAATGAGTAAATTCCTTCTTAATGTCTTCACCAAATGCCTTATGATTGTTCAACCTTCTCTGGATCTTCTCAACAATTTTCTCATTGGCACTCTTCTCTTTCAACAATGCCTTCAACCTTTTCAAAGTACTTTCATGAGAAGCCATATTGTCCTAGGTCTTCTGACAATTTGTCCAGAATTCTTTGAGAACTTCCAACAAATGTTCAAACCTATTTGTCAACAAAACACAAGCAGCATCTACCCTGGTAGTCCTGATTTGCCTTCTTAGCTTAATGTTTTCTTTCATTTGGTCTTCATATTTCTTTTTCCATTGCACACCAGTATTAATTATCTGTGGTCCTTCATGACCACAATAGGTCTTCATATAAATTCTTGTATTTTTTACCCTCTTTTAACACCCACTGCATTTGGGCCTTATTCAGTTTTGCAATGTCAATCCCCAAATCTGCGCTGACAATTGGATTAAATTCTCCCACTTTCAACTTCATCATGTTCCCAAATGCATTATTTACATCTATCATCTTGGGTCTTTTATTTGGAGGGTATAGGGCCCAAAGCAACATTTCCTCTTCATTTGGATCATATCTCAATTGAATAAAAATATCATTAACACCCTGTATGTCTAACTTTACATCCTTTCTATCAGAATGCAACAAGCTGTCAAAAATGAAAGAAGCACTTAAGTCCCATCATGGGAACAAAATGATGCCTCCCTCACTGAGAATTTGTCTCCCTCTCTGTGGTGTCATTGTGGCAACTTCAGAATCAATGTCTTCTTTCAATTTTTTAAGCATCTCTGCTTCATTTTCTAGGGTAACATTTGGGATGCTTTCTCTCAACTTTTTCCCTTTTGTAATGGTATAAGAATGACTTAAACTCTTTGGACTGTACAAAAAATTCATCTGCAACGAAAGCTGCATGCTCTTCCATTCTCACATCTGTGTTGGCATTTATTCTCACCATGGCTTGCTCCTGACTCTCTGCCACTTCTTCTAATTCAGGTGCATGGAGGGTTGATGTAGCTATATTCTCATTAGACCCACTCTCAGAATCTCCTTCTTCTTTTAGTTCTTGAAGCCTCTGCTTCCGCTCTTCCAATTTTTGGTTCAATTCCCCTTAGATTGCATCAGCCTTATCTCGTTCCTTGTTTCTAAATAAATCTTCAACATTCATGGGTATATGCAAATATTCTCCCAGGTTCTGGCTCTTCTTGTAGTGGTGAATATACTCCTCTGAATCATAATTTTTCCGAGCCTGGTGTCCATACAAATTGTACTCCTCTACCAACTTCTTTTCTATCATCTCATAAGCCTTGGTAGCTACAATGGTGAAGTCTCAAAAATGCAAAGTGCCAGTAATAAATACCTGCTTGTGTGCGCCACCCAAATGTTTTGCATTTGACATACTAAGTTTCCTAATAATCTCTAAATAAGCAATCCTATCATGAACTAATGTAGGCAACATATATGGAACACCCTCAAAACCATAAACCTTGAAAAAAAATGAAATTTTGGCATACAAATCAGTCACCCCAATTTTGGTTGACTCTAGTGTCTCCAAAAGCATGGGTTCTCAAGCATCTCTTAATCTTTGGTGAGATAGACCCATCACATTCTAATCCAAACAATCTATACAAGGGCTTGACAAAATATTCTTCAAATAACACATAATGTGATTTGTCGAACCTTGAGTCCCATAGGAATGCCCATAATTGAATTGGTTGGTTTTGTCCCTCTTTGTTCCTGGAAGTCACCTTTAATTCTCCTAGCCATAAACCTTGCATCTGACCATGAAACAAAACCATATGCATTAGCAATGAGTAAAATTTGAAAGTAGGGTTAGGCTCTATTTGCAAACTCAAAAATCCTTCATGCAACTTCTCTGCCAAGTAAGTTGCATAATCAAATGGCCTTGGCTCATGCATTTGAATGTCTACAACCAACACCAATGTGCCTATCCTTGTAACATCAGGAACTTCTTCCCCATAGACCTGGCCGCATGCCCAATATGTGTACTGCAAATATTTCTTGAACAGAGTAATTTTGAAAGGAGGACCATCCTGCTTTGTGAGTCATCCCTTCTCCTTTTTGTGAATTGCTAAATTCCATACTGTGTGAGAGGTGTCCATTTGGGTATACTCTCGTTCTAGGTCTGTAAAGGATAGGGGCATGTAGGGCTCATAAGACATGCTGAAAACCTCCTAAATAGATCCGACAGATATCTAGATGAATGGATCCCCATTGGGTAATTGGATGCATCTTTTTTATTTTTTGCACTTCCTGGTAATCAATTCCAAAAATATGAGATTCAGAAAAACATTTGGGACCACCAGTCTGCCCAAATTTGTCATCCAAGGGTTCGACATTGGCATCTCCTTGTTCCGCCTCAGGTAGTGATATAGAAACAATTCGTGGCCCCTTATGGTTTTCTAGATATCTCTAACCCCTTTGTACTTGTCCTCCAATTGATCCTTGGGCAGAAAATAAGCTTTATACCTCCTTGACTTAGCACCAAATGACTCCATTTGGTCAATCATGTCCTAGTTAATTTTTCACTTTTGCACACCCTCAACAGACTTCATCCTTTTTGATTTAGCAGACTGCATGTCTGAAATCTCTATGTCTTTCCTTTTCCCTTGTGAACCTAAAGCCTCCATGATTAAATGCTTTAAACTTGTTTATTACCCGCGCTTCTTATCTGCAACTTCAATGTTAATGGCTGAAAACACTGTGAATAATTCTAGCACGAAAACTCTTTCTTTATGCTAGATATGCAACGGCTAGAGTCTGTAACAATCAAAAACTCATCAGATTTGCTTCATTTGGATCCAACCCACCTAATCGTGTGCATTAAATAATGGTTGTTGTATCAGACATTCTAACGGCTAATCTGTGTAACCCTACCTGATAATTCAATTACTTGGCACCACCCATATTTTGCGTTCCTTCAATTACTCTTTTGTCTTTTTGATCAGTATAAGTCACTCTGATCAATCCATCGGATCTTGCCCCAACCATTTCACTTTTTTCCTCAAGGCTTGACTTATCCCGATGGATCCACCTTTCCTTTCTATTAGTCAGCTTTTCTTCATGTCATATCGGGGTATGTCTCTCTGATGAAACCTCCTTCTATTTATTCCTCTAGTCACTCCATCGACGTTCGGAATGAAGTCACTTAATACTTCCTCCAATGGTCCCATGACATCTAAATTTCTTTTTGATCGATGTAACTTTCACTGATTGCTTCATCGGGCGTCGGCGTAGCATATTTTCCTTGCTTTCGATAGTTATAGTCTCCCCGATAGATCCACCCTCTATGGCATTCTGCCCATCGGGCATCGACACAACTCTAAAAATGTTTCTCTGGTAGCGTAAGCTATCCCGATGAGTCTTCTTGCACCTTATTCTCCTTATTGAGTTGCTTTGGACTATCAGTGCAAGTTTTCTTGAGGTAGTCACTTCATCTATGACAAGCTCATCTTCCTTATCGGGCATTGGGATAACTCAAAAAGCATATCCCTGATGTTGTATGTTATCCCAATGAGTCTTACTCCCTTTCTTGCTTGGTACCAATTTATTAGAGAGAGTCTCTCTGATAGATTTGCCTTGTCCATTTAGTGCATTAGGTATCAGGGTAACATAAATGAGGATCTCCCGATAACCCAATGTCATCGCTATGAATACATCGCCCCATCATTTGTCGGCAAGAGCTCCACCGATAACCCCATCGGGTATCGGGATAATATTTTTTCCTCATTGCTGATAGTGTATGTTACTCTGATGACTCTGACTTCCTATCATATCATCGCCATAACTCGCCCTAATGGATTTCCACTTAGTCACACCTTTTCCCACCGCTCACGCTTTAGGAAACACCGTCAGCATGAGTTACTCCAATCAACATACTCCTTTCTCCTTGTGTGATCTCATCGAGGTAACTTATGCTGATAAACAATTTTTTTACATTTTTACAAAAGAAGCCCCTCTCCATGGATGCAGCTTTTAATAACCATACTAAAATATTTCTCCCACACCATTTACATCTTTGAACATGCTCTCAACCCTGCTCTATGCTGACCTTCCAAAAATTTCTTCTGTAATGAAACTAATTTTGAAGATGAGTATTGCCAGAATGCCATCATACTCAACACTTCCCTTGAATATGCCCAAGTGATGCCTTCTCATGAAGACACTGCAACATATCACCTACACATACAATCCAACAATATAAACTCCTATGATGAAACTATATGCAAAAGCATCAATATATAGCACAAAAATATTTTGTAAAACTATGTGCTAATAGTGGCTCTTTTTGGGGATGTATGTTCTTTTTAAGGACATAGCAAGATCTCAGCTATCTCTGGAAAGCAGACCAAAAAAGAAAATTGAAAACACAACAAAAAACAAAAGGAAAACTATATTACTATGATACAAGAAATACTCCCTGATTATCAAGAGAATAAATTCTTGAGGTATTGAGCATGGACTGGATATTCCAACACTTTGCCATCAGTATCCTGCAAGTAATATGAATTTTCTCCACTTTTTTCCAAGATGATATAGGGTGCTAACCAAAGTGCATCAAATTTTCCATGTTTTCCTTTGTCTTTGTCCCTATAATTCCATTTAAGTACCCATTCTCCTTCTTCAAATGTTCTGTCACAATCCTTTTTATCATGTAAGACCTTAACCATCTGTTACCTTTGAATGTTTCTTTCCTGAGCCTCTTTTCTATACTCATCCAACTCAACCAATGCCATCAACCTGTCCCCCATGAAGTTTACTTCTTCTAAACACTCATTTGTAACAAATTTATAAACTGGATAACTCAAAAAGCATCTCCCCGATGTTGTATGTTTTCCAAGAGAAACTTTGTCACCACTTTTCTTGTAGCCTGTCTTGTGGGAATGGCTTCAACCCACTTAGTAAAATAATCACTAGCCACCAAAATCCATTTATGCCCACCACTAGATTTGTTTGTTATTTCCCCTATAAAGTCAATACCCCACATCTGGAATGGTTCTTCTGTATGCATGGGTCTGAGAGGAATAGTCCCATTATACTTAAGCTTCCCTAAAAAGTTTTGACATGCTTCACATTTTCTAATACAAGCATGACAATCCTTGAAAACTTGGGGCCAATAATAACTGGCATTAAGAATTTTATGAGCACTGGTTTTGGCTGAGAAATGGCCTCCACATACACCTTCATGTAAGTCTTTTAAAACAATAGATTCTTGATACTAATCTAGACGCAATAAGAGAATACCATCTCTATTTTTCTAGTATAAATCTCCATTAAGTAATACATACCTAGATGTTTGAAGCTTTAAAGTTCTTTTCTGACTATCATTTAAACTATCAGGACACTTCATGTATTTCAAGTAATTAACAATATTTGTATACCAAGGGCACCTCTCAATGCTCATTTGTGCATCTTCAGCCTCTATTTTATTTACCTATGTTGCTTCAAGATTGGATTCTGCCATCAATTTTGCTAAACCCTAACCCCTCACCTGTTAGATTCAATGACAGTCCAAAAGAAACTGAGAGGGGGGGTGAATCAGTGTCTAACCGGTTAGTTAAATATTTGAACGTATTTATAACTTTGCAACCCAAAACAATGCACCGGTAAACAAAAAATAGTGCAGTAAACAAAAATAACACAGGCAACATAAATGCACACCATAACATAAGATATTTTAATGAGGAAACCCAGTGTGGGAAAAACCTCGGTGGGATTTGTGACCCACAATATTTACTCATTGGCCAACATGAATAAATACTACTTACAATAGGGGCCTGTACATGCAGGAAGGTCAGTTGCCTAGAGCATATTGCTCAAAAGAGTCTCACTAACTACAATATGGATAATTAAATCCAATACAATGTACTACTCAAAATACCATCTCAAATGCTTGGTTTAGTACCGATTTAAGCTCAGTCAGATACCTTAACCAAAACCTTTGTTGTCCACTATATTACCTCATACAATAATCTCCTATTCATTACATTCAACCATCATACAAAATGACCTATGAGATCTCATATATATGAGTCTTTACAATATACCAAGTTGGCTTACAAATAATTAATTATATTTACAATATAATTCATTTAAGAAAAACTTTATCCCATGTCAGCCTGAGTGCTGGTCTACTCCATTTTTGGTGTGATCTGGATGCCAGTAAAAGTGTCTGTCGGTGTCGGTGCCTCCCGGTGCATGATGTCTGTGATGTCGGTGCATGTGTAGAAACCTATTGCCGGTTGCTTGCTAGTTGGTTGCCATCAATGACAACATCAACTATTCTCATTAGAGTGTAGAATGCCAACAATCTCCCCCTTTGGAATTGATGACAACATTCATGATAAAAATCCAAAACTGCTATCCAAAAAGAAGTGTTCTCCCCCTGAGCAAGTGATCTCCTCTGTGCATTTATTTTCTCCATACTATTCCTTATTTTTCTCCATACTACTACTCCCCCTTTGACATCAATGACAAAGGATGTCAAAAAGAATCAAAGAATACAAAAATGCTACCTCATCACCTACAACCTATTGGTTACAATCTAAAAAATGTCTGCCAAAACTAGATTTAGTCTCTGCATGAATTTGTTGTTGTTGGAGAGAATGGTCTCAGTCTGTTGGATCATGTCGGTTAGATAGTGCATTTCTTGCTTCGGTGATCATCCTCCTTGAATTGTTGCCTTTGATAGCTCAACCCGATGAGTAATGAGACAGTCCAATTTTGGACCAAGTTTACTTTTGAGTTCCCAGGCTTTTGACCTTATCCTTGTTTTCTCTTTCTCAAGTTTCTCTAACTTCTCTTCGAAAACTGCCATTTCCTGCTCAAAAATTGAGATAAGTCCCAAAGAACCTAACAAATTATCTGCAATATTATCGATTTCTTTCTGTGTCTTCTTGGTTTCCTCATCTATATCCTCTGTCAAACAGTGAGGTTTACATGCTTCTCTATATAGCTCCTTATACTCCAAAATTGTTGAGTTGAGTACCGCTAATAATGAATCCATATGCTCATTACAGTTTTTGTTGGTTTTCTCAAAGAATTCTCATTTCTCTTTATCTACTCTTTCCTTTATAGTATCCTCATTCACCTTATCTATATTTATGACATTATCAACAATGAATTTGGACAATGTGTCCAATTTACCTAAAGAATCATTAATGTGATCTATCTTACAGGTAGGTGCAATCATTTTCAAGATAGGTATTGTGTTATCAACAGCCTTAAATGCTAAGGCATTACAATCTGTTATCCTCTTGAGAGAATCCAATAGAACCTCTGTTATATTAGTAGGTCTAAATTCACCTGTAGATGTGCTTGGTTCTTCTATAGGTTTCCTTTCAACAGATGCTTGCCCAATAACCTTCACTATTTCCTCCTTATTTCTATTCGTTGCTTCCACTTTACTTACATTTTCTATTGGTTCCTTTGTCTATGTTTGTACCTCTGCTTTTGATTTTTTAGTCTGTACAAGTACCTCTTCAACTTCCGGTTCCTCTAATTCTGGTTGCTCTATGTTAGTCACCTTATCCTTTGTTGGTTTCTCAATTTTATGTTGCTCTGCTTGAGCCGGAATCTCACTTTTTCAAGAGTCAACAGTGTGTGTCGGTATCTCAGATACCTTACTATCCTTAACATCATCTACCTTAACCTCTATGGTCTCTTTATCCACAATAATGTTTATGTCATGTGTATCCACATTCATGGTGAAAAGTATTTCAGACTCTGGGTTAGTATCATCATGAGTTACTTCATCAGTTGCCTTATCTGGTTGATTTTCTGTATGTACCAATGATGTTGAAGTTAATGGAGGGGTGTCCTGAGCCGGTGGAGGGATGTTATCTATTACCTTTATAGTTGGTACACCACCAATCTTGCCTTTCCCTTTGTCCTTTCGGTATACCTTAGCAAAAGATTTATCTATTTTATGTCTTTCCTTTTACTCTTTCTTTTCCCTCTAAACAAAAAAGATATCCCATTTGTCTGCTATCTCATCAACAATCTCCTTAACTCTACTAGCCATTAGGCTTACTTGTCGGTTTCCATTGACAAAAACTGACTGTTCGCCTCAAAGATTAGCTCATCAATTTCCTCTCTAGAGTTTATAGGGTGCACTACCAATAATGCTTCAACTTTTAGCTTTTTATCCAGTTCCATCACTAACATTCTTTTAGCTTCTAGCCTTAAATATAAGTCATTCGGTAGATCCTCTATAACTTCAATTAAGATCTGTTTATAGATATCTAAATGCAAAATTATATTGGCCTCTATAGTGTCCTTGTCTGAATCTTTGTAGGAATGATAATTCATTCACATTGCAAAGATTTCCATCCTGTGTGATCTCATTTACTAGTTCCTCTGGTGTCAGGGTATCCGATGTCTTAGTCTATTTCTTCTTTGGTGTTAGTTTCTTTTTAGGTTCCCTAACTGCCTGCTGCTTCTTCCTCAAATTTCTAGTCCTTTTGGGAGAAGGAGAGGGTATCGGTGAAGGTTTTCTCTTCCTCCTTTCTACTCTTTTGAGCTCGGCTGCTTTCCCACTATCAGTATCTAAAGAAGTAACAACCGGTGAAACATGAGCTTTCTGTTTCAAACCTTCTAGATCACTAGCGGATATACCACTTATGTTCATCACATTTTCTTTGACCTCCTTCACCATCTTGGATGCATCTCTTATAAACTTTTCTCTTCTTTTTCTCTATTTTTGCATTGTAACAACACTCTCAATGGTCTCAGCATTTCCAAAAGTTTCTTCAATTGGTTCTCTAGGTGCTTCAAGTAATGTTTTTGCATATGTTTCCAGAATGTGTAAATCAACTTCATAACCCATTTCAGTAACCCAAACAGTTCTAGGGCTAATTGCTTCCATCCATGTCTCATCACGTTTAATTACAAAGCAGATTTGCTTGTCATATTTGTCTACTATGCTCTGGGGTAACCTTTCTCTAGCTCTCATCTTATTCTGAAAGTTTTTGAATTAATCTATTATAATGTTGTCACTGTTAGAGTCCATACTGATGATAGCTTCCTTGATTTGTTTGCCTATCGAGATGTCATATCCAAAGTCCTTATGACCAATATCGAGTATCTCTTTGGTGAAGTAGAGCATTAGACGCACAAGAAGGTTGCCAAAATGAAATGTCCCTTTGTTGTCACCCTTCTTCTTTTTCAGGTTGTCTATTAATTCATCTTTAAGCCATTCACAAACATCAATCTTAAGATTTTTCTTTACCATCTCATATGCATTATGAATACATAAGATGGAAACTTAATTCAATCTGTTAGCATGAGTTACTTTGTATCCAAGTACCATACTCACATATCTCACATTAGGATCAATAATGTCACTAACCCTAAGAGATCTATTGTTAGATGTAGCTCCAGTTAACTCCATAACTCCCTTGTTAGGTATCTTCTTAGTTTTGTCAGGCCTACTACCGGTTGAGGGTAAACTAGTAATTGCCTTGATTGCTTCCTTGGAGATTTTAAAAATAGAGTCAAGCCACATGAACTCTCCATGAACTCTACTTAGAACTAGATGGACTACCTCCTTAGGAAATTCAAGTATGTTCAGTATCTCAATCAGTCCTAAGTCTTCAACTATCATTTGCTTCAGTTTGATTAAACCTTGTTCATCAGTAATGACACCAGTGTACATGTTCTCCAAATCATCGGTTCCTAGATTTTCTATGTTGCAGTGAATGTAGATTCTAGGGTCTTCGGCAAAAGCGACTCCCTTCAAAATTTTGGAAAATGCTCTAATAGAATCATCTTTCTTGGCAATTTCAGGGATGATTTTAAACGTAGGCCTAGGGTGCTTCACGTTTTATACCACAGTAGGGTTTGTAATAAACTCAGGTGCAGAAGATGAAGATGCCATTTCGAAAGATAAATACCTCTTACTCAAAATTTGAATGCTTGAAAATCACTTCATTGCTTTGCCTTAGAATGCCCTTTCTCAATTTCACACTCTTTGAATGCTTGAATGCTTGGTGATTCGAAATGAGGGTTTTTTGGTGCTTTATAGCCAAAAAGTTCTTCAAAAACTGCATTAAATGCTCGATGGTTAAGTGAAAACTTAACATATCTACTGGTAAAGAAGAAATGTGTCTTCTTACTGAGGGTAGAATGCATGATTTTCAATTTGCTGCAATACCCCCGAAGGAGTATTCCTTAGTTAGATGAGGAATCTCCTACTGGTGGAGGGTTACTCTGTTCTACCGGTGCAGAGATAGATTCATCAACTTTCTGATCTCCTTTCTTAATCCATTGTTTTGAAAATTCTTGCTTTATTTCATTTACCTTTTCTTTTCCTTTCACACTAGATCCTTTATTATTCAATGGTATAGTCTTGCTTCTACAAAATTTTGCAATATGTCCAATCTTGTTACATGCATAATAAGTTACATTATTCCTCTGAATAGCTTTTCCATATCCTTGACCAGTTTGTGTTCTGCATTGATTAGATAAATGCCCAAATCTACCACAAACATCACATTTCACATTCATTCTGCAATTTTTTGAATTGTGACCAACTTTATTTCATTTGGAACATTAACCGGTGGGTAAGTTTGTATTTTGATTATTTCTAAATCTACACTAATTTTCTCTATGACCAAACTTGTTGCAATTGAAACATTTCCCATTGAATTTATAAGCATTAGGTTGTCTTGTTGGTTTACTGTGATCTTGATTGTTTGTAGTCCTGGAACTTTCTCCATGTTCAAATCCAAGTCCAATTGTATCTCCATCAGGTTTTTGTCTTTTCAGCATGTCATCAAGTCTTTCTGAACTTTTCTTGAATTTTTCTTTGTGTTCATTTGCAGTGATCAACTCATTTTCAAGAATTCCAACTTGTCTCACAAGCTCATATTTATCATGTTGGATGTGAAACAGATTTTTCTTTAGCATATCAATTTCATGACAAAGTCTTAGATTTTCATTACCTCCATCATTAAGTCTCCTAGTCAACTCTTCTTCATTCTTCTTTTTGTCTTCAAGATCCTTACATAGCCTCATGGTTAAGTCTTGCATTTCATTTCTCATGTTAGTGTTCTCTTGCCTCAACTTGTCTGCAATATCACTAAGAGTTTCCTTTTCATCATTATGTTTATGCATTTTCTCGTGAAGTTATTTTCTCTTATTTTGTGCTATAACTAGGTTCTCTTGAAGTTCTTTAATGAATTCCTTATTAGTCCTCAGATCATCTTCAAGTTTGATATTCTTCAATTTTTCTACATCAAAATCTTCAAGAGCTCTTTTCAACTATTTTCTTAAATTCTCCATTTGTATCGGTTTCAGATGTAGGATTTGAGAAATACAAATCCACAGAACCCAAAAGAAACCTGCATGCAAGAAACCTGTCACAGAGAAAGAGAGAGAACGAATACAAGGGTTTTGGCTCTGACAAAGAGAAAAGATGTATTATCAGAGAAAAATGAATCAAGAATTATGAATAATACAAGAGATCAATCCTTATAAAGGAGATCAACACCAAAAGGAAAACCTAACCCTAAGGTGTGAGCATTTAATAATTAAATATTAATTATTAAATGACTAATGTATGCATAAAGAGAAATCTTAAGAGGAGAGCAAAGTTAATTAATTACTTTACTCTAACACACCCCCTTAAGATGAGCTACAATGCAGCTACAAACAATGCAGAAGAAAGCAAAGGAACTACAATGCAAAAGAGGGTCCCGGCAACAAGGCCTGATGAGGTACCCGAATACAAGAAAATCTCTATAAAGTGGAGTAAAGGAGAAAACCCAGTGGGAAAAAACTCCTCTCCAAAAAGAGATAAAGAATCATGCTGAAAAGAAAACATGAAGGAAGGAAGGCCTCACTGAGACCCCCCAAGGACAACTTCCTTCACCCCAAGCATTGAGCGCAACTGAAGATAGCGCGGAGATGCCAAAGGTTTAGTGAAGATGTCAGCAACCTGCTCCTCTGTAGGAATATACTCCAAGATGAGAGAACCATCCTGAATCAACTGTCTGATGAAGTGCATGTGGATTTCAATGTGCTTTGTCCGCTGATGCTCCACTGGGTTGCGTGAAATGTGAATGGCACTTTGGTTGTCACACCAAATAATAGTGGGACAATCTGGAGGAAACCCAAACTCTGTCATCGACTGCCGAAGCCATAAAACCTCCTGACTGGCTAACACGGCTGCTCGGTACTTAGCTTATGTAGATGATAATGCAATAGCGGATTGCTTCTTGCAAGACCATGTGATAGGACCAGAACCAAGGCAAAAAATGAAGCCAGAAGTAGACTTCCGATCATTGACATCACCAGCCCAATCGGAGTCAGTGAAGCCAATGATATGAGGGGATCCTGAAGAGTAGTGAATGCCATAATGTGTGGTGCCCCGAATATATCTCAAAATACGTTTGGCTGCTTGCCAATGGCTCTCATGAGGATCATGGGAGAACCGAGAGACAAGGCCAACCGCAAAGGAAAGATCAGGACGAGAATGTGTCAGGTACAACAGACTGCCAACCAACTGCCTGTATAAAGTGGGGTCTACTGAAGGAGTAGAGCAAGTGGAAGACAAAACAACACCTGACTGAAATGGAGTGGGGGCAGACTTGCAATCAAGCATGCCAAATTGCTGAAGCATATCAAGAGCATACTTCTCCTGAAAAATGGAAATCCCATCCGAAGACTGAATAACCTGTAGACCCAGAAAGAAGTACAAGAGACCAAGATCGGTCATCTCAAACTGCTCCATCAAAGCTCTCTGAACACTCTGAATCATGGAGGATGAGTTACCTGTAATGATGAGATCATCTACATATAGCACTAGAATCAAAAGATCACCCTCCTGACGCTGAATATAGACTGTGTGATCGGAATGACAGCGTGTGAAGTGCGAGGAAAGCAAGAAGGAGTCCATCTTCTCATACCAAGCCCTGGGGGCTTGTTTGAGACCATACAATGAACGTCGAAGTCTGCAAACCAAAGAAGTGTCCTGCACAAAACCCTGAGGCTGCTCCATATAGATCTCCTCATGTAGGTCTCCATGCAAGAAGGCACTCTTCACATCCATCTGAAACACTGTCCATCCCTGTGAAGCTGCAAGTGAAAGTACCAGGCGTATAGAATTCATCTTGGCGACAGGAGCAAAGGTCTCAGAGTAGTCAATACCCTCTACCTGAGAAAACCCCTTCGCAACAAGACGGGCCTTATACTTATCAATAGAACCATCTGCAGCATACTTGGTACGATACACCCACTTGCACCGAACCAACTTTCTTCCCTTAGGAAGAGGACAAAGATCCCAAGTATGATTCTTCATCAAAGAAGAATACTCCTCATCCATGGCCCTATCCCACTCTGGGTGTCCTGTCGCCTCTGAAAACTTTTGAGGATCATCTGAAAGGGTATGACTCAAAAGACTAGAACCAGATGTCTGAGCACGAGTGCGACGAGTATCTGAAGGATCACCTGCCAAAGAACCAGCTGCATCAACAGTATCACGGGCCCACTTCGGCAAAGATGGAGCAACTGGTGGTGGTGGAGATGGTGGATCATGATCTACATCATCCTCAAGAGATAAGTAATCCTCAAGAGATGAAGAGGAAGGAGTAGGCAATGAGGGAGAAGCTGGTGATGGAGAATCCATCTGAGGATAGCACTCATCAAACTGGACATCCCGCCGAAACAAGACCTCTCTAGAATCAGGATCAAACAACCTGTATGCCTTAACATCCTCACAGTAGCCAACAAATATGAGTGGTCGGCTCTTCCTCTCCATGGCTATCCGCTGAGCATCAGGAATAAATGCCCAAGCCTCACTACCAAAAACTCAGAATGTAGAAACATCAGGCTTGACATGGGTCCAAGCCTCCTCAGGAGTTATATGTCGTAATGCCTTATGGGGCATCCGGTTCTGAATATAATTGGCACAATTGACCGCCTCAGCCCAAAATGAAGAACTCATAGCTCGAGACTGTATCATACAATTTGCCATCTCCCGTAAGGTTCTGTTCTTTCTCTCAGCAACACCATTCTGTTGAGGGGTATAAGGAACTGTAAACTGATGCTGTAAACCATGCTTAGTGCAAAAATCTCTGAAAGCCTGATTTACATACTCCCCCCCATTATCTGTGCGTATCCTCCTGATAGAAAGTCCAGATTGCTTCTCCACAAATGTCTTAAACTTCCTGAAAGAGTCAAAGACATCAGACTTGTACTTAAGAAAGTACACCCATGTACGTCTGGAGAAGTCATCAATAAAAGTGAGTACATAACGGGCCCCTGAAAAAGAAGGATTCGGAAAGGATATAAGATCACTGTGTACCAACTCTAGGGCTGCCCTAGCACGAGAGGCTCGACCCTTAGGAAAAGGATCTCGATGATGTTTACCAAGGACACAACCATGACATACACCATCTATACAAGAAATCTGTGGAAGCCCAATCACAAGTGCCTGTGTACTCATCTGCTGTAGATATCTGTAATTGACATGACCAAAACGCTCATGCCAAAGCCTGCTCACTGAATCTGCATGTGCTATAAGAGAGGAACCAACAGTGTCTGAACTCTCAAAGCCATCAAAACTATATAAGTGAGATGCAGAATCCACACTCCCAGTAGCCACAACCAAGTCAGGATCATGAAGATCTCGAATAACCACATCATGTGGAGAGAACTCAACTGTCTTACCAGAGCCAGAGTGGCAAATCTGATAAACGGATAGTAGGTTTGTCGAAATGTCAGGAACCAAAAGCACATCCTGAAGACAACCACCATCCAATGAAACAATACCTGAACCCTGAACAGAAAGTTGTGCTGAGTCACCAACTGCAATATGTCTAGTGTCTGTAGGAGCAAGAGCGGTGACCAAATCCTGTGTGTGTGTCATATGGTGAGAGGCACCAGAATCTAGAATCCAAGTGGACGCTGAGGACAATGCTCGTGCAGAAAGAGCATGACCTTTCCCTGTGGGCTATGAAGGAGGCTGTGGTGCACTGATATTATGCTGCTGCATGGCTTCCTCCAAAGCCTCTAAACGTTTCCAACACCTGGAAACGGGATGTCCTTCCTTGCCACAAAAACTGCAAGGATCACCTGATTTCTTCTTAGTCTTGGAGGAAGACTCACCAGACTTTAAAGATTTGCCCTGTTTAGAATTGAATTGTGGTTTTGAATCAGACTTAGGTGGTGGCTTGGAGGGATTCTCACTAGCCTCTGAATCTTTCTTAGGCTTCGGTTTCTGCTTCTATTTTCCTTTGGAGGACTGGGCTACCAATGCTTGGTTCTGTGAACCTGAAAGTGAATCCAACTGCTTAAGCTTAGCTTGCTCACGAGTCAGACGATCACAAAAGACCTCAAAAGAAGGCATGACATGTCGAGCACCCAAGGCATCCATGGTGGAATAGAAGGTCGAAGAGAAGATCTGAAATGGACCCCGAAGCTTGGAGAGAATCAGGAAAATGCACTCTGTATCAGTCTTAGTCTTACCACAACCCTGCAAGATAGATCTTTGCTGTTTGAACTTCATCAGAAAGTCCTCAATAGAAGGAAATGAATCAGGTACCAAGGAAGTTAACTCTGCCTCAAGCTGCAAAGCTCTGAACTCGTTGACAGTACCAAAAAGTCCCTCAAACTTGGTCCAAATGGCTCAAGGAGTGATACAACCTTCAAGATGAAACTGGAGACTGTCGGAAATGTGTAAAGCCATCAATCCCATAGCCTGGTCCATATTGTTCCTGTGCTGCATAATCTCAAAAGGACGTGTCAACTGAGGCTGAACCTCATCCAAACAGGACCATAACCCTTTTGACTGGAGAAGAGTCATCATGCGACCCTTCCAAGTGTGGTAATTATGCAGTGTGAGAGATTCAATAGGTCTGTCTGCCATCCTGTGAACTGTGCCTCAACTGCTCTGAATTTTTAATTATTATTAAGTGGTCTTTCAGAACTAGACAGAAGATGCAGAAGGGGGTTTGATTTTTTTGTATTGGTGTTTGTAAATTCTGGTTTTCTGATGTAAATAACAGAAAGCAAGAGAAAACACCCCCCCACAATGCAAAAAACTAATCCCCAGTACAAACTGAAAGCTAGAAAATGATAGAAAGCAATAACGGGTTGAGACAAAATTTGGAGCACTTGAATATTTTTCTGATGAAATAGACTGTAGATCTGGAAAGAGCACAGAACCACCTTTCCGACGCCTATTCGCTTTCGAAAAATGGAGTCCATATGCAAAAGATATGGCTCCTGGAGTGCAAAAAACTTGTTCTGACTTCGTCTGGCAAAAAACACTACAAAACGGAAAAATCAGAAAAAAAGACTTGCATCTTTTAGATCGGGCTCGGAACCAGCTTTCCAACGCCTATTTTCATTCGAAAAACTGAGCTAAAATGCCCGAGTTATACCCGATTTAGTAAAACTGCTCCAAAAAAGCCCAAATAGGCCCTTTAAGCCCTCAAGGGCTTAAAAAAAATAAGCCCCTGGTCCTCTGGGCGACCAAGGGCGGGCGCAGGGGGCGGCGGCGCGGGGGCAGCGCTGTGGTGGCGCGCGGGCGGAGAGCGGCGCGCGGGCGGAGCGCGGGCTGGGCGCGAGCTGTGCGTGGGCGGTGGGCGGCGCGGCGGTGGAAGCCTGGTCGCGACCGGTGGTTTCCGCCGGCGGCGGTGGCCGAGCGGTGGCCGCCGGGCTGCGCACCGACGGAGCGGGCTGTTTACACTGGCTGTACCCTTTTTAAACAAAAAAATTGCGTTTTTTAATTTTTTTTTTGATTTTTTTGAAAATCCGCCTCGGTTTTCGTGCCCTAGGGCCGTACGGCCTTGGGGCCAAAAAAAAAATTTGCCTCCTGGTGCAACTGTGTCCAAATCGGACGAATTTTATATGGAAATAAGGGTTTTTGGGCACTACGAGCTCAACGGTGAGGTCCGTTTGGGTTCAAAGTGCACCGAAAAAAAATACCCCCTATTCCAAAATAAAAAACAGAAGACAAACACAGATCTGATGCAACCAAAACCTGGATCTCAAAATCTTTCAAAATTCTGAACAAGCTGCAGCAGATCCAGCTCTGATACCATGTAGGATTTGAGAAATACAAATCCACAGAACCCAAAAGAAACCTGCATGCAAGAAACCTGTCACAGAGAAAGAGAGAGAACGAATACAAGGGTTTTGGCTCTGACAAAGAGAAAAGATGTATTATCAGAGAAAAATGAATCAAGAATTATGAATAATACAAGAGATCAATCCTTATAAAGGAGATCAACACCAAAAGGAAAACCTAACCCTAAGGTGTGAGCATTTAATAATTAAATATTAATTATTAAATGACTAATGTATGCATAAAGAGAAATCTTAAGAGGAGAGCAAAGTTAATTAATTACTTTACTCTAACATCAGAATCTTCCTCAAGTTGTTAGACTTTTGCAAATAGAGGACCATGCTCTGATACCAATTGTTAGATTCAATGCTAGTCCCAAAGAAACTGAGAGTGGAGGGTGAATCAATGTCTAATCGGTTAGTTAAATATTTATAACAAGAAATAGTGCAGTAAATAGAAATAACAGAGGCAGCATAAATGCACACCATAACACAATATATTTTAACGAGGAAACTCGGTGTGGGAAAAACCTCGATGGGATTTGTGACCCACAATATTTACTCACTGGCCAATATGAATAAATACTACTTACAATAGGGGCATGCACATGCAGGAAGGCCAACTGCCTGGAGCACACTGCTCAAAAGAGTTCACTGACTACAATATGGATAATTAAATCCAATACAGTGTACTGCTCAAAATAGCATCTCAAATGCCTGGTTCAGTACCGGTTTAAGCTCAGTTGGATACCCTAACCAAAACCTTCGTTGTCCACTATATTACCTCATACAATAATCTCCTATTCATTACATTCTACCACCATAAAAAATGACCTATGAGATCTCATATATATGAGTCTTTACAATATACCAAGTTGGCTTACAAATAATTAATTACATTTACAATATAATTCATATAAGCAAAACTTTATCCCATGTCGGCCTGAGTGCAGGTATACTTCATTTCTGGTGTGATCTGGATGCCGGTGAAAGTGCCTACCGGTGCATGATGTCTATGATGCCAGTGCATGTGTAGAAACCTGTTGTCAGTTGGTTGCCATCAATGACAACATCAACTATTCTCATTAGAGTGTAGAATGCCAACATCACCAACTTTGTGATTTGTATATCAATATTGAATTCTTGGATCTGGTTTATCCATCTGTATCTCCTCCCACTAGTCTCTGATTGTCTTAATATGTCTTTAACAACACCATTTGGTACATATGTAATAATAGTGGCACCAACCAGGTAGGGTCTGAAATCTTTTATGGCTTTCACAAGAGCATAAGCCCGTTTTTCATTTAAATCATAGTTCAACTCAGATGTTTGCAATGTTTTGCTAAAGAATGCCACTGGTTGTTCATGGCCCTCATCATTCTTTTGTAACATGATAGCAACAATTGTATGGAATGAAGCAAATGAAAACACTTGGAAAGGCTTAGAGAAATCAAGGGACTTTAATACAGGGGTTTCCTTGATGGCTCTTTTGATGTTTACAAAATCTTCAAGAGCTTCATTAGTCCACTTTATTTCAGCTCCCTTTTTCAACATTTTAGCAATAGGTTTTACAATTTCAGAAAAGTTTGAAACAAATCTTCTTACAAAGTTAATTTGATCAAAAAAATATTGAATTGCCTTAACTGTTTTAGAGATTTTAATCTTATCAATAGCAGTAGTCCTTTCTGGATCAATTCTCACACCATCTTTTGAAATAATATGACTTAACAATTTCCCTTCAGTAACTCCAAAATGAGGCTTTTTGGGATTTAAAGATATGCCATATTCTAATGCTCTAATAAAGATTTTTTCTAGGTCATTACAATGGTCTTCTTCTTTTTTAGAATAAGCAGTCATATCATCTTGGTAAACTGCCAAGATATAATCAATCAGCCCCTCAAAGCCTACTTTCATAGCCCTCTAGAATGTGGCTCCTACATTTGTCAGTCCAAAAGGCATCCTAGCATAGACATAGGTGCCCCAAGGTGTGGTGAAAGCAGTTTTGAACTTTTCTGCTTCCCTAACTTTGACTTGATTATAGCCTGATAAACCATCCATCATAGATAACAATTCATTTCCAGTGACTTTCTGCAAAAGAGCCTCCATGTTAGGTAAAGCATAATTATCTTTTAAAGATGAAACATTTAAATTCCTAAAGTCCACACACAATCTGATATCACCATTCTTTATTCTGAATAGGACCAAATTGGACACCCATGTTGAGTGCCTTATGGGCTCAATAATACCAACATTTCTCATTTTCATCAGCTCTTCTTTCATCTTGGGAGCCAAAGTAGGGTTTATTGGCCTTTACTTCTGTCTGAAAGACTTTGCATCAGGATTCAAGGGTATCTCATGCTGGAACAAGTCTTCCCTGTATGTTTTAAGGTCATCATATGACCAAGCAAAAACATGCTTGTACTTCCTTAGCAAATTAATCAATATTGTTCTGATTTTCAGTGTGAGATTTTTTTCAATATATACTTTTCTTGGATTGCTTTCACTTCCCAAGTTTATTTTTTCAACATCCTCACATCCTCCTAAATTGGGTCTAAAACTTGCTATATCTTTATCATCAAACATTCTTTCAAGCTCTATCAATCCTTTTGGGATTTTATTTGTTTTCAGTTGCAACACCTCTTGCCCAAGTATAGTCCCCTTGCCATCCTTGTCCTCCACAAGTCCATTCCAATCAATCCGTTGGTGCTCATACTGATTCTCACAAAACAAAAACTTTAGCAAATCTCTGTCATCATCAAATACTTGCCAACTCTTTATATTGTCAGGGGTTGATGGTCTGGTCTTAATTTCTACTTGGGTAATATCATCAAAAGGGATATCATTGTGTTTGATCCCCAGGTTAGCCATGAAGTATGCCAAAATATTATTAGACCTTTCAATCCAATTGATGGAGAAAGCATCGAAGAGTTCAATGTAATCCCAAGCCTCGTTCCTGTAGCTTCTTAAATTTGCATTTTTTGTAGCAAATTTGCCTCTAATTTGTGAAATAGCTAGTTCTGAATCACCATAAACTGTTAGTAACTTAATGTCATGTTTATTTTCTATTTTAAGTCCTAATAAGAGGGCCTCATATTCAGCAATATTATTAGTACACTCAAAAGCCAACAAGAAAGAGTATTTAAAAGATTTTCCATTGGGTGAAATAAGTACAACTCCTGCTCCATTTCGATCCTTACTACAGGCACCATCAAAATACAATTTCCAAGTTAAATTCTCATTTTGTTTAACAATTTCTATAATTTTATCAAGTTTTAAAGTTTTAGAAATACTTACCTGAAAGTTGTCCATATCTGAGAGGCAAAAATAAGTCACTTCATGAAGATCAACTTCTTCTATGAGGTAGGGAGATCTGGGTTCTTTGTTTATCCTCACCTCTGTCCCTTTCACTAGAATAGTGGTATATGACAAGTCAAGTTGGACATGTCCACCCACCAAGTTAGACCATTGTCTAGACAACAACATCCCATAGTTCATAGGAACTTGTACAACTGTAATATCTATCTTGTATGCAGTATCTAGGCAGGCTAGGAAACTAAACTCAACATCCTTCATAATTCCTACTACAGGAACTGACCTATTGTCCATGGCATAGGACTTATCGTAAGGTGTATCAACATGCATTCCTAATTCTTTCATGACGTCCTCTGGCATGACGTTTACTGTTGCTCCTGAATCTATCATGCATTTTTTTAGCATTTTTGTGTTTATCAGCAGTGTTAGATAGAAAGGATCTACATGTGTAAGATTTTTGGTAATCGACGTGCCAAGATACACCATAGGAGGATCCTCTTTTTATTTAGGACCTTCCCTACTTACTTCTCCAACATTAGATATAATTTTCAACGTCTCATTCTTGTAGTTTGGGAATTTCATTACTTCTAGCAGAGGCATATATATCTTTACTTGAGACAACGCCTAGGACATGAATGAATTACTATTTGAAATGGGTTTACTTACTTGCTTCTTCTCCACATGCTTAATCATTTTTGCCATTTCTTCTTTCTTGGCCTATTCTGGTATTGCTTCTTTTCCCTTTTTGGCATTTGCACCTTTGTTTTTGAAAATGTTGTCTTTGTTTTCATCTAGTTTTTTAATTTTGGCAAACACATTTGTTGGCTTGCCCTGATCATTATTTACATTCCTATTTCTCAGTTGATAATTTCTCTTTACTTGTTTTACTGATGCAATAGTGAAGGTTTTCTTTTCTTCCTCAGTTAAGTTCCTTAGTGAAGGCACTGTATCAACCTGAAACAATCTTCTCAAAGCTAGAATGTCTTCATCATCATCATTTGAAAAGGCCTGTTGTATACTATAATGTTGGTTTTCTCTCATTTGCTACACATCAAAAAAATGCTCCCCCTCAGATGAGTCTTCATCCCTTCCCCAATATGGATCAAACAAAAGTACATTTACAGTAGGTTCACAATCCTCATTATGATTTTCCTCCTCTATCAAACCTTGGGAAATCATGCACTATTCTACAACATGAGGTAAATTACAAACATCACACCATGGATATTCATCTACAAAATTTGTGGCCTTCTTAAATGGATTAGGAGTTTCTTTTCTTACATTAGGCTTCACTAGCTTCCCATCCTTCCAGTTTGTGTTATATGGCATATCATGTAGCCTCAGCCTATTTAATTCATTTGCTTATTGTTTTTATATGGTGGCTTTTCATTAGGGTTTTTCTTACCCTTTAGGTCCTGAAGCATGTCCATGATCTGAGTAAGTTCATCTTTCTTGGGAACCTTGGAATTGTACAATTTTGGATCATTTCTCTTGGAAACCTTCCCAACAACTTTCTTGTTATTCTCAATGGTAGCAACTATTTTGAATGTCTGTTGTAGAGTATCAGGTCTATGAGACAAAATCTCATAATGGGTTTTGTTGTCAAAACCACTCAAATAAAAGTTAATCAGAAATGAATCAACAGGTCTGACATCTTCGGGTATTCTATTTAATACTTTATTAAACTCGGCTATTGATTCATTTTGATTTTTCTTTATACTTGTTAATTCATGGGATGCAAATGAAGGATCATTGTGATCTCCAAATTCTTCCAAGAACAATGTTACAAATTCTTGCCAGTTGCCAATACATCCATCAGGAAGGCTTCTGTACCATTCTCCTGCATCTTCTGTCAAAGATTGAACAAACAATTTCATGAATACATCCTCATGAGGAACTTCAAATTATTCAATGGTATTTTTTACATTAACTACATGTTGTTCTACTGAATCAATTCCATTTCCTGAGAATTTAGGGATGGCTAATCTTAAATCATTAGTGATCTGATTTGGATAACCAACAATGCTAATGAAATCCAACTGTCTGTATCTTTCAATGATCATAGGTCATCTGCCAACCTAATTGTTGTTTTGATTGTTCATATTTCCTCTATTGAATCCACCATTACGGCCATAATTACCATTGTTCACATTGTTTCCACCACCATTATTATTGCCATTATTTCCATTATTACCTCCATTGCCATTATTGTTGTTTCTATCTCCACTATTACCATTTCCATAATTGTCATTGTTACCTCTATTATTTCCATTATTTTGGTTGCTGCCATACCCATTACTTCCTCTATTATTATTTATATTGTTACCCCTATTTTTTTTATTCCAGTTCCCATCATTTCCCCCATTTCTATTTCTTCTTCCATTATCCTGGTTGTTTCTCTTCCTTTCTTCACTTTGATCCCTATGCACATCCCTTCATCTTCTACTTCCATTTAATAACGGGTTATCAAAAGTTACAAAAGGTTGCTCTATTCTTCTCATATGAGGGGGACTATATTTAGGAGTTGTTGGCCTACTTCCCTCACCTTTACTTTTGTCTTCTATCCCTTCTGACCTAGGGCTTTGAATTGTATCTCTTTGTAACCCAAGTTTTTGCAACACCCAATCTGGTTGTCTCCTAAGAGCCTTTGCCATTTTGGATTCATCTCCATTTAAGTTAGCCATTTTAAGTATGATTTCACCCCATTTCCTCTCCTCTTGTTCCTCAGTAGTCAGGGTTTCATCATGACCACCATTATTATTATTTTTATATAAGGTATAGAAAGGATTTTTCTCCAGATTTTCAAACTTATCACCAAATGAAGAGCCATCCTCTCTGTTAGGAAACTTCTTATAACCCCAAAATTCCATACTTCTTGTTGATTTATTTTCTTTGTATCTTTTCTTCAGAATCCACTGAACAAGATTATATTGTCCCTTATGCAGAGACCTTCTACCCTGCATCAATTTTATTGATAAATGCCTAGGGGTTTCTCTTACTTTCTCAAAATACCAGCTATTATTCATGTATTAAATGTAGAGTCGCCACCTCTTAAGAGGAATAATATATTTTATTAGTCTTCTAGGCTCTTTCCTCCAGTAGAATCTGAAACAAACCACCAAAGACTATTAATACTTCCTACCAAAACTCTCCAGCAGAGTTGCCAATCTTTTGGTGCCCAAAACCATAGATTGGGACACCAAAGACTTGCTTAATCCTTAGTTAATCTAATCATCCTTGGCCAACAAACACGAATGGTCGAAGACCAAATTCCTCTGCACTTTAGGCTCCACTAAACCCAGGTGGGTGTACCTTACACTCTCAAGCACAAAAGAGGTTTATTTTAAGTGAATTTAAACTATGGGAATTAGCAATTGTAGGGATGGCAAAAGGTTTTCTTGCAATTATGCTAACAGAAGTGCTTTTTATTGAATGGATTTAAAACTCATAAAATAAGTGTGAATATAGTTGTGTTATGTAAAATATTATTGTTAGCCATTATGAAAAAGAGCAGTACTTAAAGAAATTAGAAGATTTGTTTATTTGATAAGGACCTAATGCATACAAACTTATTCGGAAAAGATCAATAACAGACCAATGCCTTTATCAGACAATTAATGAATAACTTTGTGGACAAGAATCACTATCAACTCAAGAGACAATTATAAGACCATCACTGTGAAAGTTTCATTATGTGTTGCATGAAAAATAAAAACCCAATTTTGCATTTAATACAACATCATGTGATGGCACATCACAACAAATCTAAAAGATTTATCAAGAGGACATATGATTCCATCAAACACAAAATTACACATAACAATTTGAAGATAAAAGCATGAAATCTTGTATATTAACTTCTTGAATAAGAATGTACACAAAAATTGGACTTACAAATACTCCAATAAATTTAGTTTGCACAAAATAAACTCCTCATTCCTATTAGACTTTTCTAAAACATAACACTTGTAGCCCAGCCAGCGGCAGAATTATCTCTCTTATGATACAAAAATGACTCACTACATATATGTGAGCCAAAAGATTCAAATGAAAGGACACACCCTTTCATCTAGTTAAACTAATACTTAACTAAAACCTAACACCTAACTGCTTAACTAATAGACACAAAATATAATAAAAATTAGTTCTGGTCATCCAGTATTGTATCACACTTTTGTATGTGCTCCAAATAATTGTTGTCCTTGTGAGTACAGGTGTTGAATACTGTATCCCTAACAACGACATCCATGGTAACCAATATCTCCATCTTCTCACTTGTCTCCTTCATATCCAAAAAACCTACCCGACCAACATTAAGGGATGTATTGAGTACATTCTGGCATTCTGCAATCCAAATCCCTTTGTCCTTCAACTGCTCTGCATAATCCACAATATCTAGTACACCATACCTAACAATATATTTACAATGAGTAACCAATCTCTCCATCTGCTCACTTGTCTCCTTCATATCCAAAACATCTGCTCGGGAAACATTAAGGGATGTGTTGAGTACATTCTGGCATTCTGGAATCCAAATCCCTTTGTCCTTCAACTACTCTGCATCATCCACAATATCTGGTACACCATACCTAACAATATATTTACAATGAGTAAATTCCTGCTTAATGTCTACACCAAATGCCTTATGATTGTTCAACCTTCTTTGGATCTTCTCAACAATTTTCTCATCGGCACTCTTCTCTTTCAACAATGCCTTCAACCTTTTCAAAGTACTTTCATGAGAAGCCATATTGTCTTGGGTCTTCTGACAATTTGTCTAGAATTCTTTGAGAACTTCCAACAAATGCTCAAACATGTTTGTCAACAAAACACAAGAAGCATCTACCCTGGTAGTCCTGATTTGCCTTCTTAGCTTAATGTTTTCTTTCATTTGGTCTTCATATTTCTTTTTCCACTGCACACCAGTATCAGTTATCTGTGGTACTTCATGACCACGACTTCTCAACAAGTCTTCATATAAATTCTTGTATTTTTTACCCTCTTTTAACACCCATTACATTTGGGCCTTATTCAATTTTGCAATGTCAATCCCCAAATTTACGGTGACAATTGAATTAACTTCTCCCACTTTCAGCTTCATCATGTTCCCAAATGCCTTATCTACATCTATAATCTTGGGTCTTTTATTTGGAGGGTATAGGGCCTAAAGCAACATTTCCTCTTCATTTGGATCATATCTTGATCCAATAAAAATGTCATTAACACCTTGTATGTCTAACTTTACATCCTTTCTATCAGAATGCAACAAGCTGTCAAAAATGAAAGAAGCACTTAAGTCCCATCCTAGGAACAAAATGATGCCTACCTCACTGAGAAGTTGTCTCCCTCTCTATGGTGTCATTGTGGCCACTTCTGTATCAATGTCTGCTTTCAATTTTTCAAGCATCTCTGCTTCATTTTCTGGGGTAACATTTGGGATGCTTACTCTCAACTTTTTCCCTTTGTAATGGTACAAGAATAACTTAAACTCTTTGGACTGTACAAAAACTTCATCTACAATGAAAGTTGCATGCTCTTCCATTCTCACATTTTTGTTGGCGTTTATTCTCACCATGGCTTGCTCCTAACTCTCTACCACTTCTTCTAATTTAAGTGCATGGAGGGTTGATGTAGCTATATTCTCATCAGACCCACTCTCAGAATCTCCTTCTTTTTTTAGTTCCTGAAGCCTTTGCTTTCGTTCTTCCAATTTTTGGTTCAATTCAACTAAGATTGCATGAGCCTCATCTCATTCCTTGTTTCTAAATAAATCTTTAGCCTCCATGGGTATATGCAAATATTCTCCCAGGTTCTGGCTCTTCCTGAAGTGGTGGATATACCCCTCTGAATCATAATTTTTCCAAGCCTGGTGTCCATACAAATTGTACTCCTCTACCAGCTTCTTTTCTATCATCTCATAAGCCTTGGTAGATACAATGGTGAAGTCTCCAAAATGCAAAGTGCCAGGAATAAATACTTGCTTGTGTGCGCCACCCAAATGTTTTGTATTTGACATACTAAGTTGCCTAATAATCTCTAAATAAGCAATCCTATCAGGAACTAATGTAGGCAACATATATGGAACACCCTCAAAACCATAAACCTTGAAAAAACTAAAATTCTGGCATACAAACCAGTCACCCCAATTGTGGTTGACCCTAATGTCTCCAAAAGCATGGGGTCTAAAGAATCTCTTAATATCCGGTGAGATGGACCCATCACATTCTACTCCAAACAATCTATACAAGGGCTTGACCAAAATATTCTTCAAACAACACATAATCTGATTTGTCAAACCTTGAGTCCCATAGGGATACCTATAATTGAATTGGTTGGTTTTGTCCCTCTTTGTTCCTGGAAGTCACCTTTAATTCTCATGGCCACAAACCTTGCATCTGACCATGAAACAAAACCATATGCATTAGTAATGAGTAAAATTTGAAAGTAGGGTTAGGCTCTGTTTGCAAACTCAAAAACTTTTCATGAAACTTCTCTGCCAAGTAAGTTGCATAATCAAATGGCTTTGGCTCATGCATTTGAATGTCTGCAGCCAACACCAATTGGCCTATCCTTGTAACATTGGGAACTTCTTCCCCAAAGACCTGGCCGCATGCCCAATATGTGTACTACAAATATTTCCTGAACAGAGTAATTCGAAAGGAGGACCATCCTTCTCTGTGAGTCATCCCTTCTCCTTTTTGTGAATTGTTAACTTCCATACTATGTGAGCGGTGTCCATTTGGGTATACTCTCCTTCTAGTTCTGTAAAGGATAGGGGCATGTAGGTATCATAAGACATGCCAAAAACCTCCTGAATAGACCCGATAGATATCCGGATGAATGGATCCCCATTAGGTAATTGGATGTATCTTTTTTATTTGTTGTACTTCCTGGTAAGCAATTCCAATAATCCGAGATTCAGAAAAACATTTGGGACCACCAGTCTGCCCAAATTTGTCATCCAAGGGTTCGACAATGGCATCTCCTTGTTCTACCTCAGGTAGTGATATAGAAACAATTCATGGCCCCTTATGGTTGTCCAAATATCTCTGACCCCTTTGTACTTGTCCTACAATTTATCCTTGGCGGAAAATAAGCTTTAGAACTCCTTGAAATAGCACCAGATGACTCCATTTGGTCAATCATGTCTTGGTTCAGTTTTTCTCTTTTGCACACCCTCTACAGACTTCATCCTTTTTGATTTAGCAGACTGCATGTCTGAAATCTCCATGTCTTTCCTTTTCCCTTGTGAACTAGAAGCCTCCATTATTAAATGCTTGAACATTTAAATTACTTGCGCTTCTTGTCTGCAACTTCAATGTTAATGGTTGAAAACACTGTGAATAATTCTAGCACGAAAACTCTTTCTTTATGCTGGATATGCAACAACTAGACTCTGTAATGATAAAAAACTCATTAGATTTTCTTCGTGTAGATCCAACCCACCTGATCGTGAGTATTAAATAATGGCTTTCGTATCAGACATTCTAACGACTAATCGACGTAACCCTACCCTATAATTCAATTACTTGGCACCACCTATATTTTGCGTTCCTTCAATTACTCTTTTGTCTTTCTGATCGGTATAAGTCACTCTGATCAATCCATCGGATCTTGCCCTGACTGTTTCACTTTTTTCCTCAAGGCTTGACTTATCCTGATGGATCCACCTTTCCTTTCTATTACTCAACTTTTCTTCATGTCATATCGAGGTATATCTCTCTGATGAAACCTCCTTCTATTTATTCCTCCAGTCGCTCCATCAGCCTTCAGAATGAAGTCACTTAATACTTCCTCTGATGGTCCCATGACATCTAACTTTCTTTTTGATCGGCATAACTTTCACTGATTGCTTTATCGGGCGTCGGCGTAGCATATTTTCCTTTCTTCTGATAGTTATAGTCTCCCTGATAGAGCCACCTTCTGTGGCATTCTGCCCATTGGGCATCGACACAACTCTAAAAATGTTTCTCCGGTAGCGTTAGCTATCCCGATGAGTCTTCTTGCACCTTATTCTCCTTATTGGGTTGCTTTGGTCTATCGATGTAGTCACTTTGTCTGTGGTGAGCTCATCTTCCTTATCGGGCATCAAGATAACTCAAAACTCATCTCCCCGATGCTGTATGTTATCCCGATGAGTCTTACTCCCTTTCTTGCTTGGTACCACTTTATCGAAGAGAGTCTCTCCAATAGATTCGCCTTCTCCATTTAGTGCATCAGGTATCGGGGTAACATAAATTAGGATCTCTCGATAACCTGATGTCATCACTATGAATACATCATCCCATCAGTTGTCAGCAAGAGCTCCACCGATAACCCCATCAGGTATCGGGATAATATTGTTTCCTCTTTGCCAATAGTGTATATTACTCCGATGATTCTGACTTCCTATCATATCATCGTCGTAACTTGCCCCGATGGATTTCTACTTAGTCGCACCTTTTCCCACCGCTCATGCTTTAGGAAACACCGTCAGCATGAGTTACTCCGATCAACAAACTCCTTTCTCCTTGTGTGATCTGATTGGGGTAACTTATGCCGATAAGCAAAATTTTTGTATTTTTACAAAAGAAGCCCCTCTCCATGGATGTAGCTTTTAATAACCATACTAAAAGATTTCTCCCACACCATTTACATCTCTGAACATGCTCTCAACCCTGCTCTATGCTGACCTTCCAAAAAGTGCTTCTGTAATGAAACTAATTTTGAAGATGAGGATTGCCAGAATGCCATCATACTCAACACTTCCCTTGAATATGCCCAAGTGATGCCTTCTCATGAAGACACTGCAACATATCACTTGCACATACAATCCAACAATAAATGCTCCTATGATGAAACTATATGCAAAAGCATCCATCTATAGCACAAAAATATTTTGTAAAAATATGTGCTAACAGGGTCAATTCTGATATATCCTATAAGTTTCTTGCATCCATGCTAGACCTAGGTGGACCAAAGGTTGGCATCCTTCTACTATTGCATGAGGTGTTTGTGTCAGACATCCTTGTGGATGACATTGACATTATCACATGGGCAGAGCTCGAAGTTGGTATTCTTTGGCTTAAGAACATTCCTAGACTTTTTTATCCTGGTGTGGTTGTTCCTTAACAACCCTTCATCATGAACATAGGTGATCATACTCTGGGATGCCATCAACACTAGGCCACCATTCTATGTGACTTTTTTAGGTAGGTAAAGGTGATTGAAATGGAAGATAACCTAGAGTGCCTTCTCAAGTTTGCAAACATCATTTTAACTAGTTGTAGCTTCTACCTACAACAGCTCATTTTATGACTAAAAGTATCAATTTTTGCTCCTCGCCCACACAAAACATATCATAAAGAGGACACATGGGAGTCTCATGCTCCTTTTCCTTAAGAAGATTACTCGCGGATAGGTCACGTGTTAGTACTATGTGAATTTAAGATTGGCTGAAGAAACATAGTAAAAGGAGCCTCACCAATACCATATGCCGACATCTTGGAATACTCAGTAGCCACCAAACAAAGGTCCTGAGAGCTTCTCTACACTCTTGATGTGTGTCCATGTGTGCCCCACCTTAGTTAGGCAATTGAGATGTATATCTTGAGGGTCAAACATCATGTGGAAGTTATGTAGAAGATTCCAAGTGATCCTAGTTAGCAAAATCACACGTGCGATGGTCTTTGGATCAAAACAAGAGAAAAAGAAAGATCATGCAAGTGGAACTAGGTGTTTTGTTCCCTCGAATTATGGTGAACAGGTGATGAAGATGCAGATGGTGATCATGTTGGTGATCAAGGGAAGATCAATGGTATAAAATTCTCCACCACAAAAATGGTTATCTTCACCATCATGATTCTGCCACCAAAAAGAGATTCTATATAACTGAATGAAAATGCTGAGAAGGCGAAATAACAGATATAAAAGTCGGCAAAGACATTAAAAAAATGAGGAATTTTTATATTTTTTGTTTCTAATGAATGACAAGATTTTACAACCCTTTTAGTCCTATGTTATACACAAGACATGCTCATTTTATTTGAAAGGAATTATATCCTATTTTCTTGTTCAAGCCTCAGCATGTTTTCCCTTAATAAAGTGTTAAATTGTGCCTCAGTTGCATTTCTCATATTTACTATGGGAAATGCTTTGTGCTTCTCAATTAAAAACTAGGTTATTTTTCTATCTTAAGTTTTTTTGGTTGTTTATAACTTTGATGATGAATGGATCATGTAAGGAATTTTACTCTTCCATTTTTCATAAGGGATAGACACCATATTATATTATTTAATATAGAATTAACAAGATAGTGAACCATCATGGAAACTCAAAAGATTTGTTTAATTTTGTTTGGCCTTTACATGTATTCCTTGTAGCAAATTTTTGAATATTTCATCTTATGTTTTTGTTACTTTGATGTCCTATTCTCATCCTTCATGAAGAGTTTCTAGTGTACTATGCCTGTTTTGCAGAATTAATGAATCCTAGATGTCTCCATTTCATAAGGATTAAAGTGGTGTAAGAGCTCTGCATTTCACTACTGGCTTGTGTGTTGTTAAAGTGATTTTTTGTCTTTAAGCATTTTGAATTATTCCTTTCTTTTCCCCCCTCCCGTTTTCAATTATGAAGAGTCAACTTCTAAAATCTTGAAGGTTGCTTCATAAGTCGCACCAGGTCCCATACCTATGGACCTTCCCGACTACCCTTATTTAAGACGTGAGCCTTCTTAGGGATCTGTTGGGTCTCAAATCAACAGATTGGATAGGTTCTAAGGAAATGCCAACTCCTATGATCAAACCCTCCAATTGACTTGGCAAACTTATAGAGTGAACCTATTTGGTTACTAACTCTCTCACTTTAGGCTCTACAGGACCTAGGCGGGTATACCTACTCACTAGTTGTTCCTTCAACTAATGCTTTTTACAGCAGATTTAGTGTCTTAATCTGATGTATCCTAGTCTCAGAATGGCGTAAGTTTCTTAAACAAACTGACTTCAGATGTGTGTATTGATCTATGTATCATACAAAAGTATATATGTTACACTTTGGCTAAATTACCTACTATACCTACTCTACTAATCCTAATGCTTAAAAGTAAAGGGTAACTGGTATGGTTAAAGGGTTTGTTTACAAATGATCAGTGCCTTTCCTCTTATTTGGGCTACAGAGTCTTATATTTCTTCAAGACTTATTGTGTAAACTTATGAGACAATTTTTAAACCCACCACCTCTCGGTGAGTCTGTCAGTTACTGTTTCTTATGAGCTCTACTTCAATGTCTATATTGTAAACTGCTTGAATGGATTTAACCCTAACTTTTAAGAGACCATCCAAGGAAGAAATACAGGGAACAATTACAATTCACGAGTAAATCTTTTTGATCCAAATCTACAATATGAAACACAAAACTTCACTGGAAGAACACAAATAACCTTATCTCTTTTAGATAATATCACAAGCAACTACCTTCTAAAAATATGTTAACTCTCAACACATATGAGAAAGAAAATGCAACTAGTTATTTTTGATAAAAAGTTTTAAAGTACAAAATTGCCTCCACCTCTTGTATCTCTCTATTCTCTGTTTTTCTTCTCTCTTTACATTTTACATCACACATATATATGTGTTTGAATGGTTTTCATACCCCTTTGGGTTAAAAGACACCCCCCTTTTAAATAAAAATAATTCCAAATCCCGAAATTGCCTTAGTTTATGTAATTAATTGTCACTTTACAAGTTGTTTAGGCATATTAGAGGTATTTTAAGGCTATTTTATGGGTATATAATGGATAAATGGTCTTTAAATGATGTAAATACCCCCTTTGGTACTTCACACTCCATTTTTTATGCCCATTATTGTGTTTATGTTATGGTTTCATATTGTGCAACAAATATAAAATATATTACTTGTACCTATTCAATATATATATATATATATATATATATGTATATATATGTATATATATATGTATATATGTATATATATGTATATATATATGTATATATGTATATATATGTATATATATATGTATATATATATATATGTATATATATATGTATATATATATGTATATATATATGTATATATATATTTATGTATATATATATATATGTATGTATATATATATTTAGAATTTTTCTTGCTCCTTGTCTTGGAATTTGGAATTTTAAAAATTGCAAATTTTAGGGTTCCAACAGTGGCTCTGTCTGGGAATGGATGCCCCTTGTGGGCATAGCAAGAATTCAGATCTCTGGTAGAGCAGACCATGTGCCTAATTCATTGACCTGTTTTGGTGGCCTCAAGCCCAAAAATTGAACACCAATTCTTTCCTCTATCAAACATCTGATTCTCATCATGAAGTAGTATAAAAACTTTGAAATTAGTGATATCACCTAATTGGCAATTCCTGTCATAAGATGCATTATCCATCCTTATTTTATAAGGATTCTTTATTTCACCTGGATTACCATTATCCCCTATTCCATAGGAAATGATATTTATACTTTTACAAAAGTTTGCTTCTTGTGGCATCCACATATTCTTCATCTCTATTTTATTGGAATGCTGCATAGTATCTAACTAGTACTTCTTTTCACCTTTTATTTTATCTCTATGTGATGTACCTTCCTTTTGTAACTCTCTTATTTTTGTGGTCCTTTTATCACGTGACTTAGTCATATTATTACCCATGTTGTCTACACACATGTTTGTATTGTCCATACTGTCTGAAATTTTTTCTTCTTCATCATATAAAGGATTTGAGAATACATGAAAATCCTTTTCACACATACTATGGTAGTAGGGAATATGATTTTCCTCTATCACTTCATCACATAAGGGGTTTGAAAATATTTGAAAGCCATTTTCAAATTCGCATACCTCCTCTTTATCAATTGTATCATCAAGGTACTCAGGTATGGATTCACTCTCCTCATGACTGGTACAATATTCTTCATCAATGTTAGCAACAATTTCTACAGGTTCTGACTTGTACTCACAAACATCATCAATTGCTTCTTCATCAGATGGGACTTCCAAAGGGATAACTGATTCTTCTATATAATCATCTTCATTTGTATCTCTTATGTTGATGTTACTCGTCTCACGCAAATCATGTATTTTTTTATTCAATTCTTCAAGAATTGAACATGCTGATTCCAAATTGTCAGACCCACATTCTCTCACAATCAATTGCTCCAGTATAGCTGAATTAAGTTGTATATTATTAGGCATTTGGAAATAAGTCACCATTATTCTGCCAATCAGTTTTTCTATAGATTCACCTTCCTTTCTTCTTATGTTGTAGATTGCATTGCCGCAATCATAATCTGATTGAATCTAATGTTGGTATGGAGAACCAATTGAAGGGCTAGCGGCTAAAGTGTTGTCCTCGATTACACCATAGAATTCTTCCATGAACCACCACTCAAGTTCTTCCCATGATGAGATACTTTGTGGGGGTAACAAGCTGAATGACTGCTCTGCAACATCCTCCAATGTTAGCACAAACCATTTCATGATCATTTCTTCTGAGTAGATTCTGAAGGTCTCAATAAACCAATAAAATGATTTTAGATGCCCAATTGGTGATTCCCTTTCATCTCCATGGAACCTCGGCATACAGATCTTCAACTCATAGGGAAATGCATATGGATACTCAAGGATGTTACCGAAATCCAATGGCTTAAATCTTCCTGGAATATTCCTGTCTCTTTGTGGCTGTGGTTGCCACTGTGCATATTTTTCTGAAGATGCTTCTCCATAAAAATATGGATATTGAAACATACTGAATGCTACTAATCTGTTTCATTTAATTTTCATTTTTATAGAGTTGCCACCTCTTTCCTAGAGGACATAAGTTATTTATTTCTTCTGAGTTCTCTCCCACAGCAGAGTCTTAATAATTCTTCCCCAGCTGAGTCGCCAATCTGTTGGGTCTCAAATCAACAGATTGGATAGGTTCTAAGGAAATGCCAACTCCTATGATCAAACCCTCCAATTGACTTGGCCAACTTATAGAGTGAACCTATTTGGTTACTAACTCTCTCACTTGAGGCTCTGCAGGACCTAGGCGGGTATACCTACTCACTAGTTGTTCCTTCAACTAATGCTTTTTATAGCAGATTTAGTGTCTTAATATGATGTCTCCTAGTCTTAGAATGGCATAAGTTTCTTAAACAAACTGACTTCAGATGTGTGTATTGATCTATGTATCTTACAAAAGTATATATGTTACACTTTGGCTAAATTACCTACTATACCTACTCTACTAATCCTAATGCTTAAAAGTAAAGGGTAACTGGTATGGTTAAAGGGTTTGTTTACAAATGATCAGTGTCTTTCCTCTTATTTGGGCTACAGAGTCTTATATTTCTTCAGGACTTATTGTGTAAACTTATGAGACAGTTTTTAAACCCACCACCTCTCGGTGAGTCTGTCAGTTACTGTTTCTTATGAGCTCTACTTCAATGTCTATATTGTAAACTGCTTGAATGGATTAAACCCTAACTTTTAAGAGACCATCCAAGGAAGAAATACAGGGAACAATTACAATTCACGAGTAAATCTTTTTGATCCAAATCTACAATATGAAACACAAAACTTCATTGGAAGAACACAAATAACCTTATCTCCTTTAGATAATATCACAAGCAACTACCTTCTAAAAATCTGTTAACTCTCAACACATATGAGAAAGAAAATGCAACTAGTTATTTTTGATAAAAAGTTTTAAAGTACAAAATTGCCTCCACCTCTTGTATCTCTCTATTCTCTGTTTTTCTTCTCTCTTTACATTTTACATCACACATATATATGTGTTTGAATGGTTTTCATACCCCTTTGGCTGAAAAGACACCCCCCTTTTTAAATAAAAATAATTCTAAATCCCGAAATTGCCTTAGTTTATGTAATTAATTGTCACTTTACAAGTTGTTTAGGCATATTAGAGGTATTTTAAGGCTATTTTATTGGTATATAATGGATAAATGGTCTTTAAATGATGTAAATACCCCCTTTGGTGCTTCACACTCCATTTTTTATGCCCATTAGTGTGTTTATGTTATGGTTTCATATTGTGCAACAAATATAAAATATATTACTTGTACCTATTCAACATATATATATATATATATATATATAGAGAGAGAGAGAGAGAGAGAGAGAGAGAGAGAGAGAGAGAGAGAGAGAATTTTTCTTGCTCCTTGTCTTGGAATTTGGAATTCTAAAAATTGCAAATTTTAGGGTTCCAACAGGATCAACTCTAATTATTTCTTTCGGGCAGACTAATGGATGGGTATGCTTTGGTTTTTTTTATTATGAAGACACATAATATGGTTGTTTGCCTATTATTGTGGGTCATTGCTGCTATGTCTTTGGGTTTATGGTGGGATGTTTTGGCTATTAAATGTAGTCATTTGTAATTTTTGTAATTTTGGGATATGATCGGGGCTAGAGTTATTAAGGCAAAGGGTTTTGATTCTCAACCTCTATCATTTATTAGACAACATAAGAAACTTTGATGCTCAAGAATGTAAACTTTGTAAACTTTTGTTTTGCTTAATATAAATTTCCCACATAGGCTAAACCAAAAAAAAAGGTTGGTTTCAAGTCCACGTGCTCAAATATGATTTCACAATAGCATGCTTTTTGGTCGAGGTGTCCAAAATTTTTGAAATAAAAGTAAGACCGATAGTTGTGCATGAGTCATGTTTATCGGTGCACTAATGTGGCATCACATAATTGATTTTTAATTTATTTAAGTAATTTTTTGGGGGGACAAGTATTGACATGACTCTTTTAATGCTCCACTAAAGAGCTCATTTTGCTCAACTACTATCCTTACTATTAGATCATGTTTATTGGTGCACTAATGTGGCATCACATAATTGATTTTTATTTTATTTTTAAGTAAATCTTAATGGGGATGAGTATTGACATGACTTTTTTAATGCTCCACTAAAGAGCTCATTTTGCTCAGCTACTATCCCCACTATTGAATCACATTCCACTTTGGGGCCCTCTCCCTTATATCTAGTTAATTCCTATAAGGGTAAATCATCAAGACTTCCTTTGATGTCACACATCCCAATACCTCTCCATAATTAAACATTCTTGAAATAGAATAATATTGAGATGTGTGATCCAACAAATCTTAATATTTCATCTCTTTAAATATCACCTATATATAATGAATATAAATAAACGAATCATATTATTAAAAAATAAATCCATATAGAACTAAAAATATCCAAATCCATAATATAAAGGGTAAATTGTAGACTAGGCATCATCACATGTATGGTTTGCTCACACTAAAAACGGCATATAAAACCACGCACCATAGAAAAGGTGAAGGATATTCTAGAAGCAGAATAAAGAATAAAATTTAATATATAAAGGAATAAAAAAACAACTATTTTACAGTGGAATAATTAGTGACAGGTCACATTGCCTCGTACTTGATATAATATAATTTAATCGCTTTTACTCATTTTAGGAACCCGACACATTAGTTGAATATGACCTTCGAAATCAATTATTTAAACTTCAAAAGTTAGAACTTTTGAAAAAATATTTATTTCAAAAATATATTGTCCTCGAACTCTAATGATTTGAGTTACTTTAGGATTACACTTTCTAATGATATGAATTAGAAAGAGAAACATAAAACACAAATCACACTTTCTAATAGTGTGATTTTTTTTAATCAAAATTTCAAATCACTTTATGATCCATCAGTATAAAGAGAAACATAAAACACAAATCCTTGCTCTTCTTTATCATGAATTTATTTTTTCCTCCTTACAAATAAAACTTCATATGTCACTCTATTTTATGATTTCATGGCCTGTGATACAATTTAGCTATTACTTCAACCATATATTCATTTGAAGCATCTAGGGGTTTTGATTCATGTAGTGTTGTACCTATCATTCATATTCCTTCTATATCTCACGATTGTGATTGTATATTTTCACATCTAGAGAGTCTCCTACTTGTGTTTCTATTGCTTTATATTTCCTTGAGAAACCTAGGATATAGATACATAATGTTGCTAGTCATTCTTCTATATGTTTTCACTCATCGTATATTGATAATGCATTTAGAGAGAAATGCATTATCATTTCAATCCACCCTTGTTTGTGCTTCATTTTTTATGATTATTATGGTTTGGTATATTGTTGTTTATTACCTCTTTGATCCTCACCCCACCAAGTCTCCCTAATGTACTTTTATTGCTAGATATCTATCATGGATGTATTTTCTCCTTCCTTACAAATATAACTTAATATGTCACTATATTTTATAATGATACCTATTTCATGGCTTGTGATAGAAATTTAGCTATTACCTCAACCCTATATTCATTTTATGCATCTAGGGATTTTGATTGATGTGGTGTTGTACCTAACAATCATATTCCTTCTCTATCTAATGATTAGGATAGTATATTTTTACATCTAGATAGATTATCCTTTGTGTGCTTTTATTGTCTTA